>NW_026643169.1:0-1278193 GCF_028828195.1 Penicillium verhagenii
ACACCCTAAACCCTAAACACCCTAAACTCAGTTGCCACCTCCGCAGTAGGGACTGGGGCGGTGATAGCTTCGCTATCTGGGAGTGTTTCATCCATCACTTCCTGCTAGAAGTCTGAATTATATATGAAAGAAAGGTTGAGAATCTTTGATAAAAACACCGACGTAGTTGGTAGAAAATGAGTTGTACCACACCCCTGGTTAATGAGCAGGACTCAGGAGTGTGGCCGCAACTTGCAAGTGGTGTTATGATCAGGTGATCCACAGGACCACAGCCACTGTCGGACAGGATATCACGTGATTAAACATCTACTGAAGCGTGCGCCTTTTTGGTCGAAGCGGTATTTTTAGGTCGGATTGGTATTTATAACAGAATTGACAATAAAGTTATACCAAAAATGGTATGTCATGTAGTTATCACCATTAGTTATAGCATATTAGTAACTATGATCTTCCTCGTATTTCTTTCAATGCGCCGAAAGCTCCTTTTTTTTTCACGCGATATTAGCTACGTGTACGTTTTTGAGTCGAACCCTGTCCTAAAAAAGAATAACGACCGGAGATTTTTTATTGGTTTGGCTCTAGCCGCCGTTCTCAAGCGCTGAGTCCTGACTCCTGACACACTAGTACGGCACGTAAGCGCTTCGTCTCGGGTCCAGCGTATCGCGCAAAAAGCAATCAGTTTCTAGAATTACCAAGCAAGTGTGTTGACTGTTAACCTTAAGCAAGTGGAGTATAAATATGAGGCACTTGCCATAGGATAACTTGAAAGATAATTATATCCTACAGCACTTGACCCAAACATTTTGTACGCAAAGATTTCATTTCATCTCCTGATAAAATCAACTCACATTATTACGGTATGTACCAAGCGAACATCAGCATGATATAGGAAATATTCTTATTTAAAGCGTGACTCCAGAGTCCAGATGTGCGATCATATTACCTACACTTACACGGAGTGTGGTCATGTGGGCAGTGACGGTGTTGAGCGTTGTGGGCCAGCTATTGAAAGGGGTACAAATTGTCCTCGCGGCAGCTGGGATAGCAGGGATGGTGGACGCCGCCCAGGAAAATGCCATTCTTGCTTGCTTCATACCCTTCCCATTCTGACTAAAGGTCGCTGCCTGAGCTGCAGAAGTCTCGATCAGTCAGAAGGATAGGCAGAATCTGTGGGCCATAGCAGGTAAGGATGACACCTGTTGCGCTTTGTTCCTGTCAGCTGAACAGTTATAGAACATTTTTAAATTGAGTGCTTTAATGTTTGCTTTATCATAATTACAATGATACATCAACCGTCATACATACTAGGTGAAACTATAAGTCTCCTGAATCAAGAAATGAGATTGATACTCTTCGCTGACGACTCGGGGCTAGAAGGTTGTTTGTCGCAGGATGCCATGGCTCTCAATTTGAGATGGTTTATCGAGAATATACTGTTAAATACATAGGTGGGAGTGGATATGTAAATATCAGCCAAATATACAAGCGTTCAAATGTTAAATGTTCGTAAGCGCCTGTTTTCAGTGACCGCCTGCACTATTTAAAAACATCGTAAGCTTAAAAAGACCCGTGCTTATTACATGGAGAAGCGGCTCAATTGGCAGGGGACTTTCCACATATACTCAAAAAGTGATCAGAGAATCCAGAAATACTCTCATCGGCCACTATGTCCTAGCGCTAAAGGAAACTTCTCTGCTAGTAACAATTACTCAACAGTATGTTCGTATTCATCATATCTATAGTTGCTCAATTTTATAATAGAATAAATATACGAGTTTGCGCCCAGGTGAATGCTTTTTCATAATTTTTGCGTCATGTAGGCCCTAGGGGAAGCAACTTTGTTAGGGAGAGGGCAGGGCAAGGTTTTTGTTGTTTCGTTCAAAATCCAGAAATTCTCACTGGACACTGAATTAGGCGCTAAGTGACACACAATCGCTCCTGTAATTCGGCGCTAAACTCTATCAATGCCCTTCACTGCCATTTCCCCGTATTTCGAATGCACCCCTCAATTAGACCGTGGAACATAAATGGGCGCTGGGATATAGAAGCGCCGAAGCAAATATAGGGCTCAAGTGTTTTCACTTACCGGTTTTTCGAGGTCGTGACTCGTCACTCGTGAGCCCCCTGATTCGAGCTTTGCAACTCCTTATCATCATTGATAGTAGAACAGGATCTTACTGTGAAAGGAGGGCGAACGCAATGATTTATGTTAAGCGCAGCAGGGAAGGAAAGAAGAAGAACAGAGGAAGAGAACTATCTAAGCAAGATGAGGTGAGACTGGAAAGTACGAGGGATCACATTTCATGTGAATCGTGATCACACACCCATCATACCGGATGCTCATCCAATCAACTAACAAATCCCATATCTAAATAATTATGTCAAAAAATGAAGTAAAATCCGGGGAAAACAGCCATAAAAACTTCATCAACGTAAGAATTTAACCAGGTATAAGCCCAATTCACTGAACGAAGCGGCGGAAGGGCGAGCGGCTTAGCAAGCTACGCTGTCGGTATGTGTATGTTGGTATGAACTGAGGATACGGTGAGGTAACTGATGTTACTCGACTCACCAGGTTCGTTGTTCTGGTTTCCTCTCTGATTCCGAGCAGGTTATTTTTGTTGTCAACTTACTAGCTTACTAGTAGCTTCTTAACCCGCCAGCCCACTAGAGGATATATGGGTTCAAACGGCTTGGTAGGAGGAAAAGGTGGAATGATTGGTGTCGGAAGAGGGGTCAAATTCAGTAGTGACTTTTGTTTCATCGAACCCGACTGACATAGCCAAGAAAGATAACCAAGTCAACGGTCCTGCACTTTGTTAGGAGAAGTGAACCATGTGACCCATTCTGGTCACATGGCCTGCTCCTGAACTTACGTCTGAGTGCAGCGCGTGTTGGTTTTCGTGTTGGTAGTCAGTCTGGAGAAGTGAGAGCTTCTCTTTCTCTTCCTCCTTCTCTGCTTCCTTTCCCCTCCATCCCCCATAGTGAAGAAATACAATCACAGCTTGGATTCTTCCCCTTCGTTCTCCCAGATCTACACTGGGCATATTTTAAATATCCTTTAAACTATTCACAAAAAAAAGATTCACTAAAAAAAGGTCACTCCAAATGTCACTCCAAATGTCACTCCAAATGTCACTCAGCTTCCATGAGTGGCCGTATGACTTGCGGAGCTGGACTGACAACTTGGTATTTGCTTATTCTGGGCCCTGACTGTAGCTCTGAGATCTTCATCCGAGCAACAAACTCCATGTTTATCCGTGTTCCGTCCAATGCCTCCATTTTCAAATTGCCGATTAAAAAGAGATCCATACCAACTGCGTTGTTCACATAGCTCTTCAAGATGCTATGCTGCCGAGTCTTCACCGTCTCCCAGGCGCCCTTTCTGGATTGCGATATTTCTGAACGGATACTTTAGTGAACCAAATTCAGAAGAAGCTCCGGAAACATGATCTTACCAGCAGCCCCTTGAAAAGTGGCATTTGCCGTGACCATCAACCCATCCTGGGTGAATATCTCATCCGCTATGGTTTGTCCTACATCTTCCGAATTGGTGTCTACCAAAGCGAAGAAGCGATGAACAAGTTGCTTCACCTCCGTTGGGGGCTGGGAAGTTGGCCACATCGCTCAATCAGAGTCAATCTGAGAATCGCCCAGAGGATGTTTTCAAAACGTTGAAAGGGGAGGGGGGCGAAAGTTGATTGATAAGTACTAGACCTAGTACTCCGTTGATTGCGCCAGCCGGCCTGGTATTTTCCCTTACTCGGAATGAAACTGAAGGACTGAATTATTTGGATTGAAAGGCCAAACCCAATCCCCGGTATTACGCGCAACCTTCCCACAGCCCCTGGACAAAAAGAAAATTATAATTCGGTGTTATCTGTAAAGGAATGTCTATAATGACGAGGATACGTCTCAACTAAACATTCCGGGGGTTGGTAAAATACGGCTATGGGGCATTATGTATCTGACTCCGAACTCGGCCTATTCACTCCACACTTTGCCGTTTTTGTTCGGAAGCACTGGCAACTTTGGTTGGATTCTACCCCGTGGTATCGAAAAAAGAATTTTTTTCAGAACTGACAAAATGAGGATACCCGCGGAAAAGGCGTTTGTTCCTGGGTCGCCAGTTCTCGAACGAGCTGGAACGAGGTTATCCGTTTCTAAACGAAAGGGAGATCATCTGTTCGGCAGAGATATCATTCGCTAGAGCCTTCGGAGTATGAAATGCAGATTGAGCTGAGAGATATTCACCAATTCGCATACTCAAATCAATTTCCGTATCTCTCAAAACTGAGCCAATCTTGTGAAAAATGACTGCTCGTCATATATCCTCCGTTGGATTATCATTTCTCAATGTGCGCAGCTACGTAACAACGGTTAAACCGCGTCGCCTTAACGTCCCTATCGACTTCAAAACTACCCCGTTGCTACATCACTCCCCAAAGACATTCCAGAGCAACGGAATTCCTGATGAAGGAAAATCTAAGCGACTCAATCTTTGCCAGGCAGTGAATTCTTCTTTGGCGACTGCGCTGCGTTTATCCAAAGACGTGCTTTGCTTCGGTGAGGACGTTGCTTTTGGAGGAGTCTTCCGCTGCACGAGTGGTCTTCAAAGCGAGTTTGGACCCGAGCGAGTCTTCAACACTCCCTTGACGGAGCAAGGCATTGTCGGGGCCGCTATTGGTGCGGCGGCGGAAGGACGGAAGCCGGTCGTCGAGATCCAATTTGCCGACTATGTCTTCCCTGCATTTGATCAAATCGTGAATGAAGCCAGTAAGTTCCGCTACCGAGAGGGTGCGACTGGGGGCAACCTTGGAGGAATGGTCATCAGAATGCCATGCGGAGGTGTCGGGCATGGTGCATTGTGAGTCTATCCTACTCTGTCAGAACACAGATTTCAAGTGGCGGAAGCCTAATATTGGTTCTTGAAATTGCATAGATACCACACTCAATCACCGGAAAGTCTGTTCTGCCACATTCCAGGATTCAAAGTCGTGATGCCGCGGTCACCCTCCCAAGCAAAAGGCCTTCTTTTGACTGCAATTCTCGAATCAAAAGACCCCGTCATTTTTCTAGAGCCTAAGATCCTGTATCGTGCTGCCGTCGAAGAGGTGCCAGAGAGTCCGTACACGCTACCCCTGAGCAAGGCTGAAGTCCTCAAGCAAGGTGCCGATCTCACAATCATTTCATACGGGCGACCTCTTTATACCTGCCAAGCTGCGATTGAGGCTGCCGAGAAGGATATGCCGGGTGTCTCAATCGAGTTGATCGATTTGCGAACAATATATCCCTGGGATAGAGGGACCGTGATTGAAGGTGTCAAAAAGACCGGTCGAGCTATGATTGTTCATGAAAGCATGGTCAATTTTGGCGTTGGTGCAGAGGTTGCCTCGACAATTCAGGAGAAGGCATTCTTCCATCTTAAAGCTCCCATCAAGCGGGTTGCTGGATGGACCACCCACACTGGGCTTGCCTGGGAAAAGTACATTCTTCCTGACACTACAAGTAAGTTTCCAACCATTGAAAACTTTGTTTCTGATCACCCGATTAAAACCTTGGACTTTTTGCAGGGGTTTACGATGCCATCCACGAGATGCTGAAAGCTTAGTCATTGATGGGAGAAGCAGTTATTCCGAATCTGACAGGAGGAGGTTGTGTATCAACTGATGACATCGAGGGACTTGCTGAAATCCAGGAAATGATGGATTTGTTCTTGCTTTATAACTATATCTCAAATCTGCTGCATATCATTTAGATCAGAGAAATTTACTATGGCATTATATTGATTCGCCAGATCTGAGTGTCACTTCTTACAGGCCTCATCTCTCTAACTTATTACATCACTCGTACCCAAATTGAAAAGATGGATCCAGGGCTTAAACTTGCAACCATGGGCTATTCAATATTGATGGGTTGGGCTAAACTCGCTTTTCAAGTTTGTCAAGGATGATGGGATATGCTCTTTCGACGTTCCCTCGCTTGGTTTTTCCCTCTCCCTTCTACTTCTTGTTCTCAATCCACTCCGTTCCTAGGGATAGCTACAAGACAAATCTGTTGAATTATTACAGACCCAAATTCTGTACATGCTACTTAGCTTACGTCATTTCGAATGTAGCCCCTCACTAAAGAAAGCATTCTTGCAATTAATTACCCCAGTCATTATCTTACGTACTAATCTGAGTGACCAACTCCGCATTTTGGTCAAATAATTGAAATACGTTCTAATGTTCGGAAATGGACACGAAAATAAAATACACTCACTTCCTTTTCGCTCAACATGGGATTTCCCTCGCTCTATGTATCTCCAGATTTACAGACCTTGAATTCCTTCTACATGGTCATTTACATCGTACTCTTCGGGATATTTCATCATCAGCCTCCGTAAGTCCTCCTTCTGTTCCTTTGCCTCTTCTGTCAACTCAGCATAAACATCATCAAAGATGCCCCGAAGAGCCGGCTTTTTCTCCTTTTCAGCAGCGAATAGTTCCCGAAGAACAGCAGACCTGGTTGTCGATCGAAATTCCTTTTCTTTCTCCTCATCCCAGAGAGCCTTTTTCTCCATCCACAGCCTGAGTCGGGAAGGTGGGTCGTTGAGAGCCTTCCACGCCTCAACATCGCTTCGATCACGGTACGCAAAGCTGTCGTCACTAGTGCTGTGGTGAGAGACGCGGTAGCTCATGAATTCAAGCAGAATAGGCCGTCCTCCCTTCTCCAGGGCCTTTCTTCGGGCTTCTCTGGTTGCTTCATAGACAGCGAAGATATCCGTTCCGTCGACTCGAATAGACTCAATACCATAACTCATGCCACGCACAGCAACCCCATCCCCGATATACTGTTCACTAGTGGGTGTTGAGATTGCGAAGCCATTATTGCGGCATATGAAAATGACAGGGCATTCTCTCACTGCAGCTACATTAAGTGCTGCGTGGAAATCTCCCTCACTTGCGGCTCCTTCGCCGAAGTAGGCCACCGCAACATTGCCAGGCTGGTCAGGATTCTCCAGCGCGTCCATCTTTAGCGCGTATGCAGCACCGGTCGCATGTGGAATCTGTGTGGCCAGGGTTGACGCAACGGCATGCTAGGATTCGCTTCATAGTCAGAGACTCAGAGTTTTCAAAACCTCCTACCACGGCGAAAGAAGACTTACGATGTTGACCTTGTTCTTGCCACTGTAATGCACCGGCATGTTTCGTCCCTTCCCAGGATCGTTATGGTTGGCCGTCAATTGGCTCATGAAATCTTTCAGCCCAAAGCCGCGCTGCAGGAAAACTCCGGTCTCCCGGTACTGGCAAGTAATAACATCTTTAGGGCTCAGTGCGGCTGCAGAGCCAATCATGACTGCCTCTTCTCCGGCGGAGACCTGGAATTAATCAGTGTCATGAAAATTTGAGATCAAAAAGCAACCCAACCAAGGCTAACTTACCATGTAAAAACTGAGACGGCCGTGTCTTTGGGCTTCGAACATGATGCTGTCCATAATACTCACTGTTGTTCCAAATGGTTAGCACAAAGCGCCATAATGAAAATATGTTTGGCAACCCACCAGTTACCATGTTTTTGTACCATTCAATAACCTGTTCGTCGGTGACATCCGGTGGTCCTCGACTAGGATCCGCTACTGAACTATCGGTGTTCATCACATGGTAAGTTGCGATCGGGTTCACTTCTGCGGGGTTGAGAAAGTCCATCTTGTTGGTGAGACGGCTATTCGCCGCACCCGGGAATGACCTATAACTAATGCTTATTTAGTGACAAATTATCGAAAGAGAGCAAGGAATGAGCCCTTACGAAATGGAGGCAGAAGTCGAGGATGTTGAACTTGCACGCTTAGGAAAGGTGCTAAGGGTGCGACTACCTCTTCGCAAATATTGAGGCCTGCGAAACAAAGGCAGCATGGGTCCACTTATCGCTTTCTTCATATTGCAGAGTCCCGTCTCACAGTTTTCCAATTTCGAGAATAATAGGGTGTTTAGAAACAAGGATAGTGCTTTTGTGTTCAAATAGATTTGTTGACGGGATTCGGGAACTCTGAATTGCTGCACCTCATAGATAGACAACTCTCGGACATATTAGGAACATGCCTTCTTACTACAAAATCTGAAGCGGTTATCATCGCCTATCTTTTCAACACATTAGAATACGTGGTTGAAATGATTTGCAGGCTTCCCGGGTTGTTTATTCTAGGGTATGCGAACGGGACCTGGGTACAAAATCTGGGGCCGAGTGGATCGGGTTAGCTTCCGAGCTAGGAAGCACTGGGAACAGCACTAGATTACGATCATGATTGTGATCATGGGCCATGTTCACTCTCGCCTATTCAAGGAGCAATGTTCGATGACCGATACCTGGTATCCATACATGTAGAATTCGAAGGCTGTACCCCGTTGGTATTAAAATAATATATTTCTCAATCTCCACCACGGTAGCTTTTTTAGCTATTTAATTCTAGGGTTGTTCCCTATGAATTGAACTTTTGTATATCTTCACTTTTTCGGGGCTTCGGTTGTTCTTGTATCGAATCAAAAAGAACCCGAAGAGATGCCAATCTCCATTCTTCGGCGCTCACTGCAGTTGGTGAACTTATCGAATCTACATCTCCCAGTGTCTGGCAGTGTCAGTGCTCGACTGAGGAAGAATTACTTCCATACAACGCCTTCACGGCAAGCCATCAAACCATATTTACTGGCTGATATCGGCGAGGGTAAGTCACGCAAGCACCTATTTATTGAAGGCATTTATTGATCGAATAAGGTATTACGGAGTGCCGGGTTGTTCAATGGTTCGTCAAGCCAGGAGACCAAGTCAGCCAGTTTGATGCCATTTGTGAGGTTCAGTCCGACAAAGCGTCAGTTGAGGTATGCAATGCTCCCATTGACCAGTCTTGAGTGGATTCATTGACCCCAAAAAGATTACATCCCGGTATGATGGAGTCGTTGCCAGTCTCCACCACGAGACAGATGAGATAGCCGAAGTGGGGAAGGTAATTAACTTGAACACCCAGAGATCAATTGCGGGACTTTACTGATTTAGACTGGTTGAAACTAGCCTCTGCTCGATATTGACGTCGACGAGAATTTATCCGATGGAAACCAGACTTCCCCACAGTCAGCACCCGAGCAGTCTTTGTCTGAATATACGACCACTGCGACTGCTGGGGGAGCGGAAACCTCACCAAACATCAATACGCCACAAAATTTGCCTGACGCAGATCCCGAACAAAAGACAAAGAACTCCGGGCTGATCGTCCCGGCGGTCAAAAGTATGCTAAAGCAGCACGATATTAATATCGATGATGTTAGAGGCAGTGGGAAGGAGGGGACAGTGAGAAAGGATGATGTTCAAAGGTATTTGAATTCAAGAAAGGTAGCTCCGGAGCTGTTCTCTTCAAGGGAGGCGGGCCAAGTCCATACATTGGTGGAAGACAAACCTGTTCCTTTGACAGCAATTGAGACTCATATGTTTCAGGTCATGACTCGTGCCGTCACCATCCCACACTTTGGTTATAGCCATTCTGTCGACTTTACTACTTTGACGAGTCTCCGTCGGAACTTCAACAAGCAACTGGAGGTCTCTGAGGGAATCCACGAAGACGGGGTTACTAAGTTAACAGCACTTCCATTTGTCCTCAAGGCTCTTTCACGGGCCTTTCTGCGACACCCCCGATTGAATGCCCATCTTGAAACAGAGGTGGCTGCAAAAACGCCCAACTTAATTGTCAAAGCGTCTCACAATTTTGGCGTTGCGATGGATACGGCTAGTGGGCTTCTGGTTCCAGTCGTCAAAGATGTTCAAAATCTTTCCATTCTTTCCATCGCAGCTGAGCTGACACGACTAAGTGCACTGGCAAAAGAAGGTCGTCTTACCCCGTCAGACATGAGTGGAACTACCTTCACTGTGAGTAACATTGGAAGCATTGGAGGTTCCGTGGTGAACCCTATCATTGTGCCTCCAACTGTTTGCATTCTTGCATTAGGCAAGACCGAAGATGTTCCGGTCTTCGAAAATCACAACGAGGAAGGCGATATATCAGTTACCAAGCGTGAGAAAGCTGTTCTCAGCTGGAGTGCGGATCATCGAGTTCTTGACGGTGCTTCAGTCGCACGATGTGCCCAGCACGTGAGCGAGATCTTAGAGAACATGGAAGCCATTGGTATTGGATTGCACTAGATAATTATGATTTTATGGGCCGCTGGGCCCTAACCAATTGTCGGTCACTGTATATCACCTTGTGAACGAGATAGAAAAAACCAACCCCTATTGATACAAACAACCTTGATACGATTCCAGTTCCAATATTAGAAGGTGATGGAGCCCTTGAATCTCCCTAACCGCTGTGCGTAGTCGTACTTGTTATATTATATCTAGAAAATGCAATCGCACATCTTTACTAGTAGTATATGTGCAAATGTCATGATATGACGTCACGGTCATATGACAGTCTGAGTCAGTCTCCATCAGCGGTGCTGTAGAATGAGGAAAGCGGTGGAATCGGGCAGGATTGCCCGTTATTGTTGAAAGAACGAAGAACGAGTCTATGAACAAGGAACGAGGGCGAGCACAATGCGATAGTACGATAGTATTGGAGGCTGCAAGGGAGGGAGAAGAATAATAGAAGAAGAGAACGAGCTATCTACTAGTACACAAGATAAAGTGAGAGTACAGGTCACATGACAACTGACCAAACACTTGTTGTTCCTTCTCAGTCCTGAACTTCCCCCTGTCAAACTCAAGCAACCATTACCTAAATTCATTATCTGAACCAACTTCATTCTTCCATCCATTATTCCTCGTTTTCTATCTCTCCCGTATCCGGTTGTTTCATGAGACTACTTCCATTCTTTTTCTTCCTCTTAAAATATTTCAATTTTGTTCGTTCCTCTCCTCGTAGCCTCGATAGCATATTGTCGGACAAAACGCGCGGCACTAGAACTGGAGAAAATGGCGACCAGGCTGAGGTGGCCCATACTCAATATTCTGAACTACCTAGTCTGCACTTTGATTCTTTCCGAGGTTAATTTGCGCATATTTTGTCTAGTTAGATCTCCAGACCCTTTCCGAGGCTCCCACGTACATACTACTTCCGTCATGGATATATAACAAATATCCGAATCAAAATGGAATAGCGCAAAAATCTTGGAACGCTCACATTTGTTCGGTACGTTATTCGGTGCGAACTGTTTAACATTGTAAATTCAATGTTGTATTTTGCGGAGGACCACTTGACGTAACCCCCATACTTGTACACAAACTTGGAACTGACTTGATGCATGAAAGCTATTGCATCAATTTATGATTCCACAAACTCGATCATATAAGATTTCAGGAAAAACCCGACCAGCACTTGGCCTGCAGATCAATAGGTTTCAGAGTTAACAAAGCAATCATTATTATGTCGGACCTTTCAATCCTTCGTCCCGACGGGCTAGCCCACGTCGTCTTCAGAACGGCCAACATCAAAACCATGGTGAAATTCTGGGCCACATTCCTGGGCGCGGAGCGAGTGTTCGAAAACGACTTCATTGCCTTTCTCCGCTATGACAAGGAACATCACCGCATCGCTATCATCAATGACGAGAGCACGGGCCCTCACTCCACCACCGCCGCGGGAATGCATCATGTGTCCTTTACCTACGTGACACTTCGGGCTCTCCTCAAGGCCTGGAAGTTGAGAGGGGAGTTTGATATTAAGCCGACCTGGTGTGTCAACCATGGCCCTACAACTAGTATCTATTACAAAGACCCCGATGGAAACTCGATCGAGACTCAGGTGGATAACTTCAACACGGTCGAGGAGGCGAATGCGTTCATGACTTCAAAATTCTTCCAGGAGAATCCTATTGGGACAGATATTGATGCGTACGAGCTCCTTCGTCAACTGGAAGCCGGTGTGGATGAGAAGACCTTGAAAGTACGGGTTGAGATTGGTGTTCGACGGGATATTCCTGCTGCAGTTTGATTGATTTACATACATGATGCGGAGAGTCGGAAAAACATTCTTTGATGTGTATGTATAAATGACCGTCAGACATCGACACCTCAATAAACCCATGGGAATATATATACATATTGAGGTATACATATGTATGCACAAGTGTACCAAGCATTGATCAATTGATCGTATCTTTGCTTGCACATGTGAGGCGAATACGGATTTCATCTAGATTGGTTAATATATACTATGCCCTGTACTCTCCACCAAAACCCGCGATCACATCCTACATATCATTTGTACCTAAATTGCACATGTGCTCCGGTTCAAATGTTGTTTTCTAGATGTTCAAATGTTTCAAATGTTGTTACCCTCTACATCTGGACATATGGACCGATAGATGAGTGATTCTGTCAACTGGAGCTCTTATCTCTTATCTCTTATCTCTTATCTCTTTTCTCTTTTCTCTTTTCTCTTTTCTTTATCTGATGTAGGTGCATACTACCTTTGAAAGACGACAAAATTTCAACCCACTTGCTATTCAGTTGAAGAGGTCTAACGTTTGAACGCAATAATTGATCGAAAATTAGCCAAGACTAGTGGCTCGTTCCATAAAGTTTCCGGATATCCGAGATTGTAGATTCCACACATGCAGAGCTTCAGCTTTCACCATAACCCCGGTTTCCCCTCACACGCATATACGTTCGGAGGGAGGTACCGAGGTCTTAGTCCCCGACACGCATCCCGGACTACCAGCTTTCCTCGCGTGGGCTATTTCTCCGCCCCAAAGAGGGAATAATGGGCTCTGTCGCAACCTTTGGATATTGACTCGAGTTCAAGCCAACTTTATAATCTCATATCCATGCCTCGGTCTTCCATGGCACCTGAATTTCTTGAAGCCTTCCATGACTGACTGATCAGACTATTACAGTATTAAAATATCTTTGTCCATCGTCTCCTTTCTGTCGCCATGGCCGAAGAAATCGAGATCCCAGTTATCATCGTTGGGGGTGGGGGCTGTGGGTTGACCCTCTCAGCTTTCTTGTCCAACTATGGGGTTGAGCACGTCCTTCTTGAGAAGCATACAGGAACCTCGATCCTTCCCAAGGCGCACTATTTGAACCAGCGCACCATGGAAACACTCCGAAATCAAGACATGGTGGAAAAGATTCTGCAGAAGACTTGCCCCCCTCGTCACATGAGTCAGGTTGCCTGGCAGACCTCGCTAGGTGGCTCCGGCCCGTTTGATCGCCAGGTTATCTCTAAATTCGAATGCTTCGGTGGACATGATGGGTCTCAGGTCACGCAATCTTACAAGCAAGATCACCTTTACTGTGAATACTAGCCAATATCGAAGCTGATCATATCATACAGACACGACGCTCCACTCCGCTCTGGAAACCTTCCACTTTTTCGGTTAGAGCCGATATTGAAACAAATAGCGGAACAAAGAAACCCCGACAAAGTCTTATTTGGTCATCGATTGATGGATTTCACCGATAAGGGCTCTTACGTTCTTGTCCGAGCATCTGACGAAGGCGGCATAGAAAGAACATATCGGTGCAAATACTTGATTGCTGCAGACGGAGGCCGGACCATCGGCCCTAAGCTGGGCATCAAAATGGAAGGGTTAACCAACATCACCGATATGGTTTCGGTACACTTTAGTGCCAATCTCTCTGAGTACTGGGATGACCGCTACTTTGCTTGCCACTTAATCAACGGCGAGTGCAACACCGTGTTCGAGAGCGGTGCAATCGTTCCTATGGGTCCAAACTGGGGCAAGCATTCTAAGGAATGGGTGTTTCATTGCGGATTTGCGATGGATGATCAGAGTAGACACAACGACATGGCATTAATTCCGCGTATACGCCAGCTGTTGAAGATCCCTGACCTTGAAATGGATGTTCATAAAGTCAGTCACTGGGCGATCGAGAAAGTCCTTGCGGACAGGTATCGGGTTGGCCGAGTCTTTCTTGCCGGGGATGCCGGCAATCGCCGTCCACCTACGACAGGTCTAGGACTCAATACCGCGATCGAAGATTCTCTCAATATCGCCTGGAAGCTAGCCATGGTCCTCAAAGGACAAGCCAGCGAGTCTATTCTAGACAGCTACGAGGAGGAAAGACGTTCTGTTGGCAAGATCAACTGCGATTGGGGTCTGTTCACATTTAGCAACTCCGCTGTAATCAATACTGCCCTTGGGCTCATCCCGGGGGAAAGAGAAGCAAACCAAGTCCGGTTCCACTCGCTTTTCGAAGATACGGATAAAGGCCATAGCTTCCGGGCTCAAGTTGCGCGCATCATTGATTCCCAAGCCATTGAATTTTGTGCACATGGAATTGAGCTGGGCTTCAGATACACCAAGGGCATTCTTCTGCATGACGGAAGTCTCCCGATAGAACGGGATCCTTTGGGTTTGAAGTATTACCCCACCACACAGCCTGGCCACCGTCTCCCTCATGCCTGGATTGAGACAGGGAATAGTGTCATCTCTACCCATGACCTGGTGCCAAAAAGGCCAGGCTTTGCCTTGATTACGGACAGTGAAGGTGGTGATTGGGCAATTGCAGCTCATAACATCGCCAAGAACCGGGGAGTTGAAGTTGCTGTGGCTCAGATTGGTGATAAGGCCCTTTACCGGGACTACGACGACCGATGGAATGGACTAAAAGGCATCCAGACCGGCGGAGCTATTCTGGTTCGACCCGATAACATGATCGCCTGGAGGTCGATCTACAAGAGCTGTCTTGAGGGCAAGGAGTTGGAAACTGCGATGGATCAGTTGTTGCTAGGAGTCCGGGAGGAGAATTCCAAGGCGAAGCTCTAAGCACTTTGGCCCAGTTACCGAGCGGACTTACACGTTACGTGGATATGCCATGAAATCATTGAATACCTACCTCTATTCCCATCAATATTTTGATTCCAGATGTCTACCCGTGCCTAATAGTTAGGTAGTACGATGTATATATAATTGATACACATTGATCTATTGATTCCGAGCACTTTCTGTGCGTTCATAATTCTTTCATATCAGTTTCTTTTTCAACACTGCTGCACATGTGGTAATACTTTGACTAGTGTGTATTACATAAATTCAAATAACCAAAAGCTACATACTTCAATGTTCAGCCCTTCAGCACTTGAGTACATTTGATTTTCTCTTCGACCCCAACCCACTATCACTTCAAACAAACGTTGTACCAACCCAACAAGAAGAATAGACTTTCTACGCCCCTTTCTACTTCGTTACCATTTTGGCTGCTGTTGGTGAGAGATTTGGATGTAGGTACCGGTGGAAATCCGCCGAACAAGTTGGCTATTTCTCCTTCGGCCTATCCCTTTTGGCTTTCTTGACTCTGCCTTGCTAAACACGTGGGTATTATATCGATGAGCAGAGTTCAAGGGCAAAAACTAGAATTTGAGAAAACCAGGAAGATCAAAAGGCCCAAAAAGCTTTTTAAAAGGCAACCGAGCTTGAAATTGGCGCTAAACGTGGGCGTCTTAACTTCCAAAGTTGTGTGAAACACCACGACCACACCATGGCACTCAGGGGACTCGCCGGATATGAGCTCTAGTAATAGGAGTTGAGGTGCAACAAAATCCCTATCCGCCGAGGTTTGCTGATTGTGATATTAAAGTTTTAACTAAACCCAGCCTGTTCGGAATCATGTCTCTGCGGGCATATGGGGCAAATGGTCAATCCGGGGTGTTTTGCTCAAGGAGATGCCCCTTCAGTAAGTTTGGGTACGGAGTAGTCACCGAATCTGCATAAAAACTAGACAGTTGCTCGCAATCTATGCAAATCCCAAGAATCCGAACTCTGAAGCACTACAAATTGCCCACATGGATTCCAGCACCAAAGCGGAATGCCACGCTCACCATATAGACTTCGCAGAAGATCAGACTAACAATGTATTGGAGAAAAACCTTCGGGATGATAAAAGCGTCTTTTTGGATCCTGAGTCATGCAACTTGGGGGAATTAAATGTCACTACAGATCATGATGATGTACTGGTCCCCCAACCGTCAGACGATCCCCAGGATCCGTTGAACTGGGGCTCTAGCAGAAAACATGCCGTTCTTGCAGTCGTTATTGCTTGTTCTTTCTTACCCGACTACGGCAGTGTCACCGGTGCTGCAACCTTGACACTGCAAGCAGAGTAAGCTCACTCCCATCAATAGCTCTACACGTCGAAATTCAAAGAGGTAATTAACACGAGAACTGCTCAGAGAATACGGCATCTCACCCGACTTAGTCAATCATTCACAATCTGGAAACCAATTCATGGTCGGTGCGGGAGGAATCATTGCTGTTATGTTGTCTGCATACTTCGGTCGTCTACCGGTGCTTTTCTGGTTTATGGTTGCGGCTTTTGCAACAGCTGCTGGCCAGGCGGGCTCGAATGGTTTCATAGGGTTCTTTGTTCCACGAGTCATGAACGGGTTCTTCACGGGAGTCGCGCAAGGAGTCAGTTCTACATATCCAAATCCACTTCATAGTGTACAGTTGACTGATTTTTTGAATTTTATTTAGGGCGGCTTGATGTTCATTAAGGATCTGTTCTTCCTTCACGAGCAGGCGTCAGTCAAGTCAATTCGGAGCTTTCAAACCATTGCAATTCACTGATGAGTTGATTTCAGGCGCAAAATCAACCTTTGGCAGTCATGTGTGATTCTTTCTCCTTTCCTTGGCCCTCTCCTCGCATCATTCATGACCATCAGCCTATCGTGGCGGTGGCCGTTCTGGTTATATACGATCTTAACGGGCCTCGCTCTCATGGGAGTAATCTTCTGCGGCCAGGAAACATTCTACAACCGCCAAATCCCACCATACCAGCAGCCAGCCCGTTTATCGCGATCTCTGCGGCTAATCGGCGTTGAACAATGGCGATCCCGCTCTCAAAGGAACCCATTTATCGAAGCCATTTCACGGTCTTTGCTTGTCCTTGGAAAACCAGTTATTCTTCTTACAAACCTCTACTACGTCTGCATTTTTGCATGGCTCGTCGCTATCAATGCGACGCTTCCCATCTTCCTTAGTTCTCTGTATGGATTTGGACCTAAGCAGATCGGTGTGTGCCCTCTCCAGCACGCTACTCTTTTACTAGCCCCAACAAAGGCTACAATCGTGCTCACATGGCGATTCTTCCCGCAGGTTTTATGTACTTTGCTCCCGTTGTCGCAGCCATAATAGCATATACCCTAGGCCACTGGCTCCACGACGCGCTAGCAAACTTCTACGTCCGAAGAAACAACGGCGTATTTCACCCCGAATCGCGACTTATAATCGTGTGGCTCGCTATGCCGTTCATGCTCTCGGGTCTGGTAATAGTTGGCTTTGCGTTGCAGCGCCACTACCACTACATGCTCGTCGCACTGGGTTGGGGCCTTTATACATTTGGCATGATTCTTAACTCCGCCAGCGTGAATATGTATGTACTTAATTCTTACCCGGAAGCCAGTGGTGAAGTAGGCATGTGGATTAATTTCTCGCGCACTGCCGGGGGTTTTATTATCAGTTATTTTCAGGTAAAATGGGTTAGTCGTGTTGGTGCAGAGGCGACATTTGGCATCCAAGCAGCTATTTGTGCTTTTGCCTTTTCTATTATCATTTTGTTGCAATTCCGTGGGAAGGAGTTGAGGGCCTGGGGAGGAGAATTGAATTTCAAGACGAACTAAATGCATAGGGCACGGCGCTGTGCCACAGAATATGGATTCCTTACTCGGGCCGCCTACCATAACGTGCACCTAGATAACTAAAATGGGATGATATAGTAGGTGCTTATGTACTGTTGCCCCCTAGTGAAGAAATTCTCACCACGTATCATAGTATCTAGTGGTGTATTCCAACGTCCCTCCAAAATTAATCATTGATTGGGTACATGCATTTGAACATTTGAAGTGTCTTCCACATGTCACGTCTCAGGCAAAATATGATGTCGAAAGTATAGTGGATTTGAGACTACTCGTAGTGAACCTTGTTAATCAGGGTCCCGATTTTCTCGATATGAACCCGGATGTCATCTCCATCTCCAAGGAAGATTCTGGGGGACCGGAAGTATCCAATTCCCGGTGGTGTCCCTGTCAGGATAATCGTTCCAGGCTCAAGCGTAGTTCCTTGCGACAAATAGGCCACGAGGCGGTCCACTCCGAAAATCATGTCACTGGTATGGCCGTCCTGAACCATTGTCCCATTGTAGATTGCCCTGATTGTCAAGTTTTCGGGGCTAGGAACTGCGGTTGTGGAGACCAAGGCGGGGCCTAGTAATGTCGACGTGTCAATATTTCTTCCGAAGGTTTACATTTTTGTAAGACGTTTGACTCACCCAATGGACAGCTAGAGTCCATACCCTTAGAGAAGCAAGGCATTGGAGTTTTCATCTGCTCATCCCGCGCTGAGACATCGTTCCCGGCTGTGTACCCAAGAATATACGAAGGAGCTTCTTCGGCTGTAATGTCCCGGGCAGGCTTTCCGATCACAATGACCAGCTCGGCCTCGTAGTCGCTTGAGCCATCTTGAGCAATCTTCGGGATGTTGATTGCGGTCGGGTACGGATTGGTGATCGCGGTACGGGGCTTGGAGAAAATTGCCGGGACGGTGGGAATTTTCATGCTGGCCTCCTGTCTGATTTCAGCACCTCCAAATTCCGGATTTCAGTAATTGATACATGGAATTATAGTTCAAGTTAAGGGTGTACCTGTGCATGAAGCTTGTAGTTAAGACCAACACAACGAATGTAGGGACACTCTTCTGGAATAATTGGTGAGAGTAGCTGTGACGAAATCTCAGTCTATGCAAAGCCTTCTGGGATAGATAGCATGTCTGACAGACCTTGCGGACTTCCAATATGTTTTTTGTTACTTTGCCATTAAACATTGTTCCCTCTATTTCATATACATAGATGGGGACTCCATTGGTAGAGTCTAGGCCGACATCACACGTTGGGTCGACTAGTTGACCCAAATGGACTTTATCATCATTCACGGCTATAAAGCGCACCAAATGTGTCCAAGCTGACATTTCGAGAGCAAAATGATCGCAAACGTCTTTCAAAATTTCCTTGAACTGGAACGTTCCTAGATAGTGTATTCTGGAATCAGTGCATTCACTGGATAGTGGATAGAAACAACTCTTTTGTTGTTGATCAAGGGAATGGATCCTTTCCCATCTGAGTCGGAGGTCCTCGGACCGACTACTTCGGTAATTTCCGTTCATACCCATATGATTGACGAGAAATACAACATACTCAGGCACGTATGAACATTCTATTTACTACCCATTAACACCGCTTGTTCTCCCCATATCAAAATCGATAAGCACCGATCCTTGAAGGAAGTAAATTGGTTTCACATATGAAATTAGGCGTTAGCATAAGTCCGTTTTAGATTACCTAGAATAGTATGTAGGGAGTAGCGGTATAGGATTAGTGTCGAGGACCAAAAGTCCGGCATGTATAGTCTGAGGGCCTTCCAATTCACTCACTTCGTCTTTTCCCTTCTTCTATTATTCCGAGTCCTCTTCTCAATCCACTCTGTTCCTTTCGGATCGTATCTTCTCCTGATCATACCTGCTCTGACAACTAGTAGTCTAGTACTTATTAGATAATCTAGCTACATAGGCGCCCACACGCAAGGGATAATAAGTCAGACCATGCTTCCTTCTATAACCACTTTTAGGTCTCCTCTCTTGTCTCTAGCACTCGGATGCTGGCGGTTGTTCTGCATGTCCACTATTCAGCACATTTCGCTGTGTGCGAATGCTGATTGCGCTTTGACAGAATAACTATGATGATGAGATGGGTTCTGAATGAAATGAAGTGGTTTGAGCGAAGGAAAGAAGAGAGAAAATACGAAGTGAGGGAACGCTGATAAAGCCTACTACCGTATACGCTGCACGCATTTGAGGGGTCACATCAACCTCTCGACAGATCTAAGATTGTACTCCGAGCATCATCTTGGGCATTCTTCATCTCTTAATAGATGAATGACAATCTGCTGGTTGCATTGTTGACCTGCAATTTCGGTCCATTCTTGATTCACTTGGAACAGTGCTTCATGGCTTTCTTTAGACTTGTGGCGCGTATGTTGCTTGAACTAGATCAGTTTATGGCTTGAGGTGGCGAGACTTGTCCATTGAGCAACCTTCCCCTTCAGTTTTCGAAGCTTTGTGGTTGTTCATCCAAGCAAGTTCTTGGGTGAAACTTTTGTGTCCAGGTGGTAGTTCTATTTAGTTGAATTAAATACCTAGGTGGGTACATAGTGTCTTGTTAATCTTTTGCAGTGTTTTTGCGATTTTTTGTATGTATACTCAGGTACTCCTTTGGACTCGGATTTTTCAACCGTTGTAGATAAATCTGAGTCTTTTATTCGATGAATTGATTCAATATGCCTCACTGAAATATTGAAATGGACAACAAGACCGAGGCGCGCATGTTCTAGCTTTCAAAATGGAGCCTCGGCAAAACAGCACATGCGCAGGCGAATAGAAAACATCTATTCAACCAACTCTCACTCTGAAAACTCAGTTCAATACAATGAGGGGCCATAGGTATGATCGTACATTCTACTTTTGGACTGGCTGAGAAGGCCGACTTGTACTGCTGTACAGTATCCTCGGTAGACACCCAAAGTCCGTCGAACTCCCCAAGTCCATACATCAAAGGGACGCTGATCATTCCGGAGTATTTTTGCCAGTGATTTAGCCAGATGAGATTAATGTCACGGAGCTCATCTACTGGTACCGGCCGATTTAGACGGCCAGTGTGAATGCATAACCTTGGGTCCACGAGGGACTTGTGGGGTAGCTGGAGCATCACTGCGTCCTTCATGGTGGGGTCAAAAATGACAGGTTCCGTCCGGCCATGTAGTAGTCCAATCATTTGTTCCCTGGAGTGCTCCACGTGTTTAATGCCGATACCTGAAGTGATCAATCCTGCCAGTGGATATCCTTCAGTCCCAATATGACAGGCAGCCGATATAGTAGCCACCATGGCTCCAATGGAGTGCGCGAGTAAAACGATACATGTAGCACCACTCAGTGTACCAAACTCATTCCATATTGCAGGCAAGATAAACGCGTTCAGATATTGCCCTTGTTGCTCCCCCCATGATCTACCATCACCAATCACCGGAAGAGGGGTACTTCCACCGTAGCTCGGTCGGCTGATGGAAATGACAGGGAGATTGAAAGTTTGAGCGATGTGCGCAACAGAATACTCCGGATCAACATCAAAGTATTCCGCGTCATAGCTGCCTCCGTGGACGCAGATCAACAAAGGTAAACTTTTCGTCGTTTTTGCTGCATGTCGAGGGATGAATATACGGCCGGCTATATTGTTACCGTCCGGCAATTGAAGGTTGAAGGCTTCCATCTATCACAGCCAAACTTACGGCTTGTGAAGAGTGTCAAGATAGAATAAGAAAAGAGACAAGGGTCCTGTATAGGGAAGAATCTAAGTTCGTGGTGGGATGCCGGGTTTTTCTTCTCAGGAAACAGATAAAAGAGAGAGAGAGAGAGAGAGAAATGCAAAATGGGAGCCAATATGCTGGTCACCGTGATACGATTTGCACTAAAAGCGATCACAGGGTCTGCCGCTATCAATTGATGTACTTTCCGCTCCTTCCGGGAAGATCGAAGAGAAACTATGTTCACCACCCAAAGTTGTCTGCACTAAACCGAATCAGCATAGGTAGTCCATCCTCGATTAATCGATAAACACTATCTTTCTTTGTTTTGACTGCAATACGTCGTACTCAAGTGCTTTGTCATGTAGGAATTGGAATCTGATGAGACTATGTACTACTAGTACTACCCCATTAGGTCGGCTAGTGGGGCGGTAGCCGGCCCGAACGGATTCAGTCATTGACAAATTTCAATGTTGGATATAGCGGGAAACTCATGCCTTGGCCCTTCTTAAATCATTACGTGTGACTTCAATGTTGTGAGATACTGCTACCGGGAGATTGTGGTTCCGCGGTGGTGGTGAAGGTTTGAGACTGTACGTCCAGTGTCCACTAGTGGCCTTGTTCGCACCGGATGTAGTAAAGCGTGAGAAAGGATTGACCAGTACTAGTATATACAGCGACAAATCCAAGCTACATATCGTAATTTTCAAAGATTATCATGTCTCCTGCACTTGAAAGACCTTCGAAAAATTCCGCCGAGAGAGTGTTGAAATCCTCGAAACTGGCATTTGAGTCAAAGACTGAGAACTAGTAGGAAAAGTATAAATAGACATCCGAAATGACCAGCAGATTGTTGGAAAGATACATACAGAATCTCCAGGGATATTCACTGGTGAGATATCAGGCGTGTAAACATTCGGCGTTTTTCTGTTGTTATTAGGTACCGCCAACGCTGTCCTCCTGACTGCCTTGTTTGCCAAGCCAACAACCTCCCTTGCAAAGGTGAATGATACTTGCGCCGATGTTAAAAAATGCACTCTTGCGAAGTGACCTGCGGCAAGATCAAGGAGCGCCAAGTCTGATGGTACTGTATCAAGTGATGGCGCTTTGAGGATGTAAATGAATAAATTGATCACCGCAAGCATTGGATAATAGAAAACAATACTAATGATTCAGTATCGAAGCTTCAAATCTTAGCCGTCATTCCAATGGAGATGACTCACGGTGATGGAAATGAGGTATCAAACCAGGAGCTATCGAGAATGGATAATATTTGGCGTGATGCTTCAGCGGAACGAGTTGAGCTTCTTGAAATTGAAGATTCAAACGAAGTTTCTTGATTAGTGAGTAATGAGCATATCCAAGGATAATGAAAGTTTGCATGCAATGAAATAATGCTTCCCCAGTATAAATAATGTAGCCGTGTCGTATTTTCTTGATTTGGGTAAATCTTGCTAGACAGGTTGCAGTCGATGTGGTCTGTGAGTGACGGGTGACTTGGGATAGAATTTTTCCAAAGCTGCAAAATCTCCTCCAACTTTTCGGTGACATCAAGCAATGACATCGGTGACTTATTAAATACCTGGACAGACAAAAGCTCCTTGCTTATCTTGGCGCAGATCCGGGCATGTTCTATGAGAGATGTCACGACATTAATATCTGTCGTGCTTCCATTGGGGAGCTCGCTCGGTATTTCGCAGCTTATCTCATCATCGTTAAATGCCTGAAGAATCCAGGTCAGTAAGGTTAAACGAATTATGAAACATCCCGAGTTGGGTTCTTTATATGCATACGTACCGGCGGTCGGCCAGATCGCAATGCAATATTCTTATCATAGTAGTATGCAGCCCAAAAGACCCAGTTCCTGTGAACCATCTCCGACTTTGGAAGATTCCAGGTCTTTGATGGCTGTCGATGAAGGCCCTTCGATTGTGCAAGTCGGGCTGCAGATGCACAGAGCATGTATTCGATAGCCGGGCTTCCCAGAAGCTCGGCGAAGGCAGTCTGAGCGAGCATCTCGTTAGAAATTGGTCCACGAAGCATGAAAGGATATCTATGAATACCATCACGATTAACGCCTGAACGGCCATTAATCCACTTGGCATGAACAATAGATCGGAAAAGACGGAAAATGCATTGTGAAAATATCGTAAGGAGTCCACCTGGACCTCGGCAAAGTCTCTTGATCTGTCTGTGGATGATAGGGCTCGACAGCCTATTGCATACACGGCATTTCGCAAGGCATACCATGCGGCATCCTCATGGGGTTTGCTCCCACTTTGTAGATGAACACGTAGCCGTGTTTCGAAATCAGAGCGAAGAACCACCCCAAAGACTCGATCTTGGGATCTTTCAAAGTAGGCTTTGAATGTAAATTTAGTATGATAAATAAGTGACAGCGGGAATCTACGCACCCGATACATACGCCCATGCGTGATTAGTCCCAGGCTCCGTGCTTCTTTCACGGTTCCTGCCTGGACTGAGGGTCAATTTGTTAGTCCAGTCCATGACTAAAGTCTCGGCAATCTGATGGAAACGAGTGGTGCCAGTTTTGGCCGAAACCCACTGCAGGCCAGGGGGTGAACATATGGAAAGCCATGAGCCAGGTCCTGTTTGAGTCAATATGATGGTGCCTCCAAATGGGAATTTCGTCCACTAACCATGATGCTCCCAATTGACCTGAAATTGATTTTAGCAAGAAACGAGCCAAAGGTGGGGATTTTCACGTACGGCTTGGAGGTCCATAGTGGCCTCCTCCCGGTCAACCTCAGAAGTGTGAGGAGTCGAGATTGTTTGACTGGGATGCTCGGTATTACGGTTGCAAGCAAACATGGATAAACCTCCTCCTAGAGAGTTCGGGGTTGTTGCTGCTCCCACCGTTGCCATCGCATTGACCGCCTTGGCCCTGTTATCCTCATGGGGGGTAACTCGACCTGCTACGCCAGCATTTGATCGAGAACACATTGGCGACTGCGCTGTTTCAGGAACTGCAAAGAGATGAGGAATACGGGGTGTTCTTGGTGAGATTATATCCTGTCTGATTCGATCATTGGATTCCTGAGGCCCGGATTTCGAACTCGCACAGTCGTTCGAAGGCTCTGGGTGTCCGTTTTGGCTTTTTCGACCTCTCCGCTGCAATGGAAGGTACCTGCATTGCTGGTTGTGGTCCTATTTTGAATGTTAACATGATAAACTGTAACGCGTTGTACAGCTTTGCCATACTGAGCAATTGCCGCACGGTAGTGCACCGTCGCCTGTTAAGAGAAATTAGTGGCCATTTGATCATTTTCCATCAGCCACTCACACTTGACTTTTTTCTTCCTGCAATAGATACAAGCCAGGGATATCTTATGTTCTCGTTGTGGAGGCATAGAGAGTCAACTCAGTTGAGATGTCAAAATCACGAATAGTCCTGCGGTGTGGACCTGAAGAAAAGCGGCCAAAAGTGTGGGGAAGGAAGAAGTGAGAAAGTTGAAATGCGGAGATAAGTGGTGTAATGCCGAGACTGATCCGTTCATATGAACTCCATTCGTAACCCACATGATTGCCCGTTACAAATACAATACTCGTGTGTGTAGGACTTCAGCTCAATACGATGGTTTTATGTATTAATTGCATCGTATCCTGGGGAATTTTCCGACAAACAAAGGCACTTAGGAATATGTACTGCCCAGGTGGTGATATTGCAGTTGAAGCGCGCTCGGCCCGACCGTGTTAGGCAAGATCTGCGCAGTATTTATTGCAACTTCTACATACTGCGAGCCGTAAGTTACTGTACTGGTATCAACAAGTCTCGTAATCAACATTGAATTGACAGTCACGTATTGAAACAGGTTTCTCCATCCGAAAGTTATATATCGAAGCGCCACTGCACATGTGTACTAAGTCAGCCACCCTCAAAACATATAGCTAGTAGATACGATATATAAATTACAACTTCATTTCTCAACCACAATAAGTCAGAACATTTGAATAGATCCATATACATATGTAACAGAGCCCTCGCAGTGGCGCCTCGTGTGCATGCAAGCACTGTTACGTTAGGACTGGTACTAGTACTCTTAAAACTGTCATTTTTAACGGAATCTTAATCAAGTATGTTGCAACATTGACATTGAATTTTCCTACCTACTCATTTGAACAGTACATCAATTGATTAAACAGGGGTATGTCGTGGGTGTGTTTTTTGAATCTTGCTTTTTTTAGCTGTCCCGGGGTCTGCATTTATCAATTCAAATGTTGATGATGACGTTCATTCTGAAGATATTTCCAACATTGAGAAGCTCCAGGTTGACACCTTTTCTTACATAATTCCTTACATGCGCTCAAATTAGCGGAGCTTGAGTTAAAAAAGACCGGCGATCTGAAGTGAATTTATTGCTATCAATTGAGAGAGTTGAGGGCTGTCGATGAGTAATGAGAACAATTACCAAAGTGACATCTGGATAATAAACTTATCAACTTAACATTGGTTAAGATCATTCAACATTTGAAATGTTTGAAAAATGGTGCAGAGCCCCAAGGAGGCAGCGTATGCAGGGAACTTTGAAATAATTAAACCAGGTTTGATTTGACGGTCAACCAGTTAAAGTATGTAAGGCCTCCCGCGATCCTACTCGACCCAGCTCTTCAATGTTGGCAGGTTTGCCAGGTAAACTTGCCCCGCTACATATGTAACATTGTTTGAATGCTACGCTCGCGAGATACTTTGGAGAAAATCTAATATCTGTATATCAATGTATTGATGTAGGTATATGTATCTACCAGTTGACAAGCAGTAGCAGTAGCAGTAATAGTAGTAGTAGTAGGCACACATGCATTATGTGTATTATTAGGTACTGATTAATTGAAAATGAATCCAAAGATTATGAATCTCGCTCGGACACCACCTGCATGAAGCTACGTTCAATAGTCACACCTCCGTTGCGGTGACTCGGCCGATCCAGTACAGGATTCAAAGCTTCCTGGCTGCTATTGGCATCACTGGAATTTTGCGACCGAGGGGACGCCCCGATTTCTACCAGAGTTTTGTTGTTGATATCGGTATCGGGGCGCCAATGGCCGGGGTCTTGAGAATGCCTCGCACCATCAACCTTCAGACTAGACAGGCGATACCGTCCTGAGGTGTGTTCCGGGTTGCGCCCATTTCGACCATATGCCATGCTTCCATCGAGGAGCCAGCGGAAAAGAGGGCGGAGTGTAATGAGGCTACCAGCGGTGATTCCGAGCCCGGTCTCAATAATAGTCCAGATAGCGATTTGATAAGTGGAATCTAGAAAGGTGTTAGCCTTAAAACCTCCCTTTCACATTACCATGCTAGAGTCACAAACATAAAAAATCTTCGTCGGCATAATAATGGAGGAATGGAATCCTGATAATGACAGCTACACTTGCACTGGGTATCGTCAGCTTCCACGTCCTTCACAAGTATGGAATGTTCACATTAGACATACATAGCCCCCAAGCTGAGAATACTTCCAACAGCCATCTTCGTCCTTCGATTCATCTGTAGGTCCCAAACCAAGAAAATGGGCAGCGTGCCAAGAGTGAAGTCGCATACGATGGTGAAGGCGCTGTAGATGTAGGAGATATCGAGCAATATATCCACTGATAGACATGATCCGGTATGTTCGCCGTCCGCCTGATTCCAAAAATAGGAGATGGGGTGGCAGTCCAACAGGAGGACTAGCCAGAATAAAAGACCAATGACTGTTGTCAAAGTAATTGTACCCCAAAGAATCATTCGATGAGTCTTCTTAACGGTCAATCGAAGCAGTGCAACAGCAATTGAAACTTTGGCGATAGCAGATGACCAAATATAGAATACTTGACTGAGCCACCACCACTTTGAAGAGTTCAGATCTGTTAACTTTCAAATTCCAAACTTTGGGGTTCCATTTGTTCAAGTTTTAAAGAGACATACCGTGAGCGCTGTTTTATAAACGCTGATACTGGTAAAGTCGGTGATTTGGTGACCAACCCCGTTTGACGTCCCGATCATACAGCATATCGCCAGTACGATAAAAAGAGCCTAAAGCCATGTCAGACTTTTGTCTTCTTATGGGTAATTGAATAGATCCGGTAAGAGTACCAGTGCAATAAGCATGAGAACATCATCCCACCCAAAGGCCCGGACAATGTACGAGCGAACAAAGCATCTCAACGACACTGTCAAAATGCAGATGAACATGAAAACGACCGATAAGGTAAAGATAGCGAGTCCGCGACCCTCGAGGGGCATAGGGGTGGTCATTTTGATGATTTCTTTGGTCAAGCTTTCCCAGGTTGATCTGAAGGATTCGTAAGTGTCGGAGAATCTGTCATTGACCCGTCATAGGAGGTCAGGAATCATTTTCGGAGAGACCGAGGGAACATGGTGCAATGTAGGGGGATATTTGACAAAGGTAGGTTTCTAAAGAGAAGAGAGGTCCATGCAAATGATCCGTGGGGTTGACCGGAGTAGGAAGCTGATCAAAAAGCTGGAGTGTCAAATCTGCTGAGGATTCAAAGTTTCAGAGCCGTGTCCGTGAAACCCGCTGGATTGCCGAAACAGCGATACATCGGGCCGGACCCACCGATATCTAACTTGATTAGGAGTAGGGTTGGCTTTCGTCAAATTACGAGAGGCGCAGCTCATCCAGGGGAGTCAATGGACCAGGTGGACCAGGTCTATCGAATGACCCAATTTGGGAGAACTGGCGCTTTGACAAGCGGACGGTTGACGACCAAGTGGGCGGAAGTTGTAGTATGCCAGTGGTATCCTTTGTTTTTGTTTTGGCAGTCCCGCACTATTGAAAGTTGACCCAGATTTAGGAGCTGGAAATCCGCGCTAAAAAAGTTTGACAGCAGAGAAATGGCATCTTAGTGAGCTTTGGAACTGGCCTGATATTTCAATAAAGTTCTTAGCAGCAACCTTGAAGCCACATCTAATTTCCTCGAAACCTATCGGTCCCGCAACCCTTGAAGAACTCGCGCTTGCACATTTCTTTGAATAATCATGGCCAAGGAAATCTATCAGGGTAGGTACCCAGATGCATAACTGACATATTGCGCACTGGAGTTTCGTCCAACAACTTTGTTACTGCGGAAGCCTGGGCGCGTGGATGGATGATTTTTCATCATACCTACTACTTTCCTGGTAATGGACACCAATTCACCTTGAGTAGCCGGAATTGCTTTTTGCCGAGTTGTCTCGAGTAAAGACCGACAGCCGTGAATGCGGCTCCTTTTATTGCCCGTGCACCCAAAGATCTATGTGGTACAAGGCAGTCAACTGCAGCGCGCCAGTTTGGATTGTTTGAAAAACCGCCCGGCTTTTACCGCCCGGGCAAAATTGCCCATACCGGAGGATCGTTGTTCCGCGACGGTATTGAGAAGAATACTTTCTAATTACTGTTTAGGGTGAGTAATAGAATAATATACACGCGTGTGCTTCTTCTCTTCAAGTTCTTCTTATCTCACCCCGGGGGGATTGCCCTAGTGCAGTGCTGGTGGAAATCCCCAAGGTTGTTCTGTCTGCGAATGCTCCTGCGTTTCTCTCTTGAATATATGCGAATATTGCCCACCATGAAGTATGCCCTGATTCAAATATTGCAAAATTACATTGACGCTGAGCAGTTCCTCAAGAATGACGATTGCTGAATTTTGAAATACCCGAATATGAGCATGAAGGTCACAACTACTCAGAATAAGCAACTTGAAAGTAACTACTAGTTAACTAAGTACTAGTAGTACTTAGTTCGTTAGTTCCTAAGTTCGTAGTTAGGTCGATTAAGATGGTTGCAACGGATGAGTCAGCTTCGGCCTAGACCATTTGAGAAACAGGTTCTCAGCCATCAGACTGATGGCCTATCTCCTCTCTCTGAGCTCCTTAGTAGTTCCTTCCGACTTACTTACATTTCCCCATCACTTTGATTGACTTGAACTCTTTCCCTCCCTTTTCAAGACTCTTGCATAACTCCCTAGTTCTTTACTTTGCCTATGCACCGCATTCCCCCGCGATCCCGCTCTTGACGTCATCTACTGATTCCCCGTGGGCCGTGCCGGAGAAAAGAAGAAGAGAGATAAGAGACGACTCCTATCTGCATCATCATCTCTGCCTCGGCTCTTGCAACTCAGAATGATCGCTGATCGCCCCTAAAGTAGTCAAGACTCACTCAAGGTTTCAGTTTGGGAAATCAAAAAGTGGTCAACCTACTCACCCGCTATGAGAGATTCGCTCTATGACCGCCTTTGGCGTCGAGAATGCGGGGATTTATCTGCCCGTGCCGGCGTTCGGGACATCTATGGTTCGAAGGAGTGGGTCGGCGATCTTGACATCGTGAACCAGCTTGGTGGACACACAGGTTGCGTGAATGCCCTCAGGTATGCTTTCTCTTTGTTGCTAACAGGAATCTCGTTCCGCCGTTGCCAGAATCCCGCTAACACGGTCGTAGTTGGTCCCGTTCAGGACGCCTTCTGGCCTCGGGCTCGGATGATCAACATTTGAATATCTACTCCTACCAACCCGAATCCTCCGATGCCCCCTTTGCCCTAAACACCACCGTGCGTACCGGCCACAAGGCCAACATCTTCTCGGTCAAGTTCATGCCCCATTCGAACGACAGAACCTTAGTCACTTGTGCCGGTGATTCCCAGGTGCGCGTTTTCGACATTGAATACTCCAGTAGCAATGGCAATGTCGCTGCCACCTCTGCATTCGCAGCTTCGGCTCGGAGTCGCCGCTTCAACAACTTTTTCGAGGGCGCACGTTATCTGAGTGAAGGCAACACAAATGCCAGGGTTTACCGCAGTCATGCTGATCGTGTGAAGAGAATCGTTGTCGAGTCCTCCCCTTATCTTTTCTTGACTTGTTCAGAAGATGGGGAGGTTCGACAGTGGGACTTGCGCCAGCCAGCTTCTACATATCCTCCCCCAAATGGTGGTCAGGGCTTCATGGCATATAGGCCTGGGCAAGAGCATGACGACTCCAATGTTCCTCCTCCTCTCATCTCATACAAGAAGTTTAATCTAGATCTCAACACAATCTCCTGCTCCCCCTCTCAACCACATTACATTGCCCTTGGCGGTGCGCACATGCACTGTTTCCTTCACGATCGGCGTATGCTTGGTCGTGACATGATGGCAGAAAGAGGGACGCCTAGCAGCTCCATTCCAACCGCTGGCACTCACGACGATGAATTGATGGGCAAAGCCACTCGATGTGTTCGTCGGTTTGCACCGCGTGGAAAGCATCGCGTGCGGCACCTCGACGACGGACACATCACCGCTTGCAAAATAAGCGATGCAAACCCAGACGAAATGGTGGTCAGCTGGTCAGGAGATCACATTTACAGTTTCGATCTTATTCAGAGCCCAGACGCTCGAGTTGCCTCACCCCAGGAGAAGTCACTATCGAAAGCTACAAGGAAAAGTTTGAAAGACGGGTCCCAGGACCGGAAACGTAAGCGCCCAAAACCCATGTCGATGTCCTCCCAAGAAAGTGAAGACCGACATCACTCTCGACGTCGATCAAATGACCTCAATACGCTTCGAGTTCGCTTTGAGAATGGGGAGTCATCGGATATTCCCATCGCAGGAATCTCAGAAGATTCGCCCGAAAACATGCTAGAGCACGCAAGGTATTCCGTCTTGAACGATGAGCAACGCACGAGCAGAGATATTTCTAAAGGAATGGTCAAGCTCCGACGGGCGATGTTTTCCCTAGAAGAAACTATTCGAACAGCATCAAATTCGGACGATAGTCATCTTGCGCCCGATGCCGAGTCTTTCAGGGCAGCTTTAACGATAGCAGCCACCATACTGCCTCAAATGGACTCGATTATGCGGGAGTGGAGGTATCCTATGAATCCGTCCCATGAAGTTGTGGCTGTTCAACAAACACTTCGTCACCACCGCCAAGAATCCTGGAGATTCATTCAGGCTGCAGGGACTCTAGCATTCATCATGAAGAACTCATCCCACATCGCAGAGAATGGACCAGAGACCTATCCCAGCTTCCAAAAGATTATTCCCGCACCGAGTGAAGATGAATCCATCGAGCGGGAAGCCCAGTTTGGCTATGATTTTTTGAAGGCCATTTTACTTTGGTTCCAGGGAGGCCGACAAGACCTGTTCGCCGGATTCAAGCGTGGGTCCTGCCATCGAAGACAAAATGGACGGTTTCCGATCGAGGAAAATGACGCTGAGGATGCAATTGAAAGAGTCCTCATCCCTTATCTTCATACTTTGGCAGCCGATACACCAATCGTCAACGTGGATGCTTCACCGTATGAGCACGATAGGACTCGCATACTATTCCAAACCCAGCGCGCAGCTGTGATTGCTTTTGGGAATGCCGTAAAGCTGCCACTCGAGAACCTTGGAACAACTGCCGCTCGCATTGATACATGTCGCCTGTCTAACTCATCATCGCATGTTCGCTCTCTAGACCGGGCCTCAGCCTTTAGATTCTGGGCTTTACGTGTCGGGAGGGGCGTTCTGTTGACAACTGGCAAACTAGTCGACTATGCGTTTGTTAATCGCGCTTTTGGGGGGCTCCAACCCGAAGTGGATGAATCAGACAGCGATCTGGAGCTGGAGAGATACCTGGAAGAGTCCCAGGAAGATATCAATCTCGACGACTCGGAAGAAAGATTACGATCAATTAACCTCATCAATGCCGCCGGGTCAAATGGGAGCGTCACTTCTAGCGGAAACGGGCCGACTTCGAGCTCTCATCAGCCATACGTGTCCAGGGAAGCTCTTCTCTCGTCGGAGTCCTCTGGCGATGAAGGTGGGAGCATCAACAACGAGATCGATGAGTTTGATGAGAGTGACCAGGGCGATATTGACCAAGAGGATCCGGATGAATGGACCCTGGGTTTCGATGATGACAGTGAAGAAGAGTCCGACACGGGAATTCCTGTTTCTTTGCGTTCCGGTGGCCGTAGGAGACGGCGAAGGGATGTTGAGATCAACGCCCCATGCTCCTCTCATACGAAAGTTTACCGGGGACACTGCAATATCAAAACTGTCAAGGACGTGAACTTTTTCGGGTTAAATGATGAATATGTGGTAAGTGGCAGTGATTCAGGCCATGTCTTCATGTGGGATCGAAAAACTGGTAATCTGGTGAATATTTTGGAAGGGGACACTGAGGTCGTCAATGTGGTGCAAGGTGAGTGGCGATAATTTATAGCCGAGCTTTCTTCCTATTAACCAGCCCAGGCCACCCATATGAACCTACTATGGCCGTATCCGGCATCGACAACACTATCAAGATTTTCAACCCAGATCAAAATGCTCAAGAGCAAGCGAGACAAGGCATCAATATACTTGACCCTGATAATCCAAAAAGTCCTCTTCTCGGTGGACTCTCCAGTCGCAAGCGACTTCACGACAGCTATCGTATCATAAACCAGAATGACGTTGAACGCCGAGGTGGTATGAGTGAAGCTCACATCACTGTACGTGGAAATAATGACAATATCGGAAAGAAAAACTGATCATTTTTTATAGAGAAGCATGCTAACCCGTCTTGCCGCCACTATCCGAGGCCGCCAGAGTCTCGGCGAGGCTCTGGGAGAAGGCATTGAGGGTCTAGGTGGACAAGGAGGCGAGGGGGCCACTGTTGTCCTCGATGAAAACTGTCTGGTATGTATTGTTCTTACTAGGAGGAACATCCTCTTCAAAACCCGGGCGACTCAGCTGTGATTGATAGGCTTTACTATATGGATTCCTAACATTATCGCAGGTGATGTGACATTCAACTCCCCACGTATTATCCTGTCCTTTTTCTCCTTTCCCCTTTCCCACTTTTCTTTCATCTTTTTTTTCCGTAATTTTAATAATTGACAGAATGATTGAGGGATTGCATGAAACTAGGTGCGAAAGGTTCTTTTTTTCTTTCCTTTTTTCTTTCTTGAATTCCATGGCCATGGTGGCATGATACATCCATCGACTGTTGGGAATGAACAAAAGTTTATTATATACTATCCGTATCCTTTCTAGCAAATTCAACATGTATCCCCGTCAACTGGTTGCTCTAGTGAACGTTTAAGGCCCTGATGTTGTTACTAAATGTTTGAACTGTACAACTTGAAAGTTGACAGTACATTTAGGGCTTTTCAAGGTTTCCCCGCGGAGCCCCACGTCCACGGGTAGAACCCCTCGGAACTTGGAAAATAGATTTTCTTTGGGCTCCGACAAGTTATTACTCAAAATCTTCTTGCGCTATCTTCACTTTTGCAAGGCAACCATGGCCACGCCAATGCAGGCCCGAAGGGAAAAAACCGCTCAGCTTTATGAGGATCCCCATAACCCACACCTCTACCTTGAACGAGCCTGCCTCCATGAACAGCTTGGCTTCCCCGATTTGGCCGCCGCCGACGCTTACCGCGCACTCTCATTGTTGGAATCGGTGATAGACCCTGATGGGTGTGAATTTCATGCGAAACGCAAGGTCGAGACCACTCTTGAAAACACCAGCACTCCTGCAGAGAAAAAGTCCACAGGGAATGGAAGCGAGAAAGATGAGAAAGATGAAAATGAAGACGACGAGGAAGATGAAGATGAAGATGAAGATTCAAGAACTGTCCCAGTCACGCAGGAGGAGTACAATACATTGATTGGAGAGGTATATGCTGTCCTGGTGTGTAGTCTGGTCCGTTGTGGCTGCTACCGCGATGCTTATGAGTTTGGCGTTCGCGGCATCAGCCTGCTTGGGGACCTAGATGCAGACAAGGTCAATTCTACCACCACATCCGCTGTCTTGCATGATCAGATGAACCACGTGAAGAAGGTTTATCAAGCTCGTGCCAAGTTCAACAACGATGTGCATGTGAACTTAGATTCTATTGACCCTGCCGTCCTTCCGGCCCAGGGCTTTGCTCGCCGCGTTCTGTATCCCTGGAATGAGCATGAGCCAGACCGCTGCGCTCCGGAGGAATTAGAATTTCTTAACCAGCGCCTAGCGGATGTGGCCCCAAAATGTGAAGTCCGCGCTGTGGCGTTACCGGCTCTTCATAGCGCCTCTACAGATGACGAGACCGAGGTCTCGGTTCAACTGGGTCTCTTCGCCAAAGAGGATATTGCGCCCGACGAAATCATTCTACGCGAGTCGTCGCTTCTGACGGCAACAAATCGTCTCCATGACGATCTATGCGATGCCTGTAATGCGCCTCTGCCTGACCTCTCAGCTCCCGAACCCCCAGTCGCGTGCGAGGAAGGCTGTGCAGATACTATCTTTTGTACCCAGGCGTGTCATGACACTGCGCAGAGGGTCTACCACGGCGCAATCTGTGGCCTCGAAGATGGCCTGCAATCTATTGGCAAAGATATTCCTGACCCGAAGGATAAGGCAGACTACTTGTATTTGCTTTTGGTTGCCCGTGCGCTAGCCATGTCTGCGACACAAGATATCCACGCTCTAGACCTACCCGAAGTCAAGTACATCTGGGGTGATTTTCATGACTTTGATATCGAAAAATCTGGTTCTGAAGTGGCCACCCTGCCCTTCTCCTTCCAACTCAACATCCTACAGCCAATGCGTTTCCTCGAAGAAATGGAAATCGATCCATATGAGTCGCTCCCCCGTTATGACACCTGGGTTTTGAATACCTTGTATGCTAAATTCCGGGGCACCGCATCTGGTCGGTTGTCAACGTGGGACGGTGGTCCTGAGCTGTGTGCCGTGCACCCACTTTGGTGTTTGGCAAACCACTCCTGTGACCCCAATGTCCGATGGGAATGGGGCGGAGAGATTACTTTCCGAGCGCGGAATAACGAGGAGACCGCTCTCTGGACAAGGCCTGGAGCCGATGGGAGTGTGGAGATGAAGGATGCCAAGAACGGGGGTATTCCAAAGAACGCTGAAATCTTGAACCACTACTGTGACATTGCGTTGCCGGTTCAGCAGCGCAGAGAGTGGGCGTGCGGTGCTTTGGGTGGAAACTGTCGGTGTGATCGATGTGCTTGGGAGGCACACGAGTGTTAGTAAAAAGGATATGTATAACTACTTGACTGACTACCTACTAGTATGTACAATTAAGAGGCTGCCCCTTGAGGTGAAGCTACTAGTAGATTACATAGTACATACTACTAGGTACTAGACCTTCGCAAGTGCGAAGTTATCAAGATACCTAATAGACTTGATTTTGACTACATCTATAAATCCACATGTGCAATGGATCATTTGGAACTTGTTCAAGGTGGGCATGGAATTATTGAAGTCGTCAAGTAAAAAAAAAATTAGAATCTTTGAAATGCAGCCGTCCGCGGGTCTGCATAATGTCTAGTGCATAGCGTGTGTGGAGGTCTGCCCAGTCCAATAACCTTAACCTCACCAAGTGGAATTACATCATGAAACAGAAGATTCCCCCTTTTGTTCCTGGGATCCATATAACAATCTCATTATGAGCCCCATGCCCATACAGTTGATCAATCACCTAGCGTCGTCGAGGGGGGGTCTGGGAAGAAGTTTGCTTGCGCACATCATCTTTTCGTCTCGGGGGTGTATGTGAAGCATGATCGCGTGCTCGGCGAGGGGATTTGGATGGTTGTGTAGCAACTTTAGATGCCGGACCCCGAGGAGGCGTGACGGAACGCGAGGGTGATCGCGAATAACTGCGCCCACGTCGTGGCGGCGTAGCAGACTGAGATGAGGACCGTCGAGCCCGGTACGGGCTACGACTGACAGTACGAGAGCCAGAGCGAGCGCGAGAGCGCCGAAGAGGTGCAGGCGAGACAGATCGTGATCGAACAGATGGCGACTTTGATCGGTTTGGAGATGAGCCATGTCGGGCACGACGGAAGGGGGAGCGGGAGCGGGAGCGGGAGCGAGAGGGCGTGTAACTTCGACCCCGCGAGGAAGGTGTGATAGAACGGGAGTAAGAGCGACCCCGACCCCTTGAACGAGATCGCGATAATGAATATGAGCGGGAACGGGAACGAGAGCGAGAAGGAGAGCGGGATGAGCGAGGGGTGCATGTCGAACATGATGCTGGGTGGGACCGAACGGATGGTGAACGAGATGGAGATCTTCCAGCCGGTAATGCAGGCAATGTAGGTTTCGGTGCGTTCTTGAGGTGTTCCCGCATGTCTTCCGTCAAAGCACCCATGCCGACACTCGTGAAGTAGTTGATAGAGAAGCGAGTGTGTCGTGGGTTTTCTGTTGGGAACAGGCCCTCGAAGCTTGGCCGCAGAATATCGTCGCGGAAACGGGCTTGTAGGGTCGGCAGGCCCATGTGCTCCGCTAGGTCTTGAAATAGAATTTTGATAAAGATCCGACTACTTGACGTAGTCTCCTCCTCATTCATGTGGACAACAGATAAAACATGCCACCCAATAGCATCGTTGCTGATCATATGTCCAAAAAAGCGTGCAATGTTGCGGAGACGGTTCGTCTCATAGCGATGAATGGTATCGTAATATTTGGCGAACGCGGCTTCAAACAAGTCAGACCAAAGTCGGTTGATCTTGGCAAATCTCTCGCCGATCAATCCATAGAACTTTGAGAATGTTCGTTCTTGAGAGCAGCATTCGATGATCATGGAGGGCAGTTCTGGCTCCAACCCTGCAGGAAGATTGATCTTCATCAACTTGTGACAGCATTCTTCAAAGTCGATGCTGGACATTATTGTCAGGTAGATTGTCCGGCGTAGATTGACCAAGTCTGTGTTGCTCTGATCCTTGATGTCCATCTTTTGTTCCTCAGAATCCGATTCCTCTTCCGAGCTTCCTTCACTGTCATCCTCGTCGTCGTCTTCCGCGTCGCTGTCGTCGCCAAGAATTTCAGCTTTGAGGTTCTTGTAAGCTTCCTCGTGTTCCTCCCACTCTGAGTCGAACTTGAAGATATTGAGCATGTCTTGAGATTCGATTTCATCATCCAAGCCAAGACGATGTGTGATCTGGTCCTCCTCTTCCACAAGATCTAGTTCTTCCTTGACAGCAAGATTGTCCTTATAGCGGTCCTTACGGACCTGAAAGAGCACTTCGATCATGTATTGAACTCGTTTGTCGATGTCGGCTTCGTGAAGGATGTTGCGGAACTGGTCGAAGACAGCCAGCGCAATGGGGGGGTTCATTTCCTCCAGGTGATGACCAACTTCTCGAGTCAGTCCCACTGCGATTTCCACACTGTCATCCGTGGGCTTGTGAAGCAGGAGCAGTAGAATTTGAGCTGCAAGCATTTCGTGCGCGACTTGGGTATTGCAAAGGTGCGCGATAAAGGTGGTCGATGAAATACAGACCGCCTTGTCATTTCGTTTGAACGCCTTGCGGAACTGAATGATCAACCGGGACAGCAACAGGTCTCCCACCTGGGGTAGCTTGGTATTGACGATGGCAGTCATGGCAGCGTAGATGGGGGTGAAGGGCAAACTAGCCGCCTGCGCTTTCATTATCGAGCGGCAGAACAGGCCCCGGCCTCGCACCAAGTTCTCTCCAAACAGTTCTGGTACGATATACTTGATGTTGGAGACATTGACCTTATTGATAAGACCATTGATCGATTTCTTCAATGCCTCCCATGCCATGCGCTGGTACTCCTTACTGGTTTTGTCCGTGATCTGTGCCTGCAGTGCACGGAGGCGTGCTGGGGGAATGTAGGTACCACCTGATCGCATGTTGAGAAGCTTTTCATATTCGGCCTTTGCGGAGGCCTGTTTCTCTTCCTCGGTCAGCGGCTTGCGGGCGGCTTCCTGGCGTTCATGTTCGCGGACCCGATCCGCGAGCTGGCGTTCCCGCTCGATTGTCCGGGCCGGGTCGACGCCAGAGACATCTGTATCATCTCGGAGAGAGTCTCCTGGTGGAGAGCGGCGACGGTTCGGGGAGGGGGATCTGGAAGGTGGCGAACGCTTTCGTGAAGCTGCGCTGGGCGACAACGCGCCCGGGGGGGAGTGGGTACTCGCACCGCCGACTGGAGAACAGCCGGGTCGTCCATGGTGAGAGCCTCAAGAAGACCCGAAATTCGAAGTTCGGATTATCGAGGTGGTGAAAAGACCTCGGAAAAAGGAGGAGTGAAGAACGGGGTTGAATGAGCCTTGAAGTCTTCACTCGGATCCGCGTTCCCAAAGTGAAAGCTCTTGGGTCACGTGCACGGAGGCCAAGTCGCTCCAAACGTGGAGCTCCTGGAAACAACCGTGACCATCTCCAGGGCTCTCACTCTCTTCCCTTGGATTTCCCAAGCTTACCTTTATATAGCGACCATTCCTTTGATAACAATGGTTCGTTCTGTTCCCCCTGGACTGCAAATGTGTACATTCGTACTAATCGTTCTTCAAACACAGCTGGGCCAATTCGTGGGTTCCGCCATGCTTTTGGCTGCTACAGCAATCTTTCTTTACTACACCGCGTGGACCCTGTTGATGGTGAGTTGTCTTTTTTCTTTCTCCATTGATCTGCCTTATACTGAATCCTCCGGTTCCTTCAATAGCCTTTCGTTGACCCTGGACACCCTCTTCACGACCTCTTCCCTGCTCGTGTTTGGGCCATCCGTATTCCTGTTATCCTCGCCTTGTTGGGCTCCGCTGTGGTAGGAACCTTCATAGGGATTGTGATGATCAACAGCAACAAGAAGAAGGCTGCCAAGGCCAAGGCTGCTGCGGCAAAGAAGAAGACTTGAACCACCTTGGGAATTGATCAGGGGAATATCCATATACCACTATCGGCCCCACATGGGCCCTGTATCACTACTAGCCACGACTCGGAGATTCCAGCTATTGCAGTCTCGTCCCATCTAATAGAACCATCATAAGAACTCTGTCCTTGTTTTCCGTACCTCCCCTTCACTCTGCTTCTGTCTCTTGTCAAATTCCATGGCACCTCTATTTTCCTTGGCTAATTTCTTTGATTTCCCGGTTAAATTGGCCCGGGCGAATAGACCTGAGGCAAAACGTGGCGCAGGTGTGGTTATCTCCGGATTGAGCGTGATCGGAGATGGTCAACAGGAACGGCGCATCGTTGAATGATCAGCGTCAGCAACTTCCAAGGTTAAATCGCGCGTCACTGCTCTAGCCCCCGTGACCCCTCTGATTCCCCGATTCCCCCGATTCCCCCGATTCTCCATCATACGCAACCCAAAGTCCTGTGTATTATTATCCCTTGCGGCCTTGCGGGGGGGATTTCACCACCATTTCTGGGTGGAGGCAACGGCTACGATCGGGGGGCAATGACGAGTACCATGGGTTTCAAGTGGCCATGCTTATATAAGGATGTAGTCAATCATTGATGACCAAAGTCTAATGCAAATAACCTTGGAAACCAAAGCAAAGTCAGGATTTGCCCATGTTGGGAACGGGCGGGTTGTTCGTTAATATTAGTGTAATCAATAGTCATAGTAAGAAAAAAAGGGGGCCAGCTGGGTCGCCCGGCTGAACAGCTGAGGGGTCATTTGGTCACGGTTCTGACTCAGGCACCGCGTTTACTTCCCCCGCTTTCATCATTTGTTCCTTCCTTCTACATCCAACTTGGGATCAAATCAAACATCTCGTATACTAGTATCTTTTATTCTAAGAACCAGAATCCGCTTTGTCTGGGCACTGACTGGATTTATCCCAGTGGGTGCTGCGTTTCTCGTCCAAACCACATATCGCTCTTATCAGCTTCCCCGCGTATCCAGAGCGAACTCCGCTCTAGATACGCCTTGGTTTCTCTAAACCCCTCCAAACTCGACCATCTATTACCATTCACCTCGATCAACCGAATCCGTAAGTGAGATCAAATCTGCGCTGCATGTAACGGCTTTTCCCCCTGCAGCTGCAAAGCAATGAACAAAGACCAAGAACTGTTCTGACTGCTGCCATCTAGAACCAAGCCCCTCATTTCCTACCCCCAAGCTTGTCCTTCACCAGCACGGTCAAACCAGACCGTCCTTGCCCCGTTCTCAGACCTCCCCATAGGTTCTGAGGGCGGTATCCTCTGCTTTGAACCGTTCGGTGTCTCCCTTGAGGCACACTTCAGTTGAATGCCCCCGGCCGCGCCTGACGATTTGATCCGACAGCAAAGCCGATCGCTAGAAGACGACACATCATTCAATAGTACTGATCAGAATCGCCTCACTGTTGAGCATGAATCAAGTGGTGGGAAAAGCAAGAAGAAGAAAAATGGCAAAAAGGCCAAGGCGGCGACCAGGGCCATGACGGAAATAGAGACTCCCCCAAATGACGTGTAAGAACTCCCTCTGAAATCTCCCTCGAGTTGACTCCTGAAAATACTGATGATCTAGCTCAAGGGTTCAATCACCGGAGCCTTCGCTGCCAGAGCCATCCTCTCCTCCAGATCCACTTCTGGAAAACCATGTTTCACCCGCCGTGACTTCGCCCGTCCTCGACGTACTCGGGTCAATGGGAGACAATCATGATAACGATCTCACAAGTCGTACTGATACATGGGCCCAGTCGGTTCCCTTTGGGAAAAGCCCTCCAACTGACCTCATGGATGGCGAGGTTCCTCACGAATCCTCCCTTAACTTTCCTACCATCCAAGAACGGGGTGGCTTCAGTCAACCTTCCTCGGCATCTCCTCCGACCCGGCTTCGGCCATTCAGTTACAGCAGCGGATACCGAAGCAACCTGCCATCTCGGCAGCAGTCTGTAGATCGACGCAAGAGCCACTCCTATGGAAGTCCCATGAGTAATCTTGCGCCCCCGCCCCACCTGCCTCAGGCCCATTTCTATGGGGCACCGGAAATCGACATCCCATCTCACACCCGCCCAGTGGCGGAGGGAGCCTACTCCTTTTGTGGGTTCGACACGCTCCCAAATCCTTCAAAGACATCACGAGGTACCCTGAATGTTTTGGTGGTAGGAATAGACGGTGGAGTGGAAATCCAGGCCATTGAGGATCATCGGACGCGTCTTATTGGGCAGCTCACTGGTCTAAATGGTCGTGTTCTCGAGGCAAAGATTGTGTCTAGTCACGCCCCCGCGGAGCTATCTGCATTTTCCCAGGCTCGCGTGGTAGTCATTGTTCACGGGCCATTAGCATCAAATGAGGATGACGGTATTGTGTCTTCCACGGCCTCCGAAGCCAATGAAGGCACATCTGGCGCGGCGCGAGGTCATTCTAGTAGTGACAGGCGCACCCGTCGAGAGGATCTACAATTTTATCAAACTCGGGTGGAGGTATACTCTCTCCGGTCTGGGGATCATGTTGCAACACTGTTTGCAACCAACCCCACACCTTCTCTGGAGAATATTCCTGGTCTGCCTTCCTTAGCACCCTCACCTGTGGGCAGTCTCAAGCTCATGACTAGTGGGAATCATATCGTTGTAGCTTCTGGAATCAGTGGTGAAGTTTATGTCTATAGACAAACTCTCTCGGGGTCCTACCAGTGCCTGGGGAAAACCTGGACAAATGTGCAGACTGGAGAAAGTCGACGATACTCCACGTCTTCTAGCTCAACCGACCCAGATGGCTCGCACAACGATCTACCCCGCACATCATTATCCGAACGTCCGATTCTAGCCTTGCAGGGAAGATGGCTTGCGGTTGTGCATCCGTCCACCTCATATAGGGGATCTATCCAAGGAATAGTCCCTGCAATTCTGATACACGGTCGAGCCCAAGGGCTTGAGACTCGCAGTCCTCCTACCATGGCGTCCGTGAATTGTGCAACAGATGTTGGGGAGGGCGAAAGCTTTCTTGACAAGGTTGCCAGAGGTGTCACCCAAGAGCTTGTCAGGGGTGCCCGCTGGATGGGAGATCAGGGGATGCAAGCCTGGAATACTTATTGGAACAACCAGAATTCCGCTGGCACGCCTCCCCAACGCCCAAGTCGAGGCACAGATTCCCCGGCTTCTGGTTACGGGTCATTCCCTCCAACCCATGCCCAGGATTCACAGTCGGTCGCCTCTCCTGCATGCGATGCAGTCTCAATCATTGATTTGCAACGTTTTGACGATGGTATGGACCTGAAGATGGCCTCCCTCCACCCTGTGGCAACCTTTCAGGCGCCCAACGGCTGCAGCTTTCTCTCACTGTCGCCTAATGGACTGATGTTATTCACTGCCAGTAAGAAAGGCGATGTCCAATATGTCTGGGATCTTATGCAGCTGAAGAGCTGCCGGGCAATGGCATTCATGGCTGATGACTTGGCCGATCAAAATCCGAACGTGCGCCAGGTAGCAAGATATACTCGCTTGACAACATCAAGCATCGTTGACGTGATATGGACCGCACCAGTGGGAGATCGATTGGCGATTATTACGCGCAAGGGAACCGTCCATGTGTTTGATCTTCCTCAAAGTGCCTTCCAATGGCCTCCGTTTCGCCGAGTTCGACCTGCGCCCAAGAAGTCTCCAACCATCGACCCGATGGGTGATGAAATGTTAGGGCAGTCAATTGCTGGGAATCCGTTGTCTGCAGCCATGAAGTTGGTCGGAGGAAAGACACAGCCCTTCTTTTCCGCTGTCCGAGGTCGCGTTCCTTCTACTGGTGGCACTGCATTTCCGAACATAAGTGGATTCGCTCTGCCAGCTGCAGCCGGCATCAAAGGCGGGAAGGTAGTCGCGGCAGGGCTCAGCAAATCTATGGGCGCCGCGGCAACTGGTACTGTTCACACTCTCCGACACGTTGGAGAAAATCGGCTCCATCTGACTGGACTCGCAAGAGATCCTGCACCATCCCGTGTTACATGGATATGTAACAAAGGTTTGATTTATCTGGGCTTGGTTGATGATGGGAATTTTAAGCTCTATCGCCTCAAGCGGGGTGCAACAAACCATAAGAATCGGCAGTTTCACTCTGTGATTGGCGGGAAGGAGAGGCAATACAAATTACCTGCTAGTTTGCAAACCCCCTGTGGGCCGGCACCTCTTAAAGCATACGATCCGGAGCAAGCAGTGAACGCAACACTCCTTCTGCCATCTGCTAGCGCACACTCCTCTAGTGGGAATAGACCCCTCTGTCAACCACTTTCTCAGGCGGAGATTGAGACAAACACACCATATCAACCTTTCCATACCGATCAGCGGGTTGGCTTGCACGTTTATTCTTGCCATGGCAATGAAGCTGATCTAACCATGGCGGATCCTGGTGGACAGTGGGTCTTTGGAGGCGATATTCCAACGGCTAAGGTGCATGTGAGATCGTATAATAATAGTGCTGATGACAATGCCGATGATGAAGAGGATGACTCTGCGGTCCATGGGCATTCATTTGGTGCTGGGGGGGATATGGAAAACCTAATCAGTTTGGCTAACAGTACTGGCCACGTCGAGGAAGTTGTTATAACCACCCGGCGAAAGAAGAAATCATCAGTGCCTCTGAAGACCGATGATGGATTTTTCGAGGACGACTGTGAAGTTCTGGACTTTGCACGAGACCGAGTCTGACCTCCACTTCTTTTTCCACTTCTTTTTCCACTTCTTTTTCCCCTTCTCTCCTATTTTTTCTACTACTTTGAAGCTTTTTTTTTACTCTCGGGGATTTAGACCTTTTTGTCTTTTCTATGGCGTTGAGAACTACACCCGGAGTCGAGTTCTTTCTTTCTTTCTTTTTGCTGACTTTTTGTTGATTGATCATGCTCATGAAGTGCATCATATGGATTCCGAAACCTGTATCATCGGCCTTTTTGCTCCGTCTCGCGACTTGTCTTTTGAGATCTCCCACTTGCTCCCACAGAAACCGAAATACCCAAACTTGTACTTATGCCGATTGCATTTTGATAGACTGGAGGTTTTGTCATGTTTTTACACTTGGACGTGCCCTGGTGTTTTTATTTTAAACTGTGCACATGTGTAGTTCTGGTTCTTTTGTCTTGATCTATCACTCCTTCTAGGTCGGAATTAATAGCTAGTATGCACATTAATATATTTGAAGCAAGTCCCTCCAGATGTCTTGGGACCTTATATCAATGATTCAACATACATAAACAATACATATTGAAGTAGGTCATACACATGTGCAGTCACCGTATACATTGATACACATGTGCATATACATATGTACATATGCACATATCAGTCAACAGGGCTTGAGGCCATACTCAAGTGCTATATATATATGTATACATTCAAATGTTGATTGTAGTGCCTACTAGTAAGTGCTCAAGCTAGTACTTGATATCTGCACAGTGCAGAGATTAGTGGTACACATGTGCATATCAATATCAATAGACTGGTATTTGTATATTTACATATATCTATCAACGTAGTCAACATTTGAATGTTTGAAAGGTCAAAGTTACGTCAACTGCATATTGATTGATGTTCAAAATCTGTTAATATGCAGGATGTTAAACCTACTACACATACCTACCAGGTCGTAGCTTGCACAGAGTACTTGAGTGTACATATTCAAAATGTTCAAGTTCCAAGGTTATTCAAATATAAATTATATAGCACTATACATACCACTACCTGAATGTCAAATGCTCAAGCTGACTCCCCCATCTCCTCTGCCCACCATCCCTCGAAGGTCTTCAATCTTTCTGTCCGCACTTGAGCCATCTTCCTTCCCGTCGCTGTCTTCATCATCTTCTCTAGCTTCTCCAGTTTATCCCCGAAATGCTCAATTGCATTATCCATGACCCACCCCCCTTCGCCAGCAAACTTCTTGCCCTGAGCACCCAAGAAGGTAAAACACCGACCAATACCAATGGCCCCTATTGCGTCCAGTCGATCAGCATCTTGAACAATCGCAAGCTCCACCAGCCCATCTTGATCAATCAGTCGTTGGATCACAGAGGGATCCTTGCACTCTGTGGAATATGACACGTGGGAGACAATGGTCTGTACCCGGGAGGCTAGGTCTGCCGGTGCACCACGCTGCAGCAATGCGTGTTCAACCATTGTCTTCGGGTTCAAAGAGCCCGGCTCGGCTGTATCCGTCGATAGATTCGGCAAATACTTCCGATCTCCAATATCATGGAGCAAGGCTGCAAGCTTGACGACGGCCTCAGAGTACTGTGTGTCTGGGTTTAACTTTCGTTCTGAATCAAGGATCTTGAGGGCGAGCTTAACCACCCGGTGTACATGGGGCGGGTTATGTGAGGGATCATGGCCTGACATGCAAGCGTCCACAAAGGTGGACATGTCGTCGTACAGACTCTCAAATTGCGGGTTAATTTCCGCCATAATAGACGTTGGAGTCAAGTGGAATCTTTATTCGCTGCAGGATTTCGTTATCATTGACGCCCCTTGGGATAATTTAATTGTGTGGAAACTTGGCTTGAACTCACGGCTAATGGCCTCGGGGCATGGCTTTTCACAAGGGAGTGATGTATCAAGTGGGGTACCAGAAAACACATGGTTGGCGTTGGCGGTGAAGTGGAACTCCAGTTGAATGTTATGTTTTGCGTACTAGTACCAACACCTTGTACTGGTAACGAGGCTTTGCTTTGTTCAGATGGTCCTGAGATACTTCTTTTGCATTCCGATGCTATAACGTGAAATGGTTCTTTTCAAAAATTCCCCGTTCCCTTGGAACCTTGGAATTTACAGGCGAAGGATAAAGATCGGAGAATCGGAGATCATAAGTCTGCGGTGGATCGTATTGCGACGGCCTACCCTAACAGGGCCCACGCACCTCTCCTCTCAATCAGCATCCGCAGCTAGTGGTAAACATCACCTGTCAACCTTCAAGTTGGAACCTTTAAATACATAAACAACTCCTTCCCTCATTATGGCCGACGCACAGTTTGACAGTGCTCTGTAAGTACGAATATGCATTCCTCCTCCATCTTCTTCGATAATCTACGGCCAGTTACTCCAAAGCCTTGCTCCGCAACTCGCTCTCCTGCAGCAACCCCCGCATGTTAGGTGCACTGAGCTGACCATTTCCTCCTTAGCGACCTCCTTCGCCGCCTGAACCCCCGCGATACCAAGGCTAATCTCCAAGCCATTACAACCATTGTCCCCGATCTCACCGAAGATCTCCTCTCCTCAGTTGACCAGCCTTTGGAGATTCGCCGATGCAAACAAACGAACCGGGACTACCTCCTCTGCGACTACAATCGCGACGGAGATAGCTACCGGTCACCCTGGAGCAATGAATTTGACCCCCCGCTTGATGACGGTACTGTCCCGAGTGAGCGTGTGCGCAAGTTGGAGGTCGCTGCCAATGACGCCTTTGATGTTTACCGGGAGCTTTACTACGAGGGCGGTGTCGGCAGTGTCTACTTTTGGGATCTAGATGACGGGTTTGCGGGGGTGGTTCTGTTGAAGAAGGGTATGTTGATTTTTGGACAGCGGAAGGAAACACATGTGAAATGTCCGGTAGCTTATGAATTCATGTCCCAGGGGTAACACCCGGCTCCCAGAGCTCGGGCGCGTGGGACAGCATCCACGTTTTCGAGGCCACCGATCGAGCTCGCATGTCCCACTACAAACTGACCAGCACGGTCATCCTGCATCTTGCCAACTCCAGTCCGGCCCTAGGTGAGATGGACCTGAGCGGGAACATGACCCGCCAAGTCGAGGTGGATCTGGCCGTGGAATCGGATGCAAGCCATGTCGCAAATGTGGGCAGATTAGTAGAGGATATGGAATTGAAGATGCGAAACTTGCTACGTGAGTTGCTTTTTATGCATGCATGAAATCTTTCAGGTTGCTGACATAGCTACGACATTTTAGAGGAGGTTTACTTTGGCAAAGCCAAGGATGTCGTGGGTGAGCTTCGAAGTAAGTGATTCCATCCCCCATTTGCTTCATTTACTGCTCTAGCGGGAGTGCTAATGTGATCATCGATTTATTAGGCCTAACACCACTTTCAAAGACGAATCAAGATCGCGCAACCCAATTGGAGATGATCAAGTCCATGCAAAAATAGAACATTGAACTCTTCTCCAATCTTAATGCGTTGAATGCCTCCGAGGGCCCTGCGATGAATGTCTTGTTGGTTTCCATTTCCCAGTGTAATTGCATCGCTTTAGTCTCACGAATATGATCCGTTCAATATTCATCCGCGAAATGAATCTTTGGAGCTTGATCCGAATTATTCTAGTGAATACACTTCCAGTGTGAGAACGATAGGTGGAAATGCTAGGCCGCAACGTATTGGTAACTTGGGGGTATCATTTTAAGACGCAAATGTTTCCTTAATCATTCCTCGATAAGCCAAGAGTTGGAATGGAAAATGGGAATCTCCTAACTCAGTCGACCTGCATCTCCTCGGTAACCTCATCACGTTTGCCGGAGCTCTGCGAAGCTGAAACCGAAGAGCGGTCCAATTTCTCAACAAACTCTCGAGCTGATGCCCACAGTTCTGCCTCTTTATCCTTCCCAACTGTGTCCTTCCGGCTGTTCAGCCAACTGATGTCCAGAGGGTTGGCAGCGGCACCAGATCCCGCAGTAGTCCCAGTTCCACCACCTGCGCCCGTCCCGGTCGCATCACCTGTGCGGGAATTAACCTCAGGCCCAAGAACTGCAGCTTCATCTAGAGCGTAGACCTGGCGTCGAAGGCGCACATCGATAGAGGATAGGAGAGCAAAGTACTGTGCAGTGGCTTCCTTGAACTGGGTTTTATGTGAATCGAGGGAGCCGTCTTGGGCAGGCGACGGCGAGTCTGGCTTCGCATTTGTTAAAGCTTGGATTGCAAGACCAGCAGAGTGAATCAACTTTGCCACATCCTGTATTGTTTTTGGCAAAATCGAGTTAGTATATGGGTTTTGAATCTCTGGGAAGCTCAAATGTACCTTGTCAATATCGTTCAGCTGGCGGATACGATCTGCAGAGCTAAATGTCTGTGTCTGGGTTTCTGCCTGCACTGGGTACTCCATATCTTGTTGTCAGGTTTTGCCACAGGAGAACTGGAGGGAATTTTGCCTCTTGAAGGGATTTCCAAGTCCGATTTAAAGTCAGTGCTTCATTTCCCATTACATCAAACAATCGAGATTCAAAAGCTCGGGTCATCACGTGCACAAATCAATCTTATTCTTGGCGGGGAAGAAGGCGGTGAATTAATGCCAGATGCGTTCACGATCCATTCAAAGATATCAAATTCACTTTGCCGGCGTGTACCTCTGCATCTCATCTACAACGACTTCATCCTTTCTTTCCAATTTATAGAGCTATAAACACTCTCTGTTAAAAACACAGTTTCTCTATTACCTATTGCCCACTGTTGCCCCTCTCCAATTAACCACCATGTCCGCCCCTGGCGGCGCCCCTAGCCCTGTGCCGCGTAGCGGTAGTATGGGACCCGGTGCAAATGGCAGTGGGATGCCTATGAATTCCCAGCAGCCCTTGTCTGGAACACCAGTACATCAGCCGCCGACCCCAGGCCCGCCGCCTCCTCAGAGTGGCGCGATGTCTCAGCAGAATTTGAACCAAATTGTGAGTGATATCTCCATATATCAGTACTATCATCGTCCATTCTACCCTTGAATCGCTGAAGTGGGAGTAAATATCATACTCTTACTTTCCATTCTGATCTGTTTTTTCTTTCTTTTCTTTTTTCGTTGTGTCATATTGCACCTCCTGTTTCTTCGGATAGTAATGTTCATTTTGGAGTATGGGCTTTGATGTCATCCAAACAGAGATTGCCTTTGGGATAGCCTGGTGTTTATGAAATTAGGCTAGTGACAAGTATGGTCTATCTCAACTACAGAAAGCGGCCAAGTGTGCTTTTTGGCCAGACACGTGTTTGAGTAGTAGACTGGCTTCGCTTTTGTTTCTGACGCGTTCACGTTCGAAGATTGATCCTTCAACTTCACTTTATTTTGTTCTTTCCAACTCCTCTCTGCTGTGATATCCTCCTTCTCTCATCCTCTCATCTTCGTGCCCTTGGCTTCAAATTTGGCAATTCATCTATCGTCCCCCAACCAACTTGAAGACATGGCTCGACGGGCCCCAAGGAAAAGTGGCCGGTCCAGGCCTAATGCCAAAACAAGAAAAGCCACTGCTGCACCCCAACATTATGAGCCTGCTGATCAAGCGGGGTCCTCAGATGCTGGCCCGCATCTGCAAACATCACAGCCCGTGCAGCCCAATTCAACACAGGCCATTCCAACTGGACAGAGCCCTGATCTGACCACTCCCCTGCCTCAACACCCCATTGAAAGCCAGACTGTCTGTTCCATGGCATTTGCCACAATTCAAGTTTCACAACTGACTAAATGATCTTACGTAGGTCATTGACTACTTAGCCAAGAAGGGCTACAGCCGCACAGAGGCCATGCTGCGGATGGAATCAGCAAATCAAGAAATTGATGGCCGCCCTCTACCTCCTCTTGGCGAGGATGCTCGCCCTAAGTTTAAACAGGGTTTTGGTAAGCTATCATCGGCCCTCACCCGTGGCAGAAAGACATTCTGACCTGTTGTTTAGATCTTCTGAAGACATGGGTCGAGGAAAATCTTGATCTGTACAAGGTTAGTAATGTCCGAGTTCTCGAGTCCCAAACCACTCTGACAACAATGTAGCCGGAACTTCGCCGAGTTTTGTGGCCACTCTTTGTCTACTCTTTCCTGAATATGATCACTTCTTTTTACCCACAGGATGCAAAGCAGTTTTTTGAGGCCAACAAAAACATATTCCTACCGGAACATACAGATGATGTCCGTGTTTTTGAACCAATCAGTCTGCCGGAGCATGTTCAGAGCAACTCCGTCGCCAAGCTCTACCGCACTAACAAATATCGAGTCGTTCTCAGCAATCCCGCATACACGAACCTTCTGCAATTCTTAGAAAACAAGGAAAAAGAAGGAGGATCCGTGATGAACGCAATCCTCAGCAGTTTCTGCACTGTCAAGACCATGGACCGCGCCGCCGATGACAGGTTCAGTTTTGCTACTATGCTGGGTCAGATTGGAGCAGGTCAGTCGTTTCCTGCCGAGGATGAAGGTATACCTGGTCATCATCCCGGCTCGGCTTACACTGGGGACAACCCTGCCATGGCGGGCACCCTGCCACGACTTCGCCTGGGAAAGATGCCCATGGAGCCAGTGATGGAAGAAGACGTGCGGGCTGAACTCGCCGACGAGGATGCCAGAGAACCCCCGATCGCCGGGCGTAACACGCTTGTCCAGGAGTTTGAGCAGATGATCAAAAAGGAGGAAGATGACGAGGCACCCACCCGCGCTGATATTCCCTTCCCGCCCTCCACTGCTCGCGATGTCCGTATCGAGACCATGAAGGTGAAGGAAAACCGGGATCGATACAAGATTGAGGGGCGCACTGGCGGCGTGGGCCCTGGTGTTAGCGTGTGCATGTTCACTTTCCACAACACTTATGACGGGCAAGTTCTCTGGGCTCAACGTGATTTCTTTTTCTTTTTCTTTTTGGTGTACTAACATACCCACCAGGATGAACTGCCTTGATTTCTCAGATGACAACGTCCTTGTGGCTGCTGGTTTCGAGCATTCATATATCCGTGTGTGGACTCTTGATGGCAATAACATTGAAGCCGCCTATCCAGAATTGGATGACCAGCCCCCTGCCAATTCCCGTCGTTTGATTGGCCACTCTGGCCCTGTTTATGCGGTTGCCTTTCAGCCGTCAGCTACACGCGCTGAGAATATGGCCCCCGATGACTATGTGCCTACCAATGCTCGTTTCCTCCTCTCGTCTTCTGCGGACAAGACCATTCGACTTTGGTCTCTTGATACTTGGCAATGCATGGTTGTCTACAAAGGTCATGATCGCCCTGTCTGGGACCTTTGCTGGGGACCATTTGGCCACTATTTTGTTTCAGGGGGCTCTGACCGGACTGCCCGTCTCTGGGTCACAGATCATATCCGTCAACAGCGCATCTTTGTTGGTCACGACCAAGATGTGGATTGCGTCTGCTTTCACCCTAATTCTGCGTACATCTTCACTGCTAGCTGCGATCACACCGTGCGGATGTGGGCCGTCACTACTGGAAATGCGGTGCGCATGTTCACCGGGCATACCGGCAACATCACTGCCATGGAATGCAGCCGGGATGGAAAGATCCTTGCCTCTGCAGACGATCAAGGATCAATCTTCCTGTGGGACCTGGCTCCTGGTCGACTGCTGAAGCGCATGCGTGGACATGGAAAGGGTGGGATCTGGTCCCTCAGCTGGAGTGTTGAGTCGACTGTGCTGGTTTCGGGTGGCGCAGATGGAACTGTCCGGATTTGGGACGTTACTGGTCCCCAAGACGCAACCCAGGCTCGGACGACTGGTGAAGGCTCTGGCGCAGCCAAAATTGATGCTACCAATGCCACGGCGGGGGCCGCTGCCGCTCAGAATAAGAAAAAGAAAGGCAAGGATGTCGTGGTGACTCCTGACCAGATAAGTGCCTTCCCAACTAAAAAGACCACCTTGTACAAAGTCAAGTTCACGAACATGAACCTGGTTGTCGCTGGTGGTGCCTACCTCCCTTAGAGCTCGTGCGCATCGAAGGCTACTTTTTACTATGCAGTCCCGTCGTCCCACATGGCCGTTTTATTCGGCGCAGATACCCCCGGTTCTTCACTGCATGTCCTATTTCATTTGCTCGCCCGCCCCTTCTTTTTTATTACATCGAGTATTTTTTTTTTCATCCTCTTCGAGATTTTGGTGTTGTCTCGAACGTGATCTGGCGTTTATGGTCTACGGTGGCGCAGGTTTCTTTCACAGTCATTTTCTTTCTTTGAAAAGCTTCCATGTATCTTACCGCGGCATCCAAAGTCGCCAATCCAAGTGCTATTGCAGTGTAGCCTCTCTTTCTACTGCATACCTATAATTATTTTTACCGATTTTTCTACAACTACACACACGAAAGTCATGTGATGATCGCCATTAGCTGTTGAGTAAATACGGGCAGACAAAGCTTAGGCAATCCCCACATTGTCTCCCTAGATCAAATTTTGTACACATGTTACGAATTGACGCAGTCGCACTCAAACTATCGCTACAAGTGCTACTCTGCCCCTGAGGCTCATGGCGGTTGCACCTTAAATAATTAATCTCAAGAGTTCAAGAGCTCGAAACAGGGTCGAGGGGGGTTTTTTTAACTTGAAACCCCTTTTCTCAACATACATGTATGGATTACTTGTACTATTTACTAGCACTAGTATCTGCCTGTGGACTGAGTATTATCCCAATATGAAGCGCCGACTCCTTTTTTCATGGCAGAGGTGGCTTGCATATCTGCTACCTTTCGCGGCAGTACTAACGCACTGCGATCGTTGCGTTTATAAAAGTCTGCCAGGACCTGTGCTGTCTTCGTGGGTTGATCTTCTTGCAAAAAGTGGCCTGCGTCCGGAAAAACTTGGAGTTGATATTTTCCTGTTCAAGGAATTGAGCGTTAACTTTGCACAAAGGCATAGATGAGTGAAAAATACCTTGCATCTGACCAATCATTAGTTCTTTGTCCAGCCTATCTGTCCCTGCCAAGAGCAAGAGTTTTCCACCCCTCGCCTCGAGAAACTTCCTACTCAGGCCAATAAACCAATTTTCCCAAAATGGTTTGGTTGCAGATAGATTGGTGCGCCAGACCCAAGGACGAGAGGGATCGGTTGGTTGAACTTCTTCATATATTAAAGAAGGAACAGAAGCCCGAGCAGAGGTGGTGTTTCGGATTGTACGGGATCGTGTGCTATTCAGTTCACGGGCTAGCATTAGTGTGCTACTGAAAACGGAAGAGGGGGGTGTTATAGAGAAGTAGTCCATACTGCCATTCAACTCCCGATTCTAGGGATGGAAAGCGGGTCGGTCGGGTCGAAAGGTATTTTTCCATGCTTTGCAGTGCATCCATGGCAGAGCCTATACATTATTACTAGTTCAGTGTATGGAAAGCATGTTTCAGGAGCCAGAAACTCACCCTCAACTACGTCTAATACCGCATGAGCCAGGACACTCAGACCCAGCTCGCCATTTTTAGCGACATCGGTAATAACAGCTCCACCCAGGCTGTGACCAACAAGGACGATTTCTGGTAATGTTTCCCATCTCATTCGCTCCTGGGTCTTGCGAATCACATAGACGAGGTCCCGGCTTAATGTTTCAAGTCTCAAATCTAGTTCAATCTGACTTGCGGCCTCAGCTTCCGCAGCTGTCGCGATAGAGGGGTGTTCCGTATGAGAATCTCCCGGATTGGAGATCATCATTGTACGACCATGACCTCTTGCATCAATGGATAGGACGCCAGCCTTCGGGAGGATTTTCCGGATCTCCCCTGCGCATGTTGCGAACGAGAGGCCGGAGGAGCCTGCACCGTGATGCATCACGAAGAGTGGACCTGAAGGATTTGGCGAGGTAAGGTAGACATGATGGATGATATGCAGATTCTGCAGTTCTTGAGTCAAGAATAGGTCTTGCTCAAAGAAGTCTGTCCATTGTAGGGATTGGCTTGGTTGTCTGGAGGTGCATGTTAGCCAAATGCCTTCAATGTTCCAAGATTTCACGGTGCCGCGAGTAAGAGCTCGAAGATGTTGGATCCCAATTTTCCACGCACGCTGCGCGACAAAATTTGTATGAGAGTGAAAACACACATGTCCTATAGACTGACATACATATTTCTGGTTCGGGCGAAAAGATGTCTCGTTGGCGACGGAACTAATGTACCCGTGGATGATAATGAGGAGGTCGAAGAGCTATCCTCATCTGGGCTCTCATTCAGTACACCAACCTGTTCTGCCATTAATACCTCTGAGAGCGATCTGGCCAATTTGGGTTTGGCAAAGGATCTTTGGAGTTCGCTCATCGGGCGCGGGGCGAATGGATCGAAGAGGTCAACAACTTTGAACTTGGGGCTTCCGAGGACGAATCAACCACGAAGCGCGATTCAAGTCAAAGCGGTGATGGGGTAATAGATTGGAGAGGAGCTGCATCAATTTCAAGGTGCATGTGAATATCAACAATGATGCAAGCCAGAATAATCATTCACATCGCACTATTGTATTTGTAGTAAAGTACTACTGTTAACTGAAGTTGACTGAGCCGCGGGCCCGCGATGGTGCTGACTAAGAACAGAGAGTCAAGAGTCAAGAGTCAAGACTCAACATTAGTTAGTAACTTAACTAACTACTAACTAGTACTAACCTTGGAACAAACCTTTTGCTGGTTATCATTTACATCTGTATCATCTTATTGGTGAGTTTCAATCTCATGACGACTTCCAAGCTTTTCATTTGAATGTCTTCATCCTTTTTTCTTGCTTATTGGGACATCAATAATGTATGACGTCAGACATATGAGGTCCAAATACTGTACTTTCACGTTGTATCACTTGTTTATAACTTGTTTCTTTTAATCATGATCTTTCAAAAAGGATGAAATTTATTAAGCCACCACGATGGACTCCACATGGGGATACAGGCATAACGATAGAGAGCCAGATCCAAGCTCTGAGCATGAAGAGCACCAGAATGCGGATGATCAAACACGTCCAACTGAGCGTACAGGATTACTTGCAGCAAGCCGTGATCAAGGATACCTAAGCCCTGATGACCCAGCAGTAAGTACAAACTCCTTCGAAGCCAGACAACAAAAACAAAAACAAGAGACGGAGGCAGAGGCAGAGAGAGACAGTCAACCCTTGGAGGAATCTCTAGCTAATATGAGACGTCTATATTCATTTGAAGGTGTCACCTTATAATGTGTGGAGTGTGCGCGCTTTGCGTGCTATGACTCTACTAGCCCTTGCGATCAGCTTTATGTGGTGGACATTTTTATTAATATCCATCTTTGTTAGCACACCAACGATGCACACTCGTGGCTCGGGTTTTTTCGCATTTTCATATACTACTCTTGCGACGGGGTATTTGGTACTCGGCTTGCTCTTCTTTGCAGTACCTTCGAAGCCAATCACTATATGGGGCAGTATCTTGACTGTATTGCTCTTGGTGGATTTGACTGTTATTTTGGCCATGCCACGGATTCGACTTGAAGAAGGTTGGGTTGGCATTGCATCCATTGCCTGGGCAGCCGCCATCTCCTTGTACCAAGTCATCCAGAACCACACCGTGGCGTGGGGTAAAAGAGAAGAAGAAGAGAGACTCACCGGACGGGAAGAGACACGCCGCTCCCTATGGGAGTGGCTAGCTGTGCTGGTCGAGATGCTTGTCATGGTGGTCATGACGGTTGCCGCCGTCTTGATCACCGCAACCTTGACCCTCCGTTCTCTTGATGCATCACTTGAGCCTCCTGGTCAGCGTTACTATGTTCATGGCGACACATACCAGGTCCATATTGCATGTGTGGGTAATCGTACCACTAAGAATGCTAATGAACCTACTATCTTGCTCGAGGGCGACTACGATCCCGTTGAACATGGATTGCAACCGTTCATCGAAGATGTATACCGAACTGGAGTTATAAGTCGGTATTGTTATTGGGATCGACCAGGGTTAGGTTGGTCAGACAATGCCCCTTCTCCACATTCTGCAGGGATGGCCATAGATGCCCTTTCTGAGGCCCTGGCTTTGGCAGATGAGTCTGGCCCTTGGGTTGTTGTCTCTGCTGGGGTCGGCAGTCTGTACTCCCGACTCTTTGCAAGCCGCCATCTTTTTGAAGTGAGCGGCATATTTCTCATCGATCCACTGCACGAGGCCTACTTAAATGACCTTGGAAAGGCTGATCGGGGCTTTGCCTTGTGGCTTCAAGGGGTCATCTCTCCACTAGGACTTGATCGCTTGACTGGCGCTTTGATACAAGGCCGTACCCGCGAAGATCGGATAAGCGGGCGATCTGCGTACCAATCGGACAAATTTATCAAAGCCAAGTTACAAGAAAGCCTAGTGGCAGTCACAATGACCGCAACTGAAGTTCAATCCGCTCGCCATATTCAAATGGGGACAACGCCGTTGGTGGTGGTTAGCTCTGGGCAGGAGGTTCGCAACAATCCGGAGTGGGCGGATCGTCAAGAAGATCTTTCTCATATCACGAAGAGGCTTCTCTCCTGGGATATTGTTCATGATGCTCCGCATGAGATATGGGCCAATGCGGAGGGTCGAAGAGTTTTGGAACGTAGACTGCGAGACATTTTGAAGCAAAGCAAAATACTCCAGCCTTAAGGAGAATCATCGTTTTGGTAGCAGCCCTGATGTCATACCAATTCAATGTTCCCTTTACAGCAGAATTGAACCTTGTAAGTTTGGAATTCAGTAGTTACTGGCAGGAATGTATGGATTGATAAAAGCGGACATGATACGGGATGTTCATGTCACTGTCGTTATACTTTGAATTGAATGAACAATCACCCAGTAAAGTATTGACGTGGTACTGTACATTAGTCCCTTCAAGTGCGTTTAGACCCCCGGGTATCATGGACTCTCCGTCAAAAGCTACCCCTTACTGTACTATAATGAGAAGCTGTCAATATGGTAATAAAAAATCTTAAAAATAATAGATAAAAATAGAAAAGCACCACGCTGCCATCCATGCATGCCTCGCATTTCCTTACACTCCCACCGCATCCATTTAAGCCGGCACCGTCCGAGGAATATTTTTCATTTCGAGGTAACGAGGGATTGTCCGCAAGATTGTGCTTCGACGGGTACACTTGAATTCTCTCAAGTGACCATGGGTCTTGTAGTGAACATAACAAACCGAAATCGAGCAAGGGGGATAGGGTAAAAGGAACCTAATGGCGGATGTGGAGGCGGGGGAGGGAGAGAGAGAGAAAGAGAGAGAAAGCGGTCAATCTAGCCTAGTTCCCTTGAACCTTTTAGCAAGCTGTTCACCGTCGGACTTGGGGGAAACGGAGCGAGGGGAGTCAACGGCGGATGAGTGGGGCCACCGCTTTAGGTTGGCCGCCGAGGGCCAGGGGCGCTTAGGGGGGCGCTCACCACTCTCTTGAAGAATCGTCATCAAGGTTGCCCACCCGGGGGTATTCAGCAGCTGCATTCCATCGGCAGGGGAGTGGGTCGTGGCAACTCGGCAGAGAAGATCTGTTTCATCCTGTTGTTCCAAAGCCTTTTAGTAATGATCCTGAATGTTGTTAGGTTCGCCTGATTTCTGATATGAGACTGACCTTATTAAATGTAGAAAGCCCATGGAGGAAGCACAGAATATGGAAGTCGGATGTACCCTGGATCGCCTTGTCAGGATCACCATGAGACATGAGCTTCTCAGCTACATGTCGTAACTCTTGGCTCTCTCCAATAATCTCGCGATTCTCGATGGGAAAACGGCTGTGAGTGAAAACGGGTGCAGACTCCGTGGGGAAACCATGCGTGAGTGTCACCAACAGAAACTCAACTGGAAAACTGGGCTTGGCATTTTCCTGCACACTTGCACCATACTCGTTGATACGGCGGAAGAAAACCTCTGGGATATATCTGGTTTTGCTGCCGACATCTTCATCTTCCTCTGACTGTACCAGCATGACAGAGGGATCGGCAGAAGGCTCGACGATGTTGGCTCGCACCATCTCCACCGCTGAAACACTTGCCTGGTATGAGCTGACAGCGATTGCTCCAGTATCATCACCAGTCAGAACACAGGTCACGAAGTCGGAGCCGAAGCGTCCCGAGCGACTCCATTTGGTTGCTTTGGGATTCTGAGCCTGGAGGCGCGAAGCAAAGGCAATCTCCAGGGAGGAGAGATAGTAAGAGTCAATGTGTCGCTTACACACCACGGAACCATCCCCTTGTCCAGCGTCAAGTAAATCTGTAAAAATCACACCCACTTTCTGCAGGCCACACATACGAGCCACTTCGTCCACCTCCTTCTCGTTGTGCCAGTCATGGAGTGTGACGCCATCTACTTCACCCACCTGAGGTGGCTCGTAGATCGCTTGAACGACTGCTTTCACACCCAGTGGAACTTCAGCGTATTCTTCGTATGTTCCATAAAGGAATCCTAGGCGCTGAGCCCCGGATTTGCGCCAAAAGTCTAGCAATGAGTTGATCAAGTTTGGGGTCGAAAATTCAACGTGATCCACCATGCGGAATTCCTGTGGTTGTAAACTGATGGCGCTGGGCTGGCACTTGCTACAAATTCCTTCGGGCCATGGAGAATGTCCCGACGGACAGTCGTGTCGGACCCGGTAGAAGGGCTCGCTGAGTGGAGGCATGAAGGAACTGCCAGCTTCGGGTTTGTTGGTAGCAGCGTTGATTTTGCGCAGGTACGAATGAAAGGAAAGATGTTTGATCTTTTTTTCTGCCAGGTATTTGGCATCGTATGGTTCTATGGGCATGCAGTAGTCACACATGCCTCGGGGGCCATGTTTGCACATGCGGAGATCCTGGCTTCGTTTGATCTTGCCATCCTTTCTATCAAGCAGGTTATCCAACGGAGACTGTTTGACGACGTCCCAGGGGTTCTTGGTAGTGAGAGTCGGTGAGGCCAGCTGTGTGCGGATAGGGATAGTTTGTTCCTGAGGGACGGACGTGCCATTTAGTCGACGCTCAGTGGGGTTTGATTGGTGTCCGTTGGAGGGGCCATTTTGCGAGGTGCGATCTTGATACCCGACATAGAGCTTATCTCCATGTCTGAAGACAGTTATAGAGGTAAGCTAAAGCTCTTCAGATCTTGCAACAACGTGAAGAGACTTACTTGAGGCCAACTTGTCCGATCGGAACTCCGTCCAGGTCTTGTAGTTGTCTTTCCTGACCACCGCCGCCTATGTGCTTATTTGAGAGGGAGATGGAGGTCGGGTCTGCCTCTGATGGCAGATTTTCAAGGATCTAAAAGATCAAAAGTGCGTTTAGTTCCATATGCACTACGTACAGCAAGAGATTGGCCATACGCACCTTTTGGTGAAGGGTAGGAAAGAGATCGTCTGGCTTCACAGTGATTCGAAATTGACCGTTCCGACTCTCAAATCGAAGGATGATTGGCCGAGTAGCCATATCTAATACGAATGAGAAATGGGGAGTAGTGAAAAATGGTGGATGCTTGTCGAGGGGGCGTTGCAAAGCTGGAGAAGGTTGTGGAACGCAAGTCCCAGCTGTTCTTGGAGCTTGTCCTGCATGTCACGTCACAGTCAGCGGGCGGTATGGGCGGTATGGTTATCAGCGAACCATACTCCACGTCCCCGCACGCCTGGGCAAAAAAAAAAAAAGGTGGAACGTATCGGTAAGATTTGTTCTATACTTACAAAGTCAAGCGCCTACAAGGTAGTACTAGTAGTCGGAATTCTATGCACAATTGCAATTTTGCATAGTAATAAGAGTACTCCCCTGCTTGAATCAAATGCTCACCAGGACTATTGGGACAGCTGGAAGGGAGGGGATTGGAATAGACGTCAAAAAAAAGTTCCAGTTAGATTCAAGTCAACTGGTCGGTCGTCTTCTTGAAGACATCTCGACTGGAACATTGAAGGTTGAATTTTATATTTATTGAATTGATATATTTACTACTATATAGACTGGTAGTATTTACGTATGTACACAGTGAATCCCGCCCGATACTTTTAACTAGTATGTACCTTTGGGCAATATTGAATATCCATACTACATACTACGTAACAGCGAACAGCGAACAGCGAACAGCGAACAGCGAACAGCGAACAGCGAACAGCGAACAGCGAACAGCGAACAGCGAACAGCGAAAAATATACTCTTGAAAGAGCTTAATACGTACTATCAATTGAATGTGTAAATATTAGGAAATGGTTTGATGTTCCCAGGTGACAAGTTGAAACAAACATGTCTTCTAAAGCTGAAATTGCCCTTCTATAGAAAGTAGAGGCTATAGATCCATGTCATCATAATTCGAAACGCCCTGTAAACGCCCCCGCAGAAGCCCACAGTGAAAGAAAAGAAGGATACAGAAAAGGATATTAGTCTCCAATTACATGATGGCGCACTTTTTAGGCAAACCACATGGTCCTTCATTGCTCTTTTCCTTCACAGCCGGCTGGGTACCCTGCTGTCCCTGGGATGACTGCTCAGTGTTCTTCGCAGCATCATCCACAGCAAGGGTCGAGGTCTTGGGCTTCGACTGGCCACTACCATGCAGTCACTGGTGGGCCTTGGCGACAGTCTCGTAGAAGGTCTTACCCTGGGCCTCAGCAATGGACAGCTCAAGGGCAGTGGGCTGACGAGAACCATCGGCACCCTAAGAAACGGCTTGTTAGTAGGTGGATTCTGGGGAGAAGGGGTAATCAAAATTGTGAGAAAAGTGCTTACAGCAAAGGTACCGGCGCCCCAAGGGCTACCACCGTGGATCTCCTCCAGGTTAGCCAGCTGGGCAAAGGTGTGCTTGTAGCCCAGAGGAACGTAGACAAAACCGTGGTGGGTGAGGGTGCTCATAGTGGAAATGGCAGTGGACTCCTGGCCACCACCGAGGGTGCCGGTGGAGATGAAAAGACCAGCGTACTTGCCCCAGTAACCACCAGTGGCCCAGATAGAACCAGTGGCATCCCAGAAAGTCTTCCACTGAGCAGGGAAGGTACCGTAGCGGGTAGGAATACCGAACAGGACAGCATCGTACTGCAAGAGGTCGTTGGGCTCGGCAATGGGGTAGCTAGACTTGGCAGGGGCGTGCATCTTGGTCAGGACCTCCTCGGAGAGAGTCTCACCGATCCTAAAGATATGATTAGTTGGTTGGGGGGTGAAGACCAAAGGGCCTTTTTGTGCTCAGCTGGGCGACACATACTGGTAGATGTCGGCTTGACCACCTGCAGCTTCAATACCCTTCTGCTCAGCCTCGGCCAACTTCTGGATGTGGCCATAGAGGGAGTACTGGTGAGAAAGGGCAAGGTCAGTGGTTTCCCTTTCAAAAAGGTCATTGAAGAAGCTTGTGATTGGGAAAAACGTACAAAGACGATGGCAATCTTGGGAGCCATTGTGAAAGATTGGATGTTTTTTTTTTAAAAAAAAAAAGAAAGAAAAGAAAAGAAACCTGGATTCAGGACTCTGGAGTAATGGGATGAAGAATGGATGGGAATTAAAATCAATTGGAAGGGGGAAACCGTAAAGCTTTATAAGACCAACGACCCCGCGTCTGACGAGAAACGGCTTCAACTGGGGAGTACATGCTGTGCCATAGTGTTTTTCATGGCGCAGGAGGTACCAATGAGCAGCATAGTAAAGCTTCACCATTGCAGTTACTAACCCCATCAGTCATAGATGACAGAGCAGCAAGAGACTTTCATTGGTTCAGTCTGGGCTCCACTCGGCTTTACGGGGCTTTTACTCGAGTCTGACCGATCTCTGACAAATGACACAATAATCACTGCTAATCACCCCCAACAAGTGTGATTATGCGTTGTTGAATCAGCGCAGGATCAGCGCAAAATCTGCCATTGGAAGTTATTGATAATCAATTTCTCCTTGATGTATTCTGTTTTTAGTGACAATATTGCTATAAAGAAAAGACCCCGTTACAATCACATGATGTCATTGACTTTGATCATGATGGAAATACATCTTTGGAGTACCTTTTTTCTTTTTCTTTTTTTTTTAATAAGTTAAAATAAAATTGGGGGTCGTTGAGAGCCGAAGGGACCCGGATGGTAGCGCAATACTACCTAAGAACGGGCATGCAGGGACTTGGCCAATGACTTGGGCTGCTGAGCACATACTCCGTACAATCAGATTAAATTAAGGTAAAAAAAAAGTTCTGCTATATAATTCAACTGCGCAGGGGTATCATGATATTTGGATGAAACGAAGGAAACTAGTCCAAAAAATCGAAAAAAAAAACTCCAGGGACTGCTAATGTGAAAATGAAAAAAAAATGAAAATTTCATCTGAAATGAAATCGAACCTTTCACACCAGGCAAATGCAACAACCTTGTAACTCCACCGAATGTGATTGTTCTCCGTCTCTTTTCTATTCTGAAGACCCCCGCGTCAGCCCCTGCCTCGTCCGCGGTACCGCCCTCGCATAAATCCACCGCCACGACCCCGTTCACTGCGCCATTCGCGCTCCCTTTCCTTCTCTCGCTCCTGCTCTTCCCGGATAAGTGTTCGCTCATGCTCAAGTTCTTCCTCCGTCTTTTCCGTTCGAATGGTAGGGCGAGGGAGGTTCTCGGTCCACCGAGGATGCGCATCAGGACATGCCTTGCCTTCTGGGCAAAACCCGGCCAAGTAAAACAGACAGAGACGTCGGCGAACATGGCGCTTGGCGCAGAAAGATCCAAGCTCACAGAATCCTCGATCGTAGTGTTCACAGGGCGGGAGTCGGGCCTCCTCTCGAACGTGTTGGTAGAGACAATCGTCACCGTTGGGGCAGTAACCGGACCGCGAGAAGGACTGGCATTCGGGCATCCGGCGAAGATTGTACTCGTGTAGGTACTCGCACTTCACCCCCTTCTTGCAGAGACCCTTCAGGAAATGTTTACACACCAAAGACCCGTGTGTTGTAGATGGGGCCAGACCAGAGGCGGTAGTGGTGGATGTGGTAACGCGAGAAGGAGTCGGGTGTCGGTCTGGGCAGGCTGGGCCCAGTGGACAATGTCCCTCGCCGTATGCCTTGCAGACAGGCACGTCGCTGGCAAGGCCAAATCCGAAGCTCTTTCGTAGGAAGGGGGTGAAGGAAAAATCATCGTAGCTTGGGTCACGCGTAGGCTCAGCGGATAGAACGCCTGCAGCGACGCTGCGTATGTCGGCTATCATGGTGATCTTGAAAGGCCGTAGACTGAGTAAACTAGTAGATAACGATCTGGTAGAGAGGGACCTGGCAGAGAGAGCAGGGGCTCTGGTCTGGTGAGATTGTTTATGGAACAGGTTTCAATAGTAGTCAATGGAAGCTTCGCGATGATGACAAACGTTGTGTGATGTGGCAAGAAAAGAGTGAAGACCATGGATAGAATCGAAACCGCGATCCTAATATGTTTCACCCGTTGATCAACTATCGCTTAGTAAGCATCTTGGCGGCCCCCATCTAACTAACTAGTTAACTAACTACTAACTAGTAACTAACTAACTAACTAACTAACTAACTAACTACTAGCTATCAATCGAGAATCGAGATTCAAAATTCAAAATCCAAGGAATCAAGGAATCAAGGTCTACCAACGCGGCTGCCCCTCCAAGTTTAAATGGATATTTCTAGGGAGGATCGGTTCCATAGACAGTGTTTTATGAGATACCGTCCACACATGTGCATATCCCCAATTTGCAACTAAATACTAGTAAGGAGTCGGGGACCATCAGATATCGGATTTCCATTTCCTATCCGACATGTCTGGAAATTGCAAGCTGCTGATCTATGACATCTCGCACCATTTCATCCATAGACCGCCATTTCATCCCCAATTCGACTTCAGCTCTACTACAGTCGGTTGACAAAAAAGGCAATGATTGGTTTTCCTTGATGCCAGCTGTGATTTTTGCATCGGTATCTGGGTAATTTCGTTGGACAATCTCCGCGACCTCCCTCCACGTCGACTTGTTTGGCGCAAGAAGATAGGATGAGCCGTCAACTACATTCGGACTCAAGGCTCTAATCTGGGCCTCGGCAACATCTCGAATATGGACACAGTTGAGCCCTATGGCCTGTGTGCCACTCGTGATTGTCTGCCAAAAACCCTCGTTGGATGTTGATCTGATTTCCTCGGCATTTGTTTGCATAAGGTTGTGTCCAAATGTGAAGCCTGGATGTAATACCACTAGGCTATAATGCGGGCGCCGATTTTTCCAAAATTCCCACGTCACTTTATTAGCAAGTAACTTGGAAGCATGATATAAATTCATGGCTGTCGTTGTAGAGTCCTTGAAGACAGTGAAGTCTGCGGCCTCATCCACCGTGATGTTCCAGGGATTATGCTCTAAAATAAAATGTTTTAGCTTTCTTTCAATTCCATCAGTCAAGGGAATTCTATCCAATCCAAGGGACATGGACTCAACGAGTAGTCACGGACCTTTGACAATGCTATCAGTTATGAGTACTCCAACAGGAAGCAATGATGCAAGAGATGACATGACCACGACCTTTTTTATACTCCTGGCTCTGGTAGCCTCTTGAAGCACGTTAGTCGTTATCTTTGAAGCGACGAAATAATACTCGCTCTCTGTGCCGTGGGGAACGGGTGAGGCCAGATGCAGGATGTAGTCCACCCCGTCAAGTTGCCCTGAGAATGCCGCTTCGTTCGTGAAGTCGGGTACAATGACAAATTCCACATCAGTGCTGTATCTTGAAAGCAGGGTCTCCAGTTTTTTACACGGTCCTCGAAGACAGATCCGCAGTTTGTATCCTTGCCTCAATGCTTCCACGGCAGTTGCGCTCCCAAGAAACCCAGATGCGCCGGTGATGAAGATCAGTTCTCCCATGATAGTGGGGGTTGAGAAGAGAAAAATGAGGAGGGAAGGACTTCTAAGAGCCAGCCCTTTGAATGGGGGAAGGGTTAGACTCGAACTCTTTTTTCTTTATGACAAGATCAATTGATTCAAGTCAAGTTGAGATCATGGCCCGGGGTTCTGATATTTGTCAAGGTTAGCAAGAAAACTCTCTGGAAGAGCGGACATTAAATATTCGTTTTGACTGAGAGGCTCCAGGACGTAATAATCCGGGCTGACTAGCATGCTACCTTTAAGGCAAATACTCTTCTCAGCTATAGTAGTAGCTGCATCTATGCCCGGGTTAAGCCTTGAAGCTTTGTGTGGTCATTGAAACGTCGAATGCACCTCGTGGGTACACACCTGTTTGTTTCCAGAGTAAGTACTGGTGATCTGTCCATTTTCGACCCTTTTTAACCCATACTAAGGTCTGTATGTAGTCTATTTAGTACAGGCATGCATTGTAGTACGTGGTGTGACGCACTTGTGGGTGCACTCATTGCTGGAGCGGTCGGTGGGAGTCTTGACTTGTCTCAACATATGTACCATAGCCACTGGCAAGCATGGCACACCTCTCCACTCACATCGAGTGGCGAAACCACACTCCAAATCTCAACATTCTGTTGTGACAGATGGTTTTGAGTGCGGGTGGAATTTCCTCAGCAGAGACCCCAAGGGTTTGACAAAGTTTACGGTGGCAGAGCCCCAAGGCCCAAGGAGTGCAATTCCGCCCCAAGTGGCTACAAAAACTTCTCAGTGGTTGCACATAGAAAAAAGAATTGAAAGTTTCAAATGTTGGGGGTGGCCTTATATGAAGAAGCCTCAGTGTGCTGGCATCTGAGGAAACAGTGATGGGTTGAATCTTAGGGGAAAGAAAAGGGGGGTGCCTAGTCCTAGTATGGGCCAACCGCGCTTACATCGGTTCGTATTCGATTCGCTGCCCGACACACTTGTCTCGGGTGTCACTTGCATCAAGTTGCATGAAACATATCGCGGGGAAGCAGGGGGTTGGCGCATTTTCCGGGGAGCACCGCCTCATCCTGTAAGAGTGTTGGCCAATCACCGTCCACTGCACGCGATCAGAGTCCTGGGGGGAAAGAGAGAGGGAGGGAGAGAGTTTCAGCTCCGAAAATGAGACGTGCAGCCCTGGAGCCTGGAGGTCAAGCGCCATGATGTGCACATGTGCGAAACTTTTGAATCTTGATCATTGTGTACACACGTGCCCCGATAAATTGAAATTTGGAGGTCGTCTGACCATGCTGACAAGCATCAACCATCGTAAATCTCACCGCACGTCATACCTATATGGACAAGTGGTTCCAAAGTTGGATTCTTGGAAGTATCTGCAAATCGGCCTAGAGTATGAGCGTCAATAGCTGAATCGAGAGTAAGATCTCCAGTGAGCACTTGCCATACTGGACTTAAAAGTTCTCCAATCTCGAACGTTTCTTCTTTTGGAAAACATTTTCGTTCAAGTGTTTGTTTGTTTTTTATTTACTTCAATGTTTCTTTCAATTTTTCCCCAGTCGGCGCTTATCTAAACCCAAAACTCCTTCCCCGCACCCATCAAGGACCAAAGTATCTTTAAAATATATTCAGGTGATGCGGATCGTTCTCGCGGTTACGTAGAAAGGGGGTATGGCGGCCGATAGAGGCCAAGGGTCACATCCTAATTTCAATTTCGAACTTCACCGCCTTGTTTCCCGCCCGTATTGTATTCAATGTTTATCACATACAGGAATATCGTAAGGGATTCGATCTAAATACGGGTCACTTTCAAATAGAATAGAATACTAGTAGACTTGAGAATGGACTATACATAGTAATGACTAGCACATCTGGATGTCTGGCTCCAAATCTTTCTTGCCAGTTGTTGTCAACTGCAGTGCTGTGATAATTTACTTGGAGAAAGAGAAGCAATATAACATTTATAGCCCTATTGATCAATAATATATAACGGAGTTTAAGGATTCAATATATACATAATGCACATGTGCAGCGCTGCATATAATGAAGTTCAAAAACAAACATAAATTCAATGTTTGGAATCAATTGATTACTCGTAATTTACTTTCTGCATGTGCCGGTCAGAAAGTTGAAATTGTAATGTGAGTCGTGTGACTCGTGACCCTTGGGTGGCCTCTATCGGCCGCCATAAAGGGGGCTCCTTTCAATGTTCTACGTAACCGCGTGCGGTTACGAATCTTAATCCCCAATTGTTGCCAACATTTGACCGGTTTTATCCAATCATGCGAGTTGCATAACCAAAAGTCCCAAATTCCAAGACCATAAGAGAATCTTGGACAGGCCAAGACACCCTTTTGCATTCACGTGACCCCTTCCCGAACAGGAAACACACCGGGCAGCGAGATTCCCGGGCTTTTCAATGTTTTATTACTTCAATGGACCCGGCTCTGTCACAGTATTGCTTTCATAGCCTTCCATTACCTCTCTGTCGGCTGGCTGCTTCTTCCATTTTCCACTTTACGTGACCCTGGGTGAGTTGGAAGGGAGATCATGTTCTCCGCTGCTACCAACTTCTTTCGCCGCCGACCCGCAACTGTGGCTGACCCCGCCATTTCCGATTCTTCCAACAGGTATGAGGTACCATTATACACAAATGCCGCATACTACCCCAACTGGAGGATCTACCGAAAGCAACCTCCTTCTTCTTTGCGATTGGGATTTATTTCGCACGTGTTCTACGCATTTGCTTGGTAGGTGACTAACCAATCACCGTCGATTAGAGGTAGAGATAAACGATACGCTAATCTCGATCTGGTATCCTTGCAGGGTGAAGGAAGATGGTACCGTATATGTATGTCATATCATCCGTAGCAAAACGGTCAAATGGGTTTTGCCCGCTGTCTTCATTTGTTTCATCGCTAACGGAATTGACATAGCTGAGCGATGAGTGGGCTGATACACAGATGCCAGTAGACGGCACCGAAGGTTGCCTACGAGCATTTGTTCAGCTAAAACAACAATACTCCCGAATGAGAGTGATACTGTCTATTGGTGGCGGTGGAAAGGGTAGTGAGAATTTCGCTGCAGTTGCTCATAATCGTTCCAAGGCGGAGACCTTTGTGCGCACAGCTAGAGGGCTCGTGGATCAATACGGATTAGATGGCATTGATAGTGAGTTGGGCTGTTCAAATCCTTCCTTTCGTGGCCCATTCGAACATTGAAGAGAATCGTTGGGATCGAGATTCTGACCCAAGAGATTTATCATTCAGTTGATTGGGAACACCCGAGCGATGCCAAAGAAGGTAAAGACTATGTTCGTCTTCTTGGTCATCTGCGAGAAGTCTTGCCCGCTCCCCAATACGTCCTGGCCACTTGCCTGCCGGCGGGCCAGTGGGCACTTCAAAACATTGATCTATCGGCGGCAGAGAAGCATCTCGACATGATTAACCTCATGGCCTATGATTTTTCAGGACCTTGGATCGCCGAGACTGGTCACCAAGCCCAACTCTATGGAACTCCCACCTCATGTTATCTAGCGGTCTCCTGTGTCTTGTCACAAGGAGTTCCTTCACGAAAGCTCATTCTTGGAGTTCCAACGTATGGACGATCATTCCTTGAAAGCAATGGACCAGGGCAAGATTACAAAGGATGCGGTGGCGAAGACGGGGTCTTTGACTATTGTGATCTTCCACGTCCAGGATCACAGGAAATTCTGGACAGCCAGGTTGGTGCTGCATACTGCGTTGGTGGAGATGGTGGATTCGTTACGTATGATGTCCCTGCAACGGTTCAGCAAAAAGCACAGATGGTGACAACCACTAAACTGGGAGGGTTATTTTATTGGAACATTTGCTCTGATTCTCGTGGCCCTAGAAGCCTGATTGAGACTGGATACAATACTCTGCATGACATGTAGTTTAGTTTAGGCGACAAGTTAGGATACAGAATAGCATCGGCATTGAAGTTGGAATTTTATGATGGAATGCCAACATTGATGGGTTCCGTTGAGACTCGAGAGAACGGAGTACGTATATCTACTAGGTACTACTAAGTATCATCATGGTCAAAGTTCTGATCGCACCACACATGTACAGCCTACTGCCTATACATACTAGTAGTATAATTTGAAACTTCTATCTACCTACTAGGTACATATGTACCTAGAAGATAGTATATTGCCTCTCGGCGGAATCTCGGGAGGCCTGGCATGGCATCTGGCATTCATGGATCCCATAAGCCGAACCGCCGAGGTCCATTGTCGATCCCCTCAAAGAAACCTTGGCAACGCCCCTCTTCAAATGTTGCCCATTAATGTTGTTTCTCACTTCCAACATTGTTTTAATACCCGGCCTACCCCAGATCCATGGAGTAACCTTAAAACCTTTTGCTTTCACCTCGCGATTCTTTATTTGAAAACATCCCGAGCCCTTCCATACCTACTAACATGTCGCCGTCCTCGTCTGAGTCGTCTCGCCCCGCAACGGCAGAAAGTGGATATATAACACAGCCAGCTCCACTACAAAACACATATACATCAGACTCAAGTATTCAGCGGTCATTGAAATGTAAGCCTACCTGTGATCATATGCGCTCGTCTTTTCTGTTCTGACCGCACCTAAAGGGTATGTGCCGTCTGCGCTATTGAATTCAGTGGAGCCCCATTTTATCCAGCTTGGGGCTGAAGCAGTATCTGAAAAAGTCCGAGAGTGGACTGCGGATGCAGAGCGAAATCAACCTTACGTGAAAAGCCATAACGTTTGGGGAAAGCGATATGACTATGACCGCCTTATCACGACCGAAGGCTGGAAACAGCTCGGACATTGGGGAGCTAGGCATAGAGTTGTTTCGGCGGGGTACGACCCTGCCTTGGGATCGCACAGAAGAACAGTTCAATATGCATTGTGAGACATCATACAGATTTTGCAAACGCGGATCTTAGCATTCTGACTGCTTATAGAAACTACCTTTATGCACCATCTTCAGGGCTTTATTCCTGCCCAATTAGCATGACCGATGGGGCCGCCTTTATCCTGTCTTCAAAGATCGGCAGCTTACCATCAACTCACCCATTTCATGCCGTATTCAAGGGCCTTACTTCTGAAAATGAGGATCACTGGACCTCGGGTCAATGGATGACTGAGAGGGCCGGTGGCAGCGATGTCCAGAATACGGAGACATGGGCGACGTACTCCCCATTGCACAAGGTTTCGGGGTCCGATCCCCTTGGAGATGGAGACTACTTAATTAATGGGTTCAAGTTCTTCTCATCTGCTACAGATGCGAATGTTTCCCTTCTACTTGCCAAATCTCCATCGGGAAAATTGAGTACATTTTTGGCGCCCCTCCGAAGAACAGTTATGAACGAGGATGGGACTTCTCGGCAGATCTCGAATGGCGTGAGGATTCATCGTTTGAAGAACAAGTTGGGAACAAAGGAGTTGCCAACCGCAGAACTTGAATTGAAAGACATGCGCGCTCATCTCGTTGGCGAGCTGGACCAGGGAATTGTCACCATCGCACCTCTTCTCAATGTGACTCGTATTCACACTTTCGTGGGTTCTCTCTCTGGCTGGCGGCGCGCGATCAGTATCACCAAGAGCTTTGCTAGAGCCAGGTCTACCGTTGGTGAGCCTTTATGGTTGATTCCTATGCATCTACGACTTCTGGCAGATTTGGAAGTGAAGCACCGTGGTGGCATGAATCTTGCCTTCTTTACCATTGCGATCATGGGGCAAGTTGAGAACCAAGGCTCGGAGCCTTCTGCGCTTGCACACTTGCCCCACCCTGGTAAAGAGGCAAATGTTGTTTTCCGTATCCTGACGGCCACCGCCAAGGCCGTGGTTAGTAAAATGACCGTGGCGGGAATTCAAGAATGTCAGGAATCCATGGGAGGTGTGGGCTACATGGATGAGCCTGATGAACCTGAATTCAATGTATCACGGATATTCCGCAATAATGCCGTGAACTCCATCTGGGAGGGAACCACCAATGTGCTCGCGAGCGAAGTGGCTCGTTTCTTATTGAAAGCTGACAACTTGGGCACATTTGATGCGTGGCTCAATCGTACACTGGCTTTGATTCAGGTTACCAGCTTACACGAAACGTTGGCCACTGCGTGGTTAAATCTGAAAAGCCGACTTTCAACAAAAAACCATGCCCCTGCTGAAATTCTGGCCGACGCTCGTCGCTATATGTTTACTTTGGCCTGGATCATCTGTGGCACACTACTGGCTCTAGATGCTGAACGTGATCAAGATCCAGTCAGTAAGGAGATCGCTCGTCGCTGGATCCTCAAGGCCGAGGGTGGGGTTGGAGATATGGTGTTTCATGATATTGTTACAGCTCAAGGAGTTTTCTGCAAGAGTGATGAACATATTGAATGGGACTGCAGGATTGCCTGGGGTATTGAGCTCCCATCACAGCGTGCAAGTGGCCATCGATCTCTTCAAAAGGCAGACTCGAAAATTTGAACTGGTACCTGGGTAGAATGGCAGTCTCGTTCTTCAAGCATATATTGATTATGGATGTAGTAGTATCTCGTGCCTAAGCCATATCATAACATTGAACCTGTAATTGATGTCAAAAGTTTGCCTATGAGGTTTTTTTTCTACCTGAGCTCTATTCAATGTTGAAAACCTCAAGTGATCAATTGGAACTTGATGGTCAGATTCCAATCCAGTCAAAACTGAAATCATACCCCGAGTCTTGGAAGTCTCAGATCACTTACTAGCTTGAGCTTCAATTATGTATATTTCAAAAATCATCTCACGATGTTTATCAAGGTACTGGAAGACAACATCTGGACGCTCTTCATAGACGACAAAGGCTGAGCTACTACATACTCAAGTATATACAGGCTGAGGTCAAATTTTGGACACTCTGTATCCCACAGAAGGATTTGCCGGAAGATCCATGCCCCAAACTATACGACAATCCCAATTCGTACACTCCACGTCTGTAGACTTGCCCACCCGATTGTTAGCTGAGTATTGATAGATCATATCTGGAAAGGCGAACTCTCCGGGCACGCCCTGTCCATCAAGCACCCATCTTCGGGCAATCTCATGAGCAATATCATTATTGTCTCGCTGGGCATCTAGGGTCAGTAATATGCCACAAACTAGCCATGCCAAGGTAAATATGACTTGGCGACCAACACTGAGAAGACCTGGTAGCGCATGGTCACTCTTACCGACAGCCAGTTTCGCCCTGAGCTGTTTCCATATAATCGATAAAGTTGTCTGAAATACATGATCTGAGATCTGGTCAATGCAGCTCCCCATCCAAGTATCAAACAACTTCAGATTATGGCCCTTGGTCAGATGTCGTACAGTCTCACTGGCCAGGACATTTGTAGTTCCCTCCCAGACGCTATTGCTTGCTGTATCACGCCAAAGTCTACTGACGTTGAACTCGGGCTCCTCGGGCTCATCTAGACGTGATGTTAGAATATCAGAGACGATGTGGAATATCGGCTAGACTTACCAATATAGCCAACTCCACCCATCGCCTCCTGGCATTCCTGGAAAGCCAGAGTAGAAGATTTACAGATAACAGCTTTTGCTGTTGAAGTGAATACCCGTAGCACCACCGTTGCTGCATCGGGAAATCTTGACAGGAATGAAAACATCCCCGGTGTCTGCGCAGGAAATCCATTATCAACATAACTGAGAAGCGAAGAAGTGAAGAAAGCCAGCTGCATCCATCCGCGGTGCTTGACTTCCAGTTGAGATAGAATATTAAGGTGCATCGGAAATGTCCACAATGGTTGATCAATAGTGGCACGAGCCTTGGAAAAATTCTTTGCAATGTCTAGTGCCCGCCGCAGGCAGGAGAGTGCAGTCACAAAGTTGTGCATTCGTGTGACATTCAACAAAAGAGCAACAGTAGCGATGCCACGATCCTTCGGACCAATAAGGTGCGCACGCGTATCTTGAAGTTCAACCTCGGCGGTAGGCAGCTCCTTCGTTCCCATTTTATTCTTCAACCGATGGATTCGGATTCCATTGGAGACTTCTTTCATCGTTCCATCGGTACTGATAACTTTCCTCGCAGTGGGAGCCACGAAGAGCGATATCTCACCCGATTCCATTTTGGCTAACAGCAAAACAATGTGGCAATCGGTGGCACTGCAAAAGAATTTAAAGCCGGAGAGCAGATAATCACCTTCTTCAATGGTGCCAAAAGGTCCGGATTTTGTCTTCAACGGCGAATATACCGCGAAAGTCTCACTGTTGCGTACATCGCTTCCCCCTGGTCGTTCAGTCATCCATTGGGCGGAAATCCAATTGTTTTCGCGGGCGATCAGACGTGCATAAAGCTCGTGAAATGGATGTTCTGGGGCCAAGCTAGCTAACTGATGTCGGACCAATCGTGCTGCCCCGGATGTCATTGAAACAGGACAGGAATATGCTGCTGATGACGCCGAGAATAGGTAGTTACTAAAAGGTACTACTTATCAGAGCACATCCACATACATAACCCAGAGTCACCAACGGATCATAGACTTACAAGGCGTGCTGGACAGTTCGACGATGCGATCCAAATTCTTCCTCATATGCAAGGCCCACCACGCTAAACCAGAGTTTTAGTTCCACCAATTGACTAGTATACAGGGCAACACATGAGTACGCACCCGTTTTTGATCCCCCATCTTCCTAGCTCCTTCCAGCCAGTGCTCGTCACCAAGCGGTCAGAATCATATCGCGCACCCCAGACATTCCTTGTTTTCACGTATGGTTTCTGTCTTTCAGCATTGCCAATGAGCGCAGTGATCTCTTCGGATATTGCCTCAGACCCAAACTTTTCTAAGCGGGGGGCAATACCTTCGAGTATGTCCTGCGGCAAATACCCTATACATCCGATCAGCAACATTCTGGGCCGTCAAAGGAAGTAAGTACCACCTCGGTATGACATGGGAGGGAAGGGTAGCAGATAAATGTCAGATACTAAAATGTGAAGAATAACTACCTATGAATACATACATTCTAGGATACGCAGGAATACTGGATCAGAGGTCGCCGGGTTTTGCAGGGCTGCTGGCGAGAGAATGAAGCCTTTGTCTACCGATGATGATGATAGGCGTTGAGCCATTCCAAGGTTGTTGGCAATTGATGAAACACAATTTTGGAAGAATATGTGACGACTTGGGAGGATTTTATCTTCCAATGTTTCAACTTGTAAGGTTTGGAAGCAGAAAGGCAGTGGTGCGAAGTCGAACATCTTATATGCCCTGTCTGTTTCCTCTCATTTGCGGGGCTCCAAGTTCAAATGTTGCGATGTCCAACGATAGCCGACAACCCTGGAACAGGATCTAATGCCGAGCAATATCACCGAAAATAGCCGATTATCATTACTCAAGTGCTTGTGGGCATGGAAAGTCTTTCCAATAAACGCCGAGTCTGCCCAGATGTTTTGAAAGACGTGCGGGGAGAGCACCGAGGAGTGCCGATCTCCGAGGACCTACATAACTTACTAGTAATACATAAGAACTTTGGATTTTCATCAAATACTAGATATGTATGCTCATTCGACTGTTCTATCTGCACTAATCTTTGCCGTCATTCAAAGTTGATCTTTGAACCCTTTGCCAAATCGTTTTTTTTTTCATCCCCTGGGTCAAAGTCCACAGCACATCAACCTTGGAATCTTTCTCTTTGAAATATTTGAAGATGACCAGCCCCGTCTGGATCCCCACTGTCCCGCATGACCAGATCCCTATGAACATATATCGTGCACATGTCAATAAAAAATTCAATCAGGATTTGCGCTCATCTCAAGAGCTACACCACTGGTCTATTCGAAACCTCCAAGACTTCTGGATGGACCTTCATTCCTATACCGGAATCATCCCTCCTTTGCCACCGACCATCACCAAGGCGTTTGATGCCAAGGTGCCGATGGAGAATGTTCCGGAGTTCTTTCGTGGTGCCACTGTAAACTATGCCGAAAATGTTATCAGTGGCAGAGACCCGACGAAGACTGCATTAGTTGGAATACGTGAAGGTCATGGCCTGAGTGGGGAAGTCTGGACATGGGGGCTATTGTGGGAAAATGTTCGAAAGGCGAGAAGCGCTTTATTACAAACAGGAATTCAAGAAGGAGACCGAGTGGCAGCGATCATTTCCACTAGTGTCTGGTCAGTAGGCCTATTTTTGGCAACTGCAAGCATTGGTGCAATATGGACAAGCATTGCACCTGATTTGGGCGATGAGGTGAGGGCTTCCTTCAAAATTCAAAACGAACACCTGCGCTGACTACTGGGACAAGGGCTGTATATCACGTTTGCGTCAGGTCAAGCCGAGTTTGCTCTTTGCAGATGCTGAGTCGACATATAAAGGAACCATGCGATCCAATGTCCTGAAGATTCAGAATATAGTCAAGGCTATACAAGTCCGGCCTATGGTCTTTTTAATCCCTATATCGGGTGCCGATGAAGGTGTGTTTTCCACCCTGGAAGAATTCTTATCAAGCTCCAATCCAGACGATGCTCTTCATTTTCAAAGGCTATCTTTCTCTCATCCACTTTACATCCTCTACACTAGTGGGACTACTGGACAACCAAAATGTCTGGTGCATAGCCATGGCGTTATCTTGCAGCACAAAAAAGTCTCTGTGCTGCATAACTCACTCACGTCGAATGATGTTGTTTTTCAATATAGCAGTACCTCTTGGGTACTCTGGAATATCATGATTGGTCACTTGTCTGTGGGGCCAACTCTGATTCTATATGACGGGTCACCACTATGGCCCACTGCAAAACGTATGGCTGAGATTGCAGAGCATCATCGTGTGACCTACTGGGGATGCTCTCCCCGTTACCTACAAGAACTGGAGATGACACAATGTATAGCCAAGAGTAAGTTTGACCTTTCCTCTTTGAAAATGGTACAGACCGGGGGATCCCACCTTGGTAAGGACCAATACCACTGGTTTTATCGCACGTTCCCTTTACATGTCCATCTCACAAGTGTGACCGGTGGGACGGATCTGGTAACCTCTTGGATTGGTACGGATCCCGCCGGTCCTGTCTATCCGGGCGAGATACAATTGCCCATGTTAGGGCAGGATGTGGATGTGGTAGACCCAATTACGGGAGAGTCCATCAAACATACCGGTGGGCATGGTGAATTTGTCTGCCGTCAGCCTTTTCCCTCTATGCCTGTATTCTTCTGGGGCGATGAAGACGGATCAAAATACAAGACCACATATTTTGCCAAATTTCCCAACTTTTGGGCCCAGCATGATTGGGCGAGTTACAACCCTCACACCATGGGCTGGCAAATACATGGCAGAAGGTAAGATCAAATCTACCTGATTGCAGCCCAGCACCAATTCTAATGGAAACCTTTGGCAGCGACGGTGTGCTAAATCCTCAGGGGATACGATTTGGATCTTCCGATATCTATTCTATCACCGAGTCTGCTCTGTTTAACAAGGTGGTCTCCGTCACTTTATGCGTTGGTAGACGGAGGTCGCAGGATTCAGATGAAGCAGTATTCCTGTTTGTGGTGATGCAGGCCAATCAATCATTCACTTCTCAGATTGAATATGAGATAAAGAATGCTATTCGGAAGGGGCTGAGCAGCAAGCATGTTCCTCGTTTCATTATAGGTGTCAAGGAGGTTCCTATGACTGTAAATGGCAAAAAGATCGAGACTTTGGTGAAACAAGTCGTGTCTACGGGATATCTACCCAAGACCATCAGCAGCACTGTCGCGAATCCCGAATGTTTGGAACATTTCAGGCAGTACTACAATATGGAGGTTGTCAATAAAGATAGAAGTAGACTATAGACCGGTTCCGCACGGTCAAAAGTTTACTAATTGAAAGTGATTCCATTCAATATGTACATGTAAGCATCGGTTGGGTGATATCGACCTCAATTTGAAAGATATTTCAAACATTTGTTGAATGTCAAGTATGTAGTATAAAATGTCGAGTGATTGATGGCCAGGGCACTGTAGTTTTTATACCCAGGTGCCTACTATGAAATCCATACCTAGTTGGATCTCTTTCATTGAAGCGCATCCTTCAATATGTCCGAGTGGTAACATGGGACTCATTGATTCATTCTGTATTACAAAACAACCTTATTCATCAAAGACACGCGTCTCGCATTTCCTCTGCTCTGACATGGTTCCAGATATTATCTCATCAAACTTGGAGATATCATCAAATCCAAGGAGTGACATTGTGTCTTCTTGCCACTCAGGATAAAGATGCTTAGGTGTACTAAGCAATCCGCGTTGATTCGAAGGGAATGATCCTTGGATGCCCAATTCACCCTGGCACAATATATTTGAAGACAAATCCAAATTATTTAGAAACGTGAGTTCAGCGCCACTGAGGCATGAATGAGTACCAAAATTGCCCATAGATGACGAGGCGAAGGGGTATGACAGAGCGGGCTGCCTTATGATATTTTGAAGTGATTGGTGGGAAAGAGATACTTGCTGAAGATGTTCCATGACTTTCGCTAAGATGGCTTCCCAGGTATCACGATATTTTTCCAGTTCCTTGTTACGCTCTGCAACAGCAAACAAGACTGAGGAACAAGCACCCAGATCATTTGCTACATCAATTGAGCAAGGCTGTGAAGATCTGATTAAGCAATAGCTGCGTATTCGATATCAGTAAATACTGAAGCGTATAGAGTTTCAGGGTAAAAGAAACCGACCATAATGTAAGCCCAGCTTTGAACAAGGTGCTGACAAGAAAATATCCAAATCCAATATACCCCTTTTGATGCAGTGATTTAAACACCTGGCACGTTTGCCCAGATGCCCTCATGCAAGTACGAATCAGTTCATGGTCCGAGGGAAGTTCCTGCAGGAAGGGCTGAATCAGAATCAAAATGCCATTATTCCAATGCATGTTGATCCAATCCCGATCGGTAGGGGAGAGATCGGACTGGAGGGATTTTTTGTATTCTTCCAGGGCAGAGAACAAAGGACTGATCTCGGGCATCAACAATGAAATTTCTTTGTCAACTCTATGCACTCTGGTTTGAATCTGGGACTTTAGACGGGTCAGTCGGATGACGGGAATGAACGCCGCTATGCTGGTTCCCAAGCTCGCACTCTCATTGGAGTATATAGGATGAGGTTCTTGGTTATCGAAAGGTAATCCAACATCAATGTCATGCTCCGCAATGTTGAAAGGTCGATCAAGGAGCCGCGCAATACTTCGATCCATGACATAGACACTCCAAAACACACGTCGCCTGCTCTGGGCCTCATCGGGCTTCAATTGATGATAGTTTTCTTCTCGGTGCAGGCCAAGATCGATGGCCGTTCGCATGGCCAGGCCTATCATATACCAAATATTGGAACTATTCGGGATCCGTAGGTTATACATGATCAGTAGCATCATTGCCTCGATATTTTGAAGGGAACGAAGTTCAGTAACCGAAGGTTTCAGGCGCAATGCTGTGCGGAAGAGATCATTGGCCGAAATACTGGGCTGGGTTTCTGTGACTCTGTAAGTCGCAGCCCCAATAGCATAAACCATGAATAGTTTAGAAAACTTCCAACGCGCCAAACGTGTCGGTAGAATCGGTCGAAGTCTTTGGTCGTGCATCCGGAATATCTCTTCGCTGTCCAGGTATGGCATATGATTGTGCATGGTCTCCATGTAAATTTGGATGTACTTCAAGCCCTCATTATCGGTCGGCGTGGCTGGCTGGTTGTCATCGGTGGACACTGGTTCATGCTCTATGTCGGTATTTTCCAAATGGCCGCTTGCTAAGACCGTATCTTCGAAGATCTGGTCCATTTCTTTGGCGATCAGGCTCCCCAAGGATGAAAAGGTTCTTATGGGTGTTTGGCCCGATACTTGCCCCGTTGTCAGATACTCCATCACATCGAATAAATGGCCAACGTCGGGTACGTTATCAAAAGGAAGTTGCTTTGGGCTTTCTGATTGGGGACATGGAATTAGCGCCTGGGATGGTTTGGATTTGGATATTGCGTCTAATTGGGCTTCCAGTTCCTCGATGCGGTCAAACAGAGCATCCTTTGATAATCCATGGTATCTTTCAGATGCAGGTCGGAAAGCAGGGGTTTCAGATCTCGTGCACGAAGATTTTGCAGCCTCGCAGTTCATGCATACCGGATACCCCACGCATCTTTGTTTCCGACGATGGCAGCGTCTACAGGCTTTTGGGCTGCGCTTCCGGACTTTGAACTGATCGGCTTCCATTGAAAAACTTGGATGCCCAGGTTGTTTTGGTGGGTATCAAGTATAGAGATGGGCGTCGGAAACCAAAAGCACGAACGGAAACAAAGAAGCGGTGGATCTCCTTGCAAAATGAATTTCAATTTCCAGGGCCCTAGAAATCTAAGTGATAAGTGACCCCACGCGGGCAGAGTAAGATCTCGGGATGTCGTGACTACCGCGGAGAATCGCGAAACCCCTCATATGAGCCGGTCACGTGGATTCCCTACTAGCACTACTAGTAGTGCTTAGTACAAACTGTACTACAAGTGCAGGAGATAGTACTAGTAGTGAGTTTGAATGAAAGTCATATGATTTCAGTGCATGTGTTGTAGAGACTAAACTTTGTAACATTTTATCATGTTTCGATTTCAAAGAGTTGGTTCCACCTCCAGGGCTGGGCAGTTCTGGATCGGAACATTTGAACTTCAAATGTTGAAACCCATTTATAGATAGGTAGGTAGCACCTACTATCTAGTAGGTAGCTTGTAGCTCTAGAACATTGGATTGACATGATTCAAGGGTTTGGACTCTATGGCTGGTATGGATCTCATGTTGTCAACAAAACCGTTCTATTTGCTAACGCATATCGTCTGAAAAACAGAATGTCTATACGTTGAGTAACCAAGAACCACTCCAATCAAACCCAGATCCTTCCCAGTCAGTGCCAAAAATTTCCATATTGGTATCCAAAGCTGGAAAACTGTAGTTGTCAAGGTTGTCTTCTTGTCGCGTCTCAAACGGTGAAAGCGTAGCTTCGGGGTCCTGTACTTCAGCCAACGTACAAGTCGTCGTAATGGTACCGCTGCTCTCCGATTCGGAAGACTGCCCAATCAATCGCCATTGTTTGCACATCTTAACATCAAATCCGTCGAAGAACGCAGCGGTTTCGAAGTCCAAAATAGGGGGAGCGTCGAATGGTTCAAGGCTGCGGACTTTTTCGGTCAATTTATTCAGCGCTCTCAATGGGCCAACCGCAGAAAGCCACCTTTCGGATAGTTTTTGGAGTGAGAGTTTCATGACAGTCATTTCATGCTCGGCGGCACTTTTTAGTTGCGGATATCGACAACAGGAGAGGAGAGAAAGACCTGCGCAGAGCGGATAAAATGCAAATACCGGACCAAGATAGCGGAGCTCATCGCGTAAAAGAAACTCCTCGTAGATACCGGCGATGAATGACGATGCGATTAGTGATGCAGCGGGTGGGACACTGTTTGGTGTCGGCGAACGGTGCAAGATTGTCAGTGCAACGAAATACATCACCAACAATTGCTTCACTTCAAGCTGACAGGTCATGGTGTCTTCCTGAATCGCCGCAGATGAGTGCAGCTTTGGAATCACCTGCTTGGCCCACCTAAAAACGGCGTTTTCGAGGTCGACCCGTCGTTGTCTGGAGATCTCTCGTCGTAAACAGCACTCAACGGTATCGCCCAGAAGGCAGGATATTGTGCAGTACGCTAAGAAGAGCTGTGTTTGAAAGTCTTTCTTTGGGAAATCTTTCACTGATGGGGGCAGTACATCACTGTCACGTAGATTTATTGTACGTGGCCTTCCCACTCCGACGGAGATAACATTATCTCGAATCTTTTGTAATTAGCACTCCGTTGAGGCATTGTTCCGACCGACCAGATGCACACTCACCACCAACGACCACCATAATCGCCGACGAAGTCCCCGATCTTTAGCATTCGGAGAGGGTTCCTTGTGTAAGCCAATTTGGAAAGCCATTGCCCCCGCTGTTCGGATCCAAAATCCACTGGTGTCCGTAGAAACGTCTTCAGGCCCAACAGGGTTATACCAATGCAAGAGACAGGCGGCCACAATGGAGATGAGTGATCCATGGCCTCCACCAAAGAAGAAGAGTAGCTTTGCGCGTCGATAGAATACTTCACTGGATCCGTAGTCCAGATGTGCTTTTGAGACCCTGCTTCCCGCTAGAAACATGGACTGCAATAGGAGCATAGAGGGTGGCGTTCTTCCATCCAGCCATATGGGGTCAACAACAGGCGTCCATGGAGCACAGTACTTATTGAAGCTGTCCATTAGCTGTTTCTGAATTGATATTGGAGGAAGTTCAAACGCTCCTTGCTCACGTAGCATCTGGAGGTCTGCTGCAGAGGCTTTTGGGCTGGTATATGTGGTCTCATGGCCGGGTCTGACCATATTTTCATCAAATGGAACACTGCCGCCCAAATACTCGCCTCGACCTCGGTAGCTCTCCTCTTTGATAAATGGCCCAGTCACATTATTCTCAATTGAATTCAAGGTCTCGTTGATGACGACAGAATCTCCAGTCACTTCCCTTGAAGATGACCTTGGTGCGATATCACTCTCAGGAGGCGGATCCGTGGGCAATTTGGAACTGCGCCGGCTCTCAAAATCCGATGCTGGCGCATTTCGTTCCGGCGAAAGACTGTTGGTGAATCTTTTTCTCTTTCTTGTATAGGGTCTATGTGATGTGTCAGCGGATTCTGATTTTTTCCCGTTCCACGCTCACAGGTCCGCTCACTTGCACTCCACTTGAGATTTGATGCAATTGGTACAGGGGTTGTGGGTCGTGAAATCACACCGCACCTGAGCACCATCAGTAAACCAGTGAGCCGCCGATGCAAGGCTAACGATAATTTACCTTACGCTTATGGCAGATGATGCATGCACTCGACATGGTGTAGATCGGAGGTAGTTGGAGAAGATCAAAGTGTGGGGGTGTCGAGCCGAGGTAAATCGGTGCAAAAAAAAAATTCAACTTAGTCTTCCAGAATTATGTAGACACCCGGTCATGCACATGTGCTCACATGAGAATCTTCCGATGTTTTTGCTTCTAATACATACCAGTATTCAAATGTTGCTCTCTAATCACGATTGAACGGCATTTACAACACATGTGCATGGATGGGAGAGAAAAAATATGTGAATCAGTAATAGGTATATAGTATTAGTATACATAATGTTGGTTTTCAATTATAAATTAGGTACATAACTATACATGAATGGATTATTGGATGTAATAGGTTAAATTCCGAATGCATGATACGCATACCTAGATAGTGATATATGTCCATAATTTTCGCATCATTAACTTTGGGTAGAGCATGACGTCGATTGATACCAAAGTGATCGGTTCGAGACCCCTTGGGGTTCTGAAGCAATGTTTCAGCGTCACTAGTTTTTCTTCTTCTCGGCCTCTTCCTCTGATTCGGGCGCGAACTGAATGCATTTACCATACAGCAGAGGTGTGCGAGTGATCAATGCTCCCAGAGCATAGCCAATGTATGCGCCGACCAAAATAGTGATGGGGAATGCTTGCCATGGGCGATCCCAGTCAAGTGGGATTGGGATAGCGCCAAACCAGGCACCCAAACCTGTGCCTAGAGCACTACCCCAAACAGTGTCTGCGGGCCGAGCAATTCCCCAAACCTCCTTCCAGATGGAGCCATCCATCCCGTGGACGTATATCAAGGGAGAAGCGGAAAGGAGCGCCATGTGGGCTGCACAGAGTACAGTTTCGTAGTTGTGGGTAGTGAGAGGGGCGCCGAACAGGACGAGAAGAGCGGAAATAACCGGGGTTGCGACAAAGGAGGTCAGGCCTAGTGAGAGTAAGGCAGGCTACCATTGCATTGTCTTGTCAGTAATTAAACAACCCAAAACTTTCAGTCATAGACGATGGGTCCCGCATACCATTAACTTCGCCCAAAGTCCAGCCCAGGCATTCTTTCCAGAATGTTTACGGCGATAGCTAGGCTTCACTGGCCGCGAACGTGGTGCTTTCCCATCACTTGTAGAGTTCTCCGCATAAGGTGTTAATGATCCGGAGGGCGGAAGACAGAGTATCACATAGAAAAGCTGGAGCAAGGCCAACCAGGGAATGTCAGCAAGAAGCTCTTGGATTGGGTTGGCAACCAATGCTTGGAATCGTGCTGCACATAGTGCCACGAGTAATATCGGGTGCACAAATGAATAGGCCTGCGCAAGTTGGGAATGGAGGATATTGACGGGCGGTGCCGAGGGTTTTTCGACAGGGGCCTGGGATAGCGAGCTTGGTTGATTGATTGAAGAGACATGGGAGTGGGAAGAGGCCATGGCGCCGGTGCTTCCGGTAAGGAGGGGAGGTTTTTTTCTCTTCTTCTTCTTGCTCCTTGTTTCTATGAAGCTCTGCCGGTTCGCGCGGATAAAAAGGTCGAGGGGAGAGCTGTTATGTTTGCCTTGATTGCATCACCAAATCTGAGCCTCATAATTCAGGCAACAAGCCATAAGCAAGGGTTTTCTTACCTGTTTATTCGGGCTACGAAGATAATCCTACAGTCTAGTACTACTGAGTTTTATTGAATATTAAAATACCCTTCATGCCGGAACCAACTTTCATATCAATACTGTATAGAGAGAGAGAGAGAGGAACAAAAGACATACAGGAGAACGGTGGCAACATGGGCCAAATCTGTGGGACCGAATGGTCTGCATCGAACTTTAGTACTTGGGTAACCCGATGCTCAGTATTCATGACAAGGAGACAAGGAGAACAATGACCAAGGAATGCAAACCTAATTCGGCTGTCACACAACAAAGATCTTGGCAGTCATACCGCATGGCAACTGTATCGATTAAAGCCACACCACCATGCTAAAGGGGAAGGATGCACAGGGGGGTAAAGAGAGGAGATAAAGGATAAGAGGGGATACGGCAATAGCTAGAAAGAACTTGTACGGTTCACAAGTCACAAAGAAAACACCAAACAGCTGTTGGGAGGGACCAAAGGCTTAAGTAAGCGATTGCCAGCTAAACGTCAAAAGTCCTTTGGACAAGAATTTGGGCGATGGGCGCAACCAAGATACAGTTCGAGAAAAATCAATCGTAAGCTAATGCATGAGAGGAAGGCTGATGAAAGCAAGTGCAGGATATCAGACGGGAAAGAAAAGGCTCTAAATAAGGCAATGACTCCAGATATACCCACGAAGCTTTAGAGCTTAAGCTAAGGCCTCCTGGTTTGAGTCATGAACAGCTGAGGGTTCGGTGGGCTTTGGGACAGTCGTGGGGAATTCCTTGTGGGTATCAAGAACAGGTGCAGACAACGCTATCTCTGGGCTATGTGGTTCTTCGGGAATTGAAGGTGGCAGACCTGATCCTGGCAATGGTGATGCTGGGGATCGTAATGGGTCTTCCTTGGACACTTCGCTTGGCACCTCTTTGGTCGGGTTGCCATTGGTGGGAATAGCTGTGGGAGACAGTGGTTGATTGACCGTGGATGGATCACTATCGGAGCGACTAGGACTTTTGACCCGCTCGCGGTCATGACCACCATCGCGCACCTGGGCCACCTTGGCTTTGAATTTCCCAAATAAGCTCTTCTTCTCTGGTTCAGCGCTCGACGCCGAACTGGTTTGGATCCCAGCATCCAAACTAAGGGGCTGATTAGTGGGGTCGTTACTTTGGTGAGCGCCACTTCCGATCGAGCTGGTGCTTTGCTGGAACTCAGGGTGAGTCGCCCCAAGAGGTGGGGATGCAAGACCAAGGCCAACTTGCTCGCTGCTGCGCTTGGCAGAACGACTGAATCGCCAACTACGGCGATGATCGCGGCGCTCAGCACGGCTGACATCGTCGTTCTGCTCAAAGTCAGAGGCATCGGTGAAGGAGGATCGAGAATTCATGGATGGTGTCCGTGATTTGTGCGGTCGCAAAGAAGTCTCGGTATGATTCGGGGGTGCAGTTCCCTCGGCTAACATAAGATGAGAGTCTGTTGGGTGATCAGAGTTGATCAGGTTTGCTGTGTTGGGGGGTTTTGGTGTGGCATCTCCGACTGTCATGTCAACAGACCGCCGTTCTGGCCTTGGCTCTGAGACCGCCTCCACGGAGTGCTCAAACGAGGGCCCCTGTAGAGAGTTCGAGGAACTCTGGGCGCTTATGCTTGCACTACCGGGTATACGTTTTTTCCTCAGGCGATTGGGTTGACGTAGGTCTCGATTGTCTCGATCCGGGGGTGGGGATTTAGCAAAGAGGTTAGAGAGCTTGCGCTCACGAGTCGGGGTAACGACTCGGGGAGGTGGGATTTGAGGGGGTGGCGAGGTTGGCGTTCCGAGATTCTCATGTGGATGGGGAAGGTCATTAATACTGAGACGCGCTGCGGCCGCGTGGGGAATAGGACCATGGGTCGAGGTATGAACATAGGCCGAACCTGTGGATGCGGGCTGGCTCTCATTTCTTTGTTCCGGCTTTTGTTCATTTTCCTCGCGCAGAGATGGCTCTCGACTAGCTGAACGAGAGCTCGCATGGGAGACCGAGAGGGTAGATGGGTTGGCAGAGCCACTCTCGCCCGCCCGTGCATATCGGGCAGATGCAACGACGGGACCCATCTTAGAAGGAAGAGTGTTACTTCGATGAAGACTGCCAGACATGGAGGTAGGAGTGCCGGGGCTTGGAACCGTATTAGATACGCGTGAAGTACGCGAGTTTCGAGATGAGACGGAGGCATTGCGACGCAATGTATCGAGCTTACGATGGCCCTCTGTGCTCCCACTAGCGCTCGAGGCAGATCGCCGGATGGTGGAATTCGGTGACTTGGTAGCAGCAACAGGCTGCGAAGAAGGAATGACCACTCGGGGCTGAACGCCAGCCTGAACCTCTTTAATGGTTTGTTCATCGGCCTTTGTGCCATTCATACCGACTAGAAAATGATCCTGATTCTCAATCAAAAAGATCAGAACATCCTGGCTAAGTTTGTACTCTTCAGGCGACATGTCGTGCTGTGGGTGCGAAAGCATGCCCGGTTGGAAAATTGCAGAAAGATTAGCCGACGTCATGCGATTCTGTTCTGATTTCGAAGCGAACACGGCGAGAAGGTCGAGAATGTACAACAGCAGCTGCTTGTTCAACGGTGGCAGTTCGACGATCAAGTTTTGATAGGTCTCAACAGCATTGGCATGGTCGAATTTCTCTGCATCGGTCGTCTGAATCTCATCTTGTACCTGCTTTTGATACGCTCGTAGGGGCTCTCGAAAACGCTCGTAAAACTCCAGTGGAACGATGGGCTCTGGCAATTGGTTCAAATACCGACGCAGCACGTTGGCTGCATCGTGGACTGTATATCCATCCCAATCCAGGCCCTTTCCATATCGCTCGGGGGAATCAAATAGCTCTTGGAGATCCTTGATACGCTTTGCAGATCCATTCAGTCGAAAAATACCTTCCACGTCGGTAGCTGGGTTCCGACGGTCAGCTGCAACGAGCAGGATTTGAGGGGAAGTTATAGACGATCAGCGTACCTTTTTCTTTTAGAAAAACACCACATTTGGCCACGACAATTGGGACATATCCATATATGAAATTCTCGCCATGCTCATTTGTAAGGGAGATCGCCACATTCGCATACTTGATACTTTCGTTGAGCGGTACGCCAAAAATGCCCCGCGGCGGTTCTATCTCGTAGAGACTTCTGTTAGCTCGTTGTTTCCGGCGGCAGACCGCGGGTACTGAATACGATTTGATCGAAAGAGGAGCATTTTCCGTCCTGGGGATTCTCAGGTGCGCGGGAATGTGGATGGCCAAGGGAGGGTGGGGATTGAAAAGAGCCGCCCGGAACCGATGACGCAGGCTGCGACATGATAGGGAATTCCCTGGGGGTGGTTGCGGATATGCATAGGAGACCGAAAACACCCAAAATAACCAACGTACCTTTCAGCTCATCCTTCCTTGTGTTTCGTTTAAACTGTCTCCACCAGGATGCCAGGTCTCGCTTCGACGGTGGGGAGGTCGCGCCGACGGGCTCGGGGGAGGTCGCGGGGAGCTGGACCGGCTCGACGCCCGGTTGCGATTTGCCGGTCACCATGATGAGGCTCAGGGGACAATAGCGTTGGCACGGGCGGCGAAATTCGGTTGAGCGGCGAGATCTTGTGAGGTTTGGAGATGAGGATTTTCAGGGAACGGTGTGGAGGGGGAAATCGCGGGAATGTCGAAGTGCACGTCACCGCCCGTAGGAAATGCTGGGGCTGGGCCCAAGATCGATGGAAGTCGATTACTGAAGACTGGAGCGCGACAGGGAGGAATGGCAGGAGATGTAGGTGGAGGTTATAGGGGGGGGAGAAAAGAACAGAATAATTAATCCACAAAAAGGGGAAGGACGAAGGGATGAATAAGAAAGGGTGTGGGAAGGGAAAGGGTTCGAATCAAATCACAATAATGGGGGAGGGGAGTGGATGAGCACGAGCCAAGGGCGTTTTGGGCTCCTCGGTTTCTTCAGAGAGTCTTTCTCTGTCTCTCTCTGTCTCTTTCCTTCTCTCTCTCTCTCTCTCTATTTTTTTTTGGTTTCTTGTGTCTTCTTCTTCTTCTTCTTCTTCTTCTTCTTCTTCTTCTTCTTCTTCTTCTTCTTTGTAAGTGTCCAGTGGAGAGGATCCAGTAAGCAAGTATATTTGATTCATCCAAGTTGAAGAAACGGGAAAAGAAAAGAAAAAACGGAGGAAAGAAAGGGGGGGGATCAGAGAAAACAGATGTCGAGTTCATCCAATGTAGACCCAAGGTTCGTGGCCGGGGATGAAACTGGGTTAAACTGGGTCAGGGTCGGCTGTCACTTTGGTATATATAGATCAGAGTGGCGGCCGGGAGATGATTCATGGAGGGCGCAGGGGGGGTAGGCTGAGAGAGTATACAGGTGGAAAGAAACTTGAAGGAGACAAATTGGAGTTCAAATGTTTCAGACTTTGAGATTTGTGAAAAGATTAACATGAAGATGTTTTCATCACATTCCGTCAATTTGTCTGGGCCTTTGATTCGATTTCAATTGTTCTAATTTAGGGTCAACTTAGCTGTGCCCGGATCCAGGTACCTGATCTCCCTCGGTAGACGGCATACTGGGGGAGGTACCTTTTCTCCTGTGGAGTCAGGCACCAATTCAACCCTCTACATTCTAATTAATCTACCAATGAAAAGCAATAAAAGATGAATCATGATCATACATGGCGGTAACACTAAATATCTTCTCTCAATACCTCGAGAATCATTTGAACCGTCAAACCATTGTAGTGAATTAAAAGATTCCCCGGAGTCAAATGCATTCCATGCAATATACTGTTCATTGCTGATTACTGGAATCATAGATGATTTGACGCAAACGGTTGGGTCATGTGACCTTATCGGCTTATTCAGATTTCCACAAGTGAACACAGGCCACTTAGTAAGCAGTTGCTACTTTGGGAAATAATCCAATCATGTGACATATTATCACGTGTCTAAATGAGCGCCAAACGGATGAACGGATGAATGTACTTGCGGCTCCGAAAGAAACAGCTTCGGAGCTTGTAGGCGTGTTCCGGCAATTATTATCACGACCCCATCAACTTCTTTGTCTTCAATTCGATCCCTCTACTTCGAACTTTGACTTCCCCCCCTCCAACACACATATCTACATAATGGAAGGGTAAGTCATGATCCTCCCCCCTTTCCTCGCTTGCTATTTACGCTGGTTGAGAGACGTGGTAAGTTCACCGAGGATTTGAAGCTGACCGAATCTCTTTAGCCTCAACGCAGCGGAACAGCGCGAGTTCTCCAACCGCATGGAGCGTAAGCAGCTCAAGGAGTTTATGACTGTACGTGTTCAGACCCGGCCCTAACTTCAACCCCTCGCCATCCCCTCCGATTGATGCTGCCCGTGAAAAGGCCGTCAAACCAACCCGTCAACCCGTCAACCCGCCAACCCTTCAACCCTCCAATCCACCACTACAACTCTTCCCAACTGACCTCACCCTCTTCTATCTTCCAGATGTACTCCAAGATGGTGCAACGCTGCTTCGATGACTGTGTCCACGACTTCACCACCAAGTCTCTCATCAACCGTGAGGAGCAGTGTGTCATGCGGTGCGTTGACAAGCACCTGAAGAGCTCCGCCCGTTTGCAGGAGCGCTTCCAGGAGCAGAACGCTGCTATGATGCAGAGTGGCCAGATGGGTAGCCAGTAAAGCAACGTGTCAATGGACAATGGTTGGATTGGATGAGATTTGCCCTAACAGGCAGGGACGGGAGCCGCCTACGAAAGTGCTCCAGAAAACCCTTTCTTTTTTTCCCCCTCTCTTCTTCTTCCTGAAAGTAGCTAGTTTGGATAGATGAACCTCAAACGGCCACCGCAGACCAAGGTCATTCTCCTGGGTTCTGGCTCTCTCCATGTACCATAGTGATTTTAATGTTCTGGCACGGGATGGACCCGGAGAACGAAATCAATTTCACCCATTCAAAATTAATTTAAATCCGTCGTGTATTCCTGTATTTGATCTGTGAATGCAACTAGTACCTACTAGGTATATACGCATGTATGTATATATGTATGTACTACAACCGAGCTCTCGCATTACTGAAATTTCCTCTAGACATTCAAGGTTGGAAAAGTACTATGGACTAGGTAACCTCGATGGATGGCTTCCAACATTCATATTACATACACAATTTAATTTGTACCTTTGATAGAGTAGTATGTATATCATATCTAATCTCTTCGTTGGATGCTACATTCCATTCTCCATCACAGCTGATTTCTCAAATTCATTATCATCGGGTGATTGGGCCGGGTCCTCCGTGTAGGAAAATGGTGCTTTTAGTGCTTTTAGTGCTTCCAAGGTTATAGTTACGTAGTTAGTTAGTTAATAGTTAACTACTAGTACTTAGTAAGCTCCGCGGGCAATTCCAAGATTTTCCAAAGTTCCCGGCAGCGTCGGCCCCGAGAGCCGTTGGAGATCGGGATAAGATTAATATTGAAGAAAAAGCTGCCCCTCATCCTCCTCATCTTCTCCTCTCCTGCCCACCCCCACTCCCCTCACGTTGCCCGGCTCCACTCGTCGAATCTCTTCAAAAACCCATTTTTTCCCTCTTCTTCCCCGTCAACCATCGTTGTTCGTTTTGCCCACCCTCCCCACTAATATTGAATTTACTAACACCCGTTCAGCTTTGTGAGATTCAACTACTTGATATCTGACATCATGGCTAGCACAGTAGGACAGGTAAATACTTCCCCTTCTCTCCGTGAGTCACATCATAAAGCTAATCTCAAAAAACCCCCGGCAGACCATCACTTGCAAGGTAAGAGAGCTTCTGAGCTTCTACAAATCAATCTTTGGATCCCTACCGGCAATGACGTCGCCTAGCCCCGCGCTGGAACATCAACAATTTCCAGCTTCACCAAGGACTTCAAGCAATGTCCAGGGGAGAAAAGCAAGAAAGCAATGACTAATTCAGTTTGACAGGCTGCGATTGCCTGGGGTGCTGGCGAGCCCCTCTCCATTGAGGACGTAGAGGTCTTGCCACCCCGCGCCGGCGAAGTACGCATTCAGATTCACCACACTGGTGTCTGCCATACCGGTAAGCCCCGCTTTACCTCTTAAGCCCCACCATGCAAGACACTTGAAAACGAAAAGGGTATTGACACAAATGAAGATGCCTACACTCTTTCCGGCAAGGATCCAGAGGGTGCTTTCCCTGTCGTCTTGGGTCACGAAGGTGCCGGTATCGTCGAGTCCGTTGGTGAGGGTGTAACTTCCGTCAAGCCTGGCGACTATGTCGTCGCTCTCTAGTAAGTCCCTCGCTTTCTCTACACTCCCCGTCTTTGGGACAAGGGAATCTACAAGAGCTGACCAGCTTAGCACACCGGAATGCCGCGAGTGCAAGTTCTGCAAGTCTGGCAAGACCAACCTGTGTGGTAAGATTCGTGCAACTCAGGGTAAGGGTGTCATGCCCGACGGCACTTCGCGTTTCAAGGCTCGCGGCAAGGACTTGCTGCACTTCATGGGTACCTCCACCTTCTCCCAGTACACTGTGGTTGCCGACATCTCTGTCGTCGCTGTCACTCCCAAGATATCCACCGACCGCTCTTGTCTTCTTGGCTGTGGTATCACCACTGGTTACGGTGCTGCCGTCGTGACGGCCAAGGTTGAACAAGGTTCTAACGTGGCTGTCTTTGGTGCTGGCTGTGTCGGCCTTTCCGTCATGCAGGGTGCCGTCAAGAACAAGGCTGGTATGATCATTGCTGTTGATGTCAACGACGCCAAGGAGGCCTGGGCCCGCAAGTTCGGCGCTACCCACTTCGTCAACCCTACCAAGCTGTCTGGAAAGACTATTCAGGAGCACCTTATTGAGATGACTGACGGTGGCTGTGACTACACTTTCGATTGCACAGGTAACGTCGGCGTCATGCGCGCTGCTCTCGAGGCCTGCCACAAGGGCTGGGGTGAGAGCATTGTCATCGGTGTGGCCGCCGCTGGCCAGGAGATTGCCACTCGACGTAAGTTGTGGCAGAAGCCTTCATCCCTCTCATTTAATTTTGTTGCTAATCATTATCCATACTCTGTAATAGCATTCCAATTGGTCACCGGTCGTGTATGGAAGGGATGTGCATTCGGTGGTATCAAGGGTCGCACCCAACTCCCCGGTCTGGTCGACGACTACCTGAACGGCGAGCTGAAGGTGGACGAGTTCATCACTCACCGTGAGCCTCTTGCCAACATCAATACTGCCTTCGAGCAGATGAAGCAGGGCGACTGCATCCGCTGTGTGGTGGACATGAAATAAATTTGGAAACGTGTTGATATAGTGGATTGACGATCCTCAAAAGACTTGATGTGAAATATGATTTTCTTTGTGGTGTCCTTGAAGCTTTATTCCTGATAAATTTGTAGGTCGTAGAAATATATTTCCTGCATTCATAGTGCTTCAGTTGAGTTTTGTAAGGCTGAGAAGAACACTCAAGGTCCCCAACCCCGCAGTACCTTGTGGGTGCTTACGTCTTGCTCGAGTCTACTAGTAACATTGAACTAGTCAACACCAGTAGTTTGACTATGTAAGTACCAACAACGGCAACCTAAACTTCTTGAAGTTGTTCATACAAGTGTCAAGTGTGCGTTCCCCCTCTGGGATTCCACACACCCCATGGCCAGACATTTGGAATCGCTTACAACCGGGATTGCAAACATTGAATGATACCAAACCCCCTCCTGAAACCCCACTTGGTTGATCTTTCAAAGATACGCATATCTTCCAGCCAGTTGAGGTGTGGCGGGCAGAGTCCGTGTTTTCTCCACCTTTTCTCCGCAGCAACTCGATAAGCTGCCCGATGTCGGGTGAAACACCGGGGGCGGCCTGTCACCTGTGATAGGAATATCCCCAATAAGGTGATCTTCACGGTGCAGAGTTGCACTATGTCATTATCCAACGGACAGTGTCCGTAGGGGGAAGGATAAAGAGAAGGGGAGAGGGCGAACGAGAATCTTATAAGGACGTGTCCTCACCCCTTTGCAGGTGGATTGATTGTGTCGAGTTGAATCATACCTTGCTTTTCTTTCTACATAGATTCTTCTATCCTTTCCTCTATCATAGTAAGAGCCAGCTTGTTTGGCCTTCGTCAAAGCAGCCTTGACACATACAATCACTGCTACTAGTACTTCTCTTGCTCCAATTGTTTACGCCTCACAACACAAAGATGACCAAAGACACTGTTATTCTCCCCGAGCCATTCGCTTCCATTGCACGGACTCCCCTCCTTCTCGGTCCCTCGCCGATTCACCCCCTTCCCCGCATCAGTGCCGATCTCGCTCGTGACAGCGCCTACCCCCCAGTGACCATCTACGCCAAACGAGATGATCTGAACTCCGCGTACGCATATGGAGGCAACAAGACCCGCAAGTTGGAATATCTCCTTGCGGATGCACAAGCCCAAGGATGTGATACATTGGTCTCTATCGGTGGTGTACAGAGCAACCATACCCGTCAAGTCGCGGCTGTCGCTGCACGGACAGGTATGAAGGCCCGCCTGGTACAGGAACACTGGGTTGAATGGGTGGACAAGGGGTATGACTCCGTGGGCAACATCCAGCTATCTCGTCTTATGGGTGCAGATGTGCGATTGGACCCCTCGGGGTTTGGTATCGAGCACAAGACCACCGCGCAGACGGTTGTTGAAGAGTGCAAGGCGAAGGGTGAGAAGCCTTATTACATACCGGCAGGAGCATCGGATCATCCGCTTGGTGGGTTGGGATTCGCGCGATGGGCACTTGAGGTTCGTCAACAGGAACAGGAGCAGGGGGTCTTCTTTGATACAGTGATTGTCTGCGCTGTAACGGGTTCGACCTTCGCGGGTATGATCGCGGGTTTCAAGCTGCTCGAGCGTCTGCATCCGACCGACCCCAAGCGCAAGGTGATCGGCATTGACGCCTCGGCTACGATTGATGCTACGCGAGCCCAGGTCCTTCGGATCGCTCGTAACACCGCCAGTAAGATTGGTCTGACTGCGGATGATATCACGGATGCCGACATCATTCTAGATGACCGGTACCATGCCGGGATATATGGAATTCCCGATCGTCAGACATGGGATGCGATCCAGTATGCTGCTCGGATGGAGGCGTTCATCACTGATCCCGTCTATGAGGGCAAGAGTTTTGCCGGCATGGTCGATATGATTAAGCGTGGTGAGATTCAAGGAAGCAATGTGTTGTATGCACACTTGGGTGGGCAATTGGCCTTGAATGCGTATTCGGAACTTGGCGCGACCAAAGAATAAATGCACGGAATTGATGAACGGAGAAGCAGAGAATAATAAAAAAGCAATGTAACTTGTACTAAAAGCTGCGAATGCTTTGTACGGAACATGGATTACTACTAGTAGTAGGTACTCAACTAGTTACCAAGGGTGCAAATAAGAATATGTTATCCATAGTACTTGAATTGATAAAGGAGCGACTAAAGTGGGATGAGTAACGGGATAGCTAAAGACATTGTGTAGTAAAGGTGATCGAGGACCTAAGCCGAGAACAGCTTGTGCTCAAGGGTCATCTCAGACTCGGGCTGGAGACCAACGCAGGCACGGAAGATGTTAATCAGAGCCGAGCGCTGCTTGCCGAGGGCGTTGACCACAGGAGTGCCCGCGGGAGTGAGGGGAGCCTTAAGCATGTAGCTGAGAATGCTGAGCACGCTGTGGAAGCCCTTGTACTCGGAATCCTCGGCGTCAGTCTTCCAGCTGACACGAGTCATCATTTCAGCCAGGATAACCAAGTCTAGAATCAGAGGGGAGGCCAGCAGCGAGTCCTCGCAGATGTTGAACAAGCTGATAGTCTGGTGGCCGCCCATGAAGATCTCGGCGTAGTACTCATCGAGAGCACGCTTGTTGTCACCGACAGCAGGCATGTACTTGATGACAACAGTGTGATCAGGGTGCTCATCCTTCTCGTAGAGGATGTGGTTAGCAGCAACCATGTCATCGACGACGTTGGACTTGGAGATCTCCTTGGAACGGAACTGCTTCTGCGAGCTCAGGTTCTTTCCATCGTTGTTGCCCAGGTGGTTGTAGCTGGCAATGGAGGTGAGCTTGATACCGGCGTTGATCAAGAAGTCAACCAAAGCAGACTTCATCTTGGTCTGGCCAGACTTGAAGTCGTCACCGCCAATGAAGGCACCGTGTTGCTCTGCAAGCTGAAGGGCACCAGGAACAAATGTGTTTTGGGGAGAGCCGTTGATGAACGGCGTGTTCTTCTCCAAAATAGCGGCCACAGCAAAGACAGTGGACGGAGAAACCTCAGCGTGGCCGGTCTTGATAGCGTTGATCAGGTTCTCAGCGGTGTCGTTGACGCCGGGGATGATGTCCGCGTACCGCTCCGTGTTGGCGGTCCACATGATGATCACCTTGTCCAGGCCATTCTGAGTCTTGAAGTCACTACATCCAGAATTAGCAAGTGACGTTTATGCGGCCATGAAATCGATTCCACGACTTACCGAATATCCTTTTGGATCTTCTCGACATGAGCCCAGCAGGCCTTGGTACCCTCAAGGACGTTGTCGGCACGGTCCTCCTGGTTGGCGGCGATGAAATCCGGGTAGTAAATACTAGGCAGGGGGGTCATCTCCGCCATTTCCTTGCGGACGAGGGACTTCAGGCTAGGCTCGAGCACCTGGGCACGGTCCATGGACGCAGCCAGGTTCAAGCTGCTGATATCCCAACCACCAATGGCCAGATCGTCAGGGTGGACCATAGGAAGCAAGTCACGGAAGGGAATGTTAATCTCCTCGCCAGTCTTGGCATCTGAGCCCAGCTTGACAGTAGAGCTCATGACAATGGAGCCGTAGTAGTTGGCGGACTGCTGACCCTCGCGAGTCTCCCAGGAAAGACCGCGGCGGTTGGCAAGAATACCAGCAGTGACGGTGGAACCGTTATTTCCACCCCAACCGACCAGCATCATACCAACCTTGCCCACCTTACGGTCCACCTTGAAGTGGTAATTGGTGGCCTTCGGGGTTGCCACCAGCTTGTTGTCGGCGGTACGAGTGACCTCGGTGGTCTGGTAGGCGTACTGACTCTTGATCTCGTCGGCCGTGTACTGAACATTAGGCGACTGAACTGTAAACAGAGGGCCGTCTTGACGAGTGGACCCGTTCACGGAGCCGTTGGCACCATCTGAGCTAGCGTGAGGAGCCATTGCGTTCACGAGATTGAGAAAGGTGAACTAGAAAGATGAACTTTGGTTTGGAGCGCGGAAGCTTTATTGCGTGTAAAGCGGTTGATCCGGTGCTCCTCCGCGGCTGGAGGTGCGTCGGCCGTTGAACGGGTGGTGGCGCCTGAAGAAAGAGAGCAGGTCAATTGTCTGGTCCGAGGCCATCATTCTGCCATTGAAGCCATATAGATGGGCTCCGTCGGGGTTTCCTTTTCCTGGATAAGGGGGCCACTTACGAGTTGAGATGTGTGGAGAAAATGGTGCCGGTAGTATGTGATCACGTCTCGAGGAGAAGTGATCGAACCTATTGATAAGGCTTATACGAACCGTAAAGGTAGAAAGGGGGAAAGAGATAATTGGATTGTTGGGAAGGAAAAAGAAAGGAAGGAGGGTTGGACCTGGAATTAAATACTAAATAGTATTGCCCGCACGTGAGACTCCGCCGGGCTCCGGGGTTCACATCAGACCCCGGGTGTCCTGAGTCTAGTACACTTTGGCACGATTCCCCCCCCTATTTCCTTTTTTTTTCCATTGGGGTTTGTGGATTCGAACTTTTTTAGTGTTTTTTTTTTTCACTATCTCGCGTGCTTTTTACTTTTGCTAATCTTGCCGAATTAAACCCTTTCAAAGCCAAAAGGGTCCAGTGGTGAGAGTTGTTGGGCAACTAGTGATTCTCCGGTATAATGTACTCCGTACAAACTTGAAACTACTCTCATATTGACTTGAAGAGAATGGAAATCAGTTGTAAATAAAGTAAATGGAGAGCACCGAAAACAAAAAACAAAAAAGAAGCAGAAAGAAAAAAAAACGAAAGAAATACGACAATACGAAGAAAGACGAGAAAACCAGTGGGCTCCGTATATGTCCGATACAGCTCTTCCCGGGAGCCACGAGTCCTCATGTCCCCCATGGGCCAATGGTAATGTTAGAGCTGGGGAACCCCGGGACCGCACTCGGCTGTCAATTGTTGTTCGGGCTTCCCCTTTTTCTATTATCGCTCTGGAATTTCGTGCCCCGTACGGAGTAACCTGTACACTCTTGATTGAATCACATCGGATTCTCTTGAAGGTAATAAATGCATACTCCGTAATCCATATTGAAATGCCATGGATGTGCTGGTGCAGCAGATCATCCACTTACCCCTCGGTCTCGCACCAAGAGGTGAACCGTGCCTCGTACAACATGCCGACCACTCGGCACCCGCGCGGGGCGAAAACAAGGGGAAAATCAAGCGGTCTGCGTACCCGTAATATTGGACACGCCCCACTCTATATTGTCCCACTGTCCCACGCACACCGCACTTCCAGGGTTTTGACATTAGCGAGAGAAATAGAGAAACAGAATCAAACAGTAGGTTGCGGTCCGAGTATGGTTAATGCCTGCACCAGTGGATAATGAATATTAGGACCTAATGGCAACGCCAACTTTGAAGAATTTGCCAATGGATTCTAGTAGATGACACCGACACGCTTGTGCTATCATCCGGGGGATGATCCCATATCCTCCACGTGTTCTTCGGCTGCCATCTTGATCGCAGCTTGCTCCGCAAGCCGCAATAAATGACATCCCCAATCTGCGAATTTGCCTGTGCCATCATACAACTTTATCATCAATGCCACCCAAAGGGATGCCGTGATGAGAACATTACCCTTTGCTCGCATAGACCCAAGGAAGATCTCTTCTGCATAGGTCCATGATCCAACCCTCCAGCTGGTGTTGAAAAACACATAGAACATTTATAGAAACATGATTTTTTGTGTGGTTGGCTCTGTCATCTGGGTGGTGCTCAGCGTGCCATTGCAGTACAGCAATCCCAACGATGGCCCCCATCCTTCCGAGGATCCCGATCTGCAGCCATGTCTTCCGGTCCAATCGAGCAAGGTAAAAAAAAAAAAAAAAAAAAAAAAAAAAAAAAAAGAGATACGGCATCAGCCATCTGTTTCAAGAAAACGAATCCTATAGCTCATCCAGAGTGCAACCAACTCTCCCAGGTACGGAATAATTTGGAAAATGTCTATACCATAGGTGTCAGCCAGCATGACCAGTTTAGTGGTAGAGAGGTGCATACTAGGTACTATACTCTTATGATCTGCGAAAGAGAGTGAGAGATCGCACGAACATTTCCAAGAACGACAGCGCCAGCTATGATGACATCTGGACCGGAGACCTTGGGACGCAACGGCAAGAGTCCGTTCACGTCTGACTGGGTCCACCTAACAAGCGATTCAAGTGACATGGCCTCAAAAAGGCATGCATGTGCGATATGAACCGTATAGATACACAACCATGCCCCATGCTTTTCCTGGAGGGCTACCGAAGGAGCACGACGACAAGCGAACGAGGGCTTAATTGACTAAGTTGAGCTCCTCTGGAGAGAGAAGGGGAAGGAGAAGCGGCAGTCTGGACCTTTATATAAAGCAGAAGGGCAACAGGCTCGTTCCTGCTAACGCTGATCCTGGACAAAGTGACAGAAAGCGACAATGGGGAAGCACAGCAGAAAAGCACCTATATTTCCCTGACAGCAGTGACCGTTCAAAGATCCAGGTCAGCTTGACAGGTGCCCAAGTGCTTCTTACTTCAGGGCCTTGAAAGTGTCTGCATGCAAACCTAGGTATCTACTAGTAGGTGGGTACATTGGAAGTAAAAGTAGGTACTATGTACCTACCTAGGTGGGCCGGAGTACTCTAGGGCTCATTCCAGAAGCCTTTTGAAGATATGAGAAGAAAAAAAAATCATTGCATGGGAAACGAGCCTCCGAGGCTGAAAGAATTAATGCAGTTGGGATAAGCAAATAAGTCTTAGTATGTTCCCTAGGCAGTAGAGATTGCCTACGTAACTTTGCGTTGGAAACAATATTTAAGTATATGGTATCTTGAACCTCGACGGTTTCGATTTCAAGATACCACCTGGGCAAGTTTCCAGGTCGCGTCTTATAACCGAAAGTTCTCTTCTCAACAAGAGATTCCTTGATAGAGTAGTTTCTACTAGCGCGTGAGATGATTGGATTAATTCACCTTGGTAAAAATAAGAGAAGCACACAAGAAAAAGGGGGAAATGGGCAAAAGTTGACTTCTCTTTCTAGAAGACGCCCCTTTGACTTAATCTGACATTCTTGATAGTTTATCTCAAGTCAATCTGCGCATGATATTACAGCATTACCCCCTTCGGAACCTGTACAATATTTGAAAAACACGGGTGTATCTGGGGCTGGACTATGTTATTTCCAGAATCCAAGAAAGAGCCCACTTGTGCACTTGACAACCTTGGAAACCAAAGAGGGCCACGCAAGAATCAAAACATTGAATTTAACATCAATTTGTGGCCCCAAGGGCTAAGCATTTGAAGCACTTGAGATTGATTGATTAGACCAGCCTTCATATGTACTAAGGTTGGAATTGATTGATGAGTGCACATAGCACTTGAGTGCGGTGTGTGTACCTATGTACATACTAGTTCAAAGTCAACTGACATGTAGAATCTTCAAATGTTCTAAGGTCAACGCAAACATTGAATCAAGAATGTTGGTACCCTTGAGTTCAGTGCTGGTACCTTATGTATAATTGATATATATTTAAATTATACATATGTACCTACCTGCAACATTGAATTGATATATGTATAGGATTGCTGGTTTGAACTTGAAAAGTGGGGTTGGAACATTTAGAAAAAACTGTCCAGTCTCGAAATGAGTATGTAGCACTTGAGCTCAAGTGCTTTCTCACATCAATATCAATTGTACTGGCATTAGATTTAGCTCTCCCTGGCACGCTAAGTCTGCCGACACCAAGACGCTCTCCCTTCAAGAGTGACTGAGTCTGACTTATTGTGCATCCCTAGCGATCGGAAATTAATGAAATGAAGTCACTTGGATATTGATTCCTGTGCATAAGCCTGGGATCCTGACGGCAGGGCCGTTGTCGTAAACGAATTGCGCAGGCACAGGCCGATGCAAGTAACTTTTTGGAGGATGTCAGGGTGAACCTTAGTCGCTGATGTCCCTACGTAGTGCCAGACCCGTAAGGGGGTGTGGGCCATATGTGGCGTGGCGTTGTCAAATCCTTCAGTCCCTTCTACGATACATAGTTGTCGGGTGTACGGAGTATGGCTTATATCTTTTTTAAGTTACAAAAAGGGGAAAGTTAACGGAGGCGCAATGGAATCAAAGATCGACAGGAACAGAACCGGTTCATCCAAATCCTAACCAAAAGCATCATATCAACACGGTTGGCCCACCCATTTTCTGGAGTGGCAAGTTCGTAACACCTAGGGTACAGAACAGATTTTGTTGCTGACCTGCATGAGAAGGAAGCTTATGATTTAGGGGGAAGCTCAAAAAGCGGGCAAGTGCAAGCAGCCGACCGGAGCACATCATGGTTTGAGTCGTACCGTGACGGTCACATTTCTTTTTTTAGAGAGATTGGAGGGCGTCAAGCGCCGATCAATCCTTGGAGGGTTGAGCTGCCCTGTAGGCTGTCACGTCAGCGTCCTTTCGATCTAGATCGGGGAGTTTTGCAGTTTACGGTTTACCTCCTTGGAATTGTGGTGGTTAGTGTCTCCACCGATCCTGCATGGACTTCAGATTAAAGCATGATTGGATTACAAAAAGCATTGGCAAGTGGAGCCAGTCCGAGGATCCGAGGACCCTTTTGTGTGTTGAAAAAGATACCACTGGCATATTTACTACCCAATTACGCCACGAGAGATGAGAAACCCCAGGCTGCTTTTTTTTTTTTTTTTTTTTTTTTTTTTTACGGCTTTTAATGTTGTTTTCCATCTTATCCCCTGAGCCATCATGTCCACATCTGCCACATTGTAGGCTGTACGGAGTATAGATTTCGAAGTTATATTGTACAATGAAGCCATACCAAGTAGTTAACATTTAAACCTAGGAGAAAAGCACAAGACACAATACCACTATTGTGCATGTTGTATGGATTTCTTATTTCTTATTTATTTCCTCAATCTTTTCTTATTTTACCCCTGAAAAAGCAGAACGTGAGGACTTACGAGTCACTCCATCCGCACTGGAGACGCTACGTGACTAGCGTGGTGCATGGGGACACTCAACTGGTTCCCGCTTCCCACTCTTCACATTGCATTCTCTCACGATAGGCGATCGTCCAATTTCCCAGTTTTCTCCACTTTATGTCCAAATCCCCATTCCAAACGCCCATATTCTAAACAGCCCCTTCCAGAAAATCAATCTTCCCTACATCTTGAAATCCTATACGCAAAATCTATCCCTAATAATTCGAGGGATGAAGCTGGGGCTTACCGGCCCAGATTCCCATGACCCTGGTGGTTTGAGTTAGAAAAATGGCAATGGATATGGGCTTCTTGCCCACTATTAAATGCTCTAGTTGTGGGAACAATGTTGAGATCTTCTCTATGGGGGACCATGTGTGTGCCCCGGTCTTTCGTGGTAAGCCATTCGCATCTCCATATCTATGATATCACATAGAATTCATATAGTCTTCATTGCTGACACGCGACCAGCCCCTTTTGCACCTCCATCACCACCCCCATCTGCGGGGTTCGACTCCCCAGACCGATTAACGGCTGCCATGGCTGCCAAACCTGGTCGGTCTGGGGTTCCCCCCGAATTGACCCGTCTATCGCAAGTATGTGATCACAAATGAAAAACCAAAAAAGGGACTAGTGACTGATGCCTAGGCCAGATCGTGCATTCCTACAACCGAATATACCAACACCGGCGAGCAGTGTGCATGCGCCATCGCCTCTATTGGCGTCGGCGCCTCGCTCTCCATTTCAGTCATCCCCCCATGGCGAGGTATCCCCGGACGATGAATCTGTGATCAATTTGGACTCGGTGTTCTCCTTCCCCATGCCAGGGAATCGATCGCCGGCTCGTATCTCCACCCCGGCATTGCTAGGTCTAGCACCATCTCGATCTGTGGCAACCCCATCTCCACGATTAGGAGGCGGCCTGGACCTGGCGCCAGAAAATGTACAGCTCCCAGCGAGTCCTCTTCCGCCAACTTCCGAGACACCAGAGATGAGCCACCAACGGGAGGATTCCCTAGCCAGCCACAGCAGCTATCGCACGTCTTTGTCAAGCAGTCGCCATGGAAGCTCAACAGCAAGATCGTCAACAAACAGCTTTTCACGAGGGTTTCGCACTTTTATAGATGACACCCCTCCGCTGCCACCTGCACCACTCCGCACACCTAAAAAATCATCGTTCTCCCAAGACTTGCACTTATCGGTGCGCTCATCGAATCGAAGTGAGCGAAGTGGGGAAACCTATAGCGGGTTTGACTTCGACCTCCCGGCGAAGTCCACGGCTTTGCATGATCTCCCGGAGGAAGGTTCTCCCACAGATATCAATGACAGCCCCGAGCATGAGCACAGCATACTCTCGCAGAATCATCTACACCCAACCGCGGCCGAGTCTGTATACGATTCACCGAGAAAGAATTCGGATGCAAGCGAAAGCGCTCTCTCAATCACAAGCTTTGCGCGAGCTCTGGGGTTAGACGATCTCGTTCCTGACGCAGACAGCTCTTTGTCATCTAATTCCTCAGCGTCAGAAACCCACAGTGGCAGCTCCATGTCTAGTCTTCCATCTGACACGAGTCTCAACCGACACAAGGCTACGGATCCGCTCAATCTTGGCCCCTTGGTCGAAGAGCTGCCCGCAAGAACACGACAAACAATTATGGAATTACCAGGTCGTGTGCGCAGTACAATGGATGAGGTGCCCACAATCCCAGCGGCATTTTTTAGTCCAGACTCCCCCACTGATCCTGCTATTAACCGAGGAATTTTATCCCTGATTGTTGAAAAACGAGAGAAGCCATTGCAAACTTCACAGCCTCAGGAACCTCAAGCATCCTTAGCGCCCAACGTCCATGAAGATAGAAAAGAACCTCAACCTGAGCTGGAAATTGAATCTCAAGCGCCTCCCTCCCCTCGACCCGTGCAGCGGTCGGCAACGGCGCCACTTCCCCGACACTCGACCCGATCAACCATCCGGAGCAAAGGTCAATGCAAAGGCTGTGGCGAGGAAATCACCGGCAAATCAGTCTCTTCCTCGGATGGTCGCTTGACAGGAAGATACCACCGCGGCTGCTTTGTCTGCTTTGAGTGTTCCTCGCCTTTCCAAACTGCAGACTTTTATGTTCTGAATAACCGCCCTTATTGTGCACAGCACTACCATGAGCGAAACGGATCTTTATGTGGCACCTGCCACTGTGGAATCGAGGGTCAGTATCTGGAGACCGTAGAGCGGAACCAGAACCGACCTGATCGCCGCCGATTTCACCCTGGCTGTCTACAGTGTCGTACTTGCCATATGCTCCTGAAAGGAGACTACTTTGAGTGGAATGGAGGGGTCTATTGCGAGCGAGATGCCCGCCGCGCAGCAGCGACCTATCACCCACCATCGCCCGGCCGCCGACGACCTACGATCGGATCTTCACCATTGGCCCAGTCCGGTGGATATCCTCCCCCGAGCGGCTACCCACACCCTCCACATACGCCTAATCAGGGCCTTCGCCCGGGCCCCCGCTTTCCCCCTGGCGGTGCCGGACGCTTCCCTGAGAGACGAACGACCAAGCTCATGATGTTTTAAAAAGCGTGTTCTTTACCTTTCCTCTGACCTGCCCGGTGCGGCGTCCATTCGGAGATCTATCTTGCTTTCAGCTGGGCCCCTTGTTTATCTGCTTTCCGTTCATCGCCAAGCTTGACGCCATTTTATTGCCTAAAATATCCTTTGCTTTTGGGCTGCACTATACCCTTCATACTATATCTGACTCTGACGCATTCCATTTCCTGAGCTACCGCCGAACCGGTGTTTGTCGTTCATTATATTTTATTATGGATTTCCATATGCACTCTCTCGATTAATATACATAATACTTGCCCCTCCCCACCATTACATTTGGCGCTGTGATTTACATCCATCAACTGAATTTTTCTCTGCTTAGTCAACTTATGTTGGCACATGCATGTCCCCATTTAGCCTCATCGGATTGGTGTTCAAATATTGGCGTGTTATTATTTCATATCCGTGTAGTGTTGAGTGAATATAATTTCCTATTGAAGGAATCCGAAATGATGTTATCATGCCTATAACATCTAGTTCAGACCTCGGGACCACTTGTTATACCTCACGCCATCTTTCGCTCCTCGATGCGTACACGCTCCACCGTTGGAAGATATTTGCGCTTGAGGAACCAGCCAAACGTGAGGACATAAACCGCCACTAGAATGATCTCAACTTGTTGTCCCAAGGTCAGGCGATCTGCCTTTGGATTGGAAGAGGCAAGCGCTCCTTTCCTCTGTTCCGACGCCCACTGCTCGCGGACTTCTTGATACCGCAGTGGGTCATCTGTGATAATACCATCTACCTGGTGTCTGATACCCCATCTCATCAAATTTGGCGCGTTCACTGTCCATAGATACACCTTACGACGAGCCGCACGCGCCTCCTCCAAGAACCCACGACCTAACGGACCCATCAAGCTTTTTTGATGGATATTGAATGAAATGCGAGGCACGTGCAGGAACTGGCGAGCATAGCTCAAGTCAACACATATCAGCGCCATCTCGTACCGGGGGAGATACTTGGCACGAGGGGGTAGATATCGGGCTGACCAGCAGCCAAGAACAAGGCGTCGATGCCAATCTGGGCCTATAGCCGGAATGGGCACTGACTCGACCACCTTGGCGATACCCTGCATAATTGTAGCAGGATCATTTTGAAGCTAGTGGAGAGTTAGGCACGATCACGTTGTGAAAATAACACCAAGTAATCATTAAACGTACTTTGATGTCCAGCAGAACCCAGACACTTTCACGGCCGGGTTGTCGCAGATATTCTAAGACGTCTAGTAACCGCGGCATCGGCTCATGCGGTGCTTGCAATGTACGAAGAGTTTTCAAGTAGTCCCAGTCGCAGTCAGAAACTCTTTTCTTGATACCAAAGCAACGTTGCAATAGCACATCCTACTTGTGATAAGTATGTTTCTCTCAAGTCTGAATGGCTATGCTCACATGTGACAAAACAACGACTCCGTCCCGAGAGAGGTGCAAATCTAACTCAAGAGCATGCGTTCCTGCTGTGATTGCTTTATCAATGGCGCAGATGGTATTTTCGGGGTATTGGCCCTTATACCCGCGATGGGCGATAGTCTGAGGTAAATGCAAATCATCTTGTGAGGTTGGTGAATGTAAGAAGTGGGCTGTTAACTTGACACATCAGCGGACTTTCTCAGCTCAGTACAACGTGATATGTTCGCAGACCTGGAATATCTGCTTGCAGAGATGTTTGGTCATCCGCCATTATGCAAAGTTTGATAGAAGCTGTCCAAACTTCAGGAGTTTTGAATAAGAACCTTGAAAAAAGCGCGAGCCACGACGCATTTATTTGAATCGGAGTTTGTGCGGATTTAAGGGGTTCTCCGCTGTCCCGCTCTATTCATCATGCGCCTCCCTATTTTAAGCAGAAGATTGTGGTGGGACTGCGCAGAGTCTCGTCATGATCTAGCTGAATATACCAATAAGACCGAAAGCGCTGCAGCAATGGCGATCACAGCAGGTTGTCGAAGAGGCAAGGGAGTTTGAAGTTGGAACTTTAGGAGGGTTAATCCACATGACTAAGCTTTTACTCCAATCTTGTGACCTTGTCCCACTCTTCCCAAGTTGTCTAGGCGGGGTGCAGCGACTTCTATTTTCGCGGATGAAATAAACTATCTCAAGGCTCGCTTTCATGAGGACTCGATTTTTTGTATAAGCATCTATTCCGCTGTTCCAGTCATGGCTGTTCAGAAATGGGTTACGCCCCTTCAGGGGCTAGAAAGCCTCCGCCAAATCGAGGACCTGATGCCGTCGCCAGGCCCGGGAGAGGTACTGGTCAAGATCAGCGCAGTTTCTCTAAACTACCGAGATGTGGAGGGTGAGTTAGATTCCTCCGATACTGTATGATGAATTAAACAGTTAACGACCTTTAGTGACCAAGGGTGAATATAAGCACCACAAAAGTGCCGAGCAAGACGCCACCATCGTGCCGTGCTCGGATATGTGCGGGACCATCATTGCCATTGGACCCGATGTATCGCAGTGGGCCGTAGGCAGTCGTGTTCTGTCCACCTTTCTACCTGAGCACCAAACTGGCCAAGTCTCGGAGAGCCAACTTGCTGGAAGTTTAGGTCTCCCCTTGGACGGGGTCCTTTCCACTCACCGCATTTTCCCCGCACATGGATTGGTCTTGGCTCCTGCATTCATGTCTGACGAGGAAGCCTGTACCTTGCCCATTGCAGCGGTGACTGCGTGGATGTCCATCAATGGAATGCGACCAATGGGACAAGATGGCGGAAAGGATGAGTACATCCTACTTCAAGGTACCGGAGGTGTAGCCATAGCAGGATTACAAATTGCCAAGGCTGCTGGCGCCATAGGTGTGTTACGAGGACAGCAGTCATTGGCCCCAGCTATGAGGGGATAATATTGAATGACCTTTTAGTGCTGACTTTATAGTAATTATCACATCTTCGTCTGATGCAAAGTTGGAACAAGCCAAAGAGCTGGGCGCCGACTTTACAATCAACTACCGGACCACCCCAAACTGGGAAGCAGAGGTGATGCGATTCACAAAAAACCACGGCGCCGATATTATTCTTGAGACCGGTGGAGCCCAAACGATCAGGAAGAGCTTCGACTGCATTGCGTTTGGCGGCCTGATCGACTGCATTGGTTACGTATCAGGCAAAGTAGATGCGGCCGACGATCGACTGAATGTGAACATTTTGGCCCTGAGACGCACTGTAACTCTTAAGGGTATCATCAACGGCCCTAAAGACCGCTTTAAAGAAATGATTAGCTTTTATGAAAAAAGCCAGATCCATCCGGTGGTTCACCGAGTTTTTTCCTTCGCCGATGCCAAGGAAGCATTCAGGTTTGTGGATAGTGGCAGCCATTTTGGAAAAGTGGTTATCAAAGTCCAGTCATAGTATATAGCAATACCTACCCGGATGTTTCTTATATTAAATGTTATCGGGATGAAATATAAGCTTGGAACATTGGGATCCATGCAAAGCACGTTGCAACATTGAACATTTGAACGAGCATCAATATGTTGATTCAATATTTCAAGGTCTCGGCGTTGCGCCTCCAACACACATGATTGAACAAAGTATCATGAGTAATTATGTTTGGCCGAGGGTCTGGTTCAACATTTGTCGATCGAATATTTGAAAATTTCACATTGGTATTCCGATTCAATACCAGTCACAACCAAAGAAGATAAGCACATAACGGAAAAACAGGTGGACATCTGCAAGAGCTCTATTGGTCATTCCCACTAGAGTTGATGACTCCTTCCATGGGACCCAAATCCTCCTTGAGACATGTTCCCCCAACAGTCAAGGGTTTGCAGTCTTGCAGAACAAAAGCCATGCGTGTCCACTCGGTCGGACTTGGGTTGCGCCAGCCATGCATGGTGGCACGTTGAATAGCATGGTCACCCCGCTGCAACAAAACAGGCTCTCCATCCTCCAAGATCATCTCAATCTGACCTTCCAATACAATCCCATAATCAAGACTTTGGGTCCGGTGAACCGCCGCGGGGCTATTCGGTGCAAAATCCACAATGCGGAAGACTGATCCTCCAGGATTCACTAAGCCCAAATTTCCTGAGTCAACGACCGTGCTATGTGCCTTTAAATCGGCATCATTGTTCAAATCCGGTGGAAACTGCGAAGTCGTATAAGCCACACTGAAGGACATCCGGTGCGACTGGCCTGGAGTGACATGTCCGTGAAAGGAACGAGGTGACTCCTTCGAAGAGAGTAAAATAGCTTTACCCTCTGCATTGTGACCGGTGATGTGTGTGATCACTGGCCGAAGAGCCGGGGCCTCGTTGCGCCCGATAGAATCCAAGGGGTCTCGAGAGGCAGTCATTGTGATTCAAGGGCAGGGTTTCAATTGAGATCTGAAGAGGAGGTGTGAGAAAGAGGAAAGGGAATTTCCTCTGGCTCTTTTAAGGGACCAATGGATTGGAGCACATGCAGGCTGTTAAGCTGATTGACCCCTCATTTTCTTCATGTGCGGTCACACAATCCTCACAAACTCGCAATTACGGCGAGTTTCCATCAGTTTCGGTGTCCATATCGGTCGCATGCAATGAATACGTACATTGAGGGGTCTACCGAGCAAAAGAGGGGCAAATAGGTGTGTGAACTGCAGCAATATGCACACACTATGCACGATCAGCATAAGCCGATTTCCCAAATTCCAAGGTCAAGTATCTAGGCTGAAGGAAATCTTCCGAGTCAGTCCAATACAACACACGGGTTGGGCCATCTCCAGGGAGAACGGAGCTGCGAACTTCCCCTTCCAAGGTTGGAGCTTTAGCAGGTACTCTATTCTAGGTACTTAGTACTATATTCACGTCCTCGAATTTAAAGATAGTAAATCACCTTCCAAGTCCCGACGATTGTGTCAAATGACTCTAGGGCTGGGGACTCAACGACTCTTGGACCAAGTAAACTGTGTGACCTTTGCATAATTAGCCTGGTATAAGGGACGAGATAAGGTACATGTACATTGTATGGACACAATTGGACTCTCAATACGAATATGTAAACATTGAAGACATGAATGACCGGATCACAAAAACCAGCGGAACTCGGGTGATGCAGGACCATCTCGCATTCGCTCTGTGGGAATATCCCTCGCTCGAATGGTGACCCCGTCACGTAGATCGCGTCGCTTGTTATCTAACAACATATACAATGCCAAAAGACCTGCTAGACATGCACCCGTTGCACCGAATGCTGACACCGTAATCAGCGCGGGCATATATTTGGGCGCATCTTGCTGGCGGAAGACATTACTGCCGACTAGTCCCATGAGATTGGCCAATGGAACACCAATGCTCGTCAGGAGTACACGGCGGCCTTCGTGGGCGATATTGTTATTATACCACGTACTTAGCATTACCGAAGGGGCTGATGTGCCCCAGGTCATCATGAAAGTGGCGAAATAGGCCAGCTGTAACTCGCTTTTGACATCGTCGATCGATGCGTAGATCATGAATCCGGAAAAAGTCAATAAGAAACCGAGGACGATGAAAGGGGATCTCAACCGTGTCCAATCGGAGAGAAAGGCCAGGACAAGAAGCATAGCTGCGCCTGTCACGTTCGGAGCCACAGTATAGAGGTTGGTTTTAACGGTCGGGTAACCTAGCCGAGCGACAATTTGGGGCATGAAAAGGGCGACGCCCTGCAAAGGAACACCCAAGCAAATTTCAATACAAAGGAAAACATAGGTTGTCGGATGCTTGAAAATCACAAGAGCTTCCCGCAAGCTGAACTTCTCGTTCACCACGGCACTGGAGTCAACCTGGATACGATGGAAAGCTAGAGCTTTCTCCTCCTCCGACAGGAAACTCGCCTCGGCAGCACTCTTGGGAAGGTAGAAGAAAGCAAAGGTTGCACAAACGACGGTGACAGCGCCTTCGATGATAAAGAGATAACGCCAATTCGGGATACTTGATCCTTTAATCTGGAAGACGCCAAATGCGATCAAACCAGAAAAGGCGTTGGCGATGTTAGAAGCAGCATAGAAGATAGCCAGGCGACGAGCAAGTTCACCACGTCGGTAGAAAGTTGTCAAGTAATAGATCACCAAGGGAAAGAATGCTGCCTCGGACATGCCCAAAAACCACCGTATGGCGAAGAGACCACCAAAGTTGTTCGCAGCCGAGGAGAGCATAGTGAAGCAGCCGAAGGAAAACATCAGGATTGGTAGCACTCGAGCAGGACTGAACTTCTTCCCGAGCATCGAGAAAGGGGGTGCAAATATGACAAAGGGTATAAAGAAGATTGACAATAGAAGGTTGTATTGATTGGGCTTGAAGTGAAGGTCTGGAGGCCAAATTAGCATCAAAGCAAACGTAGAATGATCTGTAAGCCTCACCGTCGGCCATTCCAGCGGTTTCGGCATTTCCCAAGTTGCCTTTGTCGAGGGCATTGAACAGGTCTAAACTTTGTTAATAAACCTTCAGCTGAATAAAAGATTTTGCCAGACAGAGTCTCAGAGACGTACACATGATTGCTAAAACAGGGAGAAGACGAAAGTCGAACCGTCGGCAAAGACGCCGCTCGGCCTTGTGGTCGACCACGCGAGTGACTTCGTCAATCACCCCAGGTGCGGACGCATATCCCTGTAAATTGTTGGGGTCGTCGACAGCTTTGAACGATGCCGTTTTGGCGATATCATTCACCGAGGGTGGTTGCAGAGAGTGTGCCGACATGACCAAACCGTGGAATAGTAGATACTAGCGGGAAGAATATAAATTGACCGACTTCTTTCCATCAATGGTTGCTCGTAGAAGTTGAAGAGCTTCGAGGGCGTGGTGCGTTATCAATCATGGCATTTGTAGGCATCCCTTGCTCATTAGATAAGAAGAATGTTGCATCGAGATGTCACCCCCACGCTTCTCCGCACAATAGCGCACAGAAAAGGGGAGTTGATCGACTCTGAGTGTAATTGACGGTTGCATCTTAGACTCAGGGTCCAAGCGGTCCATTCGCGGGGAAAATTATCGGATTGGGTGGTTGCCGAGGTTAGGAAGCGCGAAGGCGATGGGGATCAGCATTCCGCTCAGGGATCATGGAAGGTCATCTTCCACGCGTGGAATTCCCCTTCTGAGAGGTTGACTTCTTTTTTTCTTTTTCCTTTCATGGTCTCTCAAGCCTTGCTTCACGAAAAGAAAAGCTGGGAAAGATCGTGAATCGTGATCAAGATCTAGGCCGAGTCTACCCAAATGCGGCAGATGGGGTTGCATCTCTGACGAGTCTGACGCCTCACTCTCTTAAGGTATTGAGGAGCACGTCTCCCACAAAAAAAAAAAAAAAGGAAGAGCAAGAACCGGACCCCTTCGCCTTGGAAATTGAAGATCAAAAAAAAAAAAAAAAAAAAAAAAAACAACCGCGATGATCGACCAGACTTTACTCTCAAGGGGAACAAAATGTACATCATAGTATAATATATACCTGTAACCTGATGCATTGATGTATGTATACGAGGAAGCTTGATTGAGGGCTTGGCAGCATCTCATAAATATCGACCAAGGTCAACATTTGAACAACTCTTAAGAGATTTTCAAATGTTGAGAGACTCCCAAGGAAGAGGAAGAGGCCGGTTTAACTTCTTCGGACCTCTGCATCTGCTCGGATCGCTTCATCTGCACGGACCTTCCAATTATCTTCCCAACGAGACAGTGCCGGTCTACCCTCGACGACATCTTCACTACCCCACTTCATGCGCGCTTGATCTAGAGCGCGATCGGTTTCACCATCAGGACAGACGATATAGAATAATCCATTTTCCAGCCCTTGCAAGAGCTCTGTGGCCACTTGACTAGGATACCAGGCCCCCTCTGGCTTCTTGACTTCCTGCTCATCAGTCGGACCGACATTCCCCATAAGTCCGGTCCATGTCCAACCGGGGATCAGGAGGTGAACGGATATATGGGCAGTTGTCGGATCAGAACGTAGGTCGTAGGCAAGATGCTCGGTCAGACTCTTGATTGCAGCCTTGGACGCGTTGTATGCCGGGTTGGATCCACCGGGTGGGTTCGTAATGCCTTGTTTGGAGCCGGTCACGACAATAGATTTGGGTGCTTGAGATTTCGACGAGAGGATCAGGGGGAGAAGAACTTCTAAACCATTCAGGGGACCGTATACATTTGTGTCAAGAGTCTGGCCCACGTTAGCATACGATTGAGGATGTCCACGGAGCTGATGACTGACCTTCCGCCAGTATTCTCCATCCAGCCATTGATTAAGGCGATTTGGAGAGGATTCTTTAGGCTTGTAGCCCTTTCCCGCATTCAAAACCACCAGGTCGATATCAGGAAAGATCTCCTTGATCTCCGCGGCGGATTGTTTCCACGCGGCAACATCAGCCACGTCAAATGTATATGCTTCTGTCTTGAGAGATGGATCAAGGTCGGTCAAGACTCTTTTTGTCTCGGCCAGATTCTCCTGATCGATATCCAGCAAGGCAAGATGCATGCCCTTGCTCCGACAGAGCTTTGCCACGGCAAATCCAACCCCCGAGGCGGCTCCAGTGATAAGGGCGGTTTTCTGGGCCTGGATGACGGAAACCATTTTTCTTTCTTTCTTTTTTCTTTTTTTTTCAAGGGTTGCAATGTTTATTTTTTGTCGAGAGCCACCGATGCAATGCCAAAGCTGGGAAGTGAGTTATAGGATAACATTGTTCGGTGCCGTGGGCCGTGAGCCGTGAGGGGTTTCCAAGGTTACTCCGCAAAGTGCCGGATTAGCAATCAACATCAGAAGTTTAAAAAGCGCCTCATTTCGTCTGTTTGAACCTCCAGTTATCCTAAATCTATTCAAATGTTTCGACTTGGTCGATTAAGTGAAGAGAAGGATCTGACGGTCCTTTTCGGAATTATAATAGAGATTACTCATACATTCAAAATAAATAGCTACAAATGACATCTGTGCATAATATGTAGGGACCCAGAGGCAGATATGAGTGCGGTGTATATACAACAAAAAATCAACTGTTTCCGAGGTTGCAGTTTAACTTTTATAACATTGGGCCGCGAAGAATGATTTACTTGCGACGAAGACGGTTCTCCATGCTTCGCTTCTTGTAAGCTCCGCTGTTCACCAGAGCCTCGGCGCGTCCAGGGCCGAAATCGGGCTGACCACCCAGAGTACCGAAAATATCACCGATGTAGTTGGAAGGCTCCACACCACAAGAAAAGGTACTTTCCCAGTTGTTCAAAATACCCTGAACAACGTGGATACCGGCACGGTAGATGTTCGCAATGGCAGGCTCATAGCCACCGGCCTCAGCATAGAGGAGGTTGTAAGTGGCAGAGGAGCCAGGATAGGGACGATCAAAGTCCGAAGCGGTACGCATCACAATAATGCGGGAGAAATCAGTGAGCTTGTGAACGGCAGCACGAAGGAGAGCCTCGAGGGTGGCATTGTCCTCCTGCGCACTGGTGCAGTAATCGCCGGTACCGTTGGTGAATAGCTTGGTGGTGTTGGCGAATGCATTGCCAAGGATGTTTCCGCTGTAGTACACATCCGAGGTTGCGACATCGCACTCCACGATAGACGGTGGGAGAGTGGCAGCCTTGTACTGTCCGCTAGAAGTCGCGTAGTGTGCGCGGTAGGCTTGGGCAGTAGTTGAATCAGATAAGTTGCCTTGACGGGCGAACTTGGCAGCGATCTTCCGGAGGTCGTCGTTTACCTCGAAGACCTCGGTGCCATAGATGCTGCTGGGATACTGGTTGGGGAAATCTGATCCTAGGGGAAAGTATCCGGTTTGGTAGGTGCTGGGTAATTCGCGAATGTCGATCTCGTATTGCAATGCAACTTGGACCGCGTATCGTGCAAATGTCGCGGAGCCAGTGGTGGCCCGTTCAGGGTTAACGCCAGCAATACCGGCAATGAAGAAATATGTCTGAGTCAGATTGAACAGCGAAGAGAAGGCGACGGAAGCAACGGTGGTTGCAGCATTGATCTCCGATTCACCAGTGATCAATTGACAGATCTCGTAATTTTCGGTGCAGTGAACATCGGGGTAGATAGGCGACAGACCAGGAACCGTGATGTTGTGCGCAAGGAGGTCGAATTCGGGAATGTCCCACCAGGCTGCGCCCTCAGGTTCGAACTGCGGACGGTGAGCGATTAGTGCAGGTCCTCTTCAGTCAGATTTGCAATTTTCCACATACCATCGACACAATGAACACCTTGGGAGTGATTTTCTCTTCATGGTGTGCGTGTACTGAAGCCAGGGCACCGCCACTGAGCAACAACGAAGCAATCAGACCAGTTCGACCGACCAACATTTTGAAGAAGATTTGTTCCAGTACCCCACTGACCAACGTGGATGACCGATGGTAATAAGTACTGAATTAAAAGCCAATCGTGCAAGATTTCTCTTCCGTCGCGTTTTTCGCGCTATAGACGGCTATGATGCGAAAGTGGATATGCTACAAGCCCATTCAGGTAGAGATCTACGTAGAACCCAGCCGAGATTTGGTCGCCTATAGCGATTGCTTCTCTGATTGGCGTTGAATCGGTCAAGCTCCATTAACTCGACCGTACCTGATAAACAATCTCTATCTTCCGCGTGCCCGTGAGTGGCTCGTTGTAATCTAGGTGGGTCTTGAACGCAGTGCTTATCGTTTATTTGGTGATTCAAGTGAATTGTCGGAGCATGCCGAATCACGGAATATTCTAGTCGTGATAGAGATAGGCGATCAATAGAAGGATTTCCTGTACGAATAGCTTTACCTACTAGTTAAGAATACAATTGATCACATATCTTCCTTGTTTTGGACCTCGGCAGTGTCGACTCTGGTATTATTAGTGGGCACTTCATATGAAGTTGCTCACGTGTGTACATGGCGTACTAGTGATGTACAAGTTACCTGCAGGATTCAGGAACCGTGGCACTAGCGCGCATCCGGAATTCCTACTTTACTTTTAAACGTTTACTTTTGATTGGACTTCTATCCAAGCTTATCCAGTCGAATATTTCTTCTTTTCCCCCTTTTTCCCTCCAGCTCTAGGGTTCTCATCAAATTGGTTCAAGGAATAAGACGGTCTTGGTCCTTCCCAGCAAATGTTGTCTGGGCGACCCCCCAAAATTACTAGGAACCGCCTCCTTGCTTACTCAGTACCTCTTGAGTCTTGACATTGCAATTCTCCCAAAAAGTGATGGATCCACCCTCCAACTGTTTCCCACCGCCTGGCTTCCAAGTTGACCAATGCCTAATCCCGTAGAATGCCCATCTCAGTCTCTCCCTCTCGTTTTGGTTGGATATTTTGAAAGGAACAAGGAGAAAAAAGCAGAATCATAATAGTGAAACAAAAGTATAGTGACAACCCAGGCTTACGGAGGTTAAGGGTATAGAATACAACCTAGTACATGTGGACCGTGATCGATCCCAAATGAGCTCTGGGGCTGATCGGGTCCTTTTCGGGACTGGCCAAATCAGAACTATTGGCATCTATTGCTTTTTGTCTGCAGATTTTACATAATGGTAACAGCCCTGCGGAGTATTCTTCTTCAGGCGACCCCAACTCCCATAGCATCGATCGTGATACAAATTTTTGAGAGCTTCCCCAGTTGCTTCGCGGCCATCTACTCCTTCCCTCAAATCCAAGAAGTTGGCGGATTGTCAGAGGATGAGGGATTTAAAAGCAAGAAATTTACCATGGGGATACGGATGGAGATCCTCAAAGACCTTTATACTCGCAGCAGTAGCAACGACCATGTTAACAGGTATGAGGTGTGAAACCATCCAGTGGTAGGCAAGAACTGATCGCGGTAGACATGTTCTTGCATGATTTTTTGGTTTCAATTCTTCCCACGCTGCTAGAGGATCTTCCCACGCTGCTAGAGGATCGCCTTCTTCTGGACCCTCAACTTGTCCAGAAAGCCAGCCTTGCTTTGCTCGCAGAGAGCGCGCTGGTTTCATTCACAATTAGCCCGTTCATTCACCACCATGTTGACCGGCTTGAAAATGATAATTGGCTGCTCGCCGGCCTGATCGGTGAGCTGCTTGGTTCTATGGCGGTCGCTTCTGCTAATTCATGTATGTCAAGTTGAGACTCTCTCCCCTGGTGTTACCTGCAGTCTGACAAGACAATGTAGTATCCATTCTGTTCTCCGGTCGCTTTGTGCAAGCGGTCGCAAACACAAGCGTCGGAATACTTGGATTGACCAGCCTGTCACGAAAGGTATCAACAGATGAGTTGGACAAGATAAATGGAATTATCACCGTTGCCCTCGCCATGGGCTCAACTGCTGGGCCTTTGATTGCGGGTTCCCTTCTTCAGCTGGCGGGTTATTGGAGAGCTTGGAATTATGCATTCATTGCAAGCTTGGTTGGCATTGGACTCCAATTTCTGATGGTAGACACAAAGAAACCTCAAATGCATGGTAGGCCGAGGCCAGCAGATCAAAATTCCAGCGAAGCATCTGTTGTTGATGAACAAAGCCCCTTAATACCAACACTCGTGACCGAAAATGCTGTCGAGATACAAGGTCTGCTTTCCTGGAAGAGATTCAACATGACCTTGTACGTTTATCTTTTCAGGAATAGCCAGTATATTGGAGGCATCGTCAGTAGCATCTGCTATGCAGTTGTTTCATCAAGCTTCAGTACCACGTTGCCCCTACACGTTCGTCATGTTTTCAATTGGGGAAGTCTGCCGACGGGGCTTCTCTTTGGAGCAATCCAAGGCCCGAATGCGTTTCTTGGCGTTCCAGTAGCATGGTTGAAGAAACGAATAGGCACTCGCCATCCAACGACTTTTGGTTTCGCTATCCTGGCCATAATGTTATGGCTCATAGGTATTCCAGGAGAGGAGAAATTCCCGTGGTTTAATCGTGAAAGTCGAGACGAGATTTTGTACGTAACAGGTGTCATGGGAGCGGGAGTTTCCATGTCCTTGTTGAATGGGGTTGGCATGATGGAAGCCACTAGTAAGTGAAGTCCATGGACTGTGAGAGTGTCAACCGGAGGCACTAAAGATGCTAATCTTCCATCTTCCAGATGCCGTTTACGAGTTGGAGACTGAACACCCAGAAGTATTCGGCAAACGTGAAGGATACACCAGGGCGGTGTTTGTCACCCGAATGAGTTGGACGCTTGGGACCTTTGTCGGGCCCATTCTTTCGGGAACGCTAAGCGAACGAATCGGATATTACGCGATGAATTGCGTGTTAGGTTGGTTTCGCTGACCCCCCCCTGTTTCAATTCTTCAGACCCACGCTGGAGACTAATATTGCATTAGCGGGGATATGCACTATGTGTTCCCTTTTTGCGTTTTGGAACTTGAAATCCACCGTGCCTCGGCATCCCGTCAGTGGGCTAGTGAGGAAGTGAAAACCGAGCGTTCCGACAAGGCAGTCCGAGTCGCGTAAAACCTTGGGATATATTAAAAATGCCCAGTTACGGCTTAGCCCTAGAAGCTAGATGGAGTGCATATTGATTAGGGAGTAAGGGAGGAAGAGGACCCGTGGACGGCTGTTTCATATAACCCATCAACTCCACTGATGTCCGCAAGGAAGACTGGTTCGACATGTCGCACGCCCGGAGAACTCTGCTGTCAGATGCTCAGGTGGCTGCAGGCGCCTCCAACTGGAGCCCTGGAGAGAGCCAAACAGCCCATTTTCAAATGTTGTGTCTTGCGGCCTTTCAAATGTTCCTTGTCTCTTGTCTCTATTTTCTATTTTCTTTATTCTTTCCCACCCCTTTCCCTATGCATCCCCTAAGAGTTTTCGTCACCGGTGGCGTGGGTCATCCTCCCAGGCTCCATGCGATGAAAGAAACCACCAGACCTAGTCCTTTTGGTTCTTTTTGCCTTCTTTGATTAATGGATATTGGCCGGACTCTTGGCGAACGAGTCCGTTACTCGACGATTCGTTCGTAGGTGGAAACGGGATCATTGTATTCATGGATTACTCCATAGGCTGTAGTCAATCCTGCTTTTATTCGTAGATTCAGGCATAGGTGGAACAGGTGGGACTTGAACGGCAAGAGACGGACCGAGTAACGCCTCCAGTCTCGGGAGCCAGAAGAGCTACCCGGCACGTTGACTGGTTCCCAACGGGTACAAGCTAGAAATTAGAATGAAGGTGAGGATTTTTTTTTTTTTTTTTTTGTAGAATGAAGACAAAGAAGTCAACAATTTACGCGTACTGATTAAGTACAAATTTTCTTTGATTCCCGGACACTGACCGCACTTTCAGCCACTGAACTTCCCCGATCCAATCGTCTCCACCCGCGCGTGCCCGGTCGCGTTTACAAGTCCAAACTCAAGGTAAAAAAAAATTGTGATGCATCAAGAGTCACCTAACCGTGTGGAGAAGGCATTGCCTTTCCGGGGGTCCACTAACGGTTGAAATCGAGTATCCTTGGCCGAAAGATCGCCTACTCCGGCCGAGGAAAAGGTCGCCAAAACCTTGTTTTCCTTCGATTTTCTCCTTGTCAGTCATATATTGGGTAATTTGCCCAAGTGGATGAAGGGGTAGGGTGTCGATTGTCAAGCAGATTCAATAATGTTCTAGAAAACTTTGATTTATACCTAAATCATCTCGCACTGAACGGCTTGGACGTTGGGGAAAAAAAATCAATTTTTTTAAATAAACAGTGCAGGGCTACTTGATTCGTTGAAATTATTCCAAGGCTCTCCAGACATTCCAAAGGAGACTTGAAACCCCTGCAATCCGTCGGTTGCACCCGAGTTCGCAGGCGAACGAGGGAGTTCGGAAACCTTGGAATGGATTCTTTGCCTCACAACATCATCATCGTCGGGGCAGGCATCGCAGGTATCGCCTGTGCTCTTGCCTTGTCCCGGGAACTGGCTCCCTTTGTACCGGACCTGACTATTACCATCTACGAAAGACATGACATTTTGTCCACTTCCGGCGGTGCAATCAATTTGACCCCCGTTGCTCAGCGTCATCTGGCTCAGCTGGGCGTATTGGAAGAGCTGGACCGCATGGGGCCTGAAGGTGGGGCTGAGGTGGATGCCATTGAGCTCTACTCCATGCGTTCCGGGCGCTCGATTGGTTCCATCGATTTTGTCGATCATAACGGTAATGGGTTTGGAGGATATAAAGGACGCAGAGTCATGCGCATCATGCTTTCCATTGCCATGATAACAGTGGTGGAGAGAACTCGAAACATTGACATTGTCTTTGGAAAAAAGGTGGTGGGCGGAGAGGAGCATGAAGGAAAAGCCGTGGTCCATTTTGAAGATGGATCAGAAGCCCTTGGAGATCTAGTCATTGGATGCGACGGTGTCCATTCCGCAATTCGATCACGTTGGGTCGACCCTGACAGTCCTTCACAATATACAGGCATCTCATTCTTACAGACCACCATCCCCTCACAAACATTGTCCTCCCCGGCTCATTTCCGTTCATCAGCAATGAACCTTTCACGCCACGGGTCAATCCTGACCAGTTATTGCGATCGCAATCAGGAGCAGATCTTTGCCGCTGCCATTGTGCAGTTCAGTCAGGAAGACTTGAGCTACCATAAGCTCGAGCAGGGTCAAGACTGGGCGACCCAAAATCGAATCCGCAGCGCTCTACGGCGACAAATGCAAGATCGCTTCTCAAAGTCCTCAATACCATGTATTAGAGAAATGGTAGCTAGCAAAGCAGACTGGATGCTCTATCCAGTTTACCAGGTTCGTCCCGGGGGACGATGGTGCATGAGTCGCGTCATCCTTCTGGGTGATGCAGCCCACGCGGTGAGTTTCTCATACTTCCTGTTCTTCGAAATATGGAGTTTTTCTAAACTATGAAATCATTGTAATACAGATGCCTCCACGCGACGAGTCCGCTGCATACGCGTTGGACGATGCCATCTTATTTGCACGGCTACTGGCCCGTTATCGTTCCGAGCCACTTTCTGAGGTCTTTGATGCCTATGAGAGTTTGCGTCGCGAGAAAATCAACCATGCATTCAAGGAGTCGGGTCGCATGTGGGATCGACATCGAGACATGGGCATGCTAGAGAACCGCCTCAAGGAATGGATGCTCCCGCGGTCTCTCCGCAGCCACCGAGATGAACGTGAGGCCGCATGGGAGTTTGATGCAGCCCAAACTACTCTCCCAACCCCTGCTCCAAGTGACGATTTGGTTAGCTTGCATTCGTTTTTGAAAGAGCACACCGTATAAATTTGTGTCGCTCTGCATTTCTTGGATGGTTCTGGTGTTCGGCTGGGTTGCATGAATGGGGTGTCCGGAAAATCTTTGATTCTGATTGAAGGCAGGGTGCATGGTCGTGTAATATACTCCAATATACGTATAAAAGTTTTTCATTCGTCCTCTCAAACCGAACCTCTGATATCAGATCCTTAATGGTCTTGTTGATTGGGTAGAATCCCTTTCCTGGTAAGTGAGGGGTCGGAGAGGAGAAGAACCCGTGGAAAGATACTTATGTATCTGGTAGTTAACTAGTGAAGTCAGGTAGATTGATGAGTAATACCTGCCATCAAGCTCGGATTTTGTCATGCGGGGAAACCAACCATCAACATTTGAATTAACGCATTGAACTTGTCCCACACCTGCAGTTTCCCGTTTCCCGAATTCTCAGCTTCTCAGATTCACGTCTTCTTGTTTCTTGAGCTTAGAACCCATGTCATTCTCATTTGTACCAACGGTTGACTTTGCTCGCCTGGTCGACCCCCAAACAAAGTCTGGCGAGCTCGTCAAACTGAAAGAAGCCATTTTTCTTGTGGGCTTTCTGTACCTCACAAATACAGGACTCGAAGTGAATTATCTCTCCCGCTAATACCAATAATCGGTGCTGATAAAAAAAAGGATCTCATTCACCGCACTCATGAAGCCATACCGCGCCTTTTCGATTTACCCACAAGAGTGAAAGAACAGAGCAATATGATAAATTCACCATCATTTTTGGGTTACACCCGTCTCGGAGCTGAGACTACGGCTTCGAGAACTGATCTCCGCGAAGTGAATGCCGCCTGTCTTCACTATAAAGCCCCACTAACACGAAACTAGCAATTTGATTTTGGGACACCGGGCGTGAAGGAATGGGCCCAAGGAGATCCATTTTGGCAGAGATTGGAGGGGCCAAATCAGGTATGCCTCTACCATATATAGTAAAACTAGTATTAGTAGTAGCAATAAATGCAAAAACCACTCCTGGTCTTCTTCACTGACATTTAATCTAGTACCCAGATCAATCAGACTCACAGCGGCTTACAGAAGATTATATCTTCAAAATGGACGAGTTGGCGCAGTCATTCGTGCATTTTGTGGCCGAATGCTTGTCCCTGCCTGCTGATACGTTCGATCGCTTCAAGGGTAACATGAGTCGGTTGAAATATGTCAAATACCCACCCTCAACCGCCAATTCACAAGGAGTCGGGCCTCACAAGGATTCTGCTGGCCTTTTCACATTCCTTTCCCAAGATAACGCTGGTGGGCTGCAAGTACTAAACAAAAATGGTGAATGGGTGGACGTTCCGCCTGTGGAGGGAAGCCTGGTGATCAACATTCAACAAGGATTCGAAGCTATCACCGGAGGCATTTGTGCCGCTACCACCCATCGGGTTATTGTATGAAATCAGTCGCACTGTATGGATGGGTGTTGTACTAAAAGACTTTCTATCTAGGCCCCAACATCAAGAACCAGATATAGTATCCCGTTTTTCTTGGGTGTGCGATTGGATTTGACCCTGGAGCAGCTGAAACAGTCTGCGGCTCATATTGTGCGTCAAATTCCTGTCTCGGACGACCAAAGGAAACAAACAGTCGATGTTCCCAGTGAATTTCTATCTCCACTTTATTCATGCGTGAGTTAGATTATTACTCCGATCCTTAGAGATAATATCATCTAACTATTCCGAGTTTGGGGAGGCACATCTAAGGAATCGAATACTAAGCCATCCTGACGTTGGGCAGCGGTGGTATCCAGAGCTCTATACCAAGTACTCTAAGCAGAGACTAGAATGAACGACGGGGGTACGCTAAATAGCTTAACCTTGATTCTGATTGACTGAAGCTTGACCTCGGTGTCCACGGGCGTTACGCACATGTGGAAGTCCTTGCAAAGTATCTATATACAGAAATCCGTCACTTTCATTCCAATCGCTGATGGAGATACCTTAAGGCTAATCTTGGAGCATTTCCTTAATTACGCTGGATTTATTAGTTTGAAAATCAGGTAATAAATTCCGACGAGTTCAGAGTGCCAAGGCCCAATTAAATGTAGTATAATGAGTTTCGATTGTACAGCGCAGTGCGTTTTGACCCCGCGATGTCGATCCGTCTTATTCCCGTAAACCCCCACCCAGCATTGAGACATCGAAGGTCTTCGTATGCGCAGACTGAAAAATCAAGCAACGTTTAGGCCGTGAATTCATAACCATCTAAGCGATGAAGCTCAGCGATACATACATCCAGGCTCTTCGCAGTCAGCTCAAGACAGCTTGGGTCTTGACTCCGGAATCAGATGGTTACCAAGCCAGTCTCATCCGATGGTCGGAGACGGGAATTAAACTCGCGGTAAAATGACAAAAAGGGTGACACAGAAGTGACAGAGCCCAGTTTACTGACTTGGAGCACAGGGCGTTGTGGTTCAACCACTCGATTCTGCAGATATCGGCATCGCACTGTTGTGGGCACAGAAACATGGTATTGAAGTCGCCGTGAGGGGGGGTGGCCACTCCACTGCTGGAACCAGTTCAAGCAACGGTGGCCTAGTGATTGACCTTTCATGCATGAAAGATGTGACGGTCGATCCCGCCAGGAAGATAATCACTGCACAGGGGGGTGCGACGTGGAAAGAAGTCGATGAAGCGGGTGCAGCGCAAGGTCTGGCAACGGTTGGGGGCACTGTGAATCACACAGGAGTTGGAGGACTAACTCTGGGTGGTGGGTATGGATGGTTGAGTGGGCAATATGGTCTCACCATTGATAATCTTCTATCCGCCCGGGTGGTGCTGGCCGATGGTAAACTTGTGACTGCTTCTAAATCAGAGCACCCAGAGCTGTTTTGGGGACTTCGTGGAGCAGGCTACAACTTTGGCGTTGTGGTTGATTTCACTTACCAGGCATACGACCAAGCAGAAATGGTCTTCTCCGGCATTTTGGGATTTCCTCCAGATAAGCTCAACGGCGTCTTTGCTCAACTCAATGCTAGCCTCGCACATCCCGACTCCCGGTCTGGGGCAATGTGTTTTCTCGCCATGGATCCAAACGGCTCCGGTCCGATAATCATAGTCATCTGTTTCTACAATGGCAGTCAGGAAATGGGCACCGCACGCTTCGCAGGCCTCATTGACTTGAAGCCCGTTCTAAATAATTTGGATATGATTCCATATTCGATGGTGAATACCCTTCAAAACCCGCAGGCCACCTACGGCGACCGCAAATCCTTCAAGGGAATCTTTTATGAACCACCGATAGATCCTGGTTTTGTGCAAACAATATTCAAGGATTTTATAGACAAGATTCAGAGCGACAGCGATTTGATGCAATCCGCCATCATTCTCGAATTCATGGATATGCGAAAGATTTGTGAGATCCCCTTATCGGAAACAGCGCTTGCAAGTCGCAACTCGACTCAGAATGGAATCATCTGCCTCCGATGGACCGACCCTACCAAAGATGAGGAACACCGCGCTTGGGCTCGTCAGATCCAAGCTAAGTGGAAATCCGAACTGGATGTGAGGAGACAGGACCGCCACGAAGGCGAGGTACCACAGTATATCAATTATGCAGAGCGTAAGTCCTTGAAATAATAGCCATTGAAGATGAAATATGTTTCTTACCAGACTTTAACTTAGCGGGAGACTCGGTCGTTCCGAATATATACGGAGAGAATCTTCAACGTCTTCAAACCGTCAAAGCCACGTACGACCCGAAAAACGTGTTCCACAAGATGCATCCTATTCGCACCCTTGCAACCTACTAACTAAATAGGACATCATGTTTCTCTCGATAGCCGATTCCAGATTTGCATATCGCACTTCTTCTATCGGTCTTGTTTGCCCGGCAGTCAGAAGAGAATTTGGAGGCGACCGCTGCGACCGAGCTTGGGAGTTTGAATTTCATAAGTACCAGACAAAATCGCCCCAGCTTAGGGAAACAAGCCCTCTGGATATACACATGCATCTACCTACATACCTATTATTATCTGAATTCCAGGGCTCTCAAGCATTCCATGATCTATGTACATTGCACCCAGACGGGTCTATGCAGGTTTCTTTCTCTTCCAAAACCCCCAGGACAGTGCTACCGAGAACTTAATCGCCGATCCCAGCCAAAGTACTGGTGAAATTCTCCCTGTCGCTTTAGTGATCCAGCCCCCAATGATAGCCCCAACTAGAGTGAGAACAAACGCTGTGAGGCGCCGATCTCGCTTCTCATTACGCAGGAGGAATAGCTTTGGATCAGACATCAGATCACACAAGAGGCTTGTGATCACGACGGTGGGAATCTCATTATACCCCAAAGCTCGACTAGCGACGATCTGCCCTGCGGATTGAAAGCTGAGGAGAACAATTGGCACCTCTGAGTCCCACTTGGTGGTAGTTTGCGAGTCTCTTGAGCCCATGATGCTTGAGATAACACCGGCTTGTACCAGGGCGGCAGTGATCATGACTAGGATAGCTTGGATGAAGAACGACAGCATAAGGGATCCCCGCCTATGTGCTCCTGTCCACTGGTTGAGCCGAGCGAAGAAAAATGCTCCCAATACAAAGCATCCGATAGATGTCAATGAGCGAGCCCAACCGTATGGGCTGGAGTTTTGATTTGATGTGCCTAGTCCGACGAAAATTGTGTTTCCTACCGGGATCATCAGTATAACCACTGTGTGAAAGGCAGTCATGTTGTGAAAATAAAACAACCGATGTATCTTACCGGTTTGCATCGAGACAAATGTGGCGTAAGCTATTCAGGTCAGATTTTCTAAATCTATAATGTAGATTTGGTAGTTCTCACCATTGTAGATTGTACTGTCTATAAGACCAGAGGTCAAGCAACAGGTAAACAAAAGCAAGTCGGCATGTCGTGATACGACCTCTTCTTTCAAGAAGCGCGATATTTCTGCCACGCGACCTTTTTCTTGGTCCATCGAGGTAGCCAACGAGAGTAGGATTAGAAAAGTGCAGTTGAATTGAATAGGAGTTTCTTGCTCTTGTGTGTATGTATTTCTTTCTTTCGTTTTTTTTTTTTTTGGTGGTTTTAAGGGGGTGATTGAGGGAACGGATCCTGATACTTGGTCGCAACCATTTTGGTCTTATCACTCTTCCCCTCTCGCTTGGCTAGATACACCGTAATCCAAGACGCAAAATGCAAGCCAAGAATCACAACAAGGCGTCTTGTTCGGTAAATTGACGGCATGATGTGCAGCTGAGAACTAGCACTTGAGGTATATTGGCGCCAAGATGCTCGGCATGGCACAAATTCGTCCCGAATCACTCTTGGCCGGCTCCTGGGCATTGATCCCAAGGGAAAAAAGACCGCTCGGCATCAGCCACAAGCGCGTCAATATGTTACACTCTGAAAAGTACGTGGATATCCAGTGGTGGAGATATTCATTTCCATGATTCGTCGCTCATGGGACTAGATAATGATTGCGATGCGGGGGCAATCCCATGGATAAATTCATCGTTCTAACTTCTGAGTCCCGTGGATGGGGCTGAGTTTTCAGTCTTTGTGAAGCTCAGCCAGCGCATGATACCGTCTTCTATCTTGTATTGCTACTGGAACCGGTGAAGCGAAGGCATATTCAAGAAGGAAGAGTGTCCGAAATGGAGGAATTCAGTGGGCTGAAATTGTGCTTTTTCCAAGGGTTGGGCGTGTTGATGATCTCCCGAAAATGATGCTCCCGAGCGCTTGGCGAACAGGGGCGTTCTTCCTCCCCGAGTGAGACGGATTACGGATGCTATGAATCCTTCAGCTCCTGAAAGGCCGAATCTCTCCACTTAACAAGTTTCTGCACGGAGTCACTTGTCCGATCCGGTCCGACGCCACTTTGAGCCTTCCTCGGCGAGGGAAAAATTCCTTCATTTCACAAGATGCATCACTGTAAGTGATCCCTGTCCGTGTAAACCAGATGGGACAAAAGTTGGATGGTTGCATATTACAGACAGACTTGGTATCTTGCAGAACATGTACTGGGTCCATGCACGTAATCCTCCATTCAGCAACCCAGACCCTTTTCGCCTCGAGTGGGCCCAATTTTAACGGGCGCAGCTTTGGTCAACTGGTACCTTCGCAGTATTAGCTCAACAAGCTAGAACATCAACTTTCGTAGCCCACTAGAGTCTATACAATTGGCATGTATTTGAAGTTCGACAATTTGAGCTCTGTGAGTTTTGACCATATCATCTTCACACTTGGGCCGATTTCCCTCGGACATCTGGACATCTGGAAGCTGCACAGCTATTGATCAATTCCATATGTACGATTTCCAACAAAGGTGAGATATATCTATACGCACGTGTACATACATATATGTATCTGCATCGAATGTTTGGGGCCTGGTTTCTTCAAATGTTGGGGCCAAGCCCTTGAATTCCCATTTACTCTCACTTAGTCTGGCGCAGATTCACTTGGCGTACTTCAGCATTGTGACCTCTGCAGATCATATGCAGCCCTGAGAGATGAAAAAAATATGGAGCGCCGGGGGGAGGGGGGAGGGCTAAGCCAGGCAATCGAGGAGATTTGATGACAAGAGAATTGCTCCGATCTTTTCCTTATGCGGCCAGATACAACGCGCCCTTCAACGCTACTGTACGACATAGCGTCGTCCATTTGGCCTTCCATTCCTATACTTGCCTATGATCGTGCCTGCAATGTTTTTGAATCCGGACTTATCTGGCCTGATATCTATTTTCTGCTTGGCGCATCTGGCGCCGATGATGCACATCTATAATTTTGGCACAAAGTCTTTCCTCCCTCTTCCCGATTTGTGCACTGTATTCGGCAACCCCGATCTTGCAGACCATCCTATAACAGCGCACTTGGGATGTTCATGAAAGGGTGGGCATGGCATACGCGGACATTGATGACTACAGACTTTGTGCCTCGTCTTCACTACGGACTGTCGGCCTTTGAAGTATTCAATCCAGAGGTCGAATCTATTGTCAATTCTAAACATAGTCTCGACTCTCAAGTGCTATCTCTCTGCCCAAGTACGATTCCGTTTGTGGATTCAAATGTATATTAAAACTTCATTCGGGCAATCGGGGAATTTCCCACCTGCACACTATGCATCTAGGTAGACAAGTACTGCACACATGTGCATGCATACGCAGTCAAATCTTGGAACACTTGAAACATTGAAGCGACAAGAGCGAGCGGGCATATTCAATGATTAAAACGTTGAAGTTGTGTGAATCCCCTACCCATGCATTTAATATTTGAATGTCTGATTAATACTCATATGTACATGATAAGCCGAGCGATCCATAGACACCTAGCTAAGAGATGAATAATATTCAAAGTTCCAACATTGAATGACAGGCGAACCGGGCCTCATGTTGTCAGACTGATCAAACTTCGACATAGAGAGAGTGCACATTTCTTGGCAGTCACACGTATGCCCTATCAAGATCCCTGACCTTTGCATGGAATTTCTCTTTTTTTTTTTTTTTTGCAAAACGTGGTGGAGACAGATTACGAGTCACCACTACTTTGAGAAGTTTCTCCGACTTTCCATGTCAAAGACAGAGCATCAATTGTCTAGGTGCTTGTGGAGCCTGTGCTCATCAAGGTCATTCGGGTTCTCATGTCAAGTTGGTACGACCCAAGAATTACAGATAAAGCATGTCTGGTCTTGGCACATGGTGAAATGTTGCATCCCAAAAATACCAAGAACTGCCAATTGTCCGTGAATTGATGCTGGTCCTATTGATCTGGGGAGTATCGGACCCTAAATTCCGTTCCCTCGTGGGACGGCCTTGTCCGACGAGCGGAGTTGGAGGTATAAAAATGAGGTATTGCCTCGACTTTGTTCCATCTTCCCAACTTAGAATCAGTCTCACTTTCTAACATCTCGAAACTCATCATGACTATCACAATTACTGTTGAGAAGGATGGATTTTACGAAGTGAACGGCATGAGGCAGGAGCCCTCTGTCTCCCTCTATGTCATCCCTGCGGCATCCAAGTTACGTCGGATGCTTAAGGACACTAAGGATATGATCGTCTGTCCAGGTGTTTATGATGGTCTTTCTGCCCGCATTGCCATGGAGCTGGGCTTCAAGGGAATGTACATGGTAAATAATGAGTGTTGATCAAAACTGTTTCACGCGAGCTAATGGCAACTATAGACCGGTGCAGGAACGACAGCATCGCGACTTGGAATGGCAGATCTCGGATTGGCTCAGCTTCATGATATGAAAACCAATGCCGAGATGATTGCAAACCTCGACCCTTTTGGGGCACCTCTGATTGCAGACATGGACACAGGCTATGGAGGTAAGTCCATGAAATGATACAGGGACATGGCTTGCGATATGAAACTCACCAGAACTTAGGCCCTCTGATGGTTGCCAAGTCAGTTCAGCAGTATATTCAAGCTGGCGTTGCAGGCTTCCACATCGAAGACCAAATCTCAAACAAGCGCTGCGGTCACCTTGCAGGCAAGCGAGTGGTCTCTTTGGATGAATACCTGACAAGAATCCGGGCAGCCAAATTGACCAAAGATCGGCTGCACTCGGACATTGTACTGATTGCTCGAACCGACGCCCTACAACAACATGGATACGAAGAGTGTATAACTCGCCTGAAAGCAGCCCGCGATATCGGCGCTGATGTCGGGCTACTCGAGGGGTTCACATCAAGGGACCAAATGAAGCAAGCAGTCCAGGATCTTGCACCATGGCCACTCTTGCTCAACATGGTGGAGAATGGCGCCTCTCCCGTTGTGACGACCAAAGAGGCCGAGGAAATGGGATTCCGCATCATGATATTTTCTTTCGCGTCGATTGTGCCTGCATACATGGGAATTCGAGCAGCGTTTCTGCGTCTCAAGACCGAAGGAGTGGTTGGAACGCCAGAAGGTCTTGGACCAAAGAAGTTATTCGAAGTTTGTGGACTGATGGAATCAGTCAAGTTGGATACTGAGGCAGGCGGCGATGGTTTCGAGGATGGTGTCTGAACATGGATTTATCAACCATTTGAATCAGATTGCACAGCGTATGCTTAGCTAGACTTCGTATCCTCATACATGAACCGTATCTTCTTGTGAACCCGAGACTGCAATTATGCCTTTTCGTTACAGCCGTTTTGCGATTGGCCCCCATTGATAATAGGTCCACTGGTGATTTGAACTAGTCCACGGCGTACCAACGTGGGCTCTGAACCATCTGGCAACAACCTGTAGAGAATTGGCGAAAGGCCTTGCTCAACAATAGGCATGAAGTGGTCCTCTCCAGTGAGACTATTCATATACTCTGTTCGAAATGGCAATCCGGGAACGATCCACCAGAAATAAAATAAACCAATTTGACGCTCCAATCTGCTTTTCCAATCCACAAATCTCCAAAGCAAGGCTTTGAGCTCTTTTGTTCGCTCGGCGAAGCTGTTTGATATCGCATGGTGAGAATACTGAGCCTCAAATGATTGAACCATATGATCAAGGGTGACTTCGAGCTCGGGCTTTGCAAGTGCTAGTGCTGCTCTACTTGTACCAGAACGCCAATATCGGCCGACGTGCCTGGGGCCTTTATAGATTGGTTAGGAGATCGAATTGCGGCATTCCGTTATATGTAGGCAGCGGAGGGACGTACATATGTCGTGTACTTTTTCATCAAGCATTCGCAAAGCATGGTTCATGCCAGGATTGCCAGTACCAACCATGAAGCGACTTAATATAACATGAAAGATTCGATGTGATAAGTCTGCATATATGTTCCACCAAACTATTCGTGGTTGGTCAGATTCGATATCCGAATCTGTTGCTGGGCTGGATAGTTGTGAGGCTTCATAGTGATGTTTGATCCAATGCTCGAGACCTTGATATAGTTGATTTGTCTTTTGGTTTGCTTCCTCGTCGCTTAGATCCACCTGTATTAACCCTTCTTCAATTCTGTCTAGTTCTTTTCTGAGCTCACAATTTTGCTTCAACGCTGCGTCCGCTGAGTCAAGGGCGTCTTGTAGAAGTTCGGTCTGTTGGAGACACTTCGCATTAGAGAGTAATTCCGCCTCTCGCGACTCTTTCGCCGCCTTTTCATAATAGTCCAGCTTTTTTTCAAGCTGGCCATAGAGATTTGTAAATTTTCGATCTCCGCTATCATAATCGATCCACTGTCGTGGTCTATTATGGTTAAGCATGTTCGTAATTCCTCATCTTCATCCAGGCATGCGAGATGAGATACTCACCAGCGGATTTTGCAAGAGCTGGCGGTGTCAGTTCACCTATAAGTCTGTTTTCTTCACACTCCATTTTGTAAAAAAAGTTCACGACACAGAGTGGAATGAATGACGAACTCTCAATAGTCTCAGAGGTTGACCCTGCTGGGGTCACTTGGCATGAAAATTCTTCTTCGTCATTTGTGGTTTTCAAGTTTTCGATTTTCATTCTTTCAGAAATAGGGGGGAAAAATTGTGAAATAAGTAAACTGAATCACCAAGTTAGGAAATATAAAAGTTGAAATTGCATTTTTCATGTGCGTGTCTTTTTTTCTCCAACTGTCCCGCGGTGGCCGACGCTGTTTATGGCTCAAGGCAAGAATCAATGACGATCACAAAGTGTAATAGAACGCAAAAAAAAACTCATAGCGAGCTGAGCCTCCGTACAGCTCAAGGTTTCAAAATCAAGAAACAACATGTGGCTTGAAATGTTTGAGAAACGGAGCGCTTGTTCAAAATCTCAGCTTTCTAGATAAATCCGAAACCATGAAGATCGTAGGTGATCTGGAAAAAATCCAATGAAAGAAAAAATGAAAAAAAAAAAAAAAAAGAAAGGAAAGGAAGGGTAGGAAGACAAGAACTGTTAAGGAAATGTACCTTCAAGTTTCATACAAATCCATCTTCCGTAGCCCAGTGCCCAGAACACAGTCCAGTGGTGCAACAAATGCCATCTGGCTCCATGAGAAAGCTTGGTTTTTGCCACCATACACAAACACCTCGAAACGACCCACAAACTGTCCATCAATCCACACGCGGCTGCCTTCAAACTGATTGGTTTTTATCGTGATTTGAGCATTATAAGCAACATTCACAATATCGTGTGAGGATGTTGTACTATTCGCCCAGATCCGCCCCAGCGCAGTAGGATCAAAGCCATCGGTCTCTGCGACGGACCGAAGAGGATATGGCCATCCATCTGCAGAAAATACCAGTTGGCCATCAGCGGAAAGGGATAGAACAGCGTCATCGGATTGTAGAGAGAAAGGACCACTGATCTCCAGTTCCAATGTGTAATTCATTCCTTTACTTCCCAGACCTATCTGGTGATGCTGAGCATCGGACCATGAGAAGAGGCCCCTTGGTTGACTGCCAATCTTTCGATCAAGGCTCTGAGACACTGCATTGGCCGTGAGAATGGAGATAGAGTCATCGAGGGTGGATTGATCCAAAAGGGGCCCACGGGATCCTGACCATGCGCGGGATGCGACAACAGGAATGCCGTTTCGAACAGCATAGAACGCCTCCAGTTGTGTCGTCGCATCAGGCCCGTTATCGTTCCATGCGGCGAGGATGGCGCCGCGAACGGCATTTTTGACAGGCTGATCCGTCGTGTTGACAGGATTAAAGAGATCTGGTGTCCACTGCCAGCCTTTCACATCACCAAAATTCAACAACCGATCGTTGTCGAAAAACTGAGGATACGGCGCTGGTGTGATGGGGACATGATTGTTTTTCAACGAAAGGTATGCCCACCAATCTTCGGAATTAATGATCTGGTATCCATTTTCGGCCAGTGCGACCGGGTCTGACTGTCCATATTGCCAGTGCTGGATGGTAATATTCCGGTTGATTGACAACGCACTGGGCTCATACGTTCCCCAAATGCGGATTTTCTTACCATGAGTCTCATATATGAAGTCGGACATCTCGTTGACAAAATTCACATACTCATCGGCAAAGGCGGAAGCGTATTCGTCTGCTCCAATGTGTACAACCTTGGAAAGGCACCTGGAGATGCAAATAATGAGTTGAAAGATCTTTTTATGTGTTGCTCATTATCGCGACCAGACCAAACTTACCAAGGCAAAAACTCCGACCAGATAGACTTGACCAGAGGCAGGGTCTCAGGATGTGTCAAGTTAAGAAGATCCTTACTCTCCAAAGCAAGCTCGGGCTTCCATTTCGTGACTGACAAACAGTGGCCGGGGCTCTCAATTTCGAGAATAACAGTCACTCCTCGCTGCGCGCAGTGTTGTTGAAATTCGACAAACTCCGACCGAGATAGTGTCTCATTCACTCGTTGCACCAAAGGTGCTAGCTCAGGGTTTTCTGGTCTCAAGGAAAACTGTGAATAGACGTCTTCCCAGGTCACGTTGGGGCCTCGAGTGAGAGGATAGTTATCTGTCGCATGATAGTGAAACTCGGAAAGTTTGAAAAATGATGCGTAAGTGCAAAGATCCTTCAAATAATCCAAAGAATACCACTTGCGTCCTGCATCAAGCATCATCCCGCGCGTCGGGTAGGCGGGTGTATCGGTAATACGGCCGGGGAAAAGGGTAGCGTGTGGATGGAGTATGATCTGTTGAAGCAACGACCGTGTTCCCCACCACATCCCTCGTGCCCCTGAGCCGTAGATGAATACACGGCCACTCTCAACCACGAGTTCGTACCCCTCCTCTGTCGCCGTGCCATCCTCGTATGTAAAATCCTCGGGAGTATCTGAACGCCCAAGGAAAATTCCAGAGGCAGCGATCGGGAGTTTCTTGACCGTTTGGTAGCTCCAAGACACATCGGTCAGTTCTTCAAGATCATCACGAAATGTTTGCGCGAACTGCTCAACAGACGGAGGAATCAAAGTAAGCCCGTCTTGGTCGGTCCATGACGCAAAGTCATCCTGGACATAGATAACCCGGTCAACCGTTGCCAATGAGAAGCCCTTCTCCGCGCTGGAGATCTGATCAATCTGCACTGGGGTGAATTCGACTGGTGGAAGAGCTTGTAAAGCCGCAACAGTCAGTGTAAGCGCAGCAAGGGGGAGAGTGTGCCAGATCATCGTGGTACGACATTGCAGATCTTTGAGGGAACAGGAAGTTTCGACTTTAAAAGACTGAAGCAAGGGGCACAGTCCCTTGCATAATGCCTTGGATCGTCAATGGACAATGGCAGCGTTACATTCTTGATGGAAAAGAGCGGCGATTATTTTGCGAGAGATAACATTAGAACGCGGGATGAAGCCCGATTGTGGGGAGAAGTTGGAAAACCAGCGCACGGTTGCACTAAGAGAGGGAGAGAGAGAGAGAGAAAGAGAGAGAGAGAGAGAGGGAGAAAAACACACTACTAACTAGTACAAACTCGCTCATGTGTCTTCCCTTTCTCTCTCTCTTTATAATCTTTTTTGCGAGTGGAATACAGTATAACCAATCCCGACCATTATTTCAAAGATGGGAAGTATTGAACTTGCGTGCTGGCACATGGAACCAAGACTCCTCAAACCCCACATGGCGCGGCCAGCGGGCAGTAACCCGCTGGATCTCAGTGGGCAAAATACGAGGATACCCATACTTGGCACATATCATCTCAGTCTCCTGATCGGCGGATTCCAGGTTAAATCGTTCCGCAGAATCCATCACTAACAACAAAGATTAGTAACCATTATGCATTATGGAAAATGGCAAATCCAAAGCAATACTGTCTTCACCTACCCATATGTGCAATCTGAAGAAACTCCGCCTCACTCTTGAGCATGAAGTGGGGCTTTGCAGCAAATTTTCTGCTAATCAGTTCAGCCGTAGCAATGCCGCGAATGAATTTGACCAAATGGCCGTCGTCCTTGTAATCGCAGGCCCGTCGGAAGATCTCCGACCACCCCGAGGGAAGTCGCGGCTGGTAAGTGGCCAACTCGTTAATTAAGGCCGGCGCGCCACATTGGCAGTAGAGCATGAGATCTGCACGACCTTTCCATTCTAACAATCGACCTTTCATTTCAGGGCTAATCCAAGATACGTGGTTGAAAACCGGCCAAAGAGACCCAGCTGTGATAGAATGCATCAGGAAAAAATCAAATCGGATTTGTTTCTCAGGCCGCTGAGCAAGAGATGTCCAGTATACTGTGAGTGAGTTGTTGTTAGAGCTTGAAGGAAAATAAGACAAGTGAATGGTGGTTTCTTACAGGTAGCATTAAGAGACTCGGCGGTTTTCTCCTCTAGTTCTTGCGGTTGAACCTTCCACGCGCCCATTAGGCTCAGGAATTCTACTCTCGCATTCACCAACAAGCCGTCTTGAATTTGCGACACGCCATGTGTATAGTCCATGGCCTTGCGAAGTTTTTCACTCCCATGGATCTCTCTCTGGAGATCAATTAAGCTCTTGGTGGTGGAGGAATGTCGATCGACTTTCTCGACTTGATCTAAAATTTGACCAAAGGACGAGTCGTGGATAGCTGTCAAAGCAAGAGCCTCGGCCACTACCAGTGGCTGTTCAAATTCGATCGCGTATGCTAGATGAATAGGAGAGTGAAGGAATCCTGGAAGAATCATCATGTCAATACTATAATATAATTTATTTTGCGAATACCCCAAGGGCAGAAATTTATTTAACTGACCGCTGAAGAAGCGTTGCAGCATGTCTTCGGCTCTTTCGTCGCCTTTGAAGAGATGTTCATGAACGGTTCGCGGAACTCCATGATGAGAAATCTCTTTTTGAAAGTATGCAAAGTAGTCATCGTAATACTTACCTTTCCCCAAGAATAATTTGAACTTCTCTGGATCGGAGATATCCGATACGCGACGAGCATCAGGTGGACGAGTCGGCCTTTGAGAGCTGACGGCCAGTTCATAAGCCTGTGAAAGCTGTCTTTCAGTGCCTCCTAGCGAGAGAATGGCTAACAAATGGTGAAGAATGTGATCTGGCAAATATTTTCAGTCAACACTTGTTTGACTTGATGAAAAATGATATAGACTTCCATACTGTGTAAGCCTAGGTTGTGAATATAGATATGATAGTTGTTGTGGTTCATATTCAACAGCTCTGTCACTCTTTTTATGCTGTCGGTCCCAAGAGGACGTGTTTCAAAGACCCCTGTGGAGTCGGCATATGTCTTTATATCGATCTTCTGATGGGTCCCCATGTTGAAAAGTCGTTGGCTTGAGAGATGTGCGTCCCGTGCTATGTCTGTAGAAAAGCATCTCAGCTTGTGTTATATCATGTCATCGAGAGGGGCAAGAGGACAAATGTCAAGGAATGACATCTGGGCATTTTTTTTTTACCGAACTGCCGAGTTAAAATCCCCGCATTATGCACGAGCAAAAGAATATGCCGATAGGACGGTCGGGCCTTTGCCACGTACTCATCCGGTGGAACTTCAAATGTTGGAGGTACCGGGCTCAGTAGAGACAGGGATTGGCGTTCTTTTCCCAAGGCACATGCATGAATCAACCGATGGAAGAGTAGAAAATGAGGATAGGGGTGGTGGTTCGAGTTGCCGATTATAGCTCTAAAGATTTGGGATTCGCCTTCACAACTAGAAGATGATACAATGAAAAATCTTTAATAAATCTTTGATACATATAATTATTGACATTCAAATTTCATTCGGTGTGAACATTTAATGTTAAATCACAGCCGATCATCAAATCTTCTACCGAAGGCGAAGCCGTCCAGTCGACACTGCACATGTGCCCGGATCTTTCAATGTTACTGAAACCCATATAGAGTATCGCACTCCATGGAGCTTTATATACCTAGCGACTCAACTTCAGCCATGTATCAATAGTCGTTCAATACTGTATTATGATTATTATTGAGTTTCCTGTCAGGTTGTCAGGTCAGGGCTGGCGTTCGCATTGGCAGCAACGTCTTGGACATGCGGCGGGAGCACAAATGTATTCGCTAGACCACCCCAATGTAAAGCATCAAGACGCGCAAGGCCCAGTTTGACCAGGGGGAAGCTTGGGCTTTGACATCGCAGTACTTGCAACCAGGAATCCACCAAAGACTTTCCTCGCATCGCGTGAGCTATTGTTGGGGCCTGAACTAGCAATAACATTAAGAAATTCGAGACAGTCGCGAACCCAATACGAGACCCTAGACTATGTCAGCTTCTGAGGTTTAGTATATATTAGCGGTGGAACCGCAAAGAAGAAACCCACATGAGTACCAAAATCCGGTGAAGTCACTAGGCGTCAGGCGCCGTGTGAAATTGACTAAAATCGTTGCACATTTCTCTGCTGCATGTAGTGTAATTTCACTGGTCCCAGATACATCCGGAATGGAGATGTCCGGTATGGCGTCCAGTCCTGAAAGATCTGCAAAATCAAAGGACGGGTCATCTATGGGGAGCGGAGACGTAGCAGCCATTTCCTCCAAATCAAATATCATTGGTGGTTCTGAAGATCGTGCCATGGGTCGGAGCATGGCACGATAAACATAAACCACAAGTAGAAGATATGCAAAATGGATAGATGTCGGGTAAGGAGCTTGCCCATGAACGGATTTGCTCCAATTTGGAAGGCGAAAAGTATCGGGGAGAGAAGACCACCACAAGTTCAGTTTTTCTAATAGCTCTCTGCCCAAAGCAATTGAAGTATCAAAGTCTGCGTTCAGAACTTGAGATGCTCGGAGTGTACTGTCGACAGTTAGCTGTGTCCCTGGGATATCGCGTCTACCCATCTGAGCTTACTAAAACGTTGACTGAATTTCCTCTGCAATCCGGGCAAGGTTTACCAAAAACCGGAAAGGTATGTCGATATCGCAAGACGAGGTAGAAAATCCCTGTCTAGGACCGACAAGGAAATCCCCCTCGTCTAGATCACTGACATCCCATTCGGTCGGGTAGAGATAAGGAGGGCGCCCCATTAACAAGCTTCTCCACTTGTCTTCCGCATAGACGGCCCACCACAGCCGGCGGCGCAAGCGCTTTTCCCACGCCGGTATACCCCACATGCGACATTCGATGTGTATCCCGAGACTACAGGCGAGGCCAACAATCTGACCCACAAATGACCACACGAAGGGGGTGTCGGCAGTAGTATATCGAGCTTGATCCGTTGGTTGCTGCTGAACGTAAAGCAAAGCGGCCTGCAGAACCGCAAGATGAGGGCTATGAATCTCCACGGTCAAGAGCTCATATACCATGCGCCACAGTTTTTGCACAGGTGACGCATGATAGGTGCTGAAGACGCATAAGTAATCATCATGTGCTACAAATGGAAACGCAGAAGCATATATGGCAGCAAGAAGATGGACCGGAACTTTAGACAGGGTTGCTTGTTCTGGAAGCTGATTTGAAGTCGTGTTCAGCCCTAGTTGGGAGCGTGAGATGACCGGTAGGGCAGGAAAAACATACTTCACGAACCTTGAAAGTTGATTAGTCGTTATCAATGCGCAGTGATGAGGGGATATAGCGATGGTCCTACTCACAGTGCAACTAATCTTCTGCCGTATTCTGGGGGAACTATGCTGTCTAGCCGCTCGCGGATTTCTCGTGGTCCTTCACAGATCCCTGCACGTGTTTCCTGCTTTATTGCCGTTGAGAGTTCTGGTGAGGTGATCATAAAATGCACCGGTATTCTCTGGGCAGTGGGAACTCCACCAGCATTTCGGTAATGGACTTTGTAAAAGTGTTTCATGCCAGAGTCATCAAACCGGCAATGTCTGAGCAGCCATGGATCTGATTCAGAAGAAGCCCCAAATAGTTCAGCGTATCCTTGATCAAGTTTGTCGATGCTCTGCACAAACTGAGTCGGCGACCGACCGGCGAGTAGAATTCCAGACGCTGGAGATGCAACATTGACTTGATCGAATTCTAGAGAGGGAAAGATTGGCTCGGCGTTCCCAAGTGGGCGTTTTTCTGGTGAGGCAGTTCGGTCAAAGATCGCTACATCGGCGTCGGTCGTCACTGGCAATTCCTCGACGTTTGGATCGGCTGTGGAAAGGGACTGTGAGAGACGCGCTCGCTTCGGCGGGGGTTCATCAAACGTGCAATCCAATTTGGACGCCCGACAACGCTGACAGGGAAGTCCATCGGCAGTCTGGCATCCTAGTTTCCGACCTCGGCATTGGTCGCACGGTCGATGACGTTTTGACCGGTATGGGCGAACAGACACAGGAGACGACATTTTTTTTTGGCAGGGGATCGGCGAAAAGAAGACGCGTATAAAGGCAGGCAATGTACCTTAACATAATACTTTGAAGTGGAGTGCATAAGTAGAGCTCAGTTGGCCGTTCGGCGAAGTTGGCCGAGTTGGCCGAGACCGGGGCAAATCTCAAGTGAGCCAAGCCTTCCAATTGGCCGATTGCAACTGGAGAACTATTTCCCAACCAATCAAAACTTTTCAATCCATCCTTTGATTCTCATTTTTTTCCATTTTCAAATTTCAAATCCTAACTTTTGATACAAGAATCGTGTTTGATATGACGAATCTTCGGCTTTGACAAAATCGGCTTCCGTCGGCCAAAGTTGTCACACGAACAGTATGTACAATCAATGAGATGAGATCAAAGTCCTCATGACTAAATTAGAAGCTTGGAAAATTTTGGAAGAGACAAGAGACAAGAAAAAATCAAAATCCAGAGCACACCTCGGTGCAAAAGGCCGCCGAGAATTTGCAGGATACGAATATAAAAGACTTCGTGGGCTGCTGCTCGTGAACACCATATAGCTGATGACTGATTCATACTATCAGCACCTTGATGATATCCCGCGCCCGCACTATATCTGCTTTAACATTGAAAATACATAGGAAAGCCCGTTTCTACAGAGACACGGTCTTACACCTTGACGAGTCATATCATCGAGAGCCAACATTGAAGGCATTTTGAGGTTCCAGACAACATGGAAGGGAAGCCTGACAGCCCACGGCGGCGCTTTCGGTTTGCCGGCATCTTCTCTCGGGCTCTGGGTAACTCCCAAGATTGCAAATCGGATGGTGATTCTGAGATCACTTTAGTGTCCCCGTATGTATACTTCCACAATTTTTCTAGCATCATGACATTCATAATGAATTGTGGTCTGCCCCCGAAGCTTCAGACTTTCATGGCCGTTGCTGATACAAACATGCATGACAGATCAGAGAGAAGTCTCAAACCCCAGAAAGCCAAAGAGCCCGAGCGATTTAATCGTAAGTTGAGCATTAGATTCTACCCTCCGCTCCATACCTATATCATCCAGGTGTCCAGAACCGGGGCAGCTAATGGTCACGCAGCAGGAGATTTATGTTTCGGCTCATGCTGTAGGAAATGACTTTCAAACCTGAAGGATTCCGTCAACCTTCAGGGAAAACGCCAATTCCAGTGCTCCAGTGCCGGGTTCAAGGAATGTTATTTGCACCTTCAACATCAATTGAATCGACCTCAAGTTCTTCCACGATGGTGAGATGTATATCTAAACGTTGCTCTTCTACATAGATTGAGCACCAATCTCACATTGGACCATTCAAATGTTGGCACATTCAAATGTCAAATGTCAAATGTCAAATCTTGTTGATACATATCTTGAAAAAAATCCATGGTTCCCACACATGTGGGTCATGTACTACCAGGTCTAGCTGGTACACTACAAATAGATCGGCTGTAGGGCTCAATCAATGGATCAAATTGGCCCCCAAAAAAGAAAAGAAGAAAACATTTGAAAGAAAAGGGGTCGGCTGTGTGACGTCATTGATTTTCTCAATCGGTACAACAAATCAGATTTATTTCATGGAGACGATGTTATTTTAAATGATGGAGTAGTCATGAGAGGGTTACATGTAATTTTGGCTGGGGAGAGCATGGCGAGGGAGAAAAAAAGACAGAAACTAACATTTGAAAGAAAAAAGAGACACTGGATGATGAATGTTTCTGTAGTTAACTAGTACTATGTATTACTATAAACGAAGCGGGGCGTCCGATGTGGAGCTGAGGATCCCCTCAATTAGGCAACCCATCTGCCCCAATTAGGCAAGAGTCTCTCTGATCTTTGTACTGACTCCTGTCTGCGAGCTACTTCTACTCGAGATTAAACGAGATCAATGCAAAATGTACCAGCCGAGAAATCGCGCACAACTCAACCGCCCACGTATGAAGCGCGGGCCGAAAGAATCTCATTGTCATGCAATGTGGTGATCCTACCGGTTTTGGGTGGGGGCCATGGTCCATTTATGCACTTCCCCCACAACCGAGATCCGAGCTCTCTGCGCTGAGGGGAAGCGGTCAAATGTGCACCATCAGACATCTGGTGTTGACAACTCTTTCCAACACTGCCCCCCTTTTAAAACCTCACGGCCTCCAAATTAAGAGTACTTTTTTTTTTATCACAAACATTTTTACACTCCCGACCCTCCACGCGAGCCAAACCACAATGATTTTCGAACCAGCTGAGCGTGTGCTGCTCCCTACAAAAGACCTGTTGTCTTTCATCTTTGATGATCCACCATACGACCAAGACCTACCAGTAAGTTCCAAGGTTTCAACACTTCAAGATCGAAAGATTACTGTACCTATAGACGCGTAGAAACTTACACTCGAGACCAAAACTAGATCTATGTCGATGCGAAAAACCCGAGTCGTTCAATCTCCTGCAACCAAGCGCGCCTTAAGATCAGAAAGCTCATTGCCGGTCTACGAGCTGCTGGTCTTCGCAGAGGGGATTGTGTTCTCATTCACTCTTTCAATGACGTAAGTCCAATGGAGACAATTGATTGGAATGCAAGGGTGAGCCCTCAAGATTAATGATGGCATGTCTTAGATCAACTACAGCATCTTGGTGCTGGCCATTATTGGTGCAGGTGGAATCTTCACCGGCTCCAATCCTGCGTACACGCCCAATGAACTTGCGCATCATGTCAAAGCGGCAGAATGCAAATTTCTGATCTCCGAGCCAGAAATCTTACACAATCTTCTTACAGCAGCCAAGAAAGTAGGTATCCAGAAGGAAAACGTGTGGATATTTGACAATGTGGAACAAGCTGTCCCGCCCGGCCACAAATCCTGGAAGGCCTTAATGGACCACGGCGAAGAAGACTGGGTGCGATTCAATGATTTGAGAATTGCGGAGACGACTACCGCTGCGAGACTGTTCAGCAGTGGAACGACTGGTCTACCAAAGGCTGCCATGATTACCCACTATAATTTGATTGCACAACACGAGCTTGTCATTGGACTTCACCCTCGTGATTTTCAGGTAAGCGATCATAATGAACTTCGGTGCCTCGATGTTGTGGCATATACTTCTGTTGACTAACAAGTGATCAGATTTCGCGAATCATCGCTGTTCCTGTCTTCCATGCATCGGCAGCCCCTGTGACCCATATCTCCACCTTGAAGGCAGGACAACAGGCTTACATGATGCGAAGATTTGACCTCGAGCAGTATTTGGTTTCTGTGGAAAAGTACAACATTACTGATCTTGCAATGGTACCACCCATCGTCATTGCAATTTTGATGGCTCCCATCTCGCAGAAAAGACCATTCTTGAAAAAGGTTCGGGCGGCGGCCTGCGGAGCGGCTCCCCTAGATAAAGATGTCCAAGCTCGGTTCCGATCAATGATCGGAGATGGGTCTCCCTTTGTGCAAGTATGGGGCATGACAGAAACATCGTGTGTTGCGACCATGTTTCCATATCCAGAGCATGATGATACTGGGTAAGCGTTCATGATGATATATGGAAGCAATGGCGAATTAATGTTCGCGGATTACTTAGGTCGGTTGGGAGATTGATCCCAAATCTGGAAGCAAAGTATGATTCGAAGAAAGAACACTCTATTTGAATGCTCATTACTGACGAAGACAATTTCCAAGGCTCATTGATGACGAAGGTCGCAATATATCTGCCTATGGCGTCCGCGGAGAGCTGTGCGTACGAGGATCGACAGTCACGCCAGGATACTACAAGAATCCCGAAGCGAACGCTGACTCATTTGACTCGGAAGGGTGGTACAAAACGGGGGACATTGCGTACTGCGATGAAGCCACCCGAAAGTGGTACATTGTTGACCGAAAGAAGGAGCTCATCAAGGTAAGGGGGTTCCAGGTTGCACCACCTGAGCTAGAGGCGGTTCTACTTTCCCACCCTCAGATCATTGATGCGGCAGTGATTGGGATTACCATCCCAGAGGTTGATAATACCGAGCTTCCCCGTGCCTATATAGTGCGACGCCCCGGAAGTGCAGGGGAAGAACTTACTGAGCAGGATGTTCAGAAGTTTGTGTTGGAGCGACTGGCACGTTTCAAGGCGTTGACGGGTGGAGTGAAATTCGTTGGGTCTATTGCAAAGAACCCAAGCGGAAAGATTCTCAAGCGAGTCCTCAGAGAGGATGCAAAGAAGGAAATTGAGGCTGGCATTATTAAGCCCAAACTATGAGGAGCTGTGATCCTGAACGTCGGTATTCTCCTCGGTATATGTTAATACTTATAGGGTCGACAGCAAACAATCAATATACGTATGTCCATTCAATGTCCATTCAATGTTCATTGGAGTATTTTTTAATCTCCAAATATTCCCGTAAACATCCATGGACTGAGATACCCGCACGCGAAGAGATTCATCACTAAATCATCACCATATGTGAACTTGGACTTGGATCCATTGCATGAGTTGTTTGGTACTGCCAAAGAGCAAAAGGGCTAGGCGTTAACGTTAAACAAGGGCTTGGAGAGACCGAGCGACCGTCTTGAAATCCGTCGAGTCGGAAATATCACCCAAGATGCTGGTTATGTTCTTCACAATGTTGGCAAGGGTGGAGTTATTGTCTGTAGACACAAGATTCTGCAGTGTCCCACTCAAGACCTCTAGGATTGGGACCTGTGTTGTTATGGTCAGATTGTTCAACACCTCTTCATAGTAGGAGATATGAACGCCGTCGTAGATAGTAGAATTACCAGAGGCCGAGAGTTGAAGCTTGCCCTGGAGTAACGCGGTTTGCTGAGAGGAGATAATTCCTGCAATATTATCGATGATGGTGGGAATGTCAAGAGTTCCTCTCATAGAAACTGAATTGTTTCCAGGCTTGAGCAGAACATCGGTGATAGTGGCTTGTCCGACCAATAATTCAGAGCTTCGAAGGTTCAGTGTGACATTACCCTAGGAAGAAGAACATAAAACGTGAGCTATCATTGAAAACACGAGTACTCGGTTTTAGAGTGTAAAGGATTTGGTTTTCATACCAAAGCGAAGGTGAAAAGGCTTTTGTTCGGAAGAGTTGCTGTGCCAAGCAGATTGGTGCCATCAGCCTCTTCTCGAATGAGAAGTTGTGCAGTGTCAATGGAGAATCCGTTGAGCTTGTCCAAACCTTGAGGAGGAAGATATTAGCTTGAATGAATGATTGAAGCAAGTTTGCAGTACTTTTAACATGATTTAGTGGAGGAAACGAGGCAAGACCTGAACTTACCAGCCAGTTCTATGTTTTTGTTCAAGGTGACAGGTGCCTTGATCACCCCCAAATGCCCCACCGTCTTGCCCTTCGCGGACATGGTGAAGCGCTCATTGTAAACAGCTTGACTCAAAGTTTCCACGAATTGGGCTTGATTCAGTATGAAGGTATTGTTGTGAGTGATAATCATGTCCGTGTGGCCTTTCAGACTATAGGACGGCAGCCCCACTGTCAGATATGGCTCATAAGGCTCAACACCTCTGTTGAAAAGACTGAGATTAAAAGCGCTCGTTCGGATTTGGAGACCCGCGGGCACAGTCAAAGATGTATGAAGCGTGAAAGATACAGTATCAGCCGTTGGGTTGAGAATCTCGGCTGAGTATATAGGAAGACTGGTATTGTCGACAATTCTCTGTGCAATGGCTGGGATGATAACAAGAAAGCTATTGAATCACTATGAGTAATTGGCCTAGAATGATAATAGTAGTGTGCTGAGCCACAACAAACTCACAAAATTGGGAGAGCGATAGCCAAGAAAATGAAAGCAGCCACTAGATAGCAACACCAAAACCGACGCCAGTGCTTTTGAAGCTTCTCTCGTCGTCCTTGCAGCTTTCTACTCGGTCGCTCAATGGCAATGTCAACTTCTCCGTCAAAGGCCTTTGCATTATGACTGATTTTTTCCGGATCGGGCAAGTCCCTGTCGGCACCTATTACAGAACTACCATTCTTTGCTGAGCCCATGTTTGATTTTTGTTCTCGCTTGTTTGAATATTTTGATCACTCTCTTCTTGCGCAGGGTCCGAATAATGTGTTGAGAAATAGCGCTCAGAGACTTTCAACATCGACCAGTTCTACTTTATATAAATGCCCATCATATACGTCGACAATTACTGATGCTATGACTGGGCGTCGACCTTCACCAGTTCTCCTCTCATTGCTCAAAAGTCATGGCGGCCTAAGAACAAAAAGCTTGGAATCCGGGGAGAATAGACCCATTTTCCCCAGAAAGACGGCGATCTTAGCCCACCCCACCCTTGCTGTCAGAAACTTACGCTTGAAAACTTCTCTCTTCATATGTAAATTCCGAGCCTCTGGAAGAAAGAAAGGTACGGTCCGCGGTAAGAGATGCCGTCGGGATCAGAGGAAAAGCTAGGGGAGATTTGAAAGCAAGTCCCCCTGCCCAGGAACCGCCCGGTCCGCGGCCCATAGAAGACACATGATAGTGCAGTTTCCTATATGTCTAGGTACTACTATGGTAGAAATCACGTCAAGTATCTAGCTTAATGATGGGAGTCTTTGAATCTTGAAAGCATAATTCCTTTTAAAAGTCAACTTGATCCGCATCCAGTACTGTGTTTTCTCTATTCCACTCTTGAAAGCAGGATACAAAATTGGATATTATACTCTCAAAGATCCTGATTTTTACACACCACTTGTCTTTAAATCATTGATACATCCGATACATATGTATTTATTTTGAAAGAGACAAATATGGACGAGAAAGTCGACCTTTCGCCCAAGCAAGGGGCCACCGTTCCTGTGAACGGCCCAGCGTCCATGGTGGATGAGAAGCCCAGAAATGATCAGACGGACCCAGAGCTTTTGGACGCACTTGACAGACCTCAAAGAATTCACCAAATTGTACAAGAGGCCATTTTGTTGGCAGGCGGTGCTGTCGCGATCTTGCTCCAGGTTGCCGAGCCTGGCGTCGGAAAAGGAGTCGATAGGCACAGCAACTTTGCATACAGGCCCCTCGACCGTCTTCGCACGACAATGACCTATATCTACTGTATGGCATACGGTACTCGAGCCGAGAAGAAATCCGTCATAGAGATGGTTCACCGAGCTCATGCTCCCGTCAAGGGACCAAGCTATTCCGCCAACGATCCCAGACTTCAGCTGTGGGTTGCGGCAACCCTCTACGCCGTTGGCATTGATCTTTATCAACGCGTTTTTGGACCAATGAGCCAAGAAACTGCTGAGGAAATCTACCAAGAATACTCGATCTTGGCTACATCTCTTCGTGTCCCTGCAGGGATGTGGCCCGCTACGCGTGCTGCATTTTGGCAGTACTGGGATGATAAGATTGCGACGGTTGAGATCACCGACAATGCGAAGAATGTAGCCCATGATCTACTGTGGAACAAGAAGGCACCCCTTCAGATTCGGGCTGTTCTTCCTATAGTTCGCCTCACAACTGCCGAGATGTTGCCCCCTAGAATCCGTGACGCTTACGGGCTGAAGTCAACTAAGGTCCGAAGAGGAACCTACCGAGTTCTCATGGGGCTGACCAGGGTCACATACCCCGCTCTTCCCCGTGTGATTAGAACTTATCCCATGCGCTATTATTTGAAGGACATGCGGCGGAGAATTAACAATATGAGTTGAATAAAACTTCACTAGAGGACCGGGGGGTGTTTCATTCTTTTCGTGGTTTTGATTCCATTCTCCAGATGCTTTGTTTAACTTATTCACACGCCAGTATACGAGATGTTGATACGTTTTAAGGCTGATAAGACTTTACATTCCCGCTGTTTAGCTTACCCCACATGTGTGTTATGATTCAGAAATTGTAAATCCCGTGAAGCTTTATTCTCCGTCTTGACTAGTGTGAGCCTGTAAATAGCAAAGCGCCCTCTAACTAGTCCAATGAGTGGATATGCCGTGTATATGATCCCCGGTTATATTGAAGAAGCCGTTAAGGTTGAATCTAGTAACCGAGTTCCGCGGTAAATTGTGTGGGGAAACGCCCCGCAGTGATTTTGTGGAGGCGGGGCTCATCTCAGGTCACCAGTCACCTTGAAGAACCTCGAACCTTGGAAAATTTGACTGTTATTGTCTCTCAATCTTATTTGGCACAATCCTTAGAAGTGGCTCCTGCGCTTTAAATTCCGGCAACACCATGTTTATTTAATCTCGTATTTTGCCCAGATTGGGTGCGATCAAACACGGAGGCGTAGCCCATGCTCGGTTGACTGGCATGAGCTTGCGTAACATCCCGAACCTTGGATGTAGGGAATTTAACCGAAATGACCAAAAAGGTACTTGAGAGCCAAAGGCCAAAGAGGGCAAAAAGGGGCGTGAAAGGATATGCAGGTATTGATCCTGTCGGCATTGAGAAATTATAAACCACTAGACTCGGAATTACTCCAATGCCAACATTTGACCTCAAGCCCAAAAAGAACTGACGTAATCCCCAGATCTACATTGATTCAAACGTTGCGATTTTCATTATTTTTTTTCACATTTTTGTGCAGGAATCAGGTGACCCTCGTGTAGACCTTGGAGGCTTCGCAATATCTGCATCCTAGTGCCTCATCTCTTCATCCTCTCTGTGAATTCAAATTTGAGATTCATTTTTTTTTTTTTTAAAAAAAAAAAAACAAAAACAAAAACTTACTGGCCCCTGTTTTTCCCAAGAGATCGCTCCAGGACTTTGCCTCACCTCCAACGTTCCAGATAGATGTTGCGACGGACTCGAAGGGCACCCACTGCCTGCGGGTGGTGCCACCACCGCAAGGTACGGTCGGCACTAAAGTCACTCTTGGCAGCGCTGATCTCTCGGATAGGTACGCTGTGATGCATCCATCTCTGGTTCGCCTTGTACGCGTTGCCGACAAGATGGTCGAACCGACTGTATTCTCCGACGAAAACTCCCAAAGCAGTATGTCATTCAGTTTGTTGCATAACCCCATTTTTGTAAATACTCATTTGGAAGCTACTAGATCAAGACCGACTGGGATTGCTTCTCTTGCAGAAGACACTTCATCTCCCGAGGAACAGCCCACTGGCCTGACCGCTCATGACGAAGCCACTCGTCCAGCTCAGATCATCCAACCAAATCACAGGCCTAGATTCGCGGAGATGATGGACTCGAACCAAGAATCTGCTTCAAATCACCCAGCAATAGTCGACATTGATAGTCAGGGCTTCTTGTGCACCGACAACTTGAGATGTTTGCCATCAGAAGACATCAACTTCCTGTGGATCAAAGGATCTTTGAGTATACCGGACTTTGTTTTGACGCGGGATTTTGTTCATCAGTACTTTAAAAAAATGCACCCAATGCTTCCAGTCCTCAATGAAGCCCAATTCTGGAGTGCGTTGGGGGGGAATCCCGTGGAGAAGATATCCATATTTGTCTTCCAGGCTCTCATGTTTGCCATCTCACCGGTAAGAACTACCTTTTTGTTAAGAGGCAGACGAAATTCAAGAAGCTCATGCGAGGTCTTCTTAGTTCATGAGTCTTGACACTTTGCACAAGTGTGGGTTTGCCGACAAACGCGATGCGCGCAAGCAGTTGTATAACAGAGCAAAGGTATGTGTGATCTCTGGCTGTTAGGTGGCTATTCCCTCCCCCCCCCCCCGCAATAAGCTAACAAGAGAATTAAATCAGCTTCTTTTTGATCTCAAGGTTGAGATGAAGCCATCGGCAAAGGCACAGGGCGCACTTCTCCTCACCCATCATACTTCAGCAATTGCACCTCTAGCCGGAAGCTTATGGCTAACAAGCTCTATCGAGAACGCCATGCTCATAGATGCTCAGCCATCTCTTGTGGATGATCAAGTCAGCGAGGCCATGAAAAAACGACTATGGTGGTCGCTGCTACTTCGAGATAGAAGTCTCTGTATTGGCCTCCGTCGCCGCCCTCAAATCACTTCGATAAATATTCATAGATGTCGAGACTGGCTTCAAGAGGAAGATTTCGAAGATGAAATGCACACCTCGAAGGTCTATGACTACCAGAATAAGATTATATTCCTTTCCGCTCTTCAGGAACAATGCACATTGGCAGTTCTCTTGACAGATCTTGTTACGTTGATCTTTAACCCTCGCTTGGCTCCTGCAACATCATATACCAAGGACGAATTTGAAAGTCAAATGATTACTCTGAAGAATATCAAGGAATCATTGACTCAGTGGCATTCTCAGGCTACATATCGCCCAGATCCCAAGAGCAATCGATGCTCTCATCCATGCACCGCGTTGAAGAATATGACATTCATGTACTACCAGTAAGTAAACCCCGATATCCCTTCATAGCCTTTTTTTTTGCTTGTCGGCAATTGACAATCAGTGTGATAACAGCACAGCCAGTGTGGATCTAGCACAATATGCAGCCCTATTAATAGAGGAGTATCCTGCCCTTCCAGCCCACAGGTATCATGAGACAATGGCTGGGATTGGAAGAGACTTGAAAGCCGGAATTGATGGATTGACACAAATTATGGAGTATTTCAGTCTCACAGGACACGTGGAGAACCTTCCGCTCAGTGTGTAAGTACAGGTCTCTTTTATTTTTGTTACACTGAGTGATTGACTAACACAATACTCTCTAGACTTGCATATGTGGGAATGCCGCTTGTTCTAGCCGCCATAGATTTGAAGCTTTCGCCTTCACGTTCCGAGACGGCTTCTCGACAAAGGCGTTTAGACTACTTAAGTAACATCATCCGACATTCTGAGGATCTATACGATGTGACGGACTATGTTGCAGCTGGAACCAATCATATACTTCAGCTGGCATATGTGACTACCCAGAATTTTTTTCTTCCCAAAGAAACGCCGTCGACCAAACGCCATCCGAGTGAACGGCTCAATTCAGTAGGAATTAATAAATCGGCAGAACATAACCAGGTCCGAATGTCATATATTCCGCGAGGGCCCATCAGAGCGAATAACTGGCTTGAAGCATTTATCCAATGCCCTCGTGCCTATCTCCTGATTTCGACATCTGTGGACTACAGCTTGTCAGTAGGGCGTTTACCGTATGACAACTGCCTTCCAGCGCTCGTCCGAGAAATTCCCAATCAGTTCTCAATGTCTCGTCTCCCCTGGCTATTGAATGACCGATCTCACACATTTCCTCCGCTTTGGCGAGTCGATGAAAAGCCAGATTCCGAGGACTCAAGATCGACTACCCGAGGTTCTGTATTAGAAAATACTCTACCAAAGGCCCAGCAAGGTCTGCGCAACTCTTATGAAGACTTGACTCATGGCACAGATGATCTGGCAACTGAGTTTGACACGAGGTATCAGGGACCCTACTCTGATCGAATAAACGAGCGTCCAGGTGATGTCTCATTGGACCTGATCAATCTTGACTTTTTCGATCTTGGATCTGACCCGAGACCTCCTCACTCCATGGTCCATCAATCTTCAAATTGGCCGAACCTTGATCATGCCGACACAAGTAGCTCTTTGTTCAATGCCTCCGAACTTCCATCGTATCCCCTTGGTGGCCATAATGGTTATGTAATGGAGATGGAAAGTGGAGCAAATGAGTTTGATTCGATCTTGTATCAGTCTGTGTATCATGGTTTGCTTGAAAACGGAAGTCAAACACTACATACGGGTGTTGAATCTTGACTCTTGAGGACAGAATAAAACAACATTCAATGTTGGTGTATAGTATCAGTTGTTCTCGGTCCAAGATCTCTTTATCATTATGTGCGTCTGCATCGTCTCGAGCTAGGTAATCGTCTTCTTCCTCGATACGTCAATTGGCCATGCATACCTTTACCATTTACTATCTTTGTCGAATAATTTCCTGATCTAGAGCACACGGTTCACGGCGCGTGAGAGCCTTAGAACTCGGACACTGGGAAATTGAGACACTAAATTACTTAAAACAGTTTAAACAGATGTAGGAACAAAGCTTACATAAGCTGAGCCGTCTATTGCTTACATAATCCATTACAGTCTACTCCTACTGAGTCCTACACAGCCACACGGAAATTCAAGTCATTCCCCACATGTGCAGGTCGCGCCGTGGCCATTGGGGGCCATGAACTCACCAGTCACGACTCACAGCAACCAACTTGAAAACCCCCCATCTTCTGCGCAGCGTTACTTCTTCACAATGCGACCTCCAGTCGACCCAGAGTATACTGATCCTCGGGATAAAGCTTTGGAATACAAAATCGGATCCTTGGTTAAACTTACAGATGACACATTGAAGACTTTCGACTCTTATTGACTGTTGAGTCTTGACCCACCGAATCTTCAATCCGCAGCAGGGCTGAAAACCGCCCCCAATATTACCCAGCAACTCCAAATCATGGTGAACACGGGTATGCCAAGTCGCGACTGCGAAACGTGCCGCCAGCGCCGAGTAAAGGTCCGTCTGTCGAGAAGGAGATATTTTGAGCTTCAAGCACAAAATTGTCTAATTTTTGTTGGAAAAAAAAGTGCGACCTCGTTCGTCCGTCTTGTCGCCGCTGCCAGAGTGTCGGTCGCACTTGCACTTATCGAGACTTGAACAAGCCGGAGGTTGCTTTTCTCATTCAAACCCCAACCACTTTTCCCAGTCGAAAGACCCGATCGAAGAAACAACCAGTAAGCAACAAACCTGCGAATCCGTCTCTGGCCTCTCAGGGATCTCATGCTCGAGCTTTGTCGGGTGTCAACGCAAAATATCGTCATGTGAATGGGATCCTTCTGTCAATGTATGAGCTCATTCCCCCTTCTTGCGGGATCATTGAATCTTGGGATGCTCATATTGTGCCATTGCTTGTGGATCAATTTTCCTTTCCCACCATACAGGGCAGTCACACACACTGTTCATTGGAGGGTCTCTCTCAGCTCATTTTTCAAGCCAGAGCGGGATCTACTCTCCATCTAGTGGCCTATGCGGTAGGGCATGTCTATCTTGCAAATCGAGCCAAGTCAGTCGAATCAGCAATTTTGCATAAAAAGCTCTACGGGAGATTTCTGCTCAGTCTACGAGCAGATTTATCGCACTCTTCCCGACGAAGGGAAGACTCAATTCTGCTAGCAGTATGGTTTGCATGTCTATATGAGGTGAGTTTCCTCTGATTTCCACAAGCCAGCTCAATGTCTCACCTTCAAGAAGCTCATGAGTGGAGATGGTGGTTCCTACGGGGGGCCAGTGAATTGGGATATTCACAGCAGAGCCCTTGGGCTCCTATTGAAATCGAGAGGCTTTGAACAATTTAATACCACAACAGGTCGTCAGCTTTTTCAGCTTGCCTATCATTACATTGTTGGTTTAGTTTCGTTTTCTTTTCTTGTGGGCTATACTGATTTTCAAAAAGCAAATACAGTCTTTGCGATCTATCACAGACCCGGCACCGGAATCTAGAGAATGGTTCAATGCCATCCAGTCCCGTACAAGCATTGATCAATTGTTTTTTATTCCATCTTTTTTCCACGGAGATGAAGTTGCAAGAGCTTGCCGTGAAGCAATCTCATTTTTCAACGAAGCTACCTCTACAGCCGCAAAGCTTACAGCTGTTGACACCTTAGTTCATGCTTGTGATCACCTGAAAATTCTGTTGGATGCCTCAGTTGATGAATGCCCCATCTCTGTACCGGAGGCGAGCGTGAACCAAATGAAAAAAAGCCAAAGCGGACAGTTGCGAAGGCGAAATCATGTTGATGCATGCATACTTCGCATGCACTCGATATCTCTGGAGCTTTTATTCAAAACAGTGGATCTACTGGAGATCTGTGAGCGCTCTGCCAAACGCATTTCACATCTTCAAGACATGGTTTCTGAGGAATCACAGATTCGGGCAGCGCGAATTTTGAGCACTTTGCCATATCTCCTCCCAGATTATGGTTCTACCTCTCCAAGCTGGGCAGAGTCTCTCCGGATGACATGGCCTCTGAGGATGATACTCGGATCTGCTGCAACTGCGCCCGAAGCCAAGAATAAAGCAAGCCTGGCGTTGAAGAAAATCGCATACGAAGGGGGAATCATGCAGGCAGTGGGCTTATTTTATCCAACCAACTCACTACATGTAATTTGAACATTTGATTTGAATCAATGCAACTTCCCTTTGAAGCTTAAAAATTGATTCATTCTATTCAATATTGCGTTAACTTTCACTGTTCTCTTGCAAATTCAACTCCACACGTGCACGTAGTTTCAAGCTTCCGAGGTGGGGTATTCAAATGGTTCTGAATACTCGTGGAGTTGACGCGTGTGCACAATTATAGCGAAATAGAGGTCTAGGGATTTTATGCTACACATGTGCATATTGTGAAAGGTGAGCCGAGTATTCACAGGTGCAGGGTTTTACTATGCAGCCATGGAACCTTTGGAGATTGACACCTTGGAAGAGACCACATACCCAGTAGCCCTAGGGTTATTCAACCTTGAAGTATAGTATATACAACATACTCAATATTTCAGATAGGTATTTTCTCACTCAGCCATGCAAGATTTTGTGATGCGCAACAATTTGCAGCATCATGAATGTGTTGGGATTAGGCCAAAGGGTTATGTAGAGAGAGAGAATGGGCGAATGATCAAAACAAACTGAACGCAATGATGAGGTGGTTACCAATGCTGGATTGGGAACGAGAAGATCAATGATACTAGTAGGAACAGCAATGGTGGGGTACTAGTAGTATCTTGAAGTGAGAGATGCTAGCTATAAATATTTCTCTTCCTTCTCTGCCTTTTCTCTTCTTTCTCTTTCTCTTCCCCGCCCCTCCCTTGAGACATCAACGCCAGCCTTGGCTCTCAATCGCGACAACCTCGGATTTTCCAGAGTCAATCAACAACACCGGACTCACCTGGAAATTAAACAACAACCTCGGACTGGCAGAGGAACTTAAGGAGGAGGGTGGGTGGGATTCGACAACCCCAGATTCACCGGGGCTATCTGGATTTTCGGGGGAGAAGTGGCTGAGGGTCCAGGTGGAAATGGACGACAATCCCAGATTCACCGGGGAATCAAACAGAATCCTCAGACACGCCGAGGTCAATCAACAACCCAAGCATACTCGCCGGGCATATCTGCATTCTGGACCTGGGGAGGTAGATGGCTGTTGGGGGGACCTGGTGGATATGGACGACAAACCCAGATTCACCGGGCAATCAAACAAAATCCTCAGACTCACCGAGGTCAACCAACAACATCAGACTCGCCGGGCAAATTTGGATTCTGGACCTGGGGAGGGAGATGGCTGTCAGGAGGACCTGGTGGATTTTAAGGACGACAGCCTCAGAATCACCGGGGCAGGACGAAACGATTCCTCTCGACGAACTGTGCCGCCGCCCTGGACACTTATGGATCATCTCTCTCACTTTTAGTAGAGAGTAATTTTTGAAACACCTTGCTTGGCCTCTTTGCATGCAAATGCCTCGCAGCAACTTGGATTTTCCAAGTCTCTTCGGAGCAATCTTTTTTGCCCCCAGTGGGCTCGCACTGGGCAACAGTTATTACCAAACTGTTAGGACAAGGGATTCATACCTTCTCGTGGTGTCCGGTGTTAATCCTCAATGAGGAGACCAAATTGAATCCAAAGCGGGTGTCAGCAAATTGTGCGGAACTTTGAACGAAATCAGTGGAGCGATTTAGTTGAAGGAAATTTCACTCATCACTTTGCTTTTTGTCGTGGGGCATTCTTGGCCTGTTTCTACCAATCTTTTCAATGCCAGTTTATCATCAACGGAAACGGACACTGTCTAAATTCCTCATATGTCGCCTGTCAAGGTCCATGGCATACATTCATTTCATGGCCCTGTGAAAATCCCACAAAGCAGTGCTTAATACTCATCTCGCTTCCTCTCGACTCACTATCTTTCAGTTGTTCATGAGTGAAAACAGCAGACCCATACTCACATTGCCTCTATATCCTTGGAAGGATTCATCAGCTAGAATGGAAGCAAGATTCTAAGTTCCACTATCACAACGTTTTCTGAACAATGACGACACAACTGAGATAGTGCCTTGAGTCCCTTGACTGGTGGGTACTTGCTTTCAAACATTCAAACTACACGGCCCCCATGAGATGCGACAATAATCTCATCACCCAAACTCTATCTTCAATACTATCAAGAGATTTGATGCATTCGGTCGGTCTTTCGCCGGTCGGGATCAATGCTTTGGGAGAGACCCAGTGTGATCTCAAAGCAATTGGCCCCCAAATTCAAGGCCAGCCATCCCTTCAACAGGCTGGCAAAGTAATTTGGATTCGTATTTGATCCTTGAGCCACTTTTATGCCTTGACTCAGATGATAATCTTGTCACCTCGCGAAAAAAAAAGAGACGATATGTCACATGTCACCTGGGCAGTTTCACTGGACGATGCCCGATGGCTGTGGAGAAGATTCAATAAGCACGCTAACCAGATTTAGATATCCCTTTCGAGGCTAGCCAGTTTGGGTTAGTATACGCCACGTGGATCACAAATTATGTATACAATGTTCAGCTGAATCAGCTCTGGTATGTATGGGGCGGATCGACATAGAAGGCTATGCCATTGATTCTTTGCCAGATTTAAAGACTTGGGTTATGCGGAATTGATATTTAAGGAGGGCAGATTCCCTTACTGTGGGACACTTTCTCTGCAACAGAACACCATCTTTCTCTTTCTCTTTCTTTTTTGGAAAATTCCGGTATTCATTCGAAAATGGGGTTATTCAGTAATCTTGGGAAAGGCAACCACACATGTCCTATGCCCAAACATTTTGCCATTGGTACGCTACTACCTAGTACATCCCATCTATCCCAATTCATATCATACATACCTGCAAGTGGGCATATGATAGGTATTGCATGGCTTACAGTTTTGAACTAACAAGATGAGCAGTTGCTGAGCAGAATATAATCGAAAACCTCTCTTTCCATCGCCTCAACATGATTATATCCGGTGCTTCCACTGCATTTGTCTGCATTGCAATATTTAGTTTGATGTTCTGGCATGCAATTCATCTAAGCAATCCGAGAGAGCAAATCAAGTACGTGTAATCGGAACAATTCACCTATCATTTTGGAAATGCGCTGACAGAACGTTTGTATATAGAATATTGAGAATCAGCCTTTTGATTCCTCTTTATACGATAACATCCTTCCTTTCTATATGCAAGCCGTATGCTTACGTTTACATCACCCCCTGGCTGGAACTTTTCCAGGCTGTCGCCCTGGGCTCTTTTTTCCTGCTACTATGCGAATTCATCTCACGCGACAGTCAGTCCGAAATTGATGTATTTTTTTCCGCCTTTCAAGCGCCTCAAAAAAAGCAAAACAAACCCTCTCTCGGCGGATTGGAATGGTTTCGGGTCAGTAAAGAACGTCATATATGCACCTAAATTTACGGAGTTGCTGATATTTCTTTTTACCATTGTTGCAGAAACAATGGATTGCCATCTTTCAATACCCCGTTGTTGCACTTTTGACAAGTCTGGCAACCGACTTCACCCAGATTGCTGGCGTCTACTGTCTTGAAAGTGGCAAAGTGTACTTTGCACATGTTTGGGTAAGCCGAAACATGAACCCATCGTTTTAACCTGGCTTGGTGACATTCGCTCGTGGACTGACATATTACCTACTATCTTCAGCTGACTATCATCACCGAGGCTTCGGTGGCGTTCGCGGTTATCTCAGTTCTCACTTTCTACCGAGCGCTTAAATCCCACTTGGCCAGCCATCAGCCACTTGCTAAGCTCCTGGCTTTCAAATTGATTGTGGGTCTGACATTTCTCGAAAAGGTATGCAATATTATGTATCTAGATTGAGTAATTGTATCAGTATTCTAACAAAGGATTTCAGATTATCTTCACTATCTTGCAGTCCACCAATGTACTGAAACCCAGCTCAACGTTGAGTTACGCCGATGTCAACATTGGGATTCCCAATCTGGTGATCTGCCTACAGATGGTGCCAATTTCTGTGTTTTTCTATTACGCATATGGCGTGGGGCCATACAAAATCAAGCAAGGCGATGAAATCCACGACTTCGGCTTCCAGGAAGGGGCAATCGGCAATTACCAGAAAGTCCCCCGTGTTAGGAATATTTCCAATTATCAGGGAGGAGTTTTAGGTATGCGCGCTTTGGTTTCCCTTTTTAATCCGATGGAGATTTGTCGGGCAATAAAGTTTGGATTTAAAATGGCACAAGAGCTTGGACATCATGATGAAAGGAATAAAGACAGTGGAACAGGCATCGGGATCAATATGAGCCCCGAAAGTGTGCCCCTTCATGAGCAGAGATATGGCCCAGGAGATATATGAGAGGGTTTTAGATCATACCTAGTAGACAGGGGCTATGATAAGGACTCGGCGGAATGCTTTCTTGGAGCTGTGAGAGAAGTTGAGGGGACACGTGAAACATTGAAATAAATCATTTTGTTGATATAACATTGATCCAGAAAAACCCGTGATATGTAGTAGAAAACGGATTCAATCAGACTCTAGTATATGCTCCCCCCAGCGCGTCTCCTTGACAAAACCTTCGCTTTGTCTGTTCCCTGGTTGATCCTTATCAAAGTCCAGCCTATCCGGAACCTTTAATCCATTTGTTATGTGGTTACGTATGAACCACAAGGAAACTCCATCACGATACAGCCAAGGGTCCTCGGTGCGACGCTGCCATTTCTCCAGGCTGGACCTCAGGCTTTCTAGAATCTCTTTGTAATCTGGGTCTTTTACCAGATTCTTCACCTCATCTGGGTCGTTTTTTAAATCATAAAGCTCTTCGGGTGCTCGAAAGAAGTAATCTTGCAATCTTCGGCCACCGATCATGATCTCCTTCTCCGTGGAATTTCGAATATCTTCCCATGAGAGTGACCCATATAGGTCAGCTGCAAATGGAAAGTCTAAGCGCCATGCTAGATTCCGGTGATACTTGTATCGTCGGTTCCGTATGAAACGAGTCGGCCAGTAGTTGGTGACCTCGTGGAAGGTGTGGGATCCAAAAACATGATCGAAGCCTGGTAATTCAGCCTGGTTTCCCAGAATTGGGAGAAGTGAGCGTCCTAATCGCTTTCCTGTCGTGTCCTTGACTCCTGGGTGATTGACAAAATCCAAAATAGTTGGAAGGATGTCAACATATGACACCATATTTGTGCTAACGGCTGGTGGAGATTGAGGATCCCTGATGATCAAAGGTAGTCGGACTCCGGCGTCAAACAGAGTTGTCTTGGAATTGATGAACGGTGGGCCGTTGTCGCTCACAAAAATCACCAGAGTCGACTCGGCCAAGCCTGAATCATTCAAACCATCGAGAACCATGCCAACGCCCTGATCCAGACGGTGAATCGAGTTGTAATACTCGGATAGCTCAGATCGAGCTCCGGGTGAATCGGTGATGAAAGACGGAACCTCGACATTCTCTGCGGTATAACTCCCTGTGGTAATCCGAGGATCGTATGCCAAATCATTACCGAATCCGCCCCGTGTTTGATCGCGATGGGGATCGTGAAATCCGACCGTCAAACTAAAAGCTTGCTGGCTTTTTTTGACATCTTGAAAAAAAGATCTTGCTTGGTCGGCAATTACAGCGACATCCCGAGTGACGCTTTCCTTTGTCTCTTTCCAAGGGTAAACGCTCGACGGGCCAACATGTATTTTGCCGAGAATTCCCGTCTGGTGTCCACTTTGATTCAGTAGCTGCGGTAGAGTTTCGACATGATCGAATGTGACAAAGTGATGCCGATGGCTTGCGAGTCCATATTGACCATTTTGGTGGGTATGAAGGCCAGTGTAGATGACAGAACGACTTCCACTACACGAAGCAGTACTTGCAAATGCATAGTCAAATCGAGTACCCTGACCAGCAAGTCGATCAATATTTGGGGTGAGGATTGTCGTTGCACCGTAGCAGCTCAGTTGTTTTCCAAGGTCATCCGCTATGAGCAGAAGGACATTTTTGCTTTCACTCATGGCGACGTGATGATCCGATACAGCGCAAAAGAATCAAAGTATTGAGAAGTAGAAAAAAAAGTTGAAAGAATTAACCGATGGGAACCAATGAACGAAGTGAAGAATGTAAGAGTTGGATGAGTCGAGGGGCTTTTGTGGCCCGGTGACCCCGCTCAGCAACAACCACACTCAGATGTCGTTATTGCAGATAAAGCGAAGCGAAGCACCTCATAGTGGTGGATTAATGAAATATGTGCTAGATCCTCCTTGGCAGATATTTTAAAGATTAAGCTCCGTGTGTGTAGAAGTGATGCTATGTTCATGTAAAAAGCGTGATTTGCCCTAAAAATGATGTGCTTGGGATCGGGTAATTAATGACATTTCTTTCTCTCTTTTTCAAAGGATATTACATTTCTCGCTGACACTCTGGAACATCATTACCCGAGGGACTTTCCATGAAGCTGAATCATTTTGCTTCATTATTACATCCTAAGTTCCTGAGTTCCTGAGTTCCTGAGATATGGGTGTTGGCCAAGACTACATGTATCGATACCTTGGAATATACTAGCAGGTACATACTACTACCACTTCCAGAAGCCTTTTTTAAAAAGTCTCTGGGCTGGATCCCATGCATACTACTAGTACTATATCGGGTGTACTTTCATTTCTTTCATTTTGAGAATCGGTTATTATCCCACTACCGGCAGCTCTCTACAGTTCGATCACCAGTCACGCAATAGGATCGATAAGCGCCACGACGACTATTCGGGTTGGAAGATATTGGTTTTTTTCTTTTTTTCTTTCTTTATTTGCTATAGTCATCAGTTTGTTATTTCCCAGATAACCGATCAGACAAAAAAGAAAGTCAATCTAAAGTTGCCTACTGGCAAGCGAGATATCCATCGCTCTAAATCTGGCTGCTGATAGAGAATTTTCCACCAATGTCATTTCTGCTATTAGGCCAGCCCTTATAGACCCCCAAATTAGGCTAATCATATTGAGCCAATCAACAGATTAACACTGCATGCATTAGGAATTTTAATTGGTGTATTGAAAACTGATGCCATCCGCACTTGCATGGCGAAGAAGTGACCAATGCGGATATGTGTTACAACATGGAAAGGTCCCCAGCCAACATAAGCCACCACGGTAACTACTACACTTCTCAGAAGTTATCAATCTGGTTTGAGCTACATCGCACTTGGACATCACTATCCGCACCAGGTCCTATATCATCACACCATCATTTCTGTCAATCACGCACCTCGGAGAGTTAACATTGTGGTTGTATTTAAGCAGAATAAATGGCCACATGAAAAGAATAAGAGAACAAGACCCAGTCCACATAACCTTCATACCATCGGTCATCCGACTCTGGCTCTGCCCGACTTTGGGAATGGATAATAATCTTCATCCCTCGGGTCCAGCACCTGCTGAAGTGCATTCCAACGAAGAAGAAACCCTCAAACAAGGGGGTTTCGTGAATCTGGCTGAAGCTGATCCTGTCAATGAATCTCAGTCATTGTTTTCATTCTTTCGCCGTCGCCACACCAAGAACGACCCCGATGCCACTGCCACAACTCGCAGCGTGTTTGATGACCCTGTCTTGGCAAAATTCTACACGCCCCATCCTGGTTACGAGAACCTGCACCGTTTCGATCCCGAGGCAAGATGGACATATCGCGAAGAAAACCGAATTCGACGAAAGGCTGACTGGACAATTCTTCTCTGGATTCTCGTCATGTTCTTTGGTCTCAATCTTGACCGAGGCAATTTGGCAAACGCCGCTGCCGATAACCTGCTTGATGACCTGAAGCTGACCACCGACGATTACAACAACGCACAAAATATGTACCGAATTGGATTTTTGATCGCAGAGATCCCATCGCAGATGGTCGGGAAACGACTGGGACCGGATCGTTGGATTCCTGTTCAAATCATACTGTGGAGCCTCGCATCAGGTGGACAGTTCTTCATGCAGAATCGCGCTGGGTTTTTCGCGTGTCGATTTTTACTGGGATTCTTCATGGGTGGTTTCATTCCAGACTCCATTCTATATCTGTCCTATTTCTATACGAAGGCTGAAATGCCATTCCGTCTCGCATTATTCTGGTTTACTGATTCCATGTCCGGTGTGATCGCATCTTTTATTGCATATGGCGTATTGCACATGCGTGGTGTTGATGGGCGTGAGGGCTGGAGATGGTTGTTCTTGATCGAGGCACTCATCAGTCTTGTCATTGGCTTCCTGAGCTTCCTATTTTTGGTCCCCGGTCCGACTCAAACCAAGACATGGTGGAATCCGAAGGGAATCTTCAACGAACGAGAGGAAACCATCATTGTGAACCGGGTCCTGCGTGACGACCCTTCCAAGGGAGATATGCACAATCGACAAGCACTCACACTCGGTATGCTTTGGCGAAGTTTGAAGGATTTCGATCTGTGGCCCGTCTATATCCTTGGAATTCTTTTCGAAATTCCCACGTCGCCTCCAAAGACATACCTCACTCTTTCACTTACCGGAATCGGATTCACCACTTTCCAAACAACTCTTTTGACAATCCCGGTCACCGTCTTTGCTGCAATCAACCTGCTTTTGATCACGGAATTGAGTGTGCGGGTGAATCAAATTTCCCTTATCGGCCTCTTCGCCCAACTTTGGTCCCTTCCGTTCCTCATCATCCTCTATACTTCGGCGGGGACTTTATCTCACTGGGGTCTATACGCGGTTTCGTTCGTTCTACTGGGGTGGCCAAATCCACAGGCTGCTCAAGTTGGATGGTGCTCCCGTCTGAGTAACTCAGTTCGAACCAGAGCAGTCAGTGCTGCTCTGTTCAATATTATGATTCAACTCTCTGGAATTGCGTCTTCCAACATTTACCGGTCAGACGACAAGCCGCTATATCGCCGAGGCAACAGGCAGCTCATTGCAATTAACGTCGCTGCCATTATAGCCTATGCTCTTGCTAAGGTCTACTATGTCAGCCGGAACCGTTGGAAGAAGACACAGTGGGATAAAATGGATCACCAAGAAAAGGCTGTGTACTTGGAGACAACTACCGATCAGGGAAACAAGCGCCTGGACTTTTATTTCGACAGCTAAAACAGCCCCAACAAGTCAATAATATACATACGGTATGTTTATTTAAATGTTCAATTGGGCTTGCCCGTTTGACTTGATGAAAGCTGGATGCATTTCCAGAGTGAAATTCAATCTTGACTGCCCCTTCAAATGTCAAATCCCTGGACCTCATTTAGATCAGAAAGGGCGCTTATCTTTGCTTGAAAATATTAATTCTCTCTGGGTACTCTTGAATCCAACTTACTTTCACTGAATCCTCTTGTAACGGTATCAAATTCGGTGAAAAGCTATCTCCGAACCACGGGTAACTCCTGAAAGATGCGACTCCTCTTCTCTTTCATCACGAGCCCGAGGATTTGGTATATCTCCTTGGAGCCGGTAGGTACTACTGGGAAGATACTACTACCTATCACATAAGAGTGGACAGAATACGAGTCGAGGTTAGCCCCGATCATATCCAGTGAAATCCATGGGTTGGAACTTGCAAGTTGCGCTAACCTCCGTTCGTATTCCATCATAACCCCGTGTCGGCCGTCTTAACTCCGCTTACTTGAACAAGATATATGATGCCGAACTGGTAATTCCATGCTAAATAATCAATGTATAAATGAAGAGACAATGTCCTCAATCCTCCAACTGAAAAATCATTTCAGATCAGCATTCAATCCAACTCTTCCTTTGAGTCGCGACTCATTCTGTTCAAACCCTTGCAGTCTTCTCTTGACCACTATGTCTATCGAGCCCATCAAGAACGTTGCAATCGTCGGTGTAAGTACATATGGCTCCCTCCCTCCTTTTGACCATGTCATAATTCTAATCGTACACAGGCTAGTGGCCGCATCGGTGGTGCGTTCGCAAAAGCCCTTTCGGCAACGGGAAAGCACAACGTCACTGTCCTCGTTCGGAAGGAGAGCAAAGCCACACTTCCCGAAGGAGTTCACGTCATCAGGGTCGACTACAACGACGAGGACTCGATCATAAATGCACTCAATGGCCAGCAATTTCTTGCCATTACCCTCGGGGTTCGGGCTCCTGAAGACTTGCACGCAAAAATCACCACCGCTGCTGGAAAGGCTGGAGTCACTTACATCATGCCCAACGCCTACGGATATCCAGCAAACCCAGATAGCGATGACGTTTACGGGAAGGCTGTTCTGACCAGGCTGAACGATGCCAACAATGGCGTTTCCTCTGGGGTAACTCTTTCTTGTGGATTCTGGTACGAGTGGAGTCTGGCGAGTGGTGAGCAGTGGTTCGGCTTTACGATCAAAGACCGAAAAGTCACATTCTTCGATGACGGGAAACGCACTCTAACGGTCAGTACCTGGGATCAATGTGGACGTGCATTCGCCGCTTTTCTCAGCTTGCCAGAGACTGGTCACAGCCCATGCGTGAGGGACTTCAAGGATGTCCCCATCTACAGCTTTCAAGTCTCACAGCGCGACATGCTGGACAGCCTGCACAGAGTACTCGGCACGAAGGACTCTGACTGGGAGATCAAGTATGAGCCTGTCTCTCAGCGCATCAAGGATGGAGCGGAGGAATTTGCTAAAGGGATTTTCACCGGATTTGCAAAAATGCTGTATGGAGGGGTCTTTCAGGTGGACAACAGTCAGAGTGATTATGCTTCTACGCTTTCGGTGGCAAATGAGACCCTTGGGTTGCCCAAGGAAGATCTTGATGAGGCCACGAAGCGGACAGTTGAGATGGTCGAAGGTGGATGGAATCCCTTTGGAAATATGGGTTGATTGGCCGTACTATTTTGCCAAAGTCAGTGGCATCCAACTCATCAAAGCATCTCCCGGAATATGTACGTTGACGGTCTATCAATGATGGCTATAGCAATTGTGCTGAATACATTCAATTCATTGTTCAGGTTAAGATTCCGAGGTTGATATTGGCTTCGTTGGCAAGACTCGTGGACATTCATAATACATAGCACTCTACACGTGTGTACTGCACATGTGTACTTGCTGTGAGGTGCAACGTGGAAATTATTTACATTCATAATATATTGGCAGTCATCCATTAAGAATTACATATTCATTACATTAATAAAACGTTTAGCCCTGTTACAGATAGTCATACACGTCATTCTAGGCCTGCCAGACACCAACCCGTGTCCGAGTTTCGCCCGTAGGAATTGAGGTCAACTGTGTCGCCAATCGGCCCACAGTCTCTCTTTCAGAGCCAACCATCTCAGCTTCAACCGTTTGCATTGCGCGGACTTCTTGCATCATGACTTGGATGGATTCCACGAGACCCCGGGCTACTCGGGTAAGAGCCGACTGCTCCAAACGCTCGACCTCACCAAAGCCAAGAATATCCAATGTTTGAAGCTGGCGGGCACATAACTCCAGCTTGGCCTGCAAGCCTCGTACTTCCTCTTTCCACCTTGGATCCAACGGCTCGATAAAATCTATCCCATCAAGGACGCGGGCCGTCTGGCGACGGCTCCGAGTATCTTCCGCACGGTCGATCCAGTCCTCGAATATAGCAACTACGCGTGCATACCGCCCGGTTGTAGTACAATCAAGATCCGACACCTCTTGCAGGATCTGAGACAGAATTTGAATTTGTTCTGGAAATCCATGTGGCCCATTATGGTCGCGACAGTTCTGTGACCAGGATCCGAGAGTTTGTGTATTGAGCTTGGATTGTCGCATCTGTTCCTCTCTCTGTGTAGAGCGGTATTGACCCGCGACAGTGTCATACTTGGTCCGTAAATTAGATTCTGTCTCCATCTTCCACTCTGCATGTTTTTCCAGGGTGTTCGAGTGAAAGAGGCTCAGCTGGAGTAGTTCCGTCTGCAGGGCCGCAATATCCGGCCATGTTGTCGGAATGAGGTGATCACCCGATGCAGATGTATCTCCTGGCGTCGGAGTTGGGGGTTTGGTCAATTTCTTCGACGCATACTGTTGTTGGTAGGATGAAAAGCCAGCTCGTGGTTTCTGAGCCGAATCCGTTGGTATTGTTTTAATGTTTGATGGGATCATCTGGCTGCGGTGTCGTGCGTGACCTTTCACCGCGGTCGGGTCGGTCTTCACTGGCTGCCGCAATGAGAATGAACGTGCTGGCCGAGGCGGTGGTGGCATCTCTGCCTTCTTTGGGGATGGAGGTCTGGGAGCCGTAGAGACTTGGGTGGGCGAGCGCATGGGCGGCTTGCGCGGAGAGGGCGGCGTAAAGGTAGGCGTCGCAGGCTTTGTTGGTGCCGAGACATTGCTACGAGTTGAAGCTGATTTCAAGGTTACGGGACGCATGAGACTCTGACGACGAGCAGAAGCCGTGGCGCCGGTCGAAGGCGTTGCAGTCGAGGGCGTTCCCTGCTTTTCAGGGATCTGGGGTCTCCTGGGTGACGTCTCTCGAGGTCGTCTTTCGGTTGGTGGGAGTCGAGCGGTCGCGCCATCGTCTCGCACGGTGTTACTGCGCTGCGGCAGCAAGGTTCGAGCCCGATTGGAGGTAATAATATCTTTGGCCGAGGAGTCGACCAGCGAGGGGGTGGAAGCGGTGGGACGGGCGGGTGCCTTTGTCCCGGGCGCGAGACGGGCGATGTGGGAGGTCTGCAGCACTTTAGCCATTGGAATGAATGGGAGCGGCGGGGGGGGTTAGGATCTGCCGGGAAATTAACCTGACGGGGCTCTCGCAAGGAGGCCGAACGGGTAGGAATGGGCATGGTTAGGTTTCAAAGCCACATCTTGCGTGTTCTGAAATTTTTCTCTTTGGGAACTTTCTCCCCAATATGTCGAGTTGCGTTGGCGAAAGAAAAAAAAGTCCGGGTTCGCGTCGATCCCAAACAATGTCACGCACGGGGTTATCGGGAAGCAGCCGGTGGATCATGGGGGTTTTTTTTATTTTTTATTTTTTATATATTTTGTATTTTTATTTTTTGACTTACTTTAAATATCCGTACTAACAAGCCGAACCACTAGTTCTAAACCACTAGTTATATTATAGGTTGTGCTCCGTACAACTAATGTAAATTTAGGTACACTTTCAATGTCCATGAACCACCAATTCTGCTCGGCAAGAAAAGGAGGGGAAAAAAAACATCGATTGATTGGATCTGACGATTAATGCGGAATAACTCTCGGAAACAATGTTTACACCTCTCAAGTGCTTCAAGTGTTCCCGTACACATGTGCACATGTGCATGCACATGTGTACTTGGACCTAACATTGAATACCCAATTCATAGGGCTTACATACTCTCAAGTGCTGCATACTACTAGTAGTATCTATATATAAATGCTGGAACTTACACTCAAGTGCTGCTGGAATATTTGAAGTACTTTTTAACCTTTGCAAGCACTTGAGTACCATGGAAATCCACCTTTTAAACCAAGATCTTACACATATGCAGTATAATCTTCAAATCTTAGGACCGTTTTCCGATACCGTACATATGTAATACCAGGGTTTTTCCCGCAACATTGAATTGAATCGTCGCAAGTAGATGACGTCGACCACTGAATTACCAAATGACGAACTCTTGGGGCTTTACCTGATACGGACATGATCGACGTACTCTGGCTTGAAATGCACTCTATCGACCAACTACTTAACCCCCTTCCTCTGTTCATTCGCTAGATCGTAGACAAGGTACTAACCGTGCTGCCCCAGTTGGGCGCCACGCATCTGGTCGACCCGCCCATGACAACACCATGCAGCGTAGGGGGGAGCTATGATGAAAGTTGAGGGGGAAATCGGGGGGGGAAAGATGATGAACGAAATCGTTAAAACTGAAGGAAATCTGATGAAATCTATGGAGATCGTCGTATTGGTATTTTATCGTAACATTTGAAAATCACTTCAGCCCCAAACTCCGGGGGGGCCAGAGGCTGTGTGAAACAATAGTGAGATAAGCGTTGGGAAGGGGGGGATGCCGATCAAACGTGGTGGGTTCTTGTGATTTCTTTCCCCCCCCCCCAAGGAAACACATCGAAGTCTTTTTTGGTTTTTCAATGGGAAGATTCTCGAGTGACGCCAACGACTATAGCAAAGTACAAGACTGGTGACCAGTACCTTGAGTGTGTTGGACTTGAACTCTTTGGAAAACCGGATTTCCATATCGGCATCTTACAACGTTACCTTAAATTACCAGACCGTGACGGGAGGTTCTGACCTGGTGGCTGCTCTAGTGGTATTTGGGCTTTTCTTTACCGAATTCGAAGTATACAAAGGCCTAAAGGGCCAAAAAGGGATATTCATCTCCAAGATAAACATAAAACCCCTTTCCTTTTCCCTTTTTCTCTTTCCTTCAAGATCCAACCAAAGCCATGGATGCACCACTGACCCTCTCGCCCACTGGCGTTCCCGGTCCTACCGTCTCATCTCCCATCACCCTGGACATTGTTCGTTGCTCCCGCTGTCAACAATCCCTCAGCGTAGGGACCCAGTCCAGCGGGGCCGTTCAATTCGGCATGAATTCCTACTACTGCAACCGATGCGCATCCAAGGTTGGATTTGTTCGGTGAAGAAGAAATCTATCGCGCAAGAGACCACGAATAGAAAATACCAACGAATGATGATATCTACCATATGCATACCCTTCGGATAATCCTCCAGATCACCCATATACCTCCACATACCCAACCACCGCACCGGCCAGGCCTGCTGTCCCCTTCAACTGTTCACCATGAACAATGAACCAAGACATTTCACGGTCGCTTCGATGACAAACCTTCATTTCGACTCGCCGACCGGCTGACCCCTTGTGAAAGGGCCTGTGCGGGACACAGCCATTCCGTCGCATCCCGATTCCTGGTCACAGAATCATGGAATTTATTTTCCCGATTGGATCGAACTATCCGAGATATCGATCCTTTATACCAGCAAATTCACCATGCCAACACTATGGAAGTGCAGGAATGCACGAATGGAATTGGAGAAACGGGAGGGAAAAGAGAGGGGGAAATACGGGAAACGGGGAAGCAAAGACCGAGATAATGGACCTCGGCTTACGCATGATGTTGCTGTATCATATCCTTTTGTTTTTGTTTTTTTTTTATAAGAAAACATTTGGTGCTGCATTGCATACGCGTTGAAAACTCGCACTTTCGAATGTCGCTGGCATTTTCTGAGCCATCATTTTTGCAATTTTGCAATTTTTGCGACCTGTGAACTACAACTTAGGCTACATGTAGAGAGAGCATTTTCAGACTTAAATATCTACGGAGTACCTGGATGATTCAAAAAATTTATTTTTATTCAACATGCTCTAGACCCAAGCCTTGGAACTCTTCAGCTGCTATAACAAACCAATTCCAAGTTTCCCTGCGACATGTCCATATGTCCGCAGTTAAGCGCTAATGACTCAATCTCCTGCACATGTCTACACACCATTTGAAGGTGTATTTCCTCTTCAGGAAGCGCCACTGGCCATGTACAGCTCAGTGCTTAGAGCTCCACTGGTTCAAATGCTACTCTACCATCCAACTTATTCCCAGATTCTCAGGTCCCTTGGGGATACACGGTCGCGTGCACCATGTGCTCAACATTCTGACTATATCTGATCACTGCGTCATTTGACCTTGGAATGGCAAGATATACTTTCCAGGTTCTTTTTTCTTTTCTCAGTCACACAGTGTACACTTGAGTCTTGATCATGGTCCTTCGCCCTACAAGAGGGTTCCTCAGATCGTCAGATCGGCACACACGAAGAACCGATGTCGATCCCTATGTCGGCGGATCCGCAGGCTCCCAGATTCCACGGGGTACTGGACGCTCTAATCTCGGGCCCGACAAGATGTGAAAGGTGCAAAAAATGAAAAAAATGAAAAAAGAAAGGAATCCAAGCTGAGGAATGGAGGGGCAAGGCTGCAGTGTGACGGACCCTTGATCCCGCCACATTGGGGGAGCTGGTTGATTTTATATTTTCCCCCCACCAGTGCAAACCAAGGTAAACTGGTTGGAAAGGATTTGCAGTTGCGAGACCCGGAGTCCAAGGGTGATGAGGAAATATTGAAATGTTCAATCTTTGTGCATGGCAGCTCCATCTCAAATGGATTCATGACGGGAAAAAAAATATAATAACTCTTGCATTTCTCAGCCACGATCATAGGATCTGCAAGGTACTTGGTCTTTCACCACATTTAATGTTGATCTATTCGGTGATTTTCAAGAGAGAACATTTGAAGAGAAGAAAAAAGCAATCTGTTATCGACTTGACGGCCCGCATGGCGTGCATTTCATGTTGCTTGAGGTTCAATAGGTTCCTCTGGAAATCGGGTATCCCCGTCGATCCTCTCTTTTTTTTTTCTCTTTTTATCTTTTTCTCTTTCCTTTTCTTTTTCTTTTTTTTTCAATTTTACCAATTTTTTTTTAATCTCAAGTTCAAGATTATCGGATCGGGGATCTGACTCTAATGACACCTAAACTCCACCTTTTGATGATTTCTGCACGACTAATGGATTAATGATTCTGCATCGAAAAGTCAAATGTGATTGATACGGTATGGCCCGCTCCGCTGAACTCCACCTTTCTATTTTTTGTTTTTTTTTTTGGCGAATTCCAGGGTAAACAGAAAAGCTGATATGGTCAATTTTATAATGCGATCGGATCTAGCGGTGTAACCCGAAACATGCTAAGCGCTGCATCAAGCAGATCTGGGTGTTCCGTGCACTATCACGGGTGTACGACTTTCCTTGGGAGCCCTACAGTGCAAGTGTAAGTTCTAATCCAACAATTGGTCAATCCATGACCAGGGAGACAAACACATTGGCGATGCAAAAGAAAGGAAAAAAAGCAATACCAAAAAAAAAGAAAGAAAAATCAGAGCAAAAAAAGTTGACAGGTGTATATGTTCCTGTTCCTGGGAACTATTCCCACCAGGGTGGTACGGGAGGCATGATTTATTGCATTTTGGCGGATGAAAAAGGAGCTGAGCTCGGCCTGAGCTCGGGCGTCTTCGCGACAGAAATGACATATCGCAGCATCACGGACAGGTGTTCTCCATAACTCCTACTCGTTATTGGCCAAAAGTACCTGCTGGGCCCTTGTTACTTGCCGCTCTGGGTCTCGCCTCCCCTAACTGCTGCAGACTGTCCATTATGACCAATGCTCCAGTTTATTCACTAGTCGCCCGTGATTTATCTATCTTACAATGAGAGAGATTCTCTGTGAAACATCCAGAAACCTTTCCCTTTCTCTCGCGTTTACATTTCACAACCCATATAATACACTCGACAACTCTCACTCCTGGTTTGTTTTCATCCACCGTATCTTCAACCTGCATTCGCTTGAAAAACAAAAATTATCTCAAGGTACGTCCGGTTGCCTTACTTGTCTGTATCCCAGTAACCGTACAATTTCTTGTCTGCCAACGTCTCATCTCTGGTGAAGTCGATAGTCGGCTATGAGACTCGATCTTGTCTGGTTTAAAACGCTGGCTTACAAGCAATCCCTGTTCTCAAACTCAAGCTCCAATGGCTCAAAGCTAATCGGCAAATTGGGGGGTTTTTCTTTGCTTGCAGAGACCTTTACAAAGCCATTGTTCCAATTGATTACAGTACCGACTGAACTACCCTGGTCGGAGAAGTCGAAATCGGCGGCTTTGCAACATCTACTATCGGAATTCAATTCTATATCCAAAGTCGACAGTCGCAAAACTTCAATCGCAAACTCGAATTATCGTGAATCCGGTTTTTTTATCACCCCACCAGAAGCCGTGTATCATTTTCTATAAACAATGCCGTACCTTGGACGAGAGAAAGGACGTAGTTCGAGATCCCGCAGGTCAGACGATGAATTCGTCGTGTTTCTCCAAGGAGTGAGAATTGTATCTCCAAGAATATTCCAAATGATACATTCTAACCGGTTTAGATCCCCGCACACTGCCGCTGGCAAGAGTTGAAAGACCTGGTGCGCCAAACTGCGCAGCATATCCGACAAGCCGTGGTATACGATGACAGCCACGGATTCCCTACTGGATTGGGTCAAATCATAGTCAAGAACGAAGACGAGGCGTGGCGGACTTATCGTATGTTGCTCCAAGGCCTCCCCAAATGTGCCCCGTCTCCAAAATGCTGACAGAGATATAGACCGGTTATCAACCAACGGATGGGAGGGCCAAAGTTTGGTCGTTACCTTAGCACGGACCAATGCTCCTACAAAGGCCATAGCTGGTCCTACCAGAAGCCCACCGGCCATGATTCAGAGCTCTATACCCGGCCATTCGACTCCACCTCGGCCGGGCAGTGTGGCCATGCCTCCGTCGCCAATCTCACCCGAGTATGTCTCCCAAACATTTGAAGACCTCACAGACACAATCCTTCTATCTTTATCAAGACTAAAAAAAATCCATTTAGGTCTACCCAATCTCCGAGCACGACCTTCTCATACCCCTGTGACTATGGTCACCTGATGAGTCCCATGTCAATGAACTCTCATCAATTCTTTCCCATGATGCCAGATCCTCACAGCCAGCCCATACAATGCTTCCCGCCATCCCCAATGATGCACTGCACCACGTTTGATCCTCCAGCCTGGAACATGATGCCTATGTATCCGATATACCCCATGTCTCCAATCCCGCAACTCCCAGAGTCGACCGACAACGTGTACTCCCTCCCACACCCGCGTCAACCCTGGGCCAAAGACTCAGCCACCATTTTGACACCGGATCTCGCTCAGCGAGCAGTGGATATCAAGAACCTCCACACCATGACCACGGCCTTTGACCTCGAGACTCTTCTCCAGGGCGTCGGAATAGTTGAACAGTGCAATGTGAGTGTAACCTACGATGCAAAGCTGAGCCAAACGCAGGCACACGGGTCGGCAATTATGCATAATGTCGAGCAGGCGAGGAGGGCTGTTACGATGCTCAACAATATGATGTTCATGGGTTCACGAATTTGCGTGGAGATGGATACCAGGCCTACCGTGACACGAAGTGGGAGCTGGGATGGGTCTATGGGGCCCTCAGATCCGGATCTATTGGAGCTCACTTCGAGGATGATGGGATCCAAGTCTGCCAAGGCTAGACAGGAGACCTCTTCCAAGGACGTGGAGCTTTTTAGGCCACTTGTTGTTGATGGATCGGGTCAGAGCTCGTCATTAGAGGTGTTGTCAACCTCTGCGCCTGTTTAGACTTGAAAATAGGCTGGTGGGCTGATTGAATGGGTAATATGGATGTAACTATCATCATGGATATAATGTATTATGTGGGAAGGTTTGGAGTTTGGTCGGTGTGAACAGAACAAAATTCATTGGTTTATTGATGCTCCCTCGGCATAACAAAATCTGAAGACCAATCATCCTTGATATGCTCGTGAACCAGCTCAGACTGTCTGGCCTTTCTTGACGTCGCGTCATCTTAAATCCTCTGGACCCTAGCCTTGGGAAAATATCCGTAGTTCGATATCTGTAGCTCACCTGATATTCCACTCCATTCAGCTCCTCGGCCTCGTCAATAACGGGTACAAAGTTAGGGTAGCATTAGCAAAGGGTGATCAGGGCTGTGAATAGCTTGATCTCGGTTGGCTTGGGTCTGTCGCTGACGATGACTGGAGCCAGAGACCCCAAAGTCGTGCCGTGAGAGGGGCCAGTAGTTCAACTGCTGGTATTTTGGATCTCTTATCCAGTGAGACTTCTCTCTGTGTGACGAGTTTGCCCATTTGGGGCCTGATAGGATGTTTATGGGGAACGACTGTAAGAAGTCGGAACGTATTAATTTCTGGAGCAGTCCAGTCAGGCTGTAAGTTGCTGTATCAAAGACCAATGGCCAAGCGGAGTAAAACAGCGGTCGTAGATGAGGATGAAGAAGAAACTTTCAATCATGAACTTGTACCAACTTTGGAAAATAATTTTGTAGCATACCCACTGGCAGCTCTAGGCCTTGCATCTACAGAGCATTCCATCATATAGAATCATTATTTCATTGAAGTAAACATGTCCTTAAAGTCGTGGTGATACATTTATCGTATCTCATGCCTAACCCGCTACATCAATAGTAATAAACGCATTAACGCCATATCCGAGAATCATAAAGCACAACAAAATTACAATGCAGTACAAAATGCAGTGCAGGAGGAGACAGTCGAGGAATCATTTCGCATGGGTGACCATTTCGGCATAGACACCTGAGGGAATTCGCTGCACGAGGAGTACCGTCAGAGCGATGATCTCCTTGGCATTAAGGGGAGGAAGGCTTCGAAGAAATTTGTTTGGACTAGTTCACCTGTTAGCCATGCATTATTGATTTCCAACAGAACAAGCAGTACTTACTTATCACTTGCAAGAAGTGCATCTCGCATGCGGACTAATTGAGCCACAATACAAACAATATTCAAGTGGGAACCATAGGCGAAGAGGAAATCCCAGAGGTGAAGAACCTCGGGGAGAGGTGGTGTACAAGCGCAGAGTGTGAGGACGGATGGGAAAGCATATAGCTCTGCATACATTCCCTTGGAGAACAGGTGAGCAGCGAGTTTTGGCTCTACAATCTCCAGGCACTTATCGACTAATCGAAGGCCCCTGTGTACTCCATCCATTGCGCCTCGGATGTAACCAGGGCATTCCTTCGTGACAAAGAAGTGGAACAGAGCAAACGCTTCAACCTCGCTACGGGCAGCATAAAGAAAGGGCGCACAAAGTACATTCATTCCCTGCACGTATATGGCAGCTTCACCGATAGGAGGGCTGTTCAAAGAATTTGGTTGTTCGGGTTCCTCCTCAATACTAGGTGGTGTATTGATTAGGAGTTCCAAATCGCGTCGTCTGGAAGAAGGCCGGGATTTTCGTTTGGGTCTCGAGTCGTGCAATTTCCAGGCCACAGCGTTCAATAAGCGGATCAAGCTTGCCTCGGTGACACGGCGTTTGAACAGAGGATCGGTGGCGAGAGTGCGAAATGTGTCATTGCGAATTTTGGCGTAGGCTGGGGAACGGCCTCGGTGAATGAAGGCAAGATATTCGTCGGTAGGAACAGGGGGGATTTTGAAAAGGACCAGCCAAAGGTAGATTCTGTAGGCTGACTGCGAAAAATTGTTAGACCAGCATTGGAGCAAATGGATAATGATCTTACCATGCCGTCTCCGTCTGCGTCCACTCTACACGATAGAATCAACAATCTCAATTCTTGTAGCCCTTCCCGGCCTTGCCCATTCTGTGGACCATCACGTAAAAATGTTTCTAGGGGCGACCTCTTAATTCCTATCCCTGACCCAGTCTTGCGCGGTGGACGTCGTGCGGGGGCTGTTGCGGTGAGAGCTGCCATGCGAGCAGCAGCGTCACTATTTGATCGCGCTCGACGGTGGGTGGGCGTTCGCATGCTTGTAGCGCCGAGAATTGTAGCCGTTTCATTATCGGTGCCATGAGCTCCCGAAGATTGAGCTGACTGAGTCTGTGCAATCAGGGCACTCGAAGTTGTCAAAACTTGATGCGATCTGATCTTTCGTAGCGAGCGCATTGTCTGTGGCGATGGTGGAACATCGGCTGGGCCTTCAAAGGCCCAAGAAGCGTGACTTTGAGCCATGTTATGGTGATGACTGCATTTGATGGGCAGTACACGCCCCGAGTGGTGGTTGTGTAGCAGGCTAGGATGGTACTAATCACGTTGCCGTTGCCGCGGTGGCTGGAGATGATTTTCTGCCGTTGGGAGGATCAATCTGGAGCACACGCGTCAAATACACCAATCAGCTACGCATTTGCTTAGATCTGAAACATTTAAAAGTCTCATTTTTTTAATTGGCGCACTCTAGTACTTCTTTGATTGGTTTAAAATATAGGTAGTAAATTTGTTGGTTTTGGTTAAAGTGCCTGCGCAAATACAAGTATAGAAACAAAGTCAAAACACCGCCAACGCCCAGTCCACAGTCGAATGTTAAGGATATCATGCATGTCAAGCTGGAGCGGTACCGGCCTCTCGCTTGCCATTGTTGCCATTCTCTCCTCCAACTATGCTGCGAACAAAGTCATGGTATTGGAAGACCTCTCCTCTCTTACCTATTCCACCTGTTTTGGCACTTCGACCTCCAAACGCGCGCCGTCCAGTAAACCCATTTAAAACCTCATCGATTTCTCGCTCTGTCAATGGAGCTCCTCCATCTTCCGGAGCCGTGTGTAATAAAGCGTCACGTAATTCTGCCACGTCAATCTGACCGTTGTCCTCGTCATCGAATGCCGCCAGGGCGTTGAGAAGGTCCTGGGATGATGACATCGGGGCCATCAATTGTGATAAGGTATTCAAAAAGGTCGCAAAGTTGATCTTTTGTTCAGCTCCAGGTGGGAAGAATCGTGAAAGGGTTGAAGGGTTGGCATCTTGCCCTAGAAAAAGGATTTGGAGTCAGTGACTTATTCTATATTGATTGCACTCGTGAATTTTTTCTCAGACAAATTCCTATAGAAAAAGAAAAAGAATTACCCAAGTTTGTCAAAACATCAGCGACGTCATCTTTGTTGACGAGCCCATCGTTATCTCTATCGAGAACTTGAAATGCCTCGCGGATCTCTCTCAGTTGAGCTGGTGGTATCTTTGAGGAAGAGTCGGCTGTTGTAGCAACTGCCCCACTAGCTCTACCTATTATTGGCGACGCATGGCCAGGTGATCGCGCTCTTTTGGTGGGAGAGGGAGGAAGTTCACGAGTGAATTTTGGTTGCGGGATAGGTTCCGCCCGTGGAGAGACTGATTCCCTATCTTCCACCGTATATGTCTGGTTTAATTTGCTTGGCGACACCATCGGGGTGTACCCCCTACTCGGAGAGCTCCCTGGTGTTGCTGGACGACCTGGGGCTGACGGTGGGGAATTGGGCGTGGAGGGTCGCCGGAAGGGCGACGCCCTCTGTCCACCAAAGGACAGAGGTGAAGGTTTGAATGTTGGATTATTTGCCTGTATTATGCTAGTCAGCAAGATATGGAATTCCCCGATTTCACTTCTGATCATACCATTTTTGATCAAAGAGCTGTTGAATGCGGAGATCAAAGTGACGAAAGTGCAAGTAAACAATGCCCCGGCAACACAGTCGGCCCGATTGTGGCACGTGCGGAGTGCAGTAGATAACAAACCGATAAATAAGTTAAATACCATGAACACAAGTCCTATGTGAAGCTCTCGGTTTAAAGAAAATTCAAATATATCAATTTGATCAGGTAAGGTAGAATATGTTTCTTGTAAATCTCCTTTTTATATCCTCAAAAAAAAAAAAAAAAAAAAAAAGGATCTTATATATATCCAATGTTCAGCATGTATACTAAAGTATTGCAGCTGTTATCGCCTATCGCCTCCCCGCTGTGGAGATCCTCCATTTTCTGAGCATCGACCCCTGAACCGTCGCTCGGGCCTGCAGTGATTGGCCTGCAGGACACACTTTTTCGACTCCTTGATCTGTCACTTTTTTTCCCTTTCCCTCACAATTCGCTTTTGTCGTTCTTGTTGCAGTTTCAGACTTGCTAAGATCAGGCATGCTATTCAATCTCATTGCCTAGCCCGGAGCTCCCGTCTCAATTATTTACCCCTCCGAAGATGGCCACAACGCTGCCATATCGACCGTCAAATGACTCCCTCTCCACCTCCAATCCCAAAACCAATGGCCTCCCTCGACTCTCCCCTTCACCTTCCTTCATCGGCCGATCACCGAGCGGCTCCCAGATGTCATTTCGACGCACATCAACCGAAAATGCACCTGGTTACAGGCAGCGCCGATGCAAGTCACAATACCCGCTAGACTCGTCGGAGCGCCATGTGGAGTATATCCTGGTGGCGTCTTTCCACATTGATCGGGGTCCGATTATGGAGCATCAGTATCCCGCCGCAATCAGTGGTGACGAGAGCATGTTGGCAGAGCTGATGCTGCCCGATCAAACGCACGTGCGAAGCCAGGATTGGACCATTTTCTTCTTGCATAAGGACACTAGCGGTGAAGAAGAGGAAGAGACGGAAGACGGCAAGAAAAAGAAGAAACGCAAGTCCAAGTACCACGCCAACGAGGAAGCCGCCCACCTTCAAGATGAACAGCCTGATGACACCTCGGAAGGGGAGAGCAGTGATGACGAAGAGGGCGGAGAAGGTCCACCTTTGATGTATGTCCTGAACTTGGTGAATACCAAGCAAGATAATACAGTTCGGAGGTAGGTTCGTCGGCCCGTATGTGAGCATACAGTCACTAACGGCAAAACAGAGGTGCAGTCGTCAAGGCCATGGCAATCTGTACAAGGCATTCGTTCCTTCACATCTACAAGGTACCCCCACCCCCCTCAGTCAAACCTTGAAGGGCCCAAACTGACCTTCCAAGCCACTTCTACTCCTCGCACTCGAAGACTATTTCAAATCGCCATTTCCCGAGACCCTTGCTTCCCTCTATGATGCTGTGAACTCTATGGACCTCTCGCTAATGCCCAAAATGTCCTTATTGGAACGCCACATCTTACAGTCCAGCAACACAAAGGAGATGTTCATTGAAAAGTTCGAACAAATGGTGCGCCAGCGGGAAGAAGAGGAGGCGGTAGAGAACGGAGATGTCCCTCCATCGCCAAAGAAAATGAGTCGATACGTTCTTCCACGGGACACCCACGAATTCGAGTCGAAAGTGGTCTATAACGACATCCCCATTCCTGTCAAGATCCCCACAGTAATTTGGCCCGAGACCGTTGGAGACTTTTCTCTCGTCAAACTCATTCAGACCTTCGCTGGACCCCATGCCACTTCTCCTCAACCTTTCCCGAGCCATCCCCATTTGACTACGAGTGGCCCGCTCACTCATCCGGTCATTGTCCTCGTCAACGCCATTCTTACCCAGAAACGGGTGGTATTCCTGGGACATAATCGTCCGTCAGGAGAGGTAGCTGAGGCAGTCCTAGCAGCCTGTGCTCTTGCATCTGGCGGTGTTCTGCGTGGATTCACGCGCCACGCCTTCCCTTACACTGATCTCACTAAGATCGATGATCTTCTCAAAGTTCCTGGTTTCATTGCTGGGGTGACAAATCCGACTTTTGCAAATCATCCAGAATGGTGGGATGTGCTGTGTGATTTACCAACCGGTCGAATGAAGATCTCCAGTCATGTTGAGCCTGCCCCGGTAACAGAGGGGCTTCTGTTCTTCCAACAACAGAATTCTCTCTTACCCAGCCAGGCTTCCAATTCCAACCAAGATCCCACGGGGGATAATCTGTTCGTGGAGGACATTCTCCGTAGCATTAGCCAACGTCACGGTGAGAATGCGATCCGGGCGAAATGGCGGGCCTACATTATGAAGTTTGTCCGTGTCGCTGCAGCCTTTGAGGAGGCTGTCTACGGGGCCTCCAATCTTTATATCATTGGCCCTGGCGAGGAACTATCCCCTGACAGTCCCACGGGCCAGCAAACAGATGCTTCGGACCCATCATCCCTTCGGGGCCACGGATACGTATGGTCAGACGAAGTTGCTAAGCAACGTGAGCTGTCGGCATCTGTTTCCAGAATCGAGGGCTGGCGTAACACCCGATCATATTATTCTTACATTCAGGATATTGCAGCCAAGTATTGGCCTGCGCGCCCTATTCAGCGACCTGACCTGAATCACCACCACGACCGATTGCGGTCTTTGAAGTTATCCCATGCGGATGCGGGTGCCATCTACCTCGCTCTCTCCCATGCAGTAAAAGACTATGCTGGCATCTGTCAATTGCTGGCAGTTGCCCCGGAGAACCAGGCTGGCCTGTTCTACCTCAGTATGGGTCTTTTCCATCCGGACCAGGTCGTCCGCGAAGCGACATGCGACTTACTCGAACGAATCGGCGCACATCCAGCTGGGCGACATTTCTGGTCTCATCTAAGTCGATTCGCGAAGCTGGGTTACTTCCGGGTTAAACGAGACCGTGATGCCGCTCAAAGTCCTGTTTCGGGTCCTGTCTCCGGTGCTGGCTCCGGTGCTACCTCTCCCACGCTACACACCGGTACTAGCTTTGGCGGTGAACCACAGAGTCTCGTTGGTGTTGCTCTTGGTGATAGCTTCAAACGCCAGAGCTGAACACATTGAGATTCGATTCACGTCACTTGAGCGATTCTTCGTTATTCTGTCTTGCGCACATATCTTCCTTCCCTTTCCTGACGACGACAAGAGCCATGTCTTTGCCTTCCGAACGTGCATGATCTTCATTGCATACCTATTGCCTGTTCATATTTTCTTATTGGCGCTTTGTCGCTTATTGTTGTTCTGGACATACATTACTGGCGTTTAGTTGAAACCCATCTATCTCGATCCTTCACAATCTATCAACTTTCTTGACAAATTCCCATAGATCTCACACCGGATTTTTATGTACCTATCTACTATGTACGATCTCGCATCTTCAACTCTATGAACCGAATATACTACCTATCATGCATGTATGACCCGGATTCTTTTCAAGGCTTCTGGGTACGTTTGTTTCAATGATCAGATATAACCGAATCAAAAGTGAAACAACCTTGGAACGTTTCCTAAGCCTCACGCCATAACTTGATTAACTTAGCAACCTTGGAAACACTTGGAATTATTGCTTATTCTCCATGCACAAACTACCGATTTTGATGTTGGTAGGGTGTGAAGCCTGCACCACGACCGTTCATCATAGCAAGCATCTCCGTCCTATTATACATGGCAGCCAGTGTCAATGGCGTCCAACCTCGATTGGAATCCGGACAACTTTGATCCGCCCCTCGTTGGAGCAGCACCTTTACTACTTCCAGTTCGCCATTATGTACAGCCTTGTAAAGGGGCGTCTTTCGAGGATACCCACAATGATCTGGTATAGCCCCATTATCCAAAAGGAACCGAACAATATCCAGATGCCCATTCATCGCGGCCTTTGAAAGTGCAGTATCACCAGTATGCGAAAGTCCGTTGATATCCGCACCCGCATTAAACAGCATCCGAACGACATTTTCATGACCACACTCTGCGGCCTGGGAGAGCGCCGTCTTCCCGATGTTCTTCGAACCATCCACCAAAGTGCCTCGCTCCAGTAACATCCGAACGAGTTTCTCGGAGCCTCTCGCAGCCGCAATACTCAGTGCAGTATCCCCTTTCGCTGACATGTGCACGGCATTTGCATCATACGCCAGTAATAGATCAACCAGGTGCATATGGGAAAACTGAATAGCATACATCAACGCCGTTTGACCGTGCAAATCCATCGTGTTCACATGAGCCCCTTTATCCAGTGTTCTTTGGACGGTGTTGAGATCACCCTGTCGAACAAGTTCAAAAAATCGGTCGCTACTGTTCATGAGCTTGAATTTCATTTTCCGCATTATATTAGGCTTTTTGCCCCGCACGATCGCTGTATATGAGGAGCTTTCTCCTCTCGACGAGCTAGCATCTGATTGAGTTCCCGAGAAAGTTGTAGAGCTCCCCAGCTCAGTCTCAATGGCGATAGGAAAGTTCTCTTGAAAGACTTCTTTGTCTGCATCATCGCCTGGACTCCATCTGGCTGAAAGTACCGGTTCCGGGAAGTTTTCTCGGGGTAGTACTTCTTTGTCGGAATCTCCTTGTATTTCTGTTGCGGTGAGAATAGGCAAGTCTGAAGAATTTCGTGGCAGAGCTATCTTGTCTGTGTCGGTCTCGATCATGTTTTGTTTTGAAGGGGGATCGTTGAGTGGTGAATGAGAATGGTTTACTGGTGGATGTGATGCATTATTGACCTCAATGTGTGGTTCTGGCCGCATGCTTCGTAGCAAATCTTCATCTTTGACGGCCCTGTCAAGGGTACTAATGATGAATTCGTGATCTTGATTTGATATTTCCGGACCAATACCGATTTCGATTAATTCGGTCTGTAATCTTTGCCATGCCTCGTTTTTTGAGATTTCAGAGCTGCATTGGCCGACATCAAGTACATTAGAAACAATTAAAGGGTCTCGTTTGCCAGTTTGGATGTCGTCAATAAGTCTCCGTGTGGCCATACTAACATTCTTTTGCGAAGCTCTATGGTAAATATCAGAATGAAAAACAAAATTTGAAAATTTGAAAATGACAGTAGAAACAAACTTCAAGGACTTACATAGCCATATTAGCATTCATCATGCTCAGCTCAAAAGTAATGGATCCAAGTCGCGATCGAATCTCCATAATCTGATGATGTGACCCGACTCTACTGGGGTACAGCGAAAAGGTCCTTAAATCCACCAAAACTCCACGACAACGCCTCAAAATCTCCGGAAATTGAACCGGTAGCGTCTTCGTACACAGGGCCGCGTATGACCTTGTAAAGTCCAGCACAGTAAGCAATAAATCCAGTTCGTTGGTAGCCTGGTTCACGAGTGAGGGTGACTCGCGAGTGGATTGGTAAAGTGAATCAGCCAATGGGTAGATATCAGCCACTTCAATGTTGGCTGTTGTATCGTGGGGCGCCTGAAGCGAGACCATCATGAAAGTCCGATGCAGGTAAGGGGGTAAGGCTGATGGTTGCCAGGGTCGTGGTACGAGTTGTATGTATAGTTATTTGTTCGGTACAAATAAATTTTTTTAGGGATTCACGTTAATTTGCCTTTTTTTTCGGTAATCGAGGCTTGGATGGCTCGAGGACTGGCCCGCGCGCACGGGTTGGGGGCCGAAAGTCCGGGCATGAACGAATGATGTAAGGATAAGGGACGCGGATATCGCAGTTCAAACATTTGCTTCGAGATTCAATCTCCTGGAGAGATTAGTACAGGTATTCCCAACTGGATTCAACCTTGGGAATGTCCACGGGCTCAAATGTGGTACATGTGTCTGACTTTGCACATGTGAACATTGAACTTATGTATCAGGGGAAATCGGGTGTGCTTTGGGAAGGGAACAGCGACCGCTATTTATAGAGCCTGCAGATCTTGTAGATCCCGTTGTCCAAGGTTGCCTCAACCCTGAAGGTGGACCGTCAATTCTCATTTGTGTTATTGATATGTAGTCTGATTAAAAATAAACAAGATACTATAAAATATGTATATATATAATGGAAATTCGCTGTCATCAAACGTGACCGTAACTCCAAAAAAAAAAAAAAGAGAGGTGGGTGAAGGAGAGATCCTTGGATGTACATGTATAAAAACCAGAGAACTCCCAAGGGAGCAGATAGCAGACTTGACGTATTCTGTCTGAACTAATACATCCCCCAGGATAGAGCTCCGATTGTGACGCTGATTATAAACAATGGAAGTCGGGAGTTGGGTAATGGAACTGTGAGTCCGGCACCGGCCGTGACACTGTCGGAACCGATTGTGATATTGGTGTCCGCAAAACCAGAGCCACAGTATTCATTGACAATCTTCGCCGAGGGGAGATAAGTTGAGTCGAGTGATTGACCATCCACCTTGGCCCACTCAGCATATATGTCCATGGTCGCTTTAAGGCACTCGTTGCAGGTGAGTGTTCCCTTGGTAAGCGTGTTCCCAATCGGAATGAAATATACATTATAATCATTCGCAGCTGTAGTATTTGTGACTGCATCGACGAAACAATAGTCGTCAGTAAGGGTGTTGATGAGGCAAGTAGCTCGGTATACAGGCTCGTAGGCCATCAGTTGTTGATAGGTGTCCGTGACCACTGAGTTGCCTGCCTCATAGTCGGGCCCACAATTGCTCCCGTCCAGCATCTTGGTCGCTAACGAATTCATGATCGACTGACATTCAATGACTGGCTCGGAGCAGGCAGTATCCAGCACGCGCGCGGTGGTTGTTGCTGAGCTCAAATCATGGAAGAAGCCATTCGAGTTCTCGAAAAGGAGTGAAACGGCGTGGCATTTGGTCACCGTAGAATTGGCGAGGAAGCTATCGAAGAAGCTGACGCAGCTAGCGTTGGCAAAGTTGTTCGAGCTCGTGTCAAAGGGCTCGGGCATCGCTGCTGAAGTCTCCGTGCTGGCATTTAGAATTCGCCGTTGTAGACCGTGCGTCGCATCGTGCTTCAGAGACTCCGCCACGGAATCCTGGTTCAATGTGTCCAAAATTGTGTCTCCTCGACCTCCGGGGGGCAAATCCTGACGATCCACGATCGTTTCTCCACCGGGGTTAGAGGTCGATCGCGGGATGCTCGGTTGTAGATCTGCCGTGACTGCAGTAGGGTGAGCCAACGTTGATGTCGATAAACAGAAAATAAGAATTAGAATTAATAGGCAAGCAAGGCTTTTCTTTTGACCGGGTTGCGACCGGCGAGGTCCAATGGAATCCATAGAGAGTGAACGGTCTATACTCCGGCTGCAGCGCGCGAGACCAAGAATTGCCTCCACGAGGAAGCTAGAAAGGGGGGAAAACGAGTGACAAGCCACTGAACGGGCAAAAGAAACGAGAGAGAGAGAGAGAGAGACGCGATTAAACGCTGTTAACAATTCGACATGGCCATTCACAATGGTCCGCCCCCAATAGCACGAACAAGAGGATCAAGTCATTTCGACCAAGTCAAGGTGCCCACGAGGAAAGGCAAATGTATAAGCGGGAATCCGGCAAAGCACGGAGCACCGCACTGATCCTGTTTTCGGTTGTTTTCTTTAATCTTAGAAAAGTAGAAAAGTCATATGAGAAGCCAAGCCAAGACCAAGAAAAGACACTGTCCGTAGGACTAGATCGTTCTGTGGATCCCGTATCCCGGTAAGAGTGTGATTAGTGTGGTTCAGGGGCACTTGCATGGGTGCATGGACCAATTGCTAAGGACCAAATGCCCAGAAGGGATTAGCTGGAGAGAAGAGTTCAAAGCAAGAAGATTCGACCCCAAAAGTTAGGGAACTAGGGAGTTGATAGGAGTTGATAGGAGTTGATCACTAACGGGGTTTTTCTCCTCTGAATCGATGTTCACCTGACTTTCCCGTGATCAGATTATCAGAATCCAAATCCGCTTGATTGTTTCACTTAATTTTTGATAAAGAATCAATTGAACAATAGAATGTACTATAAACCCTTGGAAGCTACTAAAATTTAGCTCCGTGATGAAAATCCACTACTCAATTTCCCTTTCTTTGACGGTTGAAAAATCAACAAGCTGGCAGCTGTTCTCCATACTGTAGAATCTAGACTAAGAAAGCCCCACCAGCATATCGACTACTACTACCTAACTTAATGTAGCTGCATGCTAGAGAGGTACAAATGATGCAAGTTGTCTAATTTAAATGTTGATGCTCCTGGCCTGAGTTCAATTCCAATCAAATATGTACCTACATCAATCAATCAATTGTCAAATTGAATCCACTCATGGCGACCGGGGTGTTATTCAAGTACATAATGATGCTGGAATTAAAGGCATTGCGCACCATGCAAGGAGCCCAAACACAAGTTACTAACTCCGAATCAAAAGAGAGACATGTGGGGTATTCAAATGTAAAAGATCTCATTACGATCTGTTCTATTGAATCTATTCCACAGCCCTACTGCGTACATTGTTTTCTTGCAATTGAATTCTCTTATCGGGACTTCCATACACCGGAAAGCCAATGAGAATTAGGTAATAGGAATGTCAGTGACTTCCCCGTCTCAAAACCCCCACAATTTACAACCACCTTCACTCTCCTCGATCTCACAATGTCTGAATCGCTCGTACCTGAAACCCGGGTACTGGCAGTCGCCAGCCATGTAAGTTGAATTTCCCAAGTTGATCGGTCCGAAACTAACGCAGATCAGGTGGTCTACGGGTACGTCGACATCCCACTCGGATGATAAGAGTCATGCGACATCAAACTGATCTCCCTAGCAATGTGGGCAATACAATGGCCGAGTTTGTCATGCAGTCAATGGGCTGTGACGTGGCTGCCTTGAATACTGTGCATTTCAGTGCGTTCGTCTCCTTCCATTGTCAATGGGGTTGACTCATCCGAGTATCGCCGCATGAAATGCCCCATATTCAGAGCTAATTGGCTTTTGATAGGCAACCACCTTGGATATCGGCAATTCAAGGGCACTCGCGCCACCGCACAGGAAATTACAGATTTATACCAGGGTCTCTGTCAGAGTAATCTCACTGACTTTGACGTGATGCTGTCTGGATATGCCCCAAGTGCAGCTGCCGTGGAAGCCGTCGGCGCAATTGGAATCGATCTCAAGAAAAAGGCTCAGCATAAGCCTGGGTCTTTTTTCTGGGGTGAGTGTTTGTGAATCCTTAAAGGGCGAGAGGGAGCGGGGTTATTGAAGGATCTCTGAATGCAAATCTAATGATTAATCTAGTATTGGACCCGGTAATGGGAGACCAAGGTCGACTCTATGTCAATGACGATGTTGTACCGGCCTACAAAAGCACCATTCATCATGCAGATTTGATTCTACCTAATCAATTCGAAGCCGAGTCAGTTCACCCAGCATTAGCGCTATGCTATATACGCCACAGCAAACATTCATCTAACTTCTCTTAGGGTCCTCTCTGGTGTCAAAATCACCTCTCTAGCGACATTAGCCGAAGCCATCACCGCCATTCACCGCATTTATTCCGTTCCTCACGTCATAATCACTTCAGTACAACTATTCAAGTTGTCCCAGTCAGGCTCCACTCCGAACCCACCAGATAACTATCTAACCGTGATCGGCTCCACGACCCGATCTGATGGATCTCCACGTCTCTTCCGCATTGATGTCCCCGCACTAGACTGCTTCTTCAGTGGCACAGGCGACATGTTCGCTGCATTGACCGTCGCCCGACTCCGGGAAGCCGTCGACGCCGCCAGCCCAGACCTACGACACACCGCTTCTTGGGTTTCGCCAGATGACGTGATACCTAGTAATCTCCCACTAGCACAAGCTACTCTCAAGGTCCTCTCCAGTATGCACAGTGTTCTGGAGCGGACGATGGAAGCCCGGGATGCAGAACTTGCGGTTGCTTTCACTCAGAACGGGGGATTGACACCTGAAGAGCAGCAGAAGCAAGATCACCTGCGCCGCACCAAGGCAGCAGAGGTTCGTTTGGTGCGAAACGCACGTTTCCTGCGGGATCCACTGGTTCAGTTTGGTGTGCAGGAGTGGCGCAAGGAGGATATGCCCACTCCTTTCCAATAAGACAAAACCACTCGAACATTTGACTTGGCATCAGTCTCGTGGTGGGACTATCGGAATCTGTATATACATAGTAGATCGCATATCGCATTAGACCAAGGCATGCAAATTTGACAGGTGATAAATTCTTTTATCTTTGATTGGGTCGTTTGTCGACATATAAATCATTAAATCTTCCAGGAAAGCTTTCCCACTAAGTGTGCACTTCATGCCTTTCCAACCCGTTATTTCTTCTTTAAATGCGAGGTCTGAATTTAAATGCCAGTGCTTCCAAATCCACCGGCACCACGGACGCTCTCCTCGAGCTCCTCGACGACGGTCACTTCAGGAGTGTAGATCTGAGGAACGAAGCAAAGTTAGAACACAACACTCGAGGATCTGGAATTATATCGAATCAAGCTTAACTCACCCTCTCAAGAACCAGCTGAGCAACACGATCGCCCTCCTTGACTAGTTTCCGGAACCATGAATCAGCAATTGAATTTGCAAGAAAGGGAAAGAAAGGGAAAGAATCGAGACAGCACATACCGGGAAAGTCAACATCGGAGTGGTTGAACAGCAATACCTTCACCTCGCCACGGTAGTCGGCATCGATAACACCAGCACCGGTGTCAATGAAGTGCTTAGAGGCAAGACCGCTACGGGGAGCAACACGGCCATCTATCCCGGGAGAGAAAAACAAAATCCGAATTAGTCTTGAAATCCGCCGCAAGATCAATGGATCCAATCAATTCACGTACAGGTTCCCTCAGGGACTGCAATAGCAATACCAGTATCAACCATCGCCTTGCCCTTGGCCGGAATAACAGTCTCCTTTGCACTGTACATGTCGTAACCCGCAGCGAAGGCAGAGCCCCGCGTCGGCGCGCGAGCGGAGGCAACAAGCTTCTTCACCAGCAGGGGGGGAAGAGACTGCTTGATAGAAGTCACGGCGGGGGCATCGGAGGTAGTCATGGTGTCGATCTTGGTGCGCTTGGGGAGCGGAGAGTTGGGGAGAGAGGGGGGTTGGCGGATGGTAGTGGTGGTCTCGGTAGGTGGCGGGGTGGTGTCTTTGGTCATGGCATGCAAATAAGATCAATGGGGGGAGTGAATAACAATTTGAATGAGGAGTAAGAGAAGTGGGAAAAATGGAGTAGAGGTATGAGTCCAATGGCGAATTGGTTTTTTTTTCTAGAAATTGCGGTGTCGGTGTGGGGATCTTCTGTCCCTTGCGCTTTCCACTTTCACCGCTTTGACGCGTTTTCAACTTAACGCGTGCAAGTTACTACGGGCGTTAGAGACCATTGTGGAAGTGCCAGGGAAATCCCGGATCAGGTAGGCGGTGTGGAATAGCTCTCCCCGCTCCCTGGGGAACGCCGAGGGTCTAAGGAAGTTGGTTACTGCCGAGGTACACGGCAGTGCAACTGAACACCTTGGACTTGCCACTTGTATATATCCCTTGAATTCGAGTTTGGTCGCGAATGAGAAGCACTTTCTTGCATTATTGATTTCTCTATCCCCTTTCGAGCCTAAAAAAGAACATTTTTATCTACAATCATGGCGGGAGCTGTGCGACAGCCCATAGACCTGCCCTCGTTGGAGCGGTATATTGACCAGAACGTACCAGTTCTCAAGACACCACTGGATATCAAACAGGTGAGTTTGGTCATCGATGCTCAACTTGAGACATTCTCAAAAGAGATGAAGAAGAAGGAAAAAACCGGGAGTACTAAGACAACGGTAGTTCGGTTTCGGTCAATCCAACCCCACCTATCAGCTTACCACCGCCGATGGTAGGAAGGTTGTGCTACGGAAGAAGCCTCCAGGCAAACTGCTCTCAAAGACAGCGCACCGCGTGGAGCGAGAGTACCAGATCATTAAGGCGTTGGGTGGGACAGATGTACCCGTGCCAGAGGTCTTTTGCTTGTGTGAGGATAACAATGTGATTGGGACACCGTTCTACATCATGGAATTTCTGGATGGACGGCACTTTACCGACCCGTCGATGCCTGGAGTCAGTGCGGAGGAGAGGAACGCATTGTACGTGTTGTCACTTGAACCCCCCCCCCCCCTTCCCTATTTGCTTGGGAAAGTATGAATGAAGTGAAGACTTACATCGTCTTGTTTTATCTTTTGTTTAGATGGAAGAATGCGGTGCAGACACTCGCCAAGTTCCACTCGGTAGTGCCCTCCTCTGTCGGGCTAGAAGGATTCGGCAAGCCAACGAACTTCTTCGACCGTCAGATTGCCACGTTCAACACCATCTCCAAAGCACAAGCTGCGGTAGTGGACGCGGATACCAAGGAGCCCGTGGGTGAACTCCCTTACTTTGACGAGATGGTCCGGTTCTTCGCGGGCAAGTCGACGCAGCCGCGTGACCGTGGAACTCTGGTGCATGGAGACTACAAGATAGATAACATGATCTTCCACCGGACGGAGCCCCGAGTAATTGGAATTCTGGACTGGGAGATGGCGACGGTTGGGCACCCACTGTCAGATTTTTGCAACTTGAGCAGTCCCTGGATCATGGAAGGAGCGGATTCGCAGCTGGAGGCGTTCCAGAATGGGCGGGTGGCAGGACTACCGACGCGCGAGGACTGCATGCGCTGGTATAGTGAGGTGGCCGGGTATAATCCGGCAGAGGATATTCTTTGGGGAGATGCCTTCTTCGCGTTCCGAGGCTCCGTCATCATGCAGGGCATTGCGGCCCGGTTTGCAGGGCGTCAGGCCAGTAGTGCCCGGGCGGGAGAGTATGCTAAACGAGCTAAACCTTTTGCGTTGGGAGCGTGGGAGCGGGTAAAGCGGGTGCAAGAACTTTCACAAGAGAAAGGCAAATTGTGAAAAAAAAAATAGATAAAAGGGGGAAAACAACAACAACAACAACAACAACAACAACAACAACCAAGGCTTTGTTGGGAAGCTTGGAAAGGAGGGTGGGATCTATAACGGTTGGAGAGAGATGAATTTCGGATATACGGGGGTTGAATACTACTGTCCATTATACTACTACTAGTATACTTTCTACTCCGTACTCGATAATCTGTTGATTCTGTAAAAGAGTAGTGTAAGCTTATGATAAATGCATGGATAACAAACATGTAGTCGGTCTTCCAAGGTTTAGATTCCAACCTTGGACGGTGCATACTAGTACTGGTAGATATCTGCAGATGTCTGCCCAGTACGGACTCCACGGAGTACGGAGTACTACATGTCTGGTGTGTGATATTTTTGCTTTTTCTCTTGTTTTCTTTTTTTTTTTCCTTTTTTTTTCCCTTGGCTTGTTTTACTCTGTCGATCCTATGATTTGAGGCGGGACGAGAGTCCTTCAGGATTGGCTTCGTCTGCAATGACGGTAAGTTCGAGTCCGTGCAGGCGTGTCAGCACTAACCACGTTGATTCTGGCCCGTAATTCTGCGGCACCTCGTCACCCCTCGTCACGTCTGTGTGCCCTTTGCAGAACTTTGTTTTTGATCAATTTATGATTTAAATTTGACATATTGTGTTTCTCTGTGAAATAGAGAGTAAAGGGTAGAATTCAAGTGATTACCAGAGAAAAAGATTGAAAATTGAAACATTTGAAATGTGGCAGAAAGCGAGGGAAGATTTGAAAGCGGGGGCAATGAGGCTGCGTTGGCCCTGCGGCTCTACGTAAAGGTGGTGAGGCTGACCCAGACACTCGGGAAACGAAAACGAAAAGAAGAAAAACCAGTAAAATATGTAATATGTAATATGTACATGCACACATGTGCTCAGGGAAAAAAAAAACGAATAATACTAAAAATACATTCCAAAAGATGAAGATACAAGAGAAAAAAAGAGAAAAGAAAAAGAAGAAGAAGAAAATCCAACCCATTCCTAAATAGGGTGAAGAACCCACTTTCTCTAAGCAGAAGAAGAGGAAAAGTCGCTAAGGAGTCACTCGGCGCGGGCCGCGTGATTGGTATTGGACCTGAAACGTGAGCTGGCAGAGAGATTTCTTTTTCGCTTGTGTTTTTTTATTTCTATTTCTATTTCTATTTCTATTTCTGTTTCTATTTTGTTTTTGTTTTTATTTTTTGTTTTTCGTCTTTATTTTTATTTTTATTTTATTATATTACATTTTTTCTGGTCTTTTGGCCTTTTAATACTCCGTTACTCCGAACATCATTGCTGACTGAAGCACAAGCCGGGGAGGAGAAATCAGCGAAAATAAATAAATACAAAAATACAAAAATACAGATGAAAAAAAATTACAATACAAAACTAAGGCAAGTTTAGAAATATAGAAGCCGCCAAATCTGACATACGTACCACGACTGAAATGAAATGGTTTTAATTAGCCAGGTGGAGCTGCACTTTGCAGCCTCCCTAGGTTCTGAGAGGTCCAAGAGTTGGTCTATAACCGGGGGAAGAAAGTGGGGGGGGGGGGGAAAGAGGGGATTTGCTGGACTATCACTCCCCGGTTATTGATTCCGATATGAGCAAGAAACTGTGGAGCCTTGTTTATAGGAAAAGAGGAAGGAAAAAAAGGGAAAAAAAAAATTGGATAGAGGGTGTAACAACTTGGGCCCATTGCTATTCCCCCTCTTTTTCTCTCTCTTTTTTTTTCCCTACTACTTACTGCCTACGTACTTGCTCATTTTCTCCCCTTTCCCCTTTAAATTCAAGAGAAATCTAGAAGACCCTCTATATACTAGTAAAGATAAAAGATGGAGATAAATGAAATCCTAATCTTTTCTTATTTCTAATTTTACTTTCTTACTTTTCATACTAGGAAATGCTTTCGTTGCGGGGAATTTCCTTGGAGCCTCGACCCACTGGGAATTTCCATGCAAGAGCCGCATGTCCTTCGGTTTTTTTTTTTTTCTCTTTAGATTTCCATATCACTCGTCTGTTTCCCTGAGATTTTCCCTTCCCATTTCCTCTTCTTTTTCCTACGGAGCCGCTGCTTTAGTTGAGCCTCATTCCCGACCCGTTCTTTTTCCTGTAAGTTTGTTTCCTTTTTTTTTTTCAGCCTCACTTTGCTTCCCAGCTTTCCCCTCTTTTCAATCTCCCAACTTAATCCTCATTTCCCTTTGGATTCTTATTTTTTTGGTTTTTGGTTTTTGGTTTTTTTTATCGACCCATTTGCTATTGATTCTATAAACTGCTTTATAACTTCCCCCTTTTCTTCAATCCCTAGTGTGGTAATTCCCCCCCCGTGTGACGACACGAATTCCCTTTGGTTGCTTGACACACAAAACTTGGAAACATCTTTAGGCGCCGGGTATTGGAATGGCTGTTTCGCATTTCATGAAATTCTCCCCCAATATATATCCACTTTCTGAAACTTTCTTATTGGGATATATCTACTAATATACAATGGGGAAGTTTGGAAGGTTCTTCAGCTAACGCCTTTTTTTGGCTCAGATCAAAGTGATTCCGGATGGATTTGCTCTCGGCTTCCTGACACCTTACACATCACATCGCTTCATGTCCATGCACCCCCACCCGCCTCTATGACGTGCGACATCTACGTCTCGGACGATGCCATGAATCGCTCCCCACAACTGGTCCCCCAAAAGATCAATTATGGGGTCGGGGAGGAACCGCCGCCGTTCGCCGAAAACGACTGCGACAAGGGAACGCATGATCGTTCCCGTAAGCCGCACCAGCCGGAAACCCGTTACGGCGATGGTGTGCTGATCGGATTCATGGGACCAGACCATCTCGATGTGAGGAAACATGCTGAGGAGAACCCACTGGACTGGTCCCCGAAACAGGGCCGACTTCAAGATCTGGATCGATTCCCCAAGGACATTCTGCCTGCCAAGTTCGAGTCAAAATCCGTCACTCGCCCACCGACAATCACCTCCTCGCCCGTCAAGGAATCCAAACTACCCAAGGAAATTAAAGAAGACACTCCGAAGTCACCCCTCCGTACCCTCCCTCCGCCCGTCTCGTCGCAAGATCTCAAACCGTGCTTCCCCCCACAACGTCCCCGTCTCCAGTCTCTCACCGCTCCCCCGACGGGTCCGCCTCTACATCTAGCACCGCATCGAAGAACCTCAACCGCCGAGGGGCTCTCCCCCGACTCCAACCAAGCAGACCTGAAATCCCGTATCTCTCTTCCGTCACTTCAATCCCTGGCTTCGCCCGCCAACTCTTGCGTCGGGGCTTCCCCGGATAACACGCAAAGCCTCCCTTCCATCCATTCCGCCTTGGGGTTATCCCAATCCGAGTTCTCTTCAACGAGAATCAATGGCTTTCCTCCCCCTTCCTACTCCTACTCACCGTCTACTACGTCGCGTAATGATTCCCCGCATGAGCGTCAATTACCTAGTATTTCACAGCAGATCCCGCCCAGTCCCTTCTCTCATTTCTCTCCTATAAGCACCAAAGATATATCCAACAATGCTTCTCCCGCCTCGCAGCCATGCTTTTGGCGCACACCGACCTCCGCGGTGTCAATCGAGCCGCAGCTTCCTCCCCCTCCGCCCCCAGGCCCGCCTCCGCCCCCAGCGGTAACTCGGAGTCACCACTACGAGCTATCTCCGATGACTGCCACCAGTCCAGCCACAAGCTATCCTACCCCCATCGAGCCAGTGCCCCCCACGGGTGAGGAACGCACTTCGTTCAGCTCACATCCTTCACCGGATGACGGTACGGCAATCACGAGTATAGGTGTTTACAAATGTACACATGCTGGGTGCACTGCCGCCCCATTCCAAACGCAATATTTGCTCAAGTAAGCTCGCCCTCTGGCAACATACCCCCCACCCCCTACTCGAAAAAGAAAAAAAGAAAAGAAAAAAATCAAATCAAATCAAACCGAACCCAAAGAAAAAAACCCAAGTTCCTAATTTTCAAGTAATAGCTCCCATGCAAACGTGCACTCTTCAGATCGACCACATTTCTGTCCTGTAGATGGCTGTCCTCGTGGTATAGGTGGGAAAGGGTTTAAACGTAAAAATGAGATGATGCGGCATGGCCTAGTGCACAACTCACCTGGCTACGTCTGTCCGTTTTGCCCGGATCAGCAACATAAATATCCTCGGCCAGACAATCTTCAACGGTACGTGGAAAGGCTTTCTCTAAAAAGAAAAGGAGAGGGTTTTCCCCCTCTACCTATCGTCTTTCGTGTCAGTCCGGCTAATTGTGAGGCCGCTTGTCGGTTTAACAGACATGTCCGAGTCCATCACGTCGATAAAAGCAAAGACGACCCCGTTCTTCGGGGAGTTCTTGCCCAGCGCCCTATTGGCAGTACACGAGGCCGTCGTAGGCGGCTAAATGGATGATGACATTTCCTTGGTGATTTGCGATTTTCTGTGACCTTAGTGTTTTGACCCACCTAGAGAATGGGGGATGGATATATGATATCATATCACGACAGCCCACCTTTCAAGCCCCATTCTCGCAACCTTTCGCAACCTCGATCCCTTGACGAATTAATGACTTTCTCATTTGCGATACCTTTTTATTGATTCGTTCTGAGCAGCTTGTTCTATTTTTATTTTATTACTCTATTCGATGATACCACATGTCACTGTTAGAAGCATGATGATACACGGGCCATTCGTTATGTGTTGGTTATTGTGGATGCTTGACACCGCTATTGTAAAACGGTCCACTCGTTGTTCCTCCGTCTTCTATTTGTATCTTTTCCCTTTTTTCTTCCTCTATCTCTTTCTTCCTCTGTCATCATGTGGAAAATGAACAGGGTCCACCGTAGGATCACAGCAATCAAGAGTCAAATCATTCGTTTAGGAATCATGAGAAAGGACCTTGGAAATAGAAGGACATATAGTAGCAATCTAAGTCGTACTGTTGCGTACTCATTGTCCATCTCATCGATCCTTCCCCTGTAATGACCCGCCTCGGTGGCGTGACCCCGCTCAGGGTAGAGGGGCAAAGGTGAAATCAATGATCAGCATCTTCAGTGGAGCACCCCCCTGATCTCGTACCTATATGAACCCCTCCTCACCCCCTGTGTCTTCTTCTTCTTTTTTCTATTCTCTCTCCATCAACATCTACATCTCTCTCTCAATTCACAATCTCCAAATAAATCTATCACAATGGGTTGGTTCAGCAGTAAGTGTCCTCGGATATTCATTCTACCCGCATGAAGGCGCTCTGCCAAGCGTCCCAAGCCTTCCTAAGCATTGACTAATAATCTTGGCTTCTCCAGACGACTCCCAGCAGGCTTCCAGCCACCAGCAGTGGAACGAGAGTGACCCCAAGCAACACGAGGCCAGCTTCGCCCACGAGCTGATCGCCGGTGCTGCCAGCTACGAGGCCGCTAAGGCCTACGAGAAGCACGAGCAGGCCAACGGTACGACTCCACTCGACCCGCCCTTTTGTCTCCCCCTCCCCCCAACAAAATTGTGCTATCCACGCCACAGTTCTAAGGGATAAATATACTAACAAGGCATAACAGGCAAGCCCGCTAGCCACGCCGAGGCCAAGGAGCTCATGGCCGGTTTCGCCGGTGCCTTCATTGACCGTGAGGCTGAGACCAAGGGTCTTGACTTTATCGACCGTGAGAAGGCCAAGCGCCAGGCTCGCCAGCACATTGACGAGGCACAGGGTGGTTGGTAAATTCAATTCAATGGACTGTATATAGTACTATAGGCTGTGCCTGTCCTTGCTACGTATCTCAATGAACATATGATACCTGAAGCAAACCTTTCGTGTCCAAGTTGTAAATTCTTTTTGTTTTGTTTTTTAGAAACTAAATTGTGGAAAAGTAAACAAGTTGGTTAAATCTTTCCCAACCGTAATTAACAGTCCGCATGTCATGCGCTGCCCAAAAAAAAAAAGCGTATACAGCAGATTGAATTGAATTGACCTGCATCAGGCTGCATGCAACTAGCGGTAGGGCTATCTGCTTTCCCGATGATATACTCCGTACACGGAGTAATAGCGGTCGATCCATTTGGCGCCACTTACGTACAAGTGGGGGAATCGTCACCACCTCGCCACCACAACCCCAACAACAACCTACTAACTACATAGTAGGTACTGTGTTCATGGCGCGCTGCGGCTGCCAAAATAAGAAACACTAATATCACACTAATGGCATCAATTAATTAACTACAAACTATATGCGTCGATGATTTACATAGTATTGACATCAGTTACCTGCTGTAGTAGGTACTATTGACTTATGACGCAGAAAGCATATTGATTTAGCATTGAAGCCGCCTGCCGTAACACATGAATTCGGAAAATATCCCTTTGTTTCTCCCGAGGTTGCCGTCACACCCCGCACATACGGAGTACACATGTACAGCTCGCATCAAAAGACATATCCATCTGGACATGAGCCAATTGATCAATATGTAGATTTTGATTAGATCTTGCCAAATTGCACAAATGACCACCTTGGGAAACATTTGAACACACCAGGGACCCCTAGGACCGGAAAATTGCAAACAACTCACGGTGGAAAGCCAAAGCGATATCAATCAAACGCCGCGATGCAACATTACTCCAAACGTCAAGGCTTATCCCAACTCTGAAGTGTCAATTTCACATTTTACACAAAGGCACTTTCAAGGTTGGGGGTTTTTTCAAGAAAAAGAAACCTATTCTGGATGTTCAAAATGTTGCCTGGCGGGGCGGCCTCGGAGATATATTGTGATACGCTACACATACACCATGCAATAGAACTCATTAACATTGAAGACATGCATGTGCGGCTATTGATTGATATTGGTATCGTCAACCTTGGAATTTAACCGTGAAGTACATTAATTTTGAATGACCCACATGCACATGTGCACGTGGAAACATTTAAACTCTCCTGGTCGAGAACTCATCTCTTCCAATTGATGCTGGTCAACTGGTAGTAAACATTGAACCTATGAACTCGTCTTAGGAGGTGTGGATAATATTCAAATGTTCCAAAAATGGAATACGACAGGGTGCAGCCTCGTAACATTATACACATATGCATCCATGAATGTGTGACATCTGGAAGCATAAAGCACTCGAGTCTCGTGAGTCGTGAACATGGAAAGGTTCGTGAAATGTTACAGCTCTTTCACGGTCCACTCTCAAGGTGTACTACTTCCAGGATGACTAACCCGATAAGAGGCTCAATCTCGAACCCAAATCCCAGGCATCGATTCTGAAACGGGTCTTCTTGTGCCTCAAGCATCAGGGTCAATTGCCCAACGGCGTGGACCAGTAGCTATCGGGAACTCTCAAGTTCCCCACTTTGTACAGACTGTCAAGTACAGTCATCATGCATTATAGAGTGCAAGGGTTCCACAAGCCGGCAGACGTTGTGAAGGCTTCCACAATGTTGTTGGGATATCCCTTTTTCTTTTCGATCTTCTTTTTCTTCTTTCATTTTACTTTTTTTTTGTTCTTTTCGCCCATTCTGGAAATTGAGTCAAGAGCTAAGAAATCATTGTTTGAGCAGTTACCGATTTAAGAGATTGTCGGGGAGAAACCTAAATGCAAAGTCCAGAAATGCAGAAATGTTTCACTTTAGGGAAAGTTTGGTAGTAAACGTGGTCCCAACGAACCCGCTACACTAAAACGTGTTTTAACCGATTAAACTACTAAAGCTAAAATATGGCGGAAGGAAAGTCAAAGTCAAAATCATTGAAAAGCGAATTGAAATCCAGGATTCCAGAGGCTCAAATTGGGAAGGTGATTCGGTCCTGACTAATCGTTATGAAAAAAAGTTGGTGGATAAGACCTAGTGCCTTTCCAAAGTTGGAACTTGCTATAAATGTAAACCAGTTTGCCATAAAAAAAAAAAAAAGAAGATTAACCATAAAAGGAAAATGGGTACAAAGAATAAAAACGTCATAAACTCCAAGGACAAGCCCACGTCTATCTCCAAACCTTGGAATAGGTCTAATACCATGCTCCTTGTTGATTTTTCAATTGAATTCGCTTTCCTGCCTAGAATCACTGAAAAGGCAGATTGGGTCGCATTCTGCTTGACTAAGCCGACTTGAATGGAATGTAAGGTAGGATTCAAGGGTCTATTTTGGTTAGAACCCCGAGATGTTGACTTGGGGCTAGAGAACAAGAACAAAAATAGTGATCTTGTGGAGAAACTGACCGGGCGCAGAGTACACAAGGGGAGCTGGTGTATAGCTCCGCGGGATTGGGAATCGGACTAGAGGGTTTAGTTTGAAGCAAAATAGCGTTGCATGTAACCTTTTTTAGATCTCTTCAGGAGTATATCACTTCCATGGTTCAAATTGCGTCAACTATACCTATTATCTACTTGGGAACGGGCACCGACAACATTGAACATTGATTGGTCAGGGTATGGAATCTATACGCTACTAGTAGTATGAGTACACTACAGACACTTCCAAGGTTGGAACTTGTCAACCATAGAAATCTTGGAACATTGAATATCATCATGGAATATAATCATCAAGAAAACAAATTGAGTTGGAGATTCATTCTAGAAAATTGGAAATCGTAACCGGCCAGCCGTTATACTTCCCAAGCATGGTACTTCCAAACCTCAGCACCATTCCATTTGTCATTGTCCTTTTTTTTCTTCTTCTTTTGGCTCCCTTTCCAACAGTAGTCTATCTGCTCTAAGCAGGTCTTTGAATTCGCCAAAAAAAAAAATTCACCGTCCCCGCTAGCCCATGAGTTATGTGTATACAGATCCGTAAACAGAGAAAAACAAAAAATCGAGAATGTAAAAGGCAGCCCTGCAGGACTCAACTCGGATCAATCGCTGACACCCCGACGGTGAATCCTCCGCAAATGATCTCTCATATTGTCCACCCGACTAAACACCCGACCACATCCTTCCCATTCGCAGACAACACCGGGATTATGTCTGGCTTCATGACGTGCGCGGTCTTTCTTACTAGAAAACCCGCCCTGTCTAGACTGTGGACAACCCTCATGTCGACAGAATAGGTGCTTCCGATGACGGTTGAAATGCTTACGCAGATCACAGCCACGTCGAAAGGAGGTCCGAGACGTGCAGCCCGGGTGGGCGCAGCGCCAAGTACCATCACCCGCTGGGATTCCATAGCGGGTTAGATCGGCTGGGTTGTTCGGTGGAGAGTTATACTGAAGATTGGGTATTGGGGTGTCGAGGTCAGAAATAGTGGTTGGGGTTGGAGAGGTACCCAATAGCGAGTTGGTATCGAGGGCGGAAGATGGGGCTGAAACCGAGATTGGGACCGCAGGGACAGAGTGAGGGGAGAGATAGCCGTCGGTGTTTGGGACACTAAACCATTGTGTGGAGGTGTTTATGTTATCGTTAAGAGATGCATAGTCAGTCTGGGGCATTTCTGGTGTTCCAGGTTGATGGTAATGCGGGTAGGATGCTGTTGGTTGGAAGGTGCCTGTGGAATGGCTATTGATGCACCACTGATTTATGTCCTCGGGGGTATAGCCAGATGTTGGTGGCAGAAGTTGACCTAGAGAGGTCTGAGGGGAGTCGAATGTGAAGTAAGACTGCATGAAGGGCGAAGAAGTAGCAGAGCAAATGATAGGGTCCATTGAGGCCGGAGGTCGTAGCATCTCTGCATCAGATGCACTAGACCAAGTGTACAAAGAACCCATGGCGTCGCTGACGGGTGAGGCTCGTTGCTCTGAGGAATATTCTTCTGGCGCTAGGAAAGATCTTGTGGACTCGGGGGGAACAGGTCCGTAGCCTAAAGAAGGCTGCAGCCCAGATGAATGCCTGGGTGATGACGATGAGCTGACAGGGATCCTCGTCAGGCCTACCAGATGTGGCGGGAGACTACCCGGGCTACTGCCAGCTGCTGTCAGACCGTTATGATCGGCGACATGGTAGTTGTTATGCTTGTTGGACATGTCAGGCAAGGGAATTTCACGTTGATCGATAGAGGCACAGTCCGCAAGAGATGACAACAAATCAACTTCTCTTTCCAAATCCAATAATATATTTGAATGAGAACAAGTAGCCCGCATAGCAATTAACAGTCAAGAAGTGTGCACTGCTGTGGGGGATCTGTCCAGCTTTAGTCCAAGACAAGTAAGGAGACTAGAGCAGATGAAGGTCTGTGGTGGATAGATGGATAATCCTGTGGCGGAGATCCGATCCAAGCGGGAGTTATAAGGTTTTATTGTTTTTTTTTTTTCTTTCTCTTCTTCTTCTCTTCTCTTCCTCTTCTTTTTCCAGCAAGGAATAGAAGTGGTTGAATAAACGTGGCTGTTTTATTCAGGAACCATAAATTCCGCGACGGAAGGCCTGACCTGTGTATAAGAAAAGAATGTTGGAGGCAGTGCTTTTCTGGAACCAGGTCTTCCCCGTAACATGTAATATAATAAAAAAACAGAATTAGGAATTAAAAAAAAGAATACCGAAGAGAGATCTGCATCAATGTTGACTCAGAATGAAGCATGCAGTTCGCGACTTTTTTTTTTTTCCACAACTTCAATGGAATCAGAGGGGGCGAGTACTAGTAGGGATTGGAGTGACGATGAGATTAGCCCCACGGAACTCCCAGAACCATGAACCAAATCAGATCAAGCCCAGACCCCGGGGCCCGGAGCATGGGGGACATTATGCACGATTGTTTGGCAGTCAAGGTGATCGACGTAAGAGGTGTAAAAAGAGTAGGGTTGGAGAGACAGCGATTGGTTGAAGTGAGTAGGGCTGAGCAAGCCAACTAACGCAGTGAGCCATATTGTCGGGGCTGAAAATGCTGGGCCAAGAAGAATTTAGGATGCAGTTGATAGGCTTCTTGCGGGTACGAGAAATGCCCAAAATGCCCAAAATGCCATTTCAACAGAAAATCCAATATGGGAATGCGTCGCGGCGTTAAACCCTTTGAGGTCAAGCGGCTTATCCATTACTGGGCCCACTTTTGGTGCAAAGCCACTTTCCTATTCCTGGGGATTTCACTCTCATTCGTCTCTGTACATTACAATGGACTGAATGTTAAAGAATTAAAACCATTTCCGCAATTATGGAGCTTCTACTAACCCAGATGTAGTATGCTCTTTGTTTTTTTGATCAACGTCTATACTCCGTACACTACGAATGGTATACCTATTTCGTTGCATCATGAACAGGAATTTCTTCCTAGTTAATCTCTCTTCTCGCCTAAGTTGAATTACAAATAAGAATCTTGAAAACAAACCAACATTTGAATGTACCCCGTATCATATTCAAATAAAATAAAATAATTCAAACAAATCTAAACCCCATTTTCCTTTCTGGGAGCGCCTCGACGCAACGGCAGCATAAAGGTAGTATCGAGTTTTTTGACTCAAGCCTTGTAATAAAGGTGGTATATCGTATAGACCAGCTTAGCCGTTCGAGGGCTCATATTGAGACAATCATGTTACGCCGAAGATCCCTCCCTGAAACAAGCAAGGATTACGAACGATGCGTTAAGAATATGGTCCGGGGGGAAGGTGAAAAAAAAAGAAAAAGAAAAAGAAAAAAAAGAAAAAGAAAAAAAAGAAAAAGGTGGGAATGGGGGGTCAGCTGAGGCCGACACCGACGGTTAGTACCCGGAGAGGATCCACCAAGCCCCCCGTCACCACCCCTGGAACTCCTCTGATTCGCCAGTTCGCAAAAACTTAGTGCTTAGTAGCCCCATCGACCACTCACATTCCTTTTCTGTCATGGAGTGGGGCAAGCTCCCCAAACGCGAGAAGCGGTGTCCATGAGCCGCAAAATGTGGCTGCATTGCAGTCAATTCCGTGACTCCTGCAGTCTTCCAAGGTTGGGGAATCTCCGAAGCCTTAGACTCGTTGGTATGTGGCCACGCGATCGGGTCGTCGGTACGGAGTAAACCGAAGCTGATACAGACAATGTGAAAAGGTAAGATCAATGAACAAAAAGACGTTGCTGATGTGCCGGTAATTCACTAAGGTTTAATATTTTGCCGAGCTGGATAGGGCTGAACACGGATTCCCTCTCTTTCAAGTCAACATTGGAAGATTCTTGAACAGTATCCCCATTGAGAAAAATGAATTGCTAAGCCATCCGATCCGATTTCACACGAGACATGCCGCGTGCGCCCCCTCCAGATCTAGCCGAGACTGGAAGATGGTGGAAGAATTTCGAGCCTTCCGCCCCCAATGTCTCAACGCAAGGTGGGCCAACTGCCGAGCACGCCGAATTTGGAGAAAGGTTGGAGGTCTCATATAACATTGTGATTTACAAAAATAGTCTGAGCCAGCCTTCTCTACGGTGTCTTTCATTTCCGCTCTGCGGTTTCCATACCAGCTCCAAGATGTTCTATCACAATTCGTTTGTATGCCCGACATCATATGCCTTCAGTTGACTCATCTTCACCTGCCAGCAGAGGAGTGATCAAGTTGGGATCCGAAGTCCCAATCACTGGCTTAGACTCAGCCCCCGGATATAGAACATAGTGCTGGGTTATGAAGATCAGATCGGAAACGATCGTAATGTTCCCCAGGAAAAGCTTAACCGGATTACCGGTGATGCCGCTCCAGTCACCCTGGAGGCTTGAGTCCATGACCAGCTGAAGTAACGACAGTACACCACCTGCCAAGTCTAATAAGATTTGGTTGATGTTCCAGCCCAAGGTGGACTGACGCCGGTAATTCATCCACGCCTGAGGTATATACTTCACAACCGTAATCACGAGCTTGATGTAAGAGAATGAATAGATCTGACAAATGAACGGTTCCTGCGTTAGATCGCCACCCGAGAGTCCTCAAAGGAATGCTTTGCAGATTTGAAACTTACCACATCGATCCACGCCCAAGTCGAAGGGTCATAGCCCCCGTCGGGGCTCTTGGACAGAACGATCCAAATCACAATTACTGGTGCCAAGACGGACCCCCAAAACAGGCCCGCCATGGGCCTGCTGATCCTTTGAAACCGGGAGACCTGCAGACCCCAGATGATTGGCCAGAACTGCGTATAGACGACGACGCTCAAGATCACCGCGTGAACTGCGAAGGCCAGGTCATTGAAGCGGACTGTCGGCTCTTCCGACAGCGGGTGCCGGGCTGCATACTGGGAGCGAATCACGGGCGAATACAGGAAAGCACCATTGTAGATGGTGTAGCATAGAAATCCTAAACAATTGATCGAGGGGAAATCGATCGATGTGCCTGCCGTCGAGCCCCGCTTAACATTGGAGATGGGCTGAGGATAAAAGGATGCTGACCAGCACGCCGTACTGTATCGTATGTCAGCTTCATAGGAGCATGATTGATGGATGCCACCTACTATATCCAGCCCAAAAGCCTGTGCCTTGTCAGCTTTAATCCCAATACTCTGCCAATTAGGGGCACGATCACGGGCACCTACCGGGACAGAGCCCGAATAAAGATATCGAGCTGAGATGAAGCCATAGTGCTTCAACGTTTAGCGAATTCAGCTCAAAATCCACATGTCACTCTAATGTGTTGTTTTGTGAAGCTTTCTTGGCCTATCACACTGAAAATTCAAAGGAAGATAGAGAGAATGAGGTGGGATATCTGGGGGGATCAAGGCATCATTCTGGGGGAGAATCATGTCACCGATAAGCGATAAGGTCAGGTGACAGTGTGTTTATCTTGGTTCTTATCGATAAGTTCGGGCGGTCAACCCCGTGACTTTCCATGGTTGTCCCGGTTATGAGCTGGCACACTAAACCTAATCAGGAAGAAAGTTGACATGGATTCGGTGCGCGCAGTTCACTTGTTGTCTGGTCCTGTACGACTCCTCTCTGTCGCTCTCCCTAAGTACTGGCATTTTCGTGGCTGCTTTCCCAATCTCTCCAGGCTGGAACTTGGTTGAATTATTCTTGGACCTTTGCGCAATCTCTTCTCCTTTCACGTTTACCCTTCTGTTGACAACTACGACTTCGAACGACCGCTCTCACGCTTACCGCCACGACATCGAACCCTCTGAAACCCAGCATCCTCTTCAAGACAATTGCTTTGTTCTTACAGCAATACATCACCTGCGAACCTGTCACCTAGCATTCCACTCGAGTTGCCGATCCCCGTCGCATGGTGCATTCTTCGGAACGGGGGATCTCAATAGATCTCCTTCAATAAATCCCGACATTCCACCGACGAACAGATACGGGTATCGACAAAATGACAGTCTCCGGGCTCACAGATCCGGGGAGTAGCACGTATTCTTCAAATACGCTGCATGTAGGAGATGGAACGTGGGATACGCAGGACGACACATTCTTGCTGCCCAATCTCATGGGAGTAAATTTTGAGACTATGCGATACAATGGTGCGTCAAAACATACCTATAGTAGGTGCATTACAAGCCTGACTGACAGCGACGTGGATAGGCATGGGAAACCGATTCAAGGACATGACTGGATACCACTCGATGATTGTCGCACATGGCGTTATTGCGGCGATTGTTTTCTTGGGCCTCGTTCCAATGGCATCCCTCATCATCCGATACTACTCCCGATGGAATCCGTACTGGGCATTTAAGCTTCACGCCTGGTTTCAGGTTCTTACATTGTTATTGACAACGGTTATCTTTGTGTTGGGTTGGTTTGCCGTCGGCCCAGAGAGAAGTTTGACCAATCCGCACCACGGAATTGGTCTAGCAATCTACGTGTTAGTCATTTTCCAAGCACTGTGGGGCTGGTTTGTGCACAAGGTGGAAAGAAACAAGATGCGACATCGTGTTCCATTGAAACTAGTGGTTTGTTGCGATTCAAAAGATTTCATGGTATACTCATACTGACTTTCAATGCAGCTCCACCGATGGCTCGGCCGTGCAACCGCTATCCTAGGAATTGTACAAATTCCATTGGGCTTGACATTATATGGCTCTCCTAAAGTGCTGTTCATTCTTTTCTCGCTGGCTGCCTTCGCTTACTTGTTAGCATTTTTCATCCTGTCTTACTTATACGATGATGAAGGTTATCATGTCCCAAGTGAACATGGCGGTAGTCGATTAAGTCACAGCCACTACACAGGGCCATCTGTTGTCGAAGATGACCATCATGGCGGCGGTGGCGGGGGCTTTGGGGGAGGCTCTTGCTGCCGGTGGGATGGCTGCAGCGCTTGCTTCTATGTTCAAACGTCGACCAAAGAGCCGCCATACAAGTCAAGTTTATGAGGAATCACGGACATCTTATTCGGATGAGAAGTATTCCGACCACGTTTCTCGAAAGGAGAGTGGTGGCTGGGGTAAGAAACTTCTAGAAATAGGAGCTCTTGCCGGGGCTGGTATGCTTGCGAAGAAATGGTGGGACGGTCGAAAACAGCGCAAAGACGATGCCGAGTCAGGGCTTTATAGCCCTGCCCACTCACGCACTGATAGCTTCTCTGAAGAATCACTCAGTCGACTAGAAGATGGAAGACCAGAACCCACTCATCAAACTCCACTCACCCGCCCCCCAAGCCGACCACCTAGTCGACCACAAAGCCCCGGCTCATCATACTATTACAACAGTACATATCTCACCGAAACCGAGAGGCGTCCATCTCATGGTATCCGAGATGCTTTGCTTGGTGCAGGCGCTTTTGCTGGATTGAAGAAGATATTCGGCGGTCGTCGTAACAAGGACAATGATGAAAAGAGGCGCTTAGAGGATATTCGTCGCCAAGAGGAGGAAGATGAACGAATCCAAAGAGTAAACAGCAAAAGACGACAAAACAACCCTCCCGGGCCAGGCCCCTACCCGTCACGACGCCGGCCAAGCTCATATTCCGAGAGTGATCTCACACCAACCGAATTGACCCCCCGACCTCCTCGAAATCCTTCCCACGGATCCCTCCTTTCGGCGGAACCCATGGCATCTGGCGCTGTTCCTGGTCGGGTTCTCTCTGATTTACCTCCTCCCAGACCTCCGGTCCACCACGAACTCTCCGGTGACTCAGTGTCAGAGTTACCACCTTCTAACGACGGAAGTGAGCTTGCAGCAGGATTTGCAGGGGGAGCAGCCGCTGCCGCCGCAGCTTCTAGTCGTCGTCGTAACAGCCGCAGCCAAAGTGGATCTCGACGCCGCGATGACAGCGTCCATTCCCCGCCTGTTTCCGTGAAAGTCAAAATGCACAACGACGGTCGCCATGTGACCCTCCGCCGCCTCACAGAGGAAGAAGCCGCCGCTAGCCGTGAAGCAAGACGCCGAGAGCGACGAAACTCGCGACGCCGTGCAGGCAGCGCCAGCTCCCTGTCCGGTGACGAACGGAGCCATGATCGCTGGCGTCGTGTCGAGGAACTGGAGCGTCAACAAGAGGAGCAATCACGGCGGCAAGCGGCAGCGGCAGCTGCAGCAGGTGCTCCTGTTTCCATGGCACCGTCAGGCAGCGTCCCTGCATTCTCCATGCCTGCCGAATCTCAAGCTAGCCATCTGCCACCTCCTCCCATGGCAGCTCCTGTGCCTTCTGGGTTGGCATATGGCAGTGTGATCTCACCTCCTGAGACATGGACAGGCACCGAAGCCAGTGGATCATACGCAAACAATCGTCGACGCAGACGAGCAGAGCGAGCCCGAACGCGGCAGGAGAGGCAGCAGCAGCACGGAGTCGAATTTGAGTGATAACGGAATCAATACTCATTGTTCTTCATTACTCTTCCCTTTCTTTCATGATGGATTTTTACGACCTGTATAAAATGTCTTCTGGTATGGAGCCTTGTTGATGTTTTAAATGTTGATGTTTCATGTCTGTTTGATTTTTTTTTTCTTTGTTATGCACGAACTTTGAGGTAGGTGTTGTCTTTTTTGTTCCTTATGTATTTTTTTTCATTCTGTGAAAGGCGAGCGAGTTTCATGGGTTTGATTATCGGTCGGGTTTTTTTCGTTCGAGTCGTATCTGACTTACTCGTTTCATTTGATTCCCATATGTACTTACCTGCTTTAGTCTTGCATAAAATTCCGTACGAAAATTAAGTTAGTATCATTTGAAGGCTATTCATTATGTCTACCAAACACCCATTCTTCCTGGTCGAAGCAATTCACGTTTCTTAGTCTGCCCACTTATCTAGCGGTTTTTCAGTCTTGGAAGTTCAATAGATCTACTAACTAGCAGGCATGATGTGCTCACCCAAATCTTTGACAGGTCAATTTTCCGCCGGCTTGTTACAAGGATGACTTCCAAGATTTGCTTGCAACAATCGTAAGGTTTTGCGTATCATATAAGTCCCTTGGTCATTATTACCTTGAGTTGTCTTCCTATCATAAGATATCTTTCAAAAGTAACATGTAAACTCCTGGGGTGTAAATTAAGTTAGTAGTGATTCCGAAGGAAGTTGGTTGAAACCGACAGACCAGCAATTTTCCACCTCTGATCAAATATCTCGAAGAATCTGCCAAGATCTTGAATAGCTTTCAGGTGCTCATCGTGCCCTTCCAATTTGTATCTTTCAAAGTAAAACTGAATCACTCGGAAGCCCCACTGCAGAAGAAAAGGCGGAGCTACACTGACATGCCCGAGATTCCCATCTAGGAAATCTCGTGTGCGTTCGATAAAAAAAGCAGCTGATAGTTCGCGTTGATGCTCAAGATTTGCCACTAGTGGATTTTGACTATCCTTTAATAGCGAATAGATCAAGAAAATGGTACTATTGCGGGTCAGCTCTGTAGCAAATTTTGAAGGGGAGAAGCAAAAAACCTATTAAGAATATTACGCGGCATTCCAACAGCTACGATTGCAGATTGTCTTTCGATTTCCAGTACAGTCATCAAGGCTTCCACTGTGCGAAGTAGCTGCATGTATCTTTCGTCAAGAATCTGTATACCTTGTTGGTGCTCAGATGCGCACTGAATGGCCTTGGAGAGCAGATATGATGCGTGGGCTAGGAGTTGAAAACTCCCCATGCGGGACGTTACTGGTGACAACAAGGTCAGTTCTTTGTCCAGGGTTGGATTCTATTTCACGTAAATCAGCATGACTCGAGTTTTAATCGAAGAGGGAAAACATACTTGTTGGCTCCATGAAGTGTCATCGGAAGGCAGAGGGTCATTTTCATTGGGTTCTGCCAATAGCAATGATTCACATGGGCGGCCAATAGCCATGGTCCTGAAGAGATTTAAGCAATCCATTTTTTAGCCTTTTTGTAACATTCAAATGTTCAATATTAGCATGAACAGTCTTAGGTGGGTAACAAACCTCTCAATAACATATAATGCCCACCACAAACGTCTTCGGGTCTCGACATCTATCCAGTCAGAGGCAGTTTGGAGTAATTTGGGCCCATGTACTCCAAGAGCAGTGAGATATCGCGAGCAAGCTGCCAAGGTTAAATAGGCAGATGGGTATATACCATGACCATACTCGTAGGTGAGTACGAGAAGCTGGGCCTGTAATAGATGAAGCGACAACTGACCATTCACTTCAAAGGCCATAACGCTTGTTTTCACAGCTAAGTAATGTCGATTAGACAGATGATCTCCAGGTTGGTGGTGAGTCAAAAGCTTTATGCATGCCAGAAGAAGAGTCTCTTCATTCCTCATCAAGTTGACTGGCTGGGACAGATTCTTCTGCATGTACTGCACAGGTATAACTGGAAGCCAAAAGTTTATAGTCTGTAAAAATCGAGAAAGATGGTCATTGGTGTTGTCGTTGGTGACAAAATCTTGCAGATCTTTTGATACTAGAAGTCTGTCTACAGGATCTGATGAAACGATGGCTTGGATGTATGGATAGCCCAGAAATGCAGCAGCGGTGCGGACATTTGTAACAGGCAAGTTATCTGTCCCATGGAATTGATCTAAAGCGACAGCCCTGCTCGGAGGCTGAGTTGAATGGCCCAACACCCTGTATTGACAGTGATCATGGGTCCTGTGGAACTTCAGTAATTTCCCTGTATATTATACAAAACTGCTGTGACACCGACCTAAGGCAATGTGAACATTTAGGATACGCGCGATCACATTTCTTTTTGCGCGTCCTACAGTTCTGACAAGCCAGGGGTGGCCTCATGGGGTATCAAGCTTGAAAAAGGTCGCGCTTCTCGAGAAATTCCGAGAGTGGTGAGAACAAGAACAAGCGAGAGGGGCGTACTGAAACATCAGCTGGATAGACTCAGTATTGTAGAGGAAGGCGGACTAAGAGCGGACTTTAGCGTGAGGTCGAGGTTGATCTAACCCGATGGGGACTTGTGGCCTGATATGCCAGGCAAGAGGCGTTTTAGTAAGACTCATATTCAAGGCATGGTAATGACCTTTGGAGCTATAAAGCCAAACTATCTGACAATTCCATATAACAAGGTGCCATGGTCTAGTGGTATGACGAATCATTGTGGTAAACACATTCGAATCTGATTTAGCCCCGGTTCGATTCCGGGTGGCGCCATTTCTTTTTGTAATTTCATTATTTTTTTGGGGAGAGAGAGAGAGAGGCTCCACTATCTTCTTCATTCATGTATTTCAAAGGCGGTGGAGACACGGAGATATTGTATAGATAAATTCTTAGAGGGCGGTTGATGGAACGAAACTTCAACTTGGTAGGATTCCTATAATGCATATCTGAACACCTCCCGCTGCCCTTCAATTTTGATACAATACATGACATGTCCGTCTGTGTTTAACATACAAATATCAAAAGCGGAGCATGGAAGGCTGAAGGCAAGTGACAACGGGCCAGATTTGTAAAGATAGGCCTTGTCGTTTGACAGGGAGACAGAAACACTGACAGTACTTTGAGGGTCTTGATCGAAATTGATATCAAAGTCGGCGAGCTTTCTCGTGGTGCTGGGTCTCGGCTTTCACACTGGGGCCGGGTTTCAAGCTCCACAGTTGATGGAATACGAAAGTGACGAGTGCAAACGTAAGAGCCCAGATGATTCTGAAAATATCAAGAGTTGTGAGGCTTGCTCGTGATGTTGGAAATCGCCCTGCTTTCGCGAGTGCAGTAAGAGGAATGCGCACAACAAGATATGGCAAAACGATAATGAAATGCAAGAGCAAATCCTCTGATGGTAGGGGGCATACAATTTGTTTCGGACCTTGTGGTTCCCCAAACAAGCTGTGGACTGGCACAAGCCCATGGCTCATTCGAACTCGCATCAACGCCCACTTTGAAACGCTTGTGATAGGTCCGGGGTCTCGAGGTCGGTATAACCCGAAGTTGAGAGCAATAACGGCAGGGACTCGTTCTCGTGGCAAAGCTTCTTCATGTATGTCTCTCAGTATGGACTGGGATGTCTTTGCGGCCTGCACCCGATGTTTGCTCTTGGGAGAAGTTGCAAGATCATCCTGCCGAAAGATCATCCTAGAGAGACCAGAAAAGCGAACTTCCGGTTTAGCATCCAAGCCGGTCGATAGTTGCACTTTGGCGGGGCTGCGACGCGGAGAGGCCCGCCGAGCCACTTTCCACTTCTCATGCTGCTTCTGCTGTCGGTAATGAGAGATATAGTCCTGCTTTCGCTCCACGGAGGGGAGAGGGCGTGAACCTGAACGAGGGGACTCCGGTGGAGAGAACCGAACGCACCTCGTAGCTACAGTTTCACCAAAGTCTTCAATGGAAGTGAAATTCACGTTTGGAAAGTAGGCACCTCCTTGCATATTTGGTGAAGGAGAACGCGATTCATCTGAGATGAAGAGACGGTGTCTCTTTGCCTGGCGTCTATCTTCAAGCCAATCGAGTGTCAGTACAGGTGGCTGTGGAGCAGAGTGTGTACGTAGGTTCTCGGCTTTGTGACCTCGACGTTCTTCTCTGGGACTGCCATGTGCTGACTCGGGAGTATTATGTGGGATCAATAGTTCTGCAGGTCCATCAAGAGCATGATATCTGTCCATGGCAACATCCAACTCAAGTCGGGGGTATGGAGATCGCTTGACACTGCCCTGTTGAAGAGACGATTCACGGGTGCTGCTGGGTGCAGGTTGGCCTTGCCAATCCATGTTGTGCTCGCAATGGTATTCTTCGTCGAGTGCTGGGAGATCTTGAAACCCTTGTTCATCCGGCTCATCGAAAGCGAGGACCGATGCAAACGAAGGAGAAAATAAGGCATCTACTGAAGGATCAGATTGTATCATCACCCGAGGGTCGATGTTGCCCATGGGCAAATTCATGGACCGCATTGCTGAAAGGTGCGGGGGATTGAGGTTCAAGTGTCACCGGAACAAGTAGCTACCAAAAAAAGGGGAGAGACGGCCGCCATCTACCGAAATAAAATAAAAAAGGAAGGAGCGCGAATTTGAAGTGTCAATCGACAAAAGGAAGAATTGCTATAATTCTACAGGTTAAAATGGTGCGCGAGTGGATATGTACATCTATTTGACATGAGCCTGCAGGGTCTCAAGAACCTGTTGATCGAATACCTGGTTAGTTATCAAATCTCAATTCAAGTTAGAAGTACTAGATGCATACCTCAAGCTCAATCTTGGCCTCAGCAATGTCCTGCTCGCTGCCACTGCCGTTGGCAATCTTCTGGGCCTCGGTAACCTGGGCGCGGATAGCCTAAATTCGGAGCATCAAATATTAGTATCGCACGCGCTAGCGCTGCAAAAGTGACGCAACCTACCTCGGCGCTGAAGTCCTCCAGGGCGAAACCCTCAACGGCGTTGATGCTCAACTGGGAGTCGGGCTGGACAACGGCGAAACCACCGGACACTATCGCAAAGGGAAAAAGTGATGTTAGCGGATGTTCTCGTGTTTGCTGAAGGCGCTTTTTCGATATGCATTTCGGGAGTGAGGATCGGACGTACGGAAGTACTGCTTGGTGGCACCGCTCTCCTCAATAATCTCAACAAGACCGGGCTGGAGCTGCTCGATGGAGGGAACGTGGTTGGCGAGGACACCCATCTCACCGGAGGCGGCGGGAATGTTGACCTGGGTCCTGTATTCGAAAAGGGTTGTCAGTATTCAGGGCGCGAAGAACACGGGCGCAACAAGAAAGGTAACGCACACGCCAGTGGAGCGGTAGATAGTCTATCAAAGAGAAAGGATGTTAGTCCGGGGCCTATCAAGCTAGGTAGGATTGGTCGGAGCCGGGGACGGGTTCGACATACCTTGTGAGGCAGAGTCAGGGACAGCTTGATCTTGTCAGCGACAGCCTCGGCGTATCCACGGCGCTGGACGGGAGCGCTGAACATGGAGGGGCGAGCCCGCAGAGCGGAACGAGCAAAGCGGAAGGAGTTCATGGTCGCAATGGGTTGGGAGGATGCAAAGACTGGGGGTGATCCCTCTTGAAGTTGCCGTGCAAAGGTCGAAGACGGAACGCCGGTTGTTCCCTAGTGCGGGTCACGTGGTGAGCCCACCCGGCATGCCAGTCAAGTCTACTGTCTTTTGATATTGCATAATAATAAAGGACATTGGGGAAACCAGTGAAATATCTTTCTTAGATTGGAATCAAATTTTCACATTCTATCAAATTATCCTATTTTCTCTCTCTTACCATGCAATATTACCCTTTCTTCAGTGCGATATCGGACCGCTCACCGTCGGGTTTTTCCCAGTCAGCTAATTCCGGAGTTTCATAATGCTCAATGAAATTTTCTTCACTATAAGGTTCGATATATGAAATTATATAGCATCCGGTCATGATTCAGTGTAGGTATTGGCCTTCAATCTTCCCTCCAGCTCAAAGATCCATACTTCTTCATCACGTGTTATCCATGGTTATGTCATCATTCGTGATTGGTTGGTTGACTTTTTTTTTGCCCGTTTTCTGTACATAACTTGATGGCCAAGCGGCACCGCCAAAACAGGTCCTCAACATCGTAAAAAAGATGTGTAGTAATAATAACATACTCAGGAAAACTGATAACATGTCTATGAAAATGAGCATGATCTCATTAAGCTTATCGTGTGGATTGAACTGACGTAGCTGGAGTACAGAGGAGCTTAGTATGTAGTATCAATATAAAAGGTCCGTGCACCATGGCGGTAAGCGAGATCCCACACAGAAGCAAAGCCCTAGCCGAGTCTCATTTGGGTCCAACTCCAGTGCTCTCCTCTACTCTCCTTATCCCGTCCACGTCAATCAGCGACAACATTCGTCAAGATGGCCAGTATGTGAACCCCAACATTTTCGCCTGGTCGGCACCATCGATACCTTTTTGAAAATTCCGATCACTGACCTGGCCTGCGCTCCACAGAGTCCAAGAACGCGTCCCAGCACCACCGCAGCCAGAAGGCTCACCGTAACGGGTGCGTAACCCCCCTAAACCACCGATTTTGAACACTCCAATCCTCGACCCATTTTGCTGCAACTCGACAAATCTATTCCGACTGAAGGACGGGGAAATTCGAGGTCGAACGGTCTGGCTTGGACATGACGCACACATATAAATTTGGACGAAACCGAACATGTCGGGCCATCTGTTCAAAAGCCGACTGGAAGCGTCTTGAATCTTCCTCTACTTTGCGCCCACACCACATATCCAAGAGAATCGAATGACTGACATGTCACCCTTCCAACAGTATCAAGAAGCCCAAGACCAACCGTTACCCCTCCCTCCGTGGTGTTGACGCCAAGTTCCGCCGTAACCACCGTCACGCCCTGCACGGTACCGCCAAGGTCCTGGTACGTTGATTTGCCAAGGCCAAAACCCAAATTTCAGAATACTAACAACCTCACAGAAGGAGGCCAAGCAGGCTAAGGAGGCCAGCGCTTAAATGTTTTTCGAAACGGGAAAAAAATGAAAACTGGAGAGGAAACCAGTGCGCGCAAGGACATGGGGGTTTACAATAACGTGCGATGATCAAAGAACATTCGCTGTGTCGAATAGGCCTGGTTTCTGCTTGTTCCTTGCGCGCTAGCACGTCCGGGGTTGTTTGATAAACAGAAATCAACAGGCTTAAATTCGATATCCACGCAGCGGTGCCAGTCCCAGAGCGGGGCAGCGATTCCTCCTTCATCTTCCGTCTTGCTTTTTCTGTTTTCTGCTCGACCGCTGCTACTGCTTCGTACGTGTCAGCTTCTTTGGAGCTTGCTTTTCTTTTCTTTTCTCTTTTTCCTCGAGTGTCGTCTCGATTTCTCGTTTCCCGGCATATGTGTGTACAGCAACGTGCTCTTCTATGCGCGACTGCTGAAGGATTTTATCAACGTGCCAAGACAAAACCCCACAAGCCCCTGTCTTTCAATATCACCCTTTCGAATTTCTCAGTGGTCGAAAGGGTGCGAGGATGGACGGCTACAAACCTCGTAGTCTGTAGTATGGTTGCAGTAGTACTTGAATGCAGGATTCATTGAAGCCTTCTGGGGTTCCAAGGTTATACTTTTTTATATACTATATACAATCAAATTGAAACCATCACACTTTCCATACAATCAACCTTTTATCAAATCCACCACTAATCACCCATTCTTCTTGGATCGAGCTCTCATCTTCACCAGGCAAATCCACATAACCCGCCCAAATACTCCGCACTTTACAGCCAATCTCATGGCCATCTTTCAATGTAGCCACCAGCTTGCCGGTCTTCGTCTCAATTCCCCGCACCAGTCCATCGTCCCCATTGACCCAAACTCCCGACCCATCAGGTCTCCACACAACCTGTGGAGTCGAGTACGCCGTCTGCGACGCAAAGGTATTCGCCTGAAGCAAGATAGCCGCGTCCTCGCGATTCGAAAGCGCCAAAGCTGCAAGAGCCTGGGAGGCCTGCGTCACTGCAGCATCTGCAGGGTCGGATTCGCCAAGGGACTCGACAGACGGAAACAATAGACGCACAATAATCACTTTTAAGTGCGGCAAGGTTGAAGTGGCAACAGCTAGTAAGCCAGGGTCATGGGGGCTAAGCGCCATGCACGCTGGAGAGAATGCAACCCAAGCATTGGAGTGAGGGGCTAGATTCTGTTTTCCTAGAAGGCGAGATTCAGAATTGGAAGATGTAACTTCGTGGTAGTATATGTAAGTCGAGTCCCGGCGCGAGACGAGCAGGAATAGCTCGCCAGAATCGACATGAGGGACGAACAGTAGCGATTCAGGATTGGTAGCCAGCTTGATGTGCGCGACAGGCTCTCCGATGACCGGTGGAGCGTTCTCTGGGATTTCGATACGGTATAAGAAAACAGTTGCATCCCAGCCAGCGGTGGCAACCCAGTATGCCGGTGATGTGCTGGACGGGCTTTGATCCTCATGGGCAACAACCTTGACCACGTATTTGGCATGGTCCTTCCTAGTATCTAGGACGCGAGTTCCTTGCTGAAGCAGAAGGTTGCCGGCCATGTTTGCCATCAGGATGTATCGGCCCTGAAGGATTGACACATACGAGAGTACAGGTGAATCAAACAAGCCAGACAGGGAGGCAAGAGAAGCATGCTCCGACGCCGTCTCGAATAAATGTGCCTGTCTATCAGCGCTGGTCGAAAGAATCAACGGCTTTGCCGGATCAGGTGCGTCTGCCTCAGAGCTTGATCTATTCCATAGCTCTACTGATGCCGAGAGAATATTCGACGATGTCGGTGTCTGGATCACTGTTGGTTTTGAAGGTGCTAAGACGCGCATCAGTAATCATGTAGGAAAACAGCACAGAGTGAACTTACCAGGAATACTCCAACCTTCATTCTCTTTACCATCATTGCCATATCTCTCAAAGTTAACGGTCTGATCGAATGTCCTCTTCTCTTCCAATAAGCTCTGGATGGTCAAATTGTGCGTGTCGTCACCAGAAGCTTGCCCCACGTCCAACGGAAGATCTGCCTCGCGAACAAAGGCCTGGAGGGTCTCTGTATAATTGTAAGTTCGCAGGAATCGCGCAACTATGGCGCTTGCTAGCGCATCTATGGATGTGGAGGACGCCATGAATATCGAGTTGGGAGTTGTCAAAATGAAAAGGAGTGGGGCACCAGACTTGCATGAATATTTGCAGCGGAGTAGATCGCAGTGAGAGCAAGTTCCGAAGCTGCAGTATACTTCTACAACCCTCTATATCTTAATTAGAACACAGCGCAATATTGCTTATGCATCTTACAATTGCCGACAAATTAAAATATGTAGTATGCTTGAACCACCTACGGGTTTAGAAGGGAGGGGAAACCCCAACATTGAAGCAAACCACGATCAATTAATAAAAATGGGTCAAAGTACTACTATATACAAATCTATCCATAACACTACTACCTATCTATACAAGAATCCCTCGGTATCTCACATGAATTACTTCCCCTCCTGTGTCGCTTTCCAGCAAGCAGCAATCTTATTCCAATATTGCTCCGGGTGCAGCCTCATATGTCCAACATGCGGCGAGCCCTCGAACATCTCAAGTTCAATCGGAAATCCATCGGCCTTAACGTTCGCAACATTCTCCTCCAAGTCCTTCCATCCAATAATCTCATCTTCCTTGGAATAAAGGTAAAGTCTAGTCGTCTCGACCGGGCAAATGTCATGATCCATACAAATCCGTGTAGCCCAGACACCGGATGGTTCAGAGCCACGCAGACGTTCCCAGGCCCAGTTACCCCACAGGAAAGCATACCAAAGGGCCTGGGTGACAATGAACGGCCAAGGAAAGTATTTCGCGCTACCCACGGCCATAGCTCGAGACCAGCGTCCAACCTGAGAAGCAAAGTCCAAGCTGCCAGGGGTGGAATCACAGACCAGAAGCTGATGCGGAAGTTTCTTGTCAGTGCCATGTCGTTGTTGGTATGCAACGAAAGCAGCAGCTAAGAAGATACCACCTGTGTTCGACATGGCGTGCAGAAGGACGCGCTCTGCCTCGGGCCCATCGCCTGTGGGCGTTGGGAAGACAGTGTCGATGACTGGCATCATGGCTTCGATCCTGGCATCTAGGGGTTGATTTGACGCCTGGAAAGTGCCCGATAGGATGACCAGGATTCTGGCAGAGGGGTACAGATCATGGAACCCGTCGGTGTACTTGCAAACGTGTTTAGGCATGCCGTCACCCCAGCCGAAGAGAATAATGGTAGTGGGCTCGTCTGCTGGAGCGGGCGGGGCATTTTTGAGGGCATTGCGAAGATAAACTCGATCTGATATCGGCGTGAAGCCGGGAAATGACACTGGCTTCGGAGCCATTGTGCTAGTAAAGACTAGAGTAGCTCGATATGTGGAGACTATCGGATCTTGCAGTACAACCTGTGGCAAGCGCGAGTAGCTAATTCCCCAGGGGTAGAAAAAAAAAATTGACGCTTCCCCTTGCACCACTCGTGTCTTCGCTTCGGGACTTATAGCAGGAAATGAAAGTATCAATGTGCGGTAGGATCTAAGGAAGATACCCAATCTGGTAATTCATCCGGTTCCGCGAAGAACCTATATGGTTTTTTGGAGGTTCTGTTGGGAACCGGTGCTGACACTGTCATGTTGATGTGGGTCGGTTGGGAGAATTCAAAGCGAATTGGCGAATGAGAATGTCAGCCTTGAATTTTTCTTCTGATATATAATCGCGTGGACCTCGGCATCGTTCAAATGTTAATTAGTTAATATCGTTGATTCACCTGATATTACATAAATGTCTTGACCTTCAATGTTCGCAAACTATATAGGTCACAACATAGGTAAGATGTCTATGGATTGGATCAAGGTAAGGCGGGTTTTCAGGCAAATCGTGGCCACTTGAGAGGTCCTACCTTCTTGAATGTTTAACCTCCAGTATCTGCCAGTCGGTACTCATATAACTTATTCCAAGGACAAGACATCATGAATTTGCACCACTATAAGGGTATCTGGTATAATTCATATGCAAATAAACTAGATGAAAACCCCTATCCAAACAGACCATATAACGCCAAATCAAGTATGCTTCAAAACAAACGACAACGCCCAACCTCCAGTGTAGCTGCACATTTTTGTAGGATATGTGTCTTTCAGTTCATCATGTCCTCCGCCCTTCGTCGGCGTCCTCCGCGTCCATCTAGTGTATCCGAGAAAAGCTCCTTTCCTGCATTGGCCGACTGATCCGCCTGGTTTTGGTACTTGGATGGAAACAGTTCACGAACTGATGCGGCTCGTCCCTTGATTTGAATGCCTCCGCCACCACCTCGAATCGCAAAGCCTTGATCTTCGTCTTTGGCTATTCTACGAATACGCTGGTCGGAGTCAGAATCGGCCTGGGGAGCGGTGATTCTTCGTCCGAGAGAAGTCGCAGACTCGTCTGTAGCATCAAAGGCATCAGATCGGCGATGGCCGCTCGGTTTGCTGGGGAATAGTTCCTTTTTGATATAACTCGACGCAGGCTTGTTGGGAAACAATTCGCGGGCCCCGGCCTCGGCTGGGAAAAGCTCCTTGCCTTTATTCTGACGTCCAAGCTGGGGCGATCGCTCACGGAATCTTCTGCGAGTGTCGGGGTTTCGATCGACACGGCTGCCCTCCTCGAGAGTATCTCTGCCAGGAGAGGCACTGCGGTTGCGCAGTCGTCCGGACGCCCGGTCATCGCTTGGGAACAATTCCCGTTGTCCTCGCTGTCTTCGGTCGGAGTGGTTATGCCCCAAGTCCGAGCGGTTCTCAGGCTGGTCATCATACATGTTGGCGCTGAAGAGGTCGTCGCCATCGCGGTCTCGTCGTCGGCCCAATTCCTTGTCGTCGAATCGACGACGCCTATAATCGCCATCATTTGTGTCTCCTCGTTGCCTTCTCTCCGTGAGCTCTTCTCGCAGGCGTTCGCGCGGGTCGTGTTCGGGGTGCATGAGGTAGAAGCGACTCTTTTCGTACGCACGTGCTTGCTTCCGGTCTGATTTGACGGCAGATCGCACTTGGAGAACGGAGTCTGGATGGCTTGCGAGGAGCTTGGCCGACCGGAGACGTAAAGGTGGCAGGGAGGAAGCATCTTCTTCCTCGTTGACCTGCGTCAAAGCCAGGAGGGCCTGAAGGCCCACATCGGCAGAGGAGTATATGAGATTAGCGGAGGTATCATCGATCCATTCAACCCGTGAAGGTACTTCGTGTTCGAAGTGACTGGTCGCAAATTGCTTGATGTTGTCGGTTGATAATTCGTCCACGCCGCGTACGTGGACTTTCTCGTATACGGCTTCTTCTGAGTTTGGTTCGATGAAGGTCTCTTGCACGGTGTTCTCCTGAAGCCAGAGATAGAATACGTCAGCATTGATTGACACAGATTCGGTAAGCTGGGTGGGGGGTTACTCACGGTGTGGATGAGCTCGATTTCGGGTTCGGGTTCGGGCTCCGGGCCTAGGTCGAGATCCATATCGATGTCCATGATGGCGTCGGTGGGTGCCTGAGTTGTAGAGTCCAAGGGCACAGCCGCCATGACGGATGAATTGACGGAAACAGAGCAAAAATGAGATTAAGAGGAAGAGTAAGTGAGGTTGGTAAGACTCAAGAGAAAGGAAAACCCGGGTTTGAGCTTCCCGCATTCACTGCCTGATCGGGTTTAGTGTGTGGGGGACTTTGACTTGACCTGAATCTGTGGCTTTAATCCTATTTTAGTAGGAAGATCTACTGACAGTTCACTGGATTTCTCAAGTCTGCAAATTGAAGGTATTTGTCTTTGCTATTTTCATTCAAAAGGAAAGTGAGATTCATCATGACTTGTGGAAATAAAATAAAAATCCGTCAGGCATACCCATGGCAAGACAAGGGCGCCCTCGGTACGTATGCAAAGTCAGATGCTGGTTAGCTAACAATTTATGATAGATCGAGAAATGTGATTGATGAAGAAACGGGAAAATGGGCTCAAGAATTTACGCGATAGAATACCGGAATTGTGTCAATTGGACAATCCACTTCCACAGTGTTGCCGCCCTGGAAAATTTTGGGAATTGCTTCACGTTGGATGTTCACCTTGCCCCAAAGGGTCCAGTAAGCACCAGCAGGAAGATAGACAGAGATCTTACGTTGCCCAGGCTCAAATACTGGTGCAACTAGATACTTGGGCCCGAACATATAGGCCGTGTCAACTTCCCATGCTTGCTTGTCCTCTGGAAACTCATAGAACAGTGTACGCATAACAGGTGACCCCTTCTCATGGGCTTCCTTCATCAAGTTCCGGGTGTATTCGCGAAGTTCTTCGCGAACCCCGATGAATCGCTTGCAGATTTCATACACCTCTTCACCATATGACCATATCTCATTGTCGGCTCCGCTGGAAGTTGGCCCTTCGGGCTTTGGCTCACGATCTCCATGGAGTCGCATCACAGGACAGAATGTGCCCCATTGGAACCATCTGGTGAACAGTTCGCGGAACTCAGGTTCATCTGGATTTCCTCCGTGGAACCCACCGATATCAGTGGTCCACCAGGGGATTCCAGCGAGGCCCATGTTTAACCCGGCTGCCAGCTGGTTCCGGAACGAGCTCCACGAGGACGCGATATCACCACTCCAGACGAGGGCCCCATATTTCTGGCTGCCGGCCCAGGCACAACGCAATAGGTTAACGATATTTTCTTGCCCTTCCTTCTGCATTCCCTCGTAGAAGCCACGCGCATATTCCTTGGGAAATATGTTACCGATTTGAAGATTGCTACCAGCGTGGTATCTGTAAATATCAAAGTCGTACGTCGAATACTCCGGCTCGGCTTCGTCGAGCCAGAATACTTTGATGCCAAGCTCATAGTAGTGCTTCTTTGCTTTGCTCCAGACAAATTCTCGCGCCTCTGGGTTCGTGGCGTCAAAATAAGTGATATCCCCATCGCACTGCATTGCAACGCGCATTCCGCGATCATGCCGGATCAATAGTCCGCGTTCCAGCATTTCAGAATAGTTTTCGGATGCGTTTTCAACTGTCGGCCAGATAGATACCATAAGCTCTATATTAAGCTCTTGGAGTTCTTTGACCATGGCATCTAACCCGTATTTTTCTTGTTAATATTGGGTTGGAAATCAAACCCAGAGGAGAATTAGATAGTACTCACCAACATCGGGCCAAAACTTTGGATCAAACTTCCATTCACCTTGATGTTTCCAGTGAAAGAAGTCAACTACGATCAAATCGAGAGGAACCCCGCGACGACGGTACTACCGTGCAACATTGAGCACCTGGTCCTGGTTCCAGTAGCGGAGCTTACACTGCCAGAACCCGAGTCCATACTCTGGCATCATGGGGACATAGCCTGTGGCTTTTGCATAAGCCTCGACAATTTCCGCCGGTGTGTCTTCAGCTACAACCCAGTAGTCAAGCGAACGTGTTGAGTACGCCTCGAAACTCATGATATTTGATCCGAACACGGCTCGTCCAATCCCCGGATTATTCCATAATAGTCCGTATCCACGAGAGGAGACTGCGAACGGCACACTAGCTTGGGAGTTGCGGTGTGCAAGCTCCAGATCGGCTCCCTTCAAATTCAGATATGGTTGCTGATACTGGCCCATCCCAAATATTTTTTCCGTTGGATCTAATGATTCGAAACGTGTAGTCAGGCGGAAATCACCCCCCAGTATGGGGCGCAGTTCCCGGGCTTCAATTTCCAGCGCACTGCATTTCGCATCGCGGGGATCACGTCGATTTCGAGCGTACTCTTCGAGTAGTTTGGTCCCGTTTGAGTTGTAGATGATTATCTTTCCCCGCTGGGATACAGTGGCCCTGATTTTGCCGTTGATAATGGTCGCATCTTGATCCTTGGGGGTAGCGATGCTTATGGAGGGGCTCGCTGGGTGATCAGTCAGGGCCCAGTCTTCGGTAGGCATAGATGCAAGCTTGGTTGCTCGCACTCGCAGTGCATTTTCGCCCCATGGCTGGATCCAAAGGAGGTGGTCGTCAAAGCGGAAAACAAGTTTATTGCCCTCCGCGGAAAGCATCTCGGGATTCTCTTGACGGATGTTAGAATTGGAAGAAGTGTTTTGCTCTTTGCTTTTTATGAAGTGAGGAGTCAATCAAACGATGTGACTTGGAAGAGGGGGGGGGGCACAGTTCCAGAATTGCAAGTATGACGAGGATTACGAGGCGAGACTACTTTCAGGAAGGAAGCTTGAAATTGGTATGGATTATCTTTACTTTGCCAGGCGCACAAATCTTTGAAGTATGACAAAAGGTGGGTTGACTGGGTACAAATGCCATTAGGTTGAAACCTTCCTAAATGAACGCGGCCAGATCTCCGTGCTTGATTTGCCATGAATCTCTATCCCTCAGCATACTGCTTGAAAGTCTTTGAACATAAAATCAGCTTCACTTGGTTTAACTTTCTTTGTAACAGACAGTGATAACGAGATAACATTGACGACCAGATAATCAACTGCTTGCGCGACGCAACGAGCGTGGGACATGATCTTAAAGCCAGGCAAGGTAAAAAAAAAAAAAAAAAAAAAATTGGAATAAATACAAAGCTCCCCTATATTACAGTCACATGCAACAAAAATGCATACCAAGATCTGTCCTGGCATGCCTTTACGACGTGAAAGTGTACTCGGGAATATCGATTCTGGGGACAGTCCAGGTCTTGCCATTGTCAGAGGTGGTCATGTTAGCAGTGACACCATCACCCAAAGCCAATGTATCAATGTAATCTGGATCTGCGGCGGAGAGAATAATCTTGGTGTTGATCCAATCTGGAAATCAACACGTTAGCCTCAATTCATGATGCATGATCACCGAGCCGGCAACTTACGATGAGCATCCACAGTGCCACAGTCTGTTGCCGCGCATTCCACCGCACTTCCCCAGCCTAGGGCCACTCCGTCGCTGGTTGACAGAGTCGAAACGGTCTTGTTGTTGACGAGGACTGTTTGGGTATAATTTCCGGAAGACTCGATGAATTTGTCTGGAACGAGTTAGATGTGTTTTTTCCGGGATTCAAGTGGTATCTATGGATTTCGTTTCTTACAGTGCATGGTCACACGGTTTCCGGGTGTAGCAGTCGAAGAGGGTCCTTGGATAACCTCTTGTGAATCGGCTACATTATATTCCACGTTAGTATCTCTGCATGTGTCTAGATCGCGTTCTTATGAAACAGAAACTGACCACTCGTCTCTTTCAATGTATAGGCAAAGATACTCCAGGAGTCAGATTGGTAGTTATCAGCAATGGATTGAATAAGGTCTCCAGCCGATGTACCCATTCCAACCCACAGCGAAAGATCTCCACTGCTGCCACTTGGAGCGCGAGGCAGTACAAGTGTGGAAATTGACTCGGCGATGTAAGTGTCCGAAGAAGTAGGGCCAGTGCTAAATGCAGGACCGAAGGCAGCGCTCACAGACCCAATCGCCGTTGCCGCGAAGAGGAGGTTTTGGCTCAGAGAAGGCATGGTGATATGAGTGGAAGATCAGCCGGCTCAATATCTTGTTGTCAAATGTGTTCTTGTGGAGATTCTTTTTTTCTTAAATATTCGGTTCAAGTACCCAGGTCACTGGCGTCTATATCCTCAAGTGCAGGACTCCTGACCCCCTGGTGCATAGGGGGGATTCTAAAACTGCGAGAAAAAAAAAAGAAACAAAGAAAAAAGGCATTGTTCAATCAATTTGCTCGGATATCTAGCGTTCTGGTTATCGGTGAGTATATGGATTGAGTCCCTGTGTCAGTGATCATCACAAATCGGGAGTTGCTCCGTGTTCCAGGGTAGCACTTCGAAACAACCGTTGATGCACTAACACGATTCTAAACAGATAAGGCTGGTGTTTAATCTACTAGTTGCAAATTAAGCGTACATTTGGATTGACCATATCTATTTAAAGGGGTTTCTTTAGTTTATTTGTCTTGCTAGTGTCGCAGACCTCCATCCAGCCCTACACACATTGATGCTTTTTAATACTGCGGAGACTCTCCTAAGCCCCGTGATCTACGCCATTGGACCTTATATTGGTCTAAAGAAGGTTGAAGAAGCTTGTTTCATTTATGCTTACGGGTCTCAGGTCCATGATTTTACCTAAATTTGGGTTGAAACACAGATGAAACGGACTTTGATTCGGGTGGACTTGATCCGGATGATGATTTCCTGGGATGGTTCCTTTATCCCATACCTAAATTTATAGGACTGGATACAACAATTAGTTAAAGAGCTTAAAGAAATTGGTTTCGACATATACTTTTTTTTGTTCAGCTTCGCCCAAATCAGAATAGGGCGCAGGGTCTCTTGGATTTTCAGCTTCGTCTAAGCTTCTCTCATGACCAATCAGGCAAGATTAAAAGGATGTCCCTTCTTTGCAATATCACTCAGTCGTCAACAGATGCCTTGATCAAACAGCGGACTAGGTATTTGGTCTATGGATCTCCATATATCTAAATTCCTAGTATCTTTAAGCCTGTTGGTCTTGTGAGAACCCTTTTTGGAATAGTTTGATATAGCATAGATCCGGTATCCCTAATTCGGTCAACGGGTATAGGCCAGGGATAATCCCTCAAAAGTACAGAAATACACAGTACAGTTACAAGTGAGGCAAAAAGTCTAATACAGCGAAAAAAGCGACATTTTCGGGTTTTCATGCTTCAGTCCTAGCTTCAACCGTTAGTGAGACAATTCACAAATGGCTGAGCTAGAGAGTAAAGGTGAGACAGCAGCCGCTGATATAACCATGCTCCATCGTCCGTTCATCTAAGACAGCGAATACGATCCAATTTAGGCGGTTGTCGATTGTATCTGAGTTCATACCCACCTAGGCACTGTCATGTTGTATCTGGGTAAACGTAATAGATGGCAATGGAGTTACCTAGCTGATGATGATGGAATTACCGATAGCCAGTCAATCATTGAAAGGCGTGCATGGCTTGATGGAGTTACGTCGAGACTGCGAAGATGGCCTCAGCTGAGCTTTCCCAGGAAGGAAAATCTAGGCGAGACTCTTTTCCATTTGACGAACTGGTCCGACCGATAATCGTAATATTCGTAATGTATTATGAGCCAATACATTTTTGTGGTTTTTAATGTACTATCCAGGCTATGCCTACTCTGTCTCATGGTGTGTAGTGCAAACGAGATTTCGGACAAATCAAGTATAGTCCATCCAATGTTACAGACGACAACAGACATAACGCATGCATGGTAAACAGTACTGCATGGTACTAGAAAATCTCCTTCCAAACACGGATTCTCTGATGTCATCTTCTGAGAGACAATGATCCGATGAGGGTTAGTATCTGCACTCGACTGGTTATTTCCCAATCCTTCTAGTGAACTCAATCGACCAGGCACACATTCTCCACAAAACTGGGGTATATCCGGGTGTGCCTGCACGAGACAACATGATTACATACATGAGCATGTGTTGCAAGGGGTAGATCTGTTTTGAGACATGCCAGAAGCCGAATCCCGTGGTCCTTGGATCAACTGCAAGTTCCCTGTTTCGGGCCACATGGTGCAACCACGGTATCCGGGGTCCAGGAATTCGGGAACTACTTGATCTGAAAGAAAACCGGCAGCTATTTCCAATTTGGCGTGAGCATGGGATTCTCAGAGGGGAGTTATGGGGAGGTCAGGGGGGTATGTAAGCAAGTCAGCTCAGTTGCATCAAGGTCCAAGGATATACCCAGGTAGCCGAGCAACCAGGAGCAGCGCCAGAACGCCAGAACGCCAGAACGAGGCACAGAGTATCACAAAGAGAATGAGTCGAAATGCTGCGTAAACCAAGAAAGAGAAGAAAAAAAAAGCAATAACGTCAAAACGCAAACCTAATGCTTCAAGCCTTGCATTTACCTGATCTCCTGATCTCCTGATCGACGCCCCTGTCAATTCATGCATCCCTTGCATGAACATTTAACGCCCTCGTTTCTGTCTTGGTTTTATTTTTATTTTAAATTTTTTTTTTCTTAAAAAAAAAATTATATTTAATTTAAATTTTCAGCTGTGTCGGGTCTTCAGGCCACGAGCAAGGAATTCAGGTTCTCCATGTGCGGTGTCATTTTCGCAGATGCACAGCATGGCTGAAGTCGTGGTGGAGGGTGGCAGCATGATTTTCGGCTATGCTGCGGTCTCACTGGTGTGGCGTGCAAGGTTGAGCGCCACTGGTGGCACCTGGATAGCATGGCGCCCGATTTATCGGTCTTTACATAAATAGTTAGTCGCTTATAAAGAGTTTAGTTATCCGAGCGGGCTTTTTTAATTTGCACAGCGAAGTTCCAAGCATTTGAGGCTTGCGCTTCGAATGTTGATTGTTCGACTCATTGGTCAACTCATCTATCCATAATTGGAACTGCGATCTGGACAGGTGACAACATTCAATTTCGAAGATCAACCAGTTGACCTCCAGGGCTCCTTGGAACTGGTTCAAATGTCAACTGGTTCAAAGTTGGTTCTCAATTGATTTGCAGCTTCAAAGTATTCAAATGAATGTTTCCCGACATCTGGAGGTCGGAAGTTGGTCTGTAGGGTCGACAAGGATCCAGACCTACTACATATGTAGGTACCTTCAAATGTTAGGTAGGTATGTACAATCTGAACATATGTAAAGTTTTAATATATGTACAATGTATACACATGATGTCAATAACATCTTATGTATATATATAACTGCGCTTGGAACTTCAATTGGAAACATTGAAATGAATAAGCGAAGATGGGAAAACGGCTTTGCAATACAGAAATAGAAACAATATGAGACTCCTTCCAAGTTTGGATAATCCAAGGATGAGGCTATTTTCTACATATGTAGCCTTCAAATGTTGAGATAAACCCTGTCAGTCTATAATACAATGTTGCCTCAAAAAAACGGTCCTTTCTCTCCCAAGCTCAGCCCGGCTTGGCAATTTTACATTGTAAATAGCTGAAACTTGCCCTAGAACTGAGCCCTAGAGCCTTGAAACCGCACTAGGACTACATAGGGATAGCTCTCTCACGTGCACGCTAGATCCAATGGAGTAAACAAAGAGCAATGCAAATCTCTACCTCGGCGGATTTGATTACATCAGAGCGGTCGCTTCGACCCGTGGTTTGGACCCGAAGACACGGTACAGAGATGGGGCCTGATGTGGAACCCGTTGAGGAGCTCAAAGGGAGTTTTGGAATTTTCCTCCAGAGACTATCGAAACCTGTAACATGGGCTGCGGCAACCCTGTCCTGATCAAAGCGCCCGTCAGCTCCGGTTACTGTTACGGAGTACCGTCGCAAGCTTTCTCCCCCCCACCTACCTACTCGGGTTGCCCAAGAAGCACGGATCATCTGACGACTTTAACACTACGGAGTACATACGCATATGAGGCATTGCTGAAATTCGAAGCGCCGGAGAGGGTGCACCCCTGACTGCCCTGACTGCTGCGGCTCCAATATTGTGGATGAGAAAGAGGGGCCCATATTACGGACCTACCTAGCTCGGATAGACCAGGGTGTATGAGGAGGAAGATACTCGGCTGGCCTCCGTTGCTTCCGTGTGTGATACCATTCTCATACAATAGATGTAAAAATCAGAACAGAGAGAAATAAAAATGAAAAACCAAAATATATTAAACCAGGAGAAAAGATTCAACACGTACATTCGTATACATCATGTACCCATACCAATAAGGAAAACGGTATGGAGCATGGATCGGTTGGAATTGCTAATGACATTTGCCGCATTCTCCGCACCTACAACTCCACATGAAACCTGTTCGCCCTGTTCGCCCTGTCCACCCGCCACTCACCCCTTTTATGTACCAAGCACAAGCTGTACATACGAGCTTGTTGGATTTTTATTTTTATTTTTATTTTTATTTTTTCTTTTCAATTTTTTTTTCTTTTCGCCCCAGGTGGAGTATAAATAAACGAAGGTGTAGGACCTAAATCCTGGCGGCAGAAGAACCAAAAGAACCAAGAACAAGGTTTGTTTTTTATTTAACGGGAACGTTTTGATCGGGATTCTTTCTCTTTTGGAATTTTTTTTTTCATATACTTGTCAAGATTTCAAGTGCAAAAATTAGAAATAGGGTTTGGAATACATAGAAATCTCTACCTTTGTACATGTAAAAGTACAGTAAAAGTACAGGGTAAATATTAGAAGTTCACTCCGATTGAGTTTGGACCGGGTAGATAGGGTTGAGCCGGAAAAGGCAACAGTTAACGTGGTTGGACAAATCCCATCTCTAGAACCCCGTTCATAGACCATCAATACCCAGAACAGTCAAGTGTATGTGGGCGAGTTCGCCTGTCAAATGTGGATTTTTTTTTGTGTTTATTATTTTGTAGGTTTTGGTTGATCAAAAGGGCAAGTGTTTGGAGAAAAAAAAATCAGTTTCGACCTGACCGACTTCTTTTCTGTGTTTCTCCCCAACCAAGACGGGATACACTACAAACAGGGCCCAGTAATGGGGAATAAACTTCACTAAAGCCATCTGTCAGGCCGATAAACCTTGTTTTGTGGCATAGGACAGGGAATTTCCCGCCACAGGGATCGAGCTTCGAAGCGAACTGGTTCGTGGGACCGCTGTCAAACCCATCTGTTGAGCACCACTCCACCAGTCATCGTTCGTACTGGTAGACGGTGACCGTCAAGAAGCGGGGCGAGGCTGGCCCGTTCTCCATCGTCCAGGTCCAGAACGGTTGAGCTCTTCCCGTTCGCCCCCCTCTTTTTTTTAAATTTTTTCTTTTTTCCTTTCCTTTTCTTTCTCCAAAGGTCATCACATATTATGGATGAGGAGTCCGTTATTGGATCCAATTTGGGACGGTTCAGCCGTTGTAATGTACGGCACAGGGATAATAATGGACATGTGTCAGGGTCGAATTAGAAGACCACTCCCCCCCCCCCCTGTTACTCCTGTACAGCGGGAAAACGAAAGAGATGGACAGAGGGGCGGGAAGGGATAACGGAGGTAAAGTCCTAGATGGGTAAGTGAAAGTCAGGTCTGATGACGATGTTGAAAGACCAGAACTTTTGGAACTTTTGACCAATTCTTCCAAGGTTCTTTTTTGTGTATGAATTCATTTCCATCTGTACATATGTATGGAGTACAAGAGTACAGTAAAACCGTCAGAACGGCTGCAGGTGGATCCCTGCAACCACAAGATATCTGGTATTCTGGCAGGGACAGGGGGAGGAATCGAAAAGCCAAGCTTGGAATCCCAGGAATTGACCAAAAAAGTAAAAGCCCGAAAAAGCGCGTGCCAAAACGGTTTCCCACAGATCGGGAACCATATGGTCCCCGAACTTTTTTAAAGCCCGAAGGCACGGACCACGAACAAGGTTATTCCGTTTGTGATTGTAGTCTATCCTGATTTTCGGGATCTATTTGCACTGAGCTTTGATTGATTTGATCTTCAAATGTTGGTTATTTTGATTGCTCTACATGTGTACCAAACATTTGAAGTCCAATTTCATGGATTATAGAGAAATCCCCATATTTCCAAAGCTGAAGGTGGGTATGCTACTTTACGTACTGTAGGTACTTCCCCGGTTACACGTGACTGTTGACCCGACAGGATACCAGTATGGAGTATATGTTTATATTTGGATGGGGATTCATTCTTGCTGCTCCTTTTATTTTTATTTTTTTTTCTCAACAAAATACAAACAAACGCTTATTCTTTGTGAGACTAGACCTGGCGCAAAAGAGAACCCAAAAAAAAACAAAGACGGAAAAAAGGGGGGGGGGGAGAATAGAGGGGAATCTTCATCGAGATTCCCAGCTTCCTGGTTACATCGTCTGAACTATTGAATTTGACGGGGGTTTATTTTCGGTCTCTTTTCTCTTTTCAAACATGACCTGATAGAGTGAAAGACGGCAGGAATTCTGGTCTGGACGTGCACGGGCGCGATCAGCGATGATCCCTGCGGAACCTACAAGGATTTATCTCAAATACTTGCCGCGTTGTTCATTGGTGCAGAAATGTTAAAAAGAATGACAGGTCATATCTTTCGGGTCTACCCTAGTCGATGTTGCATCCCAGGACGGGTTCATCCGGTCGACAACGGCTTTCTTGTTTCCCAGGAGTATGGTAATCGATCGGTCCACACGAGGAGACTTTGATCTCATGGCTTTGTTTGGTACACAGATTTGAAGAAACAGTTGAACCATGTTCTGCAAGTTTTTCTACCTGCTACAGTATCCGTGGATCTTCTTCTACCCTTGATGAGTTGATGCTTATTCCTTGTTCCTGGTTCTTTGATTCTGGTTTGCGTTTAATGTTTTTTATTCTTTCATTTTTTATTCTATTTTAAAAAACTTTTTTTTATAAACCAGGAATAATGAAAAGTCAAAAGGCTCCCCAATCCCAAAATAAAAGGGGGCGATAATTAATATCGAGGTGTACCTCAGCTCCACATCTATATCTTCTTCTCCAACGTCCTTGGATGTTTGAATGGGATAGACTACTTGGAAATAGTTTACGTACAGACCCCATCTTCCATTCGGATAGGCCGTATAGGTCGTCTGGAATAGATTAAAGTATTCCCATTTGTACTTCCCCTCGAGTGTCGATAACCGCCCAGCACATCCTTGCCAAAAGTAGATCAAAGGCCCCGCCCAACAATGACAAATACCTGGGGAGCCAATCAGCATGACAGGAAGAGGTTCGTCACAGTGGGTCAGTAGCGTGTGGGTGATACGAGGGGTAAAACACCCAAGCAGAAGCAAGCAAAAAAGGTGTGGCTTGCGACGGCATGTTCAACGGTTTCCACTTGTGGGGAGGGATCCATCATGCAAGACGCCAAACTGAGTAGTACCTCCAAGAAATAGAAATAAAAAAATTAATAAAAAAAAAATTTGGAAAGTAAAATACATAAACTACGTAAACTACGTAAATTAAGAAACTAAAAAAAAAAAAAAAAAAATTAAAAACCTACTGTAGGGCGATCCCCACTAGCCCCGATCGAAGGCGAAAGGAAAGAAAAAGGATGTTTCGATGTGATACCTCATCGAGAAGGTCAAATTTGGTCCACTTGAAGCGTTAATGTGGAAATAGTGGGAAACAGACACGGGAAATAGATTGGTTACCAGGGGCTCTCTCTGATCCTATTGCACGCAGCTTGCAGCCGAGTGATCGTCTCCCCGATGTGCCGCAACGACCAAAATCCAAAATTTCCATCACGTCACGGTCTCTCCCCGGGATCGCCCCAGCAGTCCGTGACAGGTGGCAGGTGGTCCATGCGTGGGACTATTTCTTTTTCTTTTCGTTATTTGGGACCAGAGTCATGGAGTCTTTTGGTAACAGAGTATACACCTGGGCAAAATGTCTTTGAAAGTTACTGATCAAAATCGAATTGCTGTAACCGAGTATTAAAGCTAGGAAGTAGTAGAGCATACTAAGCTGCAAAGCTACAAATCAGCCTGTGGCTATAGAGTTGATTAAAGGGGGCAGAGAAAAAAACAAAAAAAACAAGGACGACTGCAAGGTACAGGGCTACTGTTGACTTTTACCCTCTTTGTACATGTACGGAGCTGTCCGTAACGGAGTTATGGTGATCCACATTCCTCCCGTCAGGCACCACAACGTCGGATTTGTTCGGGGTCGAAGCTCTTCCAAAAAAATAAAAAAATAAATAAAAAACAAAAAAGATAAAAAGACAATAAAACGAGAAAAGCAAGAAGACCAAAAAAAGGGGGTTAGGGGAACAGCTAGCACGGAGTGGCGGTTGTCAGATCTGATTCCCGTTTTTCATTAATGAGCTGGAAAAATTTCCCCATATTCCAATGGCCTTCTTCAACTGACCCGGTTGTAGGGAATTTGTCACGATCGAACTCCACTGTACATACTTGGACCCACTGCAATAGTGGAGATCTTAAGCCTGCCCGTGAGGTGCAGAGCCGCCGATTGAGCCAATGAGCGGACATCTCCGACCGATTGCATATAGATCGGTCACGATCGAGCAAGTGTCGTGCATGGCTGGCTGAGGGATTGGGAGGAATTCACTTTGACCCTTTACCGCGTCTCTTTTTGGTTTCGCTTGACATCGATCTACTTGCCCCCTGGCTCCTTCTTTTTCTTTTTTTGGTGTCTGTTCATGGTGGAGAATGAGGGGGAAGTCAGTGCCGTCAGGGGGTTTAGGTCGTACGTAGATCTGGGTTATTTGAGATTTGTTTCTCAAGGGGATTTGGAGATTTACTGATATGCGTACAGAATTAAGTACATAGTACATATCTCAGTATGGCTGGTTGAAAAGCAAGAAAAAAAAAACCATATTTTTCACCTCTCTCCCAAGGTCCTATATAAAATCTGTGGCTGCCTCGTACATGTGTGGATGATTCCACGATTTCAGATCCTCCACGTATCTACCCTGGTAAACGCTTATCGTATAGACTAGGGTCTAGAAAGAAGAGAGAGAAAAAAAAAAGAAATATGGTATGCTTTCTTTTGAACCGGTGTTTTGGGTCTATGCACAGTGCTCAGACGATTTTAAAAAGAAATAGCTTCCTTTTTAGCGCGGGCGATGATTTGGAATTCCAGCAACGGGGCTCAGGGTCGATCCCTCCGATCATTACGGTATTTCCTCAGCCCGGATTCCCGGGTCGTACTTGACGATCGCCGGAGCATTTATTTAGTTTTTTTTATTTTATTATGATGATGATTATTTCGTTATTGTTTTTGAACTATTCTTTGGATTTGATTATTTTATTTAATTTTCTTTGATTTGAGAAACATTGAGGATTGTTGAAGTTTTGATAGCTGTGCAGTTCTCTTGTTTATTTGTTTTTCTACTTCCAAACCCATGGATCTCATAGACCAAAAAGGGAAGAACAACGTGTACGGTACCGAAAGAAATAGAATAAGGTAAAATAAACAAATGAAGAAAATAAGAAAAATAAGAAATAGAAAAGAGAAAAGAGAAAAGAGAAAAGGGAAAAGAGAAAAATAATAATAAAAAAAAAAAAAAAAATCAAATTAAAATCAATACGAATACTCGTAATACCTGTATTGTTCCGAACTGTCAGCTCCGAGATCTTGGATCGTGATCTTCTTCCCATAGCGTGTGCGGGTGGAGCTGGTCATTTTTCGTTGGACCCGTCCCCCTGGGTGCAGATATAATTCTCGCCGTGCTGCTCTTGTGGCTTGCCTTTGTCACTTTCTCTCTCCCATTTATATCAACATACCCATCCCCCTTCCAAAACATTCTCCAATACTTCAAACCATACTACACCCTTGTATACACTCACCATACACACATACACACATACACACATACACACATACAACACATACAACACAAGAAATCTTCCTCATGGCTCCTTCTCACCGCCGTGGCCCTTGGGTCCCCGAAGAAGATCAACTGCTGTTGCAAGTCGTCCGCGAACAAGGTCCTAATAACTGGGTTCGCATCTCTCAACACATGCACTACCGCTCGCCAAAACAATGTCGGGAACGTTTCCACCAAAACCTTAAGCCGTCCTTGAACCGGGAGCCCATCTCCTCCGATGAGGGGCTCATGATCGAGCGCATGGTTAACGAAATGGGAAAGCGCTGGGCTGAGATCGCCCGCCGACTGGGGAACCGCAGCGACAATGCCGTCAAGAACTGGTGGAATGGTAGCATGAACCGGAAACGCCGTGGTCTTTCTTCAACACCGACAGCCGTCACTCGCACTTTCAGTGGCCGTGTCGAGGCTCCCTATGCCCGCGCCTCCGTGGTGAGCCCCAGCCGACCTCGTTTCAGCACTCGCCCATGGGATACTGAGTCGACCGCTTCCTCCGATGCATTCCCTTCCCGTCGGGAATCCATGGCCACCAACGCCGCTCGTCAACTCTCCCCCATCTACACTCTCCCCTCCATCAACCGGTCGATCGAAGCCCCCTTGACTTCGCCTTCTTTCTCTGATATCTCCAATGCCACTTCCGTCGAGCCCCCTTCCATGGTCTCGGATCACAACTCCGTTTGCTCTTCCTCCCCGCGCACCATTCCTTCCCCACAGCTACTACCTTTGCCGGTCGATGTGCGAGGACAGTATGACGCCCGTCGTCCCAGTGTGATCTCCGTTCAGGTGGTCGAGGATTCCCCCAGCTACCCCGCTCGGTCATTGGAATCTCTCTCCAATATTGCCTCGAAACGGCGATGGATGGAGCACCAACCCACCTTGGCATCATGGCACCAGCCTACAGATCTGCCCAAGAGCTATACGCACCAGGCTCCCCGTGATACTCGCATGGGAGTCAACAACCTCCTCAACTAAAGAAAACACAACGACCGTGTTCTCTTTAGCATTTCCCTTTTTCTTTTTTTTATGTCCACCTTTCTCCTCTGTTCATTTTCCTTTTTCATCTCCTATCATGATTGTACGACCTTTTCCTTGAATCTGGTTTTCTCTGTTCTATACTTTATTTCCGTCCTTTGTCCGGGCAATTCCAGCCCTGCAAGGTTGTACATGTGTCAAAAATTCCCCCACCTTTCGCTCGTTTTTCTTGCTGGCGACGTCTCTCCTTTGTCCTAATGTGTATTACCATGGTTCGGTTCAGATCTTCAAAAAACCTGGGTGTTATTATTCTTTCTCTCCCCCTTTTTTTTCGGGTCAATGTGGGGGGAGGGGTTTCTCATCTTCTGGGGGTCTCTTACCTGAAATTTCTTCTTTTCCTATTTTTCTTTTTGGGGTTTTCAGGGACGCTGGAAAGTCCCCGGGGGAGTTTTTATTTTACGTGAACGTGAACATGGGAAAGAAGCACAAAAAATCAATGGGCAATTTCTCTGGATTAGCATTTAGTTTATTTTTATTTACAATACCCCTGCTGCTATAGGAATTGATGTGTTCAAAATTTTTTGATTTGATCCTGATTTTTAATTATTGCCCGGATTGATGATAGGATTGATACTAGGATTCAACACTGGTGTACTGTACTTCTAGGTATAGTATGTACACGGATTGTACTTGACTTATGTACACAGGAGTTTCGGTATGTAGAAACCAGCATATCGAATCGATTAAAGCCCTAAGGTCGTACATCAGCTCCGCCCAATAATCCTAACCATGGTACAATGGACCTCGATCTACTTCAAATTCAGCATCCAAGTTGTACAATTCCCCAATTCTCCACGGTTAAGTTTGGTTGAGGTCACACCATCCTAATCTCATCTGTCAGATTTTCCACTACTCTTGGTCAAAACCCCCCTCAATTTTTTTTTCCAAATGTTGGTTTCATTACTTGATTGTTTCGTTTCAGATTGTGTATTTCCTCGAGGGCCCATGGGTTATTTTTCCGAGGAACGCGTGCTACATAAAACAGACTCCCCTCCCCCAAAAACCACTCACGAGGACGGTACGCAAGGGATAGCTAAAACGTCTTTTTGCAGGTTCTTCCACAGGATTCAGGAAGAGGAGAGAGAAAGAGAGAGTGAGGCACCCGGACCCACAAGTATCTGCACGGCGCCTCTTTCATACAAAGTGTTCTTGGCCCCCTCGGCTGCACAGTGACGAATGACGATCCACCAGTGATTTACGCACTCGGTACTTTGCACATCCAATACAGTGTATAAGGTTCCATCTTATGCATGGAATCCAAAGGTCTAAAAGGAAAGAAAGACAAAGCATGTATTCGGTTAAAGTCATGCTAATTAAGAGGATCCGTATACATTTGACTTGTGAATTGCGGGAAAAAAAAAAAAAAACAAAAACCTTGAAAATAAATAAAGAAGAATCGTGTAAAAACAAGAATACTTTAATACCCAGTTTCAACTTAACAAACTCTAATAAACAGGTTCGTCCGTTCTTGCATGAGAATCAACCCTCAACGGTCCCGTCGCCAACCAGAAGCCCCCGATCGCTGACCGATGTGACACCATCTGCGCGTGAGTGGTGCCCCTCCCCTCTCCCGCCACCCCAACCAATAGCCTGATGCATCGATCGGACTGGTCATGTCTGACGGAATGAACGGCGGGGCTTTTTTGAGGAGGATCGTGGAGGGTGTTCGTGCATGCAAGCCCCGGGACGAGGGTTCCGGGGGGCCGGAGATAGTTTTTTTTTAAAAAAAAATCCTCTGAATGTTAAGAGGGGTAAAGTATAGTTTGATGCATGTATACTGTGGCCCATGGCATTATGCTATGTTTAACTGTTTTTCTATGACATTTTAGAAACGACTGCTTTTTTTTCTTTTTTTTTTCTTTTTCTACTTTTTGTGTGGGATCCACCGTTTAGCAAAGGGCAAAGGGCGGAGTTGTACTTCCGAGGGTCTCTTCCATTTTTTTTTCTTATACGGAGTACGCCGCACACTCGGCTCGGGCTTGATCTTTGGTTCAACGGTGTATGTTTTACGGCTGAGGTGGATCTCAAATATAATCTGGGTATGAACCCTTGTTTTACAACTTGATATCCATGCAGTCATCTCGTGCCGGTCAGCTGAAGATAGTCTACGGAGTAGTTCGGTCTCGGTGTACGCTGAGCGTACAACTCTTGAGTATCAATAAATATGGAATAAGGCGAATATGATATGCGATGGACAAAAGAAAAACAAGATAAAGTGAGGTCAGTTAGAGCAATAAACAAATAAATAAAAATAGTAAATTTTCAATAATAAATCACACGCATTGGAACCAACGTGCTCCTTTTTTTCAGCTGATGGCGATAGCCGCCACCAGGTATGTCAGGTCAGACATCTAGACCTTTCCCGGGAGATTGTAACCTACCCTGGAAGGTCGAATCAGGTTGGCAAAGAGGACCTTGATCATCATGTACGAATAGTCAATAGTAGATCGGAGCTCAGGTTAACGCATAAATCTCGAACCGTGCACCTCGCAGGTTGTAGAGTGCTGACGGAGTACAGGAGTTACTATAAAGCGTTAGCGAAGCAAGTGATTTGGAATGTGTGTTAAATACCCGGTATTGAAATACGGGTCCCCACCAGAAAAGCGGCACATCAGATAAAATCAAATCAAAATCAAAATCAAAACCCACGAAGGATCAGAATGGAAACGGTGGACCCGAGAGACGGGATGAGGAAATCAAAACCTGAGTTCTGGAAATGGTGAAAATAGGAAAAGAAAGTTTTTTTTTTTTTTTTGGAACAAAGAGAAAAAGAAAAAAAAAAAAAAAAGAAAAAAAGAAAACCCAGAGCTATGGTTTAGAATCAATCAATAATCCACATGGTGTCGCATAGTGTCACGGAATACTCCGTTACTGCCAGGACCAACAATCGGCACTGGCGACGGGAAAAGAACAAACGGGCGCCAAGAGAGAAACGGAAACGGAAATACAGTAAAATACGGGGAAACACCACAGAACAAAAGATACACACTGTACCGAATTCGCTACCACATTAGGGAACTTGCTTTCAGGAGGTCTAAACGCCACAAAAAAGGGGGTTAAGAGAAGGGGGAAAAACGGTCAGGCAACGGCTCGATAATGTGGAGTAAGCTCTAAACCTTTGAGTCATGAGAAAAAAAATATATAGAAATATTAAAATGAAAATTATAGGCATAACCATGGGTCACCGACGAAAGGATCAGGGGGAAACTCCGTATGTGTATACTCGGTAGTAGATTCGGAACTATACAGTCTAGAAGATACAGTAGTACAATTACGGAGTGAATAGTCAAGGTATTAATTCTATTATTCGTTTATTTCTCTCTTATTCTACAGTGGTTCTCCCGTTGTCCCAATCCACCGGATCCTGCGATCGACGTCTCCCTTCGCCCGACATGGCAGTTTTGACGCGAGCCCCATTTTTGAGCTGGAGCCAAAATGTTCCACCGCAACTTTTTCCATTAGGAATGGAACGTTTCGACTGGTTTTTTTTTTTTGGAAAAAAACAATGACGTAAACAAGCGAGAAGGAGAAGAAAGAAGTAAAAAGAGAATGCTTCAATGATTTCTAATAATAGGAGATCAAAACAAACATTCGAAAGATTGAAATCAACCTGATACCTCTCATCCAAGACAAGATCAAACAAGCTCCAGGATTTCATTTCCAGTGAGTTCAGGCCAAAATGATCATGCCCATTGATTGGTCCACGGCAAATCTCGGTGTCAATCTCAGTGATTCTCGTTATCCCTTTTTTGGTCTAGCGCCGACGTTACCAGTCTGTCGGGATGAGAGCACGGGAAAAATTGGGAAATTTGGGAAATCTCGAGTCAGATCGAGATCAACAGATCCGATCGATCCAGCTGAGCGTCACAAATAATTTGGTTTTGTTTTTTTTACATAGTTTGTTTCCACTTCCTTTCAAGGTCAAAGAACTATGGTGTTGGGAATCTTTCTTTTATTTCTTTTATTTCTCTTATTTATTTTTTTCTTGTTTGCTCTTTCTTTAAACGGAGCCCCTGTTACCTATGTATTATGGTGCTGGGTCAAGTTGGCTCAAATTATGACGTAGTTGAATATCCCCATGCTACACAATTGCTACTAGTTCGCATTAGATACCCAACATTGAATTTACCGCAGCCCAAGTTGCGATTAGCCTTCGAATTCTCGATTTCCAGTGGCGTTGACTATACCAGTCAAGTATCCCCAAAACGGTCTCCCGTACCATGGAACCAGAACAAGCTATAGAGACTTCCAAGGTTTTGCCGTACAGTCCAACAGAGTATTTCAAACTTGGATAGGTATTGAACATTCCACAATGCTTTAAATCTTTGCATTGGTTCTTTTCCTGAGTCCACATGGAACCAACCCCCACAACGTCCAATTTTTGAGCTCTCTCTTTTAAGCTGAAACGTCCTTACACAAACTAGTGAGGAACGTGGTTGGGGAAAAACCCCCCCCTACACTGAAATAGCAAATAGATAGTAGATCCCAGCTTCCAAGTTCTCGGGTTGACGCGGCGTTTACCTAGATTTAGAAGGTGGCTACGAACCGATTGTGTTCTTTCGGGAGATCTGTGGTATTTGGAACGTGAATTCAGGAGGTCCCTTTTTCATACCTTTGGGCACTGGGATGTGGAGCTGTGGAGAGAGCCGTTCGCATTTTGGGAAAGGTATACGTGGGATTTGGGTCTGGAGCTGGTCAATGCGTACGGATATCCCGAGTCAATGACTTTTTGAGTCCGGAAGTGACCGACAATGATTGAAGAGTGAAGCTGTGTATAGTATCACTCATACCTACAACCAGTTGACAGTAGTATAGACTTCCAATATCGCCAAAACAGAACGAGTGTATTCACGGCAGTGCCAGTCCTACCAATCTATCTGAATCGCAAAACTCCTGCGTATTCCCAACGCATACGTGTACGTGTACATGTCTAGCTCCATGCACAAGAGTAAAAGAAGCAGAAGAGGGGGGGGGGGAGATAAGAAGAGAAGAGAAAACTGGAAAAAAGAGAAGATGGAAAATGGAAATTGAAGAAGGAAAAAAATCAAGTCGTGAGAAAAAAAAAAAAAAAGATAAAAGAAAAGATAATAGTAAGGAAAACCCACAAAGCTCATGAAATGAAACCAACAAGATCAGCACAAGACAAATGTAAATGTGATGCAAAAACCATTAAGAATCAAAATCAGGAAACAAAAATCGCTCAAGGGGTATATCGCTTTGCACATCATAACCATATATCGCCTTCTTCGCCATTCACCCATTGCGCCCACACTGCCTCGTAGGCTTCTTCAAGGTCACGCACCCAGCGTGCCGTGTCGAAGAGCTTGTTCGTGTATCGCTGCAAAAACAGCATCTGTCGCATGTTGGCCAGCCGACCGGTAGCTCGCCCACCACCACCATTAACGTACTGCAGATCCATGCAGAGCCGAATGGCCTTGTTCTCGTAGTCATCGTCAGAAGAGGCAATCAGCTCCTCTCGGGCCCGTTTTCCGGCTTCGTTGCCTGGGAGTGCGCTCGAGAGGATACTGCTTGCCATGCGGGAGCACATCTTGTACTTGTAACGCGGGTATGTGAGCATTGGCGTGCCACTCCACAGGACATCAGTGGCTGTGGTGTGCGCGTTGCACTCGGGAGTGTCGAGGAATAGATCCAGGACCTTTGCCCGGGCAATGTGTGTATTCTTCGGCGCCACGTCTGTGAAAATAATCCGTGACGCGGTTTCCTCACCGGCCCATGCTTTGGCAATGTCCCGCAGGTTCTGTTCACCTGTTTCGGGGAATCGTAGCAGCCAGAGAACGGCGTTCGGAATGCGCGCCAAAATTCGCAACCACGTTCGAAACGTGGTAGGCTCAATCTAGGTTTGATTAGCAAAGAAAGCCCAAAGTGAGTTGAGGGACAGAGAGGAAGAGAAACGAATCTTACCTTGTACAGCTGATTGAAATTTCCAAGAATGATAGTATCATCACTTAGGTTCGGAAATAATTCCTTCCGCATACGCCAACGCCGCATCTGCTCATCATCCCAAGAGAGCTGTTGTTCTCTCGCATCCGGGGCACTCTGTCGGTGGTCACAGCAGAAGAAAGTATCTCGTGTGAAAACAATTTTCTCGCCATAGACCCAGTTCTCAAGATCTTCGCCATTGTCTTCGTCAAGGAACCGATCCTCGATGCGTGTCTTGCGCCGTGCAGGACTCAGGGTCTCTGGGGGAATTGAAATTTGGTCCGCAAGGATGTAATCACACCACTCCGCGCCAAGGGTTCCCGCAAAGCCCATGAATGACATGTGGATGGGTGCAGGTCGAGCGGCAAACACCTCATTACGAGCACCACGAGTGTAACCATTTAGGTTGATCAGGATGTGGATTCCATCGTCGACAATCTGCTGGACCAAACGGTCCACCGGCCATGTGCTAGCGTCATGAAAGACTGGTGCCTCCTTTTCAATTTGCTGGCGGTGGACAGATTTATCACTAGCAGTGGTGGCATAGCAGTACGCCTTGACTTTGTTTGGGTTGTGCAACCCAAAGACCGACTGCATGAGGTGAGCCAGAGGGTGATTATTGAAATCAGACGACACATAGCCAACGCGAAGAGCTGGGTTCGGTGGAGCGGGAGGACGGTAGACTGTGGCTGGAAGCCAAGGCAACCGCAGAGTTGAGGTTGAAATCCGGAGACCATTGCGCTGTGAGATCTGACGGATCTGTTTTGCGGACAGCGGACAGGTGAACGTGTGGAAGGGTAGGACGGTGGGCGCATTTGGCGCTGTCAAAGCAGCAGGAAGTTGAGGCCGACGGTACTTGGCTACGGGGTAGTCTTTACCGTGAATATAGCGATCTTGGTACCATTGCCACGTGATGGAGCGGATCGCACGTTCAATAAGGCGAACAATGCGAGACCCTTCCCATTTCGATCCTGACCAAGACTTGAAGACCTTAGCCAGAGCCAATCTCCGATTCCCTGCAAAATCCGAGACTAATAGAGTCTCCAGTTGAGCATACAGTTGCTCAGTCGTGCTTTGAGTCAACAGACCCCGTCCCCAGTATTCACCTTCACGGAGTTGCCGGTCAACAATGTCCACGACACGCTTGATCCAACCAGCGCCCGTGTCATGGGCCTGGGCATCCCGAAGCATGCCTTTGTCATCAACATGCCATCGATCATGGAATCCACGACCGTTTACAATGCCGCCACGGCCAATCCAATTGCACACCGAATTCAACGCATTGGCCAGACCACAAGCGGCTTCGGCGAATTCTGGGTTCACCTTGACAGCGCGTTTGTAGTAAGAGATTGCGTCATTGACTCGGCCGGAATCCTTGACAGCGTTGGCCAAATTGGCCAGTGCAATATCGAAGTTTCCGTCGCACTGGACTGCCTGCTCGTACATTTTGATGGCAGCATGGAGTTGACCAATATCCTTCAGAAGACTACCGAGATTAGTGTAGAGGTGCGCATGGCGGGAATCAAGATGCAATCCGTAGTTGTAGTATGCCAACGCCAATGAGATACCGCTGCCAGGGATCACACCTGGGATCTCTGGATGCTGGCTTTCACCGTTCGGACGCACAAGTCCACGAGCCGGGGGATTGTTTTGAATACCAGCGAGTAAGATACCAACATTATTCGCGGTTGATGGACTGGGTTGCAACGAAAGTGAAAGGTAGTAAAGAGCCAAAATGTCTCTTACACCAGACCTCAGCGCTCCAGATGACACCATCGCCATGCCATCCTGGTAAATTTTTGCCAAGGAAAGCAAGGAGTTGCTAGTAGTCGAAACAGCCGCATTTCGTGAGATCCCTTCTGCCACGTACTTTAGACCAGGCGGTGCTCCATTGGCAGAGAAGACAAGTTTTGCAGTCTGTAAAGCTCTATCCGGATACAGAAGGACGCTATCGGCGGCCTCCTCGGGTTGGTATGCGGTGCCTGCTCCATTTGAGAAGGCAGCAAATATCTGTTTGATGAGACTTTGGATGCCATGCCGTCTCCTACCGGCGGCGATCAATACCGCATCCTCAAAGGCACCAGCTGCCTCAACATTATCACCAAGAGCATAGAGCATATTGCCCTTCGCGTGTACCAATGCCAGCATCCGCCCATTGTCTGAGCCAGGGATTGCATAGCCACTAGATCCGAAGCCAACTGGGGTTGTTGCGTCGGGAGAGTCCAAATTCAAATTATGGACACGTCCCATGTCATCGTCATAGTCGAAGGATGCTTTGTCGTACATGCAGACATCAGAGACATTGCTCTCTGCATCGCTCTCCGGGTCGCTCGCATGCTCATCGGTCTGGAAACAATCTCCATCCATGGGATAGCGTAATGATTTCTGCACAAAATCGATAATATTGACCGCCTCTCTGCCACGATGACTGCTGCAGAAGAGGCCTATCAAATGTTCAACGGCTTCGAAGAAGCTTGGGCGCAGTTTGACAGCACGTAGCCAATGCTCTTGAGCCTCATCACGTCGGTCAAGGGCGAACAGAGTTGCTGCTAGATTAGAGATAGCTTCCACGTGTCTGGATCTAGATCAGTATCATAGTATATACGTGAGTAATTGAACAGCATATACTTACGATGAATCTCGGACAATAATCCTGTGATACCACCGCATGGCTTTGTGATAATCACCCAATCCATAGGCCAGACAGCCTCCAAGCAGCATGCCATCAATCCACTGCCAGTGACTTTCATGACACAGGTGAGATAGCATTTCCAAAGCTGACTTGGCGTTGGTAACTGGGGACCCATCGTTAAAAAGAGAGCTCGAAAATCGTGACGGTGTCGAAGTGAACCGCCCGGCGTCGTGCATCCGTGTGTCTGACGTTCGAGAGTGTTGCCCGAACTTGTTTAATGATGGACGTCGATTCTGTCCATGGGCTGGTAGTAAATTATTAAGATTAGGATCATGCATTCTCTGAAAGCCAAATTTCTGTCGTTGTAGGTCATGTTGGGTAGATGGGTAGCTGTTGTGGCGGGAAATTTCAGGAGGGTTCTGTGAAAAATCAAGCCCAGGCTGACGAGGGGGTTTCGGATAAATACTGGGCTTCAAAAAGCGTGAGTTCTGGCCATCAGCACCGCCATTTGATAAACTGTTGCGGCGAGCCTGATGAATGGTAGCGAGAAGGTCGACATATACCCCGTGAGCCCACGATAGTATCTTCTCCTTGAACTCTGAATTATTGACCGGAGTGGTCTGTTCTGGAGCTTGGATAGGCGCCGGGCGGGTGTTTTTCCATGAGACTTGTTCGTTATGTAAAGTATTCGATGAGTAAGATGACACAGGTCGACTAACGCGGGTATGGTAAGGTAATTGTTCGGAGTGACGTGGAGGGAAATGAGCTTTGATCATCGGGTCCTGGGAAGGCATTCCAGGCTGGGGCTGACCCCATGCAAAGCCTGTGTCCGCCCGATTACCGAGCGGGATTTGAGCTTGATTGAACGCTGGCTGGTTGAGATCATAAAAAGGCTGGGCGTTCGGATCGGGCGTTCCAAAGCGCGGCTCCCGAAAAGCCACAGGGCGATATGGAATATAAGCCCCATCAGGCCAATATGGTCCATATGGGCCCGTGCCTGCGGACGCGGTCGGCCCCACGCATGATTGGAGGGTCGCGGGAAGAACAGTAGGAATATAGGAACCATTCTGTAACAGAAACCGATGTGAAGCATGCAAAGGCAAGGTTTGGTTGAGCATCGAGTCGATCCCTGGCGGGTAATTTACCGGGCGCACCCAGCTAGTACCATTCACATCTTGCACTACCTCTCCCGCTGCAATAGGGTTTCCCGCTTCGTTCTTGAAGACCGGAGGGAAATTCATGTGTTTCGAGGCGGAAGGGTCGATAATGGACTGTTGCCAAGTATCGATCGGCAAACCGTGGGGGAGAAGAATTGAGTCGAGTCCAAGGGTGAGACCAAGATGTGTTTTGTCGCGGGTTGCAAAGTCGATTCACCGAGGGTTCCATCGTAGCCGGCGGCTAGGGTGCCATTAGGGGTCTTCCTTCGAAGCGCATGTTCACCAGGGACGTTTGCGCTAGAGCCGACGGCATCGCGGGCGTCGGGGCGTTGTACAGGATGTGGCAGTTGGATACGTGATCGGGGTGGGTTGAAGAAAGGTTTGGAGGGGTCGTTGCGGGCGGGGAAGGACGGGTCATTCAGGTCGTACGGGGGCTGGTGAAGAGCATCGTGGGTAGGATAGTGGTGAAGGTGGTGCGGCTGAACCGGAGGAAATGGCGCGACGGTCGGAAACATCTTTTTTGGGGGGGGGGGTGGATTCTTTGACGATTTGGTTTCCCCTGCTGTGTTTTTTTTTCTGTCTTTCCTTCCTTTCTCCTCTCCCCCAATCTTTGTGGTTTGGGGGTATTTTCCTCTCTTCGATTCTGATTCAACCTCCTCAACCACCACAGTCCCCTCTCTCTCTCTCTCTCTCTCTCTCTCTCTCTTTTGCTCACTCCCTATGGGCAGGCAAAGAAGCGAGAAGAAAAAAAACAAACAAACACAGGGTATTTGAACGACCACGAGGTCATCAAGATGAAAAGAGGGAATTCAAACTCGTGGAAAATCAACAAGCATCCTTGTATCGTTTCCGACACCGCATTATGGGGCGCAAAGCGAGAAAGAGCAGTTGCTGAATGAAGATTCAGCAGGCTCGTAATATCGTCATCGAGGGACTTTTGAATCCACGCGGTGATAAGTCAAAGGCCAAGTGGTTTTAAAGATAATCGCGGGTGGACGCAAGGGAGAAGGGGGCGCTCTGTGGAATCGGGGCCAATGAAGGGCGACCTTGGCAAGTATTGTGCGATGGGAGTTGAAGCGCTCAAGTTTCGGAAAGTGAAAAGGGAGGGGGAATGCAGGAAAGAAAACGGAGTATAGTAGAGTGGACACTGGGGCCTTTTTTCAGCCAAGAAAATGAGTGGGGGAGTTGGAAATGGATTAAGGAAGCGGATCCTGGTCCCTTTGCGATTTGGAACTTCCTCTGCACAGCTGTACTTTCTTAGTATATACTAGTACTATTATGGCTCTTCAACTCCTATTATTTACTAGTATATCTCCAACTTTCAACTTCCATCTCCCTCTCTATATCTCTTTTCCTCTTATTTCCCACTCTTATACCTCTTTCCCCTTTTTTTTTTCTCCCACTTTCTATCTGACTCTTAGCTCCACTGACCCACTTGATCCAACGGCTGAACCTACCGTCTCCATCAAGCGGCCAACGTCAGTGGACCATTGGTTCCGCTCGGGTGGACTAGTCATGGATCGGTGACGCCCCGCTGTGATGATCGAGTCGAGCCCTCTGGTCTGTGTGCTTCAACTCCAGCATTTCTCTGATAGTTATTACTGTACTAGTATCTAACCAGATTATGTTAGCAAAGGAATGGAAATAAACCAAAAAAAAAAAAGACGAGACCCCTGAAAGAAAAGACATCAGCCACATTAATGTCCAAGAGAAGAAAACAAAGAGAAAATTCAAATCAAAACATAAGAGGGGCAAAGTCCCCCTGCCTCGCGCCTGATCTTTTCCTTTCTCAGTCAATTCTGGGGTTGAGTATAACAAGGATATCCCTAATCTACTTGATTTGTTTTCTTTTTTTTTTTTTTTCCTTTTTTTAGAGATCAACTGTTAGTGAAACCATACATTCGTGTCTCGGGAAGTTCGTATAGTCCAGGAAGGTTATTAGATTTGATATGCTCCAGCCTCCATAGCGAAAAAGGATATGGTCGCACTGGAGAATAATCAAGAAATCACATCTGTACATACTACAGATATATTGCACATAACATGTAGGTACTATACAGTATGTACGGAGCACTTGAGTACATACCTACTCTACCTCCAAGTCCTGGTTCTGTAAGATATTCTTCTTTTAACCTGAGAATTTATTCAAATTCTCACCTGGGCACATCATGATCGGCAAGCTCTCCCCGCCGATCATCCTAATTTTCGAACAGTGACATCCTACACTCCAACAACCGGCATGCGGGTCGGGTAGTACAGAAAGCGGAATCACACACTGGTTAGAAGCCAAAAATTGGATACTATCAATTGATATACATCATTACTCTAGCCTGTCTAACAGTCAATATCCCCCGATCATACTATCAAAACATTTCAGCCTTGGGGACTTTTCAAGCTTGAGGTCAAAGAACCTCAGATATATCTATATACTTAATATTTGAATGCATGGGAGTAGAAAATCACTGGGTTTCCAACCTTGGACCTCGGTTCTGGGTATAACTCCAAGCAATCTCAGCATTCAGATATCTACATGGCTCCAGATGTATGTGAGTATCCGACCAGACCCGATCAAAAAGTACCTAAGGATACATACTGTAGGTACACGTAAAAAATTGTTACTTCGATGTTGATTTATTTTTTATTTTTTATTTCTTACTTTTAATTATTTTTTTTATTTTTCAATATTGGGGAAAGGAAAAAGAAAAAGTAGAACTGTACATATGTAACTACCCAGCTGCATTCACTACATACTACTTGAGCATTGAATAGTTGAAGGAATTGATCAACACATTTCAAACTTCCAACCTTGGAATTTTTTTATTTTCTTTTTGCTTTTTGCTTTTTCTTTCGTCTCCACCAAACTCTCCCTAGGTGGACCAACGAACATCATCCGCTATGTGTTAACAAGGCCAACCAGCAATGATCGTCGGGGTGGTGGAGTCGGTGGACCTCCTGCTGGGGCCAGTGCCTAAGGAGCTCCCCTGTGTGCTGCAGTCCTTCGGTGTGCTGTGCTGACAGGTCCACTATAGGACACGCACTGTACTCTGCATGAGTTCTTGGAAAATGCTATCCTAGACTAGGTATTGGCTATTCAAAAACTATTCCCAGAATCATTGATGTTATTTTATAACCATTAAACATTAAGTCAACCATAAAGAGACCCAATTATTCAAACCAAAGAACGAGGCTGTGGTTTGAGGTTCGCGCGTCCTACATGTGCCCACATGTGCAGGTGGACTCTAAAGGAGTCCAGCGGTGTGTTAGCGACCGTTCGGTGTTTCAGACATTCAATGTTTAGACAGTGTTTACATACTACCAATTCCCAATGTTCAATATACTGTTCCACCTGGGAAATATATTTGAAGCCCAGGACCTCGGGCGGCTGTTGAATCCACTCAAGTGCTGGCGTAGTCCCAAAATACCTAGGTATATCTACATACTACATGTGTAGGAGGTAGGTACTTAGTATATATGCACTCGGGGGCTGTGTACATGTGCACTAGACTCAAACCTTCCAAGGTTGGCATAACGCCTCCAGTGGCCCAAACCTTTAAATATATCAATTGTGGTGTTAAAACACTGCTGCCTATACTGCGCGTAAGCACCCATGAACTGATATTGATACACAACCTTCCAAGGTTGGAACATACAGGTATGGATTGCTGATTTTCGGAAAATACATTCTCCAGATGTCCAGATGTCCAGAGCTGCTGCAGCCGAGAGAGTCGGGTGTGAAACATAATTCTGATTCTGATCTGATTCTGCGGGAGGGTCATGCAACCAGACCAATGAATGCCAGACGATCGACATCTAAATTGAAATGTAACAAGGGTACCCGTGGACATACACGGTGGACATCGGAGGCATGGAACACCAGCCAACCGGGAATAATGCTACACATGTGCATGTTCCTGTATCTGATTTGAGATTCCAATGTTTACAGAATCCCTGTCGACTGGCAGATCTCGGGCTAGTAGGCGCGAAAGAGCTCAGATCCACGGCGCAGTCACAACCTTGAGACCCTGGAATTGAAGCGCCAAATTGGAACTGGCAATAATTTTGCGAAAGAATACAGGGAGGAATCATACTTGGAAAACTCTGTAAATATTCAAATTTTTCTTTTCATTTGATTTTTCTTCTGTTCAACATTCTAGTCACTAATCCTTGTCCAGATGTGACTTCGGTAACGTCTACAATCCACATGGGAAATCGATTACAGTCTACATCAAAACCAGACAAGTCTGAATTTTGAGATGTAGACCCAAGAAATGGACCACTGAATCCACAGGGAATCGACACAAGGTCGACTCAACCGAGAATCCCGCGGTGAGTAATGGGTCATTTGCTCTCCTCTGCTTAAAATAAGCCTATACCACGCAGTAATGTTCAGACCTCGTAAGGAAAGAACGGTAAGGGCCAGAGTGTATCAGAGGGTTCCGGAAAAAAATGGGGCTTGCGCCGAGATGATCTAGAAAGCTTCCAGCATCCTCGTCGCTATTGAAATGCAGCGAGAGGAAATGCAATGAAGAGGTGGGAGAGAATAAAGGAAGAAAGATTGGATCAGTACAAACGGAAGGAAATCGGAATGCGAGGAATCCAATGATTCATTTGGAACACTCGCAGGAGCGCGAAAGAAAATGGTATCAAGTCATGACTCATGAACATTTTTGTTTTGTTATGATTGAGGCAACATTCGTATTCTGCAACTAGGACCGCTGTTACGCAAAAATCCACACCGTCACAAAAAAAGGCAGCTACCTCCCTCCATTCGAGAGGATAATTTATTCCTCGGGAACTGGACAATGGTTAGTGGTCAGAAACCGAGAAAGGGGGGTAGGATAAAACATACTGTCGATCTCGCCAGCCTTGACATCATCGGAGACATCCTTGGGGCTGCGGCCATCGACCTGGCAGCCGACGGAGAAAGCAGTTCCGAGAATCTCGAGAACGGTACCCTGGAGGCTCTTGGCCATGGAGCGGTGCTGCATCTGGCGGGCGATCTCAATGATCTCATCCAGAGGGATGGACTTGGTGTGCTTGATGTTCTTCTCCTTCTTGCGGTCACGGGGAGGCTCCTTAAGGGCCTTGATGACCAAGGAAGAGGCAGAGGGCACAACCGAGACGGCAGCCTGACGGTTCTGGATGGTGAGCTTGACAGTCACACGGAGACCCTTCCAGTCACCAGTGTTCTTGGCAATATCTTCACCAATCTTCTTGGGAGACAGACCGAGAGGACCGATCTTGGGGGCCAGCGCGGACTGAGCACCGACTTCACCACCAGTCACACGCAGGTGGATGACCTTCACCTCATTGGGATCGAACTTGGGAGCTGTAAGTAGAAATTTACGTTAGCCGCTATTAAATAGCTGACCCAGGTGATGATACTTACGCATGGCTAGTGCGAAAGGTAGTCGATCTGCCTTGGGTTGTCGAAAGGTTGGATGAAGAAGAAGGAAAGAAAATTTCCGGAACGAACGAGCGAAGAAGTCTATCGCGAAGGGGCCCCACAGGGGCTAGTAAGCGAGTGTCCCAAAAAGGAAGGTAGGGCAAACCCTACGGCAAGCATTCCTCCAATCACGTGACTCACTTCCATGGTCTTGAGCTTCTAGCCATTTCGGGTATAATGTTGATCATGTTGATTACTGGTACGGAGTGCAAATTAGTACTTGTGCTCATCGCTTGGCTACATAAAGTGGAGTACAGAAGTGACTGGTCGTGTAAATATCTAGTATCCCCTTTCTCTGGGGGTTTTTGTGTCAATTGAACCTTGGTATCAATCCATTCAATCTACTACTATATCGAAGCAAACAATTGGAAAATTTGAAAAATCACCGCTAAACATACACAAGACCCGAGGGGTCGGCGACCGCCCTTTGCTCTCATGGCTATCATCTTAACACGATTAGCTGGTACCAGATACCGCGAGTCTAATTTATAGTCAGTATTGAATTTCGAAGCAATTGAGGTGACTTTATCTTTGCAGGAGGACAGAACTTACTTCATCAGGTGATCCATAAAAGTCTGCAAAGAGACGTCGTCGGTGAAGATGGTTTGCGACGATACGCCACCGCCGTATCCTCCGGTAGTATGGGTAGTCGATGGGTTCAGCTTGGACAAAAGGAAACGGGCCTGGGATCCACCTGCATCACAGACAATGAATCGGGGCAGGGGGAAACGCTCGCCAATAAGTTCCTGAAAATTTAGTCAATAAGGTTATCCAAAAAGATGGCAGACTTTGAAAATTAGAACAACGAACCCGAGCGTCCTCCTTTGGCTGCTGCAAAAGCAACTTGAGGTTTTCGTATCCCTCTTGCTCCTGGTAACCGGCCTTCCGCCACTCGGCAATAGTCTCACCATGGAAGATAAGGATGTGGAAGAAAGTGTCAAGAAGAAGGATGTGTTGGGGTTGAATGGACGCTGAGTCCAGTAGCACGGGCTGGCTACCCTCCACTTCTAGAGAATATGAGTCCAAAGTAGGCTGAATCATGACTAGGGAGTCACCGGCATCCTCGTGATTCAAGACATGACGGTAGAACGCAGTCTCGTCGGGAGAGTTGTTGAAAACTTGCAAGAACTGGCTTCGTCGCAAGTGGAACATGAACTGGGGGTAGAGAGTGAAGTTCTTCTCCAGCCGGAATGATGTCGGGTCATCCTTCCGGTAGTCGGCAAAGCGTGAGCAGAGCCTGATCAGCATGCGATCCACCCAGCGGAGCACGTCTGGACCATCATCTACCTCAGCCTTGAAGACAGCGATTCGGGCCATGAGCACTGCAGCAGCTTCTTGGTCGAAGGATTGTGCCAGTGTCGGGTCACCAGCGGGTCCACTCAGGGGACGAGCGGTGGTAGTGACGCGTAGATGGTAGTGACCGGAAGAGTGCTGGTAGTATGTCAAGAACTGCATCATGCCCCTTTGAGGACCAGGCTGTACAGCAGAGGGACCGCCCTGGTTGGCAATCTCAAAGTAAATACCATAACTTGAGGACGGGTCAATACCACACATTTTCCACGCGCAAGTATTTCCAATACCGCATTCAGTTTCACCGACAGCGCTCGACTTCTTGTTTAAAGAGATAGCGTGACCAATCAAACCGGTAACCTTGAGTTCCTTGGTTGTGAGAACCTCCAATGAGGCATTGAAGCCCATAAGAAGATTGTCATTGGCGTCCTTGTCAAATACCCGAACAAATGACTGTTTGAACTGGGATGAGGTAAAGCTATCCGTCAACAGCATGTGACCACCTGTGAAGTTCGAAAGGTTCTTCATTTCCAAAAGACCGACTTGATCAAGACATCCGGCGAAGATATCAACAATGTGGCCGTTGTTGGCAGCGCGCTTCGCGAGGTTGTCATAGAACTAAGCGGGTTAGTACTTGGAGCAGGTCGTCAAAATTCAACAAGACTCACCTTGACAGCCTTCTTGTAGTACTTAATGTTATCGCGATCGATGTCGTGGTGAGAACGGATAGGCTCCTTCAGCTCAGGTGAAACGACATGACCGGGTCCTTCAGTAGCAGCACCACTGACAAAGTTCATGATACGGGCACCGGCATTTTGGAAAGAGCTCTCCAACAAGCTAGTCGCTACACTCAGAGCCACACCGGTACAGCGAAGGGGACGCTTATCGTTTGCAACAGGCCAGGGATCATGTTGCAATTGTTCGAGAACGTTGGTGATCTGGAACTCGGCTTGCTGAACAGGCAGAAGGAAGCGCGCGGCGGGAGGGAGTGGAGGGCGAGCTGGTTGTTGTTGTTGTTGTTGAGGGGCACCAGGACGAACACCGTGGGCGAGGCCTAGCATTTCTTGTACTTGCTTGGCGGTGTAGTCCTTGTTTCCTCGGAAGACGTAAGATTTGGCACACTCAGTGTAGCCAAGCTCATGCACTTGGGCCTGTGAACTCCGGGTCAATATACAAATGCATCTATATTAGAGGTGTTTCGCCCTACCATAGTTCCGTAGGTAACCAGACCGACCAGCGCATTCGGCGGCAGCAAAGACAAGCTCATGATGAGCGCATCCATGAGCGCCTGCAGGCTGTCATCTTCCTGGCAGGTATCGACAACGTAGAGGAAGATCGGGGGAGCAGGAGCCGGACGTGCCAATTGGTATTCGATCGTAGTACTCGAGGGGTGGAGCTCGGGGGGTATTGTGTTTTCCGTGATATCCTTATAGTGAGGAGGAAGAGGGTTGCGCATCAGACAGAAGGGACAAATCCAGATTCTCGCGCGAATATCGACAGTCCTAGGGATTGGGTCAATCTCACGCACGATCTGGGGATCAACATGACGGCGGATACTTACGCATATGGGTTGAGGACAGCTCGGCAGGGTTGCTTGCAAGTGACCGGCTCATATTGGAGCAATGGAGAGTCGGGCTTTTCCTTCAAGGGTGTATAGACAGCAGCGATGGGGACAACCAAGCGAGAGGCTTCCTAAATCCGGGGTTTAGTGTGAGAGGCGCGACATAGAGGGGCGAGCAAGTTCCGATCCATCAACACACCATACGAGAGCTCGGAAAGGTGTTCCAACTGAGCCGGATACCATCACGGTCCTCCACATCACTCCATTGATCCTTCAAAGTGTCGAAATCCATGGTGGGGAAAGAGGTTGGTGGATTCGGGGGTCCGATGTTGACCAAGGGGAGAGAGGGGGGGGGTTTGTTCTAGATAGAGCAAATCAAGGCGCACAGAACCTCGGTATGGGACAATACCAAGGAAATTTTAAATGAAAAGACCACACCAGAGCTTAACCCAGATCCCAATAACAAAGACCCCGACGTCAGTTTTCGGGAAGATGATCGAATGGGTGGATGGAGTTGTGTGAGGGAGTGGCTGTTCCCCGACTAAGGCCAGGTTGCAGCGCTACTGGTTGCTGTCGTTGCCCGTACAAACACGAGGGCCGCAATCAACTTATGCCTCAGGCAAGAATTCGTAACCACCTCATTTGGCTTAGTAAGCCCCAGAAGCAAAGTGCTTAAATTCTCGAAGCTCCGCTCCCTCTCCTTTCCTTTTTCATAAAATTTTCACGCCGACAAAATTTGGCATTCATGTCAACGGCTTCTGTCTTTCAATGACGAAGTTGTCCTCGCGTCGAGCGGAGATCGACTTGACCCGTTGCTGGGCACCTGGTTTTGAAAGGTCATTCTGATCCTTTCGGATTTATTGGGAATCAGCTGTGGTCACACTCTCCTCTTAAATTAGCAAATTTATTTTGAAATCATAATGAATAAAACGTATAGCATATTACGCTCTCAATTCCCTCTTATTAAAGAACAGTTCTACCTAGATGCTTTGCCCGATGACAGTGTACAAATTCCGACGCCAGCAACTCCTGTTGAACAGCCTTGGACGCGATGGGAGGCCGACATAACGTCATGAAAAAAAATGAAAAGACCGCGAAGGAAACGTTGGCTAGTCTCGACCAGGGGCCTTGGCGAGCTGTTTCAACAGGTAGCTGCGCTTGAAATAGACATTGGGATGCACAATGGTGTCCAGATCAGCTTGACTCCATGTTCCATCCTCCTTGACCTTCTTAATCTCATTTTTGTGCGAAAACTCGAAGACCCGATTGCAGGCAATATGATATCGTTGTCTGCCAACATCCTCTCGTACCTCACGCAAGATACCCTTATCATCGACGCCCGTTGACTGAAGCAGGCCAACAAGGTTATCGACAGAATAATGGCGGTATGGGCATCCGTGAGATTGACCAATGCCCACGTTGTTATCACCCAAAACCTTCTGACAAGAATAGGGCGGGTATCCACGACCCCGACGGGCATCACCACCGACATCACCATAAGCGTGGCGAATATTGTACTTATATTGGGAGTTGAATTCGTCGTCCGTTTTTCCTCGGAAGGACTGGCGCCAGAACAGGATACACTCTTCTAATGACATACCGATACCCTTGAGGAAGAGCGTATACTGTAGTCGTCCAAAATGCTTCAAGTGGTGGTTTTTCCGCAAGTTGACATGCAGGCTGCGCATGCATAGCGGGAAGTGCTGGGAGAGTTGATCGATGGAGCTGGCTGTAATTGCTGTCCCATCGACATGTCCCTCGCCCTCGGTGAATGTCGAGTCAGCACTGCCGAAATTCTTGGAAAGGTGGTTCAAGATGGGGGTCAGGCGGTCGTCCTCGTCTAAACGCGGCAGGGCTCGGCTTGTGAGCTACATCATATTGTAAGTCCGGTTTTCTGTGCATAATCTCCATTCAAACACTCAGACATACCTCAAGCGACCGTTCGAGGCGTGCGGTGAACTCGGCCATAATCATGGCAAGTTGCTCTCTTGCAGGAACATAGGCCTTACCCTTCTTCAAGAAGACAGTACGACGTTCCACCAGTTCAGGAACCTTTTCCCAGTCTACTTTATACCACGTTTCTTCATCCAACCGACGCAATCCTGGGGTTGAGCTTATCAAGCTGTCGGCCAGCGCATTCCGCTCTTCATCAGACACTGGCTCCCAGTCTAAGTCCAAGCTATCGACGAATGCTCGTCGTTCGCGGGAGTCATCTCGTTGGAAGCGGAATCGGAAGAGCATTGTTTCGGCGCGCGCGAATCGCCGACGGAGGTCCTCGGTGGCGGAGAATGCCAATCGAAGGATAAAATGGGAGTAGTGATCTTTTTGGCGCTCATTTTTTAGACGTTGGTCCACAATACCATGGGAAGCTGAGGTGTTTGCACTGAGGGGAAGATATTTGTCGAGAAGGGGGCCGATGTGCGTTGCGGTCTCCGCGGGGGTTTTGTTACGATATGAACATGCTTCGATCTCGGCCAGAACTGCATGAGAACATTAGCAAGTAGAAAAGAAATCCCCAGCCATATAGAACAAACATGCCCTTAAGTCGGTCAATTGCCCATTGCTCAAATTGCTCGAGCGTGATCTCTGCCGTTGGCGGCGTGTCGTACAGGTTCAGACGATGCGGGTAGTCGTGTTGCTTGTAGATGGGCGCGGCAAACTGTCTCTTTTTAGGATCGATGATAGCCCGACGTTTTGGATCGATTCGGTGAGCGGGTTGTCGAATCATGATGCCAATAGCACGCAGGCCTGGATGTGTATGTATGTCCAGGTGGTAGTAGTAATGATGAGAACCCACGCCTTATCGCGATCAGTAAATTGGTGCAGACGCGACGCGCTCCACGCGACAAATGTCACGTGATCGACAATTAAGGTGTTTTTGTTGAAGCCTCGGTGTTCAGGCTCGATTGAGGCAAACAAAAGTCATTGCTTTCCATTGGTTTCAAGTAAAACGCATGTGAGAATTGGAGTTTAAGCCGAAATACCGAATCAACGTCTCCCCCACCTAAGGACTCGTGATTTTATACATGTATATATATATTGATTTATCTTCGATTTGAGGTCATCCCCTTGATTCTTCACCGGGAACCAAAGACAGGAACCCTGCATACCACCGCAGCAACCCCCACACCGGAGATTCGGAAAATTGGGGAAATTGGGGGATCTGAGTAATAAGCGCTAGATAATTTGGCTTGGGTTCATGCATCTGTTGACCTTCACACTCTCTCCCTGTTATACACCTGCGATAGCGCATTTGATTTTTGGTTGAATCTCGCTGTACTCAACATTCCTCGGCATCCTGTCTTCTACGCGGCAGTTCCAGGAACGCTCGGTATAATTATATAGACAAAAGATCACAACACCAACCGCAGATTCTACTACACACGATACTTTTCAGGATGTCGCACACAACCAGGCAGCTTCAAAGGCCTGCTCGGATTATTCTCATTGGTGCACCTGGGGTAGGAAAGGGTACACAGTCAGAGCGCTTGCTGTCCCGGTTTCCGCAGCTGGCCTCCATTAGCTCCGGGGATCTTCTACGAGAAAATGTTCGCCGAAGAACACCACTAGGTAAGTAGAAGCTTGATTCTGTATCTGAGTTTCGCGTGGCTCACTGGGTATTAACTATTTTTTCTTATCACATAGGCGTTGACGCCGAGGCCGCAATGCAGTCTGGCAACCTGGTCCCAGACTCGATGATACTCAACCTCATCTCCTCGGAATTGACATCCAAGGGCTGGCTAGCCCCCTCCTCGCAATCTAAGCCTGCCTCATCCTCCCCACAGTCTTCCAATAGTTCACAAACACTATCTCCCACCGCTTCCTTCATCCTTGACGGATTCCCCCGGACCGCTGCGCAAGCATCCAGCCTCGACACGCTAGTCCCCGTCAACTTCGTCGTCCAACTTATCACTCCTCCCTCTGTCATTCTCTCTCGGATCGCATCTCGCTGGGTTCATGAACCATCTGGCCGGGTATATAATACGGACTTCCACCCGCCCAAGGTCCCCGGTAAAGACGATGTCACTGGGGAACCATTGACCCAACGACACGACGACTCGATCGATACATGGAAGCAACGACTGCGCAAGTTTGAGGAGACAAGCCGCGCTTTGCTTGAGCATTATGAAGGTCGCGGCTGTGTGTGGCGTGTCGAAGGAAACAGCAGTGACGAGATTTCTCCACAACTATTTGCTGAGGTCGAGAAGCGGTTCTGCTAAGACGCAAGCCGATACCTTCTAAACAATCACCTCATGTTCTTATTGACCCGCCTTTTAATTTCCGCACGTGTTTCGTGGTTTATTTCGGGCTTCGATATACCCTGTTATGCTCCCGGGCCCGACTGGAGCACTCTGTACAGCCATCCATTTCGTGTACCATATATTCATACACTCAGATTAGGTCCAACCTCGGAAGGTGGGACACCCCGGAACAAAACCATATTTTTCTCCATACACATACACTATACATAGTCATATCGAGTCGTTATGCATATACATCGGAAAGCAACACCAGCATGAGTGGCTTACTTTGATTTACTTGAGTTATCCACATCCCCCATACCCATCCGATTCTTATATTCCCTCGGACTCTCCCAATCCGATCCAAGTCTTTTGTAATCTTTCCACAAGCCCTTGGATTTGAGCCTGGCCTGCGATTCAGCCTTGCGATATATCTTCTCCACCGCCGCACCCCCAAACTCAGCCCCAACCTTTGCCTCGTAAACCGTCGCGAGTCCCCGTTTCAACATCTCATATGAAACGTCTCGGCGGCGGAAGGGAGGAAAATCGAATGCACGTCGTACAAACACACTCCCTACAACGCGATTATATTGATCTTGTCGGTAGATAGATGCACGTATGCGGCGACCGAGAAGATACGAGGTAAGCCAGGAGTGGGCATCACGAGCGAATGGTTGTTCGGGGCGACCGAAATGTGCAAGTTCGGGAGCGTCTATGCCAGCTAGACGAATGTGGATCTGAGTAGATAGCTTTTTGTTAGGCAAGGCAAGATTTTGGCGCCAGGTGGCGCCTTGTGTCAACAACAGACGAACCGTTTTGTCCTTAAGCTCCTTTTTAGTAGTAGGGACTTTCTTCCAAGGCAACCAGCCCCAGCCAGCTAGGCGTCCACCAGGTGTGTGATAAATCCTGAAATTATCGCCATCGCCAACCCGGGTTACCTGTCCGAACACCGTGCGGCGGCGCAGCCAGGAGGGCGAGATGCTAGGTGCGTCGGGGACGCGGCGGAGGTAGCGACGGTGTAGACGGACAGCAAATAGGATACCACTTGTGAGGAGGATGGTAGGCGCAATGGTTCTGGGTTCTATGAAGTCGGACCAATCGAGAAAAGATGTTTGGGGTGGCGGTGTGGTCGTGGTCGTGGAAGCGGTATTTTGTAGTTTTTCGTCGTCATTGGTTGACTTGGAACTCCATGGGGGCCATCGCATATCGGCCCATGTCCCTACTTGGAACAGAGAGGGGAGTAGGTTGAAATGTTGAGTGGAAAAGGTGAGTGTTGTTGGGGACAAGATGATCGCCGTGGGGAAGCTTAGAGGGCCTGCAGTCCTCGGCGATCGTTGCCGTAGATACGCGCCTTTGTATACCATGGCCGCGATTTTCCATATCGGGATGGATACCGCAGCTTTATCTTATTGATAGTAACCATTGAGACCAAGCGTGCGAACAGAGCATAGAAGCTATTCAAATGTTTCCTTCATAGTATAATATGCACTATGTACGATCATTTTGGGGATCCAAGGTTGCTTCCAACATTTGTAGGTTGGTGACCAGACCATGACGCTTATTCAGCATTTAAGGTACCAGTTGACATAACTAACTGGTTAACGTGACTTGTACTGCCAATGATGTTAGGGAGATGGTCTTCGGGATAAATTTTGAGTAGTTCCACCCGGTTTTAGACTCCTGTACATACTTGTAGGCCCTTCGCTCGGAGGAGGCAGACGTCGGTCAGAATCATCTTCCAAGGTTTCAAGGCTCTTCATGGGGGAAGATTGGACGTGATGGTGTCTAAAGCGAATCCTACTACGTAGCTAAAAAGGTTGGATCCAACATTGAAGCTCAGATCTCTAATATGGCGGAGTCAAAAGGCTAACTTTATTGGCAGATTCGATGCCATCAATCAATTGCAGATCACAAAGTTCAAATGTTATAGGTTGGATTTACTACATATACTCAATTCCTATATGTATTAACTACTACTCCGTACATAGTAGCAATTGTGACTGAGTGGCGGCCTCAAAGATGTGTAACATACTGACAACAGCCGAAATTTCGATCAACATCGCAGTCGATCGGATCATTGATGTATGCCGTCTGTTTATGTGAGACAGCACCTTTATCCGCTTATTCATGTTTTGCCAGAGTATACGTCGCACGGTGAGCATCTGGAGTATTTTCTATTTTCACTCGAAATTTGAGAGTTGCAGCATAGCTGTAGCTGAAGTGCTCTGTATAAAGGACGGACTAGACACAATATTAATGGATTTGCTCCGCAGGTGTGCTTCTCTTGGCAACAGTCCACTGTCCGTTTTACATATACGACCCAGATGGCTTCATCAGGAAGAGGGTACGTACGATGGTGTACACTATGTACATGCTACAACATACATAGGGAATACACGTGCACTGATGGTGTGGGTCCCCCCCTTTTCAATGTCGATCAATGAGCCACAGCCGATGGAGTGAACGGGCTTCTCCGAGACCTCAACAACATTCTGGAATACACGTGACCCTTGGGTTCGGTATTTAGGGTTCGTCACACTGAGACCTCATTTCGGTAAATTCCGCCAAGTGGAAATTAAATTACAGGTACTCGTCTCGAGGACATCTAGGTTGAACTGGACTTGGAACATTTGAAGTTCGAAATTCGAAATTGGATTGTAGTGTTATTGTTACATTATATGTTTATGTGCTTGTTTCTGCACAAAAAGATGGATATTTTTAAATGTCAGATGTCAAGACTCGTAATGCCGCATTGGCAAGTCTTTTGACCAGTACCAGTATATACAGGAAATCAGCCTTCCACCCCACATGTGCATGCGTGGACGCTTAGAGAAAAAGAAAAAAGAAAAAAATATGCAAGGGAAATATCGGGGGACCAAAAAATGAAAACCAAAACCATGATGCGAATAAACCCTAGTAGTAATTAGATGAAAGAAATGAATGTAGAATATACTTGTTGGAACCTTCCAAGGTTGATAATTTGAGGTCGGCCAGTCTAGAAAAATCTAGTCGTAAGCCACAACGACCTGTCGACTGACGAGAATATCGGCTTGACCAGGTCGTTGACCGTTCTCAAGAATGTCCTTCTGACTGTCTCCATCGCTGAGGCTGCCGCCACGTCTTGTGTGATCGGCGACCGAGGTGCTGGTGATTTGATTTTTCTCGTGATCAGCAAGCTCATAGTTTCCGGAGAAGATAACTCCCTGACTGCGGTGCGAGCTCTTAAATCCGGGGGATTGGTGGTAGTCTTTGTAATCAGAGTTCTTGCGATCGCGAAGGATACGGAGAAGCGGACGGAGGGTTGCCACATTTCCGACGATCATGCCGATGCCGTTCTCTGCAAATCCCCAGATGACCACGTTTGCGACCTGGTAGAGATAATCTTCCTGGTTGGTGAGGGCGACAGTGTACTTGAGTCGGACACAGGCTGACATCGATGCACTAGAAGAAATGTATGTTAGCTTCGAACAAAAGGTGACAGGTGACGAGATGAACACGCACAAGACACCGAGGCCCATCAAAGCGACGATTGAGATTTTAGTGTTGCGATTGATCTGCACGTTCCAGAGCAGAGGTACCGGCCTAATATGGAAGTTAGATCATGATCTTTATACAAGATAGGTCACGAGTGCATACAGGAAAGCTGTCACCCAGTCGGTAAGGATGTTGACAGCGGTACACGCGTAGTACACATCAGCAAGAACGTAGCCTGCCTTGCAGTGACCTCCATTCGCGAGGGCTTTGGCGCTCCAGGCAGCTTCCACGGGAATGCAGTTGGTCAGAATGAAGATTAAAGCGATAATGTTCATCATAACGAATGTAACGATGACGGCGTATTGTACGTAAAGATATATCTTCCGGCCACCTGCCACTCGGATCAACATCCAGCTGATGCTGAGCTTGATCGGAATGATAGCCGAACAATAGCCGACTTCGAAGACCAAGAAGAACTAGTCCATCAATTAGTGCTATGTTCGACCAACGTGAGAAGTATCTAATTTGCTCACCTTCTTTCCCTCTGCCTCGTATTTTGCATTACCAGGCTCCGCAAAGGTCGAATCCCGAATACCAATTCCATTGAAAGCTCCTCCAATACATCCTGCTACGAGGACGGCGAATGGTACCTTTTGATGTTCATGTCAGTCGGGACGTTGAGATTTACCTAATAAAAAAAAAAAAAAAAAAAAAAAAAAAAAAAAACCTCACCAGTGCTATTGTCATAATCCAGTCCTCTACTCCCCATGACTTGCGGGTCAATCTGCAATAAACTCGCAAACCGTAGGTTATCAAAGCCAAGACAGTTAACATGATCGTGCTGCCCGCCAAAGACGGAGCAGCATCCCCGTAGATGGTCATTGTGTCAAGATTGCAAACGATGTCAACGGCCGATTCCAACGTCTGAAAACATTGACATGAGTCAGTGGGGGGTGTTGTGGACTTTTTGTTGTTGATCAGGGAGGTTTTCCCCTGACCAAGCAGAAGCTAGTGTGTTGCACTAAATCTGTTTCAGGTAACTATGGAGAACAGAACGGAGTAGTAAACGGAGAACAATAATAACGTCAAGACGCGGGTGGAGTCATGGAGATATAGCTTTGGGAAATCCGCAGTTTGCAAACCTTAAAAAAAGTTCCGGATAGCTGCGTCGGTTACCATGACTGGTTTTGTATAGGCTAGACTGGAGAGGAAACAATGGTACTGTTGTTGATTTGCTGTCAATTTTGAACGGAAGTCAGCCGTGGCGAATCAGAAAGAGTGGATTGAGCCTCCACTCGCGTCGTCGAAACTTGGAACCAAAAAGTGGTGACACCGATCGACAACAGGATTATTACCACCAGCAGCAGGGCCCACGACCATTTCTCACTAGCCCTGCAAGGTGGCTTATCCCTGGCGAAATACGCGAGTAGACGGAGCCGCCAAGGCTGAAGATCAAAATTTTTAGTCAGTCTAGAACGACTTAGCGTTCGAATTGGTGTACTTGGTGGCGTCTCTTCACTGACAAGCACGGAGTTCCCCTTAACCGCACCGAAACTTCTGCCGGCAATACGAAGTAGATCGGCCAACTGCCTAGCGCCGCCATGATTGGGCTGATGCGATGAATCTATTAATCGTGTTGATGGCGTTGATCGCCTCTTGACGCCACCAGATTCAAACCGGAAGGCGGTGACTTTCTGACTTTTTTATTTTATTTTTTCAGGCAAGTTTCAGGCTTCGGCAGGAATCACGTGTTGTGGCACGGAACCTAAGACCTTTTCATCGGAACCTTGGAACCCGAAGATGGTATCCGATGGTATTGCACAATTGTTGGACAATCGAAAATTCGCAATTGTAGATAACGCCTTCTTCAGTCGGACCCCACCCCCTTCCAGCCTATAGGCACCTTTCCCAGTGCAAATTCACTTCAGCCATGGTCCATCATCCGTATTACTATTCCACTAAAGTCCAAGCTCTGAAAAGGAGGATCGAGAGAGACCCATTAGGTATTTATGTACTATGTAGTAGATATATGTACTACCTGATGTGGACAGAGAGGATACCTAATGGGCCCCTTTGCCCAAAATGGATTCAGTGCCATACTTCTGCTTGATGCAGCGCCAAAGTCGTCAACGGCATGATTGACTAGCCAAGAATACAATTCTGCCGAGAAAATATCTTTTTTTTTCCAGGACCTTCAAAATCAAAATTCAAGCTGATCTGACGACCGTTCGTGTTCAAGATCAGACACGTGGCTTGTAAAAGGCCCATATGATTGCCATGGTGCTGTAGATGTACTCGGGTGTACTACAGACCATGTATTTTGGGTAGTAATCAGGTGCGTGTCCGTGTCATACCCTCAATTCAAGTCAACTTTACGGGATGAACCTTACTATGGAATGACCACATGCATGCGATGGAATTGTGGAGACCGGCAAGTTTCACTAGTGGAAAATAGCTACAATAGCAAATTTTCCGAGTGCTATTTGTGATTTGGTATTGAAATTAGACTCTACTAGTTCGAAGTGCAATCTTGCAGGCAAGCATCAATGAGTTTATAGACCAAGTCGAACCAAGTCAAACTGTGCACTTCGTATGTACAATCAAGTTTATCATAAAATATCGGTGGGAGAAACAGCCCCTGAAAGACGGGAACCAACAGATGTCTAGACTATCCAATATTGATCCAAAGACGCTGGAAACAAGAAGAACCATCGCGCCGTCAAAAAAGAGAAATAAAGATAGAAAGTAAAAGAGAAACAAGGGAGACAAACACGCAGAAAGAGAAATTGGCGTATATTAAACGGTATAAGGTTTACTTCAGCGTTGCAGGCATGCTTGTTTTGGCCGTCTCTGCAATAACCTGTGCTGCCTTCTGCAACCTATCCTTCCTGATCTTCTTGAGATAGGCGAAGAGGACAATGAAGGCCAGTTCCATCCTGCAGTATTGTTAGATAAATTGTATACAACGCAAGCGGAAAAACCAAGACAGAACGAACCTCTCCTTGGTCATCATCAATAGACCTTGTACTAAAAGGCCCTTTGTGATCTGTGGCCCAATACCCTTGAACAGGGAAAGCACACCCTCATTCTCGACGATATACTTCATCACCTCTCCAAAGGTCTTGAAAGGTTTTCCTTTGCGAGAAGGCGGAGGGCGAGATTGCAAACCAACCTTGGCAACAATCAAAGGCTGAGTAGCAATGGTTGCAAGAGCCTTGGACATGGCACCGAGGACTATTTGTGTTAGTTTGCATAGATAAAGGATACAGACCAACTATTGCTACTCACAGAATGCCTCCCAAGGCTTCAGGTTGTTCTTTCCAGGGAAAAATACATCCTTCAATCGCTGGTATGCACCATAGGTGATAGCAGGGTTGACAACCAGGATCAAGCTAGCCTTTAGGCCTCTCCACAGACCAGACCACCCGTCCTCGCTTTCCACCACCTCCCGACCGGTCTCAATAAGACCCTTCTTATCGTTTTTAGATTGTGTCTGCTGCCGAGTGGTAATGACAGCGACTGGAATGGTGAAGATCTGGGCGACGGCGCCTGCGACGGCGCCGAGACTAAGCTCGATGGCTGTTCCGGGGGGCTTCGGTGTCTTGTTGGAGGCCATGTACAAAGCTCGAACGACACTGTACCAGTAAAAATAGGCAAAGTTGGTGGAAGCAACGCCTAGGAGTGAGCCTGCAATCCCAGAGTACAGGCCACTGATACCCTCCTTCTCCGCAATCTTGGTGATCGCATCCAGAGTCGATTTATAGTGTTCACTATCGTCATCCTCCCCATCTTTCGCCTTGACCTGGACTTGCAATTTCGTCTTGACACTGTTTGTTAAAATCGCGGGGTCAGCCGATTGAGTTCACCGAGTTCAGAATTGCTCCTTACAGATCCAATGGGTATACAAGGGTATTCGCCAATACTGCACCCGTTGCACCTGCGACGGCACTGCCCCACGGGGGAAGCTTTGATTGACCTGACATCTTGTATCGATGGGGCGAAATAAAGGCGATTAAAGGGTTGAAAAAAAGAGAAAAAAGAACGGTCAAGCTCGAAGCGAGTGAAAGGGGAGACCGGGCGGGGCCTATGGACCTGAGACCACGCTTGTTCCGTCCGAAGACCGGTGAGATCGAATATTGGGGAGTTGCGTCGAGGAATTCGGAGGATCGGAGGTTCGCAAAAAGATCATGGAATATTGAGGGTTTAGCACAAAGTAACCGACGATGCCCGAAATGCACGACCCTGATAACCGGACACAAGGTCACCGCGCAGCGCCGAGGTGCTTCTGAGAGTGACGAAACGACCAACGAGCCGAGGTCCACTCGGCTCCTTAGTCAGCCGGCACTAAGATTGCCTTGTGGATGCGGACTGAATTATCTGATCTTGAATGTGAACCTTGGAATGAATCCGGCATTGAAGCCAATGGATTTAGTATTGAATGATGCATATTCGGAGAGACCTAGATATTATGATCCAAGCTTGTAGTCGCCGAAATCACTATTACTTGAAGCACTCGAAGGGAAGCTTAGAGTCTCTTTCACCAAGTATATAGCCTCAAACACTACATTTTCTGTAGCCGAAGTTCTCTGCCGGGGCTTATGGACTTTAAAAGATCTGCCAACTTCTACCGCTTCCATACGAACTTTCAAATGACAAGTATTCTCTGAAGTAGATTTGATTGATTGGTGAAAGAGTATCATTGCAGGTGGCTGTCATCTTAGTAGTCTTGAATTTTAAAGCATTCGTGTTGTTACTTATTAGTAAGTACCCAGTTTTATGTGTGTACTTGACTAGTAGCAAGAATACTGTATTGACACAGTTACTTAGTACCTAGTACATAGTAGTAGGCACACCAATCCATTGCCATAAAATGACACAATATGCTGTACTTGTGAAGTATTTAAACTTGGATAGATGCAAACGGCATGTGGTAAAGTGGTCATGGTAAGAGCTCGATAAGGCTTTGTTGACAGAGTGGACCGGTAACGGTCCCGAATATGCGGGGCGCGCGTCTGCCTTATGACCACAACTCAAGCTCACGCAACCTTTCATTCGATCGGTTCGTTCGATCCGAAAATACAGCATGTCTAGACCCGGTGGCCCAACACAGGGCTCACATATCTCACAAGCTCGGGTTTGGAGCCCCTTGAGTTGTTTGTAACTTTACGGATCGGCTAACCGGCATTTAGAGGGCCGAAGGAGCCATAGCTACCGCGACCTCTCAAAAGGCGGCACTCGAGGCTGCCATCAATGCCGCGGAACATTACATGAGGGCTTTGCACCTTGCGTCGGCAGAAGACAAAAAGATCCTCGATTCTAAATGCAAGGAGCTCATCACGCGGGCTGAAAGGATCAAAGTTGCGGGGAACTGGCAAGCAGTTGTCCGCGCAAGAAGCATCCCCGGTCTACGAGCTCCCGCGTCCAATCGGAAACTCACCACCCGCGAAGAAATTATTATTCTGGAGGGTGCGAAGCTGAACGGCTTTATTTTCCCTCCATGGAAGGGTCCTCCACTTCCCCAGGAATTTCTGGTAGATGAGGGTGGTCCGTTCACGTATGTGTACCGAGATTACCTCGCTGTAATCAATTCTGACTAGTTACAGGGATTCACCCGATCTGCATCTATCTGAATGCCAGCACGGTATTTTCGCAGGATGGAGGAGACCGACAGATCTGCTTCGTACAAGACAAAAGACAGATCAGTCTCATCCGGTTCAACCTGTCATGGCAGTAACAAAGACAACCGATCTAGTACAAGATGTCTTGACCGATTGCTCCGTAGTTGCCAGTCTTTGCGCAACAACTTCCCAATCAGAGCGTGGTCTGGGTATGGTATGTACCACTTTTCGAAATTGGATGGACCTATACTGATGAAACTAGCATGCCTCTCCAGTGGTGTATCCATGTGAAAGTGACACGGGAACACCCAAGTTATCACCATCTGGCAAATACATATTTTCATTCTACTTCAATGGAGTCTTCCGAAGAGTTGTCATTGATGACCGGCTTCCGTCCTCCAACACTGCAAGATCATTACATGTAATTGATCGCAACAACCCCAATTTCCTGTGGCCAGCCCTGGTAGAGAAAGCCTATCTCAAGATCCGTGGGGGTTATGACTTTCCTGGAAGCAACTCAGGCACAGATCTCTGGGTACTCACCGGATGGATTCCCGAACAAGTCTTCCTACATGAAGATGAGGCTACTCCAGATGAGATTTGGGGGCGAGTGTACTCGCCCTTTTCCAATGGCTATGTCGTGTTGACCATCGGAACTGGTAAGCTGACCGAGCTAGAGCAGCAAGGTCTAGGCCTAGTGAGCGAGCACGACTATGCAATTCTAGACATGAAAGAGGTCAACGGACGACGCCAGTTCCTATTGAAGAACCCTTGGGCGGGAGCAGAGCCGACCATGAAGAGTACGAGCACCGCTTCGACGAACTTAACCAGTACAGCTTCTCCTCTATCACCAGGCACATTCTGGATGGACTGCGAACAAGTTCTGCAGAACTTCGAGCATCTCTATTTGAATTGGAATCCGGGACAGTTCAAGTGTCGCGAGGACATTCATTTCACTTGGGATCTTTCTCAAGGTCGTGTCATTGCAGGATGCTTTATCAAGAACCCGCAATTCTCAATATACAGTGAAACTGGCGGCAAGGTTTGGCTTCTGCTAGGGAAACATTTCAAGACTGCCGATCACCAAGCCTTTGAGGGCATGGGAGGACAAGATAGCCATGGATTTATTAGCATCTACATATTCCAGGCAGACGGCAAACGGGTGTCTCTCAGTGATGGAGCGCTTCATCGCGGACCATATGTTGACTCACCGAATACTCTCATGAGGTTAGAGATGCCCCCAAGAACAGTCTATACGGTGGTTGTCTCGGAACAATCTCTGCCATCATCCTCTCAAAATTTCACCCTCTCCGCGCTATCAATATCTCCTGTGTCACTTGCACCCTCGAGAGACAGGTTTATGTGTCTTAATAAAGCAAGTGGCCTCTGGAATGCCTTGACCGCTGGCGGCAACGCAGAGTCAGCTCGATACTCATCAAATCCACAATTCAGTCTTCAGGTTTCCGAAAGAACGGATATTTCCATTCTTTTGGAATCCAATAGCTCTGAGCTTGCAACTCATGTGAAAATATTTTGGTCCAATGGCCAGCGCATCTCACGAGTCCGCAGCCGTGACATGATCGCTGATAGTGGGGATTACTGTCGAGGATGTGCTTTGGCAGAAACGAAATCCCTCGAGAAAGGCACATACACTGTTGTCTGCTCCACTTTTGCTCCGGACCAACTCGGCCATTTCACACTTTGGATTTCGTCGGATATTCCCTGCGTGGTACAACCGCTAGCCTCAGAATCTGCTGGTCGCCGGGTTACCATGTCCAAAGTCGGGATTCTCTTTCCAGGAAAAGACCGAATGCTGGCTTCGCTCCAGGTATCACGCCTTACACGGATAAAGCTGGTTGCAAGAAACAAACGCTCAGCGATCGGTTCTAGATCTGTCGCTCCTTCGCCGGTGTTGATGACAGTGGAACGTGGACAGGGCCCTTACAAAGAGACTCTTGCCGTTTCGGAAGATGGAACCCACTGCGATGCAGCCTCGGGTGTCCGAATCGATGACTTTGATCTATCTGACTCCCAAAAAAGGGTATGGATAGTCATTGAAAGAATTGGAGGACCCGGGGGCCAAGTGGAAGACCACTTCGAGGTTGAGGCGCTTGCTGAGGAGCGCGTGGAAATCGGCGAATGGATGGTGGAAGATGCTTGACTTAGGAAAAAGATAATCAAGCCAAAAAGAAACCTTGGTATTGGGTGAAAAATGACTTAAAATTTCAGAAGCGTACTAGTAATGTTAACTATCTCACATTTTTAGTATCTACTAGTAGTACAGTTACTATTATGTATGGCAGCATGGCTTGAACTACTAGATAAGCTGCTTTATCTCCGCACGAGTACCGTGGGCGGTGGAGGACTGTCCCGAGCATCAAACGTCATCTGCTTTCCCCACTTTCACTCCCACTCCCATTTTCCCTTTCCCCTTTCTTCAGCAAATTCGACAATGGCTAGCAGTATTCCAGCTGGCGTGCGATCTTCGGACATCGGGCGCTTTGCGCTGCGTGCTGCGCAAATCGAGAAGGCAAAGCCGGTCATCGCATACTGGTGTGAGTGTTAACCCCCCCCCCCCCCCGCACGTAGACACGAAGCTAACCTCAATGGTCAATACAGGTAACTACCATATCGTGAACCAGATAATTGCCCGAGGACTTCACAATTCAGATGATGAAGTCAAGTTATACACTGCTGATCTAATGGACAAGTTGGAACAGGTTCGTCGCACAATCTCAGTTCCCCACTCTACGTTTCGCACTGCTGGGTTCTAGTACTCATTGTGGCTACCGGGGGGAATAGTTCAAAACCGAAAACCTAGAGAATGAGATAGTAACGGATAATGTCGCGGCAAGTGCATATGTGGAGCAATTTGGAGTTGAAGTCTTCAACCGCGCCCAGGCAGCCATGACTGCCAACAAGGTCACCAAGTGAGCATCTATGGCGCTCTATCCGACAATTAAAACACTAATTCTCTGCTCTTACAGGCAAACAGGTGATACTTTTTTAGCTGCGGCCACTTTCCTTGAACTGTGTCAGACGTGGGGCGATAGCGACCCAGATATTCTCGGGCGCATCAAATTTGCCAAATACCATGCAATCCGCATAACGAAAGCTATTAAAGCAGGAGAAGACCCCAATGCTTCAAATCCTGTACTGAAGGAAGAAGAGGAAGAGGAGGTCCAGGTTGAGAGTTCGGACGTACAGGCCTTCGACGAGTCAGTGGCTGAACAAGCAGCCAGGCCGAGACAAGCATCTGTGGAGGAGATTCCGGACGAGGCGGATCGCCTTGGACGACAAATGGCCCACCAATCATCGCTGAATGAGTCTCTTCACCCTTCTCGAACATCTTCCTTGCCACCCACCTCTACTTCAACACCCGACATTCCTTCGGTTCCACAAAATGCGCCGGGTTCCCCGCCGCAGAGAAAGGAGCTGGGTGACCATTCCAGTGATCTTGAGCTTCCCTCGACCCCGGGCACAATTGGAAACTCCACCTTTTTGCCGCAGCTACCCGATACCCCTGGCTCTATTAATGCAAACAAGGCCTCGTCATTCAATGCTTTCCAGTCCTTCCCGCCTCCGAGTGCTTCTGTCGCCGCACCCGATTCAGCCTCGTTCTACGACCCACCGAGTCCCGTTGCTCATAACCCTGCTCCTTCAGGACCGCCTTCGTTTAACCATCCTGCAGTTCCGGCACCGGCTGCCTCCAGCCAGCCTTCTCACTCCGTGGATGATAATTCCATTACCCTTGCTCAGAAACACGCCAGGTGGGCAGTCTCTGCTCTGACATTTGATGACGTGGAAACGGCGATCAAGGAGCTGAAAGCCTCTCTCAAATTCCTCGGAGTAGAGTGATTGACTTGAAGCCGGAGACTCTTTACTTTTGACATTATTATTTTATTCCCAGTAGCGTGAATGTATACTGTAGCTTACATACTACTGTATAGGTAATCATTACAACATTGAATGACGCTGCATTTGTCGTCGGGTGGTTACTACTAGTTTCATTGCCTTGATTAGTCCAACGGCGTCTTGATTAGTTCAAGTCATTTCCCAAGGTTTCCCAGGCGTCTTGATTAGTCTTCGGAACCCATTGATACTAGTACCTACTGGGGTACTAGGGAGTGACCTTGGGGGTATTTAATCCAAGCTCCCCCCCCCCCCCCCCCCCAATTATTCCAAGATTTTTCCTCTTCATTCCACCTTCATACTATATCCGCAACATCAATTCAACATCCACTCCAATCACTAATTACACACTAACTACGACCATGGCTACTGAAACGCCCCAAGCTTGGAGCAAAGTTCAGAATGAAGCAAGTCTTGGGATGGAAGAAGGAGTATTGCCTGCCGATGGGCCTCTCGCCATCACAAGCCCAACAGAGCAGTTCCGGGAATTCTTCGGCATCAAAGATGAGTTCTGGACCCAGTTTTGCAGGCGACTGCGAACCGAGGTGACCGAGTATTCTTCATGGGATCAGATACTGGAGGTAGAAGCCCATCGATGGTTATGTGCCGTCCGATTTCTGCATATTTATGGCGATGAATATTGGGGCAGCGAACAGAACGGCGATCAGTATCTCCTTGAAGAGCTGGTTGCTAACGATGAGACCTGGAAATACCCTGATAATGACGAGGTGTGAGTCATGACATTGCACGTGCGTTTTGCTTTGTGTTTAGACGAATACTGATGATACCCATAGGATCTGTTTTGGCTTATATCTCTTGTTGGGCAAGTTTTGTCTGCAGCGCTCGAATTAGGAGGAATTCCTGCAGGGAAAGCGTTCGCTTATTTTGTTCAAAGGCACAAAGAATTAGGTGTTCCACAAAAAAGAAAAAAAAAAGAAGAAAAGAAGAAAAGAAAGAAAGCAAAGCGCACAGAATGTGAATATAAATGCAAATGATCAAAACCCCAGAATCCAAACAATCCAAACATTTGAACAATGGGTCTCGGGGCGATCAGTTCCCAGTACCATGGCGCCTTCCGTGGACCTCCGATAGAGCAAGTTCCACGACGTCAGCGATTATATATGTTTTTTTTTTTTTTTTCAAACTAGTAAGGATATAGAAACTCCACTAGATTCAATAAGGAACTATAGATCAACGGCGTCACTAGGGCGCTATGGCTTGGCAGGGGAAACGAGATCTGTAAGTTCGCGAATTTTCTATCCGTAACAGTGGAGAGAGTCTCTTTCCCCCCCTCCTTTTTTAACCCTTTCCCTTTTCTCATCTCCCCCCCCCCCTTCCTTAAAAGCAATTGGCCTTTTTGGTACTTTCTTCAGGCTTTTTTGTCACTATGGCCGACGCTAAGCCCACCGTGTTGATTATTGGTGGTCTCGGTATTTGAAACATCCCCTCATCGGTCAACCGCTCTAACCTTCCTAGGCTTCATCGGCCGCCACTTGGCGCTGCACATCCATCAAAATAACCTGGCTTCCCAAGTCCGTTTGGTCGATAAAGTCCTCCCCCAGTTGGCCCGTCTTGCCCCCGAATTCGAAGAGGCATGTTCTCAAGACAAATTTGTTCAAGCCGATGCTAGTCGTGAACGTAGGTGGCGCTTTCGTCTCCCCCCTCCTCCCCGGAAAGAGAATGGTTCCCAGCACAAAACAAAGCCCCCCCCCCAAAAAACCGGTTTCTTATTGATAATTATCTTGCATAGAACACCTACCACGAATCTTCGATCGACCCAATGGTGAAGAATTCGACTATGTGATTAACTGTGGCGGGGAGACCCGCCATTCTCAACCAGACGACGTGTACGAAGCACGCAGCTGTGGCCTCAGTATTACCCTCGGCAAAGAGTGCGCCCGACGCGGAATCCGCGCCTACGTCGAAACCTCCACCGCACATGTCTACAAAAGCGGCTCGTCTCCGCGCAAAGAGACTGACAAGATGCAACCGTGGCACAAATTGGCCAAGTGGAAGTTGAAGGCCGCGGAGGAACTGCTTAAGATCCCCGATCTGCAGTATTGCGCGCTGCGCTTGCCTCACGTCTATGGTGACTACAACTCTGGCTACTTCGCCATGGCCATCTGCTTGGCTCGCGTACACTTGGAACTTGGACAGGATCTTGAGCTACTATACTCCAAGGATGTCAAGGTGAACACACTGCATGTGCGGGATGCCGCCACTGCCCTGTGGCAGGCGGCAGAATGGCGCTCGACGGTTGGCAAGTTGGACAAGAACGACCCAAAGGTGCCAGAGTTGTTCAAGAAGGAACCCAGGATGCCTGTGGCGTTTAATGTGGTGGATCACAACGATACACAACAGGAGCATTTGGCCAATGCCTTAGCTGAGGTTTTCAACCTCAAGGTCAAGTTTGTGGGCTCTCTTGTTTCAACTTTGGCTAAAATGAACCTGGATGATGCGGTCGACGATATGAACGAAGTCAGTCTGCAAGAGTGGGCGGATCTGATTGAGAAGAGCAAGATTGAGCGCCCCGGTCCGATTGGTCCTTTCCTTGAGCTCGACGTCCTGAAGGACCAGGACATGTCAATCGATGGTTCCTTCTTTGAGAAGACAACGGGCTGGAAGCCCAAGTATGAGAAGTTTGACGCTGACAGCGTCCGTGAGATGGTGGAGAGTTATAAGCGGATGGGTTGGTGGCCGTGAACTCCACAATTCGCAACATAAAAGGGAATCAGTCCCAATCTTCTCTTTCTCGTTCTTCATTTTTTCTTTCTTTCTCCACCGATCACGGTTCTTTTTTGGGAGGCTCCCCATCCTCGACATTGCAGCGCATTACATTCTGTGCCGCACAACCCAACGACCCATGACGATTCCTCAAGTCTCCTACATACCTTTTTCTCCGAACCCATTCCCCTTACCTTTTATCTCTATCGCCATCTCTTCTGAGGTTTGACAGGCCAGTTCAGCTGACTGGATTTGTTTCCGTACTGTAATGATCCTCTGGTCGTGGGTTTCTTTGGCTTCTTTTTTTTTTTTTTTTTTTTTTCTTCTATTCTTATGCATATATCCCCACCTTTTCTTTCGTTCAATTGAGTCTGCATCTTACTTGCATTATGAGCCTTTTTTTATATTACTTTCTTTCTAATCCTTCATTGAAATGGCATCGGCTTATGCTAGCACACCCTTATTGAATATGTATTTTAGACTTCAAAAATCCAAGGATCCTGATGAAATCTAAGCAATGTTGACTTCAAAATAATCAATGGCGCACGAAATTCCAAGATTGACCTGAAAACAAACGTAGCTCAAGTGCTATTTAGGTAGTGTGGACCTAACATTTGAACATTTGAACATTTGAACATTTGGACCTTTGGAAGTACTATGTAAGTACCAACATCATATGTAGGAACAATGTCCCTATGATCGATGTAGGCAATTGATCGTTTCCGGTGACCAATCTTGGAAGGCTTTCAACATTGAAGATGCTACTACGCCCTAAATCTTGCTGGACAGACTGCAGTCTCAATCAAGCACGTAAAGTTTTACTTAGGAATCTACAGATGGCAGCTGCAACTGTCAAGTACCCAATTCAAATGTTAATGACATTGGGACCGCTATTCACTATCGGACAGTTGCTAGTATCACCATAGACATCAGACCAATGGATGATCCGAGTCTGGTCAACTGGTAGCAATAGACATTTGGATCACTGACAGCTAAATCACCCTTCAAATGTTATCAGTCTCTTCATATCAAGTTGAATACATATGTAGTATACATATACTAATCCCGGGACATAGTGCGTTCAAATTTCTTTAGCGATTGTTTCCAGATTGACCCTTTTCGCCCCTCAAGTGCTAACGATTCCCCCAGGTGCCGCAAACAATTCATCATAGCAAACGCATGCATGGTTCTATATTTACGAACCCATCACCAGAACTTTCTACGATACCCAGGAGGGGCCAGATAAGTTTCAAGTTGAATCGCGAAGTAAACACTAAACACAGTGTAGAGAAGCCTTGGAAGCGGCTATAGTTCTGGAAATACCAAACCACCAAAATAACTCCCACGGACAAAGCCCAACGTAGTGGATCCCGTAATTTTAGGCCAATTTCAATGTTTACATTTCTAATTCAAGTTCTTTTGCGATTCACCGAAAAGCCCCGAGCTTACAGGAGTGAGTTCAAACCTCAGGGACTCTAGGATCCCAATGTAACTGCAATTTACAAGCCCTGAGATGTAAAGTCCGCGGTGCATATCCAAATCCGCTGTAAGTTGTGTGGTGAGGACGGAAAGAGGGGTCCACCTCCCGAGGGGCTGAAGATACTCATCCAACTATGTAGAAAAGAGACGTAACATTTGAAAGATTGTCTCCAGTCAAATGTCACTGATGATAGTAGATGGGACTGGGTGGATTCCTCAAGTCGTGTTCAAGTACAGGTACTGAGTACAACCACGGGGTTCGCCGATGCAAGGCGAAAAATAGTTCAGAGGACATGCCTCGGATCCCGGTGGCTGTTTCATGTCTGGGCCAAAAAAGCCCTGTCGCCTGAGGTTGCTTCGCTGGGACCTTGAATGCATGAAGCACTACGTGCAGGATGCTTAGCGTACAAAGTTGCAGGGTAATTGCCGATCCATCGCCGAACGATTAGCACCCCCCCCCCCCTGTCCTATTTAAGGAGGTGAATGATTTGGACGGTAAGACGTCTGTGGCTGTTTCATCTTTTAGGCCGATGATTGAAGCTCCAGTGAAGCTTCTTTTTAAGTGGTTGGATGCATGGACCGGGGTCAAAATGGCCGGGATCCTTTGGCCCCCAAGCGTGAATAAACCAACAAATTGCCAAATGATAAGCGAATGACGGACCTGTATCGGGGAGGAGCTATGAACTCTACATTCTGATGCGTTGATCTGATTGGGTGAAGATGACCAGGTTGTATTGATATTTTTGGAAGCACTTGCATGTTTAGTGTCTTGCCAGGTGAACGTTAAAATTTGCAGTCGTTCATTCATAGTCCTGGGGGCTGAAAAAGACTCGGATGCTTTATTTTCATTTGTGAAGAAATGTGGCTATTGACTTATTAGCCTGGTGGGACTGCTCTCTTCTCATTGAATACTAGTATTTGATTATCTACAATATTTTCGGGGTTTAGAAATCTTTCTCTGTTTTCGAGGCCATATCAGTTGTACTTCTTGTTTTAAGCTTAAATCTCCCAAATGTGTAACATTTGGATATTAATCAAGAAGACAGGGGGACTATTATCTTTTGGTCCAACGCTTCAAAAAGTTCAAAAAGGTCAAAAAGGTCAAAAAATAATGTCAAATAACTCCGGACCCAAATGGAGAAGCTGTAACTTGTAGTATGCATTGACCCATGTGTTATCGCTAAGGCCGATCATATTTGGCTTCAACTTCCTCTTCACTCCAACTTCTCCAACGGACGAGAATACTATGCAATATGCACCCCTGGTTCTAAACACTTGTAAGCCTTCAATCTAATTATGGTTCTCATTTCCTGCATTCTCTCTCATCCCTGCTAGATCACAGATAACTTTTTTCCACCCGGGGGTTTCCTTATTTCAGCCTCATTAGAAAGTCTGGCTTATGGTGTATATTCTCCCGATACCGGCAGTACTGCCTACAGCCCTTGAGTACAACCTTGAGTTGCCGCAAAGCTGAACGCAGGATTCAGGATTCGACTTTGGACATGCTTATTGATTTCCGGGCCTCATATAGCCAATTAGACCGCGGGGCTTGTATGCATCGCTATTGATGATAGCGGGGCTGTGTGGGTGTACATCCACCGGATTCCTTGGAATGTTCAATGTTTGTCTTGTGCATAAACCATCCTCTATTGCCCCAGAAGTGATATTAGTGATGTTTATGGGTGTTCTAGAATACTTCCAATGGATCATTCCAAGGTCAAAGCATGCCACATGGAAGATTAAGGAAATTGGAGCCCACATTGCACAGTAGTTTGGCGCTTCTTTTCCCCATCCACTATAGTCCAGCGGAGCTAAGCCATCTTCAAGCCTTGAGGGGCTGAACATAACGTCGGGCTGACTGTTTTCAAAATTAGGACAGGTTGTTTCAGGATACGGTTTGAACAACGTGGTCTTCCGTATAGAAAGTTTGTCCTTGCGCCAGTGGATCAGCTGATAGATGCTGTAAGCAGATTCGGCCTTAAGCAAGGTAGGAGATTAAAGCCATATCATGTAGAGTGACCAATGGTGCAGAGTATCTCGCGAGCATTTCCCTTTACTGGTTGAGTCGGGGGCCAAATTGTGGGGAGAGTGATACAGTTCTGGCCCCGAGGATGACCTGTAACAAGTCAACAGCAGGATTCCTTGCCCCACATAAGGTAGCCTGAAATTTGCCACTTTTGGCTTGTGGATTGAATTCCAAGGTTATGAGTGAGATATTGGGGGTGGAAGCTTTTCATTACAGCATTCAGGGTCCAATGCTACGATAGAATCAACGCCTTATACGTATGACATAACTGTAAGAGGCTGTTATGAGATTTCAGTGGGCTTTTACTACGTCAGAACTAGACACAAAATAATCAAGATTTATTCAACACTAAATATGAATTAGTATTTGTTGAGGTCATTCAAAGGACGTAGTGTAGTATAGTACACAGTGTAATAATTTTCAACTTGCTCGTATGGGAACTAGACACGCAACAACACGAGGCTTGCCAAAATTACATATTAACTTGATTAAACACTCTCGACATTATTATTAGTATGCAATGTTTATTTTCATATCATTTTCATAAGAAAAATAAAATAAAACGTAAAAAACTCCGACAAATTTCCAACTGTTGGAAATCCTCGTGTGGGGGTCTGGGTGGATCTACAGTCAATGCATGAATGTATTCGGCCCCTAAACAGTCGCAGCATTAGACCAATACTAGCTTTAGCGCCCCAGAAGCTTAGAATATACGGACAAGAAGGGGGTTGGCACTGGCGATCTCCGATCCACTCGCTGCCACGCGGCAGATAGTGAGAGTTTTTTCTAATTATTGCATGAATATAAGATCTCTCCCTCTACCATGCCGATCTGCAAATACGCTGATACGCACCTTGCCACCTACTACTACACGCAAAAACAACTCGTGAATACGAAAGACGAAAGACGAAAGACGAAAGACGAAAGACGAAAGACGAACTTCGTTCAACCATTGCTTACTGCCATATCGATAACCCGAATACTACCTAATCCATATTCAGACGCCATGGCAAGGCAGCAACCGGGGCTGGCCTGTGAGGAATGTCGCCGCCGGAAGGCACGATGCGATCGTGGACGCCCTCAATGCGGAATCTGCGCTGATGCTGGTCGGGAATGTGTCTTTGTGGACAAGAGAGCTCCCCGAGGTCCTAAGAAGGGCCAGTTGAAGGATTTGCGGTCCCGAGTGGGTAAGTCATGGGTATCCCTAGTCTTCAAACCCAGCGATAAAGTCTTTCGCTGACATGCAGGGCCTCCTACAGCGGAAATTGAACAGCGATTGATTAGCCAGGATCGTCCACTTGATGACGGCATGTCAACTCCAGAGCTTGAGGATCCGAGTGAGCTGGAGCTCTCCTACGATGTGCCGATTGGAATTGACGTGGATACCTTTACTACAATGCCGCCAATGCCACAAATGCCACCACGCTCCGTTTCCATCGATAATGCAGCCGAGATGAAACGATCATCAGACTGGACGCTGGCGTCTTGTCGGGCAAATTCGTGGACTGCAAATGGAAGCTTTGCCTCTAACCCACAAAACATGCATAACTTCCAATTAGGTGTCATGTCACCAATGTCACCTGCACAGACACCTATCACTCAGATGACCCTTGGAGAAGATTTGAGCATGTCAGACTTAATGCTGGCTGATTTGTACGGTGGTCCCCAAAACGTGTACCCCAAAAAAGAGGGGCAAAACGGATGCTAACAAAAATACGTCAATAGAGACCTACTGTATTTCGAAAGAGTGCATCCCATCGTTCCCATGATTCACAAGGAGCGGTATTTTTCGTGGACAAATGATGAGAATGTTTCACCTTCTCGCATCTGCTTACGATCAGCCATGCGCACTATTGCCGCCGCGATGTCCTCTCAATTCTGTGCTTTCACCGAGCCCTTGTATGCGCGGACCCGGCGCATGCTAGAGATGCAGGAAGTACCAACCGAAACCGGTTTCCCCTGGATGGCAGGGTCTAGAGATTCCAGCAATGGAGTAGAGCACGAGCTCATCCAGGCATGGCTTCTCCTTGCTCACTGCGAACTCATGCGCAAATCAGAGCAGGAAGCTCTTCTCACAGCCGGACATGCTTTCACGCTTCTTCAGTTCTCCCACATAATTGAACTTGATATGCCGAATGTCGAAGCTTCGCCACCTAGTGAGTACGCAAGCTCAAATTCAAGTACACCTCCATATATGGCCAAAAGCATACCGGATGAAAGCTGGATGGAGACCGAGGAGAAGCGACGGACATTATGGGCCGCATTTGTTTTCGACCGATTGTCCAGTATGCTCAATGATCGGCCCGCGATGCTGCATGAAGAAATAGTGAGTCTCTCCTGTGCCCCTAGATAGGCTCCTTGAATTTTGTCACTGATTGTCCGTTTCAAGATCCAAACACGTCTCCCAATGCCCGAGACAGATTTCCAAGGAGGTCGCTACCCAGTTCCTATGGGATTCCTTCCCGAGACAATGAGTAATACCAACGACTACGCATCGCTGCCATCATTCGCCCAGTGCGTCGTATTGGCAAACCTATACGGCCACTGCTTAGCACACCGACGAATGGAACAAACTATTCTACCCCCGGGCTCGGAGTCACAATCCCAAGACTTCTGGACAAGGCACGAATGGCTAGCCTCGGCAGCCACAGCAGCCACAATGACACCCCTCCAGACACTGCCCAACAAACGGGAGACTTCGACGTTGAAGTGTGACTCAATGGATTTTTTCAACCACATCCTCGCCTACAGCGCATTAATCTCGCTCAGCGAAACTGCAGAACAACGACTATGGCAGAACGTCAATGATCAGATGCTTGCGTTGGCATATAAGCAAGCAGCCTACCAAGCTGCGAATGATGTTGTTCATCTAATCCAAAAGTTGCCCCGAGTTGCTTTCTTTAAGATGCACCCTTTCCTTCCAAACTCAATATGCCTCGTTGCTCAGTTCTTGACGATCGCAACGTCTCAGCTTGCCAACCCGGCGGGTCACAGGCAGGATGGTGTTCAGAATTTGATTATTGGTTTGAGGCAGTTGAGTGATGTCAATAACCTTGCGAGAGAGTCTCTGATGAAATTAGAAGCTGGCTTTGGCTGGACCACGTCGGCAAATGGGGAGTTGTGTTAGAATCACCACGGTAGATTGTGGTACGAATTTCGCTGCTAAATGTGTGAATGATCAACTGTATATATGAATTAAAATCCGTTTATTGAAACAACATGCTCCGTTTTTCCAATAGTTTTCTTTTTCTTTCAAATGGTGCTTGCTGGTGAGAATTGTTGTCAGATCATTGGACCGTGACTGAGTATCGACTTAGTCGTATCGCAACATTTTGAAGGGCCAGGTGGGAGGGCCGAAGAACGATTGAGGATGCATTTAGTATGAAGACAGCAGGATATTGGAGGGTGCTTTTGAGACTAAATGGGTACTAGCGACAGAAGGGCGGGGTGTGGGCGTTGGAGAGGTCATCGTGATAATAATAAGAAGCCAGGTAAGAAGCAGCACCGCGCGCTTAAGTACGAATCTCGGCCAAAACAACAAATAGTTCGGATCCCAAAGAGGCTATTCCGAGGCTCGCAGCTCGTTTCACGTCATGATAGTCGCATAATATACTCGTTTGGGCGGCTAAAGATCAACTACAGCTTACCTAGCTGGGTGCCTTCCTAATTAGGTAAAACTTGAAATAGTAAACATCACGCGAACTCCGGACTTGATATAACCCCGCACTATATTCCTATTAGCGAGCTCCATGGGTTTATTCAATATTTGAACTGTCATCTACAAATAATAACAAAGGAAAATACGTGGATCTTAATATTGATTCGGAAAACGTGTTGTTTTTTCTTCTAGAATTGTGGAAATAGCTAAATTTGAAAAACATATAGAATACAGTGTGATCTTCTAATTCCTGTATCGCTTCTATATTGACAATGTCAAAGTAGATGGGAACAGAGCAGATCGTCGATGCAGATCAAAGCGGTAAGAATGCATCTTTCCGGCCATCTCGCACTTTTTTTTTTTTTTTTTTTTTTTTTTTCGGTGTAAGTTCATGGAAAGAGCCATTGGCCGATGTCATCCCATCTTATATGCACGAATGCCTCGAAGCCTGCATACGCTGACTTGAGAGAAAAGGAAAAAGCTTGAAAAAAAAAAAGAAAAAAATGCCAGAAACGCAAGGTAGAAAAGCAGATGTTTGCAGCTGTTCAGATAACGCAAAAACAGAAAGCCACAGTTCCATAGCAACTGCGATGTATGCTAGCTGGAGATGTGGATTGGAGTAAGGAGTAAGGAATAAGGGGCGTTACTTCGTTTAGAACTCCCAATCCTCTTCAACAGACTTGATGGCCCATTCAAACTTCTCACGCAGGGCCTTGGAGAAGAATTTCTCGATGGGGACATTGAACTTTTTGCTGAAGACAACAGTAAGGCGAGGATCAATGTAGTTCTGAAAATCCTTGTCAGCATCCGTGAAGTTAGGCTTTTGAAAGAAGACTTACGATCTTTGAGGTGCCAAGAGCAACTTCCTTGTTATCTTCCTTGTCCTGGGCCTGGAGGGACATTGTCTCAACACGCTGATCCAGCTTCCCAATGGCCGCTTCGATCTTTTCCACAGTTGGACCTCTGCCTTCAGCTTCAACCTTGCCGGTCTTGTTTTCCTTGTTATACTTCTTTTCCATTTCCTTGACGGGCTCCAGGCGCTCGGTGAGTTCGGGCATTTTCATCTCCTTCTCACCATCAGCAACGCGTTTTTCGTTATCCTTCTCAAACTTCTTCTTGATCTTCTCCTCCTGCTCCAGAAGTAGAAATTGTTGGTGATCTTTGATCCATTCTTTGGTAAGGTCTTCATCTATCTCGAAGAAAGATGCACCCTTCTTCTTCTTCAGACTGGGTTCTAGATCAAGCATCTGCTGCTTTAAACGCCACTTCTGATAGCGAAGTCCCTTGATCTGTGGGATGAAAAGCGGGTTAGTTTCTTGCGCAGCCTAGAATTGGACGTGATTGAACTTACCCGTTCACTCATTTTCTCCATTTGATTGGCATGGCCAGCAGTGACTGTCCGCTTATGGTTACACAGGATAGCAACCTTCCGGTTGGCATCATTGTAGGCCTTGATCTTCTCAGCGATCGTACCAGTGGGTTTCATCTCCTTGAGCACCTCGCTCATGGTGAAAGAGGCGTTGTAGGTACGGAAGACCTTGGCAGTAAGACCAGCCATGTAGTTCTGCAAGTGTTTGTTGAGAGCAGAAGTCTGTGCGCTGTTAGCTCGATGATACCTCATATGTCCGGGGAAGCACTTCATACAGTTAATCGATCGAACACCTCGTCACCATTCTTCTTGGGTGCCTTCTTGAAGATCTTCAGATTCTTGAAAACCTGAGGGTCGACCTTCACTTCGTCATAGAACCTAATACTGTCTTTACCCAAGAAGTCAAAGACGACGGTATTCGGAGGCTTCAAGCTGATGTTCTCATATTTGAGTGAGCAACAACCAACAGTCTCGGCCTCATCCTCGCCTTTCTCGTTTCCTGCACGCAGGGCAAACTGATCGATAAGGTAGACGGCCGTAGCTTTCTGGCGCTCTACCATTAGGTCATGCTTCAGGGCCTTCTGGTAATCCTTGCGGATCTTCTCAATATACTTCTTGAGCTCACGGGCTTTTTCAAACTTCTTGTAATCACTTTGACCCTTGACATCGGAATTGGCGGCCAACATGACATACTTGTAGTTGCCATTAATATTCTCCTGCCACATTGCAAGCCATGTGCCTTCTTGGTCATTCTTCACCTCCTTCCATTTGTGGCCAGGTGGGGGTGGTGGCACAGTTGCTTCCTTGCCGATGTTGATGATGATTTGTTCTGGCTGCACACGAGTCTTGACATGGCCAGTCTTGGGGTGCTCACCTCGTCCACGGAAAAGCGAAGGAGGTTCGACACGGAAGTTGCCGACTTTTTGTTTGCGACCATCCCAAATACAGAACTGGAAAGGGGCTTCTTGCTCATCTTTCTCGGCCTTTAAACGCTTCTTTTCGGCAGGCGGAAGGTTCTTCTTCTCCGCGCGTTGGGCATCAAAGAACTCAAAAATGGGCTTGAAATCACACTTGGAGAACTCCTTGATGTCCACCTTCTTGCCTTGGGCATCCTTGGCACCACCGGTCGTCTTGACGATTTCCTTGAAGTCTGTAAAGAAATTCTTCTGGAAAACAGGGTTTTCGACGTTATGAGTGGAGTTGAGCATGCCTCCGAAAAATCCGGCAACCTCTTCAGCTTCCGGGTGTAGAGTGACTGGAATTCCGTTGTAAATGAGCTTGACGTTCTTTGGCAAGGGCTCATACGGTGGCGGGAAAACAACACCACTGTGTTCAAGGGTTGTCCACTTCTGGGTACCATCGCCCTTTGCCGTATCCTCCCACCACTTATACTCTTCTTCTTCATCTTCGTCGGCCTTCTCGTCCGCATCCTCACTCTCCGCTTTGACCTTGATGCCCTTCTTCGGGGTGGCCGACTCGGCCTTCACCTTCTTGATGGTAGACTTGTCATCGGTCGGCTCCTTTTTGACACCGTTAGTCTGTTTCTTGGTTGCTGCAGGCTTGGTTTCCTTTTTCGGAGCAGGCTTGCGGGCAGTGCGAGCTTCCTTGGCGGCTTTTTGCTCAATCCTCTTCTTTTGTGCAGAGAGTTTCTTCTCAATGGGAACATCAGAGTCAGATTCCTCTCCGATAGCCGTTTCCGATGCTTTGGGAAGTTTTCGTCCGTTCAAAGCCAGGGGTACGTCCGCATCAGACTCGGGGTCTTCGTGTTTGACCGATGTTCGTCGGCGTTTGCTCTGTCGAATGGTCAGTCGCTGAAACCAGATGCGACAAAAAGTCGCGATCTAAACAAGCTCATCGGAGCAGGGTATGGCGTACCAGGGGTTCGTCCTCCTCCTCACTACTTTGCGGCTCGACATATGACTTTTTCTGGCCAATGCTAGTACGAGACTTGCGCTTACTCGCGCCGTGCGCCGCATCCGCATCTTCCATTTCCACGTCCTTGTCCTGTACGGTGCCGAATCGAACAGAGATTCCACTCGCCAGATCACCGTTACCGTTTGCGTTTGGTGTGGCAGAGGCAGAGGAAGCTAGGAGTAATCAATGTTAGGTAAGCGCGACGTAGAAAGACAAAGAGAGAAGTAATGCAAGCGTGAATAAGATCGACGTATAAGTCTGATCGACGGATTGAGAAGAGAAGTTGATGAACTCCGAGGAAAGCACAAAGTCCTCGACTGAGAGAATAAGAGCCGAGGATGTAGTACATGGAACCGAATTACCCGGGAGCAGAGCAGACTTACCCTTTGCGCGCCCATTTGCGCGAGCGAGAGGTATTTCGTCCTCTGAGGAGCTCATGGCGAGTTGAGGTAGGGGAAGAGGAAAACGAGGGCGAGAATGAAAGAAACGAGGGATAATCGAGGGCAGGTGTCCTCGTGCGCCGACTCGGGCGAAACGAGCCGCTTGATAGAACGACGAACTGAGGGTAATTCTGACCAATGAACAGAAGGCTAACGTATGTTAGGAGAAGTGATGTATCAATTATGCGAGGAAGATGGAAAAGTTTAAAGAAGTGGTGACCTTCAAGTAAGAAAATTGGGAAGGAAGAAATGAGAAGCACCCAAAGTTCACCGAGAGAGGGTAAGTTTGGGGGAATGGAGGGAATGGAATGGAAAACGAGATTCGTTACCTCATGGACTGCCTGAGGCCTGGAATGGCAGTGTAGTGCCCCATAATCAAGGCACCAAGGCATCGAAGTGCGCCGGAAGCCGGAATGGCACGCCGTAGATTCTTCCCCATTCCGGTTTAGCGCACATGGGACGGCCAGGAGTTCAACTTCGCACTTCCCGACCATCGCAACTCCCAGCAATCAGTGAGGTCTTCTGGCATTCCCTGCTCCTTTCTTATATCTCCTCTCCCGTTTCGAACTTCTCCAGTTCGTAACCCCCTCCTAATCCCACCCTCGCAATGTTCTCCCGTGCCGCCCGTCCGGCCCTCAGGGCTGGCAGTGCTGCTGTCACCCGGTAAGTCTTCTTCCGATGCCCGCTGAGAGGTGTTTCGGTCCTTCACCCGCCAAATTCAACCTCACCACCACCAATACAAGTCCTGCTTTCCAAAGGGCCCAAGCTCAACCGCCTCAATAACCAATCGATACCTCGTCCATTACTGACTTCCACCCAAGCACTGCCCCGCCCAATGCCGCCAACTTCGCGACTCTGCGTGAAATTGAAGGCCGCCTCAAGTCCATCAAGAACATCCAGAAGATTACCAACACCATGAAGGTCGTTGCCTCCACCCGTCTCACTCGCGCCCAGAGAGCTATGGATGAGTCTCGCGTCTACGGTGAGACCTCCAACACTGTCTTCGAGCAGGCCGAGACCAAGCCATTGGAGGACAAGAAGACTCTTTACGTCGTTGCTAGCTCCGACAAGGGTCTTTGCGGTGGTATCCACTCCTCCCTGAGCAAGGCCACCAAACGTATGCTGGCCTCCAACCCCGATGCCGACCTCGTCATTCTTGGTGAGAAGGGCAAGGCCCAGCTGTCGCGTTTCGCCCCCGAGAAGATTCTCCTCTCTTTCTCCAACGTCTGCAAGGACATCCCCACCTTTGCCGATGCTCAGGCCGTCGCCGACCAGATCGCCCTGCTGCCTACCGACTACAGCAGCGTCAAGGTCATCTACAACAAGTTCGTCAACGCTCAGACCTACGAGGCCACCGTCATCGAGGCCTACTCCGAGGAGGCCATCACCCAGTCCGGTACGCTTTCGACCCGCTCCTATAAATCATTCAAAGCTCAGAAATACTGATATCATCTCTAGCCAACATCTCCGCTTTCGAGATTGATGACGAGGCTCTTGCCGGTCTCCGCGAGTACGCTCTGGCCAACAACATCTTCTGGGCTATGGCTGAGGGTCACGCTTGTGAGATCTCTGTATGTCCACCCATATCTCAAGCTTCAATAAATATAGCGTCCTTTTCTAACACTGTATACAGGCTCGTCGCAACGCCATGGAGAACGCCTCCAAGAACGCCGGTGAGATGATTCAGAAGTAAGCTTTTCTGTTAGGTCCACATCTTTCACTACTTGATGCTAACAACCTCAACAGGTTCCAGATTCTGTACAACCGTCAGCGTCAAGCTACCATTACCGGTGAGCTGGTTGAGATTATTACCGGTGCCACCGCTTCCGCCGATATGTAAGAGCCTCATGGGCTTTTACGGGATGCAGTCTCCTTCGGCGTGGACTTTGTTGATATTTAGATCGACTTTCCGTTTGTGTAAAATCAGTGTCAATCCATTCCATTTTCCTATGTGTTCCCGGTATAACCGGCCTCACCTATTATACGTCTTTCGCGCTCTAATTCCCGTAGCCCATTTTCTATTGAAGTTGACCATATGCGCATTTGGGAAAATTGACAGCCAGCTTCAACTTCAGCATCCATCAACGTTCCAAAACTCGAACTCCATATCTTACAATCTCCCTAGGTTCCAACCTTCCTTGGGATTGTCAAAGTGTTTGCCCACCTAGCTAGTACATAAGAGTTTGAACCTGAGGTCAAGTGCTCCCGGCAGCCTTAGCCCCTGACCTGACATCAACTAGGTACCTTTCTTTAGCAAAAGTCTTGCTGCCTCCCCACATGCAATATTCTTCCTGTACAAGTCACTAGTACTTGGCAGTAGTAGATGTGGATTCTAAATTTTGGAAGCAGGGCATCTACTTAGGTAAATGTGTACCAAAAGTTACATACTTCAGTATGATTACGCTCATCTGGAATCTACAGTGCAGGTTGTAGGTGCATGCCCTGCCGTAAAACGCCCACTATCGTTGGCACGAATTCACTGCTATTTGAAAGGTGGATCCGAATGGATGGACATGGGATTGAATAGGCATCCGGAGTTAAGAATGGTATTAGTATGCACCTTGTTTAAGACAGCGACTTCCTGACTAGGTATTATAGACCTAAACAAATCTTCAAATGTTGCTCAGGTGGAATCTTAGACTGAATCCATTCGAAATTACCATACTTTTACTAGGATTTTATCATGTTCGAACCCGGTCCATGTACCTATACAACCTTGTAACCAACACAGGGGTGGAGTTACTTTCAAAGTCCAACCCTAATATTCACAACTCAACATTTGAGTGCTGGAAGCATCAGTTTCTACTCACGGTTAGCTTTCTTTGCTGAACATCCATGAATTCTGGAAAGCTCGATTCAAATCTCACGCAGTTGTAGCATAATGCCGCTAGATAGTAGGCATCCATGCGCACTATGTAATTATTGACTCTAACTTTCTTCAAACGTTGTAAGTATATTGGTTGTAATGGGCTTCTATCTGACATGTTCTCGTAGGAACCTTCCAAGGTTAAGTAATTGATTATTTCCTTCTTATTCTAAATTTCTATTCCAAGCAAACTTTTGATCTATTCAATGTTCACTATTCACTTTTGATCAACTTTTCATATCTACCTACACTTACCCACTTTTCCTCGTCGTCAGTCACCTCACTCAACCTCTCACACAAACTTCACTTCATTACAAAATTGAAGTTTCCAGTGTCTGGACTGAGACGCCAAAATGTCGACATCGTCAAAAACGGTAAATTACTACACCATTCTTGAACTGCCGCGAAACTGCACTCCCAAAGAGATCAGTGCATCCTACAGAAGGTTGGTTTTATTGCACCACCCTGACAAGGCTGGCAATGCTAAAGTCTCACTTGATACCTTCTGCCAGGTATGATAGCATTTCTACTCCATCAATTAATTGTTTAAATCTTGTGACCATTAAAAACTTCAGATCCAGGAAGCGAGAGAAGTTCTCTGTGATCCCCTACGCCGCCGCCTATATGATGAGAAGTTGAGTCTTTATTCGATCTCTGATGACGACAGCAAATTGAGGGATAAGCCCTGCAATTACTCCGAGCCAAAATACGAGAACCCTTGGGTGAACTCCAAGCCTGCCCCGGGAGATCAGATTTCTCCAGATAAGGAAGCTTGCTTGCCAGAAGGGGTATCCGAATGTGGAGACAACTTTTGGTAAGGAGACCTCGGGAGTTGTGAAAAATCATCGGTCCGATTCCAAGGTTGAGGAACTACCTGGGAATGAGGGATCCATGGATCTTGACATCAATGAGTTTGAAAGTTGAATACTACCTACTACCTACTAGTAGCCCTGATACCCTACATCACTGGTGGGTATTCAATGATATCAGATTTGTTGGAATGCTGAACTGGGGGGGGGGGGGGGTCATTTGAATGCGTTCAATAATACTAGATCTGATGAGATATAACTTCCATCATATGCATGTGCTCTTATCGATCAAATCTATAGATGACTAGTTCACGATTACGATTCTCGCCTATCAAATACCTCTCACAACCACTGATCTTCCCTCGGCCTGTGAAATCCTGGTTCTCGGTGGTTACTCTTGAATCTATGGTCTGAATCGACAAATAGATTGTCTGGTCCTTATGTTCATTATCTCTTCCATCCGAATCCCACTGAATTGGATCAAAATGCAAACAGAAGCTGAGCCCGGCATTCAGATCTGTTACCTGTGTGATGATGCCGTAGCAACTGTCGACAAACAGATCCATAGAGCTCAGAGGTGGTGTTTGCAGACTGCAGTTACCACGGTAGGGCGGCAAGAGTAGATTACTTCCTTGTCGCCAGTGGGGACCATAGCCTTGTAATGGAATGCTGGTGATTATGACCTGGGATAGCTCGAAGGGATCAAGCGTTATAATACGGGAGTCGAAATTCTCTGTTATAATGATAGATTCGCCGTCGTCGGTAATTTCGAGTCGTTGGATGCTTGGGCATCCACGTTGGCGCACACCAAAAAATTCAAGGTCCCGAAAACCAAACCGAGCCACGATGAATGGAGACTGGTCGACTTCTGGTCCTGTCTGGCGTCCAGTAGGGTCCAATGATGGCTGATATGAAGATGGCTTGGAGATATCCCATACAAACAGTGATTCGATAGGGGCGTCTTCGTCGGCAGTGTATAAGCTGCGGTTGGGCTGCCAGATATAAGTCACATAATAGGTATCACTGTGCGCGGAGAAGAATCGATCTCGTTCGCTGAGTGGATGTCCTAGAAACATGATCTTCCACTGGTTACGCGGAACGATACTCCATCCATTGTCGGAGTTGCGCTTTAGGTCGAACGACGAAGCAAAATGGCGATGCACGCCGTCACTATCATTGAGCCAGTGGAAAGCTTTCGGTTCTGCCCATTCAACAACCAGTAACCGCTTCTGTAATCGCACCCTACGGACAACTCTGCCGTGTACGATAAACGGAACCATAAAATGCCGATCATTGTTCAAGTCCATGAGGACCAAACATTGGTGATGAGCACTAGGGTAGACTAGCAACCCGTCCTCGTATGTCCACAGCGCCTCGGAGAACAGGCGATCCACAGTCTGCCTGACATGACTTGCGTGCGACTCCCACGGCTGCACCTGGTACCATTCGCGGTCCCCTGCACCACCGAAGTCGTCACACAGGCGGTACTTTTGTATGGAGCGGGGCTTCCCGTGTTCCAGATGGTGATATCGGGTTGCGACTTGGTCAAAGAGACTGCGAACCCCATAATCATTTGTGTCAATGAAACTAGTTGGTAATTTCTTGACTTCTTCTGTCCAAAAGAAATGCTTTCTCATAAGCGGGACCAAGATGTCCGGGTTGCTGAACGCTTCATTCCATGACCGAGAGACACGGCGACAACGGACGAGATCAGCGGGGGACAAGTAGGCTAGAATCAACCAGAAAATATCCCGAGGCAAAAAGACCAGATCCTTGTTATTCTGCATATAAGTGTAAGGCTGTGTGATCATAATTGTGTTGCGAAATAACGGAAATAATGAATACTAGTAGAGAGGTGAAAGCTTCTCATTGGAGAAGCTTTTCCCTCCGCATGCCAAGAGCTTCAGGACACCTTGCGTAATTTGTCGATTTTCAATCAATCTGGCTTCTTTGTCTCTCTCAAGTGCTTGCCCTTGTTATATAATGCCCTATTGATATTGAAGAGGCTTACCTGTTGGTCTAATTTATTGAATCATCTTCATCATGTTGCCCAAGAGCTCCTTCTTGTTGGTTACCTCGTTGCTGGCAGCTTCCGCCAACGCCGATGGTATCTACACCAAAAAGTCCCCGGTGCTACAGCTGAACCCAAAGACTTATGGATCGCTCATTGCGAACTCAAATCACACTTCGGTGAGATGAAGATCTCTTACAAAGCTATCGAAAATCATGTTTTCTCTTGGATGCGCTAACGTTATTCTAGATCGTCGAGTAAGAGCCATCCCCGCACCGTCAACAAATAATCTCCAAGACCCTCTCCCGCTGACCTTTGAGCACTCTCCAGATTCTACGCCCCCTGGTGTGGTCACTGTAAAAACCTCAAGCCTGCCTACGAAAAAGCTGCGCAAAACCTGAATGGCTTGGCCAAGGTCGCGGCGATTAACTGCGATGATGACGAGAACAAGCCCTTCTGCGGACAAATGGGTGTCCAAGGCTTCCCGACCCTCAAGATCGTGACCCCCTCGAACAAACCCGGAAAACCACGTGTGGAGGACTACCAGGGCCCACGAAGCGCAAAGGGCATTGTTGACGCGGTAGTGGATCGAATCCCAAACCATGTGAAACGGGCAACGGATCAGGATTTGGACAAGTGGCTGGGACAAAATGAGGAGCGACCCAAAGCCATCCTCTTCACAGAGAAGGGAACGACCAGTACCCTGATCCGCGCGCTGGCGATTGACTTCCTCGGCGCAATTGATGTGGCCCAGGTCCGGAACAAGGAGACAAACTCTGTGGAGAAGTTCGGCGTGGAGGAGTTCCCCGCGCTTGTCGTGGTCCCTGGCGGCGATGCGGAACCTGCAGTATACAAGGGCGAGTTGAAGAAACAGCCTATCCTGGAGTTCCTGAGTCAATTTGCCGAGCCAAACCCCGACGCTACTGGAAAGGCCGCACCCGCAAAAGACTCTAAGCCCAAGTCTAAGCCAAAGACCAAGCCAACATCTGTCGCCGATGAGACGGAGGAGCCCACTCCCACTCCGGAATCTAAGCCCGTCGAGGTTCCCGTTGCACCCCCAGCTCCCACCCTGGCTACTCCCGAAGCCCTCGAGTCTGCCTGTCTGGGGGCCAAGTCTAATACCTGTGTGCTCGCCCTTCTCCCCAAGACGAGCGAGTCAGACGCAGAGCTTTCCTCGACCGCCACCGACGCGTTGTCCAGTCTTGCCGAGATCACGCACAAACACTCCCTGCGTGGCGCTCATATCTTCCCCGTGTACGCCGTTCCCGAGACCAACACCGCCTCCCACGCCTTGCGCACTGCATTGGGACTTGAAGATAGCCAGGACGTTGAGATCATTGCCGTTAACGCTCGTCGTGGCTGGTGGCGTCAGTACAGTGGCGAAGGAGAGTTCGGCGTCACCGCCGTTGAATCTTGGATTGACGCTATCAGACTCGGCGAGGGCTCTAAGCAGAAGTTGCCTGAGGGTATTGTAGCTGGGACCGAGCCCGAGCCTGAGGCCGAAAAGCCCGACGAAGTTGAGCACGATGAGCTGTAATATTCCGAGAAGTGGAAGATGTGCTGGCTTTGAATCAATTAAGACTCTCGCGCATCTCTTCCCTGGCAGTCATTCAATGTTAAAGCTGTGTATTTCATATTATGTTATCTAGTAGTTGCATTTGATTATTCCCTCAGTCTGGAGAAGCTCTTAAGTGCATCTTGTAGCCAGTGCGCAGCACATGTATTTACTGAGAGGGAAATACTATTTACCTAGTACATTTTTTTCAACCTCAAGGTTGGAAGGTTAGACCATCACATGATAGTAACCCTAGAGGCCTGCAGACATTTGAATGGAGTATCTGGTCTTGTGCTGAGGTCCACGGGTAACGGCCAAAGTTAACAATCCAACCACTAAGAATCCGCCGCTATACTGCATGGCGAGTCGTGATCACTAGTATCCCGCTGAAAGGCAAGGGCTCGAGCACAAAGAGATAGTAAGGCCAGCTTATTTGGCTGCTTTCATGTTTGGAATATTTCCCTCACATCAAGGAAACCCGACCAGGCTCTCTTTTCCAGTTCTCCCACGTTGGGCATCGATTTTACGCGAAGAAGCGCGGCAGTGTAATGGTGTCATAGGAAATCCACGTGAAAATCTTCTCCGCTATTACGAGCGCTATTACGGGGGGAGAAGAGTCAAGAGTCAAGACTCAAGACGGACTACCGGGCTTGTACGGGCTTGTTTCAAAAAAGTACGCGGAGCTACCCGGACACCGCCCAGCCCTATCAATGTCGATGGCTTCTACAGGCAGATTGAGGCGTCCATTGATCTTTTTTCTTTTGACTCATTTAACCTTTGCCTTGTTGACATTCGTGACTATTGTACTATTTAATGTGGTTACGCGTCGTGAGTTTTCCCGGAATTGACTTCGTTTCCTGAGATCGGACGAAAGGCTGTGTGCATGTGAAGATTGCCTCATTCCCGAGCGGTTAATGAATTTTGACTAGGTTGAAATGCCTAGGAACATAACCAATTATCCCAGAGCCAATGCTGGTTGTTCAAATGTCAAGTACCCACCAGAGCCCTCGATTTCTATCTGATCAAACGCCTTCATAGAGACCCACATGTGCACCATCAAGAAATGCCCTCAACCCACATGTGCAGGACATACTACATGTAGGTATGGACCATTACCAGGGCTTGGGAGACTCTTTGCTTTCAAATGTTGAACATTGCATTCAAATGTTTAAACATTTCAATTTTTATGTGGATGTATATTTAGATTGATGCCTACATACGGGCTTGGGTAGCATCAATTTGAGTGCTACATAGATCCACATGTGCACTCAAGTGGGTAATCATCAATATTGAATCAACCTTGAAAGTATACCTTGTACCAAGTTCTAAACCCAGCCCCTAAATAGTGCGCGTATGTAAGCCCTGGAATTTATCAAATGATGGATGTAATTGGCGCTAGGTATGTATAAGCCACCAATGGGGCCAAAACAGTCAAAGCTGACATCTGGAATATCGCCGTGGCAGTGCGCCTGGTATTGATCCAGCCCTGGAGGTGGGCACCTTCCAAGGTTGTAAGTGCTAGGTACCAGTCCGATTTGAGAATTACTAGTACATAACATTTGAATACATGTACTAGTTGAAGAGCAAACTTGCACATGTGGGACTACATTTGAAATCAATTCCAAAGCTTGAATTTCATACATTTAAACCGTACCTTTGATTCAAATGTTCATGCATTCAAATGTTTGTTTAAACATTTCCTGCTCAAGTGCTCCGGTCAATTACAAAGTCCGTCCATGACCTTGGAGCAAGTGCGATCCAACAATTGCCAGGATAGATAATTTATAGCCACTTCTTAGCTAAGACAGAGAACGGCACCTTTGACACTGCTATTGAGAATGAGATGAAAATACGTTGACACAGACGCACAGACTTTTTTTTGGTAGGATATAAGCGAGATTCAGAAGCTCAATACGTAAATCAGTATAGCTTCAAAGTTCCGTGAATAATAAGTGTATGAGCTGCCAATCATACTGTTTCTGCACTCACTAATGCATACGAGTGGAGTAGTCCAAGTAGTCGCTATGTCTGCTAGGACCTGCCAAGCCCCATCAAGCGACGCTAGGAACACCGACATAATGAAAAAATGCGCACCTGGCGCCGATAATCTGCCTGAATCCATACAGAAAGTGTAACCCAATGAGTAATGAGGGGGTATATGCTCTTTATTCTACTTTCAGCCGTACCTGCAGAACTCCAAACTCCGGTAGAAGCTCCGAATTCTTAGAGGAGCCGCACATGCATGAGATCGAGGCGAACGTTCGATACGGAAGGACCCAAACCCTTGTAAACTGATTGCTATTGGTTAAAATGGAAAGGATTGCTTTAGATCAATCCACTCGAGAGGCTTACATCCACTAAAGAGGCCCCGATAACTCTTTTCAGCATAGTGTACAAGTACGCCATACGCTATAGTCAGCACTACCGGAGGTTTTCCTAAGTTCCGACAAAGAAGTTCCAGAATCCTTCTATAGTCATGCATGAGCAATATGTGTTAGATTCAACTGAGATGACTTTCGACAGTCATAGATTAAATATTCATCTTTCTATTGGGTGCCGCACCTGGGCACCTATTCCGGCCCCATGACTAGCAGCCCAGTGACCTTTGATTTCTTGGTTTCTTTGTCCAGAGGTTGAAAAGCAATGAAGCACTTGAGCTCTCTATCGGTTGAAAATATGCCACCAGTGCTTTTTTTTGGACACTCGTGCATTGGAATGGGAGTAAGGATGGCGCATAGATCCCACATGAGCATAATCATGGCGTATGTGTCAATCTCGAGTGCACCACTACATACCAGTAGATATTACAGCGCACCATACAGGACCCGAGGTCTAATCAGCCTCACACCCTTGGCATTTCATCCATATCCACCCGAACCAACACGCCCAGGTGACTTCCAAGGCTCCAGGCCCCCAGGCTATACTATACTAGTACACAGCCATGTCTACGGTTGTATCGGGCAGGTATATAATGCGACGTATTCTCATGTGCTCGTTGTGGTATTTCAAGGATAAGATCAATTCCATTTTACTGCTCATGTGAGGTCAGAATACTTGAGCTCTTGCCATCAATCAATTGGTCTTGCCCAAAATCCCCAAAGTCCAAGGTTGATCGCCCTCAAGCACGTGGTTACTTCTATCACTTCAATCTCACTTCAATCTGCCAATTCCAAAATGACGTTGTTGACTTTGAATTCAGTTTACATAGCCCCGGTCTGTGTCTCCAGAAGCCTCGGAGAGTTCATCACACTGGCTGCCGCAATAATTTTTCTATTTTCATTTTCTTACCCAGCTTCGTTATGGAAAGGGCGACTTTTCCCCAATCTCAAATCCGATGTTGAGCCACCACATCTCGAAGTCTCAAAATCACAATCAGTTCAAGGGTTTTACAGGAGGCGCTTTGACTTTCTGAGAAATGGCTTCAAACAGACGGGATCATGGGCATTTCAGTTTAACATACTCAAGCACCAGGTGATCGCCGTTTCTGGAGAAGAAGGGCGACAGATGTTGTTACGAGAGCCTGGCCTTGATCTCTACGAAGGAGCTCAACTCGTGCTGGAATCCGTAAGTTCACCTGCACACATATCTCAGAGACAGCTCCCACTTGGGACCAACTGGCTTTATGTACCAACTATCACAATGTTCTAAACCATCTCAAGGTTCCCAAGGGCTACCATCAACAGCAAATCGATTCATTTTACAAACGCCTCTTGGGTCTGCAGAAGACCGAGAATTTGAGCTTTAGTAAGTTCACAACCCTTCCCAACAATGTCATATTCTTTCTCTTATATAATACTAGTGATCCCTTATCTTTTGTCAGACTGTCAGCGCAAAATGGACACATGGGGAAGCCAAGGTCTGGTGGATCCTTGCTCAGCCATCTATGATGTAGGTCATTTATCGGATTACCATGTGGACCAACGACTGATTACGAGCAATGTTATAATACATGACGCTGACATGATTTCCTTGTTAGATCACGTTTGTCATGATCATGCGGGTTCTCAATTCATTCGACATTGCGGACGACTTAGCTCTTGTTTCGCGTCTAAAGGGATGGTTTGATATTCTTGATTCATCCACCGAGCCATTTTCAGTCTACTTCCCTTGGATATACGGTCCTGCTACGTTCCGAAAGCTCTGGGCTTCTATGAATCTCTACCTGACTTTCAGAAGCATTGTTCGGGAGAGAACGAGTGGTGGAGCTGCAAAGCCAGATGCGCTTCAGCAGCTTATAGACAGCAATCAGACTGAAGGATATACGATCAAAGTGAGACTCTTTTATTTTCGATGGTTACTAGTCTCACAAATGCATGCTGACCACTCTTTGCAAGTTTATGATCGCTCTTCCGTTAGCAGGGGGTCGTTCGACAGGCACAATTGGTACGTGTCAAACCGTTCTCTTGGAACGAATGTCTCCAGTCTCTAGAACTAATTTCTTTACATAGGGAAATGGCTCATCATGTTTCTCTCGTCTGATCCAGTCTGGGCTGCAGCTGTACGCCAAGAAGTTGAAGGCCTGTTATCATTCTACAACGTCTCTCTACCACAACCCCTCTCTCAGCAAGATCTCACTCGAGCATTATCTCAAATCCCCCTCACAGCATGGGAAAAAAAGATGCCCAAGCTGGATCTCTGCATTCGAGAGACGATGAGAATTGCCCAACCACATACAGCCCTTCGCAAAAACACAGGTCCAGATTTCTCTGCTGGAGGATTCACCATCCCCTCCGGGGCGTTCGTTGCGTATCCATTTTCGGATACATTTTTGAATCCATCATACCATTCCGATCCTAAGCGCTGGGATCCTTCCCGGTTGCTCCAGAAAGATATGCCCTTCATAGGGTGGGGCTTGGGCAACCATCCGTGCAAGGGTCAAAGACTGGCTATGTTGACGATGAAGCTTTTGACTGCTTCTCTTATGTTGAGGTTCGACTTGTCGATGGTTGATGGGCAACTTGAAAATATGAAGGGGCCTCCGGTTCCGGATTATAACGAGCAGCTGACTTGTCGGCCAAAGAATAAGTGCAGTATCAAATTTGCTACGAGGGTGTCTTGATCCCTTGAGGATATTTTTGTTGAACATCTATACGACGAAGCGTTTCGATCTTTACCTATTAGGTACTACATGTTATTTATACGTGACCCTGGCAAGGGTCGGTGAATCGAGAAACAAGTCTGCAGGTTGGACTTTGATATTTACCTACGAGACCGAGGTTTGTTGGAAGGCAGGCTACCTCCAAGTGGGGTGAGGTATTAGAAGCGGAATTTTATGGCTCCATGATAGTTTGCATACAAGACCCAGGCTGGTCATATTGATACATCTGAATATATACAAGGATCAAGCATTGCACATGAATTTTGGGAAAGAAATGAACAAGGGAACAGCCGCAGAAACACCGTACAAAATGCAAAGTAACGCCATTAAACGATCAGAGCTCCAGCTCTATTTTTTGCGGCCCTCGGTGCCCTTTTTGATCATCTTCTGCCTCTTGGCATCGACCTCCTTGTCGAAGATCTCACGAGCGGTCTCACCGCTCTTCTTCCGCTTTGAAGGCTTAGACTTCACGCTGACAGTAGCAGCGCCGCCGGTGCGGATTTGCTTTTCGGCGTCTTCCCAGGCTGTAGAGCCGCTATCAATTGCGTATCTGGAGGCTAGAAATCAGTTATTGTTCATTCGGACCTCGCAAGGGTTGAAAGAGAATGAACATAGGCGTTGACTTACTTGTCCAAGGGAAGAGAATCAATCAGCGCACGCTGCTTCTCACGCATCTCATCGTCGATCTGCTTGCCACCTTCCTTAAGTTCCTCATCCAGGCCAGTTTCCAGCGGTTTGTAGCGGTCCTCGATGATATCATCATCGTGAGCACCACCCGCTGGCTCGATAGGGGCCTTTTCTGCGGGCATAGACTCGGCCACGGCACCCTCAACGATACCACGGAAGTGAGTAGAAACCTTACGCATGATCTTGAGGAACATGGCAAGGAGTTGAGGGGCGGGAAGGCTCAGCTCCTTCTCAATATCATCCAGACTCTTGCGCTGCAGACCAATAGCAAGAAGGATGGACTGCTGCACACCCGAGAGGCTCACCTTGCCAGCCAAGCGGTTGGCAAAGTAGTACTCGGCGATGAGAGGAATCATATCCAAGATGACGTGGTAGTCCAAGAGGTTGTTGGCGTAGCTATCAAGACGCTTCAGATCGAAGGGCGAGAAAGCGGCGTCAAGATCAGCCTTCTTCAAGTTGCGCAGCACGGCAGCTGTGTCAAGCTTAGCGCCGGCGTTGGCAGATTCACAAATGCTGAGGGAAAGCACCGAGGGGAATTGGCGGAATTGATAAGAGAGCAGAGCAAGGAATCGACGGTGGAAATCACGGGAGAAAGATCCCAACCAGCTAGCATCATTGGTACCAGCGGCCAGAGTGCGAAGCATAACACAGGAATGCTCTCCAGTCAGCTCGTTAGGAGTTTGACGCAGGTAGACTGGGTGGAAAGAAGTACGCTTCCAGAATTTGTGGAGGGTGGGTGTAAGACCGTAGCTGACACCAACGTAGTCCAGAGCATCGGGACGGCGCTCCGTGAGCTTACCGAACAGAGGAGGCATGGTGCGGATATCACGGACGTGCACGTTATCATCCAAAAGGCTCGAGTTGGCAAGCTCTTCATCGGTGACCCGAACCATCTCTTCTTGAGGAGCAGTCATGGTCTCATCCAGGCTAGTGAACTTGCCCTCGAAGAAATCAACAAGAAGCTCCATAGCGCGCGAACCGTATCCCATGCCAACGTACTCGGGGTTTGTGGCAATACGAACAATTCGGGCTCCGGAGAGACTGGCAAAGTCTTCATCTTGGAACTGTTGGCTGACCAGCCAGGGGATGAGGTCACCACCGGCACGCTGACCACGGCTGAGGCTGTTAAGAACGCTCTGTCTGCTGATTCGGCCTTCAAGAGCAACTTGAATAACGCAAAGAGGCTCGGGAAGCTTCGCGGCATCCTCCTCAATTGGAGGGACAAGTACATAAAGTTGGTGAGCTGGTGCGTCACTCATGAGCTGAAGATCGTTGGGAGTGTTCTTATAGTGACTAGCGACATAAAGTGCCATCATCTGTTGCAAAAACTTCTCGGAAACAGGGTGGAAGGAGAAAAGTGTGTCTCGGTTGACCTGGAGCAGCTGACACTTGGACGGGTGAGGGCAGCCTTGGGTGTTCATACGAGACTTGGGGAGAGTTGCATCCAAGCACAAGACTTTGTTCAACCACTTCTCGACGGAATCTCCAGGGGCGTAACGAATCGGCTCTGCGAGAGTAATCTCTCTAAGAGAACGGCCACCGAGGTTCTTGTCCGAGTTCTTTGCGGTCTTACCAGTGCTACGGTCCGCCACATCGGTGTCGTTAGACTTAATGCCGCCTCGAGATTGCTCACGAAGCTGCTGGATCAACTTCAGAGAGAGCGAACGACCGGTTCCTTCGTAACCGTTAATAGTGGAGGCCATGAAGATCAGGTAAGGTCCCATCAATTTCCGCACCAGAGGCAGGGGAATGGCGGCAGCCTCATCGATGACCAAGAGCTCAGCTTGTCCGAGGACATGTGCGTCCTGGGGCTGGATGTACTGAATGGTTTGGCGGTGGTTGCGGTGAATGTTGACTCTGACGATCGCCTTGTTGAAATCAGGGTTGGTTGACTGGAGAATGGTGTAATCGACGTGGTCAAGGTAGCCAAGGGCATCGAAACCCTTGAAAATGAACTCAAACAATGTCTTCAAGTTCTCGGGGCTTGGTGAAGTAATGAAGACGTTGCTATATCCGTGAGAGATGGCTGCTGCGATTGCAACACCAAGAGCTGCAGACTTTCCTCGTCCACGACCGGCAGTCAGAGTAACGGTGCTCTTCAGTGTCTTCTCAGCGATGGCATCGGCAAATGTCAAAAGTGCCTTCGCTTGATCCACAGTCTTAGCAAGGTTCACCAGCGGGCCAATAGGCTTCGCGTCAGCCAGGCTTTCCTTAATTTCCTTCAATTCTTTCTTTGTGCCGGAGCTCGACTCATCGGTGGATTCGGGGGGAGGGAGCGGCTTGACGCTCTTACCACCGGAGATGGGCAGCACGTTCAATTCGTCATCCACGACCAAGCAGGAATCACAGCTTCCCAAAGACAAGATGAAGCGCTCATTGAAGCGGGCGACGACATCGTCGTGAGCCTCTGTTCGGTACCGAGAGTGAATATCCATGGACAAAGTGTACAATTGCTTCAGACTGCTCATGCTCTTGAGTAGTAGAATGACCATACCACCACCCTCAACTGTTTCGACCGTGCGCGCCAAAAGGTTCGGGGTCATCGCCTCGAAATCCTGCAAAATACACATGCCGTAGGTGTTACCCAGAATCTTCTCGGTTTCCTTGTAGTAGACGTAGCGGATTTGATTGAGGGTGATGAACAACTCGAAGGGATCCTCCTGGTTGGGTTCCCGAATACCGTGCTTGACCTCTCTCTTAATCTTTGCCTCGCGCTTCTTTCTGTGACTGGTAAAGCCCAGCAGATCCTTCTTGTAGGCCCACAGCACAGACTTGTTCTGCTTCACATCGACGCTGGACATGATATAGTGGAGATGCACGATTACATCCTTGGCGCGGTCGCCGACCACCACGAAGAAGCTACGCTTCTTCTCCTGGACTCCATTTCGGATTAAGGCGGGAATACGCGAGTCAATCGCCTTGCGCGGCATGATGAGGGAGCGGAGCTGGCCGCGAGGAAATTCGAGGGTTGATAGCTTGTTGTCGATTTGCCCGTGTTCCCAAAAAAAAGACTGGGCGATTTGTTGGGTTTATATGAAGAATTAAACTCTCCTGCCTCTCACTGAATTATCTGATAAATTGAGACGGTGATTAGAGACAAAAAGAACCCTCCAAGTCGCTTACACTCACAATGCGGATCGCAATGAGAAAAAAAATCATATTGCTGGCGTATACCGCCTACTCTGTTTTTCTGGCATCCATCACCGCCTTGAAGCTCCTGGGAAAGTCACATGATCCATGCTCGTGGCCCATCGGTCACATGACCAGCCCTGTTGATTGTTTCCCAAATGGGAACGGACGGAGAGCTACGGCAATTCAGAAACTGAACATTGAAACTTCCAGCAGAAAGAGATTTACTGCCAAGTTCCAAGTTCCAAGTTTTATGTACTTTCGATAAGCTGGAATAATGTACTACTTATCTGATTTTCACCTAATTTGCCTTGTCTGATCTTCTAATCCAACTCTGGTCAATTTGCACCTATGAAATATGATATAATCCAAAAAAAACAACAAAATTCGAATGAGAATACAAGGAGGTATGTTAAGGACGGTGAACAGCAAACATTGAACAATCTGGGTTTTTGTTCACAGTGGCAGCTATTGGCCCCCGTAGAAAGCCCTCATATCCGCTTCGAGAAGCCAACGACTCCACTTGATGGAATTGATGAGCACTTCATTCGTTACACTACGACGTCTCATTGGCTTCTGGGTTGAAGAGATCTACTTGTGGTGCAAGTATACAAAATTTATCCGCGCTCTACTATACTTGCAGAGTGGCTACTTTATACTTCGTAGGGCCAAGCAAAATCGAGTTTGGATATGACGATGGCCGGTGGTCAGAACGCTGCACTAAGTGGAGCGGGCGGGAGCCAAGTCCTGCTTCTGGGCGCTGATCGCTCCGGCATATCTTGTTGTCTTGGGAGGCATGCCCGGAGTGCAATCAAGGGCGCAAAAGACCCAAGACGAAAATTGCTCAGATCGGCTCCCGCATCATTGGCCGATATTGCAGCAATGTGTATCGTGTACACGAAGGGGACCGTGGTTGCGTGCTCAACCAAAAATCCAACCGTCCATCCACTATTGACGCAACAGGATCGCCAGGAAGGCTCCATTCTAACTGGCCGTGAGGCCTGGCGCCTTCTGTTCCCCCTCCCAGCCTGATTCAGCCATGGGATCCAGCCCGTGGCTGGACTGTCAATTTCCCGAAGTCTCCACCGGGGATTCAGGGCCCTGGGGGCCTTCGTTCCCTCGCCTTGTCTTGGTCGGACCCTCCTTTCCTGTAGCCTTGTTTCTGCGCGCGCAAAGCTGCTTTCCCTTGCGATCCGACTTTCATCCCCTAGGCGGCGCAATGGGTAGTAATAGTCTACGAGTTTAATTTAACGATTTGGTCGCACGATGCTTCAGTTTTCAGCCGATACTGGGCTCAAGGTTTCATTGGGGTAAGTATTTTGCTATCGATGCCATCCCCATGCTGAAGGGAAATCAGTCTAACGGCGGCATTCTATCTACTAGGGTATTCTTTCTTTCCTCCTTTTTCCTTCACGCGACCTACAACACGACCTTTGCCTTTGGTTAGTTGGCTTTCCAAGTGGGGTGGCGCGCATACGCTGACTTTGAGCCTTCAGATCGCCCGATCAACACGACTGTCTTGATCTGCTTTCTCACAGGAGCGGTGTTCTTGGTATTTGGATACTTCGTTCCGTCGGCATCGCGACCCTCGTCGCCCATATCTAAACGATCTAGAGTCCCACTTGCCGATCAGTTTGAACTAGCATCGCCATCCTCGTCACGCTCATCGCGCTCGTCTTTTTCATCACCAATATTGGCCTTCGATGAACCAACACCACTTGATGTTCGGTCGGGATATTGGTACAAGCTCGGTGGCCTGCTGATTATTTGCTGTCTCCGGGTTGAACTCTTTCGCCGAATTAGCCTTAACAGTGAATGCGCGCCTGCCGGATATTCGGTAAGATTACACAGTCCTTGTTATTTGGGGTGCAATATGACTTAACAATCTATAATATTAGTATGCCCTCCCGTTTACCGTTTCCCTTTATGACTATTGGCGGTATCGGCGATTGCTGCCAATAGAAGAATATGTCTCGTCGCATCGGTTTAAGAGTGTCCCTGTTCAGGTGGCTGAGTCGATCTATCGACGATGCTTCTATTATTTGACCAAGAGCCATTTCAGAGGCGTCATCGCCGCGGCCTTGATTTCTCTCGGTGGGTATTCGGCCTCGTCCTTTTTGGCTGGTAGCCAATCGACATACATTTGCCCACTCAGTCTTCATGCTGCATTTTGGATGCGATTGATTGGATACCTCAGTCTGCTATTCGACTCGCTTATTCTAATGGGACTTGCTGAGCTATTCGAATTTGCCGAGCGAACTGAAGCGCGGAGGAATCAACGAGCGCTCATGTCATTAGGGGCTGGCCTGCTCGTAAGTTTCGGATACAACACCTCTGCAAAATATAATTTCTGACATAGACCCATCAGGCCATTGCATTTATTTGGACAATCATCGCGATATTTGTCGAACAGAGCCGCCCTGAACATAGCGGCCAGCCCTTCTTGGATCTAGAGTACACACGCAGTGCTTTTGGTCAAGCTTTGTTGGTTCTGTTTTTCATTGTATCAGCTTGGCAAATGGTATGTGGTACTTGTCATTCTTCGTCTCGTGTATATGGGAACTGACTCTTTTTTTTCAGTTGCCTTCGTACGGTGTCTTGGGGATAACTATTCTAACCGGGTTCATGTTCATCTACTTTCCCGCCGCGTCGACATTATTTTTGCGACAAATGCCTTTTCCTTTTATCTCTTTGCCTCATTCTTCTCTTCCCCTCATCGCATCTACAGCTGGGGCGGTACTCTTTCTTTTGGGACGCATATTCTCCCAAGAGGAGGCGAAGTCATTATATCGTGCCAACATTGCCTTGCAGATTACATTCATCGTTCTTTGCATCATAGGCCTCATATTCGCATCTACCAAGCACCATATCTCACAGACTCATCCTATCGACCTTTTGATTCACAAGGCGACCCTCCAGTTTGATCGCTTTTTTGAAGAAGCTGCCAAAAGCACATCTTTAGAAGAAGCTGTTGTTGAGTATCGAAACCGATATAACCAACATCCACCTCCGTAAGCATTCTGTTCTCCAACCAGTGATGACTTTCTTACTAACGCGTGCCCAGAGGTTTTGATAAGTGGTACGAGTATGCCACTTATCGATCATCGGTGGTCATCGACGATTTTGATGAGCTTCACAAAAATCTTCTTCCTTTCCGATCTGTTCCACCTCAACAACTACGCGAAATGACCCAAAAGTTAGCAACCAACCCATTCAACGACCTTGGTGGTATTAGTATTCGGGATGGCAAGCCAAGAGTTCAAGAGGGAATCAAGCCAACACATGCGTGGATGGTCCAAGGTGCAGCTCAAATGATCGAAAAGTTTTCCGAGTACCTCCCAGATATGGATCTTGTTTTCAACTTGAACGATGAACCTCGGGTCGCAGTGCCGTGGGAGAAAATATGGCCACTGAAGCGCGCGGCAAAGGAAATGGAATTCAATTTCAATCCCGAATCAGGTGTGGTGGACACATGGTCTGTGAGCCGAAAGGATGGCTGGGGCCCTATTGAGCCGGCCGACTCAACGAATCAAACTATCTTTACCGATGGCGCTTGGCGGGGTGTTTTCGATCCATATGTGAGCGCACTCTGTCCACCTTCATCTAAGGCACGCACTCGTCGAGTCTGGAATCGGCACAACATATGTTTGAGTTGCGTGGATCCTCATAGCATGGGCCAGTTTCCAAAACACTTCGAGGTTGCGTCAGACATCTGTCACCAACCTGACCTAGCTTTCCTTCATGGACTATTAATATCCCCTGCCTCTTTCAAAGTGTCACAGGACTTGGTACCAATTTTCAGCCAAAGCGCACTGAAAGGGTTTAATGATATTCTTTTCCCCAGTCCATGGAACTATATGGACAAAGTGAAGTACGCGCCAACTCATGAGCATCCTGATCCAGAGTATGATGATAAGGATAACTCGCTGTACTGGATTGGCGGAACATCTGAAGGTATGAGCCGCTTTGGAGAATGGAAGGGCATGCCACGACAGAGATTCGCACATCTGATCAACAACAATACCGACAACAAAGTGTCTGTACTTCTAGAAACAGGCCCGAAACTTTACAAGTATGAGATCATGAACGGAAACGACCCATCAGAAAAGCTTGGTCTCCGCGCCGATGTCCATCTTGCGGACTCAATCACCCGTTGCGGAGACTGTGATGAGCAAGAAGCAGAACTGGGCCTGAGTGAGAAGATTGATTTCCAACAACACTGGACCTATCGATTCCTATTCGATCTTGATGGTGCTGGTTTCAGTGGTCGATTTCTACCTTTCTTGCAGAGCCACAGTGTGCCATTCAAGACCGGTCTTTTCCGGCAATGGTTTGACTCGCGGCTCATCTCCTGGTTCCATTTCGTACCCGTTGATATCCGTTTCCATGGGTTCTGGAGTACGCTGGCGTATTTTGCGGGTATTTCAGGCCCACTAGATGATCATTCCTCCCCTACTGGCCAACTAGGGATGAAGGCACACGATGAGGATGGTTGGTGGATTGCGGAGCAAGGGCGAAAGTGGTCCGAAATTGCCCTTCGCAAGGAGGACATGGAGATTTACTTCTTCCGCCTGCTCCTCGAATGGGGTCGTCTAACCGATGACCAAAGAGAAGAGTTGGGTTTTAAGCCATGATCTAGTCTCATATTTGATAATGTTTTGTACAATACTTCGACGACCAATGAATTTCCTTTCAAAATATTTCAGCGCTGAAGACCTAATACCCGACCGTACTCGTTCATGGGTCTCGTATCCGCTTACTAGATCCTGCAGGATCGACAGATGGCGGCTGACATTTCAAGCGACTACCCCGTATCAAACCAGCTGATCATGCAGGGTTCAGGTGAAACCTTGAAAATTACCTGAATTTTCGAAAAGACTTTTTTTTAATTCGCCTCCAGTACCTTAAATTTGGAATTTTTATACGCATAATGTTGTCAACAATTGATGGCCATAATATCATCCGGCCGCAGGAGAGAGGGAGAACGATATGGACTCTAAAAAAAAAGACAGCATTATAATCGTTCTGTAGCTAGATAAAGCATAAAATCCCATACTCCTATCTTATATCTTTGAAAGGCCAAGTCAATCATTCATTAAATAGCCGCATTAGCGCAAGTGAAGGCGGGCGTCACACTCCCCGAGTAATCACTTATGATAGCCTCGACAGCCGCATAAAGACCGGGACCCAACAGGAACAACCCGACAAACAAGATGAAAACGTTAACCAAGGTCATAACGGTCTGCGTGGGACCAGCAAACAGCTTTCCCCGATTTAGCTGCCAATAAGCGACAGCGAAAAAGATGAATCCAAAGAAGGAATCAAACGCCGCGCCCAGCAGAGACAGGAAATCACCCATGCTAGGCACCACCTCGGAGAAAACAAACGCAATCAGCCAAATAACAACCATAACAAGAACCCAGACACCCCAGCCAATAACGGTGTTGCTGTGTGCATGTCTTGACTTGCCCATTAGGCGGAGATAGATGAATTTCGCCGTGACATTGGCGTAGATCACACCGATGATGAGCGTGGGGACGATCACAAAGCCAAAGGACGCCTTCTTGTACGAGACAACGCCCAAACTGCCAAAGGCCGGGGCCGTGGCGTACTGTCCCAGATACCGGAATCCGATGGCGGGGGGCACGATGAATAGGATGGCTGAGATGCCGGCAAGAACGGCCAGAGCCTTGGGGAAGTCCTGGGGACGTTCCATTTCGGCGATGAACGATGGGAAGAGAATTTGCGGGACCCAGAGGAAAGTGATGTTCAATACGGCATTCATGCATTGGACGAAGGTGGTACCCGGGAGAGGGAATGCATATGTTCTCACGGCTCCATCTGTCGGGTAGTCTCCGAAGTATCCGTAGAGAGGAGCGGCCTCGATACCGGCGAAGACGAGGAAGAGGAGGATTGCGATTCCCATGCAGGCAGCTATATACGTATCCGTGCATCAGCTTAAGCTCACAAGCCATTGAATCGTGATAGTGTGATCAATTGATTCGGAGAGCAACTCACAGGAAAACATGGACATGAAACTGACGTGGCGCAGAGTCCGTGGTGTAGACATGACAATACCCATGATTGTAACAATAACCGAGAAGACTGCAGTGCACAGGGTGTGGCCGGACAAGGTGTTGAGAACCTTGGCGCCGGTAAGGATATGGAATCCAACGAGGAGAATATTGTTTGCCAACAGCATAAAAGCAGAAAAGACGTAGGCGGCCTTGCTTTGTCCGAAGACGTAGTATCCAAAGTCACCTTAATTCAGAAGCCGAAAACATTAGCATTGATTCTCTCATACGTGATGCTATGATTCCCGCCACCTACAAATATCTTTGATCTGAGGGTTCTTCATGATGTACTTGTGCATGGTGATGGAGGTGATCCAAAATAGAATGCCCGAGAGGACCATAGTAATGATGCCGGGGACCCAACCGAGCACACTGAGAGACCACGACTGTGCCATAATAGCCAAGCAGACTTGGTCTCCAGCCAGGAGAACGGCTGTTTTCTGCCATGACATGGTTCGCAATTTGATGTCATGTTGCTGGTCTGTTATCGCGGTTAGTTCCACGGACCACAAGCCTCTTCTTTCGAGGATCCCGTAGGCGGATTTGAATGGAGCGCACACCTTCAGCAACTAGCGCGTTGATCGTATCAAACGAGCTTGATTCATCCACCTCTGTTCCCAAGGCATAACCACCTTGCTTCTTCTCCTCAATGTCCACAATTCTGGACGCCATGGCGAGAGTTGGGTGTAAGCGATAAGGAAATCCAGATAGAGCAGATAAGGAATGAGGGGAAGAGAAGTTGGAGTCTTGGACCCTGCAGGGTTAGAGTGAAAGTTCGCTAAAAACGTGAGAAAGAGAGGCTCAGGTAGCTTTTTAATCTCTTTTTTTTTTCCAGGTCACATCATTGGATTAATTTGATTGAGATTTTTTCCCCCATCATCTATGCTCACCCGTGTGTACGTTGGTGATGGCGCCATAATTAAAAGAATCGCGATTGGGACTTAATACGGCATTAGTGTCCTTCCTTATCGGTGAGTCCGTGGGTCTAGGCCTGACACAGTTTATTATTCCATTGTAATTGGTTTAAACAAGAAGGAAATAAAAATAAGTCGGATTACCTGCTTTGCGCTCAAACCTCGTGAAAAGACCGAGGAACTGGCCCCAGTCAGATGGTGGAATTGCTAGCGATGGAGTAAGCCAATACGACGGGACTTTGCCTTTCGATTCGTGAAAATCCTTGGGAACTGAGGAAATAGCCCTGAGGTTTTGAGAGACAAAAAAAAACATATTCGCCAATTCGCATATAAATCCAGCTCCCTATCCTTTTTTGATCCCCAGGTAGACAAAGGTGTAAACAGGTACAAAGTCAATGGGGTTACGTGGTATACCCCACAAAAGAGCCGCGGTTGACACTTTGCTCCCCGTGGAAGTGGTTCCGGTGCTCTCCTGATGTGGAACAGAGTACGATGTCTACATATGTAGGGAATATTAGTATTTCCAATTTATCAATTGAAGTAAAGAATCAACATTTGAACCAAATTTCAAATGAAGAATTCCCGGCAAATCTGTTAAATCTGTTAAATCTGTTAAGAAAACACGTGCTTGAATCTCCGAATCTTCAACTTTTGATTACCGGGAGCTAAACTGTGACGAGACTTTTCTGTAATAAACTGCAATAACCTTCCTATTTTGGCCCTGAGATTTATTACATGAAACCCGAATACACCGCTCAACGTCGAGTCGTCGACCATGGACCGTGTGCCTTAAATTCAAGGTTGAATATCATTCAACTAGCGATCATAGTTGACGTCAGATATTTGTGACTTCTATTCATCCGTGGCATCCGATTCCAACACGGAATGGGTAGGTCAAGTTATCAGAGCTGACATTCAGACAATTACTTAGGCAGGACGGAGGACATGCTACTAGATAAGAAAGTGTCTTTCCATTCAACAAGAACCGTATCTGGAGCAGTCTAAAACAGATCAATCGGTGAAAATAGAGCTAACATTCGGAGGATTCAACTACATACAAGCACTTGAGTGTGCCGAATAACAATTGGTCAGCCAAATGAACGGTAACTAACTATGTGGTGGCTAACTAATATGTATACTACTGACTACAACTACTTCAATTCTTATACAGAGGGATACTTTTATCAGAACTTTTTATTTAATTGCAAACAATGGCTGAACGAGTGGTAAGGGGGTATTCCAACAAAACAAACATCACATCAACAATCGAACCAGATGTCATCAAACATCAACATAACAGCAGATCGCTCTAAGGCGTGAATGCAAAAACACGAAAAAAGTAACAGGTCACAACCGATTCCAGCGGAAGAAAGATATAAAAAATATAAAACAAGAAGTTAGATCTCAGATCTTGGATACAATACAGTCCATCAATCAAGATGGTCATTCGTATCGTTGATTCAAATCAATTGAATCGAAAACCCAAGCCAAGTCAAGCCAAGCCCAAGTTGAAAGATCCAAATGGTTATAGTAGTAGTTACTCTTTCCATCTAGAATCCGGACCCATGCTTGAAACCGTCACGGCGGTGCTTCCAGGCCGGACGGTGGGGGGAACGGATGTGCTCGGCGGTGCGACCGTAGTTGGCGTGGGCCGCAGCGTGGGCGTGGGGAACTTCGTCGCGCTTGGAGGTGGTGCTGTCCTGGTAGACCTTGAGCGAGTTGATGCTCCAGTATGTGCTCTCGAATGCAGAAGGGTTGTTCTGGACGTAATCGTCGCAGGTGCTGGCATAAGAGGAGCAGGTACCGCTGCTGGACCAGACGTCGCCGGCCCAGTCGCCGCAGAAAGTGATGTCGAAGACCTATTTGAATGCGGTTAGCTTATTGCTTCCTTCTTTTCTTTCCTCTTCATATGGATTTGGTAATTAAAACTTACGATCTGGAGGTTCTTAAAGTGCGAGCTGATGTCACAGTCTCCGGAGAAACTGGCGGCGGGGGTACCCCAGCCCGAAGGATCGGGGCTACCGCTGGTGATGTCGGAGGGAATGCTGGAATTGGCAAAGAACCAAATGTTGATAGCGCTGTCGGTCCATTCGGTCGCGTAAACGCCGCCATCGGCGTTGTTGAATCCATCACCGTAAGACGAAGTATCGCTGTTGACGATAGCGCAGCCGGAGTTTGCGGATTGGCCGGAAGCCTCAACATAGCAGTTGCTAGTGTCCAGGGTACCGGTAAAGCCGGAGTTGGTGATGGAGCAATCGTCGCTGGTGTGCAGGGTCATCTGGTTGGTGGTACCCTGGTTGACGCCCTCGATGATATCGATTTCGCCATTGTTGGGCCAGTCAGAGCCCAGCATCCAGAAAGCTGGCCAGGTACCGCAGACGCTAGCGGGCATGTGCTCCAAGTCCAGAATCACCAGGCCCTCGTTGTAAGTGTTGGTGCTAGTCAGACGGACGCTGTTGCGACCGTTGCCGCTGGCCACGTTGGTGTGGTCAACGCCAATATAGACAGAGCTACCCGAGGCACTGACCAAGCCATCAGAAGTGGCGGTCGAGTTATCCACATAGTTCACATAGCCGTTGGTGGGGTCGGTCGACTATATATGAGGTAATCCAGATTAGCGCCCCGTTTCTAGATCTAGGTGAAAAGCGGTTAAGAGGGTTTCCCGTACCGTATAAAAGTCGAACTTGTTGAAAAACGACTCGTCGGTGCCATAGTCATCGAGCAGTGTGTAAGCTGCGGTAGTAAACTGGGCAAAGAGACCCAAGGTCGGAATGAGTGTAGAAAGTGCGTGCATGATTGTCGTGATATTTTTCTCCCCGGAGAAAAAAAACAACAAAGACGTTGATATGTATATCAAAGGATTGGAAATTTGGAACTGATCTGTCAAGGACGGTCTTCGAGATGAATTGGATATTTTTCCCACAGGGAAGTTAAATCAAATCAATTTCGAAAAAAAAAAAAGAATCAAAAAAGGATGGTTGGGGCAAGGATCTAGCCTTGCTTAAAGGATTGTATTTTGGCCTGCAAAATGAATGTGAGAAAGAGAAAGTCACGGCGAATTAACGCACTTTGGAAAGAAAGACTAGGGCGGATGGGAGAAAGAAACAAAAAAGGACACAAGGGGAGAGACACGATGCATGATTTATATCCCTGGGGGCTTGCAGTGAAAAAAAGTGATCCACGCGGTGGCGGGCAGGCATCCACCAGACCCGATCTTGCGACTCCAGTGGGACATAGATGACAGGGCCCATGTGAGAGATTCGAAACGGGGAAATAGCGGAATCTTGGGAAGTGGGAAAGGCGTAAAAAGGCGTTTTTCTCAGGGGGTAAAGCCGAACGATGGGTCTAGAGGATGAGACCTTATCCAGGGAGTTGATACCCGCTCTGTACTTTGAAAGGTTGAAAGAACCATAGAACAAGTGGAGTCCGGAACCAAACCCTGAAAATCAGTGTTCCAGACTGATCTTTTTTTTTCAATTATATCAGCTTTAGGAGTCTTTGGCCGAGTTCATGGCTACAAAAAAATACATAATAAAATAATAAAAAACCTCCCAGCATCACAGCAGTTGGATCGTCCACGCGGCAATCACAGAGTCGCAGTGCATATACTAAACAAGAATCTACGATACCCCGTACTGAGGCATCAAGGCCAACGGCGCTTACCACATCCAGACACGGGTCATCATCAACGTTGTATCAGTCCTTTATTCCCTTTTTTGTTTTGGAATCTATCTCTTTGATCAACAATCTATTTTAATTGATTTCTAATTTTTTTTTTTTTCATCTATAGCTCTTTCTTTGAACTCGTTCTATTTCTTTTTGAAGATTCGAATCTCTTCCAAATCCAGTTTGACATCCCTTCAGGGCGGCAAGCCGAAATCGAAGCCAACCACGAATCAGCTCTCGAATCCAGACCGAAGAAAGAAACTTTGCGCAGGCTGTTTCGGAAACAGAAGACGATCAGGGGGAAGAAGGGAAAAAAAGAGAAAAAAAAAAAGACGGAAAAGCCAAAAGCAACAGAGCTGACTCGTCAGGTTGACGACTCCACGGATGTGCAACAAGTGGTACAAGGCTTTCTTGTAGAGGAAAAGGAAGCAACGAGATCTCACTGGTTGAATATGAGATTCAGCTTGTTTGGGTCATGGACTTTGGTGGATTAAATCAATCCAATCATTGTGATCCGTTGGTTCAAAGGGTTGATGGTGGCAAATGATCAACCAATGGGCGCGTAGTACGCGCCCATTGGACTTTTAAGCTTTTCCCTGCCAGTTCCACTTCGAACCACTTTTTTACCCTTTTTTTTGCTTACACAGTATCTACCTGACAAACCGAGGGGAGAAAAAAAAAATCTACCCGGTTCGCTCGGAGCTGCGTAACAAGGATGATGAATGGGAAATTCTAGAAGGAAGTTTCTTTTCCTTTTACTCTATTCCATGGTTGGATTTCAGGGGGAGTTAGGCCTATGATGGGCACTGAATACCGGTACTTGTCCAACTGCCATTCGGCCCATCCCATCCGAGCATTATCTGGTAGAATCTCATGGCCGTTCAAAAACCCACTCCACGAGCTAACTAGTAGAATACCCATTCTACATATTCCCCAATACTCCAATGTGACCCCACACACAAGTGTTACAGATAAATCAGTCACCCGCTCGGGAGTAACCTGCAGCTTATGCACGGCACGCCCATGCTGCTTCCGCACGCGAACTTGTTGATCACACACCCCCAACCCAACTTGGAAATTTTTGTCCTCGAGATAGAGATGAGAACCAAAAAACCAATTTCCGTTCGAACAGGGGTGGCCATGCATTAGTATCATTAGTATATCTACAACCTAGCACGGGGTTATAGCGGAGGGGCTAGCCGGATGAGCGGGATAGAAAAGACTAGGAACATCATGGCACAATACCACCATACACGGAAATGTCGGAAATTGGGACTCTAGATAGTTACAGATTCAAAAGTTATCGGAGATGAAAGGGACCGTAAGGGGAATACTATATGACACGTGTCTTAGGGTATGGTGCAAGATACCACCTATAGAATCTCAGTCTCACAACTAGAAACAAAAAAAAAAGAAATCAAAAAAAGAGGACAGGGAAGAGACGAAAAAGACTAGCGTCAACTATGTACAAGCCAAACAGAACAAGTCGGCTCCAGACCAGTCGGCACGGTCATGCCGATATTGAGGTCTATCGATGGGGCCGTGGATAGGTATTGCGTCTAAAACGCACTGTCGGTGATAGAGGTGTCGACAAGAAAATACTACAATCGGCTCGGGCGGCCCATCTAACCCCGGACCACCCCTTTCCTCTGCCCCTGCATCAGACTCGTGCCCATGCTCGTGATTGGGGCCGGGGTCGACATGATGGGGGCCATGAGCCACAACCGGCTGACCTGCAGCAGCCTTCCCTTTACCCCGCTCCGTCGCCGGGTCAGAACCTTCTTCAACACGCTTAGTGATACGACGTTGGTGGTCGTCTGCCTGTTTTGTCTGCCAGGATGTCCAGTGCGACGAGCCAACACTGGGACCCCAGATCCGACGACGACAGATCTCACAGACCTGCCCGCGGGGACGCCATCCTTGCTGTCGAAGGCGAGTGACCTCATCCACATGCACGAACAAGTCGCGGTCCAACATACCGTTGGCGAGAGTCAACAGGGACTTCTCGTACGAATACGCTGAAAAGACGGACGCAAGCACCGCGCGCAGCTCAAGCAGCGATGGTGACCAGCGAGCTGCTTGGGCAAGAAATGCGCGAAGGATACGGAGGAAGGACATATCAGTACGTTCACTACTTGATCCGCCACCACTTTTCACGGTGCTGGCCAGCAAGGAGGTAAATACCTGCTGGACCAAAGTTCGGAAGGCGATTGTCAACGGCCCCACATTCTTGCCGATTGGAACAGCGATGAATTGGGATTGCTTCGATTCCTCAATGTGGTGCTCCCTCATCACGGTGAAGACATTGCTAGCGATCCGAACCACGGCCTCGATGAGATCAAGCCAGAGAACCTCGTCAAAGGTCAGTGGTTGCTCAAGCGGAGGCACACCGCGCTGGCCGTTAGTGCTCGGTCTGGACTGCAAAGCAGTTTTGGTTTGGCCTTGGCAGAGCCACGTTCCAACGTCAGAGTACTTTTTTAGCGATTCCAAGAGGTCGTCAATGGCCTCGGTCGCACTGGATGAATCTGGAGCCTCGCCTATGCTCTGGAGGATCCCAACCAACCCAGACTCGAGTGTACTTAGGTGAGCGACTAGACGATTCAGAGCCTCTCGGAGTTGGCCCTGTCGTGCCAGTAAAATCACCGCAGCATCGATCGCCCCACTCTCTTCGATGGCTGGGAGCAACTGATCGAGATGTAAATCGCCGACGCGTAACCCATCGACAAAGTCTGCGATATGGGATGGGTTGTACTTGCATAGAAGCTGCACATAGCGCTCGATCATCCAATTGTCAACAGGGGGTGGAGCTCGAGTTGCTCCGCTTTGGGCAGAAGCAGAGGGCTCGACGAGCACCAGAAGATACTGGTACTGATTGTGTGTATTCTGCTCCAGAGCTTGTAGAAACGTAGAGTGTGTCTCAGGAGCCAGATCTTGCATTGTCTGTGCCGTTTGTTTGACATCGATGTCGGCGATCTCGATGGCATGTTCTTTCACCACTTGTATCACATCATTTCGTTGCTTCTTTCCAAGGGAAGAGCCTGAACGTAGACAGTCATGTAAGGAAGTAAAAATGGATTCTTTGTTGTTTGGATCATTGAGATGCGCTAATATCCATTCTGGATACTGCTTCTCTGAGCGGTAAGTCGATTTGAGGATGCGGTGAAAACGAGCTGCCTTGAACAAGGGCACCATGCTCTGAACGTCTGGTGGATGATAGAAAGAGAGCAGATACTCCGCACTCAGCTCGCAGTCCTCGGCCATGTCCGACTCGGGATACTGGCACAGTCGGACGAGAACTTGATGAAGAGTCGTGCCCGAAAGAAGAATATACTGCGGGTATTTGGGAAGATTGCGCGCAACAAACATGTCCAAGTAAATGGTATCAGAAGGAGAAAAGGACGATGCATCCATAACTTGAAGCAAAATACTAATAAGGTATTGTCGATTAATCGACGCACCTGAGGTAAGAGCCTCTTCGGACTCTGGCTCGTTCAGGAAACTGTCTTCAAATGCTTCGTTAAACATGCTCATGAAACTTGATGCATCATACTTCAGCATGGCTCTCAGCGAAGAGAATGAGTCAGCACTGTCAGAATCATTGCTTGGCACTGTGCCAGACAGTTGGCCTGAGAAAAGATATTGATACAAGGAGGTCTTTGCACGAAAAGCTTCGGTTTCCTCCATCTCGTCCCCGGTTGGGTAGATGCGAGCTGTCAAGGCGAAGGACAGGTAGGGAAATATTTTCATTGCATTCGTATGCCGGGTCACTTCGTTGGCGTGATCTCCGTTGACAAGAGTTTCGGGCTGGAGTGGAATCATTCGTAGAAGCTCCTCCAGGGGACCCACGTAGTCTTGTAAACATCGGTTCCAAACGTATATATACGCATCGTACAAATTGTGTTGCTTGCAAAGCGTCGTGACTTGGTCAATGTCCATCGAAATGGTGTCAAGGAGGCAGATAATCTCTTCCAGACGGCCAGGCGAGTGAGTGACAACAAAGTGGTTAATCAAGGCTTTCACCGCAGTCGGAGGAAGCGAACGAGTCGTCCCGTCGATGATGCGTGGTTCAAGAACGTCCAAAAAAATTCCTGCTGAGTCGTTCTCCTCAAACCAAGCGAAGATTTCCTCCCAGAGAAAGTCATAATCTGCCATGTAAACACACGCCGTAATCGAAACATCAGCCAATTCTTCCAGCTGCTGGTTTTCCAGTCTCCCGGTATCAGCCTCGGCATTGCGACCAAATGCATACTTGAGGGAAGCGGAAATCATCTCTAGTAGCTTCTCTTGAACAATCGGTTGTCTTAAAGAATCCTCTTCGGGCAGACCGACTGTTAACTTATCTGAAGCGCCTGTATAGAAGGACGTGGCTAGTCGAATAGCACCAATGAAATCACCCGCTTCCATTAGAGCCAGCAGCCGATCAGCCCAGTTCGAAAGACTGCCAACCAGAGCTTCATTATACCCAAGCAGAAACAGCCGTCCTTTGTAGGCACGGAAGCTCATATAGAATGCATCTGCCACTACGCCATGCATCGAACTATCCTCATCGTCCAACTGCTCGACCAAAGCATGAAGCCGGGTTGAAAACAAATCCGCATGGTAGACATGTCGACTCACAAGATCGATGGAGTCTGTTACATGCATAGGGTAATCTTCAAGGATAAGGAGTTGCTGAGTGATGGTGAGGACCGCAAGGACCGAGCGACTGAGCCATTGCACTGCCACGATTGGCTCATCCGCCTTCCATCTGCTGCGCGCGTTGAAAACCAGGCTTGGCGGCTTGGATCTGTCCACAGGCTCGTCTGTTTCTGCTTCAGTCACTTCCAGCACAGTCAACACATTCGACCAGCAATAAGCCAGCTTGGTATTGGAAGTTTGGCTGTCTTTTCCTTTAAGTCGGATTGCTGGGAACCAAGCAAGAGCGCCAGTCATGGCGCTATGAGCCGGAACTTCCTTTGGTCTCGGCGCTTTGTGTTGGGTCTGCGCGACAGGTGTGGTAGATACAATGACCAGTAGATAGGGTGTCAACATGGCAACCAGGCCTAATGAGTCGGACGGCTGCTCTACATTTCCCAAGGGAAGAGGAGAAAATGCCAAGACTGAGCTGGGTTTCCGTGGACGTGCTTCCTCCATAGCAGTGGGAGGGTATCGGCCAAGAATTCGAGTTGTTTTGACTGTTCTCGCAACAGCTCCCATCCCGCGTGTTGCCAAATGGGAGAATGCCATTCCACTTGTATCTGCAGACACGATCGCGGTGCGCCTTGTTCCTAGGAATCCAATATGAATGACAGCAGATCCTGAGATATGTCCATCAGAGGTTCGAGTCGCCACTTGGTCTAATGGGATTGGAGGGATGTGAAGAAAAGGTCGTGCGGAGCGGGATATCTCCCACGTGAAGATATCGCCAGATCCATGACCACCTGCAACAGTGGAATGGTCTGCAGATATCGCTAGGGAAGTGATTGGGCCACATTCCACAGCTAATACCTCATTAGCATATTCAAACATAGCGAACCGGTGTAATTGACCAACCTTTTGTCCCTGTTCCGATAATTGTTTTCAAACTTTGCTGGTAGTCAAAGACAAGAATGATACCTTTGGAGGTACCAACCACAATGCTGGTGGACACCGCCAGACAGGTTGGTCGCCCGAAATTGCGCCTCCCGATCTCCGAAAAAGCCTGGCCCGTAATCTTTCGCAGTTTTGTCCATCGTACCACATCCCACGGGTTCGGAGGCGATTCTGGCTCGGATTCCGGTGGTGGCGATAGTTGGCTCGTGAGCGATGATTGCCGGGAATGGATATGGGCCAGATATGGCGAGCCCGGTCGCGATCCACTCAGAGGTGAGGATGATAGCCGGGATTGGAAGCGGAGGTCGAACGGACGATGGACTGGGCTGGGACTAACTCGCGGGGAGCCTCGGGGGAGAAATGAGCTGCTGCCCTGCGACGATATTACTGAATCCTGCGATCGATCAGAAAGCTGTCTCGTCAATGCGCGCTTCATCGCACCACTCACATGTAACGACGGAGAGTCATCTGGGGTCGAAGCTGTCTCATCCAAGCTCCCAGGTGTTCCATTGAATTCGGTGTGTCGGTTTGGGGGAGTTTGCGGCAGACTATCAGTGACGGCCTGGACCGTCTTCTCTGATACGTGGTCTTGCGCATGCTCTTCTATTGTGTCGATTGTGTCCAATTCTTCGAGTGGCTCTTGGGAAGGTCCGGGATTGTGGAGAGCGTCATGGTCGGGAATTTGGGAATCGTCATCCTCCGGGCCCAAATCAAGCTCATCCTCTCGTTCCCAATCCTCACTGGCCTCTGCCATCGAGCTCATGAGCGTCCTCGAATGATCATTGCTGGCGGCGGGTCAGGAGGAGGGGGGCGTGTCCGGACCAGCAAGGTGCTCCGAGTTTGGTAAATCTAGTCGGGAGATTCAATCGGAAGGTAGTATGCGTTCTAGCTACTAGACCGACTTCATGCGGATGTGGTTCTGGAGGTTGGAGTTGAGCTCAATATACATGTGGAGATAACAAGAGTTCATGAGCTCCGTTGCCTGGATCGGCCCGTTTTGGGGGCTGGAGAGCCTCCAGCCACTGTGGCAACACCATCTCCGTACCTTATTAGGTTATGAAGTACGTACTCTTATCTAATTTTGAAAGGATGGTTTTATTCACAGTTCAAGATTAATTTACTATACTATTTAAAATTATTGAATCTCATCCGATACTCTGTCATTCTTCTATGTGATCCAAACAAAGATTATTTGCTTACTGCATGTCATGACTACTCACCACTACATAATACTCAGTACTCCGTACATCCGAGATCACCATTTGACCATGTACAAATATATGTAGTCCAGATGTCAGAATATACCCATATCCCTATTAACATTTGAAACTTTTCGCTGACTATAATTTGACAGCTCAAAAGAAAAAATCCTCTGAGCTTCATCGGCTTTCCAAATACACATGCAATCAATTCATGACCGGCAAATCTCAAAGTACATACTACTAGTATGTATACTACACACATAGTACATTTTACCCCTCCCGCCCGATCATAACAAATGCCATCAAAAGCGGGAACTAGCAAGCCCGAATGTGATAGAGGACTCGGAGTTGCTGACATGGACGAATCAAAAAGCAGCATAGGCTTTGCTCTAACAAATCTTCTCCTGCAGAGAAAAAAAATTGCCCCTGGTTCCTGGATGATTCTGCAACCTGCTAGTGCGGGGCTGTGGTTACATCGAGTCACAAGGATGCTATCGCACGTCCTATCAATGTGAGTGAAACAAGCATGAGCCCATCATCTGGATCGGTCTTGTGTTATCCTTTCTAGACAGCGATCGGCAACGTGTGGAATGTTATGATTCTGAGTGGCATATCCGTCCCTGCCCTGCATGGCTGACCATCCCACCCATATACCTGCTAGGTATCGATCTGGATGGCCCCGTGGGTATGGTGGATGAGTGATCACGTTGAATCGGGAGATTTAAAAAACCTATTGGGCCTCCTGAAAAGCCACAAATTTCCCAGTGGTTTGTCTTATTTATTCCATTCTGGCCCAAACCCTCGTCTGTCATCTCTGTGCCTTCGGAGATTCAAGATACAGCACCAAAACCCAAACAATCACCATGGGCCTGATCAATCAAAGCGTAATGCGGGCTGTACTGAGCAGTCTTCTGCTCCGACCAGTACTCGGAGTCCCAAATCTGTCTCAGATCTTCGGGCGAGATGCCGCATCAACTACTACCGCAGCCGCCAACGCAGCAACAACCTGTAACGGCCGAACGGAGTACTGTACGCGCCCCTACTCGAACATCACATTCATAGGCTCGCACGACTCAGCCTTTGTCGGATCTCTCCCTCAGCAGAACCAGAACATCAACATCACTGCGCAGCTCGACATGGGTATTCGTTATCTGCAGGCGCAAACACACAAGTCGCTGCTCGACGACAGCGTCTTAGAGCTTTGCCACACGTCATGTCTGCTCGAGGACGCAGGATCACTTGAGGCATATCTTGCTACTATCAAGGGCTGGCTAGACGACAATCCCAACGAAGTGGTGACGGTCCTGCTGACGAACGGGGATTCGTTAGATATTTCTATCTTCGGGAGCACGTTTGTCAGCGCTGGGATTGATACTTATGCATTTGTGCCTTCTTCTGAGCCCTTGGCGTACGCCGACTGGCCTACGCTTGGCGATCTGATTGACAGCGGAAAGAGACTAGTTGCATTCCTCGGTATGTTCTTCTACTCTCTTTTCTTCTTGTTTTCGATAGAGGACAAGCAAGAGGCTAACATGTTTATCCAGACTACGGTGCCAATACAAGTAAAGTAGATTACATCCTCGATGAATTCGCTTACTATTTCGAAACACCATACGATGTCACAGACTCTACCTTTTCAAACTGCAGTATTGATCGACCTGCTGGCGTCTCCGCCTCGGGACGAATGTACCTCGTCAATCACTACCTAGACCTGGATATCTTTGGTATTGATATTCCAGCCCGCGAAGCAGCAGCTACCACGAACGCTGCGACGGGAGATGGTAGTCTGGGAGCTCAGGCAACGGAGTGTGAGGCGCTGTGGGATCACGTTCCGAATGTGATGTTGGCGGATTTTGTGGACAAGGGGCAGGTCATTGAAGCACAGAACGACTTAAATGGGTTTACCTCGTAAATAGAGAACAGTATAGCAAATCAGTTGATACCAATTACGATCACAATAAGATTTGTTTCAAAGTCATACGCTGTCATGTACATATGTAATTGGAATCAATGCTTGAATGCATATGCTCAGTATTAGACATCATGTGTCTACTAGTATGTTTGGGAAATGTTACACCAAGGCCCCTCACGGGGGCATAGAGACCGGACAGGAGGGCTCAGGCATCTACCTCTACCTGAATTTCGCGTTCTAAATCCAACCGCACTGTCAGCAAACCGATTTCAAGACACGTGTAGAAATCCAGAGCACCTACCCCAGATCTTATTTGCAGAAGCAACAATAGTCTCGGCCTTTGCTAATAACTTTGCAGCATATCGCTCTGCCTCCGTCGGATAGAGCTGGTTTTTCTGGGTTTTGCGTGCGTTGACCTAGATAAGAAATCTTAGTTAACGTTTCCATTAAATCATCGTGGATGGAAGAGTAATTATTATCCATACCATCATAAGCACAGGCACTAGGTCTTTCGGATCAGCCTCGGCCAAGGCACGCAGATTCCGAAACCCATTCTCCCTTAGTAACCTTGCAGTCCAACTCTGAACAAAAGTCACCTGCGCCATCTCAAGTAGGTCAGCGCGAGCACCCGCCTCGAGTCGATCGCGCATGTGATCCAGCACAGCGGCTAGCATGCCCCAGTTCATGCGCTGACAAAATTTGACAATTCCAGCCGCAAACCCATGGCACTGCTGTGCTAGTGTTTGGACAGTACCACGGGGAATGTGATAGCGCTGGGCAATGGTTGCCAAAGGAACTTCATTGCTCAAATCGCGAAGCTGGAAAGCCGTATACGCCCGTCTGTAAATGCGAGCTTTCTGGATCTGTTCGGGCGTTAATTCTTTCAATGATGCGCCGGATTGGGCCCTTTTTCCATGTTAGTGCTTTATTTGTGGGCAGCAATGATAAGGGAAATAATACTCACATGGTATTTACAAAGCCCGGCTGAACACCGACGTATTGTAATGCACGAATACCGCTGTCGTCCAATTGATCGAGTTTATCGCGAAATATCGGCCAATCGATCGGTGTATTCATGGCCACCTGTAGTGGAGTGAACATGTAGAAAATGTGCATATCGCCATCCATCACAAAAGCTTGAAGAGCTTTCTTGAGCTCTTCGTAAACGAAAAGACCATCTTCGGGGGCGAATGCCGAGGCGACGACGGCTTGGCCTATGAGAGTCGCGCCATATGCTTCGTCTTCCGTCAAAAGCAAGAGCTCTTCATCCACCAATTCTTTCAGGGCGGAGTTCATGATGCTATATGCAAGTTTTTTGTCAAGTGTACGATATAGAAGCGTACATCGTACGTACTCCTTGATCGCCTCTAATCCGGACACCAAGCCCGTTGCGATGGCCTCTAGCAAAGCTCTGGAATCTGTTAGTTGACTTGAACATGACTTTTCTAGGTTATGAGGCTATACCTCTTCAGGCCTCTTTTTTCAGGCACAAGAGAACTCTCTATGGCAGGCATGTCAGAATCCAATAGATCACACACGGCTTCCAGATCAGCCTTGACACATATCAGGTATGTCTCGCCAGCATCGTCTTTGCCTTTGCGACCAGCCCGTCCGCACATTTGCCGCCTTTATATAATATTAGTCTCAAATTTGATTCCATGGGGCGTATGAAACTTACAGCATAGCGGGGCCGACCAATTCTCGACCCATACGGGCTCCATTGATAATGACCCTCCGCGCAGGAAGGTTTACTCCCGCAGCAAGACTACATGTGGCGATAAGTACCTTAAGTACACCTGAGTCATAGGCCGCTGCGATCAGCTCTCGTTCTTCGGTTGTCATCCCGGCATCTAGAAGGCATTAGTTTTTCGGTTATAAATTCCATGGGCATGTAGACACACGATGAAAGCCTGTTCCCTTGACGACTGTCTGTTCGAGAACAGGGTCCAAGCCACATGTGAGGCTCCTGAGATCGGCAAGTAAATCAAAGCGGCGATTCAGCTCTTCTTTATCTTGCGTATGCGGCATAGCTTCACCGATCGTTGCAGCATTAATCTGGCATGCATTGCGACTTCCACAAAATACCAAAGCTCCATAGCCTGCCGCAGCAGTTTCCACTGCCAATGCTACCATAGCATTGGTCGCGGCATTTCCAAGCTCTTTGTATGTTGAGGGTTCGATGATTCTGAGGGGCGGTACTGACGTCGAAACCAGCTTAGTGGCTGTCTGTAACAATTGTCGGGATGTTGTGGCGGGATAAATCGCATTTTCATACACCATATATTCGTCAATGGGGACCGGTCGGTAATTTGAGATAAAAAACCTCGCATTCATCCAATCGGCCAACATCTCGGTATTCTGATCACGTTAGCGTAATTCTCATTGATAGAAGTCAATGGACAAACCGAAAGCGTGGCACTCATTCCAACGATCTGAATGTCTTGCTGTAGCAAAAGCAACTTTGTGACCATAAGCTCTAACAAGTATCCACGATGTTCATCGTCAAGCATGTGCAGTTCGTCAAGCACAACAACACCTAGATTTCCAATACTGCACTCCTCGATGGCGGTATTGATTAATGAGTTTGCCTGTGTAGTCTTTGTGTCAGAAAATCTTTCTGCAGTCATACAAAGACAGACGTCATACCTTCTCGATCGTGCAGATCGCAATGTCAGTGTCAGCCCAGGTAGTAGTCGTTCGACTCCCACCAAAGAATCCAGTCACACGGATTTGTTTCTGTAGCTTCTTCCATCGTCTGTGAGGGTAGGTCGAAGTTTCATTATCGTCCTCATCGTCCGGTACGTTTTTTCCCACACCATCAACAATGCGACGCATCCATTTCAGCTTTTCTTGAACCAAAGCCACATACGGCAGGACCAAAATGGCTTTGCGCGTAGGGTTTTCAATGATACGCTTCAACAGCAAGACGTCTGCCACCATGGATTTTCCTCCTCCAGTGGGAGCTGTGTAGACCAGGTGCCGCTCGCCGGAGAGTAGACCCTGGGCAAGCAGACACGAAGCCTGCCACGCATAGATAGATTTGACTCCCAACGCAGCAAAATTTGCGGTCAGGGCTGGGGGAAGCCCATACTTTGGATGGGTCAGTGAAAGAAAAGGATTCTGGCCAGACTTTGGCGCTGCAGTGGAAGCAGAAGCAGAAGCAGAAGTCTTCTGCTGCTCCTCTTCTGGGCCAGCTGTACCTGCGCCCGGGCCCGAGTGAATCTTGCTTGCCGTAAATCGGTTTGGAGGGGCCCCCAGCGACTCCAATGGGGTGGATTCCAGGATGTCCAATTCTTCATGTGGTTGGTGCAGAGGCACCGAAGATTTAGTAAGTTCGGATTTTGGCTTTGTTGGCTCATGCGCGTTAGCGGGCCTTTTATGACCTGCTAGTTGCGCTACATGGTATTGTTGTCGGCGCGCAACGTCCATCGAGGTCTCAACCCGGTGAGACTTGGTCGACATGATTCCGACGTCATGGGTCCCAAAGCTCGAGAGCCGATCATGGAAGAGTTTCAAAAGTGTTTTGATCGTGTGCAGTTTTTTTTTTATTTTCTATTCATCTTGCCTAGTGCCTTTGTTGTTTCTACTACGCGACTACCGCGTTTGGGTCGAGCCTCGACACCTGAGGCAACCAGATCTCTCGTCATCGATATGACATAAGCAATATTAGTCCCGGTTCCTGATCGGATGTAAGGTTCATCTGCGGGACGAATTAATTCTTATGCACGCAAAGAGACGTGGCGTGAGGGACTTCAATGAATTTCAAGTATGGTACATGATGCACGTATTTCTAGGTGCATGGAAAAAGCTGGCATAGCCAACAATTCACGTCGAGTTGAGTGTAGTGCGACCCTGTGCAGCTGGGTTGTCAGACGATCTCTCCGAATAGCGGCGGTCAAGCGCTACCTAGGTTTAGGTACATGCTAAATCTTAGGGTGAGCGAATCTACATAGGTGGTCAATATTCAAAAAGTGAGGCGATAGCAAGGTCAATTTTAGGCTACTATTAAGTACCAGGTATCATACAAAAAAAAATACAAAAACATCGCTATTTCAAAGTATTCTCATTGTGGCTGTTGCCTATATTCCAAGTTCCGAATCTGGAACATGGGAAATCGTGGTAGGATTGCGCATGCCTGAATGGCGGTCGGGTGGACCATAAAGAGTGCGTAATGATTTGGTGGCGAGTCCGACTTTTCATTTTCAACGGTACAAACTTCTTGAAAATGAACATTTTTGAAACATTTACTTGGTATTGTGTATAGTCAGTATTGCCTACTTTGTTTTTCTTGAACAGGGCGTAATCCTTCAAATGTTATCTGTATCTGCTGTAGGACAAGAAATCGCCATGTGTAGCTACCCAGGACCAACATTGAATTGATTGCATGTCAAGTGCCGAAACCGTTTGGGAACAGAACAGCCCTGGAGAGCACCAAATATTGAGTCCCCACAAAACTAGGAAATCAGAGCTCCTTTAGGCACTGGGTAAAAAGTCAACCTCCATAACATTTGCACATGAGATCGGCGCACTGGAATTTGGTTGATTGTGCTTGTCAGGAATGTGAGATATCCATGCCCAGGTGGGCATCCCGCAATCCGGGGCTACTCACGGAGTACTAGGTACATATGAGGATGTAGCGCTCAAGGATGTACCTAGAAAATTGACTTAAGTGCTAGTGGACTCAAGTGCTCCAGGGCTCTGATCCCAACATTTGAAGATTCATCGAGACATTTTGAAGACCCATGTGTACTGGTAGGATAATATATACCTACAGTATGTATGTAACTTTATCACGAGACCAGGTACATATGCATCAATGCATGTGAATACCTACTAGGTATCTCCAGGGCTATACATATATGTACTCGGAAATTTTGACTCGGAAAATCTGACAGGGGCAGCCTTAGAAATTGTACAACATTTGATCTCGGGAACAGAGAACCTTGGGACATCTGGAGATCGTGTGTTCAAGGACATCTGGAGTTAAGCAGTGTATTCAGTTGATAGTATGAGCACTTGAGTATATATGCAGTGATCCGAGGTCGGATGGCGATCACTTGAAATGTCAAACCTTGGAAATACAGTGAAAAGTAAACATTGGTAACATTTGAAGGTTCCCGATGAATACAATTAGTTTTCCAACAGTTCATGCAAATCAAGTAAAAAAAAAAAAAAAAACATGCCAACCTGGTTATTTGACATATAAATTGAAAGTGTGTAGGTTCAAGGGTTGGCACGTTCTGAGCATAGACCTAAGGTGGCGATGCGCAACAGCCGCCGGGAGCAAATCATCCTCGGCCAACTGCGGGCATCTCTCGGCTCCTTGAGTCGTCATTGGACCGGTAGAAGTTTAAATTACCTAGAGATTTGGAGGTTTTTTTTTTTTTTTTTTTTTTTTCTTTTCCTTTTTTCTTTTATTATTACAGTCACTGTACCATGTATACTATACCGTGTCTTTTTTGTTCGGGTCTAACAAACTTTCCCTTGCATTACTTTTCGGATGCAAAATGAATCCTGACGACTCATCGGCTGCGGTATGCAATATTGTCAAATAGTCTCTTTTTCGCCCCGGATTTCTGCTTACTGCACGCGCTGGGACCACATCATCTTGAAATGATGATCCCCCAATATAAAAGTCCGATTTTCATCCTGAAATCTATGATGCAAATGAAATTCCAAGGTCAGAATTTATCATAATTTGCAAATGGTTCGTTGAAGAGAATACGTGTTATTAAAGAACAATTAAAGAACGGTGAAAACGTGGTCGATTCCCACTTGCAATTACGGAAAAGGAAGGGAAAAAAAGGTGAAGTGTACCCAAAGTACGGTTTCCATACAGTAATCTTTCCACAGGGATCGTGGATGGAGTTGTGGAGTCCGGCTACTAGTGCCCTTTTCAATGTTTCCTCAACCACGCTACCTTTACCACAGACGCTTTCCGATATCATGAACTGTTTGAGGTCTCCCTATTAAACCAAATCTTGTTCGAAAATCCTCCCGGGAGGTTCCACTTCTGAGTCGATACGGGGGAAGTAACCTTTGCAAAGACAAAGTACCCTCGCACAACATGATTTCCCAAGTAGGAATCGACACAAGTTCGCTGTTTGAAGAGGCGTGCATCACTATTAACTAGTCTTTTTTGTGTGGGTGGTTTTTTTTTTTTTTCTTTTCCAGGACTTTTATTTCTCATCCTGCAAGATAAGTTGTAACTGGGCTATTATTTCCCATTATATTTCCCCCCTTCCCCCCTCCATCTATCTGTCCCATACGCGCCTTGGGTGCTGTACCGTGACAACATTCCTAATCGGCATTACAAGAGTTTCATCACTCTGGACCGTTGCCGGCCCAAATTTTTTTTTTAAATAGAGTAGGTCATCTCTCTTTTTATTTTATTTTATCATGCTCTCTCTCTCTCTCTCTCTCTCTCTCTCTCTCTCTTCTCTTTCTTCTTTCTTCCTGTATACTCATCTCATTTCCCTTGGATCTAGATAGAAATATAGAAATCGAAGCCCAGTAGAAAATAAAAAAGCTAGCAGTGCTAGATATGGGAGATCCGTCAAGATCAGCAGGGATCTCATCAAGGACCAATGATCAGTATTGGATTTTCTCTTGGAGTAATCGGATCGAGGAGTATTTTCCCTTGGTTCCAATCTGAGGATCCGTCATATTAACATATTGGGACTAGGGGCCACCACTCGGGTCGCTTTTTTCCTTTCCTCAACTTCCTCTTCTTCCTTCATCCTAGAGTGAAAAAGTATAGACGTTTTCTATAAAACTTGGGACATCTGGAAGATCCACAATTCCCCGTGAAGTTTTGGCGAGGTCTTTGTAAACTGGGCTTTCTTTTCTGTTTCCCCCGGGTGGCTGCGCGCTTGTTTTGTTTCGCACGGTTGCGCTTCTATTTCCCCTTCGCCCATTTCGCGCTTCCAGACCTTTCGCCTCTCGTCATTCTTCTTTCCTCTTTCCCCCTTCCACCTCTCCCAAGATTGAAACCTTTGGACAAAAAAAAACACACACTTTGCTTTCCTGTTTCCTGTTTCCTAAGTAATCTCTCCGGTATGTATCTTCAACTTTCCTTGGTCAATTTTTTGATTTTCTTCCAATTCTCGTGTGTTCCATGCAGCTTTTATAGCAAATCGTCCCGCGACTTAGTCCTGCTTTTTGCATCAAGTCAATCCCCTATCATTTGAAGATTTGGGCTGGAAAAACCACCTTGATATCTGCCCCATCCCGCCCTTCTTCCTTTTCTCAACCCCTGCAGTCAATCATCAGATCTGACACGATCCACTTCTTTTTCTTCCCTTCCTTTTTTTCCCATCTCTCTTTCCCCCCATTCTCCAATATTTTCCTCGTGTTCCAACTTCGTGTTCAACCCCTTTCGGCACTGCTCCATATCATTTGTCCACTTGCCAATTTTCCCACTTTACCCGTTCCTGTGAGATTTTCGCCCCCCGCGGGTCCTAGTGTTTCCACCTTACCAAACCCACACACTATCCACGTACATGCTTCGCGCCACTTGTTGTTCCTTGTGACTTTTTCTCTAACTGACAACCCACCCAGCATTTCTCCATTTCTACCTATATTGGGCTCACCCCCCATCTACTATCCCAGGGCTTGTTGCCCCTCAGGATTGTTTGTTGTATGCCTTCCTTGGATGACTAAGGGTCGCTCTTCATGACCACCACCAACTCCCCGGAGGAAGCGGCCGATCCGGCCAGCGTCTCCGCCGCGGCCCCTTATGGCACGCGATCGAGAGGTCGCAACGCTCCTCGGCCTAACTATGCAGAAGATCGGGAGATCGAAGTGGAGTATGAACCTTCACTTCCAAAGAATGCAAAGCGCACCAGTGCCGTGGGCTCAAATAACATCGTCAACGGCGCCAAACCAGACGCTGAAAAAGCTTCACCCACCCAACCACGCAAGACCCTGCCAAATGGCACCGCGACTAACGGCAATGCCACCCCCAATGCCACCAGTGCCAATGCAATCCCCAAGGAGTCAATTCCAGGTACTTCGTCATTTTCTTCAAGACCAGAGGAGAATGGATCTGCATTGAGGAAGCGGAAGCAACCCGCGAGCACTCCCAATTCGGCTTCCATTGGCAATCCTGCCAAAAAGATCTTCACAACCGCCCCTGGAGATTTTGATGGCGCCTATATTACCAATATGGTCAGCTTCGAATCATCTACACCATATCTCAAAGACGGTCAAATAAAAGCAGATGATGGTACCACATTTGCTGTTAATGGTCCGTTTCCCCTAATTTTTTTCTTTCTTTTTTATTATTTTTTCCCTCGTGTAATTCATTGAAATCATTTTTATTCCGAGTGAAGTATGAGACTAGGAATCACTAACATCGTTCAGATCATGTCTATTTGATCTGTGAACCCCCGGGCGAGCCCTACTATTTGGCTCGCATCATGGAATTGTTGCCATCCAAAACCAAGGGCGATGGTGTTATTGAAGCGTTGAGAGTCAACTGGTACTATCGTCCCCGAGACATTCAACGACATAGCCCAGACACTCGATTTGTGTACGCGTCCATGCATTCAGATACCTGCCCGCTTTCTTCCCTGCGCGGTAAATGTGAAATTCGCCATGTTTCAGAAATTGACGACATTAATGCATACAAGAAGACTCGCGACTCTTTTTGGTATGACAAGATGTTTGACCGATATATCCACCGGTTGTACGATGTAATTCCGACAAAAGATGTGATAAACGTACCCGCAAATGTCAAGAAGGTCCTTGATGATCGTTGGAAGTTCATTTTGGTTGAGATGGGCAAAGGCAAGGAATTGACTGGCGCTGTTAAGACGTGCAAGCGATGTCGCCAGTTTGCGGCAAATTCCGAGTCTGTCGATTGTGCTGTGTGCCATTCAACTTATCACATGCACTGTGTGCGACCTGCATTGACCAAAAAACCAGCTCGAGGATTTGCCTGGGCCTGTGCCGCTTGCAGCCGTGCCCAAGAGCGCAAGCTTGAGGCGCGGAATACCCCACACATGAACGAGACGCGAGCAGAAGGCGAGGAGGAAGTCGTGGAGGAGGAGGAAGAGGAGCACCATGCCAATGGTGTCATAAACGGGACTGACGCCAGCACCCCAACTGCAGCGGAGGATTTTATGCCGAAGCCCGAAACAGCAGAACAGATGGCACAGGCGAAAATGTGGCCTTATCGCTATCTGGGAATTCATTGCCGAGTGGAGGATGCTCTGGACTACGATGATCGAATTTATCCCCGTGCAAGTTCGCGCCTTGGACCGCGACACCAAGCGATTGTCAACCTCTGGCCTGGCCGCACCGTCGAATATGTGAAACCTCCAGAGCTGAAAAAGAAGGCCGTCAAGGTAGCGGGTGGACGAAGTGTCATGAAGCTTACCAAGGAATCTCAGGCGGCGCTGGATGCTGCGAAAATCGACCGTGCCACCCGACCAAAGTGGGTTCAAGATGAGCCCCCAGGATATATCGCACGCGGTGAAGATGAGCCTGTGACCGTTAATGGAAAGCAAGTTCGTACTGCCGAAATGTTATTCAAAATGCCGACAGCAGATCAATTTTCTTCCCGCGGCGAAGACGATGCACCAGGCGCCCATCTAAGCGACGCGGACAGGGAAAAGTTCATTGACGATTACATGCGTCAGGCGAAGGAGCTGGCTCCTGAACTCGGAGTGGAGAAGTATTCCACCAACTTTTTGGATAAAGCTTTGGAACTTCTGTATTCTGAGAGCTTCAACGTGGAGACAGCTCTTGCAAAGCTGAAGAAAGTTAACAAATACAAGGATCTCAATGAGCCTCAGCTAAAACCGGAGGAGTTGAAGCTATTCGAACAAGGTGTCGCCAAATACGGATCTGAATGGCGCAACATCGCAAAGCATGTCAAAACAGTCCACATTTTCCACATTGTACGATTCTATTACATGTGGAAGAAGACTCCTCGCGGAAGACAGATTTGGGGTAGCTACGAAGGGAGGCGCGGGAAAAAGGAGGTTCGACGACAGAGCGTTATCTCATCAAAGTTAGTTGACGATGTCGCCGATGACCATGACGACTCTGCATTCGACAACGAAAAAGCAGTGGTCCAGAAGAAGGGGTTCCAGTGCAAGTTCTGCTCGACACGTCATTCTCGACAATGGCGGCGCGCCCCTCTTGTGCCGCCTGGAACTGTTGTTCCCTCCGACCCTTCGGCGAAGAAGGACAAAGGACCCTTGCTGACCGTCGCTCTCTGCCTCCGATGCGCCCTTCTGTGGCGAAAGTACAGCATCCAATACGAGGATGTCGACGAACTTGGCAAGAGAATTGCGACCAGTGGCAACAAGTCATGGAGACGACGCATTGACGAAGAATTACTGGCTCAGCTAATTTTAGCTACCGAAACCCCGTTCACTATCAACAGTACCACTGCTGCTACCGCAACCTCGATGGGTATCGCCGTGGATAGTAATCCGCAATTACAGCATGAGAGCAAGCTGGATCTTTCCAAGAAGAAGCCAATCCGTCCTGATGTACCAACACCTGCAACCTCTACAGCAACATCATCTGTAGAGCCAATGCCGCCAAAGAAGAAGCCGGTTGTCGAGAAGGTTTCTGAAGGTCCACCAATTGTCCCCGATCCGCCCAGAGCCAAGACTCTCCCATGCGCTGTTTGCAACAAGGTTGAGCCCACTGGGGAGGAGCATGTTTCTTGCCGTGATTGCCGCTTGACTGTTCACCGTAACTGCTATGGAGTGCAAGGCACCTGGGCCGGTAATAAGTGGCTTTGCGACATGTGCTCTAACGACCGCAGTCCTTCGATCTCAACGACCTATGAATGTGTGCTGTGTCCCGTATCCTGGACAGAACATGAACTCATGGAAACCACCAAGAACACCAGCCGCAAGAAGTCAGACCGCGACAAGGAGAAAGAAAGACTGGAGAAAGAAATGGTCGTGGAAGCTATCAAGTTGTATCGTCAGCGACAGGAAGCAGTTGGAAAACCTACCGGGCCTCGTGAACCCTTGAAACGCACGGCTGGCAACAACTGGGCTCACGTTTTATGTTCATTGTTGACCCCGGAGGTCAAGTTTGGGGATGCTAGAGAACTGGAGCCTGCTGAGGGCTTTGGTTCTATCCCTAAGGACCGATGGCGGCAGGTGTGCAAGATTTGCAAGTCTTCAAAGGGCGCTTGCATTCCATGTCACTCCTCTGGATGTCATGCTCATTTCCACGTCGGTTGTGCCTTCCAAGCGCAATACCGATTTGGTCTTGATGTCGCACCCGTAAAAGGCTCACGGAAAGACAGCCCCCAAACCATTCGTCTTGGCGGTGAGCTTGGTGTAGCTACCCCGGTTGTCTACTGTCCTAGCCACACCGCGCCTTCTACCCTCCACGACCTCGGCGAAATGACCGGACAGAATAGTCTCAATGCTCTCCAGTTGTTTGCTCAAACATACAAGCAGGCAGATCTCACGCTCACCGGTACATCTAGAAAGGCAGCATACGTCCAGCAATCGGTTGCCGTTCCACATCATTCTGCAGTAAACGCTGCCTCGCGACGAGCTTCTACGAGCAATGGGCTGCCGCCAACCCCCAGGGATACCCACAAGCCACAGCCGACGCCAACTGAGCCTGGGCCCGATGACATGGATATTGACACGGAGGAACGGCCAGCTCCACGTCCGATTTCTGGGATTGCGACTGCAGCAACCGCACGCAAATGTGTTCGCTGTGCAAGTGACTTCAGTCCCAGATGGTGGCCGAGTGTACGACACCCAACCCACCGAGGAACTTTGGCGAACGGAGTGGGAGCAAACCCGAGCTTCCAAATTTTTGCACATGGATCTCCGTTCCCGCACGTCAATGGAGATGCTGGAGAGTCTACATATGAATGCCATAAATGCCATTTGAAGAACCCCACGCCAGCAGAACCTGTGCCCGAACCCCGGCCTTCGCCTTATCCTCCAGTCCAGGCTCCGGCTCCGGCTCCGGCTCCGGCTCCAGTACCACCTCCAGCTCCGGCACCAGCTCAAACACAGCCTGCGCCTCCACCTCAACAACGTCCTATGCTTCCGATGGGCGCCCCCCACCCTCACCAATTTGTGCAGCACAATCATCCACCTCCTCCAGCTAGTGTTCTCGGACGGCCTCATCCCCCTGCTCACTCCCACTCGCACGGTGCTATCCCAGGATACCCGCCGCGATATGAGCAGCGACCGCCACCAAACGATCCGAATTTGCGCAATGGCATGTCGCCTCGTGCTTATTCTGCTGTGCCTCAGCCTCCACCCCCACATCATCTGGGGAGCTATTCTCCTGCCCATCCTGCCCATCCTGCCCATCCTTCCCACCCTTCCCATTCTCCCCATCCTTCCCACCCTGCCCATCCAGCTCACCCTGCTCATCCTGCTCATCCCGCTCATCCTCCTCATCCTCCTCATCCTGCTCACCCCGTTCGTCCTGCTCATCCCTCAAACCATCATCCTCCGGTCCCTTCTCCATCACACTACCCGCATCCTGGTCCCCCCGGGCCTCCATCACAACAATATTCGACTCATCAGAGTCCATATGGACCGATGCCAGCGCGCTCCCCGCACATGTCACAGCCTCCTCCACGATCATACGCAGCAGCCTCTGCATCCCCGCCTATTGTGCAGGCGACGATCAATCGATCGCCACAAACCTCATTGAGTGCGCTGAATGGTGGTCCGCCGCCACGCATGTACTCTGTCGATCGTGGCTTAGGTGCACCGTCTCACTCGCCACCCGTTGCTCAGGCCCGTCTTGACCCGCGCGGACCTACGCCGCCTATTCGACCGGAGAACACACCCCCGTCTCACATGGGACCTACCAGTGCCAGTCGACACCCAGGAGTGAACGGCACAAGCGCTGGTTCGGGTGCAAGTGCAAGTCCATCACTCAAGAATCTCCTTTCTTGATCGCGGACCTCATCATGCTTTCTTCTTCCTCTTTAATGATTCCGGGGCCGAGGTTCCCTAATTGTATGATAGCTATGCCTTTCTTTTCTTCCAGTTTCTCTTCACTATTTTCTTTTTTTGCATATGCGCGGTCTAGGAATGAACACTTATTTGGGGTGTTTTCCCTCTCTTCTGCATGTTTCCAATCCATGTTCCCCAATGGTTGGGTTGGGTGCCATATTTAGGCTGTTTGTTGTTATGACTTCCTACCGTTTGTCCTCTTCAATTTTTTTTTTCTTTTACCTCTTCATCTTTCTATGCCTCTATTTCTTTCTGTCATCTCGGCGTCTCGATTACGGAAAAAGCTGCGGAGTCGAATGCTTACGCACCATGGAAGGAATCGTATCAATGGATTGCATGGAGTGGGCTGGGCTTATGATGATTTACATTCCCCCTTTGTTCATGGTTAGAAGAATTGACTGTATTGTTTCTCTGTCAGTCTATAATTGCGAGTTACTAGTAGCTTCCAACATTGAAGACTTCACTATCATAATTAAGACAATTCCATGATACAGTAGGGTATCCAGGAAGTTGACAGTCTTTGTTCACAAGTAGAAGAATGTTTACATTCTGTACTAGTATGTTCTAGATTCCCCTCACCTCTCTCCAACTTCATGCTCTAGTAGATCCTTCCACTTTTGGATCGAGATACTCTGCTCAATTGCCGCTTGGTGTGCCTCCCTGGTCTATTCGAGTAACAAGATGGAGGTATGAATGCTGGTAGGGCCAAAGATACAGCAGGAAGATGTTGAATCATTGTCATATCATTCATAGCTGCTATGAACAATTCAACAGCTCCCAAGCCCTGGAGGTCGATGCCGATTAACCGTATCAATCACAATAGTGGAACAAGAATGCATAAGAAATAGCCTAATGGGTAATACGGGTGGATCATCTCCGCTGACAAATGCATGCTTAATCCACCGTATTCTGCAGACTGCAGACAATCAATTCTTACGTGTGAAAACGAAGGCTCCACAAGTCTTGAGCGGGGACAAGTATTACAAGGAAAAAAGAAGGAGAAAAAAAAAACCTACATCCCTAACTTCAACTTGACTTCCAAAATTCTTCTACTCCTTACACCTCACATCACATCACATCACATCAAACCATAATCCCATTCCAAGCTCCCCAAAATGTCGACAATGCGCGCGATCGGTACGTACCCGTGCCCCACTTCAACCCCTCCCTCATCTACATCTTACACATGGTGAGAGACCAAAAAAAAAAAGAGTCTCGATTTGGCTTGAATTCAATTCGGAACAGGCGGTTGAACATGGTCATGCCATTTATCCAACGGCGATCCAAATCCCAATGAAGCTATCATCGCCGCGATGGACAAATTTACGCTAACGCACGTATACTAGGTGTGAAAGGCGGCAAGGGCCCCGCCACCGCTCTCTTCGTAGATGAAATCGCCAAGCCGGTCCCTGAGGCCGGGCAGGCGCTTATCAAGGTGAAGGCATTTGGATTGAACCGGATGGACTTGTTGCAGCGTGAGGGACTGTATCCTCTTCCGCCGCAGGCCCCTGCTACCCTTGGTGTCGAGTTCTCGGGAGTCGTGGAGGGGCTTGAGGTTGGGGGTAAAGCTTGTGATTTTAAGATTGGGGATGAGGTCTTTGGACTTGCTTATGGAGGTATGTGATTGTTGATTTTTCATATTTTTTTTAATCTTTGATTTCAGAATGCCAAGGAAGGATGGAATACTGATTATGGGTGGGGTGATATAATAGGTGCTTACGCGGAGTACATTGTTGTATCGACCAAGATGCTGGTTCACAAGCCAGCTCATCTGTCGTGGGAAGTGGCTGCCGGAATTCCCGAGGTATGTTTTCCAAGCTACAGATAATTTCCTACTATATCCCTACAATTCAAAGGTCAGATGTTTGGAAACCCCCTGCTTACGCTCCAAACAGACCTGGATCACTGCCACCCAAGCTCTCTTTCTGATTGGTGACTTCCAAGCGGGCCAATCAGTGCTGTGGCACGCCGGAGCTTCATCGGTTTCCATCTCGGGCATTCAGCTCGCCAAGGCCGAAGGGGCCAAGGCGATCTACGCCACAGCGGGATCTCAGGAGAAGATTGATTTCCTGGAGAAGGAGCTGGGAGTAACCAAGGCGTTCAACTACCGCACCGACGATTGGGCCGCGGAGATTCAAAAGGTCACGGGCGGCACCGGAGTGGACCTGACGGTGGACTTTATCGGCGCGACTTACTTCCAGGGCAACCTGGACGTGGCGGCGCGCGATGGTCGGGTCGTGTTGCTGGGGCTGATGGGAGGAGGTAAGCTGCCGGAGGGGGTGAACATTGCACCGTTGCTGTTTAAGCGGGTTCGGGTGGAGGGGTCTACGCTGCGTAGTCGGGATCTGCCATACCAGCAGAAGCTTCGGGACAGCTTGGTTGAGCATGCGCTGCCGAAATTCGAGGATGGAACGTTCAAGGTGTTTGTGGAGAAGGTGATGCCATTTGAAAAGATTGCGGAGGCGCATCAATTGCTGGAAAGCAATACGACCAAGGGAAAGATTATCTGTGTGTTTGAGTAAAAGCCACGATTTTCGTCTTATTCCGCTGTATTCCGCACGGAGGGAATGACTTATTTCCACAGAAAGTACTAGTACTGACGAAACGGGAGAAACATTGAATTACATACTAGTCTTTCGCTAAGAGATAAAAATGAACAAAGCATATGGATTTTGCCTCCATCCTGATCGACAATGAACGGTGGATTTCCCCCGCTTTGAAGCTTAAGACAAAAGGCAAAAAAAAAAAGAGGGAAAAGCTTGAAGAGATTCCAAGAGAACAGTACTAAGACGAGATTGGGCAAAATAGGGGAGTCAATGAGATCACAGGTCAGTGTGGCATGCATATTCCCCGGTGGAGATGACCCCACATGTAGAATTAGATTAAGTTGTACCGTTTCACACGTTGCATTTGCCCCCTATATGAGTGAAGAAGCCAATTATTCAACGTAGCTGGTGATTCGATCTGCAAGAACTTTTCTTAGTTTCTTAGCTTTTCTTAGTTTCTTACTTAGTTTCTTAGTTTCTTAGTAATTGTTTCGTAACCTTGGAACCTGTAACTACTTGTAACTACTCGGTACTGCGTATTGAGGTTAAATTGGCAGGCGGTCAAGGTTCAGCTGACTTCAAATGCTAGAAGATCCCCACTTGCTACACCAATCATCTTTTCTCCTGTCTCGAGTATCATCACTGGTGACTGGCCTGTTTAGTGATGATTTGGGAGTCCAATTGAAGTCGCAGTGTGTCTTTTGCTCTCGGATCAATCTGCATTTAATTTGATGATACGAATGGCTGGTTGGGAAGCTCATTCCAAAGAGGCCTGGAAAGAGGACATAGTGTCACCTGTTACAAGTGCCAGAACTTCCAAGGTTCTTTCCGTGGGTATGCTTGATTTGAATATTCAAATGTTTGGATAATCTTAGTTCATTCAGTGCATAAGTCAAATGCATCCACAGATATACTTTTTCAGCTGAATATGGACCTTTTTTTTTCTTTTTCTTTTTCAAGTTACTAGTATATGGTCTAATCTCCCCCGACGGACTCCCCGGAGCCTCGAATGAGATCCTGCAAGGTCACTCTAACCAATCAGAGAAAAGGAAGATCCCGGAGACTTTTGCTGAGGTAAGAAGTGGGCCTTCTAGAAAGAACAGAAAAGGGAAAGGAAATAAAAGGGGAAAAAAAAGGGAAAAAAAAAAGAAAGAAAAAAGAAAAAAAGAGAGAGAAAGAAAGAGGCGTCACGGGATCCACCGTAGGCAGTGATCGAGGCTCTTTGTGAAAGAGATTAAACGAGAAAGGATCAAGTCGACAGTATAGAGAATAGAGAAGAGGATTTCCAAGGTAAAAAAGAAAGTACCAAACGAAGATCCCGTGTCACATTTTCTCTTTTTTTCCCTTTTTTCCCTTTTTTCCCACTTCCCACTTTTAAGGAAAAAGAAGACCCCGTTCCTTCTGGAAGGAAAAGAAGGAAAAGAAAAAAAAAAGCCCCAAAGCCCAGAATCCATTACACCATAATTCCCCATCTTCCCTTTGATCCACTTGAAACACATCATGTCGTCTTAATTCATTTCTCTTTTTTTTTCCCTTTTTCTCTCTCCCCTATATTACTCTACGAACCCTTCAACTCACGTGGCGTCCAATTTCCTACCTTTCACCCCCGGCCCTGAACGACGCGCGCAAGACGTTGGGGGTTTGTCTCGGAACGTGCAGTCCGCCAACGCGACTCGGCATTGCTGCAGGACACAACTGCATTGTTCGCTTTCTAGAGCCCTTCTAGTCGTCTTCTAGTCGTTCTTTCTTAACGGGGCTTAACTCTCCTGCGTCGCTACCTATCCCGGCTTCTCGACTTCGTTTCTTTCCCTCTTTCGCCGCTCGTTCTTTCCTCTCTTCTCGTCCAACACCAACCCCCCTCTTCCACATCTTTCCCTGAGACCCCGACGATCCATATCCGTGATCCTTCAACCGCTGATTTCCTATCACACATCTGCCATTTCTTTGATTGAACCTTTTCGTCTCAACTACTATCCTATCTCTATTCGCTCTCTCTCTCTCTCTCTCTCTCTCTCTTTCCACCTCCCCCCGCCCGGTGAGCCATATGCAAACCAGGCCAGGTTGGATTTCTTCACTTTCCCTTTCCCTTATTTTTTGGTTGCGCTCCTGTGACGCTGGTGGCCTCCCCGGTTCTCTGTAACATCATGGTGGACCGTGTGGAATGCTCGGGCGTTTATATTGACGATCGGGTTCGGTCGGAGCGATGGGTGCGCCGCAACTCCATCGCAACTTCGACCGTGTCTGAAGCCTCGTCCTTTAATGTGCCCGAAGAACCCGAGGCCTTACAGGCCGATGTAGAACAACTATTAGATGTCTGCAAGAAGAGTACGTTCCCCCTGATGCCCTCCCCAAGAAAGAATTTCGCCCCAGGTCGCATGGGGGGGGCAAAAGAAATCCAACTAACATTTCCATCAAGTCTACCTTTGCCAGAGCGGATCCTCCTTTGCGACGAAATTGGCTGAACTCAGCGACCGTTCAGGCAGCGATTGCACCCCGATATTCGCTTTCTTTGGTATCGACTTTGGCGGCGACGAATTAAATCTTGCCCGAAGAAAGGCCAGTCGGGCCTCGTGGATGGATAATGGGCCCCCATCACCCGGTTCAATTCAACGTACCTTTACCTTTTCCTCCCACAACGACGAGGCCGCGGGCCTAGGACTACTCTCCGGTGTTTCCAACGATATCCAAGTCCAGGACGGTCCCAATTTGGTCGTCCCAGTCGCCATCCTTCGAGATTCGACCTCAGAGCCGGAAGCCCCATCAGACCCGACGAGTGAACCCCAACCGCGAAACCCTGTAACATTGGAACACAAGCAGATCGCTCGGTGCCTTGATGCCGGTGCTATCGACGTCCTCACCACCCCGCTCGACCGGTCTCGGATTCAAGGCTTGGTAGTACATGCTTATCGTACCCGTCGCGCAGCACAGAAGGACATGTCGCGATTTTTGGCCCGAAAGAAATTACGCAAGTTGTCTTGGGTAGGTGTACATGATGAGGAGCCTTATTCATACCTGCGAGAGGCCATGGTGGCGAAATTGATGAAGGGAATCTGTAACCCCGAGGAGATTGTCGATGAATTCCAGGAACGAGATCTCATTATCAAGCCGGAGAGAGCAATTTTCATCAAGGAGCAAATAGGCCAGTGGAACTTCTCCGCCCATGACTTTTCTGAAGATGAATTGGTTTATGCGGCGTGCAAAATGCTCCAACATGCCTTTAAACTCCCCGGATTGGAGCAGTGGTACTTGACACCGGGTGAACTTCAGACTTTCTTACTAGCATGCCGTGCAGCCTACAACTCCTTTGTTCTCTATCACAATTTCCGCCACGCCATTGATGTGTTACAATCGGTCTTTAATTTCCTGCTTCAGATCGGGGCTTTACCTCCCTACGGATCTACTGGTCCGCCTGTTGAAGACAAATCTCCGATTGCCACGTTACTCTCTCCTTTCGATTCTCTCACTCTACTCATCTCCGCTATTGGACACGACGTCGGCCACCCAGGTGTCAACAACTTTTTCCTTGTCAAACTTAACGCTCCTTTGGCACAACTATACAACGATAACTCCGTTCTCGAAGCATTCCATTGCGCAGCTTTCTCCCAAATTCTTCGTCGTCACTGGCCCGCTGCTTTCAAGGATAAGCAGCTCCGAAAGTTGCTCATCAGCTCCATTCTGGCGACTGACATGGGTGTTCACCAAAAGTTTATGCAGCGAATGGGCTCGCTACAGGAGAAATACTATGAGAGTGGCAAGTCCGTCGATCTCTGGAAACTTCAGGACGTTGAGATGTATAAGACTCTGGTTTGTGGTCTCTTGATCAAATGTGCCGATATCAGTAACGTCGCCCGACCCTGGCGTGTCGCTGAGAAATGGACTCAGATTCTGCAGGAGGAATTCGCCAACCAAGGCGAGATGGAGAAGGAAGTCGGCATGGAGACTGCCTTGTTTGGTGGGCCGCCGGAGTTGGGCAACATCTATAAGCTCGCCACAGGTCAGATTGGCTTCATGTCAATCTTCGCGCTCCCACTTTTCGAGGGCGTCTCCGACCTTTTGCCGCAACTGCAATTCACTGCGGATCATATTCGCGGCAACCAAGCCCAGTGGCAGGAGTTTGCCAATGCTGAGCTGCAGCAGCGGGGTCTATCGGTTGATGGTCCTGTCTCAGCGGCGGTCTCTCCTCGCTCCACAAGCCCCGTCCGACCAACCAACTCCAACGATACCGTAAGGGCCTTGGCAGAATCAGATGAAAGTCGAGAGGATCCTCCGTCGGGATCTTCAGAGGAGACGGTGTCGCAAGAAGCTTACAACGAGAACACCATCGAGCCAGTTGTTTCTCCTGATACTCCCGGCCCGCAGATTGAGATCACTGGAACTCCGATGGCCCTTGACATGTCGTCTCGAAAATCCTCCAATGCCATGCCGGATTACTCGTACTTCTCTCGCCCTGTCGCAGCGGCTCAATCACATCGGGCTTCCATTGGAGCCACTTATCAGCCTCCCGTTGCAGACACGAGTGATGCTTCAACAGATCCTGCGGTTCTAGCTGCCGTCTATTACGCCAACTCGCTGTCCAATCCCGGTACTGTTTCGCTACCCACCACCGAGCGTGACAACGTAGCCGAATCGGGTACCGAGCGACCCAGCAGTTCCCGCCAAGGCCCTTCAAGCTCCCAGCACCACGCCCACCACAGTTCCTCTGTTCGCACCTCTGGGCCGTCTAGCTCCAACCGCAATAGCTGTACACGTACCCAAAGCATCAGTGCCTACAGCAACAATATGACTCCTATCTCCCCCGCAACCAACGCTACTAGCTTTTTAGCAGTGGACAGTGGCGACGAGAGCAAGCAGCGCATCTCAGATGATAGTGCTCCCCAAAGCGATGCTGGTGGTCCAGATGATAGCAGCACCCGGCCTAGCACGTCGTATGCTTCAAACGTGGAAGACCTTGAACACAGCAATTATAGCCCCGGTCATAGCTCTGGGATCGCCCGATCGGAGGATGGCAAGGATTACCATGCTGCTCTTAATGGTACTCCGAGCCATACACAGTCTACTACGACCGGCGAAAGTATCAAGAACGAGCAATATGCTCAAGGAAACGGTGGCGAGCGGAATGGCAATGGGGCGCGCCGGCTTCCGAAGAAACGCAGTCGACTACGTCTTGCATTCTGGAAACGCCGCAATCACCATCAACAGGAAGTCCACGGCGAAAGCTAATTTCCGTTTCCTCCCCTCCTTAAATCCTGCTGGTCGTTTCTTCTGCTTCTACACTGTATTATGCGGTCATGGTTCCATGAACGGTGCATTCTTATTTTTGCTTTTTCACTTTTTGCTTTTGGTGAAGCGCGCTGATTTTCACGACTCTGCCATGGGAGTCCTCGGGTATATGCCGTTGTGATATATGAGTTGGCATATACCAGACTCCTTTGGTCTACTTTCCCTCCTTTCCCCTCCTATTCCTACGATCCAAATGATATCAATGATGGAATTGTTGGCACGATCACGTCGGGCCTCGGCTCCGATAAAAGATGGCGAATGCGATGGGCTTGTCTGAAATGCACAGTCACAGACAAAGCCCAGTGGATGTTTATATCGCACATTTTTTCGTTAAAATGATAGTGGACGACCGTACTATTTACGGATCCGGCGCTGGCGGCTTGTTTTCTCTTCCTCTACTTCCTTCATTTTCATTTTTTTTTTCTTGTTTCGGCTTTCGCCTCTTGGTACTTTGTACTTTGCATCGGGTCCCTGCTACCCGCTTCTCTATGTGATGATCATGGACATGCTCGACGTTTTGGATTTTTCTTTGTTTTTTTGTTTCTGGTTTGTTTGTTTGGAGGCTACAATTGGCTTTTGGGTGGTCATTTTAGAACTTGGATCCGGGGCTGGTGGCGTTGATTGTTCTGTCTTAGGACCTTTTACGCTTGTGGGATCTGAGATAAAAACCTGTATCTCTTATATCTTTTCCCAATACATGTCTATATTCTTACTGAATTTCCCTTATGCTCGTAGACTAATGCCGATCACTACAAATCTTATGTATGCAAGCCTCTGGTTATTTTCAAGGTCATAGAATATTTAATATTGCATTTTGTAAATTGAGGTACTGAAGATCTAGTACCTCATACGCAATCCTCACATACTTCCTTTTTCTCTCCCGCAACCTGCTTTTCCTTTTCTTCTTCCTTCTCTTCCTTCTTCTCCTCCTTCTCCGCTTGCTGCTTCAACGCCCGATCTGTATGTCCCAAATCTCTTTCCGGGGCAATAACATTCCTCACAAGAGATTTCAGAGCCTTGACCTCTGCAGAAAAAGAAGTAACCAGTTAGTATAGAACCTTGGAAATGAAACGTCCAGGCTTTTGTCTCGGAGTTTATGAAAATTTTCTGAACGACGTTGATAGATTTGTAGTCTCTAGATCATATCCAAACTTACCAGGAAATCCACCATCTCTCTTGCGATCCCAAAGAATAATTTCTTGAGTCTTGGCCTCACCTCCGCTGGCGCTTTCTGTCTCCGCATGCCAGATCGTCACGGTGAATACTCCACCTGTCATGGGGACGAGGGCGACTTCGCCTAGATCTGTGCCGAAGGTTGAGAGGAGTTCTTGGGCGAACTATATGATATGTATAAGTCAGTTCTCAAATATGACTTTAACCCATGGAATTCCATCAAACAGCCTGGCACGTTGCGTATGCAAAGTACTAAGCATGTATAACATGTCACCTACATAGGCAGCCCGTAGCATCCACCGACACTGAGTACAGAACTTGATAGAGATGCGTGGGAGATGAACATGTTCCAGGGATGTAAGTCCAGGCTCCGCGACAGGCTTGGCTACAGGCTTAGTCAATCCTGTAGTCACGATGTTACCAGCATTGGCCGACGTTGGTTCAGTCATGTTGAAGCTGGTATCAAAGTTGTGAAATCGGAGGCAGTTTGAGAGGGGTGATTGTGTTAGATATGTAACCGAAATAATCCAAGGTGTGAAGTCCGGAGAAACAGAGAAAATGGAAAAGGCGGATTGGTCAAGGCTCAATCTTTAGTTGGACTTGCTTCGTCAATGATTTACTGATGGTCAAGCGATGAATTTGGTGGTGGGGTGATGTCAGCGGGGATTGGCAATGGATTGCCTGATTCGGATGGGTTTGCGCTGCATCTCCCCGGGTCCTGACAGTAGACTAGGTTGTGAGGTCAGTTAACCCATGCAAAGGAATCTAGTAGCTTATATGACTATGAGGCTTAAATCCATTGAAAAAAGGCCTAGATAGAATTGAAGGTCGATTTTTTTTTTCTGGATTTGCAATATTCTTTTTCAAGACAGCACTTGAGGCTTCTAGAACTGTTACGAATGCACACTGGGAATTAGAACGGTATTGTATTGGTCATTGGATGCAAATCGAATCTATGATACACGAATGGCAACCGATTCTTGTCTTTTCAGACAAAGATGATTTTGAGTAACCCAGAAACATAGGAAATTGGCTTCAAAACAGAGGCGACAAAGGGGGAATGTTGCGGTAGAAGAGACGAAGTAGAAGTAGAAGTTGTGATAAAAAAAAGTCGAAAAAATGATAAGAAGAAGAAAGAGTAAAAGAGACAGGGCTACACAGGGCGAATCGTCACGCGCCGCTGTGGCCAGAGATGAAGTTAAGTAGCCAAGAAAGTAGCTGATGTGCCCGTAGGATCCCGGTGCAGTCGAAGTGGTCGTGCAAGGCCAGCAGACGATTTCTTCAGGAGAGCGTCACGGGTCCGCTGATCGACACCCAGTGATTAAGCGATCGCAACTTTTGAGATATTTTGCGAATCCAAAGAAGGGGGGAAGGTGGTGATTTGGGGTGAGAAAAAAAAAGGCGATCATCAGGAGGCGAGGCGGTAGATCCGGGGATTAAGAAGAGGTTGGGGGTGAGAAGAATGAAAGAATCAAGAGAGGAACAGGGAAAATCGTGTCGTGGCGATGAGAAGGATATCGTCATTAAGACCATTACATGACGGTGCAGCAGCCATTTCCTTGCTGCTGGGGAGCGTAAGGATCTTCCCGCTTCTCGACCTGGAGCAAGTGGAACGGTTAGCGATTTGCGCGTGTGCGCCCGGGGAAGAAAAAGCACGGTCGCATACCTGACCCCATACGGAGGGAACCATGAAGTCGCGGGTATTGTTGCAGTAGGCGATGAGACTAGAGGAACAAAGAAGGTATGTTAGAAGGGGAGGGGGTACTTGATTTGAGTGGTTCTGCTTGCGACAAAGGGGGTTTATCAACTCACGAGAGCGCGGCCTCGGACACCTTGACCCGTGGACGGTCCAGATCCTCCTTCAGACGGGCATTCAGCTCAGTCAATCGACGGTACTTCAAGTCGGCAACACTTTGCTTTTTGTTCTTGACATCACCCCCAGATCGCAGTTCGTAGGCGGCCATTGTGACGGCGTGTGGGATGGTGGATGGGAGGTAGGTTCGCGGTAGAAGAGAAAGGGGGGTTTTCGGATCAGAGGGGGTTGGACTTAGAAACCGGTAAACTGGGTACGGGGGGGGGCCAAGTGTCCACACAAGGGGGGTCCAGTAGGTAATTTGGTTGGATTTTTTTTTTAAGCGCTTTGCACTAGCATAACAAAGAAAAGGAAAGGAAAAGAGAGAATGAGTTAAGGAGGCTGCAGGACCAAAAGAAGGGATTGGAGGTCGTTAGAAATCGTTCAAAGAGGGATTTTCTCCGTTATTATTTTTTCTACTCTTTGTTAACTGGGGTCCGTGTGGCTTATTCATCCCGGTATAGGTACTTTTCCCACACTATTAAACGGGTATCTTCAATAGTAAGGTCATAAGTACTGATACTTCCGCACCCTAAATCTGACCCATCCAAGTATGTACTTTGCTGTACTCTCGCTGTACTCCGTACAGAGTACAGCTGGAGTGAGACGGCCCCGAAAAGCAATTGTTCACTTTGGGGAATTGTAAAGAAAGTGAAATTCGAAATTCCACGTGTATTGATAAATCTTGGTTTATTTAGTGAAGTTTGTGAGTTCGAAACACTATAATTGAACATACAGTATTAGTTATGTAGTAGTTATATTATAATACGATGTATACTCCTATCCAACAGCTTCTTTATTGACGTTACAGGTACGCATCTTTCAGGTGTCAAGGTGTCGATCATCGACTGCCATAAGTTGATTGGACTGTTTCACGTGACTGCCCCATCGCTTAGTCCCAGGTGGGAACAGTCACCCGCGAATTTTCGGTTCACGCACAACAGGCCCTTCCCTTCCCCTCCAAGTCAATCGGGACTTCGCGTGGCAGCTTTTTAATTAGGTTCTTGGACCCCTGCCCGTGTGCAAACCGCTGCTCAAATTTCACCATTTTCATTTCCGCCAAAAACCACCCAAAAACCCGGAAAAACCCTCAAGGGGTGGATTACCCATAATGCCGCCACCACCGCATATCAAGCCTGAGAATGTTCTCAAGGTTGGTGATCACGATCGACTGGATAAGATATCAGCATAACTTTTTGTATACTTACTTCTCTTCTTACTTGAACAGAGAGCTCAGGAACTCATCGCCGTCGGTCAGGCTCCCGCTGCCCTGACCGTCCTGCACGAACATGTCACCTCTAAGCGTACCCGCAGCAGCCCAATCGCTTCCCTCGAACCGGTTATGCTCCTCTTCGTCGAGTTGTCTGTTGAATTGCGCAAGGGAAAGGCGGCCAAGGATGGCCTGTACCAGTACAAGAACATCGCCCAGAACACCAACGTCGGAACCATCGAGGTCGTCCTGAAGCGCTTCATCGAACTCGCCGAACAGAAGGTCACCGAGGCCCAGGCCAAGGCCGACGAGATCCAGTCCTCCCTCGAGTCCGCTGCTCCCTCCGCCAATGTCGACGATCTGGAGGCTATCGAGACCCCCGAGACTATTCTGCTTGCCACCGTCTCCGGTGAGCAGTCCCGGGACCGCACCGATCGCGCCGTCGTCACTCCATGGCTCAAGTTCCTGTGGGAGACCTACCGTACCGTCCTCGAGATCCTGAAGAACAACGCCCGTCTCGAGATTATGTACCAGTCGACCGCTCTCCAGGCCTTCCAGTTCTGCCTCAAGTACGCCCGCAAGACCGAGTTCCGTCGTCTGTGTGAGCTTCTGCGCAACCACGTCCAGAATGCTGCCAAGTACTCTACCCAGATGCACGCCATCAACCTCAGCGACGCCGACACCCTGCAGCGTCACTTGGATACTCGCTTCCAGCAGCTGAACGTTGCCGTCGAGCTGGAACTGTGGCAGGAGGCTTTCCGCAGCATTGAGGATATTCACACCCTGCTTAACTTGAGCAAGCGCCCCGCCAAGAACGTTATGATGGCTAACTACTACGAGAAGTTGGCTCGCATCTTCTTGGTCAGCGAGAACTACCTCTTCCACGCTGCCGCCTGGAACCGCTACTACAACTTGCTCCGTCTCTCCACCGTGGCCCTCGCTACCGGCCAGAGCACCAAGAAGGAGAACCCCTCCGTGACCGAGGCCGAGGTGACCAAGGCTGCTTCCTTTGTGCTCCTTTCCGCCCTTTCCATCCCCGTCATCAGCACTACCCGCTCGCGTGGTGCTCTCGTCGATGTGGATGAGGCTCGCAAGAACAAGAACACTCGTCTCACCAACTTGCTCGGTATGGCTCAACCCCCCACCCGTTCTGTGCTGTTCCGTGATGCCCTGAACAAGGGTCTCCTCAAGCGTGTTCGCCCCGAGATCCGTGACTTGTACAACATCCTCGAGGTCGACTTCCACCCCCTCTCCATCTGCAAGAAGATCACCCCCATCCTCGAGCAAATTGGCGCCGACCCCGAGATGGAGAAGTACATTGTCCCTCTCCAGCAGGTCATCCTCACCCGCCTGTTCCAGCAATTGTCCCAGGTTTACGAGTCCGTTGAGCTCAAGTTCGTTTACGAGCTCGCCCAGTTCCCCGACCCCTTCCAGATCACTCCCGCTATGATCGAGAAGTTTATCATGAACGGTTGCAAGAAGGGTGACCTCGCCATCCGTGTGGACCACATCTCTGGTGTTCTCACTTTCGATTCCGACGTTTTCTCTTCGTCCAAGGCCATGCACGCTGGCAGCGGTGCCGGCTCCGCCGAGTCCGATGTTGCCTCCGTTCAACGCCTCCAGAACACCCCTGCTGAGATTGCTCGCTTCCAGCTTTCTCGCCTGGCCAAGACCCTGCACACCACCTGCATGTACGTCGACCCCTCCTACAACGAGGCTCGTCTGCAGGCCAAGCAAGCCGCCCAGGCCCGCGCCTTGGCTGGCACCGCCAAGGAGCACGAGCAGACCTTGGCTCGTCGTGTTATTATCGACAAGAAGAAGGAGGCTGCTACCGACGCCCTGAACCGCAAGCAGCGTGAGGAGGAGAACCGCAAGCGTATCCGCACTCAGCAGTTGCAGGATGCCGAGAAGAAGCGCTTGGCTGATGAGCAGCTTGAGCGTGAGCGCAAGCGTATTAAGGACGAGCAGGACCGCATCCGCCAAGAGGAGCTCAAGAAGCAGCTGGAGGAGCTCAAGACCGGTGTCAAGGGTATTGATATCAGCGAATTCGACATGGATGAGCTGGATGGAAACCGCTTGCGTGCTATCAAACTTGCTCAGCTTGAGAAGGAGAAGAACGAGCTGAATGACCGTGTTCGCACCACCGCCAAGCGTATCGACCACTTGGAGCGTGCGTTCCGTCGTGAGGAGATGAAGCACGTTCCTGCCGACTACGAGGCCCAGAAGAAGACTGACCTGGAGCTTTACGAGGCTCAGAAGGCCGAGACCCTTAAGGAGGGTAAGCAGAAGCACGCTGAGGCCGTTGCCCTCAAGAACCGTCTTGGTCGTCTCGTCCCAGCCTTCAGCAACTTCCGCAAGGAAGTCTCTGAGAAGCGTCACGAAGAGTTCGAGAAGCGCCGCAAGGCCGCTGAGCGCGAGTTCGAGGCCAAGAAGAAGCAGCGCATCAAGGATGTCCAGGAGCGCCGTCGTCGTGAGAAGCAGGAGCGCGAGGAAGAGGAGGCCCGCCAGCAGGAGGAGGCTGAGCGTGCTCAGCGTGAGGAGGAGGAGCGTACTGCCCGTGACGAGGAGCGCCGTCGTGTTTTGGCAGAGGAGAAGGTCCGTCGCGATGAGGAGCGTGGCAAGCTCGACGAGGTTGCCGCTCGCCAAAAGCAGCGTGAGGAAGAGGCCGAAGCACGCTTGGCTGCTCGCAGGACTGGTGGTGGCGGTGCCTACGAAGCACCTAGCGAACGTACCGCTCCCCGTCTCAACATTGCTCGTCCCACTGCTGGCTCCGGCTGGAGAGACCGTTTGGCTGCCAAGGGAGATTCCGCAGATGCCCCCGCACCTGCTCCTGCCGCCCGTGAAGAGCCCGTTGCCCGCAAGGGTGGATACGTGCCACCTCACCTCCGCTCTGGAGCTCCCGCTAGCTCTGGATCCGCCCCACCTCCCCGTGAGCCCCGTGAGCCCCGTGAGCCCCGTGATGCCCCCTCTGAGCGCTGGACGCCCCGTCAACCGCGTGAGCCCTCCGCTCAGGACTCTGCTCCGGCTTCCAAGCCTGAGGAGTCTAAGCCTGCCGCCGGTGGCCGTTGGGTGCCGAAGTGGAAGCAGCAGCAATAAGCGGCTTAATGGGTGGACGACATTTATTTCTTCTTTTCACCTACAAATTTAGGGAGGGCATCAAAAAGTGGCATCGGATGTTTTTTTCTGATTTCATATCCGGCGCATGTTTTTTCACGAACCCCCTTCTCGCAATGACTCTGTATCATCGGCCATTTTTGGCTCTGTTCGAGCCCTTTGGCTTTCTCAATTGATTGTTTTTCGCGTTTCCAGTTTAATTTCCTTTATCCCTTCGGATCACCTTGTCATCCGTGATGCCAATATCATGCTCTGCTCCATGTCTTTGGTCCCGAAATGGTCGGGATCCAGTGAATAGGATTGAAATCATTTTTCTAGACTTTTGAACTACTAGTGCCTACATATTATACTCCCCATATTCTTCTTTCATGTCCTATTGCAATGAATGCACGGCACATGCCCTGGAGGTACAGCCTTGTACTGCTCTGTTATGTACTGCTTTATCCACAGCGGAGTTTGCATCCGGACTTAACGGACTTAAATGTTCTTAGGGCTAAATTTATCTTTATGCCCAGGTGTAGAACGCCCTTCCAGCCCTTCATAGCCGGAATCTTGCAACCGAACCAGAAGTTAATGCAGCATTCAAATAGATACCGTACATGCGAGCATTATACAATGGAGATAAGTTACTACGCGGCAAAAGAATATTCAAAATGGATATCAAGTTTTCCGAAGCAGTATTATACACAATTCGGAACTTTATGACCTCTCCCATTAATCCCCCTAAGGTCCAAGGCTATAAAACCCACCATAATTCCTTCACTTAATGAAACGTTGTATTCTATTCCAATTCAACAGTGCTTGAAAGTACCAAGAATGACCCAAAACCACGCCGCTTGGCAATTGCAATGCCACACTCCCCTCCAAATCCAACCGACACCCTACCCAGAAACGCTCTCTGAAACCCAAGTCCTCATTAAAGTCCACGCATGGGCCATAAACCCAGCAGACTATATTCTCCAAGACACAGAGCTAGCCTTCGTCAGCTACCCCGTCATCCTGGGCGAAGACATCGCTGGCACAATAGTAGCGCTTGGAAATGCAACTCAATTTGCACTAAACGACCGTGTGATCGGGTTCGCGCAGGGTGCAACCAAAGGTCCTGCTATGGGCGGATTCCAGGAATACGTCGTCATAGAGTCAGAATTGGTCTGCCGGATTCCCGATTCGATGCCGTTCGAGGAGGGCGTTGTGTTGCCCTTGGGATTTTCGACTGCCGCGCATGCACTTGCAAATGAGGAGTATCTTGGGCTGGAGATGCCCGGGTCTAGGACTGGCACTTCTATTTCCACCGCTCCGGGGGACCAAGGGAAGGAATGTGTGCTGATCTGGGGCGGAAGTTCTTCCGTTGGGAGCAATGCTATCCAGTTAGCTGTTGCGATGGGACTGGAAGTTCTGACCACCGCGTCGCCGAGAAACTTTGAGAGTCTGAAAGAGCTTGGTGCGAATATGGTCTTCGATTACACGGCCTCTGATGTTGTGTCTCTCATTGCCACCGAATTAAACGCACGCTCAGGCTGTGTGAGTATAATCCAAGCAGCCGGGTTTGCAGCATCTCTGGGTCCTGTGCTTGAGATTGCGAGCTTGCTCAAAGCTGATGTTTTTGTTGTGACCACTACGCCGCTGCAAGAAGGTGTGGTTCCAAAGGGCGTCCGAGCAAAGATGCTTTTTGGAGGCAATCAGGATACTATCTTGGGACTGTGGCGAGAGTTTTTGCCCAATGCGCTTAAGGATGGAAGATATCACGCTAAGCCAAAACCGCTGGTTATGGAGACGAGAGGACTGCAGGGCATCCAGGAGGGCTATGACGTTTTGAGAGCGGGTGTTTCTGCGAAGAAAGTTGTTGTTCTTGCTTAGTAGAGTTCAAAATGTTGACTTTTAAAACATTATAACCTTGCAAATCGTTCGATTTGCTTTCAAGCATCGTTCCAAGAGGGTATCAAATACATACGGGGTTTAAAAGCCAACTTATAAATTTCAGATAAGACAAACATTTGAATCCAAATGATATAAAATACTTAGATAGTCCCGAGGGTATATACAGGTATATTGATTGACAGATCAGGGATATAAACAAGCCACCCGGGGCCGAACAAAATGACAAAATGTAGAGAAAGAACACAGCACTGCAGGGGATATCTGACAACATTTGAAGAAAGAAAAAAGGCGAACCCAAATAATAATGTTTATAACAGTCTAATGGCAGTCTAGAGAGACATTGCAAGCCATTCTAATGACACAAAATGATGTCCATGGTAGGGTTATGCGGCTGCCATCTCGGCAGATCCAAAGAGTCTCTCACGCCATTCACCGCAGACAGCTTCAAAGCCACTGACGACATCTCGACACTCCTTTCCAGCTTCGCGATCTTGAAGTCGACGATCCCAATCCCCTCGTTCGATCCACCGTGAACCTTCCTCTCGACTTTCTTCCTCGCGCCGTATATCAGAAACGAGTTCCCGCGCGGATCTTAATCGACGAGATGCCGTGGAAGTCAGCTGGCGGGATTCGTAAAGGGTGTCGCTTAGACCGCGAAGGGAGTGGGTAATGTCTGCGGTTTGAGAGATAAGAGCTTGGAGAGATGCAAGCGGATTGGCGGATGCTTGTGATGGTGTGGCTGGTCTGGAGTCCCGGTGGATTTGTTCGGGGAAAGGATAGGGAAGGTTGGGCAAGAGGCCCTCGTCAATCAGAGGCATAAGGGAGTCAATGGCGTCGTCGGTGAGGAGAGGAAATGAAGAAAATAGAAGTGGGTGGATAAGAGATTGAAGAATGCGGGTTTGGTGAGTAAGGTGAGATGTGATAGATGTATGGGCAGTGATCAACCTAAAAAATAGCCATGGTTAGATCCAGCGAGTTCCGATGCCATTGTCGTTTAGTGCTAGGAACACATACCTCATGGCACTGTTCTCAATTCCACTCTGTCCACCTAGATCCCTCAGCGACTCTACTGTCCTTTGAATGACATGGTCATTCTCGCTGCCATTATTCTCGATACCGCGTCGCGCAAGGCTCTCGATATCGGCCATCTGGCTTTCCAATGCGGGGGAGAGATCGGCCGCCTCTTCGAGATCTGAATCATTCCCATAGTCTGAACCGTCATATTGGGATTCCTGCCGTCGATGCTGTCGAATTTGGTCGGCTCGCAACCTGTTTCTGGCTGGAGAGTCTGTAGGTGACTGGGAGCGCATGTCGCGCACCGACTGTAGATATGCGTCCTCGCCGTCGCTCTGGTCCGTTCGTTGGGATCCAGTCGCATTCTCCTGCCCGGAAGCATATCCGTAACCATCTTCTTCTTGTTCCCATGCATCCGCTAGCTCGTCGGCAAGATTCCCAAGACCACTCCCGCCTGCGTCGGCGGAGAAATCTACCGATTCCCGATGGAATCCATTCATGCCATTCAGGGTTTGGCGGGACAAGATTGGGGATGGAGGCGCCGAGTGCCGGGGCGTTCGGGGCTCCGTAGGGCTCTCTGGGGCAAAAACATTGACCCCTGGGGCCCCTGGTGAGATTGGAGAGTCGTCCATGTTGGAGGGGTAGCGGTGAGCGAGTTTCAGGGGAGACGGAGGGAGGGGCATCGGAAGGACAGGAGTTCTGAGTCTCCAGATAAAACGAGAGATATAAAGATATTTAAGTATTCTTTGGAGAAGAGAATGAATGAGAGTGGTAGTCTCCTCAGAAAAGACAATAAGAATAAAAGAAAGAAGTAGACCAACAACACACAGTATTGGGGTCCTAGGGCGGTGATGGAGGTGATTGTTGTTTCAATGCCGAAAGATGTCTTGGAAAGCAAAGTCTATCGCGTCATCGCATATGTAAAGTAGTACACAAGCAAACCAGCGCAGGAGCAGAAAAGCAAGGACAGACACAGACCAGCTCAGCCCGCGAGTTAAGTCGGATTATATACAGCGTAATGTCGAAAAGTCTCGCGTTACTGGTGGAGCCACCGCCTCGGCAGAAAAAAAGACGTTTCAATCGCAATCACCAACAAACCCCACATTCTTTCCCCTCGATATCGTGGTTTGGTGGCTGATTCAAGATGAGCGCTATTACACGCATGTCCCCACTGGACTTGCTATCCTTGAACCTTACCAACCTGGACCCTTTGACGGAGAATTATGACCTCGGCTTTTATTTGAACTACCTCACAAAATGGCCGTCACTGTTTAGCGCGGTGAAAGATCGCGATGCAGGCGTTGTTGGCTACAGTAAGTACTTTGGTCTTTTCTCCTTCAAAAAGAGGACATCATATACTAACCAATTGGCTGCAGTTATGGGCAAGCTTGAAGAACAACCCTCTCATATGCGACAGTCTGAGCACTATACCCCATGGCACGGTCATATTACAGTGTTAACTGTTGCACCCGCCTGGCGCCGAATGGGCCATGCAAGTGCACTTACTGAGCAACTGGAGCGCGGATCGGATATAAACAATGCCTGGTTCGTGGATCTCTATGTCCGCGCAGGTAACAAAGTGGCAATAGATATGTACAAAGGAATGGGGTAAGTGCATATCAAGCATTTCGCGGTATCCCAAAATCGTGCTAACATGGCATCCTATAGCTACTCGGTCTTCAGGCGAGTGATCAGTTATTACAGTGACGACCCAACGGGCATGTCAGACAGTGGAGAGGATGCGTTTGATATGCGAAAGCCATGCAGTCGAGACAAAAAGCTGGAACATGTACGAGAAAAGGGCGAAGACTTCCCTGTACATCCCCAGGATGTTTCATAACCCTACCGAGGTCGACTTGAATGATGCAGTTGATAGTCATGAGCATATATTAGCAAAGAACACAAGCATCATCTATTAATTTATTGGACAAAGTTACTCCGACTTGTAACTACTTGAAAACACCTGGTGCATCAACTACATATCGCGCGTGCGTACCTACCGGATACTATGTGCATAGGCTGGTTAGAAGAAATACCATTTGTTCTATTTCCATATCTGTATGTATTAAATTATTGATTTTGAAATTAGGTAATGGTCTTGCCTTTATAAAGTTGGTAACAATGAAGACATTGGAGGTCTATTTCAACCTCGACCTGGAGAACGCCTCTCTATATGCAAAAAAACTTTTAGGCTGCAAATGACAAAAGCTAGGCTATTCACCACAATGGTGTATGCCGCCCTTGTCAATGTTCAGTAATGCAAAGCACTGATCCCTCTTAAAATATGAGGACAGGCAAGATGGAGGGTATCGGATAGCGGACGATTAAACTGGTGGCCAGGTTGTCTGGAGCTGTGCAGGGTATCACCTTAGGGGACATGACCTCAATGGATGAAGTTGCTCTCAGGCGGGCTCGAGGATCGACTCAAGTCTTAGAAATCAGATGTGGGCCCGACCGCACAAATCTCAAAGTCGCCATAAGGACAGCGGAAGAAATGAGGCAGCAGGCCGTGAAGAGCTGCACGCCAAGGTAGCTACCAGTGCTGCTCAGAATGGCACCACCGATGGGAGTACCGATCAGCAGACCAATAGAGGTGACAGCAAAGACCTGACCAAGACGAGTGCCGAGGTCACGCACGTCAGGAGTCATGTATGCCATGACAACCGGGGGCATCGACACAAAACCACCGGAGAAAAATCCATACATGACAGAAAGAATGATGATACCAGGGATGGTGTGGACACGAATCCATACAAAGGCCAAGATTGCAGTGATGGTCACCGCCGGGGTGAGCATATTGAGAGGGCCAGTGTGATCAGCAAGGAAGTTTGGTCCAACACGACCGAAAGTGGAGGCAGCGTTAAGAATGGACAGCAAATAGAAACCCAGGTTATCATCAACGATGCCTGTGTCAATAGCATATGACTGGACGTAAAAGAGGAAGTTGTAGAACCCAAGGAAACCCAGGAACATGGCGGCACAGAAAATGCAGTAACCCGGGTCTTTGAAAGCAGAAAGCTGGTAGAGCTTACGCTTTTCTCTTGGCGGGATACGGATGCGCATGATGCTGAATGAGATGAAGATTGTTCCAAAAGTGAGGAAACCAATTGCTCGAGTAGCCCAAGCAAAGCCGACCTTCTTCTCCAGTTGATCAAACATGATGGGGTATACTACGCCGCCAATACTGCTGCCGCTAGCGGCTAGTCCGTTGGCGAAACCTCTTTTATCTCGGAAATACTGTGGCAGGAGGGCCACCGAGGGCACAAACAGACACCCCGCAGCTATTCCAATGACGACACCTTGAGCGAGAATCAACTGCCAGTATTCAGTGGCAAGGCTGGTCATCATCAAACCAAAAGGAAGCATGATGTTGGCAGCGCCAATCATGACTCGGAAGTAACCTGCATCAAACAATGGACCGGTGATTACTCCCACAAGCATCAACAGGAACGATTGAAGGGATCCAATCCATGCGATAGTAGACGACGATGTCCCGGAAAGTAAGTTCGACTCATAGTAAGTTTGATATGCACCCCATGTATTGATCACGCCCCTGTTCGAGAATTTAATGTTAGCGCCATGTCTTTTCAATTTTTGTGGATCCCGAGTGCATTTCATACCATGAATTGAAGAAGAGAAAGAAAGAGCCCAGAACCTGGAGCCATGAAACAAGGCCTTGATCGAATATAAAGTCGTCCACCGGCTTCTCCGCCGGAGACTCAATCGCAGAGTCATTCACATTCTCCTCGTCTGCAACTGCCGGTGTATCGGCAAGGATCTTTTGCTCTACTTCTGGATTAGTGGAACCCATCCTTGAAGCTCAGGCACTTGTGGCGGGCAGACTGGAGGAAAGCTTGAAACAAAAAAAGGAAACCAGCGCTCCAAGGCCTAGGCAAAGTGGAGTATAAACAGGCTGGGGAAAAATCTCCAACATTCAAGAAGGAAAAAAAGAAAAATTTGAACTGATTATAAACCACGACCAAAGGCCGAGCAAGCGGGGTCTTGCTAGCGGAAGAGACCGAATTTCAAGCCATGTTTTGGGCACGGCGGGGCCCACTGGCACCCACTGGCACCCACTGGGATCCTTGAGTCAGAACCATATCGTAGCTCTGTAAATGTTACCAAGCAGAGGACAGGCAGCCAATAAAGAACAGGACGAGGTGTGCCGGTTATCCAAGCGAGCTTGGCCAAGGATGGTATCTGTGCGCGAGGATTTATGCGTGCACGTGTGCTTTGTGAAGCACTGGCAATCGCATTGCAGGGGACAGTTCAAACTCCATTTAAATGTTATTCCGGGCATAAAAGTGGGACTTTCGGGGAGGATTTTGATCCCGGAGATAAACTCACGTGGCACCGCATTGCCCTACCGAAGTATACGCCAGCAATGCATGAATGTCCAACATTCTACTTCTATGCATTATAAGTAGCTTTTTACAGACACTGAGATATGGTTTTCTTATATGAATTCTACGTCAGAACCCTTGATATTTGATATTATTGCAGAAACCGTCATTATTGTTTTTTTGGTCTGTCTAGAATCATTACAGTTAGACCGTGTCCTCGGAGATTTCCAAGATGGTTCAAGCCATTTTTTCTTTCTTTTGGAGCCGCGGTTTCAATGTCCCAAACTCCGAACGCTATGCTGAATTCCATCCCAAAGCAGATGTACAAACCCCCCAATTGTCAGATGGACGAGTGATAACCTGCTTACAGGAGTTCCTCGCAAGTCCAATCCTCGTACCTAGTATATCAGGTTAGTCCGCAGTCCACTTGAAATTTGGCCGCCAAGTTAGCTTACCATCCATCAGGCAAGTATCGCCGCACGATCAGGGGAATCTTCTTCTGGTTCAATTCCTTCAGGGCGATCTGCAGGGGGTCGGTTTCACCCTCAAGGTCAACGAGCACAGGAGCGTTCATACTACACAAATGGTTAGCCAATTGTCTCACCATATTCAAGTATGCGTGCGCAATGTGTCCCCCGTGGCGACGTACCTGATCTGCAGAGCTCGGGTGCCCAGCACACGAGCGCGCTCGTATTTGGTGAGGTACGGGGTAGTGGTTCGCAGCTCAGTGGGGACCTTCTTCTCGCGTGACTGTTCCATCAACTTGGCCGATTGTGCAGAGTTGGGATCACCGGAGACGATGACGTTCTCGCCGTTCACGGCCGGATGGTACGCCTCGCCATCGATTCCATCGTCACCTTCGAGACCCTCGTTGTCCTGGAAATCCTCGGGCTCGGCGTCATCAAAAACTTCCTCGTGAGGCTCATAGTCGTAGCTGTATTGCAAATCGATTGTTAGAATGGCTTATCCTCACAAAAGTAGAGTGGTCGTGATGCGCGGGAGCTCTAGATCTCCAAGGACCTTCAAGCTTTTTCATGCGCCGACCTCCTTGTCGCCATTGGGAAGCTTACGTCTCGGGCTCGTGATCGTCGCCGCCGTAGTCAGACATGATGATTCGCTGTAAATGAAGACCGAGGGAGAACCAAATAGAGAGAAACCCAAAGCGCGGGACCGAAGTTGTTGAACTCACGAATGCAAAAAAGCGGAAAATCTTCCACCACGCTAGTCCGTCTTCGTCCAGACCGCCTTTTGATCTCGGCAAAATAATTTTAATTCACGTCAGCGCATCTTTTTTTCCTACTTGCAACTTTCGCTTTTCTGGTGGATGCTTTCCTTTCATGCGGAGACTGCATGATGGCGTCCAAGCGAAAAGCCTCCCCCGATCGTGGGTTGTCAGCAAAACGGCACCACATGAGCGATTTACATAGCGATGGTGAGCCGTCACTATGCGACCCTGATAGCACAATCGAAGCATACTGACCGATTTTCAAAGATCCCATTTACGAAGAAGCACATTCCGATGCGGAGTACTCTGCACTAGCGACGCCTAGTCTGGCAAGTGATGACATGAACGACACTCCGGCCACACCATTCTCCACCACCTCTGCTCGATACCCATCGGAACTGAAGACCCATCGTTGCCCATTCGAAGGCTGTGATAAGGCCTTCAACCGCCCGGCTCGACTTCAGGAACACATTCGTTCTCACAACAACGAACGGCTTTTCAAATGTACCCATGACGGATGTGACAAAACCTTTCTACGGACCTCTCATCTCGCCCACCATGTCAAGAGCGCCCATACCGGAACTCGGGACTATGTGTGTCCCCGATCAGACTGTGGTAAGAGTTTTGTCACAGGCTCGCGACTTCGTCGTCACATTGCTGCCCACGATGGTAGAGACAAATACCGCTGCACCGAATACCCACCCTGTGAGGAGACCTTCCGAAAACACTCGACCCTGCAGAAACACGTTCTGACTGTGCACTTGCACCAAAAACCCTTTCCCTGCACACACATTGACGAAACCACCGGACAAAAATGCCAAATGGCGTTTGAGACTGCTGGTCATTTACGATCTCACCAGAGCAGAGTCCATGCCGAGAAAAGATTTACCTGTGCTGAGTGCACGGAGAATTTACCGGACGCGGAGAGTGCCGCTCTTTACTTCCCAACATATGCTGTCCTGCAAGAGCATATTCGAACTGTCCATCCCCCAAAATGTCCTCATTGTCCTATTGTCTGCTCAACATCAAGAGAGCTACGACGTCATCTTGAGGTTGCTCATGGAGATGCGAGCTTAGAGGACAGGAAGGTCTTCGACTGCACGTTTCCCGGCTGCGATCGTAGCTTCACCAAAAAGGGTAATCTGACCGTCCATGTTCGAACTGTTCACGAAGGAGAGAAGCGATTTGGATGTGGCGAGACCGACCTCTCAGCCTCGAAGAAAGTCGCTGATTGGGACGGAATTGGCTGCGGAAAGAGATACGGAAGCAAACTTGCGCTTGAAGAACACATCCGCACAGCTCATTTGGGCTTCCAAAATGCCAAGGCAGAACGGCGCCAGCGACTTGGTCTTAGCAAGAAGGCCTGTGTTAACAATCAAATGTCCACGTTGGCAGCTTTGACTGGGCAAGGCTATGTTGAGGAGTCTGGTCGACAAATTCCCTGCATTTATGATACCTGCGAATATCGATTTCACCGTGACTATGACTTGTGGGTGCATATGACTGCCAAGCATGGTTGCTCCGAGGACGAAGTCCAGGGTCTATTCATGCAACGTGCCCTACTTGGAGACCAGTCTGGCCCAGGGGGCAACTCCCTTGGGATATACGGACTTGAGTTTGATGATGCCAACCTGGGCTTTTCACATGAATCGACTCTTGGGCAGGGAACTACCTTCCAGTCCCACAATGCCTCTGCTCTCCCCCCACAAGCAGGTTCCGATTCTGATATCATGATGCAAGATGCATTCCCTATGGATTCAAATCACGATGCTGGTAATATTATACCCAACCACAACGAGGTGGCAATGATTGACCCTGTCTTGGCTTACCATTTGATGGAGACTTGAAATCAAATGGCAAATGGCAAATGGCAAAAATTTTAATGACTTGACGAAATTTTATAGCGAACTTATACCTATATATCATTTTCTTTTCTATCAATTGATTTTGAAAGACGCGCTGCTTCCGAATTTTAACTCTTATCTACGTACGGCCTAGTGGTGCCATTGATTCATGTATTTGAATGTATCAATTTGTTCTTCTGGGGTCGATTCGTGCTCTCTTTGGGTTTTCAAATGTTCAAGGTTCAGATGTCTCGAGTATTATTTCAACATTTGAAAGACATACCTTACGCGATTATACCTACGTACTTGATTTCCACTCCTAACTCTTGACTTTCCACTTCCGGATTAGTGCTCAGCCTTGCCGCTTTTCGCTCACTGAGTAAAACTGAGCACGGCCCTGAGCGCCCTGATGAACGCCATTATTTAAAGCTTGACGGTTGAGATATCTATTAACCCGGTAGGCTGTCCATAATAGACCCAAGGGAATGACCTTCCAAAGAACTGGCTGTCGGATGATCTGGACAACGAGGTTTTCCAAATCTATGGCCATGGTGAGTTAAGTGAGCATAGTATTCACATACAGCAAGATCAGCGGTAGAGATGTATTATATGGGGTGGGTACATACATGTACATATAGCCCCGCACAAAACAATTACAAGTGCATACGTCGTATTAATGACCCCGAAACCCCTTGGTTTACACAGATACGTGCAGGCCTTGTAGTGGATCCGTCAGACATGACTTCAATTAAATTAAGGGTCTAGTTCTGTCTTTTCGCGGCGGGGTTCCCTTATTTCGCCCCAAAGTCGGCCACGGAAGTCCCGCAGGAGTAGGTTCGAAAGGATTAAGGGGCACCGACATCTTCCTGTCAACCAAGTTATCAGGATATCAAAACCCAGGGCCACCCATACTACTAAGCCGCGTAGTCGCATTCCAACGAAGCTCTCTCATAAATTCCCGTCGGTGTTGCCGCGCTTCCTCTATCCCCATCGGCCAGTAGCCTGTTTCCTGGAAAATCTCGTCCGACAGCTCACAAGGCAGACCAGACATGGCAAGGGATTTTTCCACCTCTTGCGCCCACCAGTGATGCTGCTGTGGTGGCACATTACGGGTTGAGCATATACGGTAGTGTGGATCGACAAGGTACAGCTTGATCGAACGATAATGTCCAGGACAACTCGGATCCGCTAGTTTGAACGGCTCGACCCGGTGCTCTAGAAGGTTGGGGAACGTGATTAATCGACCCTGTGGTGTGGCGATCGAGCCTGTATTCTGGAAAGGCGGGAACCCAAAATTATCAAGCGAAAGGTCCAGACCTTGGAATCCCAATATTTCTGATATTGCCTCGTATGTGGCGTCATAGGATTTACCATATAGTTTGGCGGGTGGATTTTCCCATTTGCCCCCTGCCCTATGAAATCGAGTCCTATCATCATACTGATAATGAATACCGTGCAGGAGGGTGTACTGGCGGAATGAGATACGAGGCTCAGTGATGTTTTTAACGTCGTATGCGAAGACAGCCGCAGCCACAACATGTTCATTCAACTGGTATTCAAGATGCCAATCATCGCCAGGATATGCGGGAGTTTCTGGGGTGAGCTCGATATTATCCATTTTCACAATGATCTGCAGACCGTGCTTCCGAAATGTGTCTTGCAGGGTGATTGTGTAGGGAGTATGGGGCTGGACTTTTGGCTTAACATGCGCATAACAAGGATCCAAACCCTCTTGCCCACGAAAGAGGTCAATAATCGCTTTATCTTTATGCTGGCCAGTCTTCCAGTCCTCGTATGTAAAGGCAGTTCCCGGCTCCGGATGTTTGAAGTGGAGCGCCCGCTTCATTTTCCCTTCTAGAGCGATCCATGGAGCACCCTCACCACCCTCTGCCCAATCGTCGGGGACCTTGACGGGGCCGGTTGAGTCTCGCTCGGGGAGTTCAAGATACTTCTTAGCCTTTTGCCATAAGTCCGAGTCCGGGGGAGGCAACTGCATATTGTCTCTCCCTTCCACAGCTCTGAGTATGTGACTCGTAGAAAGACGCTTTTTCGCCTTGAGGTATCTTTTCCTGCCCTCTTCCGTTTGGTCATTCCTGTTGCTTTGTAGTTGTTCTTGGACTTTATGGTATAGTTGTTTTGAAGATTGTGCAGGTACATTGAAAGCAATGGCCCATTCTAGAAGCTCGTTCTTCCATTCAATGCCGAATGTAATGATTCTTAGCGGGACGGGCCCCATTTGCCCGAGATTATTCTCATCATCCCAGCCATGCCGACCTTGAACCAAACATTCGTTCCAAGGCTTGATTGCCATTGAAATGAGCTTCTCGATGGCGTTGTATAACTTTCGATGATCCGGGTGCAAATTATTAATGTACGAGGTAATCTGTACCTCGGTACCAGAATCTTTCAGAAACTCGACCTCGCAGGGAAGGCATTGGTAATTTGAACTCCAGCGATAGACCTCTGAACATGAGTGAATGGGGGAAATGCCCCGACCCGGGATATGGCCGTACTTGTTTATGTCTCTTTCCTCCAATTCTGCAGAATCCTGCCGCTTATCGAAATGTTGTGGAGCGATTGTAGTATCTTTATAGGATCTTAGGACATCCTGCAGGTCCACTTGCCCCCCATGGGACAAAACCAGGGTTCTTCCGTAGACCAATGGGAATAATGAAGGGTCGACAAGGGTTACAACCTGATCGGACTGCCGGTCCCCATTCTCCTGCTCTTGCTGCTGCTGCTCAATCAAGGGGGCAGTTGTTGACCTGAATAATGTACTCAGAGAGTGTGAAGTTGTCGTATCCGATTTACACACACATGAGCCAGCTTCTAGGACCCGGATATGTTGGTTCTCACGTAAGTAGACGGCTTTATCACGCAGCTCCTTTAAGCACCAGCTCCACGCCTTATCACTCAACAGTGAGCTTGTTTCAACGGCCTCTTTTCGCCACTGCGCTACAACTTGATCATTGAAGACATCAACATGCCACCCCGGCTGATCAGTAATGTTGTTCATGGTGGCTGTCATTGCTAACTCGCGAGCTGTCACTGCAGGGCGCTGACACCATTCATTCATTCCATGTGCAAAGCGGGCATCGCATTGGATCTCATAATCAATCGGGACCTCTCCGAAGCCTGGAACTTGGAGCGGGGCACGGCCACTGTTGTCCAGCACCATGGGAATGTGGCCCGATGTTTCGCGTGTTGTGTCCGCTGGCTGGTCCATTGTACCTTGGGGTGTATCCACGTGACCAAAAACACTTGCTCGGGAAGCGCATAAACTGGGACTCTTGATGCCTTGGGAATCAAGAAGAAATGGAGGTGTCGGGTTCAGACCAAAAGTACGAATAGCAACGCTATCTAGTGGACTTGCCAGCTCAGAAAGAAAATCAGATTTGTCTTCCACTTTTGGAATTGAGCAGCCATGTCTCAGTTGGATTGAATTAAAATTACTAGTAATTGAAATAAATGGGTGGCCGTCTTGTAAGGACAGGCTAACTAGAACGGGAGGAACGTGGCGTTTCTAAGTGCAAGTGTGGTAAGTTCGATGTTGCGGGGGTTGAGTGGGTTGACCCTGAATGGCCACATGTCCGGATTGCTCCTGTTTGATCGAGCCTTGACCCTAGGCCCTGGAAGTATTTAAATATTGGGATCTGGATCAATTGATATCTGGGTGTATGCATTATGTATGGGTGTAATGCACAGCCACTGGTTGCCAGCACACCGTACATTCCAAAGCGAGTTGTGACCATTGGAATATTGAAATATTGAAATATCAAGAGCCCATCAGTGCTAACTCCTGCATCCTTGCCCAGTTGCCGTTGGACCTTGGCAAGCGTGACCGAAAGGAGTTAAAAAGGGTTCAGATTGCCTTGTGGCTGAGAACCGGGGCACGCCTAAATCTGCCTAAATCTGCCGAGTCAGAGGGGTACGTATGCTTTGAACCGCCACAAGTCCAAGGCTCTAAGACTTTCAAGACAGAAAAAACCGGAATCAACAGGACTGGGCAGAGAGATCTGCACATGAATCTACACAACCTGGTTATTTGCTGCTTTTCTTTTTCTCTTTTCTTTTGCTTTTTGAATGAGAGCGGTGTGATGTTCCATATTGAGGGTTTAAAGTGTACGCGGCAGAAAAGCACTAAAATTAGTTCAATATAAAGTAAAAGTGGCAAGGGGCAAAGCAAATAGCAATATACTAAATAAATTAGAAATGTTATATTCGCATGAGAACAACTTTGAAGAATCATGATACTATAATAGTAGAGTCAATTCAAGTGAACCCATAAGTAGCAGTTCTGTGCTAAATTTGGATTGAGACAAAGGACGATCACACGTACCTAAGAGGGTCCGGGATGACGCAGACTCTCTCCATGAGTACATTAGTGGGTTTTTTTTTTCGATTGCATTTTTTGCCTCGTTTTTTTGCTTCTGCTGTTTTCTCTCTCTAATCAATTAGGCGACACACATAAAGTGACATGTAACTTGTACTGTATCTGTGTATCTGTTTGGGGTTAGATTTTACTGAGATTTTTACTTGGAATTGATGCTATTCATACTAGTAAGTATAGGTTATACCAATGGCGTGTGTGATGCTTAAACTCTGGAGATGCCAGATGCGACTAAGATGGTGAAGACCCACGGTCCAGGTCGCTCTAACATTCCTATCATTTCTATCATTTCCCCTTGATTTTTCTTTTTCCAAATCTTCCTTACTCTACAGTTCTTTCTTTATTTTCTATAACACCAATCTGACATTAACTACTACTAAGTAGGCGATCAAGTGACAATCTCCACTTGGAGAATCCCCGTAACGTCATCCACGAGTGACAACCCACTTGGCTCTTGTGCTCCTGCCAACCTTTCCGTTGTGTCCGGCCCTTACCAGAATTTCTTTTATCTTTTCTTTTCTCCCCCCCAGTGTCTCGGATACACCTGACGCTCTCCCCATGGATTAACCTACAACTCCACCAATTCCCCAAAGTCCTTGTGGCCTATTCCCTCGTTTCAACCCTACTCCACAGCGGAACCCCGTGCACTGCCCTACCGTGTTCTTTTTAGATTTCCTTTCCCCTAACTCAAGTGTCCCTGGTCCTTCCAAAACTTCTCTCTCTCTCGCAAGACCTGCAACAGCGAGACGTTTCACAGCTCCATCGGCCACTGCTGCAGCGAAGTGATTGATCGCGTTTCGACGTCATGGGTGGTTCACGTGGTAAGTCAATCTCGGGGATAACGGAAACAGGCAGAAACACGGAACATCTGGATTGACCTCGCCCTTGCGTCTTCTATTTTAGTTCGTTCGTTTATCTCGACATTTGGAGGTCCCAAAAATAATGCCTCCGGAAAGCTGAGCCGCAAATCCTCTTCTAACGATGCCCCCGTTGAAACCCCACCACGGTGGCAGACACCTTCGCCTGATACCCCAACTCTACCCTCGGAGTTCTCTCCAGCAGGGGGCTTAACTCCAAGGGGTGACGAGATTGGATCGCGACCTGCTTCGATGATCTTCTCAAATAACCCTCCACTAATGACCCAGACGGATGGTACCCCACCGGAGCTATCGCCGATCTTTTCCTTCCTCAATATTCACACCAACAAAGTATACCACGAAGGCTATTTTTTAAAGCTTAATGATCAGGATAACCGTATGTGAAATATGGCTCGAACTTGGGGTGGGAAATATATAAAACTAACTAGGCTTGATGCAGATGGGCGACCGTGTGTTGATCGGCAATGGATAGAATGTTATGCTCAACTCGTGGGGACAGTTCTTTCACTATGGGATGCCACTGCGCTGGACGGAGCTGGCGGAAATGAGGTCCCGGCGACCTTTATTAATGTCGCGGATGCGTCGATCAAGATGGTAATTGAATCAGGAAATTGACTATGAACCTTGTGGAAGCTAATATGTGCCTGGCTTTATATAGATTGAAACATTGCCGATCAGAAATGGCGCGGCAGTACCGCTAAACAATGTCCTCAGTATATCTTCTGCGGGAAAAAACCGATACCTACTTCATTTCCGCTCGTTCCATTCCATGTGCGAGTGGACTGCAGCAGTTCGCCTTGCCATGTACGAGCACACCTCCCTATACGAAGCATACACCGGCTCTCTCATCGCGGCCAAAGGAAAACATCTCAATGGAATTCAAGCAATCCTGGCCCCTGCCAAATTCCGACATGAAGACTGGGCGCGAGTGCGGTTTGGTGCAGGAACTCCGTGGAGACGATGCTGGTTTGTGATCAACCCACCGGATGAAAGGGAGATAGCAAAGGCTCGGAAGGCATTGAAGAAGTCAGCATACGACCGTTTGTCCATCCCTGTCACAGGTAATATTCAGTTTTTCGAAACCAAAAAGACCAAAAAGGCCGTTCCAATCGCGACAATGACACATGTCTATTCGGCTTATGCGATCTATCCACAGTCGAAGGCCTTGATTGACCAATCTAGCTTGGTGAAATTGGAAGGCCGAATCACATTACATACGCAAAACCAAAACACTACGGAGGGCTTTGTGTATGTCATGCCAGAGCTTCATGCGGCAGTTTCTGGGTTTGAAATGATGTTGCGATTCCTGTTCCCGACATTTGATACCTTTAACCTATATGGCCGCCCGACTCGGCTTGTAGCCGATACCAATCATATCAAAAGCATCATGTTCGCTTTCCCCCAGGAACGCCGATTTGGATACTTGGATCTTATGGACATTACTACCCTCCTTCAAACGCCCGGCAGCCAGGGGTGGAGTGAAGCCGAGTGGAGGCGGCAACTGAAAGAGGCGACCCAAAAGCGAGTTTCCACTGGTCGGAGCAGAACCAACAGCGTCAACAGCGCTCAGCCACGATACCGTTCCAGTGTCTCTATTAATCACTCCACGCCGACTGGATCCCCCCGGCGGCCTTTCCCGGCGGAGGGCAAGATTGAGCTTAACAGGTCTACAGAAGCGGTGATTCGCGAAGTTCCTAGAGCCGAACCTCCTCCCTATCATAATCGCGGAATGTCAGACATCACGGGCATGCAGACAGGGCCTAGGCCTGGCTATCCATCCCTCGAAGAAAGCTCACCTGACTCATCCTCCCAGGATCTGGTGCAACGTAGCAGACAAGCCGCTCTGGCAGGTCCTATAATAGAACAATACGGCCCTGCAATGGAACGCCACCCTGCCCTGGTCAACGATGAGCAGCTTCCACCGCGGACGCCACCGTCTCCTGTCGCAAGCCCTCCAGCCTTTTCACACGGCCCTCGAGAGATGCCGCCTAATCGCCCATATGCCACTACAGCGCAGCGACTGGCCAATAATCGCATGTCGAATGCGACTTTGACACAGCTTACATCTGTTGGCCAAACGGGCGGAAACGTGCTCGCTGCACAGGACTACCCATCCCCGGCCAGTGATCAACAACCTCGGAACCAGAACTCCGAGACGCCGACTCTCACCCCGGCTGTGCAGTTTGTAGAACCTACAAGCTCGCCGAGCCCACAGCTATCCCAACACTCTAACGACGAAGCGATCCGTCTTGCTTTTGCGATGCGAGCTTCGCTGAATACCGAAGATCGGCCTACGACCTCCAGCTCTACGAAGTCCTCGCCGCAACAAAGAATTCAAATTGACTCATCCAAGTCGCTGAAACGGAAGCCACTTCCTCAAAGACAGATCTTTAGTGGAGAGGCCATGTCTCCCGAGGAGCCCAGTTTCGATGATCTTCGTCACACCCTGGACGAAGATGCGCTCAATCGCATTGCTCCTCCCGTAGCATCTCCAGAGTCACCGAATAAAACTCGGGAATTAGAAGAAGAAAGCATTTATGACGATGCTGCTTCTACTGTCTCGCCTGATTATGCAAGCACGCATGACTCGATCTATAGCAAGAAGTCCCAAAAGTCAACCAAGCCGCGAATGGGTGTCATGAAGACTGTGGGAGAACCTGCTCCACGCGATTTCGTTATTGGCGATGCTCGTTATTCGACCAACAAACCTAAAGAAGCCAACCCGGACATTCCTTCTGTTGATTTTGGACCTACGTTGACTTATATGCCCACCACTGGACGCCCGAGTACGGGCGATGCTTTACGCAGGCCATCTCACCACAGAACCAACACGGAAGCTGAAAGATACAGGCTTTCTGTACCGACTAACGCTATGGAGATTGGACATAACCGAACCCCCAGCCAGGAGGAACACAGACGGAACCTGCCATGGCAGCCTGGAATGGCTTCCAACCGTCCTACCACCCCTGGCGGAGGTCTGACCGCGGAGCAGTATGTCCAGCATCGCGCTGCACCTAGTCCCCCAGTGCACATGCACAACCGATCTTCGTCTAATAATACCCCGCCGCCACCACAGCGTCCAGTATCAGGAGATTGGACCCAACATGCCCGTCCTAATTCCCGTATGAACAACCGGGACCCTAACTACCGACCCTCTTCACGGGGCACCAGCCCCATGCTCAACTACGACATTTCAAATCATCTCTCCGCCAAGGAACAGGAGCAGGTTGCACGAGCTACTGGGTCCCCATTTTTCAATATGTCACAAGACACCCGTCGGCCACCGGCCTCCGTCAACCCCGGAGGTTTGGTCTCCACTATTGACATGCGTGAACGAGAGAGGCGTGAGATACGAGATGGAAGGTCGAGCCAGATGGTCCAGAATGCAATCAGCCAACGCCAGCAACACATGATGCACCAGCAGGCTGATAACCGTTTCTATGGCTCGGCGCAGCTTCCTCAGCCCCAGCCTCAACCCCAGCCTCAGCCGCATTTCCGGTCAGGTCCCATGTACAACATGGCTGGTGCGAACCGCACCTGGGATTCTGTTCATCAAGGGAATGCAATCCATGCGCCCGAGGAACCTCGCCGTCAATCCTGGTATGGTCAGTTGAACCAGGCGCCCCATATTCCGCCTAACTACCAACAAAGCCAAGCCTACACCCAGCCCGGCTTGTATCCCAGCAACCCCAACGCCATGCATCACTAGCATCTCTCATTCCCCTTCCCCCCCAATTTCTTTACCTACCTTCTCTTGATCCTTTCCATTCCCTGATAATCTCTTTTTGTCACATTTGCATCGTTCCTGTTAGATGATCTAGATCCCACAGCGGACTACGTCGGTCCCCCCCCTCCTTGATATCCTTTTTGGGAGTTCAAATCCCTCGCTCATATTTTGCATTGCACATTAATGGAGTTGGGAGATTGGCTTGGCGTACTGAGTCTGTTTACAATCATTGAAGGCCACTGTTGATTTTCTTTTCTTAAAATTTTCCTTGTACGTAAATCAATCGTGCGTTATCAAAATACAGACTGCGTCGACGATTCTTGTCAGCACCGTGAAGAGCAGCCATTCCCAATATTGTCATCTAATATATTAATCCTCTTCAGAGCATTCTGAGCCAATAAACCGGCCTGTCGAATCCCCATCGAGATGCTCATGCGGCGCAGCTCGGAGATGGCAAAAAGACGTAAACCACAAGGATTCACTTCCTCGATCGAAATAATGTATAGCGGTTGAACAAGCGAGAAGCTGCCTGCAATCATTTAGTAAAACTTGACAAAACTCAGTAATCTCGGTATAACCAATAGATTAGAAGACAGGCCAAACATACGAGGGGAATCCACGAGATACCCAATCGATAAGCAAATGTCCTCTGAAAACCGTCGAATAGCTAGTATCGCGGTATGCGATAGAATGGTAGGTTCAGATAAAAGCTCACTCTGCATGATCATCTGGTTAATAGCTATCCTCTGAATTCTCCAACTGTTCCACGTCTCTGCAATCCGATGATTAGCATAAAGATGGTATTTTCCATCAAGACATGCATTAATCTTTTGAGTTTTTTTATTATGCATTATCATGTATTCCCATTCTGGCGGAATCCCTTCTCTCCACGCTTCAAGATCGTGATCTAGTTCGACTAACATGCTGCAAATTATTAGCTGGTCGGTGATATAGCCACTTTTGACGGCAGCGTGTAGATTGACCAGTCGAAAGGCAATCTCTGTCAGAGAACCTGGATGTGAGGACCGTAGAGACCACAAAGGGCTCGTGTGAAGGTTATATGTTGCCTTGACGAGGGCTGGTGGGACTGCGAGACCTTGATGTAGACACATGGGCAGCTGGTCATTGGCCGGATTAGCTTACGGTGTGCCGTGAGCATTGATCGCATTTGTGTAGACTTACCATTCTTGTGCATACTTGTCCCAGTAGGTGGCCTCCACGCTCATAGGTAAACTGTGCCTGTCCCCGAGATTCGAGAAGAGCAATAGCTCCTTCAAAATGTGTTAAAGACATGGATGTCAGGAGTAGGGACTCTGAACAATAATCCTCTTGCGTCTGGAAGGTGACGATCTATTTGTGGGTTGAATATGAGTACAACGAACCAAGCCCGGCAAGTAAGATGGGGAATTGCACACCTCGTAAAGAGCAAGCAATATCACAGCTGTGAGAGTTGCATCTGAAGTTGCATGGACGGGATCATTGAAGAGTTTCTGCAAAGCGGATATAGCCCGACAATGCAACTTCTGAGATTCAACTTCATTGCCTTGAGACGGTGAAATATTGAACAGACCAGCGATTCCAACAGCTTGGATAGCAGCTCTCAGAGCATCATTTGAGTCTTGGGATGAGTATACCTGGCTGAGCCAGTCATGAAAGTTCCTAGAAACGACTGTTTCTCTGGGAAGGTACTTTGTGAAGAAGAAACAAGCTCCTAGCTCACTTATGGAAAGGGAGAGCGGAGGCAAGATGACCGACACGCTATTTTTGGATATAGTTGGAGCAGATAGATGAGTAGTCGGAGTTATAGTAGAATGGGGGTGATATTTCCGATGCGCCTTACGAATAATTCTCTGTGATTCATCACGGAATATAATATCGGTTACGTTGCGGTAACCTGGGCAATTCAAAGCTGACTTTTCGCATTTTACACAGCTTGGTTTCCGTTGATCACACTAGGGTGGAAGTGTTTGAGTTCATTTGTACTCCCAATGAAGTAGATAATGGGAGTATGACATACCTTGACTTTTCGCTGGCGACAGCGCTGGCAGCCAAGGCTGATCTTGCCGTAATAGACCATAGCGAAATGAACCGGGATTCATGAGTGTCTATGCGGTACAGGAAGAGCCAGATGGCAGATGTGAGATTGTCGAGAACGGATTTTGTAAATGCCGTACTTGCTCGGGATTCGGGATTCGGGATTCGCAGTCGTAGCCTCGATTAGGTTTAGCGTATGGTGGAGCCCTATGAAGCTTAATTGGTACTGTAGGTAGTAATAAGTATAGACTATAGTTACTTGCAAGTTGCAAGTTCTGGTATAAAAGTGCACATTTTCCCTGGCATCATTTCATTTTTCACAATTCAATCCACTCTTACTCTTTCACTTCCCAAAGTACTCATATCCACCATGTCAGCCAAGACCCCCTTCACCCCGGAAAAGACTTTCAGCAAGTACAACCAAGCCCAGGGCGAAGCCTACGCCAATCTCCGCCCAGAATACCACCCCAAGATATACCAAATGATCATAGATCACCACACCAAGACTAGCGGTCATCTTGATCTCCTCATCGACATAGGCTGCGGACCGGGCATCGCCACCCACGCTCTCGCCCCAAAATTCTCCCAGGTAATCGGCCTCGATCCATCCGAAGGCATGATAGCAACAGCCCGCGCACACAGTGCAGAAAAGCCCGCCACCAAGTTGCGGTTCGAGATCTCAACCGCCGAAACGTTAGGCTCAGACATCCTGCCCCCGGTCCAAGATTCCAGCGTCGACCTCATCATCTCGGCGAACGCAGCCCACTGGTTCAATATCCCAGCCTTCTGGGCTGCTGCTGCCCGGGTCCTCAAGCCAGGTGGTACCGTCGCCCTCTGGGCCCCGTGTGGCCCAGTTATTCACCCCTCCACGCCCAATGCATCTGCTATCCAGGCGGCAATGGAGAAGATACAGGTGGAGTACCTCGCGCCATACTATGAGGCCGGGAACATCTTAACTCGGAATCGGTATACCGACTTTCCGCTTCCGTGGACTCTGGATGGGCAGATTACGGCTTTTGATGAGAAGACTTTCTTTCGGAAAGAGTGGGGTGTTGATGAGGGGTTTTTCGATAGAGAGCCTGTGTTGAGCTTGGATCAGGTGGAGAAGATGATGGGGGTCGGAAGTCCCGTTACGCGCTGGCGAGAGGCGAATCCTGATGCCGTGGGGACTGAAAGGGATGTTGTTAGAATTTGCCGTAGAGCTGTAGAGAAGCTGTTACATGAGGCCGGGGTAGAGGAAGGGAAGGAGGTCATTCGAGGCGGCTCAATGGGGGTGTTGTTGATGGTTAAGAAGGTGGAGAGCCCCAAGTAGTATACACTCTGTCTGGAGCTCAGCTGAATCTAATCCCAATGATCTTGAGTGTGCTCTAAGGTTAATCGCTGGGCTAACCATTAGAAATATCACGGTTGTTTTCCCTTTACAAAACAATCCCACCTGTTCGTTTCGGTACAACCCTGTGACCACTAGTTAGGCAGTAGTCTGGAATCCTGGATAGGACTCATCATAAAAGGTGTTGCCCAGGACTTGTATTTCTCATCAACTGATCAATTTCCGGGGACCATCCATTGCACCCCTCCGCAAGAACTAACCAATTACTAGCCATATGAAAGCTTTGATGGCCATTTAAACAACTTTGCAGGCTCAGGCCCGATCAATTTCCGTAGAAATATCATTTGTTACCTAGTACTCTCCAACCTTTATTCGGTAACCAAGCTCCACTTTGGAGCTCCATATAGCGGAATGGCGGTGTTGGGGTAAAACGCCAAGCTGGCCCGAGACCCGGGAGATGCGGCCCGCGTCAACTTCGTCCTGTGAACATCCCTCGAATGCGCCTTGCACGAACTTGCCCCTTTTTTGGCTGCAGGACAAATTTGACGAAGTTGATGAACTAATGGGATGACTGCACTTACAATTCCGACCGCCGGTCATATGCCGCCAGATGAGGAGCCCCTCGACGCCTTGGATGCAGGTATGGGGGAACCAACCCACGGTGCTTTCTAAACACCCACAACACAGATGCTGATTCCAGATCTCTCTAGTGGACTACGATCCAATCGACCACCTAAATGCTATATTCTCACATCCATCCACCCTCGCCTCGGTCTCTCAGATCTCCGACAGCCTCCACACCTACGAAGATGAACTGGACAACGATATCGGCACCCTGGTGGAGGAGCAGGTCACCTCCAATGCGGAAAGTGTGGAACGCATCCAAACCGCCAAGTCAGACCTGTCGGAGCTGTTTAAAAAGATCGATGACGTACGCGAGCGCGCAATGAAGACCGAACAAGCCATTACCGACATGACGGCCGACATCAAGCAATTGGACAACGCGAAGAAGAACCTGACCTTGTCGATGACGGCGCTCAAGCGGCTCCAGATGTTGACCACTGCTTACGATCAGCTCCAAGCCCTCAGCCGAACACGACAGTACCGCGATTGCGCACAGCTACTTCAGGCGGTGATCCAGCTCATGGCCCACTTCAAGTCGTACCGATCGATCGACCAGATTGCGATTTTGAGTAGGAATGTGGCGGATATTCAACGAGATCTTCTGGAGCAAGTCTGTGAAGACTTTGAGATTGCCTTTGCAAAGAACGAAGTCGCTCAAAAGCGGGGGATGCTTTCTGAGGCTTGTTTGGTTATTGATGCACTGGGGGAGCATGCGCGGTCGAGGCTGGTCACTTGGTACTGCAATACTCAACTTCGAGAGTATCGTCAGGTATTCCGAAATAATGAAGAGGCTGGGTCTTTGGACAACATTTCCCGACGATACGCGTGGTTCCGACGCATTCTGAAGATCTATGATGAAGAGAATGCCACAATTTTTCCCACTTCGTGGCGTGTCAATGAACTCCTGGCCAATGTCTTCTGTGAAGGTACCCGGGATGACTACAAGGGGATCTTGTCTCGTTCGGTCCGCAGTGGCCAAACAATTGATGTAAACATGTTACTCTCCTGTTTGCAGGAAACTCTTGAATTCGAACATTCCCTCGAGCGTCGATTTGCCCCTCCTTCGCGCACATCTACGGACACTCTTGCTTCAACGGAAAATCCCACCTTCGGACAGTCTATCTCCGAGGCTTTCGAGCCTTATTTGAGCGTCTGGGTGGAAGCACAAGACAAGCAGCTGGCTGCCCTGTTACCCAAATACCGCCAACAACCACTGAGACCTCCGGACGATGAATTCAATTCCCATACTGTGATCTCCTCGTCGACTGAGCTCTTTACTTTTTACCGCCATGCACTGCAACAATGCGCTAAGCTTTCCACTGGGGTTAGTCTTGCAGAGTTGGCAAAGGTATTCGCAAAATACCTGGATCAATATGCACAGCAAGTTCTCCTCGCGTATATAAGTGAGCGCCCTGCTGGTCAGATTCCGGCCAAAGTACCCTCAATCGAAGACCTGGTGTCTGTCCTCAACACTGCTGATTACTGTTACACTACTTGTAATCAATTGGAAGAAAAAATCAAGGGTCGACTGGATGAGAGCCTCAAGCAGTCAGTAGATCTGCAGAGCCAAGCGGATTCTTTCATGGGGATTGCATCTGCAGCTGTGCGGGGACTCGTCCGCCAAGTGGAGGTCGAATTGGAGCCTTCTTGGCGCGAAATGCGCAACACGCCATGGAGTAAGATCGAGGCTGTCAGTGACCAGAGCTCCTACGTGGGCGAATTGCTTTCTCGAACGAAAGACAAGGCAGCTGAGATTTTACTGCTGCTGCATAAGCAGCAATATGCGCGTGCTTTCTCTGATCATTTGGTAGAATTGATGTCAAGCTTGTTCATTACCAATGTCTTCCAATGCAGACCAGTTGCAGAAACTGGTGCTGAACAGGTAGATTTGCAACATCATCTCCATCCTTTTCGTTGTGCCATTTCTAACATTATCCTAGATGCTTCTCGATTCTTTCACCCTTAAGAGCGGCCTCACATCCCTCCTTCCCGCGCCAGCGCCGGCAGGCTTTGTCAAGCGAGTGAACGCCAGCTTCTACAAAATCGAAACGCTCCTCAAAACCCTCCAAGTCCGACCATCTCCACCCGAGGCCCTCGTACAAGCATACCTAATTCACATTGCGGACCGCAACAATACCAACTTCCGTAAAATCCTTGATCTCAAGGGTATCCGCAATCGTCAAGAACAAAATCATCTCGTGGAGCTATTTCAGCTCCACCGCGCCTCAGACCGCTACGCCGCTAATCTCCAGCAAAGCAACCCAATACTCACTGCCCTTCAAGCGCCCGCGGCTACCACAACAACCGGTTCTGTATCCCAGGGCCTTGGTCTAGGCAGCACCTCGTCAATGCCATCCCGCTTTGACGCCTCTATGCTCGGATCAGCCCTTATTTCCGCGGCCAAGGATGGCGTCGACCGATTCGGAAATCCCAGCTTGGCTTCCGGTGTAGCTGGTATTACAGGGACAGCGTCCACCGGTGGGGCAGGTGCGTCTGGTACGTCTTCGCCAGCACCAGCTAGCTCGAGCCAACAAGCCAGCCATCTAAACACCCCGTCTGAGACGAGTGCTGCGACCAATTTGAACGAGAATCTCAAAAATATTGGCAAGTTCTTCCGTCGTGATTTGGGAGGGTTTGGAGGTCGGTTTGGGCGTGGTGCAGATGAATAGGCCTGAGGTGCGATCAAGATATTGAACTATACCTGAAAGTTGTCCATAATTATATACTCGACTTTGGAGCTGGATGCCACCAGCCCGCGGACAAATTACATACATAAAATCCATTTGGATGATACAAACTGACCTACCTCTTACTTGATATATTTTATTGAGGAATTATCCTTGTAGTAATGTCCACATAGTAGTAGGTATCTTCAAATGTTTGTGATATCAACGGGAAACATGTACTACTTTAGTTCCTTTTTTGGATGCCCTATTTCTCAGGCTTCATTTCCTATACACCCTACTCCAGATTAGGACTAGTGTAGTTTATAGCTTTAGTTTATTCTTTCAATGTTGTGTTCTTCAATCTCTATCTTATACCTAACGCCAATACACGCTTTCTTGGCTACCCTACCCCAATAATCAGGCCTTCTCTCCCATTTTTTCTCCATCTTTCTATACCCTCATCGATTGATCAGCTCAAACATTCTCGCTTGTCACACCATGGTACCTTTCGAAGACGACACAGCAACTCTTCCAAAGGGTTGCGCAGTATGTGGTAAAACAGAGACTCTGCTTCGTTGCTCAGCATGTAAAGTGCTCACATACTGCGGTCGCGACCACCAGACCCAACATCGGTCAGCACATAAATCTGCCTGTAATGCTGTCAAGAAAGCCCGCCAAGTATCAGACCAGGCTAAACAAGACTTGATCAACAACCCAACTTTCCTGAACGACAATCCATTTGTGCACCACGTTGGCAATTTCTCCAGACTCCCTGAAACTCGCCCTTATGTGATGTCCATTTCAAGGCTGATACGTGCAATTCAACTAATTCAGCATGCGGATTCGATGCAAGCTGAGCTCGATTGCCTCATGGACATGCTACGTCTCGGCCCGGATATTGACACGGGCCTCCGCGAGTCCATTCCAACCGTCATGATACGACTCAATAAGGACCAGGAATGTTACGATTTTCTCAAATGGTGGGAAACCAGAGCAAACGACGACAATGCGAAATTCCTTGATATCAAAAACGCAGACATACTCGAATCGGTTGACTTTGTCAGGTCAAAGCGCCACGGTGAACTACCAATGACTCTTTCCTTGATGCTGTTGAAAATCAAGTTCTTGATCGATTTGCTCAAACTCCAAGAGATTGAGGGCAAGATCACGGAGATGAAAGCCGAAATTCAAAGTGGTGCACTCGAGGGCCCTGCTCCTCAGCTGATGGAAATATTCCTTGCCGATTTTCGGGGTAGAGGGCTTGCCAGCCCTGCGATCCGTGCACGGGCAGACCTTCTAGATGGTCAAGATCTTTCGCCCAAGATCAACACATTGAAGCAACAGATCGACAAGCTGTATGATGTGATTAACAATCACAACAAGCATGTGTGGCCCACGATGAAGTATCCTGATAAAGTCCTTGCGCAAACCCCCCATCCAATCAATGTCTTCGCCATGGGAAGTGAGGAGGAGATGAAAATTGCGCTGCATCAGACTTGGCCTGCATGGGCCGAAATACCCGGATCCTTAGAATTCATTATATTCAAAATTGATGGTATCAGTCATCTGCTTTAAGGGACCTCTTCTCCATTGTTGTGAATAGCGTGGTTCTGGTTTTGGGAACTACTATGGCTGCGTTGGTGTGGCGCTTACATGGCCACGCAGTTTCCCCTTCCCTTTCGTTGCCTCTCTAGCCTGGTTTATGTCGTTGTTTGAATGAACTCGGTCACGTTCCCCTTGGATTGACTCCATTGAGAGTACATACATGTAGTAATGACGGCGGTCTCTAGCGGCATGACACACGATCTGTCTGATGAGCTCAGTAGAAGATACTAGAAGGCGCAACAAAGGGAAAGCTGTAGGCATAGGGTATGAGAGTGGGTAGGTATCATGGCCACTTCGAGATTCACATTTGAAATGCGTAGCACTTCAGCCGTCAAGGACACCGCAACATCTGGAACGGACTGCGTAGACTGCGTAGACTGACCGTGACAGCATTCCCATCAAGTAAGGAATGTCTGAAACTTCAAATTCTAGCAGCGAGCTCTTACGGGGTCAATCACAAAAACTAGGGTCGAAGGAAGTAACTAGATTGTATGGTGCTTGACTAACAGATTATGCAGGTCTTGCTTGACAAAATGCCCAACCAAAGACTGCACTTCCGCTCCTATTGTGTTAGTTCAAACCTTAGCCCAGAATCTGCATTTTCAGAAAAAGGGATTGTCCACGAACATTCCAAGTCGTTCGGTGTGAGACAAGATTGTGTACGAAAGGCTAGAGTCATGTCAAGAGATCTCATCTACGCGATTATCTACGACGGTTGTGTTCTTGGAAGAATGATCTGTCAACTTTTCAAACGTTAGCGATTGTTTCCAAAACAAGATCAAAAGTGAAGTGAAAGACAAAAGTAAGGTAGGGTAATGGCGTCAGCAAAAAATTAGAGTGTTGTTGTTGCGTTTTTAATCTTCAAAGCGGTCGCGGAGACCGTTTGCTCGGGGTTAAAAAGGTTTAATCATCCGCCAGGATTGATGAAGGAAAACAAAATGAAACAAAAGGCATGCGAAAAAAGGGGGTTCAAACTCACTCTTTGAAACCAAGACAAGTAATGGATCGTAGGTCTACGTCCATTACGGTCTGAAAAAAGAACACATAAGTGTCTCGTGGCCATCATAGTCATTTTCATTACCCATCCGTTTCAGGACTGGGTCAAGTAGAGAAAAATCTAATACATGGCGATCGTAGCCTTTTGAAGAGAAGGCGTTTAGTCGAAGAGACCGAAGCCCATGTCGTCATCGGACTCCTCCTCATCAGCGGGGGCCTCCTCCTTGGCAGGAGCGTCACCACCGGAAGCAGCGGCGGCGGCGGCAACGGGAGCAGCGGAAGCGTAAGCATCGGGGTTAGCGATGCGGTCCTTGAGCTCCTCAATACCCTCCCAGGTGTAGTCGGTAGAGATGGCAACAGCCAAAACCTTCTTGTAGGAGTTGATGAGGGAGTGGATGGTGGCAGGGACAGTGGGGAAGTTGGCACCCAGAGAGATGGCGGTGACAGTCGCGATAGCCTGGGAGAAGGACTTCAGGAGAGTCTCGTCATCAATGTCCAGGACATCAGCGCTGAAGACCTGGCCGGCATCGTACACCTGGGAAATGGACATTCCGTAGGTGAAGGGAGAGATGTTCAGCAAGTTCAGCAGGGAGGCCTCGGAGGCACCGACCTTGCTGCCACCCTCAATGAGCTTGAGGTCGGAAACAATCTCGATGGTACCACGAGCAATCTTGGTGGGGACACCAAGAGCCTGGAAGAAGGAGGTCTTACCGGGCTCCATACCGGTGTTACCGGCAGGGACCCAGACGTCGTTGGGAGCAACGGCACCGGCACGAGCGGGAGCAGCGACACGGTTAGCCAGGATCTTCTCCTTGACAGCCTTCATGTCACCGTTGGTGAAAATGAAACCAACGTTGCCTAAAGATTTACGTTAGTCAATCGATCTTCTAAGCTTCAGGAAATTGTTGTTTTGTAAACATGGGGTTATCTTACCGCGGACGAAGGGCAGCAAACGCTCGTACTCGGGGTTCTCAGCGACGAAACCCTTAAGGGCACGGCGAACCATGGTGTTCTTTCCCATCAGGACGACACCCTCCCCACGCAGCGAGATACGGATCTCGTGCATCTGCTGGGAGGCGACATTGTCAATACCAACAATGAAGGCGGTCTTGTAGGTGTCAAGCTATAAAGAGTGAAAAATTAGCATCATGATCCAAAAAAAATCCTGCAGTCGCATAAGCGAGAGAAAAGGTACGTACGAGGCCCTTGAGCTTATCGAAGTAAGCGGCCTTGGAATCGGATCTGCCCCCCATTTCTTCTTTTACGTCTCTGAAGAGAGGTTATTTAAGGGCAAATGGTTGTTGTGAAGTTGGAGAAAGGAGAAGAACTGTTCCGCGATTTTGATTTCTTTTTTCGGTGCGTTCGCTAGTGGGTCACGTGAGCTTCGAGAGTGGATCACCGCCTTAGAGCGAGAAGTTGACAGTTGCGGGCGAAAAACGAATTGGTAGCATGTAATTTATGTTTTTTTTTATTCTGAACTTGGATATTTCATCATATCCCCTCTTCATTCATCGTTCTAAAAGGTCCAAAGTTGGCGTAAATGAGTGGTGGTTGACTTGCTACATGCAACTAGCAGACCCGCCGCGCATATCTACTAATCCGTCCGCCTTTGACAAAATTTTGCCCTGAGATCATACAAGTAAAATTAGCTACCCAAACTACGCCATGGCTAGCCTACAACACCCATTTCAATGCTTGCAATACGCCAAGCGCAACTCGCAGGGCTTGTCAAACTTGCTGGTTGCCGCTGCGGACCGTCATATTTACTCCTATGATGCCACCAATGGCCAGCGCCTGGACGTTTGGCCTCATGATGTAGAGTCGACTGTGGAGCCTGCTCCTGAGGCAGTGCCCACTCCAGAGGGCGATGCACCCCCCGAAAAAAGAAGAAAGCTGTCTCAACAGGAGACGAACCGTGCGGGCAGCAAGCCCCCAGCGGGGAGTACCATACCCCTCATGGTTACTTCTCCGGATGGGAAATATGTAATTGCAACGACCGGCGAAGGCAAGACCATTCGAGTCTTCGAATTGACTCATGATGGAAAACTGAAGGAATTGAGTTCCCGGTGAGTTCGTTTCATTTACGATCCGGTCTGCGAATACTGATTTATACATAGAACCATGCCCAAGCGGCCAAGTGCTCTTGCTTTGACTTCTGATGGTCAGACTATTCTTTGTGGTGACAAGTTTGGTGATGTCTACTCATTGCCATTGATTCCTGGCGAGTATGTGAGAAAAATCGTGGAGACACCTGTTCACCCTGCTGCCACGCCTCTTACTGTACACACCAAGGGCAACTTGCGAACTCTGGAGATGCAGAAACTTTCTGCCGAGAAGCGAGCTCAGGATACAAAGCAAGAACAAACCGCACCTGTTTTTGAGCATCATAACATCATTGGTCATGTTTCAGTACTCACGGACCTGGTCTGCATAACTGAGTCTGGGCGGAGCTATATCTTAACTGGGGATCGCGATGAGCACATTCGTGTGTCTCGTGGTATTCCGCAGGCACATGTGATCGAGCAACTTTGCCTGGGTCATACATCGCTCGTTAGCAAGCTCTGTGTCCCTTCGTGGGCGCCTCACCTCCTCGTCTCCGGTGACGCTGATGGTAACTTGTTCGTGTGGGACTGGAAGACCGCGAAGATCCACCAGACTATCTCTCTAGAGGAGTCCATGAAATCAGAGGTTGTGGTGCGTGGAATTTGGGATGTTTCCCTTGAGCAACCAGGTGCTTCGGGCCGAGCAAACGTAATTCTGGTCAGCTTGGAAGGGTATGTACAACACCTCGTATTCTTTTAGCCCTGATCTAACACACAAAACAGATCTTCGGAAATTCTGTGCTACACGGTGGAAGACAATACTCTTCGGGCCCAAGATAGCATCAAGCTTTCTGGAAACGTGCTTGGTTTGATTGAATCACAGGGCTCCGTTATTGCCTCTGTGGACACAGTCCGCGAGGTTGGCTCGACTGACATCTGGAAGTCAAGCTCTGGAGCCCTTCTAGAGTCTTTCCGGCTTAACATTGGGCCTGACGGGCTGAAGTGCGTTCCGGCTGAAAACTCGGTGGTCGCCAGTATCAACTCGTTCGGTACCAGTGACATCGCTGCTGACTTGAACGAGAAAAAGCAGAAGGAGTTCAACAATTCCTTATACAATCTGGTGAACATGAAGAAGAGATCGGGACATGAGGAGTAAAGAAAAAAAAAGGGGGAGGGCGGACCCCGGCAATGCGTATGGACTCTATAAATGCTGTAGTGCCGGGCTCTCGGGATATTGATTAAAAATCGAATGAGTTAGTCAAAATGACAAAAGTTAAACGCTGGCTCGTGAAATAGTAGGTTCCAAGAAATCTCGAAGATTGTTCGATTCCGATTCCGAATTCAAAAAGCCATTGATGTTCCTGTTGAAATTTATGCCAAGTCTTCATGATCTCCGAGCGGCGTGATAGCTCGGGAGTCCGTCAAGGTTCTCGGCGGCCCCGCGGTTTCCGAAGTCTCCCACTTCCCCTCCTCCAACCTGCTTTCAACCACCACGATGCAGGAACAATTTGCACCCATGAAGAATGATCTGTTGTTGAGGGCCGCTCGGGGTACTTGCATCTCCCCCCCTAATTTGTCTCCACAGTCTACTAACAATCGCAGGCGAGAAGGTTGAGCGTCCTCCAATTTGGGTGATGCGACAGGGTAAGTTGAACACCCTTGCAATTCTAGTTTGTGACCTGCCATCTGACTTGAAATCCCTAAAATTAGCCGGTCGTTATCTCCCCGAATACCACGAAGCCAAGGGCGGTCGAGACTTCTTCGAATGCTGCCGTTCGCCTGAAATCGCATCGACCCTGACCCTTCAGCCCATTGACCGCTATGACGGTCTCGTCGATGCGGCCATCATCTTCTCCGACATTCTGGTTATCCCACAGGCTATGGGTATGGTCGTGGAAATGGTGGATAAGAAGGGCCCGCACTTCCCCGAGCCCCTCCAATCGCCGGACGATGGACAGTACGAAAAGGTGTTGGCAAAGAAGGTGGACGTCAAGGCGGAGCTGGACTACGTCTACAAGGCGATTACCCTCACACGGCTTAAGCTGAAGGGACGCGTGCCCCTCATCGGCTTCTGCGGTGCGCCATGGACTCTGCTGTGTTACATGGTCGAGGGTGGTGGCAGCAAGCTCTTCATCCAGTCCAAGAAGTGGGTCTACAAGTACCCGAAGGAGTCGCAAGCACTGCTGCAGAAGATTGCCGAGATCTGTGTGGAATACTTGGCCCTCCAGGTTGCAGCTGGTGCGCAGCTGGTCCAAGTCTTTGACTCATGGGCTGGAGAATTGTCACCTGCCACATTCGCTTCGCACTCGCTCCCCTACCTGCGCCACATCTCCGCCAACCTGCCCAAGCGTCTGCAGGAGATGGGCCTGGAGCCCGTCCCTATGACCGTCTTTGCCAAGGGTGCATGGTACGCTCTGGACGACCTTTGCAACTCTGGCTATAATGTCGTGGGCCTGGATTGGCTGCAGGACCCTGCGGAGGCTATGCGAATTGCCAACGGCCGGGTTACTCTGCAGGGTAATGCCGATCCCGGTATGCTCTACGGAGGACCCTCGGCTATCACTCCTACCGTGGAGAAGATGGTCGAGGGATTCAAGAAGGGCAAGCAGGGTTGGATCTGCAACCTCGGACATGGTACGTGAAATATTCCACTGTATATCATATTACTTCCCCTCGTGCTAATCATCTTCTGAATAGGTGTCACTCCCTTCGTGGACCCGGAGCACCTCAAGTTCTTCTTTGAGGAGGTCCACCGCCTTACCAAATAAACAATCCTCGCATTATCCCCAGTGGCTTCCTACCCACTTCAGCGGGCATTAAAAATTTCATGATACATGATTGATATATCCTGTTTGATTCAAATGTTTTGATACGGGAAGAAAGTCTTGTCGGATTAATCATAAATTCCAAAGTCTTGCTTGGGCTACTTATATGCAACTTTTGCAGTCTTAGACGGCGATATCCTCGTTCCTGTACAGCAGACAATCCAGAATCAGCATAGCTCCAGCACAGACACATTCCAAGGTTTTATTTCTGCTTGGAAGACGATAGAACCGATTTTTAAAAAGAGGACAGAAACTTACCAGAGCTCCGGCTTCTCCGTCATAAATGTGGACATCAAATTCTTGCACTCTTGGTTATCCAGCACGACCACCTCCTTGCCACGGCTGCGCAGCAGCTCCTCACCACCCATGAAGCTCACATTCTCGCCAATGACGACACGTTTGATCTTGTAGAGAAGACAAGCTCCGGTGCACATGTCACATGGAGACAGGGTGGTGTACATGGTAGCGCCCTCGTAAGCAGATGCGGGGAGACGGCCGGAGTTTTCCAGCGCGGACATTTCGGCCTAGCGAAGGTTCCCGATTAGCATTGATATAGGTCCGGAGTTTTTATATTATAGACCGAATATAGAGTCTAGTATGGAGAACATAGTAATGAGCATCCATAGAATGAGGGTATAGTACTCACGTGCAGAACGGGGCTTCCTTTCTGCACCCGCATATTATGACCGCGGCCCAGGATCTTGCCATCCTTGGAGACCAGGCAAGCACCAATGGGAACACCGCCATCTGCGGCGCCCTTAGTGGCTTCCTCCACAGCAGCAATGAATCCGGGATCTTGTTCCATGGTGGTATTATAGTTATGAAAGGGATGGGAAAGGGAAATTTAATGCGGAGTAGATTGGAGAACTATAGGAGAACATTGACTTTATCTGTACGCTATCTACTGAAAGTTTTTTTCCTTTGCGGCGAGTCCCGCTTTCTATCATGACGATTGAGGATTTGAAAGTGGATCGCAGAACTTTTCCCCTCCTGCTTATCGATAAGAACTGTGGCTTTTTCTATGGCTTAGGATGTGGCGGGGATAACAGTTGGCCCTTGAAAATTTAGTCTGATTTTTTAATTTTTATTCCACTTGAAACCAAACTTGTTAGTATTGTGAATCTTTGAAAAGTCAATGTTGATTTGCCATTGGAAAAACCCTTAGGAGTTAGTAACCTTGGAACGGGGTTAAGGGTCTTCATGTGTTTTTCGCCTTCCAGCTTGTGATTCTCTTTGTTAAGGCGCTGGCAAACCATGGCCCTGTCATAAATCCAGCCTTACTCAGCGGTATTTTTTACAGCCACAATACAGCAGAAACGCATGGAAATCCACGGAAGCACATAGAAGGCCGCAGAATTCCGTCGATTCGACGCTCGGGCCTAAATCATTTCACAAAGGAAGCCTGAAAACCGTCAGAAAGAGGAATGTAGCAGGTATTAATGTGAATAGACGAACTGGTATTTATAGACTGAAAGGGGGAAAAAATACTCAGTCTGTTCATCTAGACTAGAACTACTGGAATCTATAATCGCCCTGCAACCAAAGTTTCTGTTTTTCTGGCCCTGGTAATCTATTTTGGGTTACTTTACGATCTCTGTACAGTACCTGAATTCGAAAAAAAGTTACTCAGCCAAAGTCGGGCTCCTGATTTCTTATCCCGCGATATTCAATCTTCCTTGACCACCAATCTCCCATCCCCCTCCCCCACATCTTCAACATCTTGTGTTGATTTGTGTTCTATCCTTTGGGTCAATAATCTGTTATACTTGATCCCGAAGATTTCTTGACCCCTCTCTATCTTTCCTACGACATTACAACAATGGTTCAAGATACCAAGCTCTATGATTGCCTGGGCGTACGTCGAAATATAATCTTTTCTCGATTGATGCGAGTGAAGACTAACCAAATTTCTTTGCTTTGATAGGTTGCTCCCACGGCCACTGAGGCTCAGTTGAGAAGTGCCTACAAGAAGGGTGCCCTCAAGTTCCACCCTGGTATGTGCCCAGTCACCCAAAACCTGCACCAAGAAATATTAAACTGACCGTTCGTTTTTTTTTCTGCCTTCTTTAGACAAGAACGCCGATAACCCGGATGCCGCTGAGAAGTTCAAGGAGCTTTCTCACGCTTACGAGATTCTGTCCGATGCCGAGAAGCGTCAGGTCTACGATCAATATGGTGAAGAGGGTCTTGAGCACGGAGGTGGTGGTGGCGGTGGTATGAACGCTGAGGATCTGTTCTCCCAGTTCTTCGGTGGCGGCGGTGGTGGTTTCGGCGGCATGTTCGGCGGTGGCATGCGTGACCAAGGCCCAAAGAAGGCCCGCACAATTCACCACGTTCACAAGGTCAACCTGGAGGACATCTACAAGGGAAAGATTTCGAAGTTGGCTCTTCAGAAGTCCGTTATCTGTGCCGGCTGTGATGGCCGCGGTGGTAAGGATGGTGCCGTCAAGGAGTGCACTGGCTGCAGTGGTTCCGGTATGAAGACTATGATGCGCCAGATGGGTCCCATGATCCAGCGCTTCCAGACCGTCTGCCCCGACTGCAACGGTGAGGGCGAGATCATCCGCGACAAGGATCGCTGCAAGCGCTGCAGCGGAAAGAAGACCATTGTCGAGCGCAAGGTTCTCCACGTCCACGTTGACAAGGGTGTTCGTGACGGTCACAAGATTGAGTTCCGTGGTGAGGGTGACCAGATGCCTGGTGTCCTTCCCGGTGATGTGGTTTTCGAGATTGAGCAGAAGCCCCACCCCCGCTTCCAGCGCAAGAACGACGACTTGTTCTACCAGGCTGAGATTGACCTTCTCACCGCGCTTGCCGGTGGCACTATCCACATTGAGCACCTTGACGAGCGATGGATGACTGTCAACATCGCCCCCGGCGAGGTTATCGTTCCCGGTATGTCTCCCCTTTTCTCCTAACCTCTCCGTGAGATAGTTTGCTGATTATTGATTCTCTTCTAGATGCCATCAAGGTTATCCAGGGTCAGGGTATGCCTTCTTTCCGTCACCACGACCACGGTAACCTGTACATCAAGTTCGACGTCAAGTTCCCCCAGAAGGATCAGTTGCAGAACCTCGACCTCCTCGAGAAGGTTCTCCCTCCCCGTGTCCACCAGACCCAACCCCCAGCCGATGCTATGGTTGAGGACTTTGAGATTGAGGGTATCGATGGCAGCGAGCCTTCCCAGGCCCGTGCCCACGGTGCTGGTGCTATGGACGAGGATGATGACGACGTTCCCGGCGGTGCTGAGCGCGTGCAGTGCGCTTCCCAGTAAATGCGCGGCCACAAAACGTCGTGATCGGGCAAGGTCAAAATGCCAGGTCCTCTGATGAAACTTTGCTTATGATACCATGCGAAGGGGTTGGGGATAGGTGGTACTTACCTGATCACAAGTCGATCTTCCTAGAGATTTCTTCGACTTAACTTATCTTTTATTTTGCTTTGCGATGGCGTTTGCTCCCGAGACTTGGAAGATGGCACAGGTTCATCTGTATCTTCTGTGTTTTGTTTTTTTCTCTCTATTTCCCCCTCCTCTTTGTGTCATGTGTAATCTTTACCTCCCCTGTTTACACTCAACCTCAACTTCATCCATCCATTATACTCTGTTTCTTCTCCTTTTCATTTCTTGTTTTCGCGCTCATATATCTGTTTCTGTCTTGAGAAATCAGGCTGACAGGTGAGATGCGATAGACAAGATAAAGAGGTGTGATGAGACCATGATGCAGCAGTCCCAGATTGTAAAGGCAGCCCTCAAAAAGATTTGTTGCCTTGTCTCTCCCACATTCTCTCTTCCATGATTTCGGTCTCGGTTTTGAACGGGATCTTTGGGTGATTCATGATGGGTTTTCTTTTTTGTCTTCTTTTTTCTCTAGCCTGCACTGATGATGACCTGAATAGACTTTGCGTGGATTTTGACCTGAATGCATTGTTCATTAGCATATGCCTTGCTTTCAAACCAAGTAGTAACTGTAAACATTAATGTACCCTTCAAATGTTAAGGTAGAATACCTCAAGCTACATACATGTGTAGTAGGTAGAAGGGCTGCCTATGTGTACATGATAACATTTCCAAGGTTGAGAGACACCTGGTGAGCCCTGGTAACAGCCCTACACGTGAAATATACCTATTAGGTATAAATACATCAATGGGTATACATGTAGGTGTTTGGTGACGGGATATGTCCACGCCGCCCGTATCAATATCGAGGTCTCAGGCCCAGTCAAATCTCCTTCGTCCATTGTGCATATGTGTGTGGGTGCATCCATGGATGTCGCCAATAAATATCTCGAATAATGTCTTTCCGATATATGGGGCAGTGGTCAGGGAGGATAGGATGATAAGCACCAGTGCTTTGACGTTGGCAAGGTTATAGAAAAGAAGATGCAAAACTTTCTCGGAATCCATAATGTCCCAGACGTTGTACATATGTGAAATCAGAGGACCCTTGGGACAGGAACTGACCTTGGTGGTGTACCCTCCCATATATGTATGTAAATAGTACATTTTCCCTATCAGGCGGACTTGATATAGAAAGGCTCCGTTGGCGAGGTAGATAGAAGGAAGAAGCTTTAAAAGAAGAGAACAACAACTGTGAGGTGTCAGACTGTAGTATGTATAAGATCATTTCTAAGGTTAACCACACCTCCTATGATAACACACCAACCAGTGTGGAACCTTGTAATCTTTCTCATTTCAACTCCCTCCACTCTGATGTGTCTAAATGATCAAAGGTCGATCTAATAAAAAATGGCATCTTAGATGACTTTCAATGTTCCTTGGTTATATACATTAAATAGCTGTCTATGTAATATTCGAGTCGAAGGCCGTAGTAAATATACAGTGTGATCCATATTGAGCAGCTCAAAAAGCCGTGAGCATTTTGAGGTTTGAACGCATGTCAAAACAGCCACACTTCTCTGCTCAAGTTCTGTCTTGTTTAAACCCACCAGGGAATTGCATTCTGAGTTTGCTTTCTTTCACTCAAACAGGGCTCGTCAAGGCCTTTGGTTCTTCCCTTCTCCTGGGTGGGTGATAGCAGTCCACCTGTCCAGACGTCACCATCGGGAAATAGAATGATTGTGGTCATTGGTATTTTCTCAACTAGTCCTCCCATGGTAAAAGGAAGCCTTTGCCACTTTGGAAAACACGGAAATTTCCAAGTTCGAAATTTCGTGATCAAGAGATATTCGTCGCAACCGCCTAGATAGATTAAAAGTACCTAAGACTAGACCCAATCAAGAAAGTAAGATATCAGCAACCAATAAAAAGGCCCAATACTCCAGAATTTGGAAGAGCTACTGTTGCACAGGTGCAACATAGGATTGGATGGTTATGTGCACATCTGCACCCTACATGAACTCATCTCGCTAAAACCCTTCCCCCGCATACCTGTTCTTGCCTTTGTTGCCACTTTGTATCTCAGATCCAGACTTTTTGGAACAATCTCATTTCCGATCCATGCCATGTTGGAGATCGCTTAAAGAGAATCGCCTCTAACAGCGCAACAGTGCATGCTTGGCACTCGTAGAATGAGATATGGCGATATCGTATAATCCCGCAAGGTTGTTCGCCCCCGAGGAACGAGGAAGTCTGGTATTCTGGCCCTGCAAATACAGGATAATATCGAACCAAGATCAGTTGGCCATGGCTGACATCACGGCGCACGAATATGAATCAGTTTTGGGGGGAAAGAGAGGTGGCCGATGGATCGAGGGGTCTGTGTAGAGGTAGGTACATGAGTGATTTCGTGATTGAATGTCCGATCTTTGCAGTGATCTAAAAGATGTGGCAAGATTATGAGCCAAATGATGTTAGTGAAAAGAGGCAAACAAAGAGAAAAGGCTGCGTTGTGGGCAGGATGTAGATTTTGACGTGTAGTTCAGCAGCGGCAGGAACAGAGGAGACGCAAAGACCCTGGTTTGCGCAAGAGGCAACACGACATCTGGAAATAATCGAGTTCGCCGCGATAGCAGCGGGATATACGCCATGCAGCAGGCGAATGGTGTGTTCAGTTCGCTTCGGCCAAGCGAGCCGACTAGGCACATGATGGCGTCTCGGATGGCTGAAATTCTTCGTATGTCAAGGCACAATAGCTGAAGCTTTTTGGGCTTCCCCGTGTACGATTGGTTGGGTTATTCGGGAAATATGTACACTGCCCACGTGAGTAAGCCACGCGGGATCTACATCGCGCGAGGTCGATATAACCGTTCACTTTCAGTTATGGATTGGGTGAGACTACACATTAGCAATTTCAATGTATAATGAGGTGAGAGATGAACACGAGATCTGAAAAATATCAAAAGCAAAAAAAGGGGGCAAAAAAAGCAAATCGACCTTGCATGATCCAAGAAAAAGATCAAACTTCAGAGAGGCATGAACCATGCCACGGAATGGCCTGAGCTGAAGTCGGGCGTAATGAAATCTCGGAGCAGCCACCAGATTAATAACTTCAAGCTTGACCTGACACGCACTAGACCCAGAGACTCGTCTCGTTACTTTTAGGTTATGGGCCCGTAATAAGCTAAATGACGTGATTTGGATCGGTATTGCGAGACTGCTAGTGGGGGGCAAAGGGTGCATATTGCATATTGCATATTGCATACCTCGGAGTATCCGTACAAATGTCTAACAATCTAACAGAGACTAACGCCCATTCGGAAATTGTACGGTGTCAAATGTACAACATTTGAATCCAAATCAAGGTGAAGTTCGGTCTAAGACACCAGGATCTCCGGATTCCTCCCGGGAGATTTGACGCAGTTTGAGGCAAGAAAGAGAAACCCAAGACGTTACGAGGTGGGCCGATCAAGGGTTTAACTTCTTGGGCCGATCGTGTGCGCGAAATATATGGAAATCGGGCATCATTGCTATAGATTCAAGGTACTAGTGTGTAGTTTTGAGTGCACATGAGGCTAAAATAAGCCAGCTTATGCAGAACTCGGGAAGGGTCCCAAGCACGGGGTACATGGTATATCTAGCACAAGCTATTACTAGTGACTCTAACTAGAAGTTTGTTGTGTACTATTCACGTTATAGTTGTAAAGAGTAAAATGGTATACCTAGTACAGTATAGCGAACGGGCATGTTCCCCCAGTGGTCCGAGGGACCTAACAAATAGAGTAGTAAACACCGGTAAACCCAATCTCCATTTACCCTCTTGGCCCCCCCCCCTATCAAGCGCGGACTGAGAGTTGTGTGGGTGGATACCCATTTTGATGGCAAAAGAGCTAACGCGGACGAGGGACGCGGCAACTAGGGCATTTTTATGGGCCCCACTCATCGTATTTCCCACTTCCTTGCTCTTCCCATCGGAGACAGGTATACGAAGGCCAGACCAAACAGGAAGACCATGGACCATGTGAACCCACCACGCGCACCACGCGGAGGGATTGCGATTCTTCCGTGGAGAAGGGAAAAGAACAGAATGGGAGCGTCGCAGTCATCATTCGTCGTCTGTCAAAACGTGGAACTGGGCGAAATTTCATCTTGGTGTCACCATCAGCGTGGGTGATTTCACCATCATTCGGAGATTTGATTGGTCTGTGGGACCCATGGACGATCATCCACGCCCGCGTGGATGCCGTGATTCGTCACCGCCGAGGCTTGGCGGGAAGCTTATGTCATGATTTTCCCTGCATGCGATTCTTTCCTTAGTCATACTGTAAATGGAGAAAAAAAAAAAGAAGAGAATTAAATCAAGGATAAAAAAAGAAAAAGAAAGAAAAATGATTAAAAAATAGAGGAAATTGGAGTAGGAAGCCATTCGAGATGGCTATTCGTATTACATACTATAATCAGATCTGGGAAGAGTTCGTCCAGAGTCACACTGCATATCTCCAAAAACAGAACCCTAATCACTACAGTATAATCTGATCAATTGATGTCCCATAATAAAAAGAGTAAAATAGCCATTGTATGAAGAACCTTTGAACCGGCTCCACGCTTCTTCGTCATTCAACCATCGCTTCCAGACCCCAAGAGTCCACCAGCCGGTTCCACTTGGGGGTAAACCGTGTGGGCTTTTTTTGAGATCATCGGTGGGAACTTGGGAAACACGCTTCGGTCTTCTGTTCTTTTCTGAGCTTTGCTTTTTTCTTTTCTTCCCGTATAATCCCTGTCAAAAAGGTTCATTACTTTAAAAGAGCGACCTGTGCGTGGCTTCTTTCCAACTGAAATTGATCGAAATCTGGGGAGTTAGATATTACGCCATCGACACCCGGATCACACCTTTCAACACCTCCACATCTAGCCCACGCCAAAAAAACCGACCTTTTGTCGTTTGCCCCTTATCCAGTTTAACTTTACGTCGCTTGTGTATGGTCGACATGGATAGTGCTTGATCTCGTCTGACATTTATATCCTCGACCCCATCACCACGTTTTTTTTTTTTTCCGATCTGTCACTCCCAAACCTTCAACTCTTCCCCCCGGTCCTCCCGGTTTACTTCCGTCACCGTTGCTTGCTTCGGTTGATATATCTTCCTATTCTCCCTAATATACCCCGGTGGTTTCATTATGGGTGAAACTGCCAACAAGATTGGCCGTGGCCTGGCCAAGGGTCTCGGTATCAAGGTCGCCTACAGAGATCCTATGGGCCCCAGTGACGCTGTCACTAGAGGCGAGTCGACTTTCTCCGTCGGCACCGTTGATACCTGTGCCTACAACGAACCAGAGCCCAGCAGCATTGAATGGATTTGCGAGATTACTCCCACTGGCAAGCAGGTTGCCGATTACTTTATCAGCCTGTTTCCCTTCTTGACATGGATTACTCGCTATAACTTGCAATGGCTTATGGGTGATTTGGTAGCTGGTAAGCGTTTTAAACCCATGTGATGATCGTGTCGTCTGCAATTGATTGTCTAACAAAACTTTTTTTTCTCTTCTTACAGGTATCACTGTTGGTGCCGTTGTGGTGCCACAGGGTATGGCCTACGCTAAATTGGCCGAGGTGCCCGTGCAATACGGACTATACTCCTCATTTATGGGTGTTTTGATCTATTGGTTTTTTGCGACTTCAAAGGATATTACCATTGGCCCCGTGGCTGTCATGTCTACCCTGACCGGTACGATTGTGCTTCAGGTCCAGGCCACATACCCTGACTATCCCGCTCATGCGATTGCCTCGTGTCTCGCTGTGATCCTGGGTGCTATCGTTTTCTTCCTTGGAATGATCCGTCTGGGTTTCATCGTGGATTTCATTCCCCTCCCCGCTATCTCAGCTTTCATGACTGGTTCCGCCATCAACATTGCCGCTGGACAGGTTAAGACCATGCTTGGAGAGACCGCTTCCTTCTCCACCCGTGATGCGACCTACCTGGTGATCATTAACACCCTCAAATACCTCCCAACTGCGGGTCTTGATGCCGCTATGGGTGTCAGCGCTTGTGCGATGCTGTACCTCATCCGCTCCGGTTGCACCTACATGGCAAAGAAGTACCCGAACAAGGCGAGAATTTGGTTCTTCGCCTCGACTCTCCGCACCGTGTTTGTCATTCTGTTCTACACCATGATCAGTGCGGCTGTCAACTTGCACCGCAAGAAGCCTCTTTTCAGTTTGCTGGGCCATGTGCCTCGCGGTTTCACTGGTGCCGGCGTGCCGGATATGAACGTTGATATTATCAAGGCCTTTACCAGCCAGCTCCCAGCTGCCGTTATCGTTCTCTTGATTGAGCACATTGCTATCTCCAAGTCTTTCGGCCGTGTCAACAACTACACTATCAACCCCTCGCAGGAGTTCGTCGCCATTGGTGTTGCCAACTTGCTCGGTCCTTTCCTGGGTGGTTACCCTTCCACTGGCTCTTTCTCCCGGACTGCTATCAAGTCCAAGGCCGGTGTGCGGACCCCTCTGGCTGGTCTGATTACCGCTGTTGTTGTGCTTCTGGCCATCTACGCCCTGACTGCGGTTTTCTACTACATCCCCGAGGCCTCTCTGGCCGGTGTCATCATCCACGCTGTGGGTGATTTGATTACTTCGCCCAACACTGTCTACCAGTTCTGGCGTGTCTCCCCGCTTGATGTCTTGATCTTCTTCATCGGTGTTCTCGTCACTGTTTTCACTTCCATTGAAGATGGTATCTACTGCACCGTTTGTGTATCCGTCGCTGTGCTGCTGTTCCGTGCCGCCAAGGCTCGTGGCCAGTTCCTTGGTCGGGTTACCGTTCACTCCGTGGTTGGTGATCACCTGTTGGACAACGATGGAAAATACGGCTCTCTTGGAAACAACAACACTCCTCCTGACCACGACGAGCACCACCACCGCTCGATTTTCCTTCCTGTCAACCATGCCGACGGTTCCAACCCCGATATCGAGCTCGAGCAGCCTTACCCCGGTATCTTCATTTACCGTTTCTCCGAGGGCTTCAACTACCCCAACGCCAACCACTACACAGATGCTTTGGTCCAGACCATTTTCAAGGGTACCCGCCGCACAAACCCACACGCCTACGCTCGCCGTGGTGACCGTCCCTGGAACGACCCGGGCCCACGTCCTGGCAGAGAACACGAGGAGACCAATGATGATCGCCCGCTCCTGCAGGCCGTTATCCTGGATTTCTCTTCTGTCAACAACGTGGACACCACCTCCGTTCAGAACCTCATCGACGTGCGCAACCAGCTGGATCTGTATGCCTCTCCCCGTACCGTGCAGTGGCACTTTGCCCACATCAACAACCGCTGGACCAAGCGCGCCCTCTCCGCCGCCGGCTTCGGTTTCCCCTCCCCGACCTCCAGCGACGGTTTCCACCGCTGGAAACCCATCTTCAGTGTCGCCGAGATCGAGGGCAGTGCCTCCGCCGCCGCTCACGCCGAGATGATCAACAACCAGCGCGAACAGGCCCTGCACAAGCACGATATCGAGGCCAACATCACCAAGTCTGGCTCAACTGTAGAGCGCGAGACGGAGACCATCGAGTCCACCTCTTCTCACTCCCAGGACAGTGGTATCATCACCGAGGACAAGCAGCTGCAACACGACCTCAAGGACAGCAAGGCTTACCGTGGCCGTCGCAAGGTTGCATTGGTCCAAGGCATGAACCGACCTTTCTTCCACATCGACTTGACCGCCGCCCTGCAAAGTGCCGTTGCCAACTCGTCGGATGTGATCCCGGAGATCCACTAAATGTTCGCGATGAAATCTTGCACACTACACTTTTTTTTCGACATGTTTTTCATTGCATATTGTCTTGCATTAATCACGGACCGTCCCTGGCTTGGAGTCCACATGATATGCCCGGATTTATGACTTGTTAATCTCTATTTTCTTCATCTACCACCACCCCATTTGATGCCTTGATACACCCCCCATTTGTCCCTACCCACACATGTTTTGTTTTTTGTTTTACGGCCTTTTTATGCCCTGGCGTTTTGTTTGGTTGGGAATTTGGACGGATTTACGGGACAATGGGCCTTTTTTTCTGCCTAGATACCTCGTTAAATATTTACTAGGGATACCCTTTCGACTTGAATACAATACTAGATTGCATTGATTATTTCAAATTGTTTCTTTCGTAGCGCTTAAATGTACCAGTACTGCGTAATCCACGTATCGTTATCATTTGGACTAGATGGCCCATCAATTGATTATGTCTAATACCACTGTAGCATGAACGATTCAATGTTCCAAATTAAGTCTGGAAGATTGGTTTCACTCACAAAAGTGTGATCTTGATATGTACCTACTGGTAAAATCAAACAGCCGTTGAAGCCAGACGTGGAAAGATTGGTATGTCATTTTCATCTCTCTATAAACAGACCCCCATGATACCTCCTCCAGTACCTACTAGTAGGTATCCCCTCAACCAATCCATACCAAAGAACAAAAAAACAAGCAAAGATATTTGAAGCAAAAAGACGAATCACCTCAGAACACCGCCCACACCAGCCCACCCAAGCACAAATCCACTCAAAGCCTCAGAAACAACACCGCCTCCAAACCAAACATCCCTCCAAGCCCCCTTCCTCAGCACAAAGCGCCTCCGATCCTTTCTCCCTCCAAGATCCATACTCACAACACCAGACTTAGCATCCATCTCAATACTACCATCAATCTCGCCACCGGCACCGGGGAAGAAAGCACCTGCTCCCGCACCACCGGAGCGCTGGATGAGGACTAGGTGGAAGAGGCCGGAAACAAGGACCGTACCGGCGAAGTAGAAGATAAAGCCGCCCGCAGATTGGAGGGCGAGGATTCCGGCACTGAGGCCTAGGAGGAAGGAGGTTAGGCTGTGGAGGGAGGAGAGGACCTAGATGGTGTTAGCTTTTGTACTGGGTTTGGAACAAACGTAGCGACGAGATTTAAGGGTGGTAGTGTAAGGAGGTTGGTTCGGGAGAGGGGTGAAATGTTACGTACTCGGTTGTTATGCTGGACAGCCTCTGGGACGAGAGGGTTGATAATCAGGGAGAGCTCCTGCTTTGTAGGAGCCATTTTTGCGATCTAGGAGTATCTTCCTCGTTGTAAGGTTGTTGTTCTGGGGTTTCTTTTTGTTCGTTGTCGTACTTTGAGAATCGGCGTTGTAATTGCTTATGCTCGAATGGCTATACGCGGTAATGTGGATTCGGATAATGGAATGTAATGGTTCCACTAAGAGCAGCCCAGCTTCAAGTTGAAGTTTGAAGTTGCAATGGGCGAGTCCAGAGCTGGTGGGGAGAGATGAGGGTCGACGTGGAGAGATGAGGTCGGAGCGGAGGTTTGGCGCGGCTTTCTAGAAGGTGCACGGACCACTATCACCTAGACTCCTAGAGTACTACTTTCCTTATGCTACAAACCAGAGAATACACTTGAATCAGACAAAACAAAATTGACGTTACTAGTATGTACCGGAAAAAAAATAATTGGACTGAACAATAGAACAAAACCATGTTCGAAGATATCTACGATTACCCCAGCCATTTTCAATGTTCAGTAGCCCGAATTTCCCTCATGAATCCGTTTCTTGACATCACTGCGTTTGATACATGCCGAATCCCACATCCATCATCATATTAGGGTGAATCAAAAGATCACAGAACGAATGATAAAAAAAAGTTTGAAAAAGGAAGAGAAAGAAAGAAAAAGTAAGCATAATGATGGAATAAAGATGCCAATTCCATGAGATCGCTGGGCATAGGTTCCTACGTGGGTTCCACAGGAAGCTCGTAATAGTTACCATATGCCATGCTTCATGCATAAAAGGCTGTCATCACATGATGTTTTCAAGCTTGCCATCAGTCTGAGCTTCTCTGACTTGTTCGAAAACCTAAAAAAGAAAAAGGGAATCAGTATTGTTGCATTTGGACATCCAACACGGAAAAGTCTTACCTTTAGCATCTTGTTCCGGGCACCCAGTGCGTTGACTCCACGGTCCTCCAAGGCCTTCTCATCAAGTTCAACCAGCTCGGTCCACTTGAGATCCTTCAAATTATCCGTGTACTTGTGCAACCGAAGGGATCGCAGCCAGCTGGGGATATCCTTCAGAAGAGTAGGGTCCGTGGGGTCCTCCGGCGGCTTTGAGCTGCCTCGGCGACCACGGGGCGAGCGTCCACGAGTGACTTCGGAATGATCAGACAGATAACCTTCACCACCCAAGCCGAACTGCCCCATTCCCAGAGAGCTTAATCCGTTGCCCATCAACGGGTTGTTTGGGTCGTAAGCCGCGAGGAATCCGTTGTTCTGAGGAGAGGTAAAGTTCATGCCACCGAGTGCACCAGCACCCTGCATGGCAATGCCGGGAGATGTGGGGCGAGACCGCCGACCCGCCATGGCAGCTTGCTGCTGAGCCTGCAGAGCGGCGAGTTGCTGGGCGTTCAGGAACTGTCCAGCCATAGGGTTGGATCCAGGCAGACCGGGACTTGCCAAGCCTTGGGACATGGCCTGGTTAACGGAGTTCCGTCCCTGACCATCATTGGACCGGGACCGGCGGTATTTGCGGGCATCATCAAGGGCAATACGGTTGTTCACCGTGGACAAAGCTGCCAGCTTCATAGCGGTCGCATTGGCCACCATATCGGCCTGGGAATTGCCTTGACTTTGCTGGCCAAAGGTTGCGGTCATCGGGGTGTTGGTCATCGATGCCCAACTGTGGTTCCCAACATTGTATGGCGAGAGCAAAGGAGGCTCGATATCCGGAGCAGGAATTGTGGCGGTCTGAGGAAGGGGAGAACGAAGGCCCGAAGCGGAGGGTTGGCTGAACTGGCCCATGGGCTGATGGCCCGAGGAGGACTTCGGGCGGGCAATCGGGGGCTGAGTGTCCGAAAGGCCACCACGTTGGGCCCAAGGAGACGCCGGAGGCTGGCTCAGGCTGTCATTGTCAGGCGCCGAAATGGTGGGAGCAACAAACGAGGTACGCTCTCCGAAGACCAAGCTGTTGCGGTTCGAGGGAGGTGCATTGCCGGTTTGCTGGGTGAATTCCGCTTTCTTCTTCGCAATCGCAGCCGCGGCATCCGGAAACATGGCATTAATAGTAGAGGGATCGAGAGCCGAGTTGCGTTTGGCGCCGGGAGATGGTGGGGGCCGACCCAGGGAGTTTCGTGATGTGTCCATGTTAAGCTTAGACATGGCATCACTTAAGCGACTAGACATAGCATCTAGATATCGGAGAAAACGTTAGCTTAAGTAAATTCCAGCCAGGCAAGGTAATTTTTTTGTTTAGAAAAAATTGATGGTCATACCCTTCTCGCCGAAGTTAGCCGGAGAAAGAATCCCGGACATCGGGTGACTTTGAGACATCTGTTGCAGAACCTGGATGAAGAACCGAATTTGCACCTGGGTGGTCTGTTGCAGCAATGCATATAGGGCTGCAGTGCGCTCTGCTTCACTCAGAACGCGAAACCACTGCTCGATAGCACTAAGCTCATCCTTGAAATCCTGGTCCAGCGTAGCGGCTGCCATCTCCTCGAGTGTGGTCTCATTCTGATCAATATCCGCCAGCCATTGTTGAGCTGCCCTGTCCAACGCATCCTCCGTCGAATTCTGACTCTGTTGATTGAAGAAAACCTCCGAGGATGGACGCATACTGCGTGAGGAAAGCGGCGAAGGGAATCCGGACATGTCTGCTGACGCTCGCAGCTGGTGCGATCCGAGGTTTCGAGCGGACGATGGAGGACGCAGAGTGGAGTTCGGAGCGGCTTCCGGGGTGCTGTTGCGATTTCCAATGATATGGCTAGCCATATCTAATGGAGTCTTTCTGACTTTTGGTTGGAAATTCCGATATGTAAATACAGCGTGGGGTGGAAAAGATTACTGCAAAACACCTGCAGCACCTGCTGAGTTTGCGTAATGAAATAGAATCAAATATCCTTGACCGAAGGACTCGACAGATATCCGCAAAGCCCAAATCCCGAGTTCCAGGCGACAAGTAATGGGGCACAGACCAGTCCAGTGGGCTGCACCTCAGGAGGAAGCGGAAGGCCAGAAGGCACTACCTGGGTAGAGAGATTGGCGGTTATTAGGTCCGAACGAAGGAAAGTCAGGACCAGGGAGGCAATAGTGTGTCAAACACAGCAAGCCCAGTCGGTCCCGGAACCAAGAATAAAAGAAAGAAAAACCGTGGTGAAAGGGGAAGAGGTCGAGAAAGAGATGGGGGTGGAGAAGAGGAGAGAGAAGAGAAATTGCGGCAGAAAAAGCGAGTGTGTTTCGGTTTCAAGGCGATCACGGGTTCCCGGCGAAATCTGGAATGGGAAAGGAAAAAAAAACCAAGTTGATTTGATTTTCCTTGTTCTTTTATCTAATAGGGTCTATTCAGTTCTTCTCACTTACCTCTCCAAATCTTTTTGCCTTTTTAGACGCCTTGGGTGGAGCTTTCCTACTATGGATATTCACCCCTGCATCTGAACCGAACCGCCCGCGACAAGAGAGCTCTCCAAGTGCGCGCTTCGGACTTCTATACGCGTGGTCTGGGCCATGGTCCCAGCGCCAAGGATTGATTTCACTACATTTTCGATTTATCACTTTCTCCCTGCTATTCATTGAAGGAAGGCTGGAGAAATACCATCTTGATTTTTCCCCATTCGCTTTGGTTACATGCATTAGTGGATTGATTCCTCGCGTCATTGGTCGCCATGGCAGATTCAGATACCCCGATGGGTCATTCGGATGATTACACTGCCTACCCTGAAATTGATGAAGAAGTACACTATCCATGGCAGGGAAACGAGCCCCAGTCATTCGTCCCCGAGGATGTCTTTGCCCAAGCAATTGATCCTCGACTGTTTGAAAGTAACGTGCACTCCCAGGGTGCAGAACATGCACCCCAACGCCAGAATCGAATCCAAGAATATGATGATAGTGATATTTCCGAAGAGAGTCAAGACGACATCAATCCTGTCATATTTGGGTCGGACGAAGGAGACGATGACTCGGAGTATGTCTTGGAAGACCAAAGCGAGAGGTATGTTTCTGTTTCTGTTTCTACTCAAGATTCTTGGTAACTGACAACGGTTTCAGCGAGGACGAAGAGCCATTAGACGATGATTCTGATTCTGATGCAAGACGTCGACGCCAACGTCGAGGCGGTGGACGCTTCTCAGGCCGCTATGGAGCCCGTGGTCAGAAAGGCGTTAAAAGAGGTCCCCGCAAGCCCATGGAACCTGGGCCAGAGTTCAAGATACTACACTCAGAAGCCACGGAAGCATTTATTGATGGCGACTACGATCGAGCCATGGATCGGGTGATGCTTGCAATCCAGAACAACCCTGAAATGTTCCCTGCTCATTCCCTGCTTTCCGAAATCTTCCTAGCTCAAGGTCAGAAAGATAAGGCTCTGGCCGCTCTCTTTAATGGCGCTCACACTCGGCCCAAGGACTCCGGTGTATGGCTCAAGGTAGCTCGACTCATTTTGCAGCGCGCCGGTGAAGACCGCCAAAGGGCATTGCACGACGTTATTTATTGCTACAGTCGCGTGTTGGATATTGAGCCCCGGAACTTTAACATTCGGTACCAGAGGGCTGCGATTTATCGTGAACTCTTGTACAACGGCAGGGCAGCTGCGGAGTATGAACGTATATTGAGAGATCGACCACATAATGCAAAAGCGCTTCGTCACCTGGCGGAAATTTACATCGACCTCAATGAAGTCCAAAAAGCCATTGACCACTGGGTCGATAGCGTGGAGTTCTACAAGTCTCTTGACCCCCAGGACACCCGTTTTAGCTGGTCCGAGGTCAACATTTATGTCGAGCTTTTCAGCCTTGCTGGTCAACCTGTTCAGGGACTCCATGCTTTAAAGTCCATTTCAAGGTGGTTGCTGGGGCGTGGAGATGACTCCCTTTGGGATAACTTTGAGGACGATGATCGAGAATGGGACTCGAACGATTCTCCTCGTCGTATTAAGACCAACGGGTACGTGCCTGGCCGCTGGCCCCTGGACTCGTATGGACTTGGACTCCCTCTCGAGCTTCGCATCAAAATGGGGATTTTTAGGCTCAAAATGGGCCACAAACACCACGAAGAAGCCCTGTATCATTTTGAATGGTTGAATCCGGAGGATAGTTCGGAAGGTGCCCGCGTCTTCGACTTTGGAGATCTCTTCCGCGAGGTCGCTGATGCCTTGAAGGATTGTGGATTGCCAGAAGAAGCCTTCCGCTTCTACTCACCGATCCAAGAGACTGAGGAGCATGCAGATATCAGCTATTTCATGGCGATGGCCGATTGTTGTATGCAACTCGAGAAATGGGAAGAGGCCGAAACTGGCTATCTCACTGTTGCTGAGCATGACTCGAGACATATGGAATCGCGAATTGCACTTGGCAAGTTGTATGAAAGCCTTGGCATGAGCGACCAGGCATTAAAGTACATCAACGAGGCCGTGTTACTTGGGCGACAGGAAGGTAGATCCCGGCGCAGACAAGACGCCAGAATCGAGCAGCTTGCAGCTGAATTCAGGCAAGCCGCAGAGTCTGGAGTAGACCCGCAAAAATCAACCAAGGCATTTGCAGGTCTGATGCCCGTAAATCCTGACCAAGAATCGCCTTCAGGGGGAGAATCTCATCGAATAGAGGATGTCCACTTCCTGTTCCAAAAACTCCAGGAGCTGGAACCTCAAGTCAAGGAAGGCGTATATGAAGCTATTGAAGATTGGCTTGACATTGCCGATGCTCTACTTCGTGATTTCCGAACAAATCGAATCTTTTATCCCATGACACGACAAACAGAGTTCCAGGGATATCATAAAAGAGAGAAAGAAAAGGGGGCCACCTTACTGGACGAAGCTCAGGAGCTGGCCGGTCGCATCCAGAGAAGCATAGGTAGGCCAAAATTTTTGACAATAAGTTGACCCCGGTCCCGAGCTGATTCCATCCCATAGGCGATGATCGTGCCGATGAGCCCTTGTCAGATGCGATACCCGACGAGTACTACGGAATTCCATTTGACGAGTGGCTCGACCTATTTCTTCAGTACGCACTGACCCTGACCTCACAGGGAGAGCACGAAGAAGCATATTCTGCACTTGATTCTGCATCTGTAGCTAGTATCTGGTTCCACTCCAAGCCAAAATCGCGCTTGATTCATGTCTGCTGGGTTACATGTGCTCTTCGGGCCAATGACGAATACGTCTTGGCATATGAAGCGCGGTGGTTTATCAAGGAGTACCAATTTGTCACTGACACTTATCGGCTTTTCGCCATGCTGAGCCATATGTCTCGTGACCCACACAAGCCACACTTTTTCAATTCTGCAAACATGAAGTTCATGCTTCGTCAGATTAAGGCAATGGACTTTACTCTCCCAGACGATCCGGGCAAGCCCAGTGTTGTCCGGCAATCCCTTTGGAAAGAGCGTGCCTCTCTAACAACCAAGGACGAATCTGGGGAGAGAATTCCTGCAGATTCGCTGGACATCACCCTTCTTATCCTTTATGGACATATCCTTTACTCGGGAGGTAGTTTCTACCCAGCTCTGAACTACTTCTTCCGAGCATATGCTCTGGATGATCAAAACCCCGCCTTGCTTCTTTCTATCGGGCTTTGCTTCATCCACCACTCTCTCAAGCGACAGTCTGAGAACCGTCACTATTTGATTATGCAAGGACTTTCTTTCATGGCCAAGTACCGACAGGTGAGAATGAAGACAGAAACCCTCCAAGAGCGGCAAGAGATGGAATTCAACTTTGCACGAGCATATCATGGTCTTGGATTGGGCCACCTTGCCATCGAGGGATATGAAAAAGTGCTTCAACTCGGCCGAAAAATACAGGCCAAAGCATCTGCTTCAATAAATGACAACGATGTGGTAATGGGTGAGGCTGATCAATCTGCACACCAGGCTGAGGTTTCAGAAAGGTTTGTAGAGGATTTCACACGTGAAGCTGCCTATGCCTTGCAATGCCTGCATTTACTCGGCGGTGATGAGAAAGCTGCAAAGGCTGTCACCGATAAATGGCTTGTCATCTAATCCAGCAATTCCGATCATGATGAGATGTTCCATGTGATGAAATTCAAATGTATGATAGTAATATTTTCAATTAAATCCTGACCAATCGATAACGTTACATTTTGAAACCGAGAAGACATCTCATTCAAGAATTTCAATTCCACCAGTGTACTAGTATGCATTTAAATGATCACAAGCAGACAGCGCCGCGCATCCGCACGCCGCCGCACAGTTCAAGTTCCAGGTATATCTGCCTAACTCAAGGCATCAAACAATGGCACCAGATGAGAGTTAATAAGCTTCAATGGGAGATGCACCCTCCCACATGCTCACCAAAATCTTGCGCTCTCCTTTCCAAGGTTTTCTCCCATGCGAGACTTGGAAATTATCAACCAGCAGAAGATCCCCTTCCCCCAACGCCAAATTTACTTCAAGATCATTCAGAACCTGATCAAGCCTTTCGAGATACTCTCGTGGAATTGGAGTTCCGTCCCCATAATCACAAGGTAAGTCTACCAAGATCAGTCCGAAGCCCACAATGAAGATCTCCAGATATTCTCAGACAACTCACAGCTCATGCCATCGCGACCAACATAAGGTGGATCCAAGGCCCCAACATCACGCGTCATACCAAAGCGGCCCGCTAAGCCATTGAACCAAACGGGACGCCCGCTAGCAGGGGTTCGTCGAATGCCTGACCAGGTCTTGATTAACCCAAGGGTGAAAATTTCGAGGGAAGAAAAGACATACCAGGGATATACTGGGTCAGCTCTAGCGTATCCTCCTCATCCCATCGAAAATCGTGTGTCAATTTCTGTACTTGGATTTCGGCTTTCGACTTCTGCGTCGCACGATCATCGCTAGGCTGAAATTCCTGTCCAAAGCTATACTTCCCGGCCCAATTAAACTCATTGCCATTTCCTTCGTTTCCTGGGGCTCGAAACACCATCTTCATGGCTAGTCCCTTTTGTTGAATATCCCTGACCAGCTCAGGAATCAACTCGTTCACCTTCTCGAAAACAAGAGCACTATGTGCCACGGGTGTCTCGCCACCTGGTTTATATCAGCCATATGTCTACACAGTTGATGCGGCATAGTTCTTTACCCTCAAGTGCTTTTTTCTCGCAGTAAAAATGGATATTGGCGGGGAACCGAGTGTACCGCGAATACTAGCGCCATGTGGAGCTTAGCTGACATCGTATAGGGTAAACATTAGAAATGAAGACACGGAGAAACAAACCTCATTGTGTTGATAGAATCGACGGTCTGACGGCCCTTCATTTGCCGTCCACACATTCTCTGCAACTATGTTTCGTTTCCCTGCGAGTCCGATCTGCACGTACGGTCTCGAGCCGCGACCTCGTTCAATTGCATTTATCAACTTTGCGAAGCTTTCGCCTGATGCATGGCCCAGACCACTGATTACTACCGCGCCATGCTTCCTCAAGAGCTCCGATATTTGACCAGATTCTGCTAGTTCAGCAAGAGAAGCGACCGAGTCATCGATCGGGCGGGTTGTCGGCTCGTCATCTGAGGCTTGAGCTCGAAGTCCATACGGGAACGAATTCCCATATACCTGACGTGATCTCGGCACATTGAAAGGCTGAAAGGTTACAGACATGGTTGTGAAGTCTCTGGAATGATGCAGAATGGTTGGGTTCGGACTTCAAGCAACATGCAGGGTGTTTCTTCTTCTGCGATAGGGGATAGGTAAGCCCCGATGGCATCATTGAATAAAAAGATTAAGTGATGCATTATTTGGTTCATTTTGTGCGGGGTTTGTTATCTGATTATCTTCTTGACTGTGATCATTGGATCCTTGTAAGTGGAAGTCTTCCGACCTGGGAGGGGTATGTCCATCAAGAAAGTCGGAGGTCCTCCGAATTTCCGCATTTGTACCTGACATGCTAATTTGATAGGAATCTTATTGGGTGAACTATGAAAAAGCTAATTGCCTGAGTATTTGAATGCACGAGGTTCCCAGGTTGACGCAATCGGCGCGCGGGATGAGTTTTCTTAGGGCATCACGACATGACTGGCATTATGAACGAGTTTCAGAGCCAATCAATCTACCTTGGAACATTAATTGAAGACACCGGATTTTGACTTGCATACCAAGCTTTGTCCACGGGTAGGAACTATTTTTCAGAATTCCAAACCTTTTCGAATGTCAATTCTCAAAAGCTACGTACTAACTTTGTTGTGGAACAGAAAACTAAATGAATAGTCATCCTTATCCAGAAACACAGCCTTGGAATATGGACTATTCACCACCGAGATCAATTGATGCCGTCTATCTTCTCTATTGCATTCGATCAAGGTATGGACAAGGCTAAAAGCCATCACTATTGCCACCAACAGCCACCATGGCGTCAGCAAATACATGCATAGAATGACGAATCAAGCCTTGATCTTATTTAAACAAGCTGATATCTAGACATCTGGAATTTTTATGCCCAACATTCACAATGGCCGAAACACATCAAGCTAAGCCCAGAAGTGGCTTTGTTCGTGCCCTGCGAACCATTCAGCGATATGTTTGGGATGACCCCGACAAACCAAGCGAAGAAAAACGCTTCTTGTTCAAGTTGGACTGTTTCTTACTCAGTTACACATGTCTGGGGTACTTCTGCAAGAACCTGGCCCAAGCCAACATTGACAATGCCTACGTGTCCGGCATGAAAGAGTCCCTCAACATGGGCGGCAGTGAGCTGACCTACATGGCCAACGTCTTCACAGCCGGCTACGTGATCGGGCAGATCCCCGCCGTCATTCTCGTCACACGCGTCCGTCCCTCGATCCTAATCCCAAGCTGCGAACTACTCTGGACAATCTGCACATTTTGCTGCTCCGCAGTAAAGACCGTACAGCAACTTTACGCTCTTCGTTTCCTAGTCGGTCTTTTCGAATCAGCATACTTCCCCTGTATCGTCTACCTGATCGGATCGTGGTACACGGCCAACGAACGCGCGAAACGAGTCACCATATTCTACTCCACGACCTCGCTAGCAACCATGTTCAGCGGATATTTACAAGCAGGCGCCTATGATGGATTGAATGGACACCTCGGTCGTGCAGGCTGGCAATGGCTCTTTATTATTTGTGGGATCATCGGGATACCATGTGCGCTCATGGGATTTGTCTTCAACCCCGATTTCCCCGAGACAACACGTGCTTTTTATCTTACAGCCGACGAGGTCCAGCTTGCGCGCCGCAGACTCGCTCGAGAGGGGTTTGCGGAACTGGGAACATCCTCGTGGGATAGGTGGAAGATTCTCCGTATCGCGCGCTGCTGGCAAGCGTGGGTCTTGCCCATTGGATATTTCATCGTGCAAGCAGCCTGTCCGAATCAGCAGCCTACATTTGCATTATGGCTCAAGGCAGAGGGCTACTCTGTGTCTAAAATCAACGTGCTCCCGACGGGACAATCGGCCGTTGCAGTTGTTGCGCAGATCGCCGCTGGCATGCTCTCTGATTCTCCGCTTTTCCGTGGACGACGGTGGCAGATGATAAGTGTGATGCAAGCAGGAACTTTTATGGGTATTATCATTATGCTGGTTTGGAACGTGCCGTTGAGTGCGAGATACTTTGGTTACTTTGTTTTGTGGGTTGCGTATGGGGTGCCGGGTGTATATTTCTCTTGGTTTCCGGATCTGATGAAACATGATCATGAAATGCGTGGGTTTGTTATTGCGCTATCGAACATGTTTTGCTATATAATGATGATCTGGTATGATGATGCTGTCTGGCGGACTGCCGAGTCACCACGCTTTCGACCTGGCTTTACTGCTGCTGCGGTTTGTAGTGTGGTGCTCGTGCTGTGGGTTTTGGGGATCCATCTGTTGCAGCGCCGAGAGGAAGCCAAAAGTTTGTCGACATCATCGGACGAGGAGGATGTCACTCAGATTGATTTACAGGTGCAGGAGGTATCAAAAGAACTGTAGCATCCAGATGAAAATCTGGTGTTGGAATCATAAATTTGAGATGAGACATGCCAAAAATCGATATTATCCATTTATTGATGTTTTGAACGTTCAAAGAACGCTATTAGTCAACAGTCTGAAACAATGAAGCGCCATAAAAAGAGCTAAGAGTTTTTAGTCAAAAGTCCGGTGTTTTCTTTTTTTTTACCGAGGTATAGTCCGGCCCCGGGAAAATCTCGGAAGATTTCAATTCCCAAGGTCGACAACGGCACGGCACGCATCTGGCGCTAAGAAGACGCTAATCCTAAATTAACTACCCGAGCACGCGATGACAATACAAGTGATGCGATACTCGTATTCGGTTGGGTTAATGGAGCGTTTGAGGGGAGCCGGTATTGAAAACGATATTTTTTTTAGCCGAATCGGCGAAGAGTTCCATATTCGATGTTACTTTGGAACCTATAGTATAGGAGAAAAGAGAGAGAAAAAGGGAATACAGGGCCTTGGACTGACTCCACTTCCCAAAATCTATGAGTTTATACGTAATATACATAAGGAAAATTATTTTTGAGTTGTACCTCAGAGCGCACATGCATGCTACTTGGCATGAACCAGGCTTTCAGTACTGCTAGTATGCTGTTCCTGGCCACTAGGTTGGTGGTCCCAAGTCACCTCCATCTGTGTTGTCATGGTGATAGTATTCTTGGGGGTTGTTTCGGTAGGGCTGTAGCCCAGTTCATTCTCTCCGGCCTCGACAATGGTAATATTGTGATCTTGCGTACGTCGGGTAAAATTCGACATGTGCTCGAGGTTATAAGTTCGGGCACGGCCACTGCGACCAGTAGATCCATTGTTGTACCGGGTTCGCGACGAGCCACGAAAGAGCCTTGGGAGAAGTCGCGCGATCAAGGGCTTGAAGGAGGGAGCACAGGCAGCAACAAACGCTAGACCAACCTCAATAGTGGACACGCAGAATAGGACGGAATGAGTGTAGTTTGCAGGGATATGGCGGTCGTATTGGTCAAGTAGGATAACGCGAATGACGCCTGCTGCAACGGTTCTGCGTTTGTTAGCACGGGGTCGACTGAGGAATCTGAGGTGACTCACAGGAGACCGAATGATAGAATACCGATTAACATTAGTTTTTGGTTCCATTGCATCTGAAGCTCGTAGACGATCCAAGTAGGTAGTACCAAGGCGAGCATATCAGTGAAGATAGAAACCGAAGCTGTGCCGGTGACGAAGTCGGCAAAATTCATGCACTTAGCATTAGGATATGCGGCTGAGTCCCAATTGGAAGCGATTGGTACACAATGAAAGACCGTCACAAAGAACGTAGCGACAGCAGCGACTCCATTGAAGATCAACAGTCCCCAGATGGCCTGGCGCACCGATTTCTTTTGGCCAGTCAGACGCAACAGGAAGAGAAGGATGGAGGTCTTGATGAGAGCCAAAATGGGATTGTAAATGAGCTCGGTCTATTTTGTGTTCAAGATATAAACGATGTCAGTCAAGGTCCCCCTTTCGACACATTTGATAAACATTTGAAAGTAGTAGGAAGTAACTTCGACTCACCGCGTAGGCATATTTGTTACCAAGGACCGCCGGATAGTCCTTGGGGATATCCCAGACGTTATATCCTATGTATGTGTAGATGATGACTGCCAGAAGATATGTAAGCCTTATATAGAACGCACCGACGAACATGTTGTGTGCAGATCTTACCTTTGTACGATGTAAAAGTCTCCGCCCAATACAAGATCTGCGAATCTGTCAATCTTCTGGAACTATGATCTGCGCGATCGCCGGGTCAAACCCACCAAGGCCGTATAAATAAACCAATCGTCTATTCCATGTTCAACGTCAGATTTTGTAGAGTATAAAAAACAATGTCAAGAGTAACAAACTAACCAGCACCAAAAGTCCTTGTCAAGGTTCGGCTGTAAATCCGCAGGGCCACAGCACAGGTCGCAAGAGCTGGAAACGCAAAGATTAGGCCAATGGCCTGCGGCTGCAAGTTATCACTGGAACCCATCTCTTTGGCCACATACTCTGGTCCTTTAGAAAAGAGCTTGAAACATGATATTGTTGAGCAGGGGGCTGCACCGCTAAGTATTAAACCCCTGCAGCAGGCGTTCCAACTACTGTAGCTTCATGCAATGTTTCTTCTGTGCCATATTGTGGCTTGTCGGTATTACTCCGTACCACGTTGCGATCGTGAGTAAGAGAAATTAAATCCCAAAAGTACTAACTAGATATGGAGAGTGGAGCTAACGAGGCAGAGTTGGCAATTGCTAATAAACAAGCCCCCTAGCGCTAATCTACCAATGCCCTAGCGCGGTATCCGTATTACCTGACCGTTACCACAAACATTTGCACTTGCAAGAAGCCATGTCGATCTTCTACATACAACCATATAACGATAGAAAATAACGAGTGAAATAATTGGCTCATGGTCTGAGTACCTTTTCAACCAAGACTTGCCGCCACAGTAATAAAAGCATATTTGAATAATGGTAGAGACAACCAACTCCGTTAATATCATAGGTGGCACAACAGGCCGTTGTACTTGACCAATCTTACAAGCTTCAAGGTAATCAAATTACCTCCTAGCGTAGATAGTGGAACCGAATATGGAGACCCTGTTAATCTAGAAGAAATTCTAGATTCGGAGGTAACGGGGTATCCTCAATTGGTCCCGAGGTCCGATGCTCAACTGCAGGAGGCCTTAAACATTACTGAGAATTTTACGATTCTGTCTCAGGAGTAGCGTCGATTTCTCCAGAGGCAGTCGGAGCCGACTTGGTGGGTACTAGTAAGAAGAAGATCGGTGTTAGGTTCCGTAAGGACAACAAATCTCTCGATACGCAGTAGATCTAAAACAGGAATGGAGTGAAACCTCAATTGACATCGTGGTTCATCTAGAGTTAAGTGAGATTCTGTTAATTCAAGCTTGAACTCCTTCATCCAATAGGTCGGTATCAATTACAGACTAAGGCTTGAAAAAAAAAAACCTCCCATGGATGTGAGACATTCGAAGAATTTTTCTCTCTCTCTCCATAGATTAGATTAGTCCAATTAGCGATACAAGCTAATGTGCCGCTAAGTAAAAGACAGTCGTCAAGTCCACCAACCACCATCCATCTAACATTGCACGCTAGGTAAATCCTGAATGAGGCGTCAACTCTTCCTGTTCAGTATCTACTAGTAAACCTCCGGTCCCGAAGTCGCTTCCGATAGAAGTCCTAAGTCCTAATCAAAAGGTTAAGTGCCGCGTGGCCGGTCCAGTGCTTGTTTGATGGCGCTAGATTTAAGAAGTAATGCATTGCCACGTTTTTGACAGGGGTCGAGAAAGTTTCTTTTGATTTCACTCCAAAGTCTATTTCCCCTTGTTCTTCTCTCTCAATTCCGTACTTGTTTTTTCTTCACACGATGAAGGTCGTGGGTGGATTGGCTCTCGTGGCCAGTGTGTCGCTCGCCCAGGCGCTGTCGACCGTATCCTTGACGGCAGCAGAGAGCACCGTTACTTCTTCTTCCTTGTTTTCATATGAGTCATTGCAGTTGACCGCAAGTGCACTCCAAGATGTCTCTCAGACCTTGCAGAACCAGACCGTTGCTAGCTATTTCAACTTTGCGAATACCACCAACTCGAGCACTGTGGTGTCTAAGCGAAGTGTCAAGCACAGCTGCAAGCCTCTACCTGGTGATCTGCTGTGGCCTGCGAAGCTTATTTGGGAGGTCTTTGATCTGCTTCTCGGTGGCAGCCTGATCAAGACTGTTCCTCTGGCCGCCTACTGCTACCCAGATTGGCCCGAATACGATGCCACCATGTGTGCGAGCATCACAGCGGATTGGCTTGAATCAAACTTGCATATGAGTGACCCTACATCCATCATGTTGCCTTTGTACGAAGGTCGCACCTGTATGCCCTCGCCGTACAACTACACCGGCACCTGCGAGCAAGGTGCCTACCCTGCGTACGCTGTGAACGTCTCCACTGTGGCTCAGATCCAGCTGGCTGTCAACTACGCCCGCAACCTCAACTTGCGCTTGGTTGTCAAGAACACTGGCCATGACTTTAATGGTAAGGCCTCTGGCAAGGGGGCCCTTACCATCTGGACTCACTACCTCAAGGACAAGGAGTATCTCCCTACCTACAGGGCCGCCAATGGATATGTTGGTCCTGCCATTAAGTTTGGCTCCGGTGTCCAAGTCTGGGAGGCTTATGAGTTTGCCAAGTCTGTCGGCCACTCGGTTGTCGGTGGAGAGGCTGTTACCGTCGGTCTGGGTGGTGGCTATACTGCTGGTGGTGGTCACTCTCCCCTGTCCAGTTTATACGGAATGGCAGCCGATCAGGTTCTTTCAATGCAAGGTAAGTTGCTCAATAACTTCGTTGAATCACCAAAGTACCTCCCAATTAACAGTTCTTAGTTGTTCTTGCAGATGGTCGTTTCATCACTGCCAGCTCCACCGAGAATTCAGATGTCTTCTGGATGCTCCGTGGTGGAGGTGGTAGTACCATCGGTGTCGTTACCTCTTTGGTTGTTAAGGCCTTGCCCAAGCTGGAGACCACCACGGTGACCTTCAACTTTACCGTTGCTGATACCCCTGGCCCAGATGCTTTCTGGGCTGCGGTTGGCTCATACCTTGATAACTTTGAAGCCTTTGTTGATGCTGGTACCTACGGCTACTACTACATCGGTGGTGACTCGGCTGAGATTGGAACTGCCTACGCAGGAGATACTGACTATTACTTCCGCATGGAGTCCTTCGTTGCACCCAATATGAGCGTTGCCGAGACTAAGGCTCTCATTGCTCCCTGGTTCGATGTTCTTGACAGCCTGAACGTCACCTACACTCCGTGGTACAACAATGCCGACAACTTGTGCGTTTCCAACCCTCGGTTCCTAAAGCTTGTATTTTCAGTCCCCAGCTAATCACTATATCCCTTTAGCCACGATGCTTGGGTGGAAGCTTTCCCCCAAGAATATGTCGGAACCGATATCGTCAAGACCGCTTCCCGTCTGCTCCCCCGTAGCGTCTTCCAAAGCGATGATCTCCGCAACCAGACCTGGGCTGCCTACAAGGACGCCGTGGATCAGGTATGTCACTTAAATTCACTCAATTACACTCCATTTGCATTGATTCAATTTCTAACACATCACAGGGTCTCTTCCTTGCCGGCTTCCACATCAGTGGCACCGGTATTGCCGTCGAACCACCAAAGGACAACGCAGTGCTGCCCGCATGGCGCGACGCCATGACTCACATCATTGTGGGCTCTGAGTGGAACTTCACCAGCTCCTGGGATGTGATTGAGAGCTCCTCGCTCTTTGTGACCGAGTGGATGGATGTGCTCCGCGATATCGCTCCCGACTCCGGCGCCTACATGAGCGAGGCCGATCTTCTCGAGCCTAACTTGCAGGAAGCCTTCTACGGCACCAACTACCCGCGTCTCTATGCACTGAAGCAGAAGTATGACCCCACTGGTCTTTTCTTTGCGCTTACTGCCGTCGGTGCGGAGGACTGGGAGGTTCAGACTACTGATCCGCTTCCCTATTCGTGGAACAACAACGGACGGTTGTGCCCCAAGTCATCCTAATGGATAGATGTCGGCTTGTATATTGTGAGATGGTTGAAAAATGTGTATAATAGGAGATGCTACGATAGACTGCTTCGCTGAAGCATTCATGGATGTGAAAGACAGAGTATATACCTTTCATAATTGATATTCACTTCCAAGGTTCAAATGTTCCCATCAATAAATCAAACTAAGGGGTTGTGCACATGCACATGTGTATACTGTAGCTGGTACTAAATGGATTTCCTCTTGAGGTTCCCGAGGTCGCATTCGTCATTTACATAATAACTACCGGTCACTGTACTCAGGGGGATATACTCATAAAAAAACTTATCGTCTATTTTGCAGCTTGACTCAAGGGCTATGTGGGAGGTCAAGCTAGCCCGATAATCAATCAATTTACGACAATTAATGCTCACCTAAGCGGTGACTTGGGTGCTTAATTATAAACCTGGAGATTTGGAAAAAGTGAAATACATTGGATGACAGCATCACGCAGCCAACTATATTAGCGCCAACTAGTTTATTTGATGATCATCCAAAATGATGCGCATGCGCATATACCTAGTTGTCAAACGTTATGGGCTGATGTCATCTGGTCTTCTATTGCCCATCTGGGCAGGTGCTCGCCATGTAGGCCGTCTTATAAGACATTCACCCGCATTGAACATTTTGAATAGATTGACTTTCAAACCAAGTCCCCACTCATGTCCCCGGCACCTGCCTGCGTGTGGAAGTGTCGATCATGGGAATAAGTATGTGTGATGACGGATCCATGGATATGCAAATTAGCATTGACCTACTTGATAGATGAGCATGATATCAACCTTGTTTTGATTACAAAGTTTTAGTTGGGAGACTTGAAATTTTAATAACCTTGGAATTATGGCGCTAGCAAGCTGCTAGCAGCATTGAATGGATGAAGATAGTATGTGTATTCAATGTTGTAATGACATGGCATTTCCCCCGCACTATCCCGCACGAGAAAAAGCTTAAAGAAAGAGATAAGATAACAGTCGTGACATCGTAAAAGAACAGTCTTGGTAATACAAAAAGTTTCTTTTTAAAGCGTAAGGCTGAACGTGCATCCAAGACTTGGCTGACAGAACTCCTTGGCACGAGAAGGGGGTATTAAAAAGCGGGGGCGGAAAAAGGATAAAATCACGACAGAACCATGGATGAAATAGGAAAGCCCGAGGGTATCCGTAAGCGTAGAAAGCGATCAGCCTGAGCCGCCTGTCATATCGAATATAACATCGGGCGAGAAGTACCATGACGGAAAGCGGGGATGCAGGAGTCCCGAATGAGTAAGATCTTACCCGACGTCATGGGTTGCTAGATAATACAAGGGGCGCATGAGCCGCCAACAACTCTCAAGTTACAGCGGCGTAATCATCTCCGTATAGGTCGTCGTCGAAGAAGACAGCTGATTGGCGGCGCATCTCTTCCATGAGGCTACCCCTCCTTGGATTAGAAGTTGGAGACTCTGGGCGCGAGACGGTTGATTGGGACGTGCCGTCGTCCGTCGAATCGCCTTTGTAGTCATGGCGCTCGGGAAAGTTGTCGTCCAAACGCTCAACGAGTGAGTCCTCATTGTCTGGAAGTGGCAGCCGACGAGACAGAATCGGGGATAAGGAGCGCCCAGTGGCGGAGAATTGTTGGAGTCCTCTCATGATGGTGTTTTCAATGTTCAGCCGATTTTTGATGAACTGTATTTTCGGGAAAGCGCTTTGCTGACCAACATGGATCATGCGCGCAAGCCGCTCCGGCGTCGGGTCGGAGAGAATGTGGTAGAAATCGGATGGAATGGTCTTCGGCCAGATGGTGACCGTGCCACTGAATTTTTGTAGCCAGATTTCACTCCAGTCTTGACCCAAGGGTCTTGGCAGAAGCTCAAGGTGCCGAAGCACGCGGAGCCATTTGTTAAGGTCTAATTTGATATACTGCTCGATCGCGGTACCAAGGAAACCACCACGCCAGCCACGGCCCTTGCGATGAGTGACTGGTCGACCCACGGTTCCCCGAGAGCTAAAGAAGAATAGATTCACATGGGGATTAACCTGGAGATTGATGTTAATAGTTGATCTCGGAGGGGGAAGAGTTTTTGTTGGCCAATAATACCTGCGAGACAATAGTAAAGTTCACGTTGAAGTGCAAATTCAATGCCTTGATTGGGATATCCGTCCTCAGACTGCCGTCTTTCCACTTATGCCCAAAAGAGTAAGGTGCAAGAGACCCATCACGCTTTTTGTACATCAGTACAACGGGGTTGAGAATACCCGGAACAGCCGCAGAAGCGAGCACCGCGCTCCAAATGACGCAATCCGGGCAGGTCAGGTAATTTGCCAAAATAGACGGGGAGTGTGGATCAGAGGGGACGCAGGACACATTCAATATGCGGCCCGTTCGTTCATAGGCTTCTCGAAAGGTAGTGGAACCTCTACAGAACCAGCTGCATTGCTTGGCCCAGTCTAATGTATCGAACCGAGCGCCCGTTTTCCACCAACGACGAACCCATGTCGTCCACCCTTCATGACAAGCGCGGATGCGATGGGCTAGTGCGGGAACTAGAAGTTGCTTCAGCTCCTCATCAGTCCGAGTAGCCACTAATCCCGCCACAAGTGCTCCGCCTGACGTCCCTGTAATAATCTCTGGTAAGATATCGTTATCCAGTAACGCCCTTACAACCCCGAAATGGTAGTAAGCAAATGTGGCACCGCCCGACAGACAGAGCGCGGTGCGGCCAAAGTTGGTATCCAGTTGCTTGAAATGTTGCTTTTTGGTATTTCGGTCAATCTGCTTGCTATCCAGAACCAGCTGGATGCAGGCATGTACCTCATCAATATACTCCTGAACCAAATCCTTTGTTCCCGAGTACGTCTGGCTGTAGATTCGAGGATTCTCCACTCCGGCAAAATTGTTCTTCACGCAAGCCTCCAACAAAGCCCGAAGATCCTCGACGGCCGAAGGCTCCGCAGCGCCCGGGCGCCTGAGCTCCAACTCAGCCTCCGCCCTTTTCCTCTCTTTCTTCAGCTCCGATACAACCCTCGTGATAGTCTCAGAGTCGTAGTAAGCGTAGGCGTCCGCCTGCTTCCACTCCTCATTCCCTAGATGGGCGTCTAGAGCCTGGGCCGCTTTTCGCCAGTCCGGATAGTTCGTCTTGGAAGACAGCTCTCGGCGCAGTCTCTCTCTCTTCCCTCTCCAGGTGACCCATTGTTCGTATAGGAAGATGTACACGCGCACCAGTACGTAGCCGCAACTCAAGAAGGCGATCCATGCAAACACGGTGAACAGAAATGGCCACTTGAGGACTGTGTATAGAACGCCTTCCCTTGTTTCGTCCTTGCTTCGCCTAGGATTCTTACGTCGACCGCGTGTCTTGCGTACTCGTTGGTTAATCGGGCGCCAGTCATTGATGGCTACCAATGGGGAAGCTTCGGGGGCGTTCAAGGCCCTTTCGAAGCAGTCCAGCTCGTCGGGATTAATAAAATCATTGTCAAAATCCGGTAGTCCAGCTGGATCATGATTAAAAGGGGATGCCTTCTCCGACGACATTTTCAGGGCATGATGGGAGAACGAGGTACACAGGATTCAGGAACAGCTAGGTTGAGGCCCCCCGAATCCGGTTGGGGTAGCTTTCAACGGCGACGTCAGCATCACATGACCTGTGCCACAGTTTAACTGTTAGAGTGGGGGTTGACCTGTGGCTGGATCTGTGGCTGGATCTGTGGCTAATGTAGTGGTCTCTCTTGCCCCACCAAAAGATAAGGAAAAAGGATCCATGGTTCGAGTAAACAATAGACAATAGAAGATCAACAAGTGGTTTTCCCGTTCATCAGTCAAAGTCAATTATCATTTTCTCTTCCTTGTTTGGTCCCGTTCAACCGACAATACTTGCTGGGATGTCTGTAGTTACCGTCCTATCGTCTCCGATGAAATCTGTCCTCGATTTGATCGTACGACGCTAAGTTAATTTAGTACACCGGGCTGTGTAACCACTCTGACTTATCTCATGCCATTGATCCTCCGAAATGATCCATCTATACCCCATAAGTACCAGAGAAAGATGAAACTATAACCAGATATTTCCATGGAAATAGACATTGACAACGTCCGGCGCACGGCAAGAGCTTCACCGCTAGATGGGAGGCGTTCAGATCTCGTAGCACAGGGCTGAATCTGGATGATGATAGGCTGAGTTTTTTTTTTTTTCATGATTAAAGGTTGGAACGGAGGCGACACTGGGAAAGCACCCTATGGGCTCAAAGGCTCCATTATTAGCCGCCCGGGCCAAACACTGTACGAAAAACGGAACCACGGCGAATCACCTGATGTGCGGGTTAGGGGCCAATTAGCCTTTGACTTAATCCAACTTGTACATGAAGAATAGCAAATTAGTCTCTATATCCCATCTTCCTTGATGCTGATCATGCCGATCGGCTGACACGAGAGAGAAAAAAAAAAAAAAAAAAAAAAGAAAAGCAAACACGGTGGTATCGCTTTCTTTTCCCCAGCCCTTTCATGCATGATATTTTCCGTTAACCCCCGATCAGATTTCAGATTTCAAATTTCAGATTCCTACTCCGTATCCCCCCAAAAATACATTGCTTAGAAGTGACGGGATGTCATGGGTACGCGTCGACATTGATTAGAATGTGGTGCGCGCGGTAGCCGCCGGGCCTCATTTAGGTTGCCTTAGCTAAGTTATGTATGTTGACAATCAGCACTAAAGAGGCTAAAGAAGGAAGCGAGTGTCACCCTCTGAAGCACTATTTGGTAAAATGGAAATAATTCAGCAGCGAAGAGACGCGTAGAGGAAGTTTTTTTTTTTTGGTGAAAGAAAAAAACAAAAAAGAAAAAGAAAAGAAAAAGAATACAGACATCGAGTATGACGGTTGAAGCGCATCCTTTAGCCCCCATCTGGATTTGGCTCTCCGCAGATCGCTACAAAGTATCTGTGGCGTGAATGCTCGATGTCAAAAAGCAAAGATGCAGGTTCAGTCAAGCCACCGGGCTTGGCACTGCAACAAATGACTCTGCGTCTTACCCAATGAGGATGTCGCCCACGATTTAAATCAGTTATCGTCTCCTCGTGCTGGATCGACGGAGTGGAGAAAGTCCGGTCCACGTCCGAGAGACGTCAAAGTGGAAGAGAGTTCCCCTGCGTACGCATTCCAGGCGGGGCAGTCTTGGTCGATCGCATTCTCATGTGGTTGACCCCTCCTTGATTCTGTCTGATCTCTCAATTCCAAGATTCCAAGATTTCCATGTGCCGAATGGATACAGTGTAGATCTAAGGGGAGGGGGGGGGGGGGAAGCGACAAGCTCCAAGTAAACATTGGACAGAGAGAAAAAAAAGACGCAAAATCTCCAGCTGAGGGACGGCATACAACGTATGAGGGGCATAGACCAACCTGCAAGGTTGGCTGCATGCGAACTCCTTGCAACTGCAGGCAAGGCTAGGATCCTATGTTGAACCGAGCGTCTGCAACATCCGGGGGTGAGGAATGCGTAACACATAGATTTACACATAAATTTATCTAAATAACAACTCCCCGCTCCGGAGGGGTAGAGGTTACTACTCGATTATCTCAACATTCAATGAATGATTCAGTGATTCAATGTTTCAATGATTTAAGACAAAAACACGGATCCATGTTATAGATGCATCTTTCAAATGTTAATTTGTTTTGAAACGTCTCATAGAAGAAATGCAGTCAAGCTTAGTAGTAGTAATAGTAGTATGTAGTAGTATGTAGTAGTGTTACTAGTGTATGTTCCGAGATTGAAGGGGTCAAGTCGAACCATGGATCGAGTGACGCCAAATCCCATGGAATGTCAAGGAGGCGGTGTGTACAGCATCTATATAGTAAAGAATGCATCTCGTATAGTAACATTTGAATCAGCCCTGGAGGTTAGAGCTGAGAAAATCTCCTGATGTCATTTCCTTGCGCATTGTGTAGAGTTTGTACTTGTAGATGGAGAATCTTCCTGAAATCCATAAAATCCTAAAAATCAGTCTCCACTTGAAGTGGAATGTCAGATGTCAGTGCGAGCTGACTCGGAAGATCCCAAGATAGCGTACTGGCCCCGCCTCGTCATTGGCCGACACAATGGTTCATTTGGAACAGAAACGGCGTCTTCATTCTCTGTCTTGCGTGACCTGCACTTTTTTAACATTTTTTTCTTTTTCTGTTTGAAATTACGGTGATATGGGAAATTTGGCATGAACCAATCAAATGACCGAATGGCGACAGAGGCTTGATCTGCTGCACGAGAGAGAAAGCCGTCGCAGATGACCAACCGAAGGATCCAGCAACTAGTCCAGTCGGCAGCGAGTAAGAAGCAGGAAAACAAAAGTGGGCTTTTTAGCATTGCATAAAAAAAAAACAAAAAAAACAACAGGAAAAGAAAAAAAATTACAGAAAGCGGGTCTATGCAATGAACATGACTCCAAACATTTACGCTGATTCTCGGCATTTCCACCCGGGCTGCATGGGCGGCTGGGCTGCTTCGAGTTTATAGATTAAATGCAGAGAAAGGAAAAGAATCAAAAACTTCCGACTTTTGCCTTTTACGGCTCCTTTCTCCTCTTTCTCTCTCTTTTTTGAATACGTTTTCTTTTACCACTGGTCAAAGTTATTATTTTTTTTATGTCGATCAGAAAGGAAAAAAAAACAAGAGGGGGGGGGCAAGTTAGCCCCACTGATGGGCCTCGGGGATCGACTCAAGTATGATAATCGTCAAATCCACAAAATACCATGGATTTCATCTCATCGAACATTCCCCAAAATGAAGTCCTATCATAGGAGAGATTCGGACGATCCAACCGAAGGGTCTGATAGACGCGGCCAAGAGCAAATCAAAGCAAATCCCAAACCCCTCCATGGGTCGCCACTTACTCCTATCTGGGTTTAGTAGATGCAGGAAATTAGCAACCAATATTGCCCGGGGGCTTTTCGAGGTATCTTATTCTTAGTAATTTCGGCCTTTTTTGCCTTTCGTATTGTTCGCATCGTTATCGTAGTAATTTTCTAATGTTTCCAATGTTATCCAATTTCAAAAGAGTCAGTTGAACTGTCAGGATGCAACCGATTGCTTTCTATAGGGAACAAGACACCAGAGAAACAAGAAACAAGAAACAAGAAACAAGAAACAAGAAATATAAATTATAAATTATAAAATACCACAAAAAAAGAATTAAAGATCATCAATTTGAGCTTCCAAGGTTTTTGGGGAATATAAAAGTTTTTTTTTTCTTTTTTTTTCTTTTTTTCTGGATTGATAATGAAAATACTGTACATGGTATGGTTTATCTGCGATCATCAGACAAGTTCTTATTTAGCGGTTACCCCGTGTCACCAATTTCCCTTTCTCCCCCTAATCCTTTCCCTTTCCCATCACCTTCAAGGGAATTCCAAAAATAATTTGTGACTTGACTTCAATTTGATCTGTCAAGTCTGTTCATTCATTACAGGTAAAAAATTCCCTTTGGAACTCTCTCCACCTTGCTCCTCCGCGCTAACTCCTCGCATCGCCTAGGCGACACTCCTTCTCTGGTCGCAACAGCACAATGTCGACCGTTCCTGGTACCTTCTGTTGAATCTTCTGAGTTTCTTCAGGCGAGGATCCCCTTTGAATCCCCTTTCCCCCCTCATCCCACCATGGAGAAGCTGAACACCGAGGATGGACAACTCTTCATCAAGGTAAGACTTTTTTGACTTCTTTTTTTTCCCCCCTTTGACCCACTTTCGTACAACATCAACTCGAACAAGTTTCGCGTGGTTACTGAGACATGATTTTTTTCCCCTTAGAATCTGGCTAGCTTCGTTCGTACACATGAAAAAGCCCTCGCCAACGCTCTACAACTTCGGCGCCAGTCCAATGCCGGAACCCCACAGCCGCCCCCTGCTGCGACCACCACCGGCGCCTTCTCCTCTACCTCATCTTCATTAGCTTCGGCCCTCTCCTTTGGGGCATTGAGATTCGCTTCTCAAAATATCAAACCCGCCAAGCTCACTCTCACCCCTCATCACCTCTTCTACCTCCTATCTCGTTTCGAAGATCTATCCATTGCCGTGGGGCCTATGAATGTTCGGTTGGAGAATATCCATACCGAGGTCTCCCAGTCCTATGTCTCCTTCTTGAGTAAACCTCAGCGATCCAAGGGTGGCGATGGCGCTTCTATCCACTCCGTATCCAGTGTGCGTAGCGTTATGTCTGGTATGAGTGGCCTCTGGTCCTCATTTGGCCTCGGCTCCAAGGACTCGGCCTCCAAGTCTGAACGGGCCAAGTTGGCTTTGGAAGGAGATCTGAAATACCTCTACTCTGCTTTCACCAAGATTCCCTGTTTGCGATTGGCCCCTGATCACCGTGCTTGTTTGATTCGTGGCTATGAGGAGTTCCCCTTCGACACCGCGGTGCCGCTTCATTCCTTCAAAAACTTGAGTGCTTTAGAGATCATTGATATAGATTATCGTTCTTTCTACGGCTGGGACCGACTGTCCGAGCAACTACGCACCCTGTCGATCAAACGGGCTCATCTGGATGACCCGGCCGATCTACTGACGCGAATTGTGCTGGACGACATGGACAAGCGTCGTCGACGTTCCGCCAAAACCCAGCAGTCCCCACCGCTTGGCTGGACCAACAGCACCCAACCTGTTCACGCATCTGATCATACCTCCCTCTCTGCTCCCGGTTCCCCCATCGCTGATACGGCACTTGCAACCAGTACCAGCCCCAAGTCCGTCCCGATGATGCGAGCCGGGTCTGAGGGCGCAAAGGTCCACCGGGCTCGGACTGGAAGTATCTCGCCGCAACGTCCGACAACAAAACACGGCCACCGTCGAGGTCAGTCGGCCCGTATTCGACGCACCGGCTCGGGAAGCTCCAACTCCAGTGATACCTCGGGTGGTGGCCGGGCTGGAAGCTCAGCGACATTGTTGCCGGGCGTTCTCCCTGCTTCGAAATGGCGCTTCCTGCGTCACCTTGGCCTTCCCGAAAACTCGTTGACTTCCATTTCTGCCGAGAGCCTGGCCCCGGTGGCTACTACTCTGAATTCTTTGGATCTCTCGTCCAACCTTCTCACCGAAATCCCAGACAGCCTCTCATCCCTGATGTCTCTTCGTGCCCTTAACCTGTCTCACTGCATGATCGAGTCTATGCACTCGCTTTCCCGCAACCCTCTTCCGGCTATCACCGCTCTAAACCTTCGTGGCAACCGTCTTCGTTCCTTGGCTGGAATTGAGCGTCTGTTGTCTCTGGAGAGACTCGACCTTCGTGATAATAACCTAATGGATCCGACGGAAATGGCACGCCTCACCAGTCTCCCTGAGATACGGGAGATTTGGGTGTCTGGCAACCCATTTGTCAAGACCCATTCCAACTACCGCGTTGTCATCATGAATCTCTTCCGCCGCACTCCTGGCTATGCGGAGGATATCATAATCGATGGTCGTGGACCCGGGTACACTGAGCGAAAGCAACTTGTTGATCGGGTTGCGGAGCCTGAAGCTGCTCCTGTGGTACGTTCCAGCGCAGCGGATGAAGTGGCCGTGGTACAAAAACCTACTGCTGCGATCATCCAGGGAAAGGCACTGCCCAAGACCCCTAATAACGAGACGGAGTCACCACCACCAGAAAAGGCTGTGGCACAGCAGGAGATGGATGGTACCAATCGCCGAAAGAAAATTCAACGGCGTCGAATCGTGGATCTGTCAACGGATAACCCATTTACTACGGATGGCCTAGGTAGTCCGGGTCCCGCAGTTCCCCCAATCTCTCCCACCCAGCAAATGCATGCACCGATTCAGCCATCTTTTGTCGTTCCGCATGACCAGTGGAAGTTAGACAGTGTCGCACAGTCCGGATCTTCCAGCATCCTGGGTCTTCCGAAACAAGGGAATTCCTCCAGCCCCCCTCCGCCTCCACTGCAAGCGACTGCAGCGGCACTTCCTCCCGCTCAAGACTGGGTTTTAGATCAAGAGCTGTGTCGCCAGCAGCTGGAAGCTCTCCGACAGGATGTGGGTCAAAATTGGCTTACAGTTTTGGGGGACCACCCTTGGGACAGTCCTCAAAAGGAGATTGCAGCCCATCTGGCTCGACCTGGCTTGGATCATTCCCCACTCCCAACTACCCCCATTCGGACAAATAGCCACGCTATTCTGAGCGCAGGCCATACGTTGGGTGGATAAATACATGTCCTTCGAGAGGTGAAAAAAACCCCCCCCACACTCCACATCTCTCGAGGAAAAATTCCATTCTCATTACTCTCCAAATATGGATCCTCTTCATCGGTCTCTTGAGCCCTCCAGCTCCAGGCCTCAAGACTAATCAACAACACATGTCAGCTATCTTTCCGGATCGATATTCTCCGAGCATGCCTTCCGAGCTGCTGCCTTTGCATCGTTTATGGCGTTTGATGACTTATGAGATATGGTGGGTTGGATGTATGAACATTTACGGCCTTTTTTTGCGTTTTTCAGTTCTTGTCAATTTCTTTGTTGCTCTCTCATTGATTTGCAGCATGATTCCCATCAAAATGACCCTGCGGCATATTTTTTTTTCCGTTTTGTCCTTTCGGAGGCTATTGTGAAAGACCGAGTTCTAGAGCGTGTGTATTTTATGCTTTTTATGCTTTTTTCTTTTCTCTTTTCTATTTTCTTCCGGGCAAGTTGGCGTTGGTGGTATGATTCTTACTCATTTTTTTTTCTGTTGTCTCGGGTTTGTCTTATGTTCTTATTCCCCTCTTGTTTCCTCTCTGAGCCTGCCTGGTGGGCGTGTGTCTCTGCAAATTTTCTTCTGCTTATTTCTCTATTCATGAAGAGTATTTAGCATGATGCTATGAACCAGTTCATAATTTTCACTATGTGCCAAAGCCTAGACTTTCTCCCGGTTAGACCCCCAAGGCTCTTCCTGCATGGTAAACCTTTAGTACTCAACACTGCATGTAACTTGCAATGTTTCAACCTTGGAAGATGATACTACCTACTAGGCTAGTCACTCGAGGACCAGCGTGGACTGGAGTTGGTCCAATAGGAAGCATGAATGTATTTCCAGGATATCTCAACAATGCATGATGGTGCCAAGAACAATGGGCATTATGCTTAGGATCTCAAATGCTTCTGCTCAAATTCTGATCATTTCATAGACTATATACTATACTAAATTCATTGAGGGGTGACGCTAGGGCCTACGGTACGTACATGGTACTTTAGCTATTTATACGATGGGGTCTCGACCGGCGGCAACGCAACCCCTCCACGGCGAGACCGGAATGGTGGCAAAAGAAAAAAGAGGAAAAAAATTCCATGAACATCATCACCATCAAAAGATGAATAGGGTCAAGTAAAAAGAAGCAATAAGAAATTAAAAAACAACAATGCAAAAGAAAAGATGTTTAGAAGAAAAAATGGTATATAAATAGTCATGGCGTTGATCGCAAAGCCAAACACCTGCAAACACAACTTGCCTTCCCGCTTTCTCTCCCTGTGCAAGATTCTCCTCTCTTCATCCCGTCAAAACTTGATCATCGCGTCCACAGTTTTCGCATCGACTCTTGTGAGGCACTTTGTTTCTCTTTCTCGCCCCATTGAACTCAACTGCTCATATTTTCTCTTTTGGAAAACTTCATCGCTTCCGGATCTTCCCCCTCCTATCCCCTCGAATCCAACCCTCGTGGTTTCTTTTCACTCACACTCGAGGCGCCGGAGAACCGGTTTTACCCACCTATCTTTCTTTGTTTGGCCATCCATAAATTTTCACTGGGAGCACTTTACCGACTTGATCACACTGCCATCTCAGCCAGACTCACGTCTCCCTATCACTTCGCGGCTGCCAGGGCCTTTAGATCCCTGAGTCTTTGGTCTCATTGAGAGTGTCATTTGTACGTCTGGCCCTTTCATATCTGTTGATACCTCCTCTCACCTAGGGGGGTGGATCTGGTTGAAGAAAAAAAAAATCTGTGCCTGGGTGGAAAAAAATTTCTCGTCATCGGGAACGCGCCTGTCTCCCTTGGCGCTGATTCGGGATTTGAGAACCGGACTGCCTCTATTGTCATTCTTAAACTGATCGCTAATTTCTGTGTGGCTTGCAGAACTTTACTACCGCGTCATCAAAACTTCGACCGCTCCGGAAGCCATCCCTTCCTCCTCCCCCCGCGCGTGCTGCTTTTTTCCGGTTCGCTCGGTGTTTTTTTTTTTCCATTTCTTTTAATTTGTTACATTAAGAGCCGCTCGACATGGCCGATCAGGAAGTTGATTTGGATTCCATTATTGACCGGCTGCTAGAGGTGAGAGGCAGCCGGCCGGGCAAGCAAGTTCAGCTGCTCGAGTCGGAAATTCGTTTCCTCTGCACCAAGGCTCGTGAGATCTTCATCTCTCAGCCTATTCTCTTGGAGCTTGAAGCCCCCATCAAGGTATGTGGCGCCGCCTCCCCAGCATTCCATCCCCACGGGTAAAACTGTGATTTTTGACGCGTCGGGCACTTGTTTAGATTTGCGGTGATATTCACGGTCAATACTACGACCTTTTGCGTCTTTTCGAATACGGCGGATTCCCCCCAGAGGCTAATTACCTTTTCCTCGGTGACTACGTCGATCGTGGCAAGCAGTCGCTTGAGACTATCTGCCTCCTGCTCGCTTACAAGATCAAGTACCCCGAAAACTTCTTCATCCTCCGTGGTAACCACGAATGCGCCTCTATCAATCGTATCTATGGATTCTACGACGAGTGCAAGCGTCGCTACAACATTAAGCTGTGGAAGACTTTCACCGATTGCTTCAACTGCCTTCCCATTGCCGCCATCATCGATGAGAAGATTTTCACCATGCACGGTGGTCTGAGCCCCGACCTGAACTCCATGGAGCAGATCCGCCGTGTCATGCGTCCCACTGATGTAAGTTTTCAGTCTTTCCTTCTTTTCTCCATTTACGCCTTTTCTGGCTTGGATTTGTTGGCATGTGCGGTTGTGTTGGACTCAAAAAAGTGGCCAGAAATTGGTGTCAGAGCTCATCCGGCTGAGAGCCAAATTCGCTGACTATCAATAGATCCCTGACTGCGGCCTCTTGTGCGATCTTTTGTGGTCCGATCCCGACAAGGATATCACTGGCTGGAGCGAAAACGACCGTGGTGTCTCGTTCACATTCGGACCCGACGTGGTTTCACGATTCCTCCAGAAACACGATATGGACTTGATATGCCGCGCGCATCAAGTTGTTGAGGACGGTTATGAATTCTTCTCCAAGCGCCAGCTGGTTACGCTTTTCAGCGCACCCAACTACTGCGGTGAATTCGACAATGCGGGTGCCATGATGAGCGTCGACGAGAGCTTGCTCTGCTCCTTCCAGGTGAGTTTCCTTTTTTCCAACACAACTTTTCACTCCATGATTACGGTGATACTGATCCTTTTTTTTCTTTCCCCCTCAGATCTTGAAACCAGCCGAAAAGAAACAAAAGTACGTTTACGGTAGCATGAGCTCCGGCGGACCCAACACCCCACAGCGAAAGCAAAAGAAGAAATAAAGAATTCGATACGAGCTTCCCCGTGTGCAGCAGGTTCGGGCGGAGATAAGCCATTTCAACGCATTGACAGAAAACCCCCTCGCCATATGACCTTCAATCAACCCTTCCTACGACCTCCGCAGACCTACGAAGCGATGAACGAACGAGGAACCCCCATTCACCCCCGGGGCAGCCGATACCATTACACCCCACTCCCGCTCCTCAACCTCCGCCATAATCCAGTGAACCCCTGATCTACCTCGACTCCCGGACGCGCCCCGTACGACATGCGAAAACCCGTCTTCATCATTCCTGGCCGACTCGCGCGACCTTTGTTACTTCCGGAGCGGAACTCTTGACCTGTTTCTACTTTTCTTTTCACCCTTTTTCTTCGCCTCCATTTATTTTTCTCTTTTTTTTTTCCACCCCCTTTTTCGCTTCATGCTTTTGTTTCTTAACATCTGGACGGAATGTGTACCTCGGCATCCTGGAAAGGGGGTTGGGACCTGGTTCATCTTATTCTTATCTCGTTTCTGCTTATTGATTGGTCTTGTGTTCTGAATTCAATTGATCCATGTTCTCCACCTAGGTGTCCTGAAAGAGAAACAAAAGTACTTCGTACCAATGACAGGTCTTGGACACTGCTCTTCGACTTGTAATTATTTAGGAAGTATTGAGGAAGTACACTTATCCTTGTCAAGTTCGAGATTTTGACCCTCAAGTGCTTAGAATACGAATGAGAGAGCCTGTATAAGCCCTTCGTACTCGCAAAGTTCTCACCAATATCCGTTCCTAATCGCTTGGCCAGGAACAAAAGCGCATAATAGTCCCATTGCTCTTTTCATTGGACGCCACTTACGCCCGTCTGCTTTACGACCGATAGACATGTAGAACTGATTGGTTTCATTGCGTTTCCCACGACCTTGGAAGCCAATCACCCTGCGAGAGTGTGCTTATGTTCCCTTTTTTTTGACTTTATTGTTTTGTATTCATATTGGTCGGGTATTTCCCAGTACCTTGAGACGCTGGTTGAGCCATGAGTTAGCCTTGGGCTACAAAGGCGCTGGGCCACTAACCAAATCCCTGTACAGGCTCAGCCGGAGTGAGCTGCTCAGAGTCAATCACTTGTGTCCAGAGAGTGTTCGGATAATAAAACAGAGGGGATGGAAATCTCGCATATGATCTCTAGTTCTAATGTTGCCAATCAATGCAAGGGATAGGAACTTAGTACATAAACAGCTAGACATAGGGTTGAACTCCTGCAACCTCAAATCTATGGAGCTCCAACCGGACGTCTAACCCGCTGGAAATCACCCGTCTGATACAACAACGACGGTGTTATTCTCGCGATTTTCCAGTTTCCAGCCTCGTCTCGTCGAAACAGATGTTCCATATAGCTATGCCCATCACTTATCTCCCCAATCTTTCCAGATGAATCCTTCACCTCGTCTTCCCGCCTCCCATGTGCCGCAATCTGCTGCCACTCCACAATGATTTCATCTTCGGTCACGCTCTTGAAATAAGGCTGGGCAAGGAGGTGCTGCGTTGCGAGCGCCTTGTTTCCGAGATGCTCCTCGGACGTCCATTCAGCGGCGAACTCGTCTTTTGAATATTTCTTCTCTCCCCATCCAGGGACAATCAGTGTATAGTCCACGATCACTTCTGGTGCAAGGGTGGCTGAGAGTCGAGCGATGTCCTGAAGCGATTGTAGGTTGTTAGCTGGGTTTTCCGAGTTGGCCAATGGAATTCAACTCTTGGTTGTTTTTGGTACCTTTCTGTCATAGCCGTCTGCCCAAACACGAGCTGTTTGGACAATGGCAATGTAGACATCGAAGGTCAGATTTTTGGGGATGTATATCTCGAAGGCTGCCATTTTCAAAATGTGTGAGTCTGAATGGATTCAAAAGCCAGTCAAACAAGCTTTATAGCGGCAATTCCAAGTCCAGGTATATCAGCTGGACCCTTTACCCCGCCAACTTGGAATACCCCGAATTTATCAATTTGGCAATTTCGGGATTTCCGATTTCTGGGATCTCCATGTCAAATCCCTCAAGCTTCTAGCATGCATATATGTATGTCATCCCAGACTATCAAATACACAACCACACAGTGACAAGGCAACACCAGGAAAGCCAAAATCCCAAGGTTGGACCCTGAAAAATACTATACACACTGTCTTGAATCCACCCACAAGATGAATTCACCATTCACACTTCGAACCGACGTGTACCCGGCCATCTCCCCTACTATCCTCGCCGGATCCTTACACGGCAAAAATGCCCTAGTAACAGGCTCAGGACGAGGAATCGGACGAGAAATGGCCCTCGCCCTCGCGCAAGCCGGCGCCAACGTCGCCATAACCGGCCGAACCGCCACCGAAGTATCCTCCACAACAGCCGAGCTCGTGGCCCTCCACTCCCGCGCGGGGAAAGCGGGGAAAGCGATCGGAATTACCGCCGACGTGCTCGACCGGGATGACCAAGCGCGCCTCATCCGGGAAGTCCGCGCGCAGCTCGGCGAAATCGACATCCTGATTCTAAACGCAGGAAGCAACATCTTCCAGCCCTTCCACCTGACGGACGCGGAATCATGGTGGGACGTGATGGAGCTTAACGTGCGGGCGCCGGTCGAAATCACCCGCCTCGTTGTGCCGGAGATGATGGCGCGGAATGCGGGGACGATCATCTTTACTTCTTCGCGCGCGGCGACGGCGACGTTGCCGTGGACTAGCAGCTATAACTGTGCCAAGACTGCTATTACTAAGTTTGCGGGGACGCTGCAGATTGAGTTGGAGCAGGTGCAGAGGGTTGAGAGGAAGGTGGAGAATGCGATTGAGGTGTTTAGTATTCATCCTGGTGAAATTGATACCAGTTTGCACCAGACGGCGTTTCCTGAGAAGACGAAGGTTGAGGCGCCGTATGTTATTGAACATATGGAGGCTATTGGGAAAAAGAGACCTCATTATGCGGGTGCGTTGCCTGCGTGGACTTGTGTGTGGCTTTGTGCTGGGAAGGGACTGGATTTGAAGGGGTTGTATGTAGATTGTACTCGGGATGTTGAAGAGCAGGCTCTAGCTGCTGTTCAGAAGAGCTAGATTGATTGGTTGAAATGAGGATGAGTTACGGACTTTAGAACATTGAATGTACCCGTGGACATACTCAACAATATTGCAAAATGTTACCTATTCTTCCTACAATTGTTTCCAGCACTTGAGGCTTTTACTTGTAGATATTCACTGGCAAGTCGGGTATACTATCTGCTACCGATTACCCCGTGGCTGAATTTCAAAGATTCAATGGAGTCTTTGTTACCTTTACTGGTTTCAAACATTCAAATGCACCAGGTTCCGAACTTGATAAAAATTAATACTTATTATATAGGTTTAGGCTCGCGACTACCTAAAATTTGATGAGAACATGGAAGAAACAAAGACCAGACCGGCCCACCCACTCCTTCGAATAAACGTTCAAGTCCTTTCCAGAAAGATCAATCGCACTAGAATCAAACCGAAACAAACATATTCACTTAATGCACAACCATCATCTGCTTATCACGAACTGTTGACTTCTCCAGCGCAGACTCAACATGGTCCGTCATTTTCTTTGCCACAGACTGCAACGAAAGTGCAACCAACGCATTGGCTGCCACGACAGCACAGATTGCAATCCAGACATACTTCCAAGAATACGTCACTGCGGCGGCCTGCGCACCACGGATGGCGGGTACCAGTGACTGGGGCAAACCTGATACTAGATCGAGGGCGTAAGGGTTGGTGCTTTGAAGAGCCTCGACGACATTGCCAGTAAGATTCCCGTTACCGGAGGCAATCAATACGGATCCAACATCCTGAACCAATGCCGAGCCGATCTTATTATCGTATATTGTAGTGAATATCGTAATTCCAATGATTCCACCAAGAGCCCGACATGATACGCTGATGGTGCCCGCTGTTCCAAGCAGGAAGGACGGAACAGATAAGCCCATGGCGACAACTATGCAAAGGTTAGATTACGTCGAGAACCGCATTATAAAAGTATGGATATATAGTTCTTACCGGGAATGACCGTGGTAACTGCTGTTCCAATGCCAAATAGGGACGAAAAAGCATAGGCCCAGCTGAGTCGATCAGGCGTGATGAGAGCCATAAGTCCGGTAAACAGACTGCACCATAACAGCGCAGAAACCAGCATGACACGGTAAGACTTTGTGTGTGCCATGATCCAGCCGGCGGGCAGACATCCGAATGCCGACGTAGCGAGGTAAGGGATCAAGATAGTTGCAATCTTCACCGCGTCCGTGGTGAACATGGCTGCGATCTGCTGCGCGTATAGAACATTCACTCCTAGAAGAAGCATTCCATCCACAGTACACACGAATAGCAGGATAGGAAAGTTTCTTGACTCGAACATCCGGTGGTCGAAGATGCCCTGCGAGGTGAACCGCCACTGGTAAATACCAAAGCCGAGCAGTCCGACGAGACCGACAACTAAAGTTGCAATCACCTGGTGAGATGACCATGCATACGTAGCACCGCCCCAGGTCAAAGCAATCAGAAGAGAGGCGATTGAACCGGCAAAGAGGAAGATCCCGAAGTAATCGACCTTGGCCAGGATCTCACGCAATTCACCTTGCTGCCGGCGCATGCCAGTCAGTGGCGGGTGGTAAAAGAAAAAGACCAGTGAGGCGGATGTTGCGTAGATAAAGGCGTTCAGGTAGTAGGACCAGCGCCAAGTTTCATATTTCACAAAAGCCCCAGCAGCGACGGTACCAACAATGACCATAATACTAGCGAAAGCCTGAGAGAAGCCCATAGTCCATGGCCTGAGCTTGTTGGGGGTAACTTCTTGGGCGGCAGGGATTCCCATAATCTAACCAGATAAATGGAACGTTAGTCATTTCCTCACGCAAGAAGAGGGAATTTAAATGACCGAGGTTATAGACTTACACATCCTGCATTTGCCAATCCTGTCAAAGTATTGCCAGCGACAATAACCTTGGTCTCATGCGCGGTACCTGATATGACAGAGCCAACGATTCCGATCACGCTACAGATAACGATAAACCATTTCTTTCCCAATCGATCGCTAAGGGAGCCCTTTGGAAAAAAAAAAAGAGAAGGGCAAAAAGTTAGACTGGGGTCCAAAGCATGCAGCCAGAGTCAACTTACAAAGATAGGACCAAATGCAAGCGTCATCAGCAAATTCGAGTTAGCAATCCAAGAGGCAAGGGACGCAGAACCGAGATCCTCGATCTGGAAAGTAATAATTGTATTCGTCTGCAAAAAGAATCTCGTTAGAAGAATCACGTACAACCGATCCAAAAATGACCAACCGTATTTGAGATAGCAGCGCAATTATTCGCAAATGAAAGAGCGATAATGGCCATGATTGTCCGCCATCCCACCTGGTAGATTGTAATCTCTTCATCTTCCACCGGTCGAGGATTTACCTCTTCAGCGGGGGCATATTCCTCATGGGTCGATTCGACTTTCCGCGTATCCATAATGTGCATACAATAAGCCGCAGAATACTTGTAGGAAAAGCGAACTCATCCAGCGAGGATGACCAGAAGCAGGGGGTGGATGCATGTCGCTTTAACATGCGGGCTTCAAAGAAGGGTCCTCGGATATCCCCAGATTTTCGCATTGACTTCCTGAAAGGGGTTCAGTTTGGGTCGGACATAGGGGATCGGGGAAGCCGAGCTTCCCCCGCTGCGGCAGGAGAAATAGATGAGCTCTTCCAAGGGTCTGTGCTCCGTGTAGTCGCCAATGAAGACGCTAGACCTGCTAGTAGATATTAATTATGGTTAATGATGGTTAAAGGCGGCCTAGAGATGGCAAAGTCCATGCGTCACTGACTCTAGTGCTGCACGTGCAAATCAACGGTATTTCCGAATGACCGGAATACCCTTGAAAGTCGATGGCCTAACTATGAGCTTATTTTGGACTTTATAAAGATGACTCCCGGGCTTCATGAGGTTGCTCAATAGTTCATGTTCTTTCAAGATTACCTTTTCCGATTTTGACATTCTCAGGTAATAGTATACTGTAGGGACAGAATAATGTTTTCAGTATATAGCGCTTTACAGGAGCCACCAGAAGACGATTGAATGCTACGCTCCCATGATGTGCAGACTAGTACCTAGTAGACTGTAGAATGATCGTTGATTGATTGATGAGGAATAATGCATAATTGATAATTTATGGGAGCTCATTTCACTTTGCGCCAAAACATCCAATTCTATGAACGCATAGCCAGGGTCGAAAAGCATGTAATGGTATAGCTTGCATCCATGATGTATGTATCTGTCTCTTCCAATGATTCTCTCGAATCTCTAAGCAACTTGTGCGGCTGACCAATGAAGCTGATTAACTTAACTACATGATCCTTTCCGACTTCCGACACAATTGATCATCAAAGTTTCATACAGCAAATAACTGACTCCTGCACCTTCTTTTGGCGTTGCTTTTTGTGCACATGTGTGAAGGCAAAGGCAATGGGTCGCAGAATTTTGAATGCCTTGTTGTCATGCCTCCCCATGATCACCTCTGATGGTCTTCTAATCTTTGTCTTGCAAGCTAATCCCATTTGAGGCGACGCGATATTCATAAATCCTCCTCTGATTGAGCTTGATTTGCCTTACAGGCCATCAATCCAGGCCTGCGATGTCTTCACCGTAGCCTGGGCAGGAAAGACTTTCTCAATCAGCAACTTGTGCGTATCCTCCTGAGATTCCATCTCAAAACAAAGATCCTCCAGCACAGTGACGTTGAAGTCCAAATCCGCTGCTTGGCGAACCGTAGACAGCACAACACCACTTGTCGATAAACCTGTCACAATCAGATTCTCGATACCCTGGCTGCGCAGGATGATCTCCAAGTCGCTCCCAACAAAGGCCGATACACGACGCTTATGAACAAGCAGGTCGCCCTCCTGAGGCGCTATGTCTGCGTGTATGTCGGTGGAGCCATCGCTTTGGAGAAACCTGCCCATAAATTTAAGGGCATTGTGGAGGGCGCTGTTGACTTTCACTTCAGGGTAGCCCTTGCGAAGGTCTATGACACAGTAAATGACCTGTACACCAGCCCTGCGAGCGGCAATGATGGCAGTGGACATGCGTCGAAGATATTCATCCTTGTGGCTTGAACTGCCGAGGACCAGATCCACGACGCCATTCTGCACATCAGCGACGAGAAGAACAGTTTCCGCCATGATTCTGATGTTGTGCAAAAGGAATGGTAAAGAAGATAGGTGGAAGAAGACGGACTGCCTGACCTGAAATGCTTATGCGTCCAATTCAGGGAAGGTTCAAGATTGCAAGTCAAGCAGGATTTCACAGCATTGAGAAAATTTATCTTATACTAGTACCTCGATGCACAATATTGCCTTGATTCGGTTACCCTATTAGGCTATTACCTATAACCTGAACTTAAGTCCCTTAAATCCGGTACCCTATTACCTAAACCTAAGTCCCTTAAGTCCGGCTTAAGCATTTGAGATTTGCATAAATTTCTTATTCATTTGAGATTGCCTTCAAAGCCACATAAGAGCCAAGCTCCTGGATGCCTTAGGTCGATACGGAATCCTTTTCCTGGAAAAATGTGACGAAACATTCTCGGAGTTTCTTTTTCGCTTTGCAAGAACAGTCAACCCGTCGACCCCCCACGACTCTTCATCACAAACAAAGACTTACTCGGCAAGTTCTTCTTTCACTGAATAACACGAAGTGAGTCGAAATCACTCTAATTATCAAGCCCGTCTTGATTTCATCAACGGAATACATGGGTTACTCAAGAAAACGTTCGGTCTGCCAGTATGTGCTCGAAGATGTCATGGCTATGAGCCCTACTAAAGAAGCTCACTAGGCAGATACTCTAGTTGAACCAATTGCCTATGACCCGGAATGCCCCTTCAAGTACGATAACTCTGTATATCGCATGTCTCTGCCGTCTCCACTCGAGAGGGAAAATAATGTCTGCCAGAACAAGCCCGGCTATATAGCTATCCCCTCCGGCACTATCCATCTGATTATCTGTGTGACAAACTCGGATGCCAAAGACATGGGAGCGGTGGATCGTGTCGAGAATGAGGTTGCTATGATGACTCTATCCGGGGCTGTGCTAGACCCAACCTTCGAACCCTTAGGGACGTTGTCTCTCGTCTGTATAGCTGGGCTGGAAACACATCTGCAAAAGGGGAGCCACAGTAAGGTTGGATTCTTCAGAAGCTCATGCCAGGTATTCCTCTAGATAGATAGCTAGATGACCTGGAATTTGAGGAGAAAAAGAAGATCTTTGCACAAATCGCAAATATCCTCAAATGCCTTCAAAACTTCCCACTACCCGCCTCCGTTACTAAATTTGGAGGATTGGCCATTGATAACGAGAACAATACAATCAGTGCGCTAATGATCATCACCAGTATTGGTCCCTGGCCCTCCAAGCTGAGCGAGATTGCAATATCATTGAGCCACGATGCTCTATTTAAAACAGTGTTAAAGAGATGTGCATCTTCAAGGTCGGGTATTCCCAGGGTTACTAGGTACCTGCCTAAAGACATCCATGGATGCCTGGAACTTGGACTGCGCGCGCGGATGCGCGGTGCTCTTTAATGTTAGCTATTACCGGATTCGTACTACGACTTTGTGACATCAGGCATGCACCTGTGGCTTGCCTAGGTAGTTTCTGTGGCTTTTAAGGTTCCAGATCGCATTTCAAGCTTCGTCAAGACAGTTTACTGAATTTGAACAGTGGGTAAGTACATACATATATGTAGGCGAAGTGACACTGCTGCTACCACGCCTGCATACTCCAGGTATGAAACTCCTAGGTTTCTTTGGTATAAAAGAGCCATCCACTGTTTGGAACTATCGTAGGAAGAAAAAAAAATGGAAATTCACCGGCTAACTGGCAGCAGTGTAAACAAAAAAGTGGGAAAGCATAACGTAGACCAAGGGGGAAGCGATACAAGGGCTGAGACTGAGCCAAAGGACATGCACTGAGTGAGGGTACAAGCGGAGTCGAAGGACATATCAAGACGTCAAGCTGTTGAAGGGTGATAGGAGGTAGGTACCATTGCGGTAGCTATCTAGAGGTATTGTGGAGGGAGGGGTAGATGATTATTTGGGAGAGATGTGTGGGGGGGGGGGGGGGGGGGTTGTTATGTGAGCCAGGCCATTATCCTTCTGTCCATATTCGGTGAAGTGAAAAGGGAGGAAAATGGGGGACCAAGTTGGGTGAGACAAGCGTGAGAAGTGGGGATTCTGAGACGTAACAAAGCGGAGTCACTTTAAACGTACTGGGAGAGCCAGCGGATACCCTCGCCGTAACCTGGTGAAAAATGTCAGCGGGTGCTATTAAGATGTAACAAATCATAACTTGAGATAAACTCACCCTGTCTCATGACAACACTGCACATGAACAGCTCAATGGGACGGATTCCCTCGAGAGGAACCTTGCCCTTGCCGGTGGTCTGGTATAGACCAAGCTGGTGGCGCAGCTCATCCTCGCTCACAGCATCGGGGTGATCGATCTTGTTTCCGAGGACAAGGAAGGGGACCTTGGAGAGGTCCTCCATGGCGAGAAGAGCGTCGAGCTCAGCCTTGGACTCGGGGAAACGCTCGACATCCTTGGCATCGACCAGGAAGACGATACCGCTAACCTCAGGGAAGTAGTCCTTCCACAGACGACGAGCTAGAATAAAATCATATCGATTAGCGGAGCTGCTCCACTAAATAGGGAGAATTCCCCCGGAAATGATTCCGCGGGTCGGAGATGCTCAACTTACCCTGCTGGTGACCACCCAAATCGAAGGTAGTGAAACGGTTGTTGCCGATGGCCAACTCCTCAGAGGTAGGGTGTGCAGTCGGTGAGAGGACAGCAACACGGTCGTTCTATCCGGTGAGAGATAACACAGTTAGCCACGTTCCATCACGCCATATGCCCTAGGTCCTGCGCCGAGGGAGTATCCGGTATTTCGAGCCAGTGTATCCCAATCACTCTTGTCAGAGATTCGCCAAGCTCCCATTAATAAAAGCTCTAAACAGCTCTAACTTCGCCCTCAATCGGCGCAGGTGTCTTATCACACGATTGACTCACCTTCAACATGTGGAGCAGGGTGGTCTTTCCGGCATTATCAAGACCGAGGAAAAGAAGCTTAGCGTGCTTGTTCAGCAAGCCAAGAGAGGCGAGCACATCGTAGACTGTAAACACAAAGAAAAATACCAGGTCAGTAAAGCTGAACTTCCAAGACCTCAATCAATCACAGGCCGCACAGGGACCGCGGCATTTTAAAGCCAGCGAGAACTAGGCCTTTCTTATCCGGCATGAACTGAAAGAACACTATCCAGTTATTCCAAGCCGAATTTCTTATCCAGTGAAGCCAGCCCTTCTCTCTTGGTTCTTGCCGACGCCTGGGAAGCGGATAGGTGGTTGGGCCGAGGGTCTCGGGCTCGGGGGGAGCACTTACACCAGTTGATAATCCACATTGCGAAACAGGAGAACTGGGAGGTGTATATGAGGTTATCGGATCGTTTAATGCGAATGCACGGTATCGCAGAGGAGGAGGCGACGTTGTGGATGGAGGGGGAAGAGAAGAGAAGCCAGGTTGATGTTGTTTTCGGGATCAACCAAATCTTGGTGCCTAAGGCTGCAAGGCACCAACTATGGTAGGCTTGACGAAAACGAGTTAGAGAAAAGATTAAGACGCCACTTGAGCCTGATTTCCGTGGCCTAGTCGCTTTGTAAGGTTTCTGGTAAACATAAAAGATGATTTAAGGTACGGAATGTTTGTTATTTGTTATTTTTTATTGTTGAATATCTATTGTTCATTCGACCCAATCCGCTTTATCCACAATGCAGCAAATTCAGATAAGGGGTATATACCGTAACCATGCAAAACTCGAAAGAGAAAGAAGCCCCCCAGGAGAATAACATATGAACAAAAAAAGAAAGAAAGCAAGAACAGGTCCTCCCCAGGATGATTAGAAGAGAAAATAGAACAAAAGAGCCGAGTGGAAAGCAAACAGCAAGTGAAAGAAAAGAAAGCCAAAGGTGGATGACAGGAATTGGGTTAAAAGTTGTATATAAGCGAAGGACTTGGATCACAGATCACAGACCAAGCGAAAGGGGGTGAAAAGTGTGTATGTACAATTCAGTTAAAGGGGGTATGGGGGAGGACACTTTTAAGTCCTTTGAATGTATAGAGAGCCTAAACGGATAGGACGAGCTGAGTGTCTTCGGCGACACCATAAGCTCTGCACCTCTCAGCAACTTCGAGGCCAAGCTCCTTCATCCGTTTAGCTCCCTTGCCTGGAGCCTTCCGCTGGGTTGTTTGTCCCTTGGCGGCTTGCTTCCGGCAGTGTTGGCGCCAGAACTTTTCTTTTCGCTTCTGGCGCTTCTTTTCGAGGCCTTCGACAATATCGATGGGGCCACGTGTGTGCATGATCTCGCGAATGTGCGAATCGCCTTCCTCTGGTGATTCAGACAAAGGCGGAATTCCGTGCCATTGATGTGACTGGTGGGTGGCAAAGAATGGGTTGGGTGTACGAGGCAACGACTTGGTGCGCACGAGAGGCTGACGATGCTGAACCAAGTGGCTGATGTTGAGACCGCTAGGCGACTCCCTAATCGGCATCTCCTTCCACTTCTTAGGCGAGGGGGATTTGGCCCGAACACGAGGAGGTGGTGACTTGAGGCGTTTGGGCGAGGCGCGACCAGCCCGAGGAGGAGGCGGGGATACCATGCGCTTGGGAGAGTGTCGTGGAGAAGAACGAGTCGGGGCTTCTGTTCGACCGCGGACAGGTTCGATATCAGATTCCTCTTGGTCCTCGGAGAGATCCTCGAGATCCTCTTCGGCCTCGGGGTCGCTGGTGGGGAAACTAGGGTCGATGTCTTGAGGAATTATAACACGCTTGGAAATGCGGCGCTGTTCGAGACATGATTTGTAGGCGGCCTCGAGAGGGCGATCTTCATCCAAAGTTCCACAGACGAAATCGGTGCTGTCGGGCAAATTAGGAGTACCCGGGCGCATCTTGATTGGCTTGGTGGCGCCACGACGTGCGCCAAGTTTCTGCACGGGCGCCGGCAGCCACTTTTGATGATCGTCGGTCATGGAATCAAAGGAGGTGTTCGAAGCCCGACGTTCCATGGTCGGAGGGAAAATATCGATGGAAGGAACATTGTTGTCAGAATTTGACGCAGAGGGAGCCCAAAATTCGTAGTCCGAGCCATCGTCATCGCTGTCATCTGAATCCGCAAAACCTTCCTCGTTGTCTGACTCGTTGCCATCATCAGAAGAGAAGTCGTGAACAGTTGAGTCATCGTCGGCGAGATCCTCGATGTCGTCATCCTCATCTTCTTCTTCCTGATCGGCTTCCTCAGCAAGGCGGCGAATTGCGTTTTCCTTCTTCATACAGTCGTTCAAGGTGATCTTCTCGGTAAACTCCGTCGACTTCTTGACCCACTCATCGTCGTCGTCCACAGAGCTAGCAAACTCATGGAACCGAGTCTCTTCGGATTCCTCGAACTTTCCTAGACCACTGGTCGGAACACCCTTGGGCGTAGTCGCGATAGGTGCCTTGGTCTCTTCAGGGGCGTGGGCGGATGAAGAAGAGGAAGTCTTGCGGGTGGCAGGAGCCGGGGAGCCACGGCACCGATTGCGGAAGGCAGATTTCCGACCCGGTGAGCGTTCTCTTTGGATTACAGTCTGACGACTTGGGCAGTCAAATGTGAGAGTTGATTGACGCTTCGGAGGTTGGAGGGTATCCTTTTGAGGCGTAGTTATTTGTGTCTTTTGGGGCGAAGAGGGCTTGGGCTGGGCTGATTGCTGAGCCTTGCCACCGCAGGCAAAACTGATACAACGCTTACGTCCAAGGTTGGCCTCGACAGAGTTCTCATTGGTATCGACGACCTTTACCCGCTGAGAAATTTCCTTCTTGCCGGCCATGGCGGCTTTGCTCATCATCTGCGGAGGAAGTGGCGGACTAGGTGTGTTGGAGAGGGAAGGGCTGGTGAGACCGCCATCACTGGTCAACTCGGCGGTAGAAAGTCCGGAGATGTTGCTGTGCGGGTAGGAGCGGTAGGAGTAAATCGAGTCGTGCATAGAGGTGTGGTGTTGTTCAATAGGTGACATTTCCGGACTGCTCTTCAGGGCGCGTGTGAGCAGGGATTCCTTGCGGTCGACCAAAGACGGCCGGGTGAAGACAACGTCCTCATTCATCGGAGTAGAGTGCAAGATATGATGGTGATCAGGGGGTTCGTCTAGATCCTCAGCCATTTCGGCTTCGTCGTGTGCTGGTTTGTTGGAAGTGTTCGGTGTTATGAGCATCTTCAGTAGGTTGTGAAAGGAGAATCGATCTCCACGAGTTTGAGCCATGTCGATTTCAATCCCAAATCCAAGAAAACATTCGAAAGTCGCGTTGATTGCCTTTGTTTCCAGTATTGGTATAAAAAAAGAAGTCGAAATGGGGATTTTTTTTGGGGGTTATGAAGATTAGATGCTCTCTTGATATCGATCACCAAGTATGATCAACCCAGGCGGCGAACACTTCAGTCCTGTGCAGGACAACTTGTCATGATATACAGCACATATTTGGGGGGCGAGTATCAAGGAGTATTCAATGACGAGGAGCACAGCGCCAAGAACGATAGAATGGCTTTCACGAATATCGGCGTTCAATGATTGTCGGAGTGGCAGGAATAGGTCTTGGCTTGCCAAGATAATCTTGCTGATTCGAAAATTTGAGGCGAAACTGAATAGATATGAAGTTCAAGCAACTGTGAGAAAAAGGAAAGGAATGGAAAGAAGGGGAGATTAAAGAAAATTAGTATAGTATAGTAGAGTGGAGAGGGGGGGAATGAAGTAGGGTGGGAGAGAGTGACGATGGGCGGCACGATCGGCTTAGGCTTAGCGTGGAAAGTTGAATTTTGGGGAATTTTTTTTCGGTTTTTTTCGGTTTTTTTGGTTTTCAATTTTCCTTTTTTCGAATTAAAAAATTTCAATTTTTCGATTTTTTCGGTTTTTTCCGTTTTCTCTTGGGTTTTTTTTTCCCGCCACTGCTGCAAGTCCCTTCCACTCGGATTCTACACCAGACCCACCAATATGCAGTACAAGTTCCTGCACATAAAAATAGTATAACTGACTCGATACAATAAAGTATACAATATAGTACAGTTTCTGGATATCTTCTTGTTTCCGATGCTTTCTGGTTTCTGGTTTTGATTTTCTGTTTCTGTGTTTTTTTTTCTTACTGTTTCAACTGGTTATTCCTTCTTCATCTGCCGCTGGGGCCCTTTTTTAATTCTATGCTTTCCGTGGCACGATTGGTTTCATTTTGATTTTCCGTCTCAAGGTGGAGCGGTTGATGACTATTGTGTGTTGAGTTGCTGGTTAAGTTGGATTGTATGAGGGATTTTGTTGCTGGCTAACCCAGTTGAGGGCTGCCGCTCCAGAAAAAAAAAACCTGCCGCTTTTACAATACTAAACTCACATCTACTGTGACACTACATCATAGATTGATTCTGAGGAATTTGCATAGAAACAAAAGAAGAAGAAGATACATTATAACATACCTTTGATATGAATAGTTACTGCTGTTCAATGGTCTAATCTGATCGGAATTGTCACTGTTATTACTATTATTACTATTCTCCTACTCACATTTTTCTGAGAACAGTAAAAAAGAATCGATGGTTTCATACATTTTTTCTTACCGTATGGTTATCTCCACGTCACAGCTCTCCCGGCTACCGCTCTCGGCGCCGATCCACCGTATTGACCGGTATCGCACCGCTCGTACCTGTGCCTGAACCCTAGAAGTGGCCCTAGTCCCCAATTAAGTCAATTTAGTCCATTTACCTGCTTTCCCTCTTATCCACTTATACTCCGTAGCTAAACCTGGTAACGAAAGGCTGAAAGTCAAACCTCCTCCCCAAACACTCAAACTATAAACGCGCTCTGCGCGCTTTGTGCAAATCTTTCCTCTTGGCACTGCTTTGATCAATAGTATTCAATATTCAAAAATGTCCGGGGTAGGCCTTGCTCCCTTAATGCGGATGCTCATCTCTGGGGGATCTTCTTCTGACGTAGATATTGACAACTAAACGAATGGGTTTGAGAGTGGATCTTTTTTTATTTACTTTTTTTTTTTGGTAATGGAGATTACTTTGGAGATTATTCCCTACGGTGTACAGAGAACGGCAGATAGTCCTTTGTATAGGGTGTATACGTACAGCAACGCAACTCGACCCTCTAGCATATCCCCCACATATAGTAAGCTGTGTACACATGTACCTCCGGGTAGATCGGTCTTGGTATACGGCTGTGCTTTCTATGATCCTCAATGCATTGCCTGCCCAAAAGCATGCCAAGTCTTGAAAGGCAGCACCGTTCTTTATTGATCTACCACCAGCCCAACTCATAGCCATTGAGATCTAATTTGAGTGGAAAGAGTCGTCATGCTGAGAGGCGAATTCCCAACCTCTTCAGGTACTTAGGTACTTACATCTAGGTACCTAACTCACATGCATCACGAGTCGCGTGGACAGGATGAAAATGGATATTTGAAATAAAATTAAAACAAAAACACGAAAATCATTCTCTATCCTACACTGTACCCTCGACCTGCGGTGAAACGTGTACTTGGATCTCCCCACTATAAGGTGGAAAAAAAAATAAGAATGAAAAAGGTCTCTTGGAATGAAAATCAGGGAATGAATCATGAAGAAAACCCCTCACCATCATAATCGTTGTTTTATGCTTCTATAGGTCAAAATCACCAATCGCTTGCGTTGGAGCTGACGGGCCACCACGTTGGAGTAGAGGAGCGGTCAGTCACGATTGCAATCGGGTTCTCCCCGAGACCTGCGGACCCAGTAACAATGGCCAAGGTAACTCCATACGTTGTACTCGAGAAAGAAAAAGAAAAAGAAAGAAAAAAAAAAGGGTAAACTGCAGATTCTTTCACCAGTAATAATACACAGGAAAACAAAAAGGGATTCAAGGTCAACCAGGATCCTGGATCAAAGAGAAAGAAAAGCTGCAAGTTTTCTCACACAAAACCTTGGAAACATTAAACAAGCGGTTAGATCGCGACAAGCTTCATGAAAATCCTCGGATCGTAACCCCACACTGCAGCACATCGGTCGCGAGCAGGCATGACCCCTGTCGGTATCGAGGAAGCTCACTGGACTGCATATTTCTATGAACCGGTTAGAAGGTAGAAGGCGCAGACAGGTTGGAAATTCATGGGCGAAACAAAAAAGCTTGTCAACCAGACATGCTATATTCCACGTTTCTCAATCATCTGTAATCAGATGGGAATTCAGCTCTGGGATTAGTATCCGTACTGTATTAGGTATCGTGCCACGAGATTTGTCGGGCCTTTTTTTTTCTTTTCTTTTTGCCTTACGCCGTACTATTTTCCCTTGGAGTACACAGCTCCGGGGTCAAGCCGATTATTTTCCTTATCCTTGCTCACGTCTCATTGCAGCTCTCGGTTACTATGCCGGAAATACGAGCATACACAATCTCGTTTATGCACCGTGAACAATTTTTTACTCGAATTCCACTCTGGATTTTACTAGTCCTAACTAAGCCCGGGTTGGATGATTACAAAGAATAGAGAAATGAAGGGGGGAAAATACTAGTACAAAAGGCCACTAACGGGAAAAGTAGGGAGCCAAGCGAGACAAAAAAAAAAACAGCACCGGGAACTAAACGGAGTCCCTAATCAGCCCCCACAACAACAAAATCGTGGACTTCACCATTTGCCCCAGTCGTTGCTCTCGTGGCACCAGAAACGGGGCACAAATCCACAACGTCAAACCATGGGGATCCGACTAATTCGACGGATTTGATGAAGTCGACGACAAGCCGTCCTCGGGGATCCGCAACACAGACTAAAACCCGTGTATAGTGCAATAAGGTGTGAACAGTGCAGGTGGAGGCTGGCGCTACTGTGAGACTGGCACGAGCGGCACGATGTCCGCGATCCTGCGAGCCAAATTGGAGGGGAACAAGGGTACGAAGTACTCTAAGTAACTGCAATGCAGGCTGCACAGGTGAACAAGGCAACTGTTGACCGGCAGCATCAACCGGGGAAGTGGAGTCGAGCTTGGAACGTATTAGGGATCGTGCGGTTGATTTGGCAGAAGCTAAGGTACAGTAGTCATAGTCTAGTTATAGTCGTGCATGGGTTGGCGTTTCTCTAAGTATGAGGCATTTTAACCGCCTCTCCACTTGCGATGCGACGAACGCCGGATCCGGTTAAACTCCTCGCCAGTTGGATCTCACTCGATCTCCGTTGGTGGACGTTGATCGATTTTCCAAGGGGATTGACATACGTTTCATCATTTGACAGGCGGTTGTCTCGCTTGTTGGTGCTCTTTTGGGGGAGGATTAAGGAGGATTTTCTTATTGTTGGACTTTTGTACTGTACATTTGGCACGATTTGCTCCATTTGCTAATCAAATCGCCCTTATCTTTCCCCTTATCCACTGGATTCTCCTTAATTCTCCAATAGTTCATCTTACCCCAACTGCACTCGTTTACTTCGTGAGGAGTAAATGAGTAAAACCACATTCAATCGTACTTTTGTCTTGGTCATACCTTTGTGCTTCCCCGAGAAGACGGGATGAAATTTCCCGTTTCTCAGCGCTGCAGTAACCATAAGCTAACAATTTTCCATCGTTACAGTATACCAAGACTCAAGTCTATTATTGGATTATTGTTGAGTCATTCGCCCAACAGGAATCAAGTAATCCCACATGCAGAAGAGAAAGAGAAAACAAGAATTACAGGCATCATCTCAGATACATAGTTGCCTTCACCATTGCCACAGTAATCCTGTGGCGAGCGGCGAACGGTACCTACAGTGAACTCGGGAGTAGATACCTGATCTACGCTGTAGGTACAGCTTACATACAGTAAGCCCAAACTTTGGAATCTTCCAGGCGAACTCTCTGACCTCGACTAGTATCTTACAGAGTGTACAGAGTATGTTGGGTATTTTCAATATTCTGTATTGCGTACGGATCACGGTCAGCGAAAAAAAAAAAAAGCAAAAATAACAATCATTTCAAGAAATACCCAAGTTGCACCTTCACGATCATTCCGCATTAATCTGCCAAGAACAATAACGTGCATGATTCAAACATTGAAATCACACAGGACCATAATCAAACCAAAAGTCAGGAGAGAAGGACAACATCTTTTTTTCCCCCTTGGCAGACTCTTTCTTGGCACAAGAACAACAATCCTGACTGCCAAGCCTTGCACATCCAAAACAGACCAGGCTTCGAAATACGCCCGATGCAACAACTCCATGGGAGGTGTCAGATCCCCCAACCCCAAATCAAAACAAATCAAAAGAACAAGGGGGGAGTAACAACACTGATGCTTCAGCTCCACAAAAATATTCTGGGGTCAAGAAAGTGGACGAACACCAGTTCTTGGCTTCCCCCTTGATTCCTCCACATCGTCTCCTCTCCTATTACGGAGTACTATTTTCTATTTCTGGAATCTGGAGAAACAATACAGAGCACATCTCGGCTTTTTTTTTTAGGGGCAATGCCCAAACGACCAACGCCAATACCAACGCCAATCTCAATAACAATGCCAATTACCCATTGTGGACATACGTTTCAAAAGAAATAAAGATCACCCTCTCGGCGCCAAGCCATACCTCAACCCAGTCCTCCATATACTCCGTTCATCATCACCATTTCCCCATCCACCACCACAACTGCGACTGCGCCTGAGGCTCGGCAGTGTGATTTCAAATGCTGCTGCGCCAAGGGCGATCATGGCGATCTAACTCAGCCTGCGCGCAGGAAGGAAGGAGTCTTGGCGAGCATTGAAACTAGGAGGACTACTATTGGGAACCGGGGTTGGCGCCAAGAGGTTACACAACTCCGGCGAAATGGTAACAGAGGGGCGGATGATGGATTCTGTGAAGCTTTTTTCCTTGCAGTGGAAGGAGGTGTGATGATACTATTTCGGCCTTCGGGATCGACCGGCTACAGGTCTTGGTCTTGGCCTTGGGACTCGGTACGGACCGATCGAGCAATGCTTGCGGTCGGGTTAATGTTGTTGTTGGCTGCTGATGCTTACCGCCTCTAGATCTTTGATGACCTACATACTCCGTACAGTATGTCCTAGTTAGTAGTTACACACACTGGATCGACCGTGCTTATCGCGCGATACGGGCCACTGCAGCTGTTGTCTTGGATGAGGGTGATTTCGCCTTTTTTGGCCCTCGGTATGTTGGTGTTGGGTATCAGGATCGCGGGTGCTTATGGTTGCTGCGCCCGGTGTTTACGTCCCCTGCATCGTACTGTGGGTTATCGCACCAATTATGGTGGCCTTGTGTACGGGTTTGGTGTTGCCTACCTAGTCATCCTTTAATGTGGATGAGGCCTCCCAGTAGGTATAGACAAACCTTCCAGTTCTGGAGCATAACATGGAGCTGCCGATTTCCAAACTTGGAAGCTTCCTGCGCCCGGTAGCCAAAGATACTACAGGGTCGTAGTATAATAGCTACACTGTACGGGATATACCACATAGCCCCTGCATCGACTCTTCATAGTCCAGATCTGTACTAACCGCATCCATGGATACATCATATACATTCGGCACAATCAACCCGAATACAAGATTTCAAGGAACGATTTACAAGAAAAAGTTGGATTTTTGATACCCGAAATACCGAACAAACATGTAAAATAACACGAACGTATCAGATATGTAACCAGTACCAACAATTCTAACACCTTCCTCCAATGTCAAATCAAAAGTGTGTTTTGGCCCTTTGAAACATGAACATCTCTCAGCATTAGTCCCCAAACCCGGTACTTGAGATCGTCAATTTATCGATCGACAAAAGGGACAAAAACATGGTTGGCCCGCAGCCCCCGGTCACCCGGACGGCAACCAGTTACCAATAACAACATCGCATCCCCGCAGCAGCACAACAACACTAGCATTTGAACAAATAATACGCGTACACACACAAATAAACCTCGGATAAGGCCGGGGGCATGATATTCAGGATCATCACAGAACTGGGGGTGATGATTGATCATCGTCATATGTAAACCGTGGTGGGAAGTGCGCCAAAGTCATTTGTGTGGAATAGTCATCTGAGATTCTGAATGATTTCTGAAATATTAGTCAGTATAGTCTCTGCGTAGACTACGTACTACATCTATCCGTGGGACATGGTTGTTGCCATCGCAATCGCCCATCACCTGATTTATTATTAATCTCATGACAAACGGATTTCGGAATTGAATGGCAGTAAAGGCGGTGGTGGCGTGTATAAAGGCCCGTGATATCATGGGTGATATCATTTCCGATCTGTCGCGAAGTGGCCACCAGTGGGGCCAAAGGTGTTGTTGGCTGGAAATATACGGAGGCTTTACTTTATTTGGTTATCGGATGCTCTTTGCGGATCTCTGTATCTACATAATAGTCGATAGCTATTAATGGTTGGTTCGGTGATAATTACAAGGTCGAATGACTAATGCGCATGTGTAGGTCTGCGGGATACTGAATCCGGTGTTGGTCCATTGGTTCTAGCTAACGGTTCCTCGTCGCCTTCTGATTCGTCTGGCCTACCTGCCATATCCTTGGTGAGTTGGGGCCTTCTTGGATGACATCTATACTTCCCAGTGCAACCTGTAGGGCTCAGATACGTTGCAGCGGTCTGGGGAAACAATTCAATGCTGAGGGATTTAGTCACAGAATATGCAGGGAGTCGTAGCTAACCTTCTCTGGTGATGTCACACTTAATCTATAGATCTAATGATTATTGAATCTATACTTTTAGGACCTCAACCTCATCTCACCGCTGCTTTCCGCTTTCTTATGTCCCCAGTGACCCTTGGAGATTCCCTCTCGTCTTCCTGATCAGGAACCGCATCGACTGAGCGTCTTTTCCCACGCCACGCAGTGACGCAGAATAAACATTGGCTTGTCCGGTCGCGAATTGAAAGATGACCATTGCTACCCCGATAATCTTGCTCGGATGTGGGCAATCCGACCATGGGGATTTGAGCAACCTAGCGATAGGATAGGTTCATTTCGCATATGCGTTGTACTTCACTTGGACCATGTCTGCAAAGGGTCGTCGAAGATGGCGTCAGACACCCTGACATTGCGTAAGAGTATGTCTGAGTTGGTGCTCGTCTGATATGATGCTCGTCTGGGTTATTACTTGGAAGGGTTGATGAGCACAGCCCTCATTGACTTGCTGTAGAGACGAGAGTGGCTCCTTTCCTGGGAAATCATCGCGAGCCGCATCGCCCCTGACTCATTGCACATGTGGATGTAGATTCACGTGTACAATATGCAGTATGACCGTCCTGGTGATATCGGTTAGGGCAAGGTATCGTCTTTTTCATTTCATTGGAGTAAGTGGCTGAACCTTTTATGTAGCCCTCCACAGTCGTCGTAATCATACTGCTGCCGTCCAGGCCAGTGACCTCGGTAATTCACACTTGAGGGAATTCCAAATCCAGAGAACACTACTGTAGGTAGGGGAAAGCCAAATATGTTGACCAAGAATGTGGGAAACATGTGCGGATGAAGGGAGTATTCAACGCCACGTGTAGGTAGTAGGCTATCGTAGACACGCACATGTGCATGTTCCGGCAAAACCTTCTATGAACTATATCCCTTCATTCTTCCAACTGAAAATCGGATTAACCCTTCGATCGAATAACATTCCAAGATCCAGAATACTGATCTGATAATGGCAGAACGTGCGCATAGTTTCAGCCTTATTATCTGAACAAATCAGATGCTTACGCCGAGATCTAACCGAAGATCTAACGCCATCCAGATGTCGACACCTCTTTTCCCACCACACCCCCACCAGTGACCACCACAAGATTACAAGCACTTTAACTCGGCATATCCAACGCCAGCACCTCAATCATGACAGAAAATGCTACACATGCCTCAAAGCTCACGATCGGAACCCGCAATTCCAAATTGGCACTAGTCCAAGCTGAGCGAGTCTCTAAAGCCTTATCTAGCGCCCACCCCCAAATCCAATTCCCATGGCAAACCATCTCTGTCAGCGGGGACGTGGACAAAACAAGCCCGTTCCTCAAGTTCGGAGGACCCTCCGACGCAGCCAAAAATATCTGGACAGAGGAGATGGAGACCAAGCTCTGCGCCGGCGAGTTGGACTTGCTCGTGCATTGCCTGAAGGACATGCCAACCCGTCTACCGAGCGAATGTGCTCTAGGCGCAATCATTCACCGCGAGGATCCCACTGACGCATTCGTTGTCAAGGCGAGTCTGCGGGAACAGTATACCGACCTCGACCAACTGCCTGCAGGGTCGGTGATTGGTACCAGCTCTACCCGTCGAAAGGCACTCCTCAGATACAAATACCCTCATCTGGAAGTACAGGAGTGTCGAGGCAATATGTAAGGCTAATATCCTCCTTTACTCCCTTAACAGCATATGTCCTCTCATGAGAGCATCAAAGTGGATGGTATAGACTGACTTCCTCAGTGATACTCGATTGCGAAAACTTGATGATCCCGAGGGCCCTTTTTCTGCGATCATCATTGCAACCGCTGGCTTAAACCGGATTAATATGACTAGTCGCATTACGAAACATCTGCATCCATCTCAATTCCCCTACGCCATTGGACAAGGGGCTTTAGGAATTGAGATCCGTGAGAATGATACTCAAACTTTGAGTATCGTGCAAGCCATTGAGGATCCCCTTACGCGGTGGATCTGTCTGGCAGAGCGGTCATTGCTCCGTACTCTCCAGGGAGGATGCTCGTCCCCAGTGGCTGTTAACTCCACAATCGAGAAAGGGGATAGTCCAGTTTCTCCTGGGGGTCGTTTGCAACTTGAAGGTACGATTATTCACCCTCATGGCTTGAGCCAGATTTCGGAACACGCCGTCGCAAATGTGACTAGCGATAGTGAAGCGGAGGCGCTTGGAGAATTGCTTGCAAAACAGCTGGAGGATGCTGGTGGGCGGGAGCTTTTGGATGAAATTCGTCTCGTTCAACAAGAAGAATCAAGCAAAGCCACTAACTAATATGTCTTTGTATCTAATTTCGGATGTACAAATCTTTGGTCAGTCAGGCGTTGAGCCTAGTATGTGACATCTTTTGATCATCAACCACCCCAAATTTAGAGGGGGTGCATGCGAAGTACATAGAATAAACAGAATTGGACTGAATCTCATAATCATGTGTGTCCTTCATTCGTTCCAACCAATAATTCAACATCAGGTTTCTGGTCTGGAAAAACCACGGGAGCCCATTCCTAGTCCACCCTGACATTGGTCTTTTTCTGAGGTTTTGTCATGATTGCCCTTCAAGAACCCCAGCTGCCCAGTGCACTTCGAATTGAGAGTCTGGCAGGTGGTTCGAGGTAGTTTAAACACGCAGAGACGATTGCCAACGCCGGTTCGATGTTTGGGCGGACAATCAGAAGGTTCAAAAGCCAGGTTAAATCTGTGCCGTGGATGAGGACGCATTGGAAATATGTGAGAATGGTGATATCCAAACAAATACTTATAATTATATGAGGTTAGTAAAATGGGTTCAAGGAGGAAATCTTATATCAAAGGCCGAGGCAACTTACCATGTGTTCGTGGCCAGTATCGCGCAGATTGCGAGGTATTCGCGTTGAATTATTTTCAGTTTGACAATGCGTGGGAGTTGGATGATCCAAATATCAAAGTAATCAACATGTTGAAGATTATCGTTGCAAGGAAGAACATGTCAAGATTGAACCGTTTCTTATGAACCATATTTTTATCCAGCATCGATTGTCAGCGTGACTGGAAAGTGGATACTCGATGCTTCTTCATCGCTAGGATCAATGGCCCAGCAGATTGTGCCTCCACGCTGCATGCCGTTCTTCGCCATTGACCAGATATTGTGAAGATAGTAAGGAGCAGGCTTTTGTCTTCCTAGTTGAATCTCTTTTTCTTTTGCTTTCTCGAGAAGAGAAAATTGATTGTTGATCAACGAGTGCCCATGAATCATTCATCATCAAAAGCAGAGAGATGACTTTGGACAAATTTGATTTCATGCATGTGGGCCAGGTTGGCAGATTGTTGCAGAGTATCAAGCACAAAATTGGAGCATTGGCTCAATTGAATAGAGACACCAAATGGCAAAATCAAGTCAATGGACTAAAAAACGTTAACATGTGTTGTAAACAAATCGTGATCTTTGTTAGTCATACATATATGATGCTTGCAGGATTAGACAGTATCAAGATAAGAGTGGATGGTTCGTAACCCAAGTCCAATTGAGACATTCTTGTATGATAATGGACAGGCAGAAATTTGGGCTGGTTATAGAAGGGCAATAGTGGATATGAAGTAGAGAAAGTGGAAAAGAAATGAGGAAACGTGGGCGTAAATATTTGGACATCAAAGGAAAATAGGAAAGAGAAGATGGAAGGAATGGCACTGGAAGGAATATGAAGAGGGTGAACAAAGGGAGTAGCTTGACACGGAAGAGCCTGATGTGGGTAAAGAGACAGAGAAAAGAAGGTAGAAGGAAGGGGGGAGGGGGGAGGGGGGAGAGGGAGGAAAGGTGGAGACAGGGGATTGGGGATTCATGGACAAGAAATAAAGTAGGAGGAGAAGGGGAAGAAGGTAAGACTAGCTTCGTCAAGAAAATCATAAAGAAGAAACAGGACTCACCCTTGGGGAATGGCAATGGCCAGTGTTTGTTTATTCAAGGGCATAGTGGAAGCCAATGTCAACACCTGCTCGAGGGTGAACAATGTTACGCCAGGTGACATGCTAGATGAAGGCATGCTTGACTTATGGATTTTTCAATCGAGGCCCTGGGGAGAGAATAGAGGCAAAGAAACTTGAGAGAGGGAAGAGGGAAGAGAAAGAGAAAAAAAGAAAATGAAAGTACTATTTATCTGTTTATCCCACGAGGAAAAACAAGAATCTTTCCCAAATGGGAAACCCTCTATGCGTTTTCCTTTCCTTGACTTTGAGACAGTGTTACCTGCACTTCACGAAAGAACAATCAAATGGCATCTTACATTTTAGCTATGAATTATCAAGAAATAAACAAGTTGTTTTGTGAAGAAATTGTTGAAATAAAGACCATGGTGCATTTGAGTTGGAAATTGAATGGCGTCAGGAAAGAGATGGGAATGAATGAACTCGATACGGGAGAGATAGAAAACAAGGATTTATTGATAGAAGGAATGAATATGGGTCATAGTTGAGTTCGGTAACAGATCAATTGATGCTTGACGAGGGGAAAAGTTCCGTATATACTAAGAACTAAGAAGAACAACAAGAAACGGTAATTCTGCCCGGATCGACCGCCTTCTTCATTCCGTCACAGCAGGAACCAACCGTTCCTCTACCGTCACGTGAGTCGCCATCCATGCTGACTGATCAGGGACAGAGTGATCAGGCGGCAGAATGGGTTGGGACGGGAAATTCCCATTGGCCCGTCACATGGCGGATCTATTTACTCCATCTCAAGTTTGAACTCTCCATCTGCAACAATTCATTACACGAAAATTGAACATTGAACACTGCTACTTTTTTTTTTTTTTTTAGGAATATCGGTTGCGCTATCATACCCCCAATGTCTTACTTGCTGGATCGTACAAACCGAGTGATATTGCTCTGTTCAACGGGCCGGCGACTGCCATCTTCGCTCGGAAGGAAGCCTATATCAATCAAGTACCGTGTGCTTTTATCCAGCGCCGCAATTGTGTCTCTTTGACTCAGTGCATTGGAGCACTTCACTGGAGGAGGGCCCGTGAACTGCCCCATATTTGCTTCAAACCAATCCATCACGGGTAAGAAAGGGTGGTCCAAGGCATTGGTCTCGACGTCGGCCCTCAACGCTGTCATCCACTTGCTGTGGTCCATGGTCTTGATAGTTCGACCACTGCAGCTGCTGAGAGTCCTGCACAGGGTATCAATCAGCACCCCATCGTGGCAATTCACTGCTTCTTTGCTCTGCGGATCCAGAACACTGTTCACCACAAGGGAAGTGATCTGTTCAACACCTGCCACTGGAATATGTGATTTCCGCAGATCTTCGCTCACAGATCCAAGAGACAGAATACTGTAAGCCAGGCGCCACAGGAAGTCTTCGGTATGGGCAATTCCTTCCCATCTTGTGCCAGCCAGATATCCCGGTTGTACCACTCGTCCCCGCGGGACTGATGCATTCGACCCTTGATCGAGCTGGCGATTGTATTCCTCCACCATCATCCGTGACAGATACTTGGTTTGATCGTATCCACATGCGTGAGCGAGATTGTTCAAAACTTGCTCTCGAGTTTCTGTTGGCGATGGAAGATACCCCCCGGACACGTATGTGAATGGACACGGTGTTGGCATATTGGATAGGGCCTCTAGGAGAGTGCGAGTGCTGTCAACATTTGTGGGCTTCAGCGTCGAGAAATCATCAAGCCAGTTGACTCGGGCACCGTTGTGGATGATTCCATCGATGCGCATCCGACCCGTGAGGTCCGTCCAATGCGCATCGTCAAGCCCGAGCCTTGGAAGACTCAAATCCCCAAGCCAAACTTCGATTCGAGAGTCAAATTCATCACACCACCACTGACTAAGCTGAGCATGGGCTCGTATCTTATCTCGGGCATCCTCTTCACTACTTGAACGCACTAGGCCGACAATGTGGCCCACACTGGGATCCTCCAGCAACGCCCGAAGCAACTGGGTGCCGAGAAATCCAGTCACTGATGTTGCAAATACTCTCTTTGTTTTTTTCGGGAGGGTAGGTACAGGAACCTTGATCAAATCTAATTCATCAAGGAGATTTCTTGAGGTGCTGGTATCTGGCCAGCCATCCAATCTGTCACCCGCACGCTCTGAATGTTGCTGATAAATCTGACACACTGTGATCCCAGGCTGCTGCAGGTCCTGAATTCGAGTGGCCCCTCCGAAACGCCGGCGGATCTCCCGAGAAAGATATGCAGTTTGAATAGAATCCAAACCAACGCTGGTCAAAGGGAAGTCCCAGCCGCGTAGGCCTTCCCCAGCCGATGGCTGTCTTGTTTCAACAAGGTCTGCAATAATTTCGCTGAGTTGAATCGCCCACAAATTAGCAGGATCAATACGGGGCCATGTATGGCTCAGGGTGCCCCCAGGCCGAAGCGCTATAGTCTCGGATAGTGTCATCGCCGCCCAATCTGCAATCAACTGTTGCCGGTGGATCTTCTTGGAGTCAGTCAGCGGCATGGATTTGACAGGTACGAAGGCGCTGGGGACCATGTATGATGGCAAAATCTTTTGTAGGTCTGCGCTCATCTGGTCTGCTAAGGATCGATTTCCTCCATCCTTTTGTTCCACAAAAGCCACCAGCTCCGGGCTTTTTTCCCCTTCTTCGTCCTTGGTCAGAATTACTGCAGCCTGTTCACCACCGGGAAGGCAGTCTTGCATGGCCTTTTCAATTTCGCCAAGTTCGACACGCTGCCCACAAATTTTGACGAACCCGGCCCGACGACCAGTGAAGATCATTTTCCCGTCAGGCTGCCAGAGAGCTAAATCTCCGGTTCGGTAACAACGCGCGTGAAATGGCTCAGTGATGGTCGAAAGTGATTCCGGTAGCGAAATGAAAGCGTTGCTGCTCTGTGCGGTATCCTCCAGGCATCTATGCGCGAGATAAGGGCTCTGAAGCAGAACCTCGCCTTCAACTCCAATTGGTTGCAATCTGTGAATATTGTCTGGATTCACGATCCAACATCTTGCACCAATACCGCGCCCGATTGCTTTGGGATTGTCATTAGACCTGAGATTGAACTGGACAGTATCCCAGACCCCACCTTCGGTGAGTCCATAGATATTGCTCAGTCTGACACTCTCGGCCCAGGTGCTCAAGATGGCTGCGGTGGGTGCCTCACCCCCAATGTACAGGTTCCTCAATGTTGGTATGCATTCTGGTCTTAATGTCTTCACAATGGCAGGAGTCAAAGACGCATCGGTCACGTTGAGTTTATGCATAAACCCCTCAAGGTCTCCAATGCGCTCCTCCTCGGAGGGTATGCAAACAGTCCCTCCGGCAACCCACGGTGCGAATAGCTCACATATGCTAGCATCAAAAGAGAATGAGGCGAATTGCAGGAACTTTGTGGAGGGGTCCAGTCCAAATGTCTGGCTAACGGCCTCCAATGCTCCAGACACGGCACCGTGCTGATGCACAACCCCTTTTGGCTGCCCTGTGCTGCCGGACGTGAACATTATATAAACCACATGGGAAGGGTCCAAATCAAGCTCTCGAGTCCATCCATCGACCAGGACTTCCACCTTCTCCAGAGATGAGGGTGTTATCGTTCGAACTTCATGGAAGCTATTGTGGTCTTTTAATCTCTCGAGGATGGCGCTTTCCGTCACCAGCACCTGAATTCCAGCCCTCCGCATGATGTATTCCATGCGATCCACGGGATTGGAAGTGGCGATGGGGACATAACCTGCACCCGCTCGCAAAATGGCTAGCAGCATGATGAGCGATAATGCGGACTTTTCCACGCAGAACCCGACAATAACTCCCGCCCCAACTCCTAGACTGCGGAGTTGGAACGCCATCGCAGCAGATCGCTTCCCCAGTTCCTCGTATGTCACGTCTCCTGAAGTGCTAGATATCGCAATATGCGCTGGTTTTTCTCGATAGTGCCGGTTCACGAGACCATGAACGGTGGTTGCGGGTTTTGGTGGATCGACCTTCATCCACCCGCGAAGGCGCAAGCGATCGTAGTTGCTGATGACCTCAATATCTTTGACCATCTGAAAAGGATAGTAGACCACTGAGTCCAAGACCTTTCGCAAACTATCCAGAAGATTGGATAATTCGAAATGACACGGCCTGGCGCGACGGGAATACAAATTGAGGATGACACTGTCATCTCCGGTCCGCTTAGCTACCAGCAAAAGGCAAATCTGGTAAGGTCAGCACTGGCTCTTGGCCCCTCTTGAACATGGACTTACCTCAGACGCCTTTTCCAGGCCACATGTTTCCTTTCGACCCTCATCCGCCGGTATGTCCTCCTCATTCGCGAGCCAAACGGCGTAACGGTCCGAATTATCATTAATTTCTTGGTCCGGGGCAGAAGGGCTTTCGGCGCGTTGGTGTAGAGCCTTTTGCAGATCCACCGCGTTCCAGTCTGGCTGAAGATCAACGCAAATTGACTCCAACTTGCCAGACTCATGAGGCGACCCATGATTCCCTGGCCTGCCGAGTATCAGGAATGAGACTGGATTCTGACTGTAATAACCGTTCAACAGCACTGTCCAGGCAGATAAAATTGCAGTTTCTGCTCTCAAGGACGGTAACGGGAGAAGCACAGAGATAGGACCCGCGGAAAGAACATCCAATGATGAATTCTTTCTTCCCAGGTTGTCCGAACATTCAGGTGAATCCTGTCTAATCGATATTGGGGGGTAAGTACGCATCATGATCATTCAAGTGAGACTTTTCAAGAGTGGCAGGAGCACATCCAAGCTTCTGTATTTATGCCTGGAGAGAACATCTTTATGAGACACTTTAGCTACCTGCTATACCCCTCTTCGGGTGTGATAAATGAGATGCAACCCTGCATAAAGGGTGTCAGAGATTGACGCATACAGATCATCCACAGAAGCCTTGGCCTTGTTGAATACGATATTTGCATGAGCGATGCCTCTCTGTCGTCACTGATTCCAAAATACAGACCGCTCCTCTCTATTCACGTGGACTAGATTCCTGCCCTTGACGCATAGCATTACCTTCAACTTCAAATAAAGTTTACATCTCAGCCCGTCCCAAGGCCCACGCCCAGGTCAAGTGAGGGATCCAACGCCCCAGTCCTGAAAATCCGCCTACATGTTGTCAATGCAGAGACAGATGGGTAAGTGGGCTCGACTCTCTTGGCACGAGCTGCGTCATGAAGGCCCGACAGACGGAGCGGCTAACAGAGGGAGAGCATGATCCGCTCTTTTGTTTCTTCGGAAAAAAAAAACAGGAAAGGCATATGACCATCTGCATGTATCAATCTCTGGCGGGTCAGAACATCCCCTCGCAGATACGAGGTCAGTCCTTTGGACATTCAACTAGCATGTTCTAAGAACTGCTCCATCTCGCCTACGAAGCGGTATATCGGTCAGGGTTTAAAATCCGAGTTAGGGAGCACTTGCTTTGGTTTCTGCATGCCTGAGTTACATACATCATAACATTGAAAGGTGAGGGAACATTGAAACGAGAATACCTCAATTACTATTCAAAGCATTGGTCTTAGTAAGTGAAGTGCTTAATCAATGCACTCAAACTCGTAGTGGAAGGACCAACAAACATTCAAATGTTCATTTGAACCTATCCCTGCGTCATGATTATGTATATGTATCCAGATGTCTCAAGTGCTCGCTATATCTACAAGGTGACATCTTGAGGTCTTAGTTTCCCAACATCAATTGATGAAAACAAAGCTAATATTACTGCATCCATAATTTTTCAACAATGAGAATGTCGTGCTCACCATCCTGATATCTAGAAAAATGTCAAATACATACTACGGTAACATTTGAATACATGAAGATCGGTAAATAAGTCAGGTGTGCATGAAGATCGGTGAATACATCATGTGGTCACGATAGGACGATAGGACGATCGTACATCTCAATTCTGCACAGATCTGGGCCATGCAAAACCCACAAAACCAAAAGACCTTACTTCAATGTTGCTAACTCAAACCTTAGAATCCGTGCCCACTTTTATGCATGCAGATAATTATTGCATAAATTCAGTGAAAGAATCCAGAATCCTGCACACATGTGCATGCAAGTGAGCTGCGCCACTATATGAACATTGAAGCGCACGGTCCTACGACGTGTAAGTGTACTAACATATACTTGAATTTTGAAGGATTTTAGGACTGATTTCTTGTTGGGATATGAATTCAGTCTATAAGAAGGGGCTACCTACGGTTCGATCAATTACACATTGCCTCAGATCTCATTTCATATCCCTCTTCTTTCGAAGATTTCACACGGACGGCCGGCTTTTGAGCACGATTTCCGATATCTTGACGAGCTTTTACGTTGTCTTCACCACCTGAGCTATCATGGCAACCACGCGCGTTGCTGATAAATCGTTGGAGCTTCTCCGAAGCCGTCTTTTGGAGGCGGTTAGGAAAGAAGCAACGGCACTCGTTTCGGAAAACTTCGGGAGCCCCGAGGATATCGATAGGCATTTCAGATCCTTGTTCCAGGCAGAGGTGGGCCCTCGTGAGCTAGCCGGCCCAGATCAGGCAAACGACGAGAAGAGCATCTATGGTGGTCCAAGCATCGGTATCGATCCGGAAAGAGCCGACCAGCTCGCCAAACCCATTCGTGACAACCTTGTCGGGGTTTGGAAGATTTTGGAGTTCAGCCTGATCGATAAATCGGATCGCAACCAAAAGATTCATCCATGGGGAACCGCTTTGGACGGGCAAGTCATTTTTACCCCGGATGGGTATTTTAATGGCGTCGTTGAGATTCCGGGACAGGCTCCATTTGGAGGGGATGAGCCCTGGACTGCAGGGACAACCGAACTCGCCGAATCAGCAAGGAGAACTTGTTCCTACAGTGGAAAATTCTTTGTTGAGAGAGGGACCAACGGAGCAAGCATGCTTTATGACCTTTCTCTTTGCAACTATCCCGTCTTTAGAGGAGAAAAGTTTCGAGTATTCATCGACTTTGTGAAGAAGGACAACCAACTGTTCTTGATCACAACGTTGACATGCAACGATTCAGCAAGGCAGAAGCAGGAAGTGCTTGTCAAGATTTAAGCGCAAACGAGCGCGGTTGCTTGTGGAGCGAGTGAGAGTACTAGGTGCATTCACTACTATGTATTCTCGTCATCCTAGTTGATGGCAGTAACGAGATAGCCACTCGCTACTATTCAATCAAGGAGTGAAAATCCCCCTATTCTCGGATTATCTTCCTGAATCTATTTCCGCGTTGCTGAATTCTATCCATCCAAATTGCCACAAGAATGTAACTAGAGCGAGGTATCATCAAGATCCTATCAATACCAATATCAGTTAACATTTGACATGAATGCAATGCGAATCTTACCACTTAATTCCATAATAGTTGAACGAAGTGAGGCTATCTGAGCCTCTGAGGGCCTGAGGCTGAGCCTTAGGCCCCTGAGGGATTGTACACGTGACCCATAGCTGATTCTCCCAAAAAGATAGAAAGCAACGTCAGGTGACCCCAAGTGGTACCACGTGACCCATATTCGGTTCAGCCTGGCAGCCTTAGGCCAGCACTATGTATTTTACATTACACAGCTTATGATTTATCCGAGTGTAATTCTCTCTCTTTTCAACCATCTTGATCGGTGTTCACTTTGAATTTTCTTCCCTACTCTTTCAGTGTTTGGGAAAAGAGTCAAAGACTAGACTTTCACGTAGATCCCGAAACCTTGTATATTCCAGGAATCCAGATTAAATGAATCAAAATCATGCATGTGTGAATAGCGCCTCGTATAGAAACCTTAATAAAATCCTTTAAACATTAATTCCAGTAGAAAGTGGAAGTATATAGAAGCAAGGGTAGAATTGAGATAGCTTCTATTCGTCTCTTTTCCGACTTCGTATTGCTCAAGCTGATCGGCCAGGCCCACATGTGCACGCCGATAATAACTATAAGTTTACGAGATCTAGAGCCCCACTTTTTGTCAACATTTGAAGCAAGGAACGATCCAGAATCCAGATTCCAGCAGGCTCGCAGCACATGCAGGATTCAGCAGGAGTCAGAACGCTAGTATGAAATTCGGAGGTTTCTGCCGAGCAGTAGAAAAGCTTGTCCACAGAAGTACTCGAGGTCTGTACCTTCTCCACTTCCAGAATCAAGGAACAACCTTGGAATGTCCAATTGATTGATTCCGTGGCGAACTACATATGATTGACCGTATTTTCATACAAGCATACATGGTAGGTGATGTCACATACTAGGACAGCGCGGTCTGCAGAGATCTGGAGATCTCGAACTATAACTAGTACAATTTTGGGGTTTTCGGGCTACAGACTACTTCAATGTTATCCACCCACTAGCATACTCCAGAACACACATGTGCACCATATATGTACACACCGATATTCTAGGGTCTCAGAGTACAGCCTACTAATATTGAAAACAATCGCTTGAATATTACACCAATCTGAATTCTTGATTTGACTTTCCCACTCTCCAAACACCTGATCTGACCCACTTGGGAATCTTGAGACTGTTCATAATTGTTGGTGTTTGGATGGCCAGTACTGGGAAACATTGAAGCTTTCATTTCACTCAAGCCTCAGCCACAGAATCAACATATCGTGCCCTATAATTTAATTCTGGACTAGTAAGTAACTATAGAATTGGTTAATGCACCTCTCAGGTGCTCTGGAACTCTAAACCCGTCACAAGTTCCATATCTCCCCCCAACTTCAGCAGGGAGGTAAGGCGACAACTTACGTGTTTCCTAACTAAAACCATACCGCTCATCGTTCTCGTACCAACATTGAATAGAATCTTGGCGTATGTCGGCTAGATCCTAGTTCGATGCATATTCTTTTTTTTTGCAATGATCTCCAATAAGCGCTTACCATTTCAACTAATGCATACAAGACGGTGACGAGAAATCCATAGATGCCATCTCCTGGAATGCTTTCCGCTTATTTTAATTATAAAGGATTTGTCAAGCCCAGCCATGAGGCACTCCGATATATTACATCACTATATCATTCAACTAGATTAGTATCAAGATGCTTCCCACCACAACCGCAGCCAATGATCGAAAGTTCGGAAAGGGCCTCACCAACAAAAAATGGCTCCTCTGTCTTAGTATCTGTGGCAGTCTCTCGGCCGTGATTCTCGTCATCAGTCTCGCTGCCTCAAGAAATATCCCTCCAACAAGACCATGGTGGGATGCCGAAACAGTCAAGACCCATTATACGACATATCGGAAAGGCACTCAAGCTGCGAGTATCTTTTTCTTCATCTCCGGGGCTCTCTTTCTCCCTTACGCCACTGCAATTAGCAGTCAGCTTCGACTCATCCCCGCCCTCAATCCAGCCGTTGCAGATCTCCAGCTCGCCAGTGCGACAGCCGGTGTCTGGGTCTGGATGATATCAGCCATCTTCATGTCCCTGTTGAGCTTTCGTGACTACAGCGCTGAATTGGTCCAATTGCTCAATGATGCCATGTGGATGTCCCTCCTCCTGACTTGGCCAATCTTTTGGATCCAATTCTGGACCATTGCTTGGGCAATCTTTGGCGACAATAGTGCCGACCCGATTTTCCCCAAATTAATGGGATGGGTCAATCTTCTTGCTCCGATAGTGCTTGCGTTGGGATCGGGCGCTCATATGCACCACACAGGCCCTTTGGCCTGGAATGGCGGGTTGGTGTTTTGGCCCACCATTGTTGTTTTCGGGATGGAGATGAACTGCTCTTGTTGGTATATGCTACAAAACGTTCGACGAAACCGGTACTAGTAATTATATCTCGAGAGTCTACAGCGGTGGTGGTCGTTATGAGAGGTGTTAACTTTTGTCGAGCTTATGCTGAGTTCGCGGGGGGGGGGGGGGGGGAGGTGGTATTGGGCAAAAATGTGTATGTGATTAGGTTTGTCTTTTAGCATATTGTTGGAGGGCCCTTTAAGTTGGTGATTGAAAGGGCTAGGTGGACTAGAGAATGTTTATATAGGCCTTCTCTCCATCTTGTGACTTCCGATGCTTATGAGGCATCGGGGTGTTTTTATGGTCGTAGCAGTGATTGTTTGTTCTTGATCTACAAAATCATTTAATACTTGCACATGTTGTCGGAATCACATGACCATGTTTGTCAGTGCTTCCTTCTTAGTTCCAGTTTGCAGCCTTGTCTCGCTTCTTCCTTCTCTCTTCCCTCGAACAACCAAATCAATCATATTCATTCTTTTGCTTGTTCTTCCTTGTAGGATTCTATGACATGTTGAAGTTTTGAGAATTTGCTTGTTTATGCCCCAACTCTTACTATGCTACTGTACTATCAATTACTATTGTAGTATGTTTAGCAAGGCTAGCCACACCAGTTTCATTACACCAGTCTGCAAGATGACCATGGTCTTAACTGACTGATTCCTAACATAACCTAAGCAAATAATCGTGGGTCTCATTTGGATCACCAAAAGGGTTGAAAACCCCCCACAGTCATGTTGAGCCGATACTGTAGTCCAACATAACATACTGCAGTATGCACTGTTAACGCAAGGAACTTTCCTATAGGACCACACACCTCCAAGATGAGGTTCACTGCATTTTTCACCTGTCAAAGCTGACAGTCTCGATAAAGCAAGGAATTTCTTCTCGCTGTATTGCTTGCTCTTCGCTCACTGCGTACATCTGCAGGTTCAGGCCGATCATTGTGGTGACATATACTCTATCGGAAGTCATCGAGCGGCAAGGGTACAGGATATCAGCATTGCATCAATGATCAAGGATCTATAGAGTTGAGACGAGAATCGAAACATTTGAAGCAAGGGTATCATGTCCCGGTGATCCTCCCAGTAAATGATATATCATATACATGTAATACCAAACTCAATACCGATCACAGTCTCATGCAACATGTACGTGAGACCATGAAATGGAGAAGACAACATTGAACCTTTTTTATGTATGCATAACCTGTTTGTTGGAAAAGACGACCGGTTGAGCTGTAGACATCTGGGTCTAGTATGCAGCTCCTGCGTTGCCTTGTAAATGCCCTGTCTACCAAGTGTCGGTGAGTACGAAGACGTCAAGGCAAGGCAAGTAGCAGTTCTCTTGATTGTGCTCTTGGTACAATAGTTACACCCATTGCCTGGTACGTCAAGAACTAGATCCCTATATAAGTAGTCTTTCCCTTCGTCTGAGAGCTTCTCAACACATCAACAACATCGATTGAAAGGACAAACCATTAATTTTAACTTATCTTTTCAAAATCTCTCCACCGAAAGCACTGTGACTATTGCTACTCTCTGGACGGCATGTTTTTATCACTACAAAAACAGAATATGGCTCAGCAGATAACCAATGAGTTCGCTGATTCTACTTCCCTTCCTTTTCTTCAGAAGGACTTGAATCAAGGCATCACGCCAGCGTGCAATGCTGATGCTTGCCTTGACATCTTTCAACAAGCGCAAAAGCCCGAGTTCTTCCGATCTGTGGCAAAGGCTATGCAATTGCGACAGGCTTATCTACGCGATGGCTGTATCTTCATTGAAGGAGAACGTCTGATTCCCATCTTAAAGGGGATTGGAGCCAGAGAAGAAGATTTTGAAAAGCTCAAGATGGTCAGCCATCATCTCGACCCAGACCCAACGGTGAACTATCGAACCTTGAGAAGCGGAAGGTTCTCGGTGGATACCAGGGCTGGAACCATCGAACGCCTCCAACGACAGCCCTTTATCCTGACAACGGTCGAGAACTACAAACGACACGACTCCGATGTCCCTCGTGATTTTGGTGACTTTGACGAGAATCACCAGAACAACACCGTCATTCAGGCTCTAATCGTTTTCAAAACCTGGATTACTCAAGATGTCCCCGTACTGGCTCGTCCTGGTCTGGACTACGATAAGGACACGGTACTTACCGAGGTCTTCAACGTGCACACATTCACCGATAAAGAAATTCAGGGATACCCGGCTTTGGAAGGCGTGCACCAAGATGGATCCGACAATACCATGACTGTGATGCTTGGATCTTCCAACATTACTCCTGACTCCGGAATTACTTTCGTTCATGGTCGGGACGAGACAACGGGCGTCCAACACTCCGAAACCAAGACGGAGCTGGTCAAGGGCCGATATCAGCACCGTGACTTTTTAGACACATTGCTCTTTACGGACAACAGTTTCAAGCATAGTGTGACCCCGGTATATGCGATGGACAAGGACCAGCCGTCGTACAGAGACATGTTCGTCATTTTTTCTCGCAAACCGAGAAGTGATTTGCATTTATCCGGATTTCCAGACTCCTTGGAGCCACACGAGAAATTCAAACTGAAGTTTCCGATCTGGCTTCCTCCTCTCCCAAAGCCTCGTACATATGATCAACCACAACTCAAGAAGCCAAGTTCTCCTTTCCAGAAGTACAATTTTTCTTTGCTCATATCTGCCAATGGCGAGATTATGCCTTGTCTGGATGGAAATGCTGGAACAAACATTCTTGTCAACTCTTGATTTGACTACGCGAATTTTGATGCAATTTGGGATACTTTGCGTCTACCTCAGCTTGGGTAATTTGATGCTTTTACTGCCTAGTTTTGCTCATTCAAAATGAATTTAGGTTTCACCAAGTCGCCAGAGAATTAAGATAAGGAATGATAGATCAATAGCGCACAGTTCGTGAAAAAAAGAATTCTTGGCACGAGACAGCTTTTTGTTTCTTATGATTTTCATCATGACCATGCTTATGTACTGCTCTCAAGCTACCTGATGACTCGTGTCTATGTAGGCGTCAATCCCACATACGGTTCTATCAATCAATCAATGTTCTTCAATTATTTAGTCATAACTAGTGCAGGTGAGATAACAGAACTTTGAAGGCATCGATACTATATCAGAACGAAACTGTATTACGTATCTAGCGTTGGTGGACACCTGCTCTTAGCATCCGAATCATAGCAGAAATATCTTCGAGCCCCTTTCCTGACTCTTCCGCTTGCCTCAAAAGAGCATGAAAGTCCTCTAGCAAACGGGCAGATACACCAGAGACCTCAGCCGTCTCACGCGCATTCGAAACCACCCCCAGCATTGTGCCGACAGATACCGAGTCGCCAGTGAATGAGTAGGACTGGTCTTGGTCCCGTTTGGCCATTTGTGGCAAAAACTGTTGAAACATTTGCAGCGGGGGCAGAAGTACCTGTCGTGTGAAATCCAACGTGTCGGCACCTGCTGCTCCAGCCATAGCTAGGGATTGGAAAAATGCCGCGCAAACTCCTGCAAACATGAGAAGAGCAGCATTCTCCAGCAAGCAAATTTTCCTGTGGTCATCTGACAGCCACGCTGCCTTGCCAAGGAGCTGCAAAATGTGTTTCTGCTGTGTGAACACGGGTTTCAGTCCGCTGTATGTGATGGTCGCCTGTTGATCTTTTACCTCCGAGGGAAACGAGTTGATCCACCCGTGTAAATACCCCGAAGCACGGAGTTTGTTGGACACAATATCCGCGGTCCCCATCTCCCATTGCGGCCGACTCGTTGTAAAGTTGATAACAGTACGGCCAAGGAGGGTCGAGATTTTGTCGAAAACATCTCGCACAACTTCATCTGAAACCAGACAGATTAGCACGAGAGTGCCAGACTGCGCACAATCGGCTGGATCTTTGGCCACCTTGGCACCTTTTGAAACAAGCGGTTGCGCCTTTTCGATTGTTCTATTCCAAACGGTTACCGGGTGGCCCGTGTCAAGGAATACAGAGGCAAGAGCAGCACCCATGTTTCCAAGGCCAAGGACTGATATCGATTCAGGTGTAGAGGCCATCGCGAGATAATGCTGCTTCAACTGTTGGTGTGCAAAGGAAGAACAATCAATGATATATATGATTTTTTTTGTTCTCTCTTTCTTTTTCTCATATTGGACAATCATTTCCCGTCTTATCAGTAGGTTTATGCCAGATCTAAGGCTGTCATGCGTTGATAGATCGCTCACCGCTGATTTATCATCGCCCCCAACCTTGCATGTTCCCCGAGGTCTTACTCGTATCTCGCTGTAACGTTCATTGCCAACTCACAACTGCAACACTTTCTTGGAAATCACCATTCTGAGTTCCTGATGAACTCAATCTCTACCATCGGCCTGGAAGCGTGATATGCATGTGCTCCTGGTGCCCTACGAGGACCATTGACGGCGGTGTAAACATGCAAGGGGTAGAAGGGACAACCAAGCATTTTTCCATTCCATGGGCTTGCAGACCAGGCACCTGGGAGTGATTGAAGCCCCCCAGCTCTGAGATCAAGAAGTCCTGGAGATTCGATACTACTCAAGCTGTGTTGATGGGTTCTTGCTATTGATTCAATCCCGTCACCCTGGTTGACGAGTATAAAATTTAGATTCTTCGAAGTGTCAAGTGCTAAAAATGAAAAGACTAGAAGAATTGATTCCTACCGGGTTGGAGATCCCACTACACGTGATGTAAGTCAATGTCCCATGTGAAACTGCCACAGCTAAAAGAAAAACGCTAACTGATTAGACTCCTCACTTCCAGCTCACTTGGTGCTAATACTGATCCCGAAGAAGAGATCATGCCTAAGAACGTTCCTTCGGAAGGACATCTGGAATAAAGTCCACCACTACATTCCCTATCCGTGGGCGCTCGGTCGTCAAATCATCATTATCCTAAATTGATCCAAGGAGCAATACCAGTATTTAAGAAGTTATAACATTTTTTACCATCTTCAGTGAGCCTGCTTCGCATTTTCACTTCGAGAAGCCAGATCTCAATTTTGGATTGTGTGCTTAAAAGGGATTAGACGAATCTTGACCATGTGTCAGGACTCAGAAGAAGTGAAAGGTTAGTGCTAAAGCGGTGATCGTCGGCACGGCCGATACCAGTTTTTTTTTATCAAGACTCTGACCGCTGATGCCGCGCTTTCTCATCGGCTCTCGTGATCTTGGTTCAAGGTAGACAAATGATCGATTTTGTTCTCGTAGACTTCCAAGTGTCCAAAAAACTGTGGCAGAAATCGCTCGAACGGCAGTGATTTTGTGGAAGTGAGTTGACCGCGGCGACTATTATGGAAGGGAGAACAATTGTATGAATCGGTATATCCTTGGATTGCATCTTGATAACTATTTGTGCTCACTAACCTCATATCAGGGCAATAGGGCAGGGTTATCGGACATTCAAAATTTGAACGGATGGTACTAGTAGTTTCTATTCAGTGCAAATTTTAATTCAAATGTTACTCGACTGCTGTGAGATGGGCCGTGCCACAACCCTTGATTTCTTTCTCCAAGCCCTTCGCGACCACATGAAAGCCGATGCCACCCATCATAAAATGTAAACTAGTCACTAAAAGCAGCGTTGGATGATTATTGGCTTCGTGCAACAAGGAAAGTTCACAAAAACGTGGCATAGATTGATTGCCCTTCGACAACTCTGAATTATCTGGGACACTGACCATCACGTCTAGTTGAACAGCATGGTGAGCATCCAAAAGCTCAAATATCGAACACCATGTAAGTGAGGCTGTTCCAGGTTCCACCACAGATTTTCTTAACTCGGCGTGAACCAACGGTGCTGAAGTGCCTGCGCTGCAGTGATCCTTTTCGTCGGGTCTAAGTTCGTCATTTTGCAAATTAAATCCCTGAAATCATGATCCACGTAATCCCAACACTCGAAAGGTTGTCTTGGGCTATCCAAAGTAAAGTTGCTGGCGATGGAGATAAAACGCTCATGAAAAGGATTTTCTTCTCCTATATGCTCCAGGAAACCGTTGAGACCTTCTTCGTCGGCAAAGTATGATACGTGTCTTTGAATAATGTAGCGCCAAGAGTCCGCCGCAGTAAGTTCGGAATCGCTTACGCGAAATACCATCTCATTGAGCATAACGTATATCATCTAAAGACATTGTCAGGTATTCAGTGGGGACTAAGCATTAGTAAGAAGGACAAGACGTACAACAATCCCGAAAGAAAATATATCCGAGGCTTGGTTCTGACGAGATCGGCACCAGCTTTCAGGGCTCCTCCACATTGCATTACCGCAAAGGGGACGGACCCCTTAGCCATTTGCCTGGTGGGACAAAGACCGTATCTTCGAGATCTGATATTTGAACAGTTTTGACGATGAACTGACCCTCCGTGCTCTCGTCATAGTCGACCAAGATATTGTTAGGCTTGATATCTATTAAAAAAGAGTTAGTATTGTGAGAGACTCGATCTTAAAGGGATTCTGGGCTTTCCATTATGAAGAACTCCCTGATCGTGCATATAAGCGAGTCCGTGTAAAGCCGATCTGAGGATATGAATCCTTGTTTCCCGATTCAGCATTCTCTGATCTAGACCAAGTAAATCTCCCGCAAGAAAGGGGTAGATAAACAAATCGAGATCCCGAATAGTGTCGACTGGCGTTCGCACATTTTGACAGGATGCCAATTTTTTCTGCAAATTCAGTTGATATTCGAACTCCCCCGGTATCATGTTTTTTGCAATAAAGTCGAGCTTATCTGCACTTTCCGTCATCCATCTCAGTTAGCAGCAATGCTACGGGTGGCCATATTTTAGCACTTACGAAGCACGATATACGCATAGCAGGGGTTTTCTGCGATCAACGAGGATTTCTTCAATTTTGAATGTCTGTCCGGAGTCACTCTTGAGCACTGTACCCAATGAAAATGGCTCTTGGCGCAAAGTGGTAGATATCTGAGAATATTGTTGTCGAGAAAAAGAATGTCGACTTAGATACAGAGCGTGAAACTTAGACGGCGGAACATTTGGTGAAGATAAATGCTTTGTTGAAATAAACAAGGACGTTGTCCGAGTGAATACTCGAGAAGGTAGCATGATGCTAGGTAACAAATCGGGGCAACGCGTTATCCACGCGATCCTCTAAGCGGCCACAGAGGTTTAAGCAGCGGGAATCGCGCTCTGTCTCCAAAAGATACCCGGACAGTGCCACAACTCAGAAAACGACGTAGCAGGTTGTCTGGCTAAGGACGCGGCGTGCCCTAGCAAATTACATTCCTTCCGCCCTTGGCTGTCAAGGACGCAGGCGCGACAACATCCGCTGTCGTCAGGTGACTGCTCGTCAGGTGACTACTAACTTGTATTCCACGTCAGTTCCCTAGTTTACATAGAGAAGGCATCTTCATATGACCAGAGCATGACATCCGCGCTTAGAGGAGGCGAGGGTGGGAATCATCCACCAAAGACGGTCACCTGCGCAAAATCGATAACACTCTGTAGGCGGCCTACACGGTACACCAGGAAGCTTTACGGAGAAACTACATGAGATTGCCGAGACAGCGCAAGATCTTGAATATTCATTCTATCGCAACAGTTCCCGCAAACAACGCACACAAATTACGACATCTGCACAGCCACATGACGCCCTCGGGGCCGGAACCATGTTATAGTTGTTGATCGATATTTCCAACTCTCACACTGCCCAGCAAGAATCGCCCCGCATACTGGGTACTTGAGTAAGTTGAGTTAATAGGCATGGAAGCTCGTAGATTTAGCGCCACCATATGATCTCCATGTGATTTGGTTTTCTCGATCGTCGATCAGTGACATCAGAAACACAAATTGAGGGGGGTTGTCTTTGGAGAAATGGTCTGATCCTTTCAAGTAACTAGTACATGGCAGTAGGGGTGGACTGGGATATTGCATGTGTTCAATGTTCCACGTATTCTCATTGATAGACCCGTCATTCTTCTGGTACCATTTGGAAACAATTTTCCATTGTTTCAAATAGAGTCTTCAGTGTTCATACTAGAAAAGACTGAAAATAGGCCGCAATGGAAGTTTTAAGGGTCCATTTTACACTAAGTGCATTTTAGATAACTTTGATGGCATTTCTCCCTCCCCATAAAACCGGAAGTTCCGGAATATAGTCCACTCGAGCTCAAGTAAATCAATAGTCTCGATACAGTCTCGATAGCTTCAGTGGCTCAGTACAAATGGACGCGTAATTCAACGCCACGTTGGATGTTGAGTGGAGCCTTGCCAAGCTAATTTTGCGGGTAGGGCTGTGCCGGATTCGCTGCTCAATTCACGCTTGCGTGGACTAGCATTGCCAATTGCACACCGGAGAATTATAGTTTCTGAGAGATGAATGCTTCATCGGAGAAAAGATTTGTTCATTACTTCATTGTGTAGGAAGATGTAGTTCGAGGGGAAGTGTAGAGACCGAAAACACTGCCACGATCCAACCCTAAAGTCAATCGACAATCGGTGATTAGCGGGCAAAAGTTATAGCCCTGGATCGAACGCCGAGAGTTCGGCCTGAATACAGTAGTCTCCTCCGTATTCGTTAGTTCGGATTTCACCTCTGCTGTGCTGGGTGAGCTTGGCATCACACCTTTTCTTCTGAATCGGTGATAAGTGTGGCTTGGCACATACCAACTTGCCACCCTGGGAGCCACCATGGAGGAGGATGTAGGGTAGGTTCTGGAAAAGAGGACCATGACGATCATCCACGTACCCCTCGAAGCTCCCAGAACCTATTCCTAGTATCTTGGCAACCCTTGTATTTAAGCAAGCTACACCCCGCATTCTTGTAGCTATCATCTACAACTTCCATTACATCAATCCCAACTACTCTCTACCTATCTACATACCCACGAACCTACAAAACCTACCCAACCTACACACATATCACAATGGGTCTTTTCCATCACCACCACGAAGAGAACAACCACGGTGGCCCTGGCGGCCCCGGCGGTCCCCAAGGAGGCCCTGGAGGTCCTGGTGGCGGTCACCATGAGGGTGGTCACGGTGGTCCCCAAGGTGGCCAGGGAGGCCAAGGTGGCTTTGGTGGTCCCCAGGGAGGCCCTGGAGGTCCTGGTGGCGGTCACCATGAGGGCGGTCACGGTGGCCCTGGTGGCCCCGGCGGCTTCGGTGGTCCCCAAGGTGGCCAGGGAGGTCAAGGTGGCTTTGGCGGTCCCCAAGGAGGCCCTGGCGGCCCCGGCGGTGGTCATGGAGGACCTGGTGGTCCTGGCGGTGGTCACGGAGGTCCTGGCGGTCCTGGCGGCGGCCACGGTGGTCAAGTATGCGTTCCTCTTGATTTGATAGGTTTAAGGATAATGGCTAATACTTTCACAGCACGGCGGCGGTGGCTGGTAAATATGAACGATACCAACAAATATCTATACGAGAGACAACATCATATGAGCGGAATTGTTGTCAAGCTGTGTTTCAATAGTGCTGCGGGTTAACATACTTGTTGAATGAAATACCATGTGGCCAAGGTTAAAAAACCTTAATTTTGTTTAATTTCTACTACTAGGTAGCAATCATACAATTCCAATGGTTGGTACAAGTTCCCGAAGTCACTTATCCTTTCATTCTGATTAACAATAAATGTTGCTTCAAAACTTGAAATCTTTGGTGATTTGTAGCCAGAAAAGGATGTGTTGCCAGAAAAGGGTTGAAAACCGAAATTTCAGTAAAAGAACGGCAGGTCATACATGTTGATACAACAAGGGTATTATGCAGCAAGAAAACAAATAACGAATCCAAAGATGAACGCTCCAATCTCCATCCATATCAATGAACTCCGTAAAGAGAAGCAAAGGGGAAATAAAATGAATGTTTCAACGCTGTCGTAATATCATGATGTCACGAATTGAGTCCAATGGGATCGTCATCGGGTGGCGAGTTGAATATGTAGGGAAGGAGATCTCATATCACGAGCGGCCAAGGGGTCTGCCAACAGGCTTGGGCAAAGACTGAGACCGCGCGGCACTTGCCTGTTTTCGTGCTTTGATCTGTCTCCACCAGCTTGCGATCACCTTATTTGCCCACAGAAGCTGATTTCTGGCCTGAACAACGGCCGCACATTGTGAAGCAAGGGTCTTTGCTATAGTGCGGCGAAGGTAGTGGCGGTCTTCCAAGTGCACTCGCCATGCGCGCTGCAACACAGTTGCGGCACGAGCGCGCTTAGAGCCCGAAAGCAATCTAGAGCAGAGAAAGGCGAGTGCTCCGAGGGTAAAGTCTCGATTGAGAGTGTGTGATGCTGAGCTAGGGGAGATGATGTGGGCAAACTGAGAGCTGCAGCCTAGGAGCCCGAGGCGTTTCTCCAAATACATGAAAGCAGATCGCCCGCTTGTTTCTGATCTTACTGTAGCATGAGTCCCGGTAATGTAGGGCTCATATTCGTCGACAATACTCTCGTAGATTCGGCCGTCGGCAAAACTGGTCGACATGTTGTTCATCTGGAGGCCTTTCAGACCGGCCAAGAGCCCAGCCCAATGCTGAAGAAGATGTTCATGTTGGTCGGTGTCATCAAGTTGTTCACCAGTAAACCAAGTTTCGCAGTTCACTTGATCGGGACCAAGCTGTAAGAGAGCTTTGCGTTTTAGGCGGGAAATTTCTTTGCTGATATCATCCCAATCAACAAGACGTGTCAACCCCCGTTTTCCAACAAGGCCCCACAACAGGGCAATAGTCTTCTCACGATAGCCATCAACAATGTCTTCGGCCCGAATCTTATCAACAATCTCATTAGAGCCCCTGATGGACTGCAAGGCAGATAGGGCCAAATGAACATTGAAGACTTTGGCTGTGCGGCTGACACACGGGTACTTCAGATGCTTCGAAAGAGGAACGTCTGCATGGTCACCCAAAAGAGAGAGAGCTTCCCCGGTATTCAACGTGACTTCGGTCTGGTCCCCACTGTCACGTCGTGCCTGACTGGATGTGATGAAAAGTAGTTCGACAATTTTGGTGAGCCGTACTCCATCTCTCAAGTCCACAGCAATGTTGTCCATCTGATAGTGGTACTCTGATAGCTGATGTTGCTTGTAAGATAAACGGCAACCGAGGTGACTCAATGGCTTCAAAATATCCCCACAGGAAGGCAACACCACGCGAATCAATGCTTGGAGTACGCTTTCGGAGGATTTGAAAGAAGACGACGGTACAAACAGCTGACGAGGGACGGTAGAGCCCAAAGACTGTTTCGCTTGGTCTAGAAGGACAACTAGTAAGATGCACCGGAGCACCGTGCGACGATATGCCTTGGCCTGAAACTCGGCGAGAACCTCGCTGGCGCACAGCAATGGCTGGTCAAGGTCTTCATTTCGTAACAAAAAGGTGTGTAAAAAGTTTTCCAGCTTCCGAGTCATGGCTTTGGTGCTCTTTGCATTATGATCGGATTCAGTTCCATGCTGATAGAATTCATGGCTTTTGGAAATATTTCGACCAATGACTGTCTCCACTGCCGCAGCCAAAGCATTGTGATCGTAAGACTGGATCCAAATATCAAGAAACTTGCGGCGGAGGCCAAGGTCCTGTCGGAGACGGCCAGCACGAACAAGGGCATGCTTTGGAATACTCAGTGTGCCGCAAGACAAGGAGGCTTGAAGTCTTTTGTGGAGCTGGATGAAAAATTCGGTATGGTAAAGCTCTAAAAGCTCCAATCGAAGGTAGCTTTGATCAGGAAGGTTCGAATCGCCATTGGAACATTCAAACAAAGCATTGACTAATTGAGTGATCACGGCCTCCTGGTGTGAGAGCCAGTCGTCTTCATAAAGTGCAGGTTTTTTGATATCTTCGGTCAGCTTTGGGTAGTTGTGGTTGAGATCCTTCAACTGTACAGAAGCATGCTGGGCTCTTGGACCACAGGTTGACCCAGAAAGGCCACGCCGATCAGACAGTGCTGATACGCGAGCGTTCAGTGATGCACTTTGAAGCGGCCTTCTTGGCGCCACCATTCTGCTTTGACTACCATGCAGTGCTGAAGACTTCGTGTTGTTCTGCTTTTCTCCTAGCATGCCACGCTTGGGGAGTGGTGGCTTGGGGGCGACGGGAACGGTATTATTAATGCGAGTAATTGGTCTTGTTTTTGAGGCCGGTATGATAGTGGTTCGAGGATTGAGCGGCGGCTTAGATTGGGCACTTGTTTTTTTGTCGAGGTCAAACATCGCACCGGGAGGAATGTTTTCTTTCCCGCCGTTCTTCCCGGCAACATCCACCCTGAATGCAGCTTCTTGTCTGATTTTTGCACTTGGTTGAAGTGGAGGCTTTCGTGAGGACACTGTCAATGACTTTCTGGCTTGTCGATCTGCTATCCGTGCTTCCAGAGTATTGGCTTGTGTATCGTCCCTGATCTGTGGCAGACCCTGCTTCTTCAGAGGACTGAACAGTCCCATAAAAACGCTAGGCACAGTGGCATCATCAGGCGGAATGTACACAGTGTCTCGCCGAATGCTCCTCTTCAGACCAGTATCCAAGCGACGCTGTGCTGTATCTTTTGGGACTGGACCCGTTCCACGAGGAGGCTGCGTCTTCAGGTTCGAGACTCGTCTTTCGGGTTGTGGTTGTGTTTCCGCCTCTTGTTTCGCATCATGAGATTGGTTGGGAGCAAAGTCAACCTTAGTTCGAAATCTCTGTGCGGGCTGCGAAAGCAGAGATGATTTGCGGTCGGACGATAGTCTCGTCATTTCATTTGGTCTTTGTCTTTTCTCAGCTGGCCTGGGCAGTTTCTCAGCCCCCTCATCATGGATTTGGAACCCCGATCCTGCTCTGGCGGCACGGCGTGGTCGTACTCCAGTCATAGTTGGTATACAAATCTCGGTGGTGAAATCAACTTGCCCAGTGGCATCGCCATCGGTATCGCCGTCAATCAAGCTGTCAAATGTATCGCTGCCGCTGTGATCGCCGGAACTGTAACCAAATAGCCTCGACCTGGAAGGACAAGGGGTAATTGCGTTGCCGAGTATTCCAGACATCTTGACGTTGGATCCACGGTGGGATGAGGGCAGTCTAATGGTGCATGGGTAAAGGGGAGTAAGTATGCCTGAGGTGGCAACAATATGCTTTCTCCCTTGCAGCTTCTTGTATTTTGTCGTTAGAGAAGCGGTGTGGTTGGTGGACACTGGACAAAAAGTTGCGATAACGGAGGGAACAAAGATGAAGGCTTCAAACGCGCTGTATGGAAATCAATATTCCAACGCGTCCCACGCTCGTGTCAACGTTCTATCCGAGATATGTACTTCTAAAAATGGTGGCTATTGACAGGACGCGTTGTCCAGGGCAACTGCTGCTTATGTCAACACCGCGGGGTCGCGTCATGTGACACAGCTCGCCTATCGCTCCTTCCTCATACGAAAGACCAGGGACATCACCAAAAGCAAACCATCATAACCTCCAGGGCTTCTGGCATAGCTCGGCCAACATAATTCCGGGCCCATTAACGCCAACAATGCGCTAGTAGGCAAATACGGCACTGATCTCTGGCACCATAAATAAGCTTCCCCCAAAATACTCATCCTGTACCATGTATTCGGTACCCACAAGCCCCACTACTCCTTGCTCAATGTACAAGAGTAAGATTAGAACAATATCAGAATTCGCACCGCAATCTGAGTTTTCATACTATTTTTCTTTGACAGTTCTTAGGTATTGAAGTACTATGCAGTATTTACGGCGGTACGAGTAACTGCATGTGTCGGGTACATTGTAGCTGATGCATATAGTCGATGATCTATTGCCACGCCGAATCGCCCGTTATTGCCAGCAAGTGCCGTACACAGTTTTCAGTACCAGAGAAAACCTTCTTAGTACTAGGTTAGAAAGTCGCGTGCATCTGGCCAATTTTTACGGGCGTTGATTTCGCCGGTGTGGTGTTAATGCATATATGTAAAATCGCGTGTGGTATGGAACCGAATAAGATCCCATTGATTTCTTGCAATCATCGTTCTGAATGTTTTTTATTCAATGCTCATGATTTATATGTACCGCTGACCGCGATCTATATAAAAGGCTCTAAAAACAACATACATTTTGTCCCTTGAGCTCAAAGCGAGCCCGACCCCGCCACTTTAGACTCCAAGGTTGGAATCCAATCTTAATTATGACACGGATTATGCCACTCGCAGTCTGCAGATGTAGGGGTTCAAGTTTCAAGTTTCAAGCCCCAAAGTGTCACGTGACAGGAGCTCCATGTACAGCGTATGTACAGAAATAGCCTCACTTTATCCCTAGAAAGCCGAAACAGCCGAACAACTGCTACCGCTCTGCCTTTCAAACAAGGCATGTAGAGCTGATTAGACGTCGGATCATTCAAACGAGCTATGTACTTGAAAAATACCACGACCCAAAATGCGCTCTCTCACACCTTTTTTCTAACCGGTCACATGTCTATCTCGGTACTAGTACCTACTAGAGGTACATTTAGATGTATTGACCGTTGACGTGCTCAGCTGGTCAGATCTCGTGGATAATATCATCTTTCTACATGATCTACTACTGACGCTTTTTCTTTTTGTCATTCCAATTGGGATTTAAAAGTATATTACATCCATTCATCAACTTCACACAGACATCATCGTGGTGTCTTCTTCTCCTCTTATTCTGGAATTTTACAACAATACTACTAGTAATCCTAGCTAAATTAATGTTCTGCATAATCCGTTTAGCTATACAATCCACCAATCATAATCTCGGAATGCAGGTACTAATCTCGGGGTTAGGGGTGTGTGCATACCGATGTCATTGTAAAAAAGGAGGCGAGTGGGTCTCCATCTTAAATTAAACTCTCGTGACTTCTCCTTTCCCCAGACCGCAGCTTTGATACGTGGCCGAGTTTCAACGCAGTATCGAACCTTGGAAACATCCCTTGTATGATTTCGACTACCACAATTTACTGAGAGCGTTGGTGTTCTTACGACATGACAGGCGCGCGCCTAGCCTGATAACCCCCCCCCCTTCCCGCACAAGCCCGTCCCTCGGTCATTTCGTGAAACCATCTGTCTCCGCTCCCATTCCTCGCTTCGCGCCGCGGAATGATCTTCGGTCATGGAGTCACTTGTCTATGAAAACTCACCTTTGGCCGAATACCTTCAAGGTTCGTGCTATAACACCGCAATACGCAATACTCGCTTGTCACAAAACTCACGGTATTTGGTCACAGGGGAAGGTGAACCGGAAGAAAGCTGGCCGGTTGGTGACACACACATGGAAGATGAAGCAGACCACCCCTCTCCCGATTTTGCCCCCCGGGGCGCCTCGAAATTTCAGGAACGAGTTCGCAATAAGCTACCCAAGCCACTCGACCTACGCAATACACGGCAGGGAGCAGTGATTGGAAAACTATACAGTGCTTGCTCAGTATGTTAGCGATTGACCGCGCTCGGAGAAAGTACGCTGCTAATGGGATCTGCCTTACAGTCTGCTGTAAACGCACGCATTGGACGAGGGGATAACGAACGCTTTCTGGAACAATTTGGATACGTTATCGTCGCATCGCAATTATTAAACGAACACAGCGCGCCCTCCTACACATCAGCCGCAGATGTATTATCGGCCTCGCAACCATCAGACCTTCCCTCCCTCTCTACGACATTCGGCCTCCACGGTGCTATTGTTACGGCTACAACATCGTTCTCCATAGCCTGGTTGCTCAACTGGGGCCGTTCACGGACAGGATCTGGAATAAATCCAAAGAGAGTGGGGGTTCTTTTAATATTTGTCCCCGTTCTTGGGATCATATTTTATGCCTTTGCCAAGAGACAATGGCTTAAATACTTGCGGCACCAGGCTGTTGAGGCTGCGGGTACTTTTATTGGAAACGCCCAGGGTTTCGACTCGGCTGCTTCGGCCTCCGTGGTCTTCATACAGGAGGTAGAGCTCGTTTCCAGAGGCTACCGGATGTGAGATGTCATCATATTCACTGAAGCGAAAATAAACCGCTAACATGTCTCTAGAAGCACACCTTTACCCCCAATCAGTCGGCTGGAAGATCAGGTGCAGACTCGCCGTTGCCTACGACTTCGGAGAGCAGTATCAGAATGCTTTTGGTCAATGCTCGAACGATATATCCGATCCCAAAATACGCTGCGTCCACTCACTGACGACGCCAATCTGGCCAAATATTACGACATCTACGATATTGCGTTGGAAGACCTCGATAATATTGAGTTAACGCTGTCACAGCGCAGCCTAGAAGACCAATATTCTTTGCGCTCTCTACGGGATTTATTTGGAAAGCTTTATACCGCTAGGAAAAGTGTGTTGTGCTGTTTATTAGCGCTCAGTGCCGATGGCGGTGGATCTGACATCGCACGATGGAGCTCCGCTGTGGAAGAGATGCGAGAGCTTGCTGCGGTCACTGGGACAAGTATGAGCAAGATGGCAAGCATTCTAAACGAAGAAGACAGTAAGTACCTCTTATTTTTGTTGAGATTTACTCTAAAAACATCAACTGATTATTTCCAGGGGATGCTCCGATTCCTCCGTCCCCGTTGCCTTCGGCGTCCCCAAGCAAGGATAATCTGCGCGCGCAGGTCCGAAGATTGAACTCCTTGTCTCAAGGCGTTCGTGCCTTGCATGCCAAAATGCACATTATCGGCGAGGAGACTAATGCCAATCTCGAACGTCCCAACACCAGTGAATTTGAATCAAATCTTCTCTCCCAATACGACCTTATCGGCAGTGACATTCGGTCTCTACTTGAAGAATGGGAAGTTGGTAAAGCCGCGATCGTGAACAGTCAGGATCGCCTCCATGCCACAGACTATGCACGACCGCCAAGCACCAGCTTCCCCATGTCACCCACGCCTAGCCTTGGAGGAACCACCGCAGTTGAGGGTAGCCCCACTGATGCTCTCAAAGCCTTGACTGGGGAAGGTCGGCCCGACTTGACGCACAGTTACGACGACGAGGAGATCTTTGAGGCAGTCGTCCTTCCTACTTCCCGAAATAAACGCGCATCACTCACACGAGATGAGCGACTGGCACGCGTGCGTGAAGAACGAGTCCGGCAAGCTACCGTTCGGGAGAAGGTAGATGCCAATACCAACATGTTGAAAGAATTGGAGATGGTCATTCAGCAACGACCGAGGAATAACCATTCCAAGCGAGTGACCAGTATTTGAAAGGGTTGCCGCTGAAGATTTGATACCCCCCTAATGGAAATAGAAGGAACCGGCGACAGGTGTTTTTTAAGGGTTTTCTGGTTTTTTTATTGAATTTTTTTTTCTCTTCACTCGGGATCATAGCATGTTTCAATTTTTTTTATCATCATCTGGAACATACATCCAGTCATTTGTTGGTTTTCTCCATTTTATCAGTTTCTTTTTTCTTCATTTTTTTTTTTTTTGGCTTTGTATCATATATAGCCTCTATCCATACTCTCTAGTACAAATAAGAATATCTCAAAGAGTCTATAATAGGTCAGTTTCAAATCATCAAGCCTTCATAAAACCAGTAGTATGTCCATACTAGGAGTACTGCAAGACACCTTAATGCCTGGGGCACCAATCTAGCCTAATTAGGGCATATCGCCAAAAACGCGCTCACGCGTATCTTTCCCCACTCTAAACCCTCGAACGCGATTTCGCTTTATATTCAGGCGTGTCTCTTCTGCCTACTTTTTGTCCTCAGCAGACTTGCATCAATCCCCCTTCCCACCACTTTTCACGACATTAGTTCTACTTTCTACTCTTTCCTACCTATCCTATTCCCTCCACCTTTTCTAATACCCACACATACTACACATACCCCTCGCCAACAGTGAGTCCACAATGCCTCTCTCGAGACCGAAACGCGAAAGACCCAGACTAACCCAATGAATCAGTGCTTGAAGCACGACTTGAACAGGCTTCCCTCCTGAAGCGGGTACGTCTACAAGAGCTAGCCCACTCTTCTATTTTACACAGCTACTAACAATGACGTCTACAGGTTGTCGACGCCATCAAGGACCTTGTCCAGGACTGCAACTTCGACTGCAATGACTCTGGTATCGCCCTCCAGGCAATGGATAACTCCCACGTCGCTTTGGTCTCTATGCTGCTCCGCGCCGAGGGTTTCTCTCCCTACCGCTGCGACCGTAATATCGCCCTTGGTATCAACCTCACCTCCTTGACCAAGGTCCTGCGCGCCGCTCAGAATGAAGATATCCTCACCTTGAAGGCGGAGGACTCCCCCGATTCCGTCAACCTGATGTTCGAGAGCGCCGAGACCGACCGTCTTAGCGAGTATGATATCAAGCTTATGGACATTGACCAGGAGCACCTGGCTATTCCTGAGACTGAATATGCTGCCTCCGTGACTATGCCATCTGGCGAGTTCCAGCGTATTTGCAGAGATTTGAACGCTCTCTCCGAGTCCGGTAAGCCACATACTTGAAATAACGATATTTCGTTTCGCCGCTGATCTCTTTTTTTTTCAGTTGTTATTGAGGCCAGCAAGGAGGGTGTCAAGTTCTCTTGCTCCGGTGACATTGGTAACGGCTCTGTTACTATTCGTCAGCACACCAGTGTCGACAAGCCAGAACAGAACACCACCATCAGCCTGACTGAGCCCGTGGCCCTCACTTTCTCTCTTAAGTACCTTGTCAACTTCTGCAAGGCCTCCAACCTTTCTACCTCAGTCACCCTCCACCTGTCTCAGGAGGTCCCACTCCTGGTTGAGTACAGCCTTGGCAGCGGCCACTTGCGGTTCTACCTGGCCCCTAAGGTGAGATCCCTCAATTTCATTAATAAGATTTCGGTAATACTAACTGTGATTTGCAGATTGGCGACGAGGAGTAGTGGCCTGACTAGGCAATGCAAAATGATCCCCCCCTACGATAATGGAGAGTACCCGATGCCTCACAGAGGCAATGATTTATTATTTTTGTGCGATTTATCCTAGAATAAAAAGGATACCAAAGTTTTAAATGTTACATGACCAATTTCTCAATTTTGTCTCAAGCCGCTAAAGCTACATCAGTACGGAGCAATGTTCTTATATAAATTAAGAAATGGAAAGATGAGATATTTAAAAACAGAAACAGTGCATCATATTTGCATCTTCTATATAAATGCTATTTACTACTAGTATATATGGTGATGCACGCAATTGAAAGCCATAAGCATAAGGATCAGAGGTACGATTGCTCGCAAATGGGTTGTAGTCAAGCAGCGGGGTCTTAAGCCGCCTCCTAAACACGGACCAATTTTTCTCATCATGAAAAAGCTGGACAATTCAATGCCCACATCACACACACAACACCACCACCTAGGACCTAGGACCTCGAGAACGAAGTCACGACCCCACAAATTAGCAAAGTCACCAAAAACCCATCCTTTTCATACCCACAACCCAGCAAAAAAAAAAAGCCAGGCACACAAAGTAGTGGGCAAAAAAAGCAGAAGCAACTCACCATGAAAAAAAAGAGTGAAGCGCCACCCCCACCAGAATAATCGGAATCGAATTATACCGTCTCCCACAAGGGGAGATCAGCATGCCGCGTATTGCACTAAAGTGTTATCAAGCACAATCTTCGCACCGACTCTCCCAAGGGGAAAAAAACCAGTGACCGGCAAGCCGGGTGGCCCCGATGTTTCTGATGCCGAGTGCAGGTGAGTTCACACCAGGCCCTTGCGGGCAGTACCGGCTTCCGCTTCAGCAAGTGAAGCGGAAGCGGGTTGGTAGTTGAAGATTCCTCCGAATTTCTCATTTGCGGGGGTCTCGGAGGGTGTCCGAGGGCAGGGTTGGACCCTGTCGTGTGTAGCAAAGAAACGCAGCATTGGTGGGGGTGGCACTTGGGAGGAAAGGAGGGAAGGTTGTTGGGAGGCCGGTTAAATAGGTGTGTCAAGCGAGGAGCTAGTTTTTTTTGCCGGGGATTTCCGCTTTGAGAGGGATCGACGGCTGAACATCTGCTAGTGTAACACGGAGTAAATAGTAGTTTTGAATATGGATGAATAGATTGGATCTATGGCTACAATGGCTGGATTTGCCGTCGCTTCGTGAATCCATTCGATTTTGGGACTCTAAGATCCATTCGGAGCGGGGATTACTGAATGTCACCGGGCATTTCTTCCTAATGAGTTTTTTTGTCCAATTTTAACTCCTGAGTATCTTGATAACATCTTGTAGTACATCCCAGACATTTAAATCATGTCCTATCTTTAATTTAATACAAATCGTGATTTCGTGTCTTCCGTCCAGGCGTTCTCTGGATCTGATGTCGGCTGTTGTTTTCTGGCATTGCTGATATGCTCTTTCAATCCCTTTTTGAAGTTGCAAATGCACATCACGGAATTGACGAGCGTGCCACAGAGAAGCAGGATGGCCAACGAGGCAAACAAGGTCAAGGAGACTCTGTAGCTAGTCAACTGGCTACTGTTTTGACTACTGAATACCCGCATCACAGTGCTAACAAAACTGGCGATGAGTACAACAAAAAGGAACTATCAACACTGTTATTAGGCATGCAAAAAAAAAGGGAAAAGGTTGAAGTCGGAGAGAATAGATACCATAATGCAGACCAGAGATTTGGTTTTTTCTAGTCGACAGAAGCGAGCAGCAAGAATTAAGCTCACGACGGCGACAGGGATCGCGGCAGCTTGTATGATGAACTCGTGGTCGGTATAACTTTTCAGTGCAAGCATCATTTGGAGTTGAGTACCGAAAATGAAAAAAAAATTGAACTTCAGGAGCGCAATGTATACCTGGTAAGTCGTTAGTGAGGGATTCATTATAAATTGCACAAACTTCGGAGCATTGCGACCGACCTGATATGTAGTATATCGCCAACTCATTTGTAGATCAGCACTGATACTCTTGTAGATAGTCCAAGAGAATTCGGCGCGCAATTTCCATGTCACGACCGACATGCACACAGTACCGACAGCCAAGACCACCGGTACGAGGATCAAGGCAATTCGATAATCGATCCAAAGAGCGTTCGCATTGACGGTGCTCCCACTTAGGTTGGTGAGTGTATCCTTGATTTCTTTGGTCTGGATCACGCCATATATCAACAGGCCCAAGTTACAAATGCAGAGTCCCACGAGTTGAAAAGTATTCTTCCGTCGTAGCGCATCGTAACTGAGTAAGAGTTCATATAGAAGGGCGAAGATGTAAAGACCCAGGAACGACCGAAGGCGCAGCGTTGCATCCTCGTCCCCCGTCTTGTCGAAATGCTTGGAAATACTGATGAAGACCCAGCTATAAGAGAGAAAAGATTTGGTGATTAGATCGAGAAGATTTTCAAGGAAGAAAAGTTGACGAGGTAAAGTGACAAGGTAAAGTGCTTCGCAAAAAGAAAAGAAGAAACATAAAGGCGACTTACCTCTCAACTCCGACTGTGCCTAGTGTCTCACAGATACCGGTGAGGGCGAAAAGACGTGTCCACAAGGTTTGAGGAAAGTAGAATTTGCTGCGAGGCTTGGGAGGAGTGGCATAGCGATCGTAAAGGGCCTCATCATTCACAGATGGGATGGGACTTGTAGCGACGCCAAAGTCATCGAGTTCGACATATTGACCGTTATTGTGGGGGGAGAAGGCGGATTTCGCAAAGGCAACACTGGAGCGGGTCCTCGCAGAGAGAGATCGAATAGGGGTGGAGACAGATGTAGCTCCCACATCAGATCGCATGGTGGCTAGAGGCCATGGGATTTACAAGTCGGGGTTGAGCTTGTAAATGAGCTCCCTAGCAATGTAGATGGTTAATGATTGATTGACAAGGGAAAAAAAGGTTTACGTACTGCTGGAGAGATAAAGTGGAGTCGAAAACAAACGGGAGATGAGGTACGCGACACTATCGGTTCTGCTAGCTTGACGGTGGGTAATCAGGCCTCCTAATTATGGAAATTTCAATCAATCTCAATCAATTCTTCCATCTTGTCACTTGTCATTGGTCAATCTGCATTGCGGCGTCGTATGCATGATACGAATGTAACTTTTAGTGAACTGAAACCCACAACGCCTTTTTTTTATTTGATTTACGGAGTATCCGGGTCTCCGTTGTTTTTTTTTGGGGCTTTTCTTTTCCCCATTTTGGATCCGTTGTGGCGCTGACTCTTCACGATGATGGCACGTGAGTTTCAAGTTCCCACTTCTCTTACTATACAGAGTATATTAGTATAAGTACACAATAGCCCAATTTCAACCCAAATGATGTTTTATACTAGTCTACCGAGAGTAATTAATACCTTGAAAGTACAAGTAATCTACTTAACAAACTCCGTAGTTACACGCCAAAAGTCCCCAACGGACCACAAGGACCACAAGGCTGATCATCGCAAGGGGGTAAGAAGACTCGGAGTCTCGACGCGTCGAATAAGATTCTATTTATAACAACATAGAGCAGATCTTTCCTCACTCAGATCTCCTCCAAGGCTCGGACGATGAACAATTTCCCATTTACAACAACCCGCTCCCCAGGTACCCTCCAGAGCCCCTTTCCTTCGCCGGGTATCCCGGTCATCATCGAAGCCAGCTCACCACTAGCAACTCCGACCGCATACCGTTCTTCCCACCCGGAGCTCTCCCATTCCTCCCGTCTAGCACTAACCTCGGTCCCCGTCTTACTCACAACCCACTTGCCAGATGCATCCTTTCGCCGAACAATCACCTGCTTCTGTTGCAACGCCAAATAAGTTCCCCAGATCCGACCCAAGAATGTCTTCATCACCGTGACTTCGCCCTCGCCCTCCTGCTGACTGAAATCATTATCGTCGGACTCGAGAACCCATGACAGACCCCCCTTCAGTCCCTCAGGTCCCTCCCGGAATGGCAGTTCCCTCCAAATTTCCTCATATTCAGTCTCTGGCGCACCGGGAAGATCAGGCCGAGGCATAGAGCCCGTCTCAAGGTCATCTCCATTCGGAAGCGTGACAAATGTGCCACAATCAGCACTCTCGAATGCATCGTGCGAGTCCAGTTCGTGGGTGAATGACACCCGGACTAAGAGAGCATAGTCAACATCAGCCCCCAACTTTGCGACTGGCCTACACAACACGATTTGGGGATATGGGTAAAGACAAACGTGGTTCTTGGCTCTCAACTATTCTTTGACCTGCGATCGCCCAGTCGATTTGGTGAGATCTTAGATCCATTCGTAGATCAAGGTACCAGTCCTTCACAGACATGACGATTGTGTCCGTTGTCTCGTGGGCAGGCTCTGGGAGCCATCGTAGCGAGATGCGTGTTGAAAAGCGGCAAGATGAAGCCGCACGGGTATCGTCCGTCATTGTAATGCCGGTCGACGCTCTTTTATCTCTGTGGTGATTTTTCTGCTCTTTGCGAACTAACCTTGAGAGATCTGGAAAGCAGAAAATCAGATAGATCGGGCGTTCTTAGACTCGTATCAGAAGGTAAACGTCAATCTTTTTTAGGTAAACAGAAATGAAGGTTTATCGCTTGATTCGCTTCCTTATCATTCCCCTCACCCCGCATCGGCTGGAGTATCCATTTCGCTTCGAGTTTCCTGATCAATTTCTCCTGCTACACTGATATACATACGATTACCTGCACATTTGTGGAGTTGGTTCTCTTTACCAAACATTGAAGGAGAAGTAAAAATAAACAATTCAAATGATGAACAGAATGTCCATTTATATTCCCCCGTAGGCTTTTCCAGCGGAAAAGAGACCCCACTATGCATCCGCAATTGAAGTAGATATCTATACAGGCGTAAAAACCAGCTTACATGTCTGGCTTTTAGGCCTCGCCGAAATAATCTGATCGTCCAATGTCATACACCCTTCCATGTCCTCAGAGACCGTAGTCCGGAATCGCGAATACACCTCCCGGAGCAACATTTTCATCTCCACCAACGCAAGGCTACAAATCATCATGTTAGCAAATCGAAAAATCCCCAGAAAATAAATACTAATACGATGCCTGGAAAGACTTACTTTTTTCCAATACATCCTCGCCCCCCAGTCGCAAACGCAAAGAAATGCCTATTTCTTTCCACGGTCCCTTCCTCCGCCAACCACCGATCAGGCAAAAAGCGATCCGGCTCAGGAAACACATGTCCATGTGCGCGATGCACCGTATACGGCTGCACACTTACGATCGCATACGCAGGAAGAAAGTACCCATCAATCAACCTCCCGCCCTCAGGTACGTATCGAGGTAGTGACATCGGGATTGGCGGGGAACAGCGCAGCGCCTCTTTGATGACGGCATCTAGATAGACAAGGCTATCTAGCGAGGTATCGGGGGATGCACAGAGAAGTTCTTCGTGAAGCTTTTGTTGGAAATGCAGGTTCTGTGGCTGCGAGAGTTCCCACATCAGGAGACAGAGCCCGTCGCCGGTTGTATCGATTCCGGCTGCCATGTGATCTTTGCATTCGGCTGCTGAGTGCATAGCGTCGAGCTTTGATTCTTTGCGTTTGAGCTTCTCGAGCAGCGTATAGTTTTCGACCTCGGTCTGGCTGACCATGTCTAGGACGTATTGGTTTGCTTTTGGGGCGCTTCTTGGGTGAAGGAAATTGGGGAAATAGGGCTCCAAGGATGGAAGATAATATGCGAGTAGACTTTCTATAGTTTGGTTAGTTTTGTATAGCTAGATTTTGGGGAGACGGGAAATTACTTACTCTGAAGACTTTGGTGATAAGTGAGTTCTTGCATGATCTCAAAATCCTTTTGGAGGTTAAGAGATTTCAATCCACCGGGACTGAACATGAAGTAAGTAACACAATCAACGGCATAGCAATGGAGCAGTACCTAGTAGTGTATACACGTAAGCGTCCTGATTAGAAGAACAATGGCTAGCAATCTTGAACGGCATACATAGACATCAACACTCTTTTTGCCAGCTTCGGTGCAATGAGACACGAATGCCATTGCTCGCTCGTTAATAGCAGCCAATGGCCCTGATTTCATAATATTTGTCATCGCATATCGGTCCGCAAAAATACGTTTCCTTTTACTGTGCTGGAAGAATATCAGCTCCAGTCTAACAACAGTCAGAGGGTATTGTTACCTCGTCTTTGTTCAATGTGGAGAACATCGTCCTTGATAGTTGTCAATCACGAATTCATACCTAGTTATTAAAAAACAGATCAACTTGGGATGACTGACCTAATCTTGAACTGCTTAAAAAGAGTGTAGAATTCTGTCTTGTCATATCCGCTTCCCCCCGAGGAATAAATTTCCTTGATAGCGTCGAGACTGGTGAAAGACACCTCGTTGGGACCCAATCGAACAACGGGTCCATAGACTTGATGAAGTTTGTGAATTGATTCCCTTCTGTTGGCAGTAAATTCCTGGTATTTGATCCACAGGCTTGTGAATCGTGTATACCATGGACCTGGTATCTTGGACACGGGCGACAAGAATCCACTGCCCACAAGATATGAAAGAGAAATTAGAACTCCTACCCACAGCGACAGCATTTTAAGATCCCCGAACGTAAATGATGATCGTTGTAATTGCTAAAATCTTTGGGAATGGACTCCAAGGGGGTGGATTGACAAATTCTTAAGCCGTCCAAGTTGTAATTGTAATCTGTCCGTCACGATAAGCCCGTTCGATCTTTTCGCGAGTTATTTATACGTAGTAGGTACCAAATGGCAAATTTATGATTGAGCCCGCGGACCCCGAATTTTAAGATAAGCGCAGTCCTAGTATGGTGGGGAATATTGAATCTTGATAGGCAAATTACTTGTTAGTCAGGCGCGAATGGGGTTGGTGCGGGGAAGGCGAACGGGCAAGCACTGAGTGGCTTTCAAGGTTGAGACTAGACGATAACACTTGGCGCTTGGTACAAAAAGGGAAATCCGACGAGATGACCGGCATTACGGACGTCCACGGGTCAGAATAATAATTCAAGACGTGCCTTCTGGATAGTATGCCAGGTGTATCCCTGGTTGCCGTTTATCTCCAGGGCTGGCGCTTTCACCATTTGAATGTTTCTGGTGCTATTCTAAACTAACCTTGGAAGCATATTAAGCTATGAGATAAGGAGCCAAGGGAATCCAGTGTTCAAGGGAATCTTGCTGAAAAACTAGAAACATTGAATGAATAAATATTTCTGAAACTATATCGTATCCTCGTACTTGGTGCGGTATAAGTACATATCCTGTCTCCAGCTGCCACAAGCCTTGCGGGCAGACGATTTCCTTTGGTATCAATCCACCAACGGGTGTACTAGGCCTATGGCCCATGAGCCTTTTGGCAGAATGCACATTCATGAGCTCCACACTCCTGCCCACTACTACCTGCAGTGATGTAGACTCGACATCAATTGATTGGGGGAGAAATTGTTGATTCTTTCCGCAAGTTCATGGCCTGAGTATATGTTAGCCGGATTCGTGGCTAATTGTGGCGTTGTTTGCCAACCAAGATACCAAAGGTGTCCGTTTTATTGAGCCGGTCTTGTATGCCACCGTACGTCATTTCTAGATGTTTTGGCAGTTCCATAATATTCAACCACCAGGAATCAAAGGCCCATCAGCAGCGTCTCGATGGACTTCATGCAGCTCGGTCATTTGTTCCACCTGTTGCTGCTTCTTTTCAAGCAGATGCTTCAGTTCTTCAAGCCAAGGGTCTAACACATTTGATAACGCTCTGGTTAAGACCGGTTGTAGGGAGGATGGCTTCCAGCAATGGCCTGTGGGATCTCAGCCGTGCTGCCATACGTTTCGAATAGAGGTTCTGGCAGGTGGCTTTGAATGACTGTTAGTATATTTAACATCGACTGATAATAAACTGACATACTATGACTCACTTTGATGTATGAGTCGCTTTGATGAGCGGGATTTTGTGATGCCGGGGGGGGGGGGAGGCAAGCCTTGACTGTTGGGTGGGTTTCTTCCATCGAGATGAGAGAGGTGAAAAAGAGAAAAAGAGAAAAAGAGAAAAAGGAGAGATGTAGAAGAGAGGAGAGATGAGAGAGGTTGAACAGATAATAAATAGTAAGTAGATTAGTACATAGAGAAGGATTATGTGAAATTTTGCTTTAACCTCCCTACTTCTGGCAAGTCCAGCTCTTCTCTTTTAACTAGTATACTTTCAAAACTTGTTGAAGTTGTTTATCGTCTAAGAGCAGAAAGACTCAAAGCAAGAGTCGAGTTTAAAGATTATAGTTGCACTTGTTTCGGGAGCAACATGCTGCATTATTTTGGCGAAGTAGTACATACTAGTAGTAGCCTAGGCAGTAGGCCTGTTGTGAGATGTGCTCAGATGTCCTCAGTAAAAGCGGCGAGAGGGAGAGCCCGAAAACGGAAAGCCAAAAAATCGGCAGAGTCACGTAACTACTACTAACTAAGTACCAGTAGGTCATCTGAGTCCTCCGTAGTCCGTACTACGTAGACTCGTAGTGTTTGATTATTGATTTCCTGTTTGGGCTAGACTGGCCAATTCCGGGTTAGCGTTAAATAAACCGTCTAGGCAAGAACCCGAGGACGAGGACGGGGGATGTACGGCGAGCTCGTACGGAGTAGGTAATACGGATGTATGGCAATTCATGTAATCCAACGGACTTCAAGAGATTCAAGAGACAATTGTGAGTGTGGCGCATGATTTCTGAGAATACGACTCTCGAAACATGTCATGAAATAGGGAATCTGTAGAGGCCATGACACCATCGTTGGTAGGCTTGGTCAATGGGGGCCAAAAGCCGCAGCGTGGCTTGTTGGACTTGGTTCACAGCCACCAGAATGTGATCATTTTAATCTGGCTTGCAGGCCCCAGCCACCACGGTTTGGGGAAGAGTTTCGACGAGGCAAAGAGCCACAGCCCCTTTTGTGTCAATCCTCGCGGGGCGAGCAGGGAAGCATGACGGTGGATCACCACGTCGTGTGCCGTGATCCCCTAACGTCTGACGGGTTCCGCGGTTTCACATAAGTGGATAAGGCCTGATTCCGCAAGCACGCTGTCAACAAATGTGTAAAGAAAGTGTACGAAATCAATGGAGGAGGTTCATGGAGGCAACAAGTCCGTTCATGCAGAATAAACGCATACGTATGACGGTTCGGAGTGAACAGATTGGGATCGATCAGAAGGAAATCCACCCATATCCACCGACAAATTCGAGACCACGGCAGGGTTTGGGCGTACCTGAATTGCATAATTGCATCTTTTGGGTCCAAAATGGCTCCGCCCCACATTGCACACCTCTGGTTCAATTTTTCCCCTTCTGTATTCAGGGGGGCCGTTGGATTCTAAGGGCCAGAACAAGTCGAGAAGAGAGTCCATTATTTTCTCCATTTTCTGCCGCTATGTCAGCGAACCCCAAAGTTCAACCTGTTGACTCGTAGCCGCGGTGAGCCGAGTATGTGGTCGAAGTTATGCGTAATTTACTAATATCTGCCGGAAGACTAGTGAACCCCGGATAATTCCATCCCTTGACCCTTTTCCTCTTAGGCTTTGTTCCTTTGAAGATCTACTTTGCTTCCCTGCTATCTTTTATTTGCTCTCGTTAAATCACTTCTGCTTCACCCATAATCTTGGAGAAGGGTCCTCTCCATCATTGCTGCCTGCCACGCTGATCCGACCGCACTTCGCCCCGCCAGACCCAAAAGAACTCAAAGAACCGCCTTGTTGGAAAAAAAAAAAAATTGGGGCTCGGTTCCTTACTCTTCTTCAAAACACTCGTTTACTCTTCTTGGTCATGCGCAGTGTTCTTTCGATGCGAACAAGAACTCGAGTCTAGTTCCCCAACCTCTCGCCCTTGCCTCCCCTCTTTCGGTATCTGCAACCCCGACCACTTTGTGCAACCCGCCAAGCCACTCGTGCACGCAGCACAACAACACGAGCATTCCGGTGTTTCGAGGCGCCCACGTATCAGGGTCCAGCGGTCCCTTCCCTCCAACCTGCAGCTTTCCCCTCTTAAATAAGTGAAAACCCCTCCGCCAGGAGGTCAACGCCGCCACAGTGTCTTCTCAAGACCACTCCGCGGACCCGAGCGGTGCGTCGGATTTCGGCAAAGTGCTATCTCGGGAATCGCGCGCTTCTCTCCTAGATGCCACTTCTTATGATCCATCTTATCGACCAGGTGCTGGATTTCGCGCTCGAGAAGGTTATACGAATGTCACCCCAACCGCCGTCCCGCGCAACAGCTGGATGTACGTCCCTAATACAACATGGACGTGGTGCTTTGCCATCGTCACTTTTGTTCAAACGCTAGTGACACTCGCTCTGGAAATGTATGGACCCTGAAACTGTGCAATTTGCTTCAATTTTCCCACCACATTCACTAACGACATATAGCTATATCTTCGCCAATTTCCAGATCCAGGAAGTGGAAAACGACAGTCCTTCGTCCAGAACCATTCCGACTTTCCTCGCCCTGTATAGTTTCGGCTTCCTCTACGAGCTAGTATTGGTTTATGATGCATTGCGACAAAAGAACACCATCCAGATTATCGGTCTTTGCATGTGCAATGTTGGCTTGTTGATTTATGGCGCCGTACAGGTGCAGCAAATCCGAAATGCTGTCAACATTTTGCATGAAAACAGCAAAATCAGTGCTGTTGTTTGGTCGGAATCGGAGCCATTCCTTATTATCATTCCATGCATTGTGGCTCTTGGAACTGTTTTGATGACTTTTGTGGCGTGGCAATTGTATGACGAATTCGCCTGGACGATTTACAAACACATCAGTGCGGATCTGCGCATGAAACGCCGTTATCTGACTTATCAGGTAGGAAACTTGGCAAATTTCCCCGCCAATTGCATTATAACTAATTCATTTTAGATCTATATCGCTCTGCTGAAGTTTGATTTCTTTTTCTTCCTCGGTTTCACTGTCCAGTTCCTGGTCGTTGTCTCGTCCTCCAGCCATAACGCCGAATTCTACCTTACCATCGTCGCCGTTCCCGTGACTATCATTATTCTTGCCTTCGGTGCTTGGTTTGTTCGTCGAGAATCGACTAGCGGTATGATCGTGATCATCGTAAGTCGACTCAACTTTGATGCGCAATTTCAACAGCTCGGGATCTAACAAATACCACAGCTGCTATTTTTTGCCGCCATGGCCTACTTTGTCTTCAAGCTTTTCCGCATGTATGCTCTAGCGACCTTCACCGACTATCTCCCAGCTCGTCCTTCAATGACGTTCTTTGCTGTGATCACGCTCATCCTGATTGTGATTACTATCATCAACGCTTGTATGTGTGTGAACAACTTCCATCGAGGCTTGAAACCACATATCAGCAAGAAGAAAGTCAAGCCCGAGGAGAAGACCACTGAACTTTCCGCCAACCTTGCGAGTGTTGCGGTTCCATCTCGAATGATGATCGATTGATCTCCAAGGGCTATCCTTTTCCATAAGTAATGTCCCCTGGAGCCACGAGCTTTTTATTTCTACTTCTTTCCATCTACGATTGTTGGACAAGCGTTTTTTTTGAAGCCCATGCGTTTGATTATTCGGGCCCTATGATACCTCACCAGCGACCTTCCTATTTTTTTGTTTTCTTTTCTTCTCGCCCAATTGCCCTACCAGGCTTTTGTCCAAAACTTTGTGACACTACTGCCCTGCTTCACATATCCTTCATGCGTGCACCAGGGGCGTTAACCGGGTACAATTCCCGGTGGTTTTTTTAACCTTTTTCCATGTCATTTACGATAGCCCCCATGTCTTGGAACAAATTTTTCTATGACCATGAAATTATTTAGTCTAGGATATCAAGAAATCAATATGTTTCATATTATGGAACCAATCCATGTTAAATATTAATAAATTTGAAGAGAAATTATTCCCACATCTTTCTAATGACATGAAAGTCTGAAGCTCTAAGCAGCTTGTACTTTCAGAGTCCCTTCTTATTGGTGGGTCTGTTGTAACGCATACAGTAAATTACTGCTCTTGTGTATGAATGGTTACCATACCCTTACACCGCCTAGTATCAATCAGGAAAGCGTGATCGTGGCCTCAATTCAACTCCGCAAACTCTCGCTCTTCCCCGAACCCCTTCTTTCTTTCTCTTTCATTCTCTCATTCTATCATTCACACCTAACTAATCATCATGGTAAGCTCGTCCAGGATCCCAGCTGCCCAAACCATTGCTCAACTCCCCATCCAATGTCTCCTTATGCCCACCCACCAAACCTCCTTTCTTCTCAATACCCCATTGGGATACCCCAATAACCTCACTTGATTTTCATCTCTAACCAACCATCAATCCAGGCCTCTCCTCGTCCTGGTTCCCCTCTCACCTCCGGCGCTGAGTCCGGCGCCGAGTCCAAGTCCGCTGGCGCTGCCGGCGCTGTCGCCTCCGGCTCCTCCGTCAGCCGTCCCTCATCGCCCTCTGCCCCCGGTGGTCCCCGTGCTGCTATGCGCCGCCGGGCTGCCGCTGACCACAAGGAATCTCTCCGCAATGCCCGCCCCAGCTCTACTCGTTCCGCTGGTGCTGGCGGTTCCTCTGGAACCATGCTCAAGCTCTACACTGATGAGAGCCCCGGTCTGCGTGTCGACCCCGTCGTTGTTCTGGTGCTGAGTCTGGGTTTCATCTTCTCGGTCGTTGGCCTGCACGGTGAGTCCTTTTTTGCACTTTCTCTTGTGTCGATTGGATCGAAAAAGAGTCATTTGAATGATATTGAATCTGTTACTGATCGGTCTGTGCGCTGTCTAGTCATCGCCAAGATCACCCGCAAGTTTGCCGCATAAGCAATTCCATCGATGATATTATCTACGCACGATTGATGACATGTCCCATATCATCCTCGGCATGATCATGGATTGCGCTCCGCCCCACTTCCATCCTTTCCACCTTCCACCTCCCAACCCTTTCTCCTATACCCCGTGACATTTGGTCCTTTCCGCTGCACACAAAAACAGCCAGGGCCCCCCGTTTTGGCTAGGCCGGTGTGAATTCTGTTTTCTTACTCGAAGCTTTTCTCTCAACATGTGTGGTGTTTTTCGTTTTTGTGGGTGCTGCAGATCAGCATCCTAGACCTATCCGCTGTGTAGGTCGGCTGGACTGCGTATCTCTGCTGGCATTTGTACTTTGGATTTCCGACTTCCTTCCCTGCGATGTGATGCGCTGGAGGAAGTGGGTGACCTCGTACGGTAGAGATGTTTGAACAGAGATGTAGTCCGAGGCTGTGTACCATATCTGAGATAAATGTGTTCACTGCCTTGCATTGAATAATTAATTGACTTGATCTCCGAGATCTTGCAAATGCTTTATTGGCACTGCCATTGTAGGGACTAGGAACTGTAGGCGAACTTTTAAAAAAAATTAAAGTCAAGCACCATGCTTAGTACTAGTACATGCTAGTCTTGAAATGAATGCCCTGCATCTTTCTTGGATATGTGGGGCAGACTACTAGTTAGTAGACTTTAGCCTCAGGGTATTAGAAATCGCAAATGACAATAAGTTATCGAGTAAGCGTATCATCTTTATCTGCAACGGACTCTGCCGAGAGGGCATATCCCACTCCCACCTTCCAACTGCCCCAGACTCCACCCGAAAATGCACGAGAACCGGGAGCTCTTATCTCGATCTCCCAACCAATCACATCCACTCTTGTCTTCGCAAACAGATAAGCCGGGAGAAATCAACCAATTTCTTCAATTGATCACTGATACTGATACCCCGTTGCTTCTGCACGAGCCTAACATGGGTACTTTTGATTGTGAATTCATTTCCAATCCGTGATCCCATTCGGTAAGATCAAAAATGCCCACGGAGCGGTGGGGCTAGATCCCTTCATTCTACACACGGTGTGCCGCCAGGAGCGCCCATCAATGTCCAATCATCGTTCAGGCTGGTCGCTGCGAATGGTAGCATGCCATGCCTTACCATTACGAGAACCAATACCACTCTTATCTTGACTTCGATTGTGGGTTACGGGACCCTATCTAAGCTCAGGGATCAACCCCCGGGGTTAAGGTGTGCGAGGTCGGAGTCTCTTGCGCATGCACTGCGTGCATTACTTATATCAATACTATGCTCCCCAGGTTTTCCCTTGCATGTATTCGATTTAAATCAATCTGTTTTCCCTGACAAACCCCGGAACTATTAGGGTTTGGTTCTGTTTTCTATATTCTCAATTGAGTTTGAAGTTACTTATTCAACGTCATACATTGGTCGCCTCGAGCCCTACCTTTTTTAAGAATTTTTCTTTTGGACGCTTCTTCACCTGCACATCGCTGCCATCTCTTTGATCGGTTCTGCTGATCCCTAGACATGTCGTCTGGGACAGTATCTTTTGAAGCGCCCTTGTCCCAGGGATTCGGATATGGAATCATCCTGGGACTGGGGTTTGCTTTTGCTCTTCTCATGATATTTATTACTTGGGCTTTGAAGCGGTATGTTTCCAAGGTTTGACACAACCTTAATTACACGAGTACTAGTACTAACCTCAATTTTCAATACCAGATACCAGAATGAAGTCCAAACTTCCGAAATGTTCTCAACAGCTGGCCGCTCCGTCAAGTCTGGTCTAGTCGCAGCGGCAGTAGTAAGCAGTTGGACATGGGCAGCAACACTACTCCAGTCTTCCGCAGTAGCATACAAGTACGGCATCTCAGGCCCATTCTTCTATGCATCCGGCGCAACGGTTCAGATTCTCCTTTTCGCAACCGTGGCTATCGAGCTAAAGAGACGAGCCCCCAATGCTCACACTTTCCTCGAGGTCATCCGCGCACGTTATGGTACAACCGTCCACGTCGTCTTCATTGTCTTCTGTCTGATGACCAACATCCTCGTCACTGCTATGTTGCTGACTGGTGGATCGGCTGTTATGACATCGTTGACTGGAGTCTCGACCACTGCCGCCTGTTTCTTGCTTCCCATCGGCGTTGTTTTGTATACCCTCTTCGGTGGTATCAAGGCCACTTTCATCACTGACTATATGCACACGGTCGTCATCCTGGTGGTCATCTTCCTCTTTGCTTTTTCGGCATATGCAACCAATGCCGAGCTGGGTTCGCCTGGCAAAGTTTACGATGCCTTGGTCAAGGCCGCAAAGCAGCACCCTGTTGAGGGTAATGCCGAGGGCAGCTACCTGACTATGCGATCGAAGGAGGGTGGTATTTTCTGGGTGATCAACCTGATCGGTACGCTACAAGCTGTCTTTGAAGTCAAACGTACTATCAACTAATGTATCTGACAGGCAACTTTGGAACTGTGTTCCTCGATAATGGTTACTATAACAAGGGTACGTGGAATCCGGATAAAACACAAAGCGTCCCATGATTCAAAAGAAAATTAAACTAACTTGTATACCAGCCATCGCTGCAAGCCCCGTCCACGCGTTTCCCGGTTACGTTATTGGCGGTCTCTGCTGGTTTGCCATTCCCTGGCTCTGCGCCACCACTCTAGGCATATCTGCATTGGCACTGGAAGGCAACGCACGTCTAAGCAGTGACGATGTTACAGCCGGTTTAGTTCTCCCTTTCGCTGCAGTCAAGCTCCTTGGGTACAGCGGCGCTGTCGCAACAACCCTCATGATCTTCATGGCTGTCACATCCGCATTCTCGGCTCAACTCATCGCCGTGTCTTCGATCTTCACGTACGATATCTACCAGGCCTATATCAACCCACAAGCCAAGGGTAAACGACTCGTCTGGATCTCGCACATGTCTTGTATCGTCTACTCGATTATCATGGCAGCCTTTGCAACTGGTCTCTTCTACGCTGGTGTCGGCATGGGATACCTCTACCTGCTTATGGGTGTTATCATTTCATCTGCCGTATTCCCCGGTGCCATGACATTACTCTGGAAGGGCCAGAACTGGATTGCAGCTGCTGTATCCCCTCCTCTTGGACTGGCTATTTCCCTGATTGCTTGGTTGGTGACTGCGCAAAAGCAATATGGTATCCTCACTGTGACTACCACCGGTGATAAGTGAGTTTTTTTTTACCCTCATCTTCAACCAGTCATCTTCGTTCAATAGGGCACTCAACTAATCTTCTCCATAGCTACCCCATGCTAGCAGGCAACGTCGCCGCCCTCCTCAGCCCAGTAATCATCTCACCCGTCCTAACCCTGATCTTCGGTTCCCAAAACTACGACTACGTGTCCATGCGCCAAATCCGCAAGGTAGACGACACAGAAGTCGCCGCAGACGCGCACATCGACATCGAACTCGTCCCCGGCGAGATCGGGCCCAGCGAGACCGAAAACGAAGAAGAAACCCGCAAACTCAACAAAGCAGCTTTCTACTCGCGCACATTGACGGTGTTCATGGCGTTCGCGATGCTGATTCTCTGGCCGATTCCGATGTACGGAACCTCGTACGTTTTCAGCAAGAAGTTCTTCACGGGCTGGGTTGTTGTCGGAATCTTGTGGCTCTTCTGTACGCTTTGTGGAGTTGTTATTTTCCCGCTTTATGAGGGCCGTGAGAGTATTGTGAGAGTTGTTAGGATGATGGCGCATGATGCTATGGGAACCAGGCCCGCTGTTTATCGCGGCAGGAAGGCGGATGAGATGCAGGCTTCTGGAGTTGCGACCCCCACGGAGACTCTTGGTGAGAAGGCTAAGGAGGCGGAGTCTTCTGCTTAGATAGCGGGTTTGATGTCCTTGTATGATGTTTTTGGGAAGTTTGGGCTGGTACCACTTTGATTTGTTTGGTCGGACGTTTTTTTTTTTCTATACCCCGTTCTCCGGTCTGTGAATACGATTTATATTATGAATGCTCAATGTGTTAAAGATTAATTTCAAGGGCAACCTTAGAATTCAAGCGTAGAAATTCACTAAATCAAGACTCGGGAGGTTCATAAATCTCATCGGGTAACGCTAACTCGGAGGACATAATGCCTCAAAAGGTTGGGACATTCAAAGTCAAGTCATCCACAGCGCCAATAAAAAGAAATTGTTTTCTCGGAATCAAATCAGCTTGACGGCAGCACCGTGACTCATGATTAAACACGACTACATGTGATTTTGTTTTGCCGTCACTTGTAGTCAACTGGTCCATGCTGCTGCTGCTGCTGCTGCGGTGGCGGTTGGCCTTTCTGGCTTTCCATCTGGTACCCTGCAGCTCCGTGAGCTTGAGGGGGTGATTGTGGACCTGGAGGTCCCCACTGATAGTTTGGCATTGCTGGCGGCCGAGTATCAGGTGTTATGTCAGTCCGATCGCTTTGACATGTTAGTAACTTTTTTCTTCATCTGCACATTCTGTTTGGTATGAAGTGTCTTACCGAAGATCCTGCGAGAAGCGACATGTGTAACACAAGACCTCCTAAGCAAATGGATTAGTATAAAATCTCAATCAGAGTCCAGGGACCAGTATGGAATTCAATTTCCAGAAATGATCCGTGCGGCAAAATGACGTACCTTGTACTTGTGCGTTGAGAGGGGAATCAAGGGCTAAATGCAAACATTAGAAATCATCCAAGTTGTTATGCGAAAACAAAGCGCGCAAAGAATAGAATAGAAAAAAAAAATGAGAAGCTTACAACAAAGCAAACTGTGAAGAAAGGCCTATCCAGAGTTGTTAGTCAGGCTTTCCACAAATCAGGGTGCTCAGCCACATACCACCGGGTGATGCAATGGCCATTCCAATTTCGGCCTACATCCAGGTCGTTGATCAGCAAGGCCCAGAGCATCAAACGAAGGAACCCATAAACATACAATTGTAGCAGTAAGCGCGGACATTTTCATATCCCTCGAGCATTGAGGTGAACTCTATACCATCCCTGTCAGCACTTCACGATCTAGATGGGGCGTAGCAAGGTCCACTGGCTAAACGCCTCGGACCAGCCAAAAGCACCGACCCCCACTCCGGCGTCGCTGGGGATTAATAACCGAAATCCAAGCTTACCATGAGTGCCACAAGTTATTGGAATACAGAGCGCCATGATTGATGTTGAATGGTGAAGAGAAGGAAAAGTGCGCCGACGTCAACAGAGCTGAAGGCAGCTGTTTAAGTTGTGGCTTGGCTTCTTGGCAGGAAGCACGTGAGTCCATGTGATTATCATTTGCCTATCAGGTACGAGTCAACGATACATCCATGGATACTATCTAGTAGGTATCGAACGCAACTATCTGACCTCAATAAATGCACGAATATCAATTGAGCCATATCTGGACCTATGATATATCAGTTACATGATTGGAATCTTAGAATCAGCCTTCTGGAGAGCTCCAGGGCTCGGGACCGATATACATATGTAATGTAATATTGGGACCTGTGATTTACTGCATCAGGTTAGTTTTGCCGTTCCCGGCCTAGCGCCCCAATACACTGTTTTGTCACCTCGACTTCTATCCGCCTGACCTAAAAGACCCGACCTCTCACTGTAGGGTGTGTTTAGATCAAACTCCTTTCAATATGTCAGGTCCACATCCTCAGTTCAGTCCTGCGTGTCCGATACCCTACATCCTCCACCTCGCGGAGCGAGTAGAGCAACTCAAAGCTTTTCTGCAGACTGATTTTGGCACAGCCCAGCGAGTGAATGTTGAAGCTCTCATTCGCCTATATGAGAATGGCGAGCTTGGACCACGCCAACGAGGTGATCCCCCGATCTACCTTGTTGAGGGACGACGAGTCGAGAAGAACCCATGGGAAGATGAGTCGGTACCCAATAACGCGATGAGATGGTGTGAGGTATATTTCAATATCCATCATCCCATTATCTATCCATTTTAATGGTTCATATTAATGATATCTTTAGACGTTAGAATATCAGCAACATTGAATTGATCCAGCAACATGAACTACAGGCAAATATCATACAATCCTATATGGTATTATCAATAGTCTCAGGCTAATCATATGTCGTATTTTTATGACTATTAGCCGCAGCAAATGATCCCTGTACCTCGTAGCAGTTATTCGTGTCAAAATGGGGCTTAGGGGACCGCAAGAAAAGGAGACATGGAAACCTTGAACCTTCAATTTTTATTGGGGACAGTTCATGAAGCAGCCCAAAAGTTTCTTCATCCATATTTTGAAGGAATTCTGTTCCTAGGATCGACGGAAGTGTTTCTGGGAACATAACCTAGTGTTTCAGGATTAATATACCTCCTATGATGGGTGTTCATGTTCCCAGAGACAGATTTTACACTCCTAGGAAGCTAACCCGCGATCCTGAGAGCTTCAAACCCCTTCCTAGGAGTAAACGTGCCCATCCCGGGACCACAATTTTCGTATGAGTCTAATAATGCTTTAGTTCGGTGACAAACCTACTAAGTATGTCCACATTAGAGCGGGCGTTCAAGCGGCGGCTCGCTGTCCAAAGTTACGGGTGGAAAGGAGGCCGTTTCTGGCGCCAGATGCTGTCATTTTCGGTGTCGTTTTCACAGGTCCCTATGTTCTAGTTGTAATACATTACAATCCAAGTTACCTTCAAATGGTGGGAATATTATTGAGAGTATGTATGTATTCAAAAAGCCTGTTTACATAATGCGGCAATTCTTTGCATACATGGATGTTAAAGAACTTGGAATCAAATGTCAGATAGCTGTAACATAAAGAAAAGATCGCTGTTCAACGCATTTTGTAGACTTCCACACCAAAAGTCTCCGACCATTAATGCCACACATCGATATCGTACCCATCCGATTACTGGGTCTTGAAGAGGAGGATGGCGCAGTGGCCCAGGTAGAAGTAAATGAAGTGCTTGGTCTCTGCGATGGAATGAGTATAGATTCGGAGAAAGGAAATCGGTGGGATGCTGACCGTGGGTAACGAAGCTGCCAAAGTTGCGTCCGACAACGCAGTGCCAGGTAGCTCCCTTTCGGGAGTCAAACTATAATATGAGTGTGTTAGTGTCGGAAAGGAGGAGGGGTAGGTCGATAAGGATGGCGGGGTCGGACCTCTTTCTTGATGTACTGTGCAATATCCTATGGAAAGTCAGTATGAGATCGAACAAAAGAATATTGATCTGTATAAGCCAAAACTCGCGCATACCTTCTCAATGTGGTACTTCTCCATAGCCTCGATAGCTGGGAAAGTCAGTCGCAACTCCTTCAACCGGATAATAAATGTCCCCTACCCAGGTCGATGGCCTCTCGCTGCATATCCTCGGTCTAGGTGAATGTATCAGATCTTGATCCGCAAGTATAAGGTGCCAGTTATTCTATACCATGTCGACCGACTTGACTTGCGCTGTAATGGGGTTAGCGATATAAACAACTTCTGGCGGGGGATCGCGACTCACCCTCCATCTTCTCTTTCTTCTCAGTGGTCATAGTTGCGATCGGGTCTATTTCCGAATAAGGCGGGTTTGAGAGTAGTAGGGTCGTCTGTTTTAAGAAACGTGGTGAATTGATGATTGAAGCAGCGCAATCCGAGAGGGCGCGTCAAGGAATACGGGTTGACCGCTTCCACCCCCATTCATTGTACTGCCGGATGGACAAAATCACCGCCCTCTTCACCGCCCTGCGTGCTATGAAAGACAGAAAAAAAGTTTTTCGCTGTTGCTATTTTTTATTTTACACCTGCTCGGGGCTTTTCCAGCTACAACAAATTAAGATGGAAAATACTCGGGTGTTTGTCAGTGGGCTTCCACCCACTCTCTCCAACGATCAACTTCGAAGCCATTTCTCAACACGCTTCGAAGTTACAGATGCCCATGTTTTGCCTAAACGCCGCATGGGCTTCGTCGGCTTCAAAAGCCATGAGACAGCTCAAGAGGCCGTGAAGTACTTTAACAGAACCTTCTTAAAGATGTCTAAGATCACGGTAGATATTGCTCGACCGGTATGTGTATTCTTGCATCGTTCATTGCATTTTTCTTTCATCTTTTTTTGTCTGCTTTTTCTGCTTTTCGTGCACGCTGACCCATTCAGTTGGTCTTGAGACTGACAAGGTTTATTGTAGATTGATTCCAAGCCCGACCATCCCACGCGGAACCGTGATGCGGACAACTCTGCGGAGGGTGCCATAAAAAAGCGCAAGAGGGATATGGAAAAGGCTCAAGACCCTAAGCTGAAAGAGTACATGTCTCTGATGCAAACCGGGAAGACCCGAACATGGGCGAATGATGATACAATGGCTGCGCCATCTGCGGATTACAAACCGGTCATTAACCACCAAATCCAAGACAACACTGTTGCGGATGAAGTGCCTTCCCAGCCCAAGAAAGCCCGGATCCAAGAGCCCTTGCCCGTCGTTAGTACTGAGGAATCTGAACCTGAACCAATGGTCGTTGACCACAGTGAAGAAGTTCAGATGGAGGAAACTCCAACTGAAGAAGAGCAAGGCAAAGAAGAGGCTGCTGCCCCTACATCTGATATGGACTGGCTGCGGTCAAAAACAAGTCGTCTGTTAGGTCTTCTGGACGAGGATGAGCAGGCCGAGTTTGAAGAGCGCAAAGTTGAAGAGCCGGTCAAGTCTCGGAGTCCTCCCAAGGATGAATCCCGTAGTGCGGCCATTGGAAAGATTGCATCTCAGCCTTCACCTTCCCCTCAGCCCGAGACTAACATTGATGAGACAGTCGCTGAACCAGCAGAAGAAGAGGAAGAGGAGGAATCAAGCGAAATCACTCCTGAGCAGGCCAGAAACATTGAGCTTATTCGCGATTCTGCTCGTCTGTTCTTGAGAAATCTGTCCTATGATTTGAAAGAGGCGGACCTTCATCCTCTCTTTTCTCCATTTGGCAAAACTGAAGAGGTCAGTAATTGTTTACGTTATTTTTCACCTTCCCCCTTCTCCAACATGCCAGCATTTGTTCTTACTGTACAAATGCCGGCGGTGTGCTCGAATGATGACTGTCCTGATAGGGACATCTTATGCCAAGGCAAATGATGTCACCAGGCAAGAGATTTTAGTAGATGCTTCTTGATTATCTGATAAGAGCACACAACATTCCATGCACAGAACCTTCTATTTATAATTTGTTATTCGATCAAGTGCTAATGGAATATAGATTCACGTGGCTTTTGACACTCGCACCGAGACCAGCAAGGGCTTTGCGTATGTGCAGTATCATGATGCTGATGCTGCCATCGATGCCTACAAGACCCTCGATGGAAAACATTTCCAGGGTCGTATTCTGCATCTTCTCCCAGCTGCCGCCAAGAAGAGTTACAAGATTGACGAATATGAGCTGTCCAAGCTTCCTTTGAAGAAGCAAAAGCAGATCAAGCGTAAAATGGAATCCGGTTCTTCCTCATTCAGCTGGAATTCTTTGTACATGAACGTGAGTTTTGATTCATTTTATGGCGATACAATGGACTGAAGGCTAATTACCATACAGACTGATGCCGTAATGTCCTCTGTGGCTGAAAGACTCGGCGTTTCCAAGGCCGAGCTGTTGGATCCCACTTCGTCTGAAGCGGCTGTCAAGCAGGCACATGCTGAGACGCATGTTATCCAGGAGACAAAGGCTTACTTTGCCTCTAACGGAGTAAACATTGATGCTTTCAAGGAACGTGAGAGAGGAAACACTGCTATTTTGGTGAAGAACTTTTCGTATGGTGTCAAGACCAGTGATCTCAGGTCGCTGTTTGAACCCTATGGCACAATCATTCGACTACTGATGCCACCCAGCGGCACTATCGCGATTGTGGAGTTTGGAAGGCCTGATGAAGCCCAGAAGGCGTTCAAGGGTCTTGCTTACCGCAAGGTAGGCGATTCAATTCTGTTCTTGGAAAAGGCTCCGAAGAACTTGTTCGATGGCACAGTCAGCCAGGTTGCTGCTCCAGAGCCGCAGGGCAAGAGCCAGGGATTCTCTACCTCCGATACTTTTGCCGCAGACGAGGTTGAAGGAAATACTGTCACATCAACTCTGTTCGTCAAGAACTTGAGCTTCTCGACCACCAACCAAGGATTCTTGGAGGTCTTCAAGCCATTGGAAGGCTTTGTCACCGGACGCATCAAGACCAAGCCCGATCCAAAGAAGCCTGGCCAAACACTCAGCATGGGTTTCGGTTTTGCAGAGTTCAGAACCAAGGCCCAGGCCCAAGCGGCGCTTGCAGCCATGGATGGTTACAAATTGGATGGACACGATCTTGTCATCCGCGCCTCCCACAAGGGCATGGATGCTGCGGAGGAGCGGAGACGGGAAGATACCGCCAAGAAGGTTGCAGCGAGACGCACAAAGATCATCATCAAGAACTTGCCGTTCCAGGCAACCAAGAAGGAAATCCGTTCCCTGTTTGGTGCCTACGGTCAGTTGCGTTCAGTCCGCGTACCTCAAAAGTTCGATCGGACAGCTCGTGGTTTCGGTTTCGCGGATTTCATCAGTGCTCGGGAGGCGGAAAATGCCATGGATGCGTTGAAAAACACCCATCTTTTGGGCCGTCGCTTGGTGCTGGAATTCGTGAACGAAGAGGCTGTCGATGCCGAAGAGGAGATCGCAAAGATCGAGAAGAAGATGGGCCAACAGGCGGACAGGATCAAGGTCCAACAGCTTACGGGCGGGGGTCGCAAAAAGTTCACTGTAGGGGCCCAGGAGGACGACGAAGCATGAAGGTGCTAAGTCTCCTTCTCCCTACAAGAAGGGCGTCGAGTCCATTGGCCGATGACCACCCCTTGCTTTCAGGGGAAAAACGATGTACGATTACTTGCAGCCTTTTTTTTGTTGATTACCTACGAGATAGTAAACTAGATACCCCGAACACGTTCTTGCAGCTGTCAATGCACACCATACGTGCAGTGCTCGTGCATTTTGCATTTTGCATTTTACATTTCATACATGTCCGTCCCTATCTAGGTTTCCTTTAACCCTAACCAACCCTAATGTACTACAACCTCCTTCCAACATCAAAAAATCCTTTCCCCAGGTTTATCAGATGGATTTTGAAGGATAATCTTTTGTCTTAATGAGTTATTTGCTGTGTTTATTTGTTTTTTTGTCAAACTTATGATCAGCTTGACTTACATTCCTGTGGTGGTGGTAGTGGTGGTAGTCGGCGGTTGAACATTCCTCAAACTGAGCAATCAACGACGTCGTTGACCTTGCAAACATTCCACGAACCTGTAATCGCCACTGATGATGGTCGATGATTGTCAACATCAGCCCGACCGAAGCAGCTCCAAGGTCACCTCGGACTGCACAAAATCTCCGAGTCGCGCATCACTGGATCGTGCTGTTGGCCCATCCCTTGCTTCGGCAACACTTCCTTCATATCATGCCCTTTCTTGACTCCTGATTTGTCGCGGCAAGGACGGCTAGCGGCCGTCCTGCGCTCCCCACACAGTGCCTGGACGCGAAGGCCCAGGGACTTGGACCTGTGTAGGAGTATGGAGCTGGCGTTCGAGGGACGTGGTGCAGGCAAAGCAAACCTGGCGGAGCAATGCTGCTACTGGGACTACAGCACCCCTCTCCCAGGGGAGTATGCTTCCCTATAAACACCTTCTTGCTCGCTCTCACATTCTCTTTCCCAGGTTCTGACATTCTCTTCAGACATTTGCGTTCTTGGGTCGCTGTGTTTGTGACCGCTGCGTTCTTTGCCAGGCAGGAAGCATTTGACGGTGCCTCTCAACTCCCCCTCCTCGTTGGAATCTGTCATTCTTTTCGAGAAGCCCGTCCTTGGTCCGCTCCATGGCTGCTGACTGGCAACCAGAGTGCCTTGTGCCTCAGAACCAGCCGTCCCTCGATACCGTTGGGGCTCATTCAGATAGGGCTTTGCAGAATACATCTGGGAACGTGCAGTCATACTCTGATGCTTTGACACACGACGTCGCTGGTCGGGATGATCACCTCCAGCAGATGGCTTACAAGTATCCCCATCCTCCCGTCCACCACCAAGTCGCTGTCGCCCCGAACCACCACCAGCAAGTAGCAGCTCGGCTCCACGCCCGCAAGCTTCGTCGGCTTCACTCAGTTGGGCCTAATGTTGGTCCTCGCCGCGGACGAAGCTACCTGAAGTCCCAAAAGTATCTTGAGTATCGAGCACGTCCTCGACGTGACACTGGCAAAGATGGAGAGCCTGTGTGGTCCGATGAGTTGGAGGATGCTTTCCAGCAAGGTGAGCAATCTAATTGATAACTTTATCGATATAAAAGGAGCTAACATTCGAGTGTAGCTCTTGAGGCAAACCCTCCCATGGGTCGACGCAAGTGGTCCGAACGGGGAAAGTCATACGGCCGAAATGAGTTGATTGCCGAATACATCTTCAACTTGACTGGCAAGCGACGAACTCGCAAGCAGGTTTCGAGTCATCTTCAAGTACTCGATTCGTTCTTGAAAGGAGATCCAGACTGTAAGATCTATACATCTACTTCTCGTTTACAGCTCGAAGTGTCAGGGATTAACATGAGTTCTAGGGGAGCGACTTGTTCGCGAACAGTCTACCGACCGACCAAGTGGACACTCTCAAGCCTCAACACCCAAGTGGAGAGCTTCGGTGGATCATGGAGCGTCTAGTCACTACGGAGCTCCGGCACACTACCACGATCCGATGCGTTCGATCCAGCCTTACGCAGGAGACCTACCACCACCTCACTACACTTTGGGTTCAAGCATGCAAGAGACTGGGACCAAGAACATCCATGGCTTTAGCTTTGACATGTGGGTCAGTGCGCCTCAGGAGGCCAATCGCGTTGACAATGCCCTGCATGCATATACCCGTCTGCAAGGCGATCTCAATCACCCTGCTCCTCCGATGCCATTGGAAAACGTGAATGGCTGGCGGTCATCATTCCCGGAGTTATCAACCATTATCAATGACGGTTCTCTCGACTGCGACATTATTATGCTTGAAGTCAACCTGCAGCTCATGTCTGACTTCCCTCCCCCGGGGTCTCGTCTTGGTATTCAATTAGACCTTGACTTTGCACACCCTACCGCCGGGGATGTGTTTATGGTAGGCCAGATGGAAGACTGGACATGCAGCACACATCTTTATGAGGCCGGTCGAGAGAAATGGGACACATATCACCCGCTTCCGAAACCTCAATCTCAGTCAACCAAGGTCAAGCCTCTTTTTGAATCTCAATGGTGGGCGAGAATCTTCACAGAATTGACCCAAGACAAGCGCATTGCCGAAGACTCTGCTCAACAAGAATCCATTATTGCGAATGACGAGCGTACTCGTCGCTATCTACGCTCTTTGTCTGCAGTACAGGAGATCCGCGCTGTGCCCCCCAGCTCTAGGCGCCTCTCCAACCAGTTCCAAGGCCAACAGGATGAGAGTGAACGCATGGCTATCTTGGTTTGGAAATTCCGTCAAACCCGACCTGGTGAAGTTGGCACCACCACTTGGCGCCGGCTGATTCCGCCGCCGGACCGTACTCAAACCAATAGCCCTCGGCCAGCTGTTAGTGTTGGTGCCGGTGTTGACCTTCCCCCTCTTTCCTTGGATTCCATTCTTCTCAACAAACCATCGCAGAGCGTCTACCAAACACCGCAAGCCCATGATCTGATTCACCACCCAAGTCAATCCCAGCCACAATGGCCAATGTACTCATCTTCCCACGACAACGTGGCTAATATGTTTAATTCTTCCGGTCATCTTGACTTTATGACCTCTATCACGAAAGCTGAAGATGCTCTCGGTGACAAGACAGCCGTCACCTCCGTGCTGGACTCCTTCGCTACTAGCCTTGCACCGGAGACATCGCAGCCAACCAGCCTCAGCATGCCCAGTGGGGGGCCAGTGATGATGAACATGCACGATCTCCCACTCTCTCATCCATCTCTTGGATACAATATTGGCCATGACACCAGCCACTACATGCCACCTCAACAGCACGGCGTCAGTCTTCACGACAGTAACAACCACAGTGTGCTTAATGGCTTCTTCGCATCAGGTTCTCACTCCCTCGAAGATCTTGGCCATGCCCAAGCTCCCTGGGGCTCCCATTCGAACTCTATCCCTGGCGATATGAGTGCTGGTGGATATCACCATATCCCATACCAAGAGCACCAAGGTCCTGTTTCGCGAGAGTCGCAACAATCACACCATTACGATGGCATTCCTGAAGATTTGATGGACAAGCTTGTTGGTCGCATGTCTAATGGTCCTAGTATGCACGGGGCAGGCCCTGAACATAGCAATGCTACCTACCCAGATGATGGGGCTGTGGATGCAGTATAATGACCCAAATCAGGGCGAAAACAAACAAAATTCTAATGATAATTTTTATTCTGGAGCGGTTATATGTACTCTTATACCTTTTGTTTCTTTGCCTTTTCTTTTCTGTCTCTTCACTTTCTCTTATTTTTTTTTTTTTTCAATGTGGAGGTCCGGTGGCTTAAGTGTTTCAGAAGTCGGGCTCTGATTGCCGTGTGGGATTTACTTCTTTTTTCCATAATTTAATCGAAGTGTACGTAACACTGTAACAGTACAATGGATAAATTCCTTACAATTCTTTGCATTAAAATTCCCATTTAACCGATTTTAGCCGGCATTCTAGTGGGGCCCCCGGACTTCTGCTTACTTGCACGTTTTACTATACGAGAATTGTGAAAATGTCCCGCATTTAGCCTTTAGCTTGCACTAAAACATTCCATGAGTGTCTTTTCAATCTGGACTATAATTGCCACCTGTTCCCTTGTTCTCTGCTCGGTTCTTTTCTGTAATTCTCCGAATTTTCCGGTAAGTTCAACTCCGCCGGGATTGTTACCCGTACTGTGTACAGATCCAAGAGCTAAAGTGCTCAAGTGCTAAAGTACTAAAGTACTAAATCTCTCCTCTTCCCCAGATCTTTTTCCCATCACACTTCCATCACAATGGCTACCCCCACCGTTAAGTTGAGCAGTGGCTTTGAAATGCCCCTTGTGGGCTTCGGTCTGTGGAAGGTGAACAACGACACCTGCGCTGATCAGGTCTACAATGCCATTAAGGCCGGATACCGTCTCTTTGACGGCGCCTGCGGTAAGTAACTAAACAAAAAAAAAATACCCCGCCAACACCCGTCCAATACCTCTCTTCTTAAAAACTTAAGACTAACTTCCAACTCCCAATCCAAAGATTATGGCAACGAAGTCGAATGTGGTCAGGGTGTTACCCGCGCCATTAAGGACGGTCTCGTCAAGCGCGAGGACCTCTTCATCGTCTCCAAGCTCTGGAACAGCTTCCACGACGGCGAGCAGGTCGAGCCCATCTGCCGCAAGCAGCTCGCCGACTGGAACGTCGACTACTTCGACCTGTACATCGTGCACTTCCCCATCGCCCTGAAATACCTTGACCCCTCCGTCCGCTACCCACCCAGCTGGACCACCGCCGACGGCAAGGTCGAGCTCAGCACCGCCTCCATCCAAGAGACCTGGACCGCCATGGAGTCCCTGTCTGACAAGAAGCTCGCCCGCAGCATCGGCGTGAGCAACTTCAGCGCCCAGCTGCTTATGGACCTCCTGCGCTACGCCCGCGTTCGTCCTGCTACCCTCCAGATCGAGCACCACCCTTACCTCACCCAGACTCGCTTGGTCGATTATGCCCAGAAGCAGGGTCTCGCCGTTACTGGTTACTCTTCCTTTGGACCTTTGAGCTTCTTGGAGTTGAACCTTAAGGATGCTCACGGTACCACCCCTCTGTTTGAGCATGATGTTATTAAGACCATTGCCGATAAGCATGCGCGTACCCCTGCCCAGGTCCTGCTGCGCTGGGCTACCCAGAGAAACATTGCTGTTATCCCCAAGAGTAACAGTCCCACTCGCTTGGCACAGAACTTGTCTTTCAATGACTTTGAGTTGGAGGCCAGTGAGATCGAGGCCATTAGTGCTTTGGACAAGGGTCTGCGCTTCAATGACCCCGTTGCTGTGAGTATTCTCCCTGTCTTTTTTTGCTTTCTTTGGCACTGGTAGATCTGTTTTCATTTGCTAACTTATTCTGTAGTACGGCCTTGATATCCCCATCTTCTAAACATTTACGCTTTTTCATGAGACTGATTGAGTCCTGCTGGATGGGTTCCATCTGGCTTTCGTGATGCTATATGCTATATGATAAACAGAATAATGAAACAGAAATTATCACGAGTAAAATTCGGCTTAGACATTTGAATGGTTTACGTTATACATAGATCTAAAAACTGGAATGTTCACTGTTTACTTTAGGAACTTGGCGGCCCCAGAACCCAACTCCTCAATCCTTCGTGCAAGATCCCGCGCCTTGAAAATCCCCTTCTCCTTCCAGATAGCATCCATCCGATTAACAATCCATATGCGATCAGACATAGTGGTCACTGGCAATTGGGCAATAACGTACAAAAACCACACGGCAAAATGGCCTCCTCCAGGAACCCTATTATTAGCGAGGCTAGCCATCTTCTCCGCGGAGAACGGAACAGTCTCCAACACCGACAATGGAATTTCTTGACCCAGCACTTGAGGCATGCTAGCCAAAATGTCGTCTCGCATTTGCAACATCACCTCATGCGAAGATTGTAGTTGTTGCGTGAAGCGAGGCGAAACCATTTCTGATGTGTTGTCAGCAAATCCCTTCAACAACTCTTCTTGTATGATCTGATGAAGTAAGCTGCGATATATTCGGCCGCCGTTCCAAATCTTAGCGCACTGAGGCTCATGATAGATGTCAAAGCGGCAATTATAAACCTCCGAGTGATCCACAGATGTGTCTCGAATTGTAATAAAGTAACCCCGCAGAGGCAGTGAATCCAGAAGCTGCTGAAACTGCCAATCGATGACCAGAGCCCGGTCTATCAGGTCAACCAATGAGAGCGATTCATAGGTAACCAAAAGATCGAGAAAGCTAATCTCAATCCCACTCATTTGCCACGCCAGATCCTCAGAATCAACAGAGGGTGTCAACAGCTCTCGCAAGGCCACCATGTGCGGCGGCATAGGTAGACGTCTATGGAGACACGCGACCAACATATCAGCCATTACCTGCGAAAATATCCGAGTGCCCAGGGATGTGGTGACTTGGTCTGCACCGCGCACTGCGAGTATACTAGCGGCTCCCAGTGCATGGTTCGCCCATGTATCCAGTCTGCTGTCGCTGTTGTGGGCGATCTGGTCATATAGCCCGAGCACCGAGACTGTCACGAGAGTGCTGTCTCGACGGACTTGCGTGGGTGATTGGAGAGAGCGGTTAACTAGCCGTACTGCGTTGGCGTACTGGGCTTGTGAATGGTGAAGCCACTGTGGAACATGGTTTATATTGCTCATGGCTGCGAGTCCTACGGCGGAAACTGCTAGCAACATGGCTTCGTTATGTTCTTCTCTGAGAAAGATCTCAGGGACGTAGTCGTAGTATCCTCGTGAGTCACTGGCGCGAGGCGTGATGACAGTGGATATGAAGTAATTCACTCCGAGGTCGTCCATCGAGTCCGGCAATGAATATCGAGGAGACGGTGTATGGTTATAATATGAAGCGGTGTATATAAGGGATAGATCCAAAGTGCTGTTTTCTGTTTGTGAGTCTGGGCTTGGAACCAAGAAGCTGTCCTGCAGTTCATGTATGGATCCCGGCGTTTCGGCAGACTGGTCCGTTGTTGCAGAACTCAACGGCTCGGTTCTTTCTCGACCGGAATCGCGTTGATGCCTTGACTCTTCGGCTTTCTTCCACTTTGTCCTGGATCTCCCAATAACATGAGTAGTCTCATTCCGAAACTGCAGTGCCTTTGGATCTGGGTATCCTGAGCATGTTTCGCCTCTTCGGGCACATTGGCCGCATCCCGGTTGTTTCTTATCGCACTGGGGTCATGTATGAGCCTTGGTAAATCTCTTTTTATTTTATTTTTGAATATCGTTCGCTCTTTCACGTACGCGACGTCTGTTTGTGCGACAGGCCACACAGCTAGCTGATGGTTTTCCACAATAAGTCATGGTGGCTACAAGGGCCGCAGTTCTGGACGAGACCGGCCAGAGTGTTCAGATAAGAGAGAGGTGAAATGACTAGTAGTGATTAAGTCAAGGGATTCTAGGGTGGGCTATGAGGCCCAACCCTACAGTACCAGTTTCTGTAGATGCAGAAACTTGAAAATCGTGTTGGGGACTTGAAACTTAGGCCCCCACGTTCTGTAATACCACGTTCTGTAATAAGCTTCGGACTAAGCAATGCGTTAAGCAGTAGTATATTCCAATGTTCATGGCAGACAACTAACAGTATTGAAATTTGAGGTTTTTGAATCAATACTTCATGATGTTTTCAAGAATCCATATTAATCTAGATTCGATCGACCACTTGCCAATGTGCTTGAACTTTATACGCATAAAGTGTTGATCTTGATACATCGTGGTTTGCAATGGATCTGCAACGCATAAATGCCAACTAACCAAACCGCGCCAAGAGCGGACCGCAAGTCATACATACCAACTTAGTAGTTATCAACCATCTCCGCACCGACACAATTTCTCCTCCAACCACCCAAAATGACATCCCCAGCTGCCCTAGGCCGCCTCGCCTCCACAACAGTTCACATTCAAATGATCCCTACTCCCCGCAAACTACGCGACACTCGACAAATCCTAGCCGCGCTCCAAAAATTCGGTGAAGTGACCACATTCCGCAACCTCAAGGTGAGCCTTCCTGCGACAAGAACAAGAACAAAGAACAAGAACCACAAAGCTAACCTTGACACCCACAGTATGATCAATCGAACAGATCACCAAACCAACACCGGCCCGTCATTGCCATCTTCGACTCCCCCGACGCCGCCCAGCGCGCACTCGCTTCCTCCCCCATGATCGTAACGCTCGACTCTCCCTCTACCTCTACATCACAACCAAGCACCAGCACCAGCACAGGCACAGGCACAAGCACAGACACAGGCGCAACCTCCAAATCCCCACCCTCGTCTTCCTTGGAATCAAAAAAGAAATACAAGAACCACGACCCTATATTCGATAATGTCGCCTCCGGCACAATAAAATGCATAATTGAACCCTCGACCCACAACCATGAAACCGCAATGCCGCGCAACAAGTACTTCGCCACGTTTTACCCGAATAAGGAAGATCCTGTCTACAAGGATATGAATAGTCCCCAGACAGGGGTGCCGCTGCACGCGCTGGGGGATGTGTTGCAGAGTAGGAAGCCCAAGCTGACTTTACTTACGCATGCGAAGGCTGCTGGGGTCAGACGGGCGCTTGGGGGTGAGAGTATAATGGCTATGTGGAGGGAAGCGAATGACCCTAAAAGGGCTGCTAAGGTCAAATATGAGAGAGGCCCATAAGATTTGAGGGGTTTATCTCTCCTTTTTCTCTAGGGGGAACGAGGGCTGCTTGATTGCGCCCTTTGTTCTTGGGGCTCGTGGTTCGGAGGACCGCTGCTGGTAGGGCCTGGTCTGAGATGGTCGTGCAGCTGCATTCATTACTTTCTCTGGGGTCTATGCGTCTATAACGAGAGAGAATTGGACGCAAAGAGTCCTCTTTAGTAATGTACAATATTATTGTCACAAGGGCAAAAAAAATTCATGTATATAAGCCATGTATATATAAGCTGAAGAGATAATTCAAGACATCTGCAGAAAACTATTCATTTAAGCAAGTACCAATAGTTCTGCACCTTCAAGTTCGTTCCGTCGGCCACACTACGGAGTATATTAAGATCTTGAAATGGGCATAGTAGGGCCTAGTAGGTTCGTTTATTGTTAGGCTTTCTCTGCTCTACTCGAGCTGCACAGTCAATCAGATAAACGTTACAACGGGCAAACTTCAGACCCGCACATAAGCTAGTTTATAACGTTAGCACTTATATATCATGATTAAAGGGCGGAAATTGGGGGGAAACATACAAGCATCAATCTGAGAGACCTGCGGCAGCGCCAAGCGCACCTTATTGCGGTAGACAGCGGGTCCATTCAACTGCAAAGGATTGCCCTCAAAGTAGACAGTCTCCAGCTTCTCTTTATCCTTCAACTCACGCTCAACTTCTTCAAAGCTCGCGAGCTTGTTATTAGATCCCCACAGCTCTTCAAGATTCTTCAGTGTAGACAAGTGCTCCAGATGAGTGACCTGGTTATTGGAGAAGTCCAAGACACGTAGAGTAGTGTTTGACTCCAGACCGGAAAGATCTGTGATAGCGTTGTGAGAAAGGTAGATCTCTTCGAGATTAGGGAGAGCGGACAAGCCGGTAATGCTGGTGAGGCGGTTTGATTGGATAGAGATAATGCGGAGGTTGGACAGGCTGTCGAGGTTTTTCATCTCGGTGATTTTGTTCTTTCCCAGCCAAAGTTGTTCAAGCGCAGAGAGGGTTTCGAGGTTTTCAATTTCCTATACAAGTCAGCCGAATGCTCCATGGTTCCATGTTTTGAGGAACTCTCATAGGATCCCCCTGCGAAATTCATGAATAAATAAACTCACTCTAATCCGGTTTGCGCCCAGCTCCAGATTCCGCAAGAGAGTCAAACCCTCTAACCCTTCGATCTGTGAGATCTTATTCTGCACAAAGAACAGTTCAGTCAGCTTAACAAGATGAGCAACATTCTTAATGTGCTTAAGCTTGTTAAAACTGAAATCCAAGCTAGTCAAGTTGTGAAACTCATCCAGGCCCTTGAGGTGGCCGATAAGGTTGTCATAAAGATCAAGTTCGGTCAAAGTAGCGGCAACATTGGAAGGGAAGTCGACGCGGGATATTTGGTTTTGGCGCAGGCATAGTCTCTAGTAATCCCTCCGTATTAGCCAACTGCCGTGAATGAAGGCGAGCGGGTTTGCAGCACCGGCCCGTCCGCGCGAAGCGTTATTCGCCGCGACATTTAGTCCGGGCCTAAGGTATGTGTGCAGATTGTGGAAGGATAGGAGGATGAGTTTACCTGGAGCTTGTTAAACCGTTCCAAGTGCAGCGCGGAAAGTGACGATATACGACAGTGGACAAGATCGATATCCTGGCAGAAGAACGAACGCGTTAGCACCCAAGTCAAAGGAGACGGCTGAACTCCAACTGAAATCGTACCTCGATATCAACGTCCTCGCCTTCCAGTAGATCTGCAGGTTATTAGCCCGCCAGCTCGACGCTTCATCTCAAAGCTGATTCCGTACCTTCATCGGCATCAATCTTGTCCACTGGTGGGGCCTCGGGATCGGAGTAATCTGAATCCTCCAACGCCTCAGGGTTCGTTATGACAGCCTTGGGCTCCATTCGCATCTTGCCGTCCCAGCCTTCTTGATTCTTCATGATGGATGTGTTGTGAGAGGAAGGTGTAGAGAAGATGGAAGTTGCGGGCGGTGGAAGATTGCGATTATGATTGCGGGGAGCTTTTTTTATGGCTCGTGGGTCGTGAGGGGTGCTGCTGTGGGTGACCGAATAAGATTAAGCCACAGATTTTGGAAATTGAAGAAGAAAAAGTGGTGAATGTAATTGAATCTAGAAAATTCGGCTTGGAAGCTCTTATGGCTCATTTGCTGGTAATTTGGTTGCTGACTATAGCCTTGATCATCCTCGCAGGTTCCTAATGCGGCGACGATTTAATGCAAGTCATGCGACGCGACTCGGAGTGCGGTGGATCAAAAAGATCATGAGTCAAATGTAAGCGTGTCCAATTCTTACAATACTAGTATGACCAAAAAATGGTTAAAGCATACTAGTAGTAGTCGAGAACAATACTCTATGTGGATTATGAAGTCACATACTAATTCTTCAAAAAGGGATTATGAATATCACAATACGCTTCGCTATTTGTTATTCCTGTGAAACGTGTAGAAGAGTAGTATGTACTGAAATGCCGCGATCGATCAGATAGTCATACATTGCTTGTGGGGGAATCAATCCAACAATGAAACTCGAGCTTGGCACGTTGTGGCACGATCAAGGGACGCATTAATAGCCCGGGTGTGCCTCCACAGTGCCATGGTGATCTAGAAATAATCCAAGACTCAACATTCACTCCGTGGCGATGACTCGACCCGGCCGACAGGATAGCGAGGCGCAATAAAGCAAGAAACAAATAACGCATAGGGGGTTACAGCGGCAACATGAGAGCCAACAGACGCCTGCAGAATGCATCGGAGAATGCGGACTAAGGATGGAATGACGATAGGGAGATCGGAAAAATCGGGGCATGACAGGGAATAATCGACAGGGCTAGGAAACGAGGCTCGCTCGGAGCAAGATCAGATAAGGTCACAATGCCGAAGGGAAAGGAAGGCCTAAGTTAAAAGAAGAAGAAAAAAGATGATGAATGCCGGATGTTGAGAAAAAACTGGACTTTCCAGAACCGTAGAAACGACAAATTCATCGGATGGACCATGGCATGGTAGGGAACCAGTTCCCATCTTGAGTCCATGGTCGCGTCGAGAAGCGAAGTGACAATGTAGTGGAACAGGGAACTAGGGGTAAATGCGAAGAGATAGAGGAAAATGCTGGGAAGTAAAGGCTTTTCTCGCAACAGTGTAAAAAAAAACATAGGGAACGACGCGCTCAAAGGGGAATCTCGGGCGTTACAAAAATCTCCGGACAAGACATTCACAGGGCGATGTCCAGGACCATGGTGACATCTTGGACTTGAGTCCCAGCAAGATCCTCGAGAACGGGGATAAGGTCAAGTAGTTCATTGTCATGTGCGTCAGAGAACCAGCTGCTGATGGGTATCGCGTGTTGAGGGTGGAAGATATACGAAGTAGGGGAATTGTCAATGATGATCGTTTCACGGAGGTCACGTCCAACTTGAGAAAGGTCCTATGATTGTTATGAGCTGGCTGTGTTTGAAGACTTTGGCTGAAGGGTTAAAGAGAAGACTAACCTTGACGTAGTTTCCTTGATGATTGTAACAACTCTCTCGGAACAACCGATGGTGAACCACGTTGTGTATATCAAGCTGGTCCAGCAACGGATCACCATACTGCACATTGGATTAGTGTTTATCCCGAGTCACAGAACAAGCAAAAAGAGAATGAACTCACCTTGGAAACGGATGCTGTAAACACCACGACCTCATACAACTCACCCACTCGTTTCATAAATTGATCCACACCGGGTCGCTTGATGACATAGATATTGTGATACTGACCCTCGATCTCGACTGGAATAGTGAAATCGGCACGTTCAAGAACCTGGATCCAAGGCAATGAGTAAGTTGCGGGCCAAATGGGACTGGGGGCGAGGGGGTCATACTTTAAAACTACTGTGAACCAAAGTTTCATCAAGATCCAAGACAAGACATTTTCGACCCTGCAGGTGTTGAGGAATCGACGGGAGCAACCACTGCTGACCCGCAGGAGGCGCTGGCGGAGGCGGGGCGAAAACCAATGTGCCGCTGGTGTTCGAGGTATCTTCGGCGGTAACGTCCTCTTCGTGATCACCGTCAATTTCGCCATTCACAGGTTGCTTGGAGATGGTATCAAGAACCGGGGGTTCTTCCTCCTCTGGCGTTTTGACCTCCTCAGATGGTGGGGCATCGGGCTTCAATTCGGGCGCAATACCATTAGCCATGATGGGTTTGGTAGATGTATGTTTCTCTGCTTCTTTTCCAGTTTCGGTGACTTCTGGCTGATTCGCTAAGGCGGAAGTTCCTTCACCTGGCGCGTCAGGTGGGGGTTGGGCGGTAGACCCTTCTTCTTGCTTGGGTTGGTCGCTAACGGTCAAATCTGATTTCTCGTTATCAAAGTAGGCCGGGTCTCTCGACTCTGCGGCGCTTGAATCACCCGTTCGGGCTTCGGCTTTGTCGGGGGTCGGGAGGCGATTGGGAGCGGGCGCTTGTTTGGTGGATTTCTTTGCGGGAACCGCCTCATCGTCGCCATCCACACCAGGGGAGGAACAGCAGCTGAGGAAAGCCAGGAACTTGCTCTTCTTCTGGGATCGAGGAGGGCCATTCATCTCTGGGGTAGTCGGAGTGGCCGAATCTGTGGATTTCTCCACATTGGCCGCCTCCTGTGTCGCCCGTCGTGACCGTCTGCTACTTGCCCGACTACGATCACGGTGCACTTTGTTGAGAATACTAACTTTAGAACTTCGGCGAGTTGAGGTCTCCTGGGCAGTTTCCTCGGCCTTCTCCGTTGATTGTTTGTCGGCTTTCGAAGAGCGGCGCGACGGAATTGGGATCAACAGACTACGCTTCTTAGGCGCGTCAGTGCCTTCGGCATCGGGTTGATTGGAGGTAGCTGCAACAGATGAAGAGGCTTGCTGAGTAGAAGCGTCCGGAATGGACTGCTGGGGTTCAGCGGCCTCGGAGACCTTCTGATCGGGGGTCGATTCCGGACCTGGAAGCAATACAAACATCAGCAACGGGCGGGATTTCCAACAGAAGGCGCATTCAAATGAATGCGACTCAGGAACTTACCAGAGGCCTCCAAATTCCCCGAGGGATCCATAGGCGCTGTGCCCGCAGACTCGAGAGCTTGAGAAGAGGGATCTTGCCCCGTGCTTGCTCCACGCATCGGGAGTTTAGCTTTGGGGGACGAGGGTCACCGAGACCCTAGAGAGCACAAAAAAGGAGAAGACGAGCTTTATCGAGAATACCGAGTGGAGAGCTCCTCCAACAGTGCAGAGAGCGCGGCAACTGAGAAAGATGTCAACACGCCTCCTGGATCAGCAAGCGCCTAGGGCCCTTTCGCTTTTGGGGGGAAGGAAGCTCAGGTTCGCACGTACCGCCTTTGGCCCCCAAGTTGAGCCAACCACGTTCAGGGACTGCGCCAAGGCTGACGGATCCCCAGCCCACAGAATACAGAATACAGAATACAATATGGGCAAAATAAGAGTCACAGAGATGAAGATTGTGCCTTCAATTTTGAGACTTCCCAACTTATCACCGGCTTTGAAAAGAAGAGGCACATTGACTTGAACAAACGTGAGAAACTCGAGAAAGAGGAGGTCCGTCACGTGATGTGGACTCGATCTCTTGTTTTTTTTTTTCTTCCTTTTTTCCCTTTTTTCCCTATTCTGTTTTTCTGTTTTTCTTTGCTTTCCCCGACTAAGCACACTACTAAAGCCCTCGGCGGCTACACGACCAATTCTCGACTATGTTGGGTTTAGTGTTGGTGTGGATCCCTCTTAATGCTGGTTGCCCACTTGACTGGCATGACTCCAGCTCCATAGTACGGAGCACGGATGGATCAATAACTAGTGTAAAAAGGCCTGGGCCAAAACAAGAACTGCAGAAGTTAACTTGTCTCTAACTGATGTTGATCTACTTCCTAGGGTGATCAAATCCAAGTAAACCAGTAATTAATCGTGCCCCCCTTTTTCCTGGGTTTTTTTCCCTTTTTTTTTTTTTCTTTGCAAATTAACTAAAGAATAATCCACTGGAGAAAGGGGATGGGAAATGAGTGCTTATTGGCGGGAAATTGGCATGCAAGAGCCAATCCTGTGATAAGTGAATTAACGATGTGATAGTGAATACATGGGAAATAATCATGCACGGGTAAAAATAGATTTGGATACTTGTTGATACTTTGTTTTCTAATTGTAAAATAGCAAATCTCCCATGATTCCGGTATTTCCGAAGTACCCCCGGTCAAGAGCTTTCCCCATACGCTCATGCTCATCTCCACAAGGTTTTGTTCTACTGCATAAAAAGCAACCCTTGAAGACCCGGCGCTAGACTTTGACCACGTTATCAATACGTAGACGATGAACATGTAAAGTACATATGTGAAAAAGACTAACAGGGATTTTTGAGTTGTTAAAGCATTTAGAGATTTGGACTGGTAAACTCCTACTACTGTAGTATTTCCTAATGGATTTACTTCGAATATTTTTTTCCTTAAAAAAAAAACGCAACTTAATATCAAAAATATGAGACAAAAAACAAAAACAAATAACAAATAACAAATAACAAATAACAAATAACAAATAACAAATAACAAATAACAAATAACAAATAACAAATAACAAATAACAAATAACAAATAACAAATAACAAATAACAAATAACAAATAACAAATAACAAATAACAAATAACAAATAACAAATAACAAATAACAAATAACAAATAACAAGTACTAGTTACTAGTTAGTAACTATAGGTACGATGTATTACAAAGTATTAGCAACATCCAAGGTTGAGAGTACAGTACAAATCAATCGTAACCGACGCGGCTCAACTCACCGCGTAATTTTCTGCCCACCCCCGATCTCTTTTCCTCCTCTCCGCCTCAACTTCGTTTATCTCCACGTGACTACCTTATCACCACGTGATCATCTCCATCGAATCGGACATCCATCAGCTCGAAGGCGCTTACTACTTTACTGGCAAGTTCAATATTTTCAAAAACGAGATACCTTATAGTCTGACTTAAATATAATCGTATAGGGGGCTTTTTGGCTCATCATCTCAAGTATTGGGGCTGGAAGCCAGCCCCATAGCTTGTGGTCTAAAGTTACTCCTGTCTAGCTATCTCAACATGTCGAGCGATGACAGTTTAGTTGTCTTGCCTGTTAATGCGGATCTGACTGACGGGAAAAGCGATACTTGGCCATCGCCGACCCATACTCACGACTGGGCTCAGGCCGACGATGCACGATGGTTGGGCAGTCTTGGTGATATGTGGGTCGAGAAGACCGGGGCTAAAGAGACAGGTAAACCGCTTCTGCACCCCATTTCCATGTTCTGTTTTGTCCTTTTTTTTTCGAAGAAAAGAAGAGAATCTGCAAGCCTTGCTTCGAATTCTGAAGCTCATACCCATCTATCGGGCCCTGGCTATTGATCTCTTACCCACCCTTTGTGTCATGTTGCGGATGCTTGCGCCAGAACTTGGCGATCCCATCTTTCTCCCAATAATTTTTTCAACATACTGACTGGTCTTGTTCAGATGTCAAATACAAACTGGATCAACTGCCCGGGGGATATGCAGTCTTTGATAGAGCGCGAGGGAATAACAGGGAGATTGTGAGTCTCTCTATCTTTCTATATTTGGTTGTGCATCATCTAACCCTCTTTCGCAGCGGGACGTCTTCTTGTATGGACACCCAAGTGGCCACTACTACCAATCCCGCAAGGCCTTTTTCCCGCATTTCTGGTGGCTGATGACCGGAAAAAGAGGCTCCTGTGAATGTGTTCCTTGCCAAGGGTATACAGGGGGGCGTAAGGTTCGGAAGCGTAAGTCAAAAACCACACTATGGGTCATATTGATTTCTGACGCTCTGTAGGCCGTACGAAGGCTGAAATGCAAGCTGCAAGGGCCGCGGAATCACAGCAAGCAGGCCCGAGTAAAAGGCCGAGGGCAGGCGCAGCAAAGAAAATCGCAGCGACGGCAACTCCAGTGACAAGCATGCTGCAAACTACGGAAACAGATTATCCCGGCGACAGTCAAGGCCCCGATTACTGGAAGGTCCATATTGCCCAGATGAAGGAGCGCGGTCAGTCTGACGATAAAATCAAGCACCTACTCAACATGGACTGGGTGTTGACCAATGAACTCCTGGCCGATCATTTCGTTCAACTATCGCTTCAGGCAGCGTTCATTCCACGTCGAGGGGAGCTGGTTCTCTGGGCCTACGAAATTGACGGCAAACTTGAGTGGAATGCTGAAAAGAAGGCTTTCCTGATTCGCAAAGATAACAATAAATGGATCGCTCCACAATGGCGTGCCGGTGTCGTCACCCAAACCCCGACGGAGGAAACCACCTTCTTGGACATTGTTACTGAGACCTCAAAGACCTCCCAACTTGTGTCCTATTGGGGATTCCGCGTCGAGACTCTCCCGGACCCTCTCAACGATGAAGACAAGTCATTCTCGTCGCAATACAACTACGTTCCATTGAAATGCATCAAACCGTTCAACTCATGGGAGAAGTTTCTCCACGGAATCTCGCGCGATGATCTCCATCCTTCCATCGAACATGCCATGACAGTCATGGCGTCATGGAGTCTACTCTCTCATCACCGCTTCAGTGGGACATGGCCCAACCCCGAGATTCACAGTCGAGGCATTTTCATCGGATCGGAGCTCGTCACGGTCAGAGATACCGTCCGCCTGAAGCCATTTGGACTGCAAAAGCACGAAATGGAAGAGGGCGGCAACGTTTTGCACCCTGAGGTCGACCCCGTGGACGTGCTAGTCGTCGAAGGTATCTGGCTCAGTCTCAAAAACCCCTGCGAAGACTTCAAAGACCCAGCCCTTGCCGAGAAATGCACCCCTTTTATCTCGGGCAAAGTGTACACGCGCGATCCTAACCGTCTCAGCCGCGATCTCCCCTTTGCAAAAGACCCGCTTCAGAAGATGTCATACGACGACACGCTCGGCGCGTTCCGTCAGGTCGGAATGAGCAGCTACGGCGACTGGTATCGTGTTGCTGGTGGACGTTCTTGTATTGTTTCGCCCTCATTGATCTTGGGTCGGTGCTACGAGCCTGAAGCTTTGATGTTGCATTTCAATACCTCACGACTGGACTACGATCTTCACGGAGTTCTGAGTGGACGTCAGTATTCCGGCGAAATCGATGTCCGGATTCCAGAGGGCTCAAAATGGTTCTGGGGTGATAATCGTGTTGAGACTCTAGGCTTAGTCAAGGTTAATGGCGTTGATGTCGGAGTGGGAGCGGAGCAGCGTACGGACCCCGAACGATGGCTCGCAATCATGAAAATTCTCCGTTTCCCTTATGCCGACAAGGAGATCAAAAGGGCCCAGCTACCACGGACTCGTGGGCGGCCTCCAAAGTCCAAGTTCACGGAGATGCGGAAGACAAGCGAACTTGTCAGGACGGGACTGGGTGTCTCGGCTGGCTCTTCTACTGAAGAAGTCATCGGTAAGTATGAGAGCGAATCTGAGGCGGGTCTCTCAGAGCGAGAACTCACAGCTCCTGTTTTGTTCCGTGGGGGTACGGAAGAAAGTGAGGGCGGCGACTATCATCCTCGCAAAGGATGAGCTTGAAGATCGGGTTGAAAGGAAATATCGATGTTAAGGCAAATATTGATATGGAAATATTGATATGATATCCGGAAAGATCCCACGATTAGGGCTCAACATCAGGGTCTATCTTATTAGGAAACGATTAACGACCCCAATGCGCAAGAATAATTCAATCAAAGAATGCAACTCCCCAAAGAGACTTTCAGTAGCTTCCATTTTCATTCCTTCCGAGGTTGATACCTGGTCAACTGGTATCTAGTGGCCTTGTCGGGCTTAGCCGAATTGTTCCAATGTTGCAATCTTATTATAATGTCATTACATCACCAATGGACCTCTCGACAACAGAAGAACGGTTAGATGGCGTTTTTCACACTACCCCGAAAGATCTAGTCGGCGATCTCAAATTGATTTTTGGTAATTGTCGACAGTACAATGACGCACAAAGCAGAAGAATAGCGTTATTAGTAATGGCTCTTGATTCTTGAAGATTTATTGGCTGACGTTTATTGCCTACTAAGCTGGGGGACGGGAGGCATGAGCCGCATTTCTTAAATTTTGTCAACTGACTTGAGCCTCAAGAGACCTTGAAGCTTGGCAGGGAGAAATCCAGGCCTATGTGCCATTAATTGATTCGATGTTGGCCCTTTCTCGGAAATAATCAATTACACGCTACAGTGCAAAGACATCAGACCAATGATGTAGGTAATTTTCAGAAAGCCACGTTATGTATTTATCCCTGTATCGCCACATTGAATACGTGCATGGTGGTCCGATCCTCGTCACCACCCTTACGAGTCGCGAGTCCAACCGTCCACGGCGAATCCAGTGTAGTTACCACTTGTGTACTAGTTTTCAGTATGCTTGGTATCAATTCGTGAGAAAGATAGACGCCATCACCTAAAATGGATATAATATTACGGCCGATCATCTCGTCACGGTAAAGAAAACAAGGGAAATTGGGTATTTCAGAAACTTCGTGTTCACCATGGCCCATTATGGTTAAAACCCCTCCGCCATGTGAGCATGACCACCCGGCCGGCCACCCTCGGAGGGGGAGGGGCGAAGAGTGTTTAACCGTGGAGCGTTCTGGAAACACGGACATGAATGATAACTTTTGGAGTCTGTGCGCCATGGCCCACCATTTCAACTTGTGCCATTTGAAAATGTTAGCATCCATCCCGCGCGCCATTATCGGCACACCGCAAGTTACAACTTACAACTTTTGTACAAGTATACACTGCCCAGGTGGATTTACTTGCAATGTTACTACAGTAGAACATTTATAAGTCTGCATCCCCTCCTCGGATATTCTGTGTTCTTCCATGTTTATTTTGTGATTCGAAAGCTATTGGAGACGGCTTTTTCTATATACAATATGAATCGGCTTCCCCTAGACAACTCTGCGTCTGAGCTTGAGTATTGGACTCATGTCTTTGAATCGGACAGGCCCCAGTCACTCCATAGTAGCGCTAGCACTTCGGAAGCGCTCGAGCCTCATTCAACAATTTCTAGATATTTATTGATAGATCCACCAACTCCCCTAGTTCACTTGCCACAGGAACGTTTTTCAACCAAGATGTCACTGCAATCTTCCGATCCACTCATCTCCAATCCATTCCGTACCCACCACGTCTACAATGATCCTACAGAACCCTTCCTATCTACTATGCGCAATGGATACCAGTCCAATACGATGTTTGATAACCTGGCCCCACCGCGCTCTAACCATACGTCTACTCTCCCGCCGCCACATAACGGTGTTCAGTCATGGACTACCAGTACTCTAGCTGGAGATCGGCCCTCGGGCACAACCATACATGACCGGCAACACAACAATAGGTAAGCCCTCCATTTCATATTTCAACACGCATCGCCTGTCACATCTGCAAGCTCTATGTTCTATACTTATGTACTAAGTATAAACATTAATTTATGTCCATCTATATATATGTACACGTATATCATGTATATAACTGATTTCTATTTCTATATAGAGAAAGCACCACTACTTTCATCTGCAAATGGGACAACTGCCGCAAACCGTCATTCCAATCAAAGGGAAGCTTGATGCGCCACATCGACACACAACATGTCGCTCCACGTTCGTTTAAATGTTCGGAGGAGTCGTGCAACAGGTTCTTCGGTCGCAAGGATAATATGGAGGAGCATGTACGTCGGGTTCATTGGGTTCGAGCCTGAGATCTACTTCATATGCGAACGTGAAATTTATGTCAATACTGCCCAGGTGCATGCGTTCCAATCTCCCATTTTCCCGATGAGACTGTTTATTTAGGTTCCCGGCGTTGATTTCATCAATACCTAGTATATTTCTCGCCTCCAGGACTCCATTTATCTGTATATTCAAATGTTTGATCTATCACAGCACTCGAGGTGCCTAGACAAAATACAAATAATAGCAACACAAAACCTAACTCCTGAAAATTACTAGGCAAATGGATCACGTGGTCGACCAGCTGAGCCAATGCCAACTGGCCAAGTTGGCACCTGAATCAGGTACGCGATTCGGGTTTGAACAGTGCACGGTTCTATCATAATCCCCGCCCCGAATAAAAACCTACCTCGCTCCTCCGCTCATATTTGATCTCAAAATGCTCACCAATCCAATGGAAAATATCACGAAATGGATCTACGGGCCTCCCAACTTCCGAGTCCTCCTAATTGGCGAAGGCGGCACTGGAAAAACAACATTTATATCTCAACTACTGCATGGCCATGCCTGGGAAACATTCCCTACCATGGGACACGATCTTTACCCCATAACTTATAACCGACGCACTTTCTCATTTTGGGATACTGGAAGTCTGTCTGCCCTTATTCCAAGATGCTCGATTCAAATGTTTCAATAGCTTTGAATTCTTGCGCTAACCACATCTACGTAGTGGGCTGCTTTCGAGACCCTAAATGGGTTCAATACCTTCATAGCCCAGATACATCTGTTTTGTTCTTCCATGACACTACATCTGGAGAGGAATTTTTGCCCAATAATCTTGAATTGCTCTCTCGCGTTGGTCGAATCATGCGAGACGTGGGGTATCGAAGTATTTGGATTGTCTTGAATAAGCGAGACTGTGCGCCTGCGCAAGAAATTGAGTATTTACGGCAGATTTACTACCAGAAATTAATAGAGATATTCGATACTCCCTTCGATTGCAAGGTGATTGATTATCCCGTGAGTACCAAAACTGGAGAGGGGGTTCAGCGCATCAAAGATGACCTATCTACCTTGATGACCGGAGAAGAAAAGAAAACGCGGCAAAGAGCGCAGAACCACTGCACTACGCACATGCAGCCGGCCCAGAAGGCAAAGATCGAGCACAAAGATACAGATCTCAGGGCTCAAATCAAGAAAGAAGGCGCTGAGGATACGATGGTTCTTTTGCATTTTTGGCAATCATTTCTCAACGCTGATTTGCTGGAGTGGAATCATCGTAGTCACCTCAAGGCAGGTTACATTGTTGTCTTGAAATCTTTGAAAAATGGCGACAATGTTTTCTATATGGCGGACGATTTCCTGTGTCATCTAAAACGATTAAAGATGGCGAAGCCAGAGAATTTTCGAAATACAGAACACCGGTATGGAGCTCATCTGGAATATGATATCCTGCAACGACCTAAAGCATACTAACGAGGACTTTCAAAGAACGATGACAATATTCTGGCTCACACAACTACAATATGCTATCATCCAATTCAAGTCTCACCAAAATACATCCGAATTCCCATCCTGGACTGACTTCCAAGAAGTTCTCCTCCACACGCCATCCCTCATCAACACTCGCCTCTGGTCAGTATACTACACCAAGGAGCACATGTTCAGCACAAAAGCCCGGGAATCATGGTCCCTGCCAGATCTACAGCCTCTTCCGGGATTATTGGATTCAAACTACGATGCATTTTCGGCGCAAGGAAAAGATCCCGACCGACTTCTTCGATATGCCTTTGCTGTGATTCAGGATACTGTCAAATCCGGTTCTCGCCGCGGCCAAGTCGTTAAACAGGCACTCGACTCGCTACAGGCTACTACAATACGGCTGCGTAAGAAAAATACTTCCATGCCTCCATATTCTGAAACCCAAGCCTATTTCTGGATTCAAATTGTCCATGCAGCCATACAGTCATTCAATACCGCTCCAGACAAATCGATGAACAGGTCGATCCTCGATATCCCTGTATCGAGGCTGAGTTCAGCTAGCTTCAACGCTCTCTTTGATCTGAACTCAGGTACCTGGAAGCAGTATTACTCCGAGAAAGTATGGAATAGCATCGCGGCGCGCATGGCATTTATTCCTCCGGATCTAAAACCATTACCTAACGTTATCATCTCATCATCTGCATCTCAACAGAACATTGCGCTTGTCAAACAGATGGAAACCTCTATTTTCCAGCGTGGACCTGAGTCTCCATCTGCAGAATATCTTTCTTTTCGCGCAATCACTATTATCCAAGAAGCTGTCGCGTTGAATTCACCAGTGACTGATTCCCCAGTCATCTTGACCCACACTCACATGTTACTCTACTTATACAAAAAGCTTTATGTTGAGTCTCAAGATGAGACGTCAAGGAAGGCTGCTTTGGAGGAAGCGTGGAGCATATCGGGCCCTCCAGTGAGCTCTGTCACCCACAAAACATTTTGGATCCAGGTGTTGGTGGCCGCCGTGACTCGTGAGAATCGTGAACAAACAATTGATGATTGCCCTCCCGTGGGAGCAGCTATGTGCTTTGAAAGCTTCATCCGGAGAAATTCATTTCTAGCTTATGAGGCGCTGTGGAGTGTATACTATTCTCCAGAAATATGGTACAGCGAGGAGGCTGCTGAGATGTTTATTGCACCCGACAGAAGGAAAATCGCTGGGTCTCTGGCTCCCGGCTCAATGGAGAAGTTGTTTGAATGATCAGCGGTACCTACCATGGTAGGTCAAGGAATTTGTTGGTAGACCTGGTAGTATCAACACATGCTATGCATCAGCTAAGCTCACTATAATTCTAGTAATTCTTCTGTACAACCGCCCTCGCAAACTCCGCAAAGGTCAACCCAGCCTCAACCTCCTCCCCCAAATTCGGCTGCGTAAACACCGCCAACGTGTTCCTCGCAATCCGCCCATCCGCACACTTCGCCCCCTTTACAAAATGCGGCACAGCCCTGAACTTCCCCCTAGTAATCAACTGAAGCGCCTCACCAGTCTGGAACGCAAGACAATCCTTGGGGATATTAACTTTGACGACCTCTCCCGCCCGGGAACGAATATACAATCCCGCAGACGGGTCCGGGGAGGCCGTAAGCTCAGGGAGAGGAGAAGCCGAAGAATCCAGAGTCGGAGGCGTAGCAGCTTCATCCAGGAACATAGCGGACGTAAGACCCGTCAGACAGCCATGATCGATATGAGTCGCGCACCAATCGTCATCGTCCTTCTCGGTCTCTTTGCCAGGAGCATCTTCCACGGCCGCGGGGAAATAATGCAAAAGTCTCGCTTTGGTGGTTAGACTCGTTTCGACAACACGCTGCAGATAGCCCGGTTTGTAATCTTCGATGTTCGCCTCGGCGTACCGATCACATGCGCGCGCGACTAGTCCCGCGGTCTGGATGATCAGTGAGCAGAGACTCTCGATGCTAGGTCTGAAGGTTGGCAGACGCTCTGGTGAGGGCCAGATATTGGGTGCCGTGTACTGCGGTAGATCGGGGAATCCATCTGCGGGGGCGCTGTCTAGCTTGGAGTCTTGGTAGAAGGCGCAGTTGACGTAGTAGGAGCCCTTGAGCGTATCAAAGTGACCTGACTTAAGAGTTTCCTTGCCACAGGACCAGCCTACCAGGTACTTGGATTCGGGGCTTTCGAGGGATTCTGGGAGTTGTTAGTTATGGTGGTTTTCTTATTCTTGAATCCTAAGTTTGGGCTTTGGGAGTTGCCATTGGATGGGCTGTGCGACGTACCAAGCTCATTGGGCGGGAGGGCTGCCAGGTAAGATGCGCTTGAGAGAACTTGGGCGCGTAGCTTAATGAAGCTCTCGGGCAGGTCTTTCACAACTACAATTCCCAAGGACGATGGGCCGAAGGCTTCGGTAAGGGTGTCGAAGGAGACAGTGCCTGGGTTCAATTAGCCGCTTTTTACACCATAGTAGCTTTCAAGAGAGCAATACTCACCATTTTCGAGATCTTTCAGGCTTACGGTAACCGCTTGGGCTACAGGGGCCTGGTTAACAGCCATGTTTGTTGAAGTAACGAAGAAGTGCCGTGTTTTTCCCCGCCTTGAGACTCGGGAGTGGCCGATAAGCTGCGGCTAATGACGGCTTTGATAGAGCGGGTGATTTTTTAGTACATTGGCACTAAAATGTTAGCGAGGAACTAATCGATAGGGCATAAGAAAATGAATCATGTAGTAAGTAAAAGCAGAGAGTGGATGTTGATACATGAATTACTAGGTTCTATCGTACAGTAGACAAATGCTATGCTATGCTATGCTTGGTTGAGGTACAGTTATGCCTCACTTGAACCAGGCCGTCTGGTAACGGTCCTCAAATTTCCAAAAGCCAACACATCACTAATGCGCTTCGCACCTGTGAAAAGCATCACCAGGCGATCAATGCCACATCCCCATCCACCAGTCGCAGGAAGTCCCCACTCCAACGCCTCAAGATAACTCTCATCAATCTCGCCAGGCTCACCAGCCGCATGACTGAACCGCAATTGGTCCTCGAACTTGCGGCGCTGCTCGAAAGGCGAGTTTTCCTCTTCGTAGGTATTGATCAACTCCTTGCCCTGGATGAATAGTTCACCACGCGCAGCTACACATTGGCCAGTTGTGGGGTGTGTGAAAGATTTTGAGAGCGGAGAGAGACATTCGGGAGGGTTTATGATGAAGGTTGGATCGACGCACTGGGGTTCGACGTAAATGCTGCAGAGTTCGTCAAGGAGGCGGGGGAGGGTTGCATTTTCAGGGAGGGGGAGAGAAAGAGTTTGGAAGATGTTGCGGATTTGATCGAGGGCATCGGGGGAGTTGAGGTCGGGAAGTTTCTGGTTGATGGCATCTTCGATACCGGTTATGAAGTCGATACGCTTGAATGGTGCGGTGAAGTTGACTTGGGTGGGTGGGAGAGTAGTTTTTTGGGTTTGGATATGAGTGGCCATGCCGGACAGTAGGTCTTCGGTGGTGCGCATCAAGTCTTCTAGGTTGGCGTATGCTTGGTAGAACTCGCAGGTTGTGAACTCGGGATTATGGGTTTTGTCAATTCCTGATTTTGTCAGTTCTGGTTTACTTGCTTCACGATTCACCTGGGCAAGGGCTGGACATACCTTCGTTACGGAATGACGGTCCGATCTCGAACACTCGGTCAAACCCACCCACCACGAGCCGCTTCAGCCATAATTCTGGTGCAATACGCAGCGAAAGCTCGCGCTCTGGGAACTCAGTGCCGTGGGTGATGAATGGGCGGGCAATAGCACCACCAGCCACAGCTCCAATGATAGGTGTGCTGACTTCCATAAAGGAACGATCAACGAAGAATTGACGAAGATATTGAGTCAGAACGGATCTAGTTCGAATGATATCCGCCGCCGTCGGATCAGCCAGGAATTGGACATGGCGTGGGTATGGTGAGATTTCATGCGAGCTATCATGAACGGGAACGTCATGCAGACATGGTGCAAGCAGCTGAGGTAGCTGTGTTGCATTGATAGTAAGCTCGCCACGACCAGTGCGATGCGGATTACCAGTTACGGCTGCGAGGAGAACGGCAGTTAGTGGGCAAAATTCTACTATAAGCCGGGCGCAGGTTCAGGCAGAGGAAGGAACATACTAAATGCATCACCACGGCGAAGCAGTCGATACAGCTTTTTAAACTCAGTAGGTTCGATGCCCTCGAGCTGGCGTTTGTTGCACATGACTTGGATTTTATGGCCATCTTGAATGATATCGAAAAAAATCAATTTGCTCCCTGCGAGCCTGTAGGTACGTATTCTACCTAATCTAATCTAAGTACAAGGACAACTTGAAGGCATTAAGCCAAGAACAACAGGCGTAACCTACCAGAGATAACGACCGTGTCTTCTACAGAATCATTGTTGGCTAACCCGTCGTACCGGGAACGGAACTCCTTGCAGCTTAGAGTGCGGCTGTCCACCGCGAGACGGGGATATGGGTCTGCACAAGCAGACTTGATCTCCTGTACTCGTTCCTGAAAAGCTTTTTCGGGAGAAGAAGCAGAGCTACCATTCCGGGTAGGCTGTTGTGTTAGTCGGGCCCGGATGAGGGGCTGAATACGGGATTGTCGGAGGTGACCTGCACTTGAAGGGAGTCAGTTAAGAATTCTCAATGACAATTTCAAAACAAGAAGTAGAAGTAATAATGTTAAATCAGGAAATTGGTACGTGCGTTCATATACTCGTGAGAGTATCAACTGCAGCGGTTCTGAAGCAGAGGGTACAATTCATCATAAAAGATAACGTGGAAAGAAATAAAAAAGAAATCAAGAGTTATTCTTACCTGAAGCTTAGGACATTCAAGCCACGGGACCAAGCCCAAGGGCGAATTGATTGCATTGCGAACAATTCGCAGTTCACATTGCGTGGTTGAGAGAAAAGAAAGAAAGAAGAAAAGAAAAAGTGCGAAGAAACGGGAAAAGTGGAAAAACTCGGGCGGACAAGACAAGGTGGCCCAAGCTTCCAAAGTCGACAACTTCCGGTCCGCATCGACCCTGACTAGTACCAACCATCATCCATTCTATCAAGGTAAAGCCCATATTTATTCTTATTCTGGGAATTGAAGATACTAATCCATTGTGCTTCTTTCAGTCAATCTCTTTTCGTTTCCACTCATATTCACAATGTCTTTCCTTTTCGGCGGTCAGCCCAAGATGTCCTCGGAGATGAAGCTCGCTCAGGCCGAGACCGAAGTCGAGATGATCTCAGACATGTTCAACCGGTGAGAAGCTATCTTCTAATATACGCGTTGGAATAATGTGCTGATGCAGACTGGCTATTAGTTTGAACGAGTCCTGCACCAAGAAGTGTGTCCCCGTCGACTACCGCGAGGGTGACCTCAACAAGGGCGAGTCTGTCTGCCTCGACCGCTGCGTCTCCAAGTTCTTCGACGTCAACATCAAGGTTAGCGAGAAGATGCAGGGCGATGCTGCCCAGAAGCAGCAGGCTTTCGGCATGTAAAGCGTTTATGAGGCTTTGCAACTTGACGCGTTTGAGGAGGAAATAGAGGACAATTTGAATTCCCACTCTGAGAATCAATCATCTAGAGAGCAGGCTGGACACTGCGACAAGTTCCGCTCGCTTATTTGAGGTCGATTTGTTTTTGTTTAGTGATGGGACACGTTAATATCATTATCACATTTGGGTCTGGCGAGGAACGCCGATCTATCTATGTACAATAGCAAAAATGGAAAAACATGAGAATTTCCAAAAGGAAAAGAGAGCAGATTAATATCGTACATGCATGTTCACACATTGGAATTAGTACTATAATGGGTTGGAAACGTCAAAGGAACCTGAAAACCCAAAGGACCGTCGTACCCACGTCATCCAGGAGATACTGTGTTCTTCCTCGCCTTGGAGTAGGGCTTTGACGCGGGTTTCCACGTTGACAATATGCCGCTCAAAGTCGGTCAATCCCTCCTCCATGTCGTCGACTTTGGATTCTAGAACATGGAGCTCATAGTCCAGTTTAGCGCCGAGCAGCTCGACGCGCTTGACACTATCATTCAAATAGGCGGTCTCGTCGGTCAAAAGGTCACTGGATCTTTCTCGTAGGCGTTGATAATCACCAAAACGATCTATGTAGACTGAGTTGAGTTCTTCGTGTTGGTCATAGAGTGTTTTGTTGAGGCTGTCCACGGCGTCAACTTGACGTTCAACCCAAGGGGCAGTGAACTCAGCCAACTCCAATATCCGGGAGCTGAAAATACGAGCATCAGATGCCAAGATATCTTCTTGGGCAATTGCTTCGTCTAAAGTTGCCGAATTATCAACTCTGGGCGGCTCAACTAGCGGCTTGGAGGCGTGGATCACTTCTTCAACGTTACTAAAAGAAAGATGTCGCGGGCATTTCTCGTCGCAGCGTTGGGGCCCGATTTCGCTACTCCGAAGCTCTTCACAGCTCTGAGCACGCCGAAGAGACATCAAGGCTAGGTTTGGCCTTGCATCATCTTGGTCTCCAGGATCACTGGAGGCGACAGTAGACCGCGTTGCAGTGCGTTCTAGATCGGATTCTTCTTCCACCCCGGGGAGGCCCATTGGAATCGGAAGATGGTCTTGTTGCTGCACCTGTGATTCGGTTTCTGTATCTTTCGGTGCAGATTCAATATGAATTTCTGGGGGTTTGACATCAGACATCGATTCCGACCGAGCCAAAGGTTGGCTTTGGTCATCTTCTAGACGAGCTTCTGACTCCTCGTCAATCTTTGAGTCCGATGTAAGCCCAGTCATTGTTTTGGTGATTGAAGGCTCGGTATCACTGTCGATGGACGGACGATAAGCAATATCATGCATCAGTTCTGGGCCGTCTCGAGACTGCTTGTGGTGATGTGATCGCAGTCCAGGCAGGCCCACGGCGTCCTTGAAACGACCCAGGCCAGCCCGAGCATCCGACACCCTTCCACTTACACCTTTCTTCCGGTGATCTTTTTCTTCGCCAACTATAGGATCTGAAGAGTTCCATTGTCGATCGAGAGCAGAGGTTACCCGCTCGGCATGCAAGTCTTCTCCAGAGTGCTTCTTCCGGCTTGTCCAAATATAGCCGCCCTGATCATCTGTGGTGAACATCATGTCCGATGTCGGGGAACGTGTGAATGGGTGATCGTGACCACTCTTTCCCAGTTTCCCCAGCCAAAGCCACTTCGCTCTTGATCCATAACAGCACTGGATAAAGGTATCGATATCCAGGGTTTCAACATCAGCGATTCCGCCTTTCTCGCGTCCGCGAACCATTCCCATAACCATCTCACCACCTTGGCCACTGAGCTCTACCATGGTTGACTTGACAGCATCGGTCCATCCTTCCGCATTGGCAGCCTTGGTGGTAGCACGATGTAGTCGATCCAAGGTCCTTCGGTCTAGCCTCCTTGTTCGGGGCAACTTCTGGGATTTCTGGAATCCGCTAATACCCCGTTTGAGGTTATCGATGTCAAAAGCATCCTTCCCTACAGGAGCTCCATATGTGTGCAGTCGATTCCGAGCACCAAGAAGTGTTCCAAGGAGAGCAGACACCGTAGTTGGTCCCAGGACACCATCGCTTGGTTCAATATTATACAATTCTGACCCAATATCCGCCCACCAATCACTGATGGCTGCTTCGGTCACATCGCACAAGAGACCATCCACATATTCCGGTGCTAGCTTGCCAAAAACCATCAAGGCGATTTGACACTGCTTCACTAGCTCCATTACCGCATTATAAAGACGGACCCGCTCATTGGTTCGGTAGAGCTGATGAAACTTTGCTTCGGTGGCGGGTAATGGATACTGGAGTTTGAGGCCTGCCCGCCCAGCGCAACCCAGCCGTTTCAAGTTCTCGTTCACAATAAAATCCTCTCGGTGTTTTTTCAGATCGCCTCCTGGGATTGGAATGACAGTCAAGGCTGACGGGAAATTGCCCAAGTCTGTGACCATGATAATTCCAAGTGGAGTCTCCTTTTGTCGAGTGTTATTTTTCTTGACGGCATCGAAATACATACGCAGTCGAGGTGACCATGTGGCTTCATTTGTTGGCACACTGAGTACCCCAGCCACAACCGTATGCGACGGGTCACCGGTATAGGTCGCGATAACAAAGGTCGGATGCACGCGAGAGCAGGCCCATTTTTCGACAACATAAATTTCGTAGCCTTGTAGGGTCTCGCGGCGATGGAGGACATCGGTAGAGGAATCTTCTTCAAGGTATCGTAGGGCGACGGGGTCAGTGAAAACCAGTCTCTGGTGACCCTGGGGCATCACTTGGTCGGGACCGTTCGTGTTGGGAGCGGGGTTTCCTTTAAGGCCGTCGGAGGCCTTTGCGGAGTTTCGACGGCTCGGCGTCGGCGCACTGGCTGCGCTGGTCGACATGGCGCGTTTCGGTCAGGGCGAGACACGGCGTCTCGAGAAGAAAGTCCAAGAGAACAGAGAGTGAATATGATGGAGAAGACCATTGATCCACGCCAGCTTCGGCGCCACGCCTCGGCCCAAGTCAGGGAGGCGCCGCCGAGTGTTTGAACTAGAGTAGAATTAAGGAATTACCAAGCAACTGGGTAGCAGGACCAGCACTTGATGCATATTCCCATTCAACAAAAGAAAACAGCAAGAAAAGAAAAAAAGCAGTGGAAAACTTTTGTCGGAGACTACCAGAGTGTAGTAAGTAGACTGAAGATCCTCAAAACGCTGCAGAACTATCGACGTCACTGATTGGGCGGTGAAGATCAATTAGGCATTCATCAAAACCAGGGATTTTAACTCAAGGGACCAGCCGCATCATGGTCAGCATTTCTGCTGCAGGATCCAAGGGCAAGCTTATAGCTGTGGGATACGTGACATTCAATCTACGAGGAGGTGAGGTGGATCTGAATGGGATGACGGATTGAAGACTACAAGAGGGTAACGCGTGTTCACGCTCTACCCTTCTACACGTAGAATAATAATAAATAAGGAGAACGAGGAAAATCTCTTCTCTACAGGCCACCAACATGGGTAGCAAGCAGTAGTGAAAAGAAGACCAGACAGTACTCGAATACTGGACGTTGCAGTTGTGCGAACAGACCAGCGCAGACCCGATGGGTGGCTGCAAGCAAGAACGCTCGATGGATGAACCAAGGAGGTTTGAGGCATCTTGTTTTTTCAAAAATTCCCTTCCGATCCCTAGGGACCAGAAGGAGAGGTCAATTTGGTAGTTTTCAACTAGCAAAAACACGGTCTCGGATGTCTCCTCACTGACGCGTGTAAAACCCGTGCACTAGGATGAAGAAGAAAAGAAAAAAGGAAGGGAAAGGAGGAAGGGAGGGTCAATTATTTATACCCAAAAGTCGAGCACGCTAACGTAAGCGAGAGTGGGTCCTTTGCCTTGTTTGATTGGCGGTGAATTAAATAGTGGGTCTGTATGAGTCATCCCTTGCATTTGTATTCCCAAAGAAGACTAGTGAGTCTTGAAATTCACTATCCCCATTACCACCAAGCACATGCCTGTGTATTATTTCTCCATACTATCATACTGATATTTCACAGTATGTAGTAACACAGAAAGGCAGAAAGTTGATCCTGTAGCAAGCTAAAAACCCAGGGGCTTGTATGACTTTAATACAAACATCATCAGTTGACTCGAGGGGTCACGTGTCTATGGCGTAGGGCGATCACCCGGAAATGATCCAACATCTCCAACGTCCCACTTCCGAGTACCGATGTTTGCTCAACTGGCTATTGCTCTGTTGCTTCCATAAATCTTTACAATAATCATTCATGCCATCATAGCCCGGGTACTTGGGGCTCTGGAACTGCATAAGCGAGCCCCTCTGATCTCACCCTGCATATGGCCTCCGCTGGACTCGGGCGGTAATCTCACACACCTCCGCATTCAGTACCCACACTTCACACTTCAAACACCATGGATATTGTACAAAAGGAGCACGAGAGGCTCCTTAAGAGGCTCAGGGGCTCACAAGGTCTAAAAAATGTTGACTCTACCATCGAGTTGTTACAGTCGGCCCGGAAGACTATAGCTTCTGGTTAGTTCCGCATACTCCAGCAACCTAGTAGTATCCATGAGTCTTGGGGTGGCTCATGATCGCTGGACTGGTCTTCAACTAACCTCATTCCCTCCTCTGCAGATCCAAACCAGGCAGCTATCACACTGGCCAAACTTCAGAATCCTATCAAGTCGTCATTTGAGTCCATCAATGATAGCCTGAAAGAAACCCACAGCGGTTTGAATAAGTACACCAAATCTCTCGACAAGGTAACAAATCCTCCGGTGAATTTCCCGAGATCTTTCACCCATCTAATTTTGATATTCCAGTTATTCAAAGATCGACCCCTACCCAGCACAGAACACGATGCCCTCTTGCAACAAGAGAACCTAATCAATCGTGCGATTTCCATGCACCTTCTCCGCGAGGGACAATTTTCTGTTGCTGCAACCTTTCTTTCTGAGATCGCCGACCAAAAGGCCATGGATAATCCCGAGTCTACCCCGCTCACCCCCAAACCTCCTACGAGTCTACTTGACGCCGATGAGGTCCCCTCCAGCGAGATCCGGAAGCAGTTTGCTTCCATGTACTACATTCTGCAAGAACTAAAAGAAAAGAATAATCTCCTCCCAGCCATCGAATGGTCTCGGGAGAACCGCGAGGCCCTGGAGGCCCGCGGCAGCAATCTTGAGTTTGAACTTTCTCGCTTACAATTTGTTTGGCTTTTCCACGGCAGGTCTCACGACCTAGGGACCAGCGACTGGCAAGCGGCCATCCAGTATGCCCAACGAGAATTCCAATCATTTGCACCCCGCTACCTGCGAGAGGTTCAGCAGCTCGTTGGCGCCATGGCTTACCGCCCTAACCTCCAAGGGTCACCATACTCGACCATCTTCAACAATGCCTCTGCCTGGGACGATGTAGCCCAGTTCTTCACCCGCGAGTTCTGCTCATTGTTGGGCCTGTCGGCCGACTCTCCTTTGTATGTGGCTGCCACTGCTGGTGCAATTGCACTTCCGACCCTTCTCAAGTTGCAGACCATCATGAAGGCGAAGCGCACCGAGTGGACCAGTGAAAATGAGCTTCCGGTACGTGTTCTCTGTATTCGTCTTATGGTTTTTCCTTTCATACTAACAAATCTCTCAGGTCGAAATTTCGTTGCCACCCTCGTATCTGTTCCATTCCATCTTCGTTTGCCCGGTGTCAAAGGAGCAAGCAACTGATGAAAACCCACCAATGATGATGCCATGCGGGCATGTTATCGCCGAGGAGTCTTTGCGTCGGCTCAGCAAGGGGAATCGCTTTAAGTGCCCATACTGCCCCAGTGAAAGCCATCCCAAGGATGCTCGGAAGATCTTCTTGTGATGGGTTTATCTATTTTTGCTCTTTTTTTGCGATGTCATCGGCGCGAGGTGTTTTGGGAATCTTCTGTCCAAGTGGGGTTTCTTAGCGTTTCGGAATAAGAATTTTTTCTGTTCTCTTTTATCTTTTAAAGTATTATCCCAACCTAGTAACATTCAGCCATATATGCAGGCAGATGTGCAGCACATTGATCGATACCTACTAGTAGGTATGAATTCACTGCCCAGCTGGAGGTGGGGAATGAGAGGGCTACCAGTATCTCCAGCGCTGAATTCCACATATGCACGTCCCCGGCAGATTCCAAGGTTTCAATGTTAATACAGTGTCTCTCACAATTTCGCCCGGGCGCATAAAAAAAACGACGCTTCTTGCCTACTCCGAATCTCATCGAGCCCCTGAGCGTGCTGGTTGGATGCATCATATCTGGTGAGTCAAATTTTGCTAAATACAGTTCAGAATTCATAACCTTTACCACTGGTACAAAAAACAACTTTTGGAAGGTACCATGTACTAATAATATATGGCACTTGAAAAGTATGGAAAACGACCTTCAAAGCTCCTATACGTGGTTCCGAGTTTTAACTCCCGAGCGCATGGGTACAAATTCCTTCCACTCATACCAGCCCAGTTTATCAGGACCTTTTATCACTTCTCCATCCAGTCTTGGCAGGGGAACATTTGAACAAGAATCGACTTATCCAAATGCACTAATTTCCGCCTCCCCACTTTCAACGCTAGAGAAAGTCTTCATTGGCCCTCATGTCCCCGTGACCACGCGCCCATTTGGCGACTCTCCACAACCCCCTTTACGCGTTTGAACCCCGTCATGACGCGTCGGAACGTCTTGAAAGCTCCCATTCGGGTAATATTGGCCCTGTCAAACTGGTATTTAACTCACAGCTTCTCCGTCCATTTCCTGTCATGTATATTTGTGACCAAGCCCGGGTTTACACGTTTGCCCAGGGGAATAACCCGGGCTAATCTTGATACTTGGGTATAAATAGGAGTCTGTCGCCCCTTAGAATTTTCGTCTCTGAATCGATTTGAGTCTCTCTGTTCGAACCTACTATATCTATACCACCTGTTCGATTACGTTACTGCTGCTGTGTCCCATTAGAATCAAATTTTATCCGCAGTGCACTATGCTCTCCAAAAGAAATCCTCCCCAGACCCCGTCTGATGCTTTCACTCGTTATCGAGCGACGAAGGCGTCAATGAGCAGACCCAAACGGAATGTCAAAGATAGTTCCAGTTCGAGCAGCTCCAGGCGCATAGAGATAGACCCGAGACGAAGACCGGCGTGTCCACCAGATATATCGTAAGTGCTCTTTTCCTTTTACCATCCAGATATTTTCAGAGCCAGCAGGAACCCATCCGTCTGGAGCCCAAGACAGTCAATATCAATACCAGATCTCAATACTAACATGTCAATTGAACCAGTTCCCCATCGCCCCCATCCACTCCCATCGTCCTCCTCCACGTCGGCCCAGAGAATCGCCTTTTCGCAGCGCACGAAGCCATCCTCTCCGCATCGCCCTTCTTCGCCCAGCGCTGCCAGTCGCAAACCCCCTCCCCGCCCTCCCGCTCACACCCGCACATCCAATCCCCAGGCAAAAGAATCAATCTCCCAGACGAACAGCCCGAAGTAATCTCCTGCATCCTCGAGTACCTCTACAAAGGCGACTATTACCCCAAACTGCGCCACAATGCGCGACGCAGAACCTGGGAGCTAGAGGAGGGAGAAGAAGACGACGGTAAAGACGACGAGAGAACAAGCCCAGGCGCAACGCTCTTCCACACCGGAGCTGGGGAGGTGATTTTGCGCGATACAGCTATATAGTAAGTCCACCTCTCTTCAGATGCATCATATATAGTAATATAGTAGGGGTTTTCACCAACTCAACCACCCCCCCCCCCAACTTCAACTGACGTCTATTCTACCTAGCTGCGCGGCCGAGAAATTCAATATCCCCGCTCTTCAAAGGCTCGCACTTCGCAAACAGGGCCTGCATACCGGTATCACGGTGAATACCATTCTTGCGAGTGCGCGATACGCGTATGCGAATACGCCGGATACGGAGTCGAAGCTGCGGGCGCATTATCTTGCGCTGATTATTCGGTGTCGCGGGACGTTCAAGCGGAGTGGGACGATGCAGATGGAGATGGAACGGGGTGGTAAATTGTTTTTCGACTTGTTTGTCGCTATGTGTAACCATATGGTATGTTTTCCTGCTTCGTGACTATGCCTTCGGGTCTTTTCCGGTGTTTTGAATGTGTGGCTAACAGATTTCAGGATGATGTGTTTCCGGCTTTGTCGGTTTGTAGTTCTGTTGCGGCAAGGGAGTAATCGGGTTTGGTTGTTCAGGCTTTGTGGATATATTGGTTGGGTTTGACAGGTATTTGCTATAGGGACAACTCTGGTTGCTTGTGGGCTGGAGTGTGATTTGCTGGTATATTTGTTGCTATTGCTGTTGCTGCTGTTGTTGATCTTTTTTTCTTCTTTTTTTCGCAGTCGATGTGGTGATTCATTCCTATACCCATGTACAATTTATTAATGCAGTTCCGATGAAAAGGCAAATTGAAAGTGATCATATGTTTGGTCCTATTGAAGGTCTTATTCATATCTCATAAGAAAAGCTTGGTTCCTGACCAATTAAACTCCGGTGGTCCTGCTCAATCGGATTTGTAAAGCCTCTCAGAGGTTCCGGGGCCGTGGTATTATGTATGGATTTTGTAGGACTTAAACACCTGTCCCGGGGAAGGCAGCATTGTTCTTGCTCAAAACGACAAACCCTCGCTCTCGGGCAATGTAACCCTTCATGAGACCCTATTATTTTTGTTAGTTACCATTGCCCATTATAACATGCGCTGACACGAACCTTATAGATAAGATTGGAGAGTAGGCACTCCACCTCATCGATATCAACCCGAGTACGTGCCGTTGCGTGTGCCCCAATGCGCAATGCAGCTGCAAATTCAACGGTGGGTACCCGGGTGCGGCGAATAGGTGGCTGCCCATCTTGAGACTCCGAGAAGCCGCCAGCAATGAAGACCTTTCGGAAAAGGTTGCGAAGGGCAATATCACGGCCTCGCTCTAGAGGTAGATAGATTCGTCTCTTCACGAATTCCTCTTCGCCTGCAGCCATGGCTTTATCAAAGCCAACAAGATCACCTTTGCGAATGCAGTTCGACAGAGGGCGGAAGAACAACTCGAGTTGCGGGAAAGGAGCGAGTAGTTGTCGACTGGGGAGAGTATGGGTCGTTACCAAATGGCATGGGATCAAATACATGAGAATTAACCTGTAACAAGTCAGTGAGTTGAGACCAAACAATATCATCAACATAAAACATACTCGCGGTTCTTAAGCGCCTGTGGGTGGCACATCCTCCAAGCAGTGGACAGATGTATTTCAGCCTGCGAGAAGTTAATCGACTGAATGCGTCTTGTTGCAGAAGCACTTGACAAACCTCGGTGTAGTTTTCATCCAAAAAGTGAATAACACCAATGTAGTATTCAAATGTAACGATATGAGATTTCGGGAATGACTCCAGTGGTGGTAGTTCATGCGACTGAGCTTTGATCGCGCGAAGCAAGTTCTTCGAGAGGCCAACCGAGTTGATCTAGATCGAGTTAGAGGACACCCAAATATTCCGCGACATATGCACAAACCTTGAAGTAGGTCTTGAAAAGTAGACTGGTAATGTTGTAGATTCCCCACTTGCGGGAATCTTCGATGGGAGCACTGTGTCTGATTAGCTATTGAGCCCATTTGCTACTGGTCGCGAGGACTCACCGATCAGTCAAACACAAGGTAAACATGCGGTTGATAACTCGAGCTCCATCTTCCAAGAAGGCATTCTTCTCGACATCGCCAGCTCCATCATCCAAAACTTCAAACCCGGTCGAACTTTGGGAGGCCGCTTCGTTGTCGGCCTTGATCGCAAAGGTGCGCAAGAATTTCCCAATCGTATACATACACGGCAATGTCCAAGCAGGGAGGACGTTGTCAGTGTATCCTTTATTCAGTGCCAAAGCCAATGCTTTCCAAGCTTTGAATATGGCTGCTGCGCTAGCCTCGGGATGACCATCTTCACACTTCAATACCTCTCCCAGTGCTTCCCAGTATGCAGCAAAGATTGAGACCCAAGCGCTTTGCTCAGGTTTGTACACTTTCAACCCCTTTCCGTGAAACAAGGACGAGGCGAGATCTTTTGTGAGGTAAGCGGCATTGGTGAAATCGTAAAAGGAGCTCAAGCGATGTGGGCTAGTTGTAGTCGCGATCGGAGTAAATACCGCTGCGAGGCCAGGACCGGATCCTTGGGTGTAGGCAGTTCGAAATTCAGCCGCAATGGTGCTCATGGCGATGTTGGACTCCTGCGTAATTGTTCGATTGTGGGAGTTAGAGAGAAGCGGTAGGGACCTAAGAAGTCCGATGGATGAGCTTCACTGCACTATCACACTAGCGCGCGTTCCAAGCAAACGTGGGGCGTTATCGGATGTGGCTGTGCTATCGGTGTGGCGGAAGGAGCAGCCACCGTCCCTTCCTAAACGGGGCTAGTGCAAACCCGATGTGATCCACTCGCTTAACCGAAGGGCGATAGCCCTAAGCACAATGCAACACACTTCCTGATTTCCTCTTCCCCGGCACACTAACGACTCAACCACCACAGCGACAATCACAGTCAGTACACCCCCATATTCACCTCCGACGAAGTCATTGCTAACCTTTCGTTTCCAGATGGGTAAGTTTCACTTTTTTTTTCGAATTTCCAGCGTTCTCCTCAAGACGGTTACGGTGTGTGCGATCGGTCGAACGATATATCAGGCGGGAACGACAATCCTTTCAACAATGACACAAGGGTCTCGATTCAACAAGGAAACAACATTCAATGCAACGGAGATGATCATTATGGAGGAATTTATATGCTGGGGTCGACTTGAATTCAACAAAAACCGCTGAAGTAACAATCTTGAAATTTCTACCACGACTTATCTCCCTCTCTTCGCCGAGGGATGACCGACAACAACCATCGCAAATCGCCACACCGTTCCGAGGAGAATCGCTGAGCGCAAATAATTCCAGGAGTCATGACTGACCGATTCACCACAGGGCGTCTTACTGAGTACCAGGTTATCGGGCGTCACCTGCCCACCGAGGCGAACCCCACGCCCAAGCTGTACCGTATGCGCATTTTTGCGCCCAACACCGTTGTCGCTAAGTCTCGGTTCTGGTACTTCTTGGCTCAGCTCCGCAAGCTGAAGAAGTCCAACGGTGAGATCGTCAGCTTGAACGTGGTATGTATAGAGTTTTTTTTTTTCTCTTTCACTTGGATCCAGGGAACAATTGCTGATTCCCTCATTTAGATCGCTGAGAAGCGTCCCCTCAAGGTCAAGAACTTCGGTATCTGGCTCCGCTACGACTCGCGCTCCGGTACCCACAACATGTACAAGGAGTTCCGCGAGATGAGCCGCACCGACGCCGTCGATGCCCTCTACCAGGACATGGCTGCTCGTCACCGTGCCCGTTTCGGTTCCATCCACGTACGTTTCGAATCAATCCCCGCGATCTCCCGGAATCTCTTCTAACAACCCCACAGGTCCTCAAGGTCGTTGAGATCACCGACAACGACAGCATCCGCCGTCCCTACATCAAGCAGCTCCTCGGCAAGAACGTCGCCTTCCCCTTGCCCCACCGCTCCGCCAACCCCGGCAAGAAGCTGTTCGCCTACTCTCGCCCTTCTACCTTTGCTTAAATGTGATGTTTCTGGGTTTTGGGATGGAGTGTGGATGAATAACTGCGTTATGGCCATAGCAAGCATGAAAGATATTGGCCGCGCGGCTACGGCCTGTTTGTACCCAGTGATGGTGGGATGTCTCTACTCCCGTATAGTGGCATCTGGGGTTAAATTTCAAAAAATATCGGGTTCACGTTTTGCATCTGTTCTTTGTAGACCATTCTGCATTTGATCTTAGATCTTCCGCTGAACAATCTACAATAAAATAGATAAGAGATATTTCGGCCACGGCTATGGAGACATAGCAGATACCTTCGGCTGTTATTTGATGAAAAGGTTCCACTTCGTATAACAGTAATTGGGGAATCCAATAAAAGTACCCTCGAATTCACGTGGTCCGTGCTGTCCGTTCTATTCTAAATATGGTGAGACGCGCTACAATTCTAGATTCGCTCTTGACTTGAAATAGCCAGAACGAATTCGGCATTGGCATAGGTAAAAAGGGACGGCCCTGTCGGGGGGCGTTACAATGATTCCGCCGGGGGTTTTTGGTGTGCCTGAGCCCGATCCCGACCCTCCGAACCAAACAAAACCGTAACGGCCTACATCTACGGACTAGGGCCCTTCATTCTGAATACAACAAAGTTAAAAGACCCACGATTTCTCAGAAAAAAACCGGGGACCTTGTTATCCACCCCTGGACGGTTACGCAATATGGCGAATATCATATATCCGTCAAGTCTCAGGATTGCAGGACCTTAATTGCGTCATGCGTTGAGGAGCCGAGCAACCCTTGTCCGCTTTCCGTATCCGATTTCTTCCCTCTTTTAACCCTCTCTTTCTACACGCTCCCTACCCTTCCATAACCCTCGATATCACCTCAATTTGTCTGCAAAATGTTTGCTCGCCAGGCTTTCCGCTGTGCGCAGCCCCTGAAGCAGGTTTGTCTTCACCCCATCCCTCATCATCATGCAAAGCTAACTAATTTGTTTCAGAGCATCCGCAAGTACTCCGCGGAGGCTGCTCCCAAGGCCGCTGAGGCCACCCCTCCTCCCCCTCCCCCGAAGAAGTCCAACTTGACTCCCATCTATATTGGTGTTGGTCTTGCTGGTCTCGGCGCCGGTGTTTACCGCTACACCAACTCCGCTGATGCTGAGCCCAAGGAGCGCACCAAGGTCTTCAACGGTCAGGATTGGGTGGACCTGAAGGTTGGCGCAATTGAGAATCTGAGCCACAACACCAAGAAGATTCGCTTCGAGTTTGAGGACAAGGAGGCTATTGCTGGCCTTCCCGTTGCCTGTTAGTCCCTTCCCAGTGTTTTGTCAAACAAGAGCTCCGTGCTGACTCCAATATCATAGCTGCTCTGCTCACGCGCTTCAAGCCCGAGGGCAAGGAGAAGTTCACCATTCGTCCCTACACTCCTACCAGTGATGAAGGTATGATTCCTCTTTTATCTCAAAATCCCCGTTGTTCAATTATACTGACCCCCTCTCTTAGAGGAGCCCGGCTACCTTGAGCTTGTTGTCAAGGTCTACCCCAATGGACCCATGTCCGAGCACATCCACTCCCTGGCTGTCGACCAGCGCCTGGCCTTCAAGGGCCCCATTGTCAAGTACCCTTGGGAGGCCAACAAGCACAACCACATTGCTTTGATTGCTGGTGGTACCGGTGTCACCCCGATGTACCAGCTGGCCCGCCAGATCTTCAAGAACCCTGATGACCGCACCAAGGTGACCCTGGTCTTTGGTAACGTCAAGGAGGAGGATATCTTGCTGAAGAAGGAACTAGAGGAGCTGGAGAACACGTACCCCCAGCGCTTCCGCGCCTTCTACGTCCTGGATCAGCCCCCCAAGGAGTGGGCTGGCGGTAAGGGCTTCATCTCCAAGGAGTTGTTGAAGACTGTTCTGCCCGAACCCAAGGAGGAGAACATTAAGCTCTTCGTCTGTGGCCCACCTGGCTTGTACAAGGCTATCTCCGGTACCAAGGTCAGCCCCCAGGACCAAGGCGAGCTTGCTGGTATCCTGAAGGAGCTTGGCTACAGCAAGGAGCAGGTGTTCAAGTTCTAGATGACATGTAGAATTTTCAGACCGGCACATATTTAATCAGATGCGACCGTGAAGTAGGTTAATGTGTGTCCTTGGTTTTCAGCGTTGTTCTCAATGCGGCATCTTCATATTTACAGTATGTATGCTATTTTGTCTGCATAGAATTTTTGGGTTTAAACGTGGAAATTTATTTTTTTAAGAAAAAATTCAAGAAATATCCAGATGTCATCTTAATATTTCTATGAGTTCTAGCACTTCAAACAGAGTCCGAATAAGCATCAAAGGACTAGGGTTGGTTCACATTGCGACCTTGGCGCCCCGGAGTTCAATGTTTAACGGGCATTGCCCACGATCGCATATGGAGGGGTAGACAGGCCACGGGTACCGAAATATATCATTGACACCTGGGCAGGTACATGCCCCCAACGCCCAACTTTGAAAGTCCAGATGTCTCCTAATGGTTGTTCCAAACTTGAAGATAAAAAAAAAAAACATGATAGAAGCTTTGCATCCAAAGACTAAATATCTATTTTTTTATTTTTGAAGAATTTCGGAATAGAAGTGAATAGTAAAAATCCAATGAGAATACTATACATCACAAGCCCAAGGGTTACCGCATGACCGGGTGAGGCGACACCAGATTGAGCCCCGAGCGCCCATGAAAAAGGCCCCCTAAGCCTAAAGCAGCGAGTAACCGAGCATGCCGGGGGCTTATGGGGTTCAAATGTTTTTTTCGCTGTGGAAGTTCCCTCAAGTGTTTGGGCTATTTAGTTGTCTCCCCCCACCCCTTGACCCCCCTATTCCTACAGGCTTCCCACCCCCCAAATTTTCTTCCTTTCTCCCCCCATCACCATCAACCACACACATCACCATGGCTCCTACCGATTCCAAGGCCGACCCGGCAATTGTCGAAGTTAATGTCGATGAGCTTCGCAATTCTAAAGATGCGGTATGTTCTAATTTTGTTTTTCGATTTTCTATTTGCAAAAATTTCCACCAAGTTCTCCCTGGGTTTATTTTTTTTTTGTTATGTTCCGGTGCATCCACTTCGCGTCGCTTCCTACGCGTCGGAGCTCAACGCGAGTTTTTGAGCTACATTATTGTGTCCGATCTACCTGTTCAACCACAGAAAGATCTTTCGTAATACTTTAATGTACTTAACGAAGCCTTCAGACATTCCATTCATCTCATACGTGTCGAGACTCCCAAGAGTCATGACATCATGCGCATGTTATTATGCTCTTCAGAGCTTGAAGATATTGTCCTTGTTTTACTCTTGCATCGCATATTTCTATGTTATGCCTACGCGATGTCTTTTCTCTCACATGTTAACCGTGTGATTCAAATCCATGTCGTTAAATCCACATCGTACTAACAACCTTTCCAGATGCTCATGCGGTTGATGGCCCTCCAAAGTTACATTGCCGACTTGAGCAAAGCCTACTTGGAACATGCCAACAGCGTCATCAGCGGTGGCCCCGCCACCATTGACATCCCCGATGTCCCCACTGGTTTGAAGCTCGGCGAGTTTGAGCGCCCCAGCAGCCCCAGCACCAAGCTTGAGCCCACCAAGAAGCGCAAGCGTGCGCCCGCAGACCCTAACGCTCCCAAGCGTGCTCTTACTCCCTATTTCCTGTACATGCAGAGCAACCGCCCCAAGATTGCTGCCGATCTTGGTGAGACTGCCAAGCCCAAGGATGTCGCTGACGAGGGTACCCGTCGTTGGCAAGAGATGCCTGCTCCCCAGAAGGATGTAAGAAATCAAATCAAATCCCTTCAATCCAATTTGCCAGCCATTGAAAACATGTGACTAACGTTCTGCGCAGGTCTGGAAGGAGCTTTACCTCATGAACTATGAGAAGTACAAGGCTGATATGGCTGCGTACAAGGCCGGCAAATTGGCCGACGAGGATCATGAACAAGACCCTGCTGCTACCCAGCTGCAGGCTGACTTTGCCGATGCTCCCAAGGAAGCCTCTGACAACGACTCTTCATCTGATGAGGAAGAGGAGGATAAGGCGGCATCTGACTCTGACGAGTCCCGCGAATCTTCTCCCTCTCCCGTTCAGCCTCCTCCTAAGGAGAAGACCCCTCGCAGCACTAAGCGCCAACGTGTCAGTGATTCCAAGAAGGAAGTTCCCGAGTCCGCTGTCAAGCAGACTTCGCCTGTTAAGAGAAATGCTCGTCGGGGTAAGGCGGCAGAGCTCGCGGCTAAAGAGACACCCGCCGCCGCTGAAGCTAAGACTCCCAAGAGCAAGGGCAAGAAGCGCAAGAGCGATGTTTAAACATATAAGTAATTTCTTTCGCTTTTTTTTTTTTTTTTCCCATATTAAATTCGGAATGCAAAATTTTCAATTCAAATACCTACAATTTTTTTTATTTTCTTCAAATATGATATTAAAAGTCGGTAATTCGTATCTGTACTAGTGATTCGGTATTTGTTGGCTGTCAGCGTACTAAACTGATAGGGAGGAAAATTTAATTTGCGGGGCGATTTAGAAACTGTGTGTATCGTAGGTATTATAGGGCTTGTATGGAGAGTGACAGAGAGGTAAAATTTAACTCTTCAGTTTAAACTTGTATTTCCGAACCTACCAGAGTCCAGGCAATTCTAATGCTTTAGAATGACATTTAAAGATTTCTAATATTAAATTCTATTATTCATAAGAACAACAGAATGGGTCCCTTTTGTCCCTACTGGGTCCCTGACAGAAATCCATTAGCAAAACCGTGACTAAAACGGTGGAATGTAAGGATCCAATCGGCCACCGAGTTGGCTCTTATCGTCGTTATCGGAGATGACCACCACGGCATCCGACTTGAAATATACCGCGTCCCCCACATTCCCTTACTTCTCCCAAACCTTCTGGGGATTTGATATCAGGAACAGAAGATTCATTCTACTTTCCTGACCCTCTCCCTGCACGCCAAGCCAGAGGTTTGGGTTTCACCTGCGTCATGCTAGTTCCGAAGGAGGTACAACTTTGCCAAGCACCTTGAAACTGGTCCCAAGCCTTCCACTGACATCCGGCAACAGCTTGACAAGCTCACCGTCGCCAATCTTGGGTTCCTGGCCCAACGACGCCTAGCCCGCGGTGTTCGATTGAATCACGTAGAGGCATCGGTACGCTACTCTTCGACAAATCAAAAATCACCAACATACAAGGTGCTGTGCAAGGACCCGACGCTAATTTTTTTGTGCTGCAGGCCTTGATCTCATCCGTCCTGCACGAGGTACGATTTCCCCACTTTTTTTTTCCAATTCCTTCTTTCCCCGGTCATCGGAAGATACAATCCAAAATCGCAATAGCCAATCGCATTGCAGTTTTGTGAATTTAGAAACATGAGACTAATCCATATTCATGAATCTTATAGCTCATTCGCGATGGCCACTACTCCGTCGCTGATTTGATGTCCATCGGAAAGACCATGCTGGGTCGCCGTCATGTCCTTCCCTCCGTTGTTGCTACCCTCATTGAGCTCCAGGTCGAAGGAACTTTCCCTTCAGGTACCTACCTAGTTACCGTACACCACCCCATCAGTAGTGATGAGGGTGATCTCGAGCGTGCGCTGTATGGAAGTTTCCTGCCTGTTCCCGCCGCCGAGGCCTTCCTCGACCCGGATCCAAGTGACTTCTTGCCGGAGAAGATGCCAGGTGCCATGATTGCTGTTAAGAACGCGCGGGTGCATCTGAATGATGGACGGAAGCGGATCAAGTTGAAGGTCATGAGCAAAGGAGATCGACCAATTCAGGTACGTCGATGCGCAGTGGACTGCCACCTTTCCCGCTCCATTCCCGTTTTATATTTGTTTGACCCAAGGCTGATGGTTCATTAAAAAAATAGGTTGGATCGCATTACCACTTCATTGAAACGAACCCGCAATTGCACTTTGATCGCATTCGATCATATGGTTTCCGATTGGATATCGCTGCTGGAACTTCCATTCGGTTCGAGCCCGGTGATACCAAGACTGTTACTTTGGTAGAGATTGCTGGCAAAAAGGTTATTCGAGGAGGTAACTGGTTGGCGAATGGACCCATTGATTTGAGCCGCGCCGAGGAGATTGTGACAAAGTTGCAGACTGCTGGATTTGCGCATGTCCCAGAGCCGATGGCAGATAGCGCATTGATTACTGGATTCTCAATGGAACGAGAAGCCTACTCTCGCATGTTTGGTCCCACAACTGGCGACCTGGTACGTCTCGGTCTGACCAACTTGTGGGTGCAGGTGGAGAATGATTTGACTAGCCACGGTGACGAGTGTACGTTCGGTGGTGGTAAGACCGTTCGTGATGGCATGGGTCAGGCATCTGGTCGCTCGGCCTCCGAGTGTGTTGATACTGTCATCACGAATGCACTTATCGTCGATTGGACTGGTATTTACAAGGCCGATATTGGTATCAAGGATGGCCTGATTGCTGGAATTGGCAAGGCGGGTAACCCCGATATGATGGATAACGTGCACCCCAATTTGGTGGTCGGTGCCTCCACCGATGTGATCGCCGGTGAGAACAAGATTATTACTGCTGGTGGTTTCGATACGCACATTCACTTCATCTGCCCACAACAGGTGGATGAGGCTTTGGCTTCGGGAATTACCACTTTCCTGGGTGGTGGTACTGGTCCCAGTACTGGATCAAACGCCACAACTTGCACACCGGGTCCGAATCACATGCGCCAGATGATGCAGGCGTGCGACAACCTGCCCATGAACATCGGTATCACGGGCAAGGGTAATGATTGTGGACGGATCAGTCTTGAGGAGCAGATTAAGGCTGGTGCAGCCGGCCTTAAGCTGCACGAGGATTGGGGTTCTACCCCTGCCGCCATCGACAACTGTCTGTCAGTCTGCGATGACTTCGATGTGCAGTGCATGATCCATACCGACACTCTGAACGAGTCCGGATTCGTCGAACAAACGGTGGAGGCCTTCAAGGGTCGTACCATTCACACATACCACACCGAGGGTGCCGGTGGCGGTCACGCACCCGATATTATTTGTGTCGTCGAGCACCCCAACGTCCTGCCCAGTAGTACCAACCCGACCCGACCCTTCACCTTGAACACACTCGACGAGCATCTTGACATGCTGATGGTCTGCCACCATCTGTCAAAGAACATCCCCGAAGATGTCGCTTTCGCCGAGAGCCGTATCCGCGCCGAGACCATCGCCGCCGAAGATGTCCTCCACGACCTCGGCGCTATCAGCATGATGTCCTCTGACTCGCAGGCCATGGGCCGCTGTGGTGAGGTTATCCTGCGCACATGGCATACCGCGCACAAGAACAAGGAACAGCGTGGCCCTCTACCCGAAGACGCCGGTAATGGCAACGACAACTTCCGTGTCAAGCGCTACATCAGCAAGTACACCATTAACCCTGCACTGGCCCAGGGTATGGCCCATATGATCGGTAGTGTGGAGGTTGGCAAGCTTGCCGATCTGGTGATTTGGAACCCGAGCAGATTCGGTACGAAGCCCTACCAGGTTCTTAAGAGCGGCATGATCGCCGTGTCGGAGATGGGCGATGCGAACGCTTCAATCCCGACTATTGAACCCTTGGTCATGCGACCCATGTTTGGTGTCCATGTGCCTAGCACCTCTGTCATGTTCGTTTCTCAAGCTTCTATCGATGAAGGCATTGTCCAGACATACGGTCTTAAGAAACGTATTGAAGCAGTCAAGGGATGCAGAACTGTTGGAAAGAAGGATATGAAGTTTAATGACTCCATGCCCAAGATGAAGGTTGACCCGGAGAGTTATGTAAGTTGTGTTCCCAAGTTCCCTGCATCTGATCCATCCAGCAAGATAATATATACTGATATGTGGCACGATAGACTGTTGAAGCAGACAACATGCTCTGTGACGCCGAACCTGCGACCGAGCTACCCTTGACACAGGCGTACTACGTCTTCTAGATGAGGATGCGAATAGTCCGGTTCTTCTCTCTTCTTTTTGACCATTTCTTCTATACCTCCTACTTCTTCTTTCCCCCTTCTCTTTGGTCTGTTTCCGATTTCACACCCCCTCAGCATTGTCTCGGCTATATACCTCCCTCGAGCGTTTGCTGTTATAACTTACCCCAGGAGTTTGTGTTGTGTTGTGTTGCTCTGCTCCTATCTCTATTTCTGTTTCCGTCTTTGTTCATGCCTGTCATGTTGTTGTCATAGCGAAGAGTATGTACGCGGGTTGTTTATGCATAATGTAGGTAGCTTAGGGTATCTAACTTGAGCATGCTACCTTAGGTAGCTTAGCTACGAACGAAAGTGATGACTTTTCTATCTCTTCTACCTATTCCAAAGTTCCCCAAAGATATCTCATACCATACATACTAGTAGCTGTAATTTGTACAAATTTCAAATATTATTTTTGGATACCCAATATTAGAACTGCGAAACACGGCAGCACACATCGCATGTGTTACGCCCGGCCAACTCGACCCCACCCGGTGTGGCGGGTGAAACTGGGAATACTCAAATTGTGGACAATACGGATGGAAACCGGGACGGGAATGAGTGGAAAACGAGGAGAAATTGAATGGAACTGGGATTCTGGATGGGGAATGGTTATGATTATCATGTGTACGATTATCTTGTGTTCCGGATTGAGGCAGACCTGCCTGACGTGATTATTACCTAAGCACCATCTATTAGTTTAGTTCGGAGGGAACTTCTTTCCCTTTTCCTTCTTCTATTAACCCCAATGTTACGTGTTTTGTCTGTCTTCCGTTTTCCTTTATCAAGTTTCCAATCCAAATCAATTGTCCCGTGTTCTTGTGTGTGGTGTTTAGTTCTTTCACCGGCGAACTTCGCCGCATCGTAATACGTATTATTTCCCCGGCATATGTGCTCCAAGGGCCCCACGCTACGAAATACCCCGGTGGGGTTGATAGGCTTATGTCCGAGATTTCGGAGAGTATTCTTGAAAGAGATAAGAGAACAATCACGGATGGCCGAGGTATAGATAGACAAAATACTAGTATGTGATAAGAATAATCAGAATCCGAAACAATAGACCAAGCCACTAACTGCGCATTTGGGGTATCGGTCGAAAAAAAAACCACTGCCTTGAATGTACATGTTGAAATTGAACAGATAGCAGGGGCAAAAATAGATGAAAAGAAAAATAAAAAGAGTCCAAAAAAAGTCCGGTACAGTCCTAGATCCGAACACCCACCCACCATCATTCTGCACGTTCACAGCTCCGTCTCCTCCTCATTATGGTTGGACCCCGCTGAAACGAGCGAGTGATCCTCCCATGCCGAATACGACCCCTCTGAAGCAGCGATATACGCCGAAATACGGGAGTGCAGGCGCGACATGATTCGTTGTCGACCGGCACTCGCCCTTGGGCCTAATTCGGATGACTCTCCACCCGGGGGAGAGTCTCCGACCAGGGAACTATCGACGTCAATGGGAGAAGAAGGTGCTAGTACAGATATTGGTAGGGTGAGAGTATCGGTTTGTTGACTGTCTGGAAGCTGAGAGTACGATTGGCTGACGGGTAGTGGAGGGTCAGAATTGATTCCATCGTCGGCGAAGGAGTCTGTGTATGGTTGGAGTCGCGGAGTCAACGACTCCTCCTCTTCCTCCTCTTCCTCCTCTTCCTCCTCTTCCTCCTCTTCCTCCTCTTCCTCCTCTTCCTCCTCTTCCTCCTCTTCCTCCTCTTCCTCCTCTTCCTCCTCTTCCTCCTCTTCCTCCTCTTCCTCCTCTTCCTCCTCTTCTTGCGAATGGGCGATGGTTCTGAAGTCATTCTTGTTTCCCTCTTCGTTTGTTGGCACCGAGGAGGGGAGAGGGCCGATTTGCAATGCCTCCGGGTCAGCGTGGTCATGTAAGTAGCGGTGTGCCTGTCGGATTTCCTCATGTCTGGCTTGAATTCTTTCTGGTGTTTTGGAAGTGATTGAAGATTCAGATTGGCGTTTTCTACCAGTATCCGAGGGGAGTTCTTCGCATATGCTGGACTGTGTAGATTGAGTCGAGTCATCCTCGTACCGGGCTCGTTTTCTGGCACGGCGTTCTTCGTCGTACCGCATTTCGAGCGTCTCACGCATGTAAATATCGTGTGTGAACTCTTCTCCAGAGCACAAGTGACCAAAAAGAGTCCGGATGGAGACATTTTCGGACCACGAGGATGGGTCTACTGTACAAGGGTGGACATCCTTAGGCCTCAATGCAGCGATAAGCGCGCAAAGTTCAGCGTAGGATGAATGTCGAGAGTATGGAAAGCGCTGATGGAATTAGCCAGGGTCAAGGTTGGGAACAAATGAGACTCACAATAGTGTTCGGTAGATTGGGTACAGAGCCCTGATCGTTTCCCCGACTAAGCTTTGTTACCAGCTGCTCCAAAGAAATCTCATCATCTTGTACGTCATATTGGTCAAGAGACAGGACTTTTTTTCTTGATCGGAATGCCTTTGAAATTGCATCCCGAGTCTGTAAAAGAAGCTGCTGATTGGGAATATGCTGGGCACAGAGCTTCTCGAGGGCCGCTAGCGCGGACTCATCTGGCAACTCTAGCTCGTGGACCTGATACAAGTCGCCACCGCCTCCACCAGCTCCGACCTCGGGAATTTCTGCACCATCACGGGTACGGTTTACGATGGGTGTAATGTAGACCGTGTTCGGGTCCCGAGCAGCCTTGCACGATACCCCTGGTTCGCAGCTGTGAATCCTGCTGGACTCACTGTCACTCAAGCAGCCTTCCACATTTCTATTTCCCAGTTGAAACCCGCAAAGCGCAGTGGCTTCATTCGCGCTACCAGGATTGTTCAGTAAGGCTCGATAAAGACCAATCTGATACCGGTCTAGATGAACCTGTTCGATTATTAGCCCCTGTCTGTCGGATTGAGTGAGTGAGTTGGTTCTACCTTTGTCCTTAGTGCAGTTGACAGTGCTAGCCATACATCCTCGTAACCGAATGTCCATGCACGAAAGTAAAAGACCGTTTCATCTGGGTAGGATTCTACTTTTTGAAGCAGCTCCGCGAGTCCCTGGGCCTTGGATGGGAATTCCCGGAGCGGGTTAGATGCCGCGGCAAAAGTTGTGTCCAGGTATACCTTATCCAGTCGCTTCCGACCCATCGTATATGGGATAAAGACTGGATGTCGTACCAGGGCATTTGTCCACCATTGTTCCGCTGTCGAATTTTACCAAATGTTAATTCCCTGATAGGTCCAATGAGGAAAGAGCTGACCTCGGATATCCCCCGTATACAGGATGGCCTTCCCGGCTCCCTCTATTAGAAACATGACAGCCCCTGCGCAATGATTCGCATCGAACAGTGTGACTCGGACATGCTTTCTCGGGGTGAGTTCAATCTCGGTGGGTGTATTCAACGGGATCGGGCGCTGATTGGAGTAAGCTAAGTAAATTCTTTTCCCTCCCCCATTATCATTCTCGATATGAGTTGGCTAACCAAAATTTTTGCTAGATGCTTGTAATGCAGTCGCCTTGACTCGAGGATGCCCTTCTGGAAGTTCATGCGATGTGGATATTTTTCAATACGTAGCAACAGCTATAGTTTGGCACGTACCGCAGTTAGTGTACCGGGATTAGATATTGCCAAGACATGGGAGAACAAAGACGAACTTCTCGAGTTCCTGATGAGCAGTAAATGAAAGGAGCCCGAAAGGACTCCAGGCCCTGCAGATGGTCGCTATGAACATGACTTAGAAAACAAGCCAATGGAGCTGATCTCTCAGGGCTTTTCCGAAAGTAATCGACTGCATATTAGGTTCAGCTGAGTGATCCCGATCAGGCGTACAGGAGTACAGGGATACATACTCTGGATATCTGGGAACTCTGGGCGTGGGGATTCCTTTTAGTACAAGATCCTCAAGACATTTCCCAAGGAAGAAGCGAACCTGGAACAATTCCATCAAAAGTGGACATTTGGAGCAGAAATGGGGTAATGGGGTCAAAGTTGTGAGAAAGTAGTAAAGAAAAAAAAAAGAAGTGGAGTTTAGTTGAACCAGCTGTTCGTGCAGGAACAACACATCACATTAACTCACAGTGACACGATCCCATGATTATTTAGCCTTCACCCTTTCTTTTCTCCTCCCAATCTCTTCTTCTTCTCCGTCTCTTCCCTTCGAACTGCCCATCTGGACCATCTGGAAAATCCTTCCTTATATCATTGAGTTCTATTAAGTCAATGAATACTTTACTGTCCCGCGTTTAGACATTTCCCCACTGCGGGTTGTCTAGTGTCTCATCTCTCACTGTTTCTGTCCCTTTTTTCTTTTAACACTGAAATCAAATCTCAGTGGCTGAGGCGCCTTCTAAGCGCTTCCTTTCTCTATTTTACCTCTATATCCTTGTGTTTTTGTTCTTGATTTTCTTTTTCATTTTCCTTTTTTTTCCCCCACCTCCTTTATCCCTAGCCTCACAACAATGCGTAAACCCTCGGTCGCTCAGGTGGTGTACAACACACTTTTCCCTCGTCCAACTTCCAATGACCCATCTTCATTTGCAGCTCATGTGGCTAAGCACCTAGTGACTGAGGTCCGGGTGGAGACCGCCATCTTCTATGGGCCCCTGGATTGCATCGAAGCTCAGTATCCAGGACTTGACTATGCCTATGGCCCCCACCGGATGCGACTGGGTCGTTTCCCGTGGCACAAACGACTATTTAGAGCCTTTGACGAATTGCGACTGACCAAGGAGGAAATCTTTGAGCTATGTTGCTGGGAAGGCACCAAATCCGCGCGGGCGCGATATGAGCAAGAGGAAGGGGTCACAGTGCGGGACACAACGGGCGATTCGATCCACCCCGCATCACCAACACCATTGCCCTTAATTACGATACATGACGACTTTTGCGGGCCAGAAGACCATGACCAATTCATTGAAACCGGTAGCGATGATACAGTGCGCGCGAGCAATTCCCGCAGCTCCAGTGTCATGTCAGATTACCGGGCCCAAGAGCTCATTGAAGAGGACTCCAGCGATGAGGAAATGGAAAGTTGTGGCGTGGCATTGAACCATCGATTACTCGTGGCTATGGCCGCTCGCGACCAAGGAGCCGATGTTCCTCTGGACGAGGACTATGAGCAATGGCTGAAGGAGGCTGGGGAACGGGGAGGCTATGGGGATATGGTTCATGCGATTCGATCTAGCCAGGCCTTCAATTTCATTCCCGAGGTCCCAACATCTGCCCTCCGGCATGAGGTTCGCCTTGACGACGAAGGACTTTTGCCGACCACGCTTTCTGCAGAAACATTTCTATACTCAACCTCCAACCTGTTTGCCTCAAGTCCCGTTATCCCTCAATCCTCAAACCACACTTCAGGGACAGCACGTTGAATACCTCGAATACTTCCTCGCGCAAACCCCTACCAAAAGACAAGATGATTACGGCTGCATCTTCGGCGTTTTTCCCTCAATTTTTTTTTATCCATCTCGCTTTCACGGCCTCCAGCACTATCAAATTGCACCATTCTCGAAGTGGGCTGGTACCAACTCGAAGACTCTTGCTACCCGTATCCCTACTATGCGCTGGAGTTCCCATGACAAAACTCTACGCATAGATCTTTTACTGCGGGCGATGGCTTACGATACTCTTCCGTTTTAATACCCCCAGCTTTGCTAGTGCATTTCCTTATTCAAATCAGACCTAGTATTTGCTTTTTTTTTCATCTCTCTGAGCGTGCGAATGCATGCATGAACGAAAAACGCGTATTTCGGCATCTATAGACTATGATGTAGACTCATTCTGTACTGTAAAGTGTAGATATTTGGCTTGAGTGGAGCTGGACCCGCTGATAAACGATAAGCGTCAACTCCGACTCCGACTCCCGCATCTCCAACTTCACCGTCTGTCCCGCACCTCCGCCATGACGTGCAGTTCTTCTTGAGGAAACAGAGGGAAGTGGCCACAAGGTCTGCGAGATCCAGCTCTAGTTTTTCTGTACTGTCAGATGCAACACCACCCTAGCCTTCGTCCCCACAAGCGTCACTATGATTAAGGGAATTTTCTACAGCAAATTCGACACGCAAGAGGGTAAGAAAGACCAGCTCTTCATTCCACTACGATGCTAACAATGGTTTTCCCAAGGTCCCAAAGTCGTTCACCAAGTCCCCGACGGAGCCATTGTTCCCTCCTCCACCGCATCGACACAACCCCTCTACCTGACCTTCTCCGACATATCGTTCTTCGTGATTCCCCGCCAGGAGCTCTGCGGCAATCTGCTCCAGGTTTGCACAAATGGATATCGTATTCTGGGCTATCCAATCTGCATGAAGTCAGCTCGTTATGATCGCAATGAATTTATCTTCAATTTTTGTCTCGTGTTGTCTGAAGAGGATGATTTCAGCACATACAAAAGCGTGGTGCGGAAGTTGGCCGACTTGATGCACGCTCTGGAAGAGCAGAGCGGCTTCTTGTCACGCGATTTCTCCAAAAGTGGCGAGGGGAAGGTACATAGTCTCTGTGAAATGCTAATGGAGGATCTCAACAACTATTGCGAGTGCATGATTCCTATTGGTAAGTCTGCCAGCTTCCAGACTTGACTTGGACCACAACTAATGAATGAAACAGACGAGCTCAACACATTGAACATAAAGCTCTTTCCAATATACCCTTCCCCACCGGCTGTCAAGGCCTGGTACGTCCCACTGTTCACAGTGCGTTACCAGGCCTTCATGGACGAGAATTGGGACTTGACCATGCAACGAGTATGATAAATTGTCCCCAACATACAGGAAAATGACCTGCTCACTATTGTACCCCAGGTCGTTCCACATATCAACGGTGTCAACAGTATCCGGATCATATCTCTCCTAGCAGATACCGACTTCTCTCTGACGTGTCGCGCTATCCGCCATCTCCTCTACTACGGCTGTGTCTTCCTCCTCGACATATTCTCCTTCTCAGCCATCTATGCCCCAACAGCCCAATTCAACGGCACCATCGCCTCCGATGAAGCAATGCAACTCGAATGCGCCCGCTACGTAAATACCCGCTTCGCACCACACAGCCCCATGGCACCCTCCACATCCCTCCCCCCACCAACAGCCGCCGTCGCCGCAACAAGCAACGGCAGCGCAAACACCACCATCGGCGCAATGCCCCTGGTCAGCCCAGCCCCCAGTCTATCCCGCGACGACTCCCGTTTCGACGCAGAAGAAATCTGGCCGGTACTGGGCGATCTGGAAGACAAATCACACAGCCCTGAGAGCACGAATCCAAGTATTCCTCAAGGCCCGCCTGTCGTGGACGGCGTGGGGATGGTAGAACTCTATGCCGGGCTGAAGCAAGGGCAGAGTATAAAACAGTGGTACGGACAACATAGCCGCGAACTTGCAAATATTGATATACGACGCTTCATTACCTTTGGCGTGATTAAGGGCTTTTTATATCGCGTGCACAAATACGCTTGTGCAACAGGCCAACCGGCGCCTGCACCCCGAAACCCTTCTCCGCTTGTTTCTGGTCCTGGCGGGGTGGGTCTGGGGACAAGTGTGGCGAATACGCCGGCGTATTTATCTACCGGGCCTTCTTCACGTACTACGACAGGGAACAATACGCCTTATGCATCCAGTGTTGCTGAAGAGGCGCCGATATTCTCTGGTGGTGGAAGTAGACAGGACGGGTCGCATGAACGGACTTCTAGCTTTCATAGTGGAAGTCGGAGTGGAGGGAGAGTTGTGGGGAATGCGCCGTTGGGCGGGTTGTTTGAGGACGAGGAGGATGGTATCGATGAGCGGTTGTTTGGACGGTATCTTGATGGGACACATTGTTTTGATCAGATCTGCACAGAATTGGAGATAAGTGAGCGAGAGCTGACAGGACGCTTGAAGAGGTTTCCTGGGGAGGTGGTTATTATCCACCGGTGATGTTTTTTTCTGGGAAGTTATTATAAAGTCTAGATACCCTGATATTCGTATCAAATTACATTTTGAGGTTATTCACTGTGGTGTATATTTTGCGTTATCAAGGGAAAGAAGTGATTTAGGAATCAAGTTCATGGATGCTATGAATTATAGATACACGATATTTCAGGTAGTAAAGAGTCACTAGATGCCACCACCATAATGTGAAGACGCAAATCAACATAAGGCCGTCGTCCCAATGCAATCGAGACTGGAATGTAGCACTGCCAGCTCCATGGCATATGTTGCAATCATGACAGCCGAAGAGAGAAAATAAGATAAAAAACCGATAAACGCCGCACCAGCCCATCATTGTAGTCGTGTCGTATCATGTAAAAAGGGGTATACACGGTAGCGGAAGCCATGCCGAGAAAGTAAGAATGGGGAAAAGCAGGAGAAGCAGAGGTGGATGAAGATAGAGGGATAAGAAGGGACGGAAAAGAATGTGCGAAGAGAAGATGAGAATTACTCCTCATCCCAATTCTCCAGCTCGGCCTTCTCATATTCAGCCATGGTGGAGGGATCAAAGATAGTCTCTCCCTCCGATGGGATAGTTGTCTTGATATCCTCGAATATAGGAAGGAAAGCATCGTTCCAGCGCTTGCGGCGATCCATAACAATCTTCGCTGCATCCCCAACAGCAGGCCGTGAGACACCTGCAGCAACATGGCTGCCACCGCCTGCACCACCAGGCCGGTGTTTGGCCTGTGCACCCTTCTTGCTCTTGCCCATGGTGCGTGTACGCTTAAGGTAGGCCTGCTGGACCTGAGAGTCGAGGTCATCCTGAATGGTTGTGAACTCGAGAAGGGCCATGTGATCTTGAGCGATCTTGAGGATTCGGGCTTTGCGCGCATTGTTGCTAACGATTTGCTTTTTTAATTCGCCCTGGAGAAGGCGGAGGCGCTCGGCTACCTCATCGTCGTAGTGAGCATCGTAATCCGGATTGTCTTCGGGTCCAAGGAATCCAATGTAGCGCAATTCGGCCTTGGCGCGTTCGTCAAGTTGTGCGTGGTCGAGTTTGGCAACCGAGGTTTTAAATTCATTGGGATTGGCATCGCGGAAGGCTGTTGCTGGTGGGAGAGTTTTGCTGTCTTGCTTGGTTTCCATGTCCGGCCCTGGCCCGCTGGGCAGTTGATCTAGATCCATTGCATCCCCGCTTGGCCCTGCTAGGCCAGATGTATCGTCGTTCGTTGAATTTGCATTTTCCTTGTCATCTGGAAGAGTCCGATGCTCGTACCGCAGAAGGGAACACAGGCGACTAAGCAGTGGTCCAATTGAAACCTCGTTGCTCTCCATTTTGTCATCGGTCAATTGTTCGATACTGCCACGACCTTGATTCAACGGGAGTTGGTCTTTGTCATCCTGGCTCTGGTCGTAAGATAGACCGTCCTCTTCCGCCCAGACCTGACGATAGCTTCTCTTTCCCCGGCGCGGGTTCATGAAAGGCGTCACGCGATCTCCTCTTTCCCGCAACCAAGCAATGTCTTCCTCCATGAGGGGCCGAACGTAAGGTTCGATGAAGGCCAGGAAAGTATTGACATTGACTTGGTTGGTGGGCTTGGCATTGCTGAAGTCCTTGTCCGGGGCTACACCACCAAGCATGTGGGAGAGGTCGCTCTTGGGAAAGTGAGCGACACTGTAGATTTCCTTCTTCTCGTCATCGCTCATTCCGGGGACGATGTCTCGAATGTGGTAGATGGTGGGGTCATCGAATTTCAGTGGATTGCTTCCAAAGACCTGAACATTTGGCACAGCTGGCTGGGGCTCGGGCTGGTGAGAGGAGTCGCTCGAGTCGGATTCCGGGGAATCAGCCGCCTCAGCGCCATCATTTCCGGTAGTGGCGCCGTTTGGAGACAACATGGAGGGAGGGGATAGGGAGGAACTCCCGTCGGAAGCCGGGTTTTTCGAATGCTTGGATACTGGAGAAGCCGCTGAAATTTGTCAATTCTCTATTTTGGGTGGAGATGGGGTTTCAGGAAGAAAGATGGGAGGTGGAGTAGGTGGGAAGAAGTGGAGGTGGAGGGAGGGAAACTCACAACCAAAGCGTCGGAGCCTTGGAAGTGAGATTTTGATTTACTTACCACCTTCAACTTTTGTTTCTGCGCCGTCCTGGCGGCTGATTTCATGTGCTCCGTGGCTTAAAGGTCGCTCCTCCTTGAGGCTCGCGCGGTCCTTGCGCTTCTTCACTTTTCCTTTATGAATCGGGTCATCATCGTCTTCTGTCTCGCGCTTCAGTTTTGCGCGGTCTGCTACCTCATGACTAAGTTCCTGATCCTCCATGACTTCCTTGCGCTTCTGTGACATTTCCCTCATCCCCGCGTTAAAAACCTCTCCACGGGTATCCGCCATATCGCTGAGATTGTTCAGATGCTCCACGAGAGTTTCCAATGTCTTGGAATCGGGTATATTTGGAGCTGCAACTAACTCCAGTAGCTCCGTATATTGACCATTGGCCACATCAATGAGCTTTGTCACGTCATTTTCGAGGTAGCTTGGGAGCGAAGGTACGGCCGTCGGCGCACCCGTGGTGGACGGGGTGGGGTTTCGGCTTTGCGATCGACGCGCATCGCGGCCTTTGCCCTTGCTTTTGTATGCCGATGGCATTTTATCGTCTTAATTCGATTTCTTTTCCGAGGGGTTAAAGGGGATCGGGGTCGGTTGGCGTTTCGGTTGAGGGATTCTTAGATGTTAATAGAGATCAGGAGCCACATGCTGGCCAAGTCCAATCTAACGATAACAAAGAGGAAGCTCCAGCTAGGCCACCAGTATTAAGACTCTGACTGACAGGATGGTTTTGATGGTTTAGGATGAAGCACTTGAAGCTGTGAGACGCCCATGCCTCGATCTGGGGATAACACGTGATTTCGATGGGGCACGTGAGGCGGTGTTCTGGGCGGTGAATGTTTGGTCCGGCTGGGAAGTTCTCCCGGGGTCATCACCTGACACCTTCAAGAACATCAAAAACAACTTAGTACTAATGTATACTACTATGTATAGCAGACTAACTCGTAGGATTCGGTAAGAATGTATTGAGCTATAAGTTTATTCTCTTATTCCTTCGGATCCTTCAAATAAATATTTGATAAATACCCGTGGACATACATACCTACTACCTATACATTTTCTTCCAAGCTTTTCGGCCAGCGCGCATCCTAATGTATATGTATACCATCTGATATGGATGTACATACAATGTACTAAGTTCCAAGCATATGAGGTTAGAAACCTTGGGAGGGGTGAGGCGTCTGACAGATTGTTTGAAAAAAGTACGTAATTCAAGCATCTGGTTATTTCTAAACAAGTGCTAATTGGTGTAGAACATAACACCAGGATATTGCAGGGTGAATATGCTGATCAATACTGCACGCGGCTCCAGGGCTTCCGCAAGCAGCCCGCCAAATCCGGACTCTCTGTTTACTATACACTCCACAGATGACGAAGCGATTTCCTTTCTCAGCAAACTTTCCACTTTCTCTATTCTCTGTTTTAGTGTCATAATGGATGTTTATTACATATCTTGCAATAAACAACTTACCTCGTGGCAAGGTACTATCCACATTCTTGTGTTGTCCCTGATTCGCCTTTGCATTCTTGTAGCCGTAACCGATCTAAAATTGGTGGCCAGGGTCAAGTTGAACATGAAATCGCCGGGATCGTTCAATTATCCATGGTACCAGTAGTTATTAAGTAAAACCATACCTTGGTGTGCATAGATCTATTGCAATCAACTATTTTATTTTATTTTTCTTCTCTTTCATATAACTTTCTTCCGTCGATAGCACACAAATACTGCTATTCTATTGCCCTGGGGATGATAATATTCAACGAGGTTCAATTAGCCGACATACCAAAGCCCAACTTAGCACAGCCATGTCTCGCACGGAGACCCCGGACTCCAAGGGTGACTCCAAAGCCACCGTTGCCACACTATTTGCAGGCCCGGGCAGTGCCTCCAATTCCTCCTCATCAGTCAGTGTAAGAAACTCAACGGCCTCAGCCCTACCCCTGGAATGTTTCATGATTTTGTATACTCACACGACCACATGGATGTAGGAGAATGTTGGGTTTCGCTTCGTTCTGGACCGCACTGTTCAGATGCTCTCCCACCATGGGCTTCCAGACTCGGGGCATTTATCCGGTCTGCTATTTGTCCCAGATCTCAATTCCCAAGATCCGTGCCATCACATCACAAGCCCGTTCATTCCAGAAAACGTGACGCGCCATAAGGATGTTTCGGAGTTCGGCTACCCCGTTATTGGGCTGGCACCATGGGTCTCCCCAGAGTGCACCCAATCGTTTCTAGCTGCCTCCCGAGAAGCAGGCACCGATGCTCTCGTATTCTTCCAGCCTTCCAGTAATGACACTGGAATACCACCGCCACCAAGTTCCGATCGATGGAGCCTGCATGATGACGATCAATGGATGATTGATAACGATTATCCTATTTATGCCGTGCCGGGCCCCGCTGGAGTGACACTGATGAACGAACTTTCATGGTTTTCAGACGGCTCTATTCATAATCAAACTCATAATATCTCACATATCTCACATACTTCTTCATCAAACGAGTCACGAGACCCAGATACAAGACTTTTCACGATGCTTGATACGGGTGAGTTATAATATATCTGGGATGTACTAGTACCACCAGCGCTAATAAAACATAGACAAAACACCTGCCTCCTCCCCGAGTCTTTGGAGCTTTGTACTCGCAATCCTGGGAACAATATTTGGCCTGACTTTGATTCTTATCGTCCTTTACCGCATGATGCAACGTAGACGACGGCAGATCCTACGCCAACGAATCGAATCAGGCGAAGTGGACATTGAGTACCTGGCACTGAATCAGCTCAAAGTGCCTGGAGATATTGTGGAAAAAATGCCTCTCTATACCTACCCGAATGTATCAGCACCGCAACAAAAGGAAGAGGTAGATACCGAAATGGCGCAAGTCGACACCCGAAGCGAGATTTCTTCATCAACAGAGGAAGAGCGCGAAACTATTCCAGTAACCCCAACTGGACTCCGAAAACCACAAGCTGCGGTAATCAATCCAAGAACCGACGATCGATCTACATCATCAAGTCCCACTCCTAATCCATATCGGTTGAGTCACACTCAGACGACATGTGCCATATGTCTTGACGATTTTGTTGTTGGAACATCTACCGTCCGTGAACTGCCGTGTGGCCACATATTTGACCCTGGATGTATCGATCCATTCCTCATGGAAAATAGCAGCCTATGCCCTCTTTGTAAGAAGAGTGTGCTGCCACTGGGTTCCATTGATATTCCGGTGACAAACGATATGGTTCGTCAAGACAATGTTTCACGGCGCAGTGGCTGAATTTCAGTATCAAAACATTTCGAAAAAACACAAGCATGGTTGCTATCTATGTGGAGTTTGGAGCCATTTATATATATGTTTTTCGTCTTTTTGGATATATCCTTCGCTCCTATGAATACAGAAGGGTGAAGGATGTCGGAATCAGGTTTGCATTTGTCTATTGCATTGGAAAGCATTCATCGGGGTATCCCAAGTTTTGTACATAACATTTGGATATTGTATCGACTGACGGGGGACATGTTATTAACAAATTCACAATGATATATGTATTGCAATCTGTTTCCAACATTAGATGACTTCTTCGAATGATCAAAATCCATACACATAAAACATTTGAATATTTTTGCAGGCAAATCTGGTTTATGGAACCAATCCGGGATAGGGCCGAGAGCAGACACCTGAGGCACCAAGTGTTCCAGGAATGGTAATATGTGGGTCACACAACATGATTGGCTTATCGCCCACTCTCGGTTAATCGCTAGCGTCCCACACACAATCCTCTTTCTCTTCTCTCTGGAACTTTTCTTGCAGTTGCGACAAACGACAACCGACGACGAAGCCGACAAGGTATGATTTATCACCACTCTACCATCATCAATCAACACGATCCCATTCAATTCTAACCGCTGACTTTCAATTCGCTCAGATGGGTGCCCTCAAGTACGTCGAAGAGATCCAGAAGAAGAAGCAGTCCGATGTCATTCGGTTCTTGCTCCGCGTTCGCTGCTGGGAGGTGAGATAAAATCCCCCGACCCTCGATTGCCTAACATTCCCGCCGAGCGCTCGTCTGCGTACAGCCATAGGAAATGCCTGAATTCTGGTATTGGTGGCTCGAAACGAACCTGCGGCGGAAATGGTTGTGGCACGCAAGAGACTTTTTTGTCTCGTGTGTCTTGCTATACACTCGTTGAACTTTGCTGAGAGTGCATCAATATAGCTTCGCCAGCTGAACGTCATCCACCGTGCTTCGCGCCCCTCTCGCCCCGACAAGGCTCGCCGCCTGGGTTACAAGGCCAAGCAGGGTTACGTCGTCTACCGTGTCCGTGTCCGCCGCGGTGGCCGCAAGCGCCCTGCCCCCAAGGGTGCCACCTACGGCAAGCCCACCAACCACGGTATCAACCAGCTCAAGTACCAGCGTGCCCTCCGCGCTACCGCTGAGGAGCGTGTTGGTCGCCGCTGCGCCAACTTGCGCGTCCTGAACTCCTACTGGATCAACCAGGACTCGACCTACAAGTACTTCGAGGTCATCCTCGTCGACCCCCAGCACAAGGCCATCCGTCGTGATGCCCGCATCAACTGGATCTGTAACCCCGTCCACAAGGTGAGTTTCCAATTTTTTTCTCATTCCAACAAGAAAAATTCTTTCGTACGGAACGGTCGAACTAATGAAAATTTTTTACTCAGCACCGCGAGGCTCGTGGTCTTACCTCCACCGGAAAGAAGTCCCGTGGTATCAACAAGGGTCACCGTTACAACAACACCAAGGCTGGTCGTCGCCACACCTGGAAGCTCCAGAACACCCAGAGCTACTGGCGTTACCGTTAAGTGCGCTAGTGCACTGTGGTATGGGCTGGAAAATATTGGCTGCATGTGGTTATCTTTTCAAACATTTCTCACCCGAGCAGTATTACCTGCGATGGGCCCGAGTTTAATGCAGACCGGAAGGCTCAGTTTTTAGCCAAAAAGCCATTTTGTTTTATGTTGAATTCCCCCTTGATTAACGAAGTATGTATGACTGGTTCAACTCCATGCCCACGGTCTTGTAGAACTGCCATTGGTAGCATGGTAGTTGTAATTTCACCTGGTCGTATACTAGTATGTCGTAGTACTCCTGTAGCCTGATCTTCAGATCGCAAAATCTGCGGCAAAAATCTCGGTCCCCACTCAGGTTGAAAGTCTTGCTTTAATCTCCATTTTAGTCTATACGATAGCCACTGCTGATACTAGCGCAGAGTGTAGTAAGTACTTTCGGTAACTAGTAGGTTACCTAAAACTAGAAACCCCCTAAAAGTAGATCATTGGATCAACCCACTTGGATTGCGTTGCCCAAGCCAAAAATAGACCAGAAGTGTTACCCGCCTGAGGCACCAAATCCGTGCCTGCGCTTTCCCTGTTCCCTCTTAGTTCCGCTTTCCCAATCCGTCCAAGGACTATGAACATACACCTTCTTTTTGTTTCACGCCTTTGTCCTTTTATGTTTTTCGTCCCAAAAACTTGAATTTGGCAAGATATCTGTCAGCTGCTGGCAGCCTTTTTAACAGTTCAGTCCGATCGAAAGAAATTAGTCCCTCCGTCCTCGGTCCCTCGTTATCGTCAACTTCCCCACGATCAAGTTGTAACCTGTATGCGTTCGGTACAAGGCCCAAGCTCCACCATTTGGCTCACTACCTGGCCTGATCCATCCCGAACATTCCAGCAAACTTGACTGGAACAGACAAATCCTTATGCCATCCCGGTCCGGCCGTAATCCATCGAATCCCCCAACCTCGAATTCCGGCTTCGCTGCCTTTTCCTCGAACCCTCCCGTACTCCCTCCCTCCTCGGAGAACACAGTGATACACCTCCCGTTGCAGACTCAGAATGATCGAACAATGCCGTCAATGAATGGGAATCTGCCCGCAAGCTCGTACCATCGCGGGCACAACCGCTCTCTCAGCCACCCATTTACCTCTCCATTCAGTGGACTTGGAAAGAAGCGTGACAAGGCCGTGCCCAAAAACACTGCTTGGAATTCGGACTCTGACTCCGACGATTTCACATATATTGCCAAAGACAAGGCACCGGCAACGAGCCCCCGCAAGGATGTCCCTAATGGAAATCCAGGAAGTGATCTTGCGGAAGGAAAATGCCCAACTTGCAACTCAACAGTGCGCTGGCCACGGCACCTACAGGTATACCGCTGTACTTCCTGCCTAATGGTTATCGACCTTGATGAGGAGACTATGAAGAAAACGAAGGGTCAAGCTGATTCAAAGCTGGGAGATCGGTTACAAAAACCATTGCCTCCAGACCCGCCGGAGTCTCAGCTACCATCGCTACCACACGAGCCAAAGCCAGGTAACTCACGTCGGATTTCTGCTTTTCCCGGATTCTGTTGACCAGGCCCAGATGAACCTTTGTCAGTCTACCATACCAGGCGTATCATTGACGGTTGTCTTGCTACGTACTTTCAAAGCCTTCTCGACGGGCCCCGTCCAGCGCCGACGGCGGTTGACAACCCCGCAGAAAGGGCTCATCCTGTAAACGGCCAGCAGTATTCCATGGTGCCCGCAACTGGCCCTCTTCATGGGCAGCTTCCAACACCGCAAGATCCTCGTAACCTGGACACGCCTACCTCTACTCAGCGGGACCTAAATTATGGAATGAAAGAGAACCCCAATCTTCTGAAACCACATCATTTCTCACAGGGTGGGAAGGAACTGCCCATTCGGAGCCGTGCCCATTCTGATTTGCAAAAAGGCCCGAAAGGAGAACAACGACCTCAACCAGTGACGCAGTCTAAAGATTCCGGAGAAAGAGAAGAACGCGAAAACCAGCCAGCAGTATTCAAGCGACTGGAGAACTACATCATCGCGTCTTTCAAAGGCTGTGGAGCTCTTAATGCATCATTTCCAGTCTACCAGCCATCCGTTCGGTCTGCCAGCAATGGCAATCCTCCAAAAATGAAGATTGATCCTAAAAGCGTACCTGATTCGGGTGTCAGCGCTCAAGTGTTCGAACCTGATGCCAAAACTCTTCTATTGGGGGATGTTGCAGAGAACTCGACTTGGTGGATGACGGAGTGGGCCGAGGCCGAGGGACAAGTTCTCCCAAACCCCAAGGAAAGAACCCCGCACAAATCTCGTTCAGTATCATCTCGAAGTCCTCGTATAAATTGGACCGAAGCAAACCATTGGTACCAGTTGGTTCTGACCGCGGGCAGCTCTTGGAACGAGAGATGGGCAGCTAAGAAGCCAGATTTATCGCTACGCCCGGGCACCGACTTGGCTAGGTACAAGAGATGGGAGTCAGTCGAGCTCTCTGCGATTGAAAAGGATATAATGGAATCTCGACTTCATCTCCAGCGAACATTAATGAAAGCCACTGAGAATCTTCTTAAGCGCCCTCGGAAGCCTTTGAAGAAGCCAGAAGACAGCCGGTTTCTCCTCATTCTATTGGCGAATCCGTTACTGTCCTCTCCAATAGCATACTCATCATCCAGACCATCCCAACCACCTCGCCGAGATGAACGGCGTCCGTCCCATTCACAGGATATTCCCCGGCCAACAACCAGAGATGGCAAGTTTTCCCGGAAAGATGCTTCAGCGCCGGTCGCTCGCTCTGGAAGCTCCAACCATCACTATGGGATATTAAAGCGGATTCTTGGGTTATTGTCAAACATGCCCAATGATTGTCACCACTACTTTGTTTCCTGGTTTGCGCGTTTCCCGCCAAGTCAATTTGAACGCCTCGTGGAGTTGGTGGGAGGATTTGTTACATATCGCCTGAGTCGTCAAAATGGTCGCAAGCGTGGTGAAAACCCCAAAGATGGAAATGAATTGATTCCAAGCTTTGCAAGTGCATCGGGAAACACCCCCGCTGAACTGCATGCTGCTATCAATCGACGCCACCCCAGCAAGCCACCTCCCAAGAAACAGGAGTCTCCTATTATATACGCCGAAGACTGGCAGATAAGATCATCGGCAAGGATCATGTCTTTGCTATTTACAGGAAATATTTCGCAAGTGACACGCAAACCTGATGCGGGTCCAGATGTGAGGGTATATCGCCCGGCCGACTCTGCAAGTGGCTCTGGACGTGCTAAGCAATATGTGGTCCCCATAAGTTCGTTCTACAACACCTTGCTGGACTATTCAGATCTTGTGGCAGACTTTGAAACCTGGGAGTCACGAGGCTCAAAGTTTTCCTTCTGCCAGTACCCTTTCTTTCTCAGCATCTGGGCAAAAATCCATATACTTGAGCATGATGCGCGCCGCCAAATGGAGGTAAAAGCTCGCGAGGCCTTTTTCAATAGCATTCTTAACCATCGAGCGGTTAGCCAGTATCTTGTTTTGAAGGTGCGGCGAGAATGTTTAGTCGAGGACAGTCTCCGTGGTGTCAGCGAAGTTGTCGGCACCGGCCAAGAGGAGATCAAGAAGGGCCTTCGAATCGAGTTCGTCGGAGAAGAAGGGATTGACGCCGGAGGTCTGCGCAAGGAATGGTTCCTCTTGCTTGTCCGGGAGGTATTTGATCCGCATCATGGTAAGTTAAAGAGACAAAAAACCCCCCCCCCCCCAAAAAACAAAGAATGGGTTGTGTTGGGTTGATTTATCTGACTCTTGACAGGCCTGTTTACCTATGATGAAGATTCCAAGTACTGCTACTTCAATCCGTTATGCTTTGAGTCATCTGAACAATTTTTCCTGGTGGGGGTTTTACTTGGACTTGCCATATATAACTCCACTATTCTTGACGTGGACTTGCCACCATTTGCGTTTAGGAAATTGTTGGCATCAGCGCCCCAAACTACAGCGCCCCAGACGTCAACCACCCCACGGACGAAATTCAAGTGTACACTGGATGACCTTGCCGAGTACCGCCCAGCCCTCGCTAAAGGACTGCGCATGCTGTTGGACTACGAGGGCGATGTCGCCGAAACATTTTGCTATGATTTCGTTGCTCAGACCGACCGGTTTGGAGAGATAGTCACTGTGCCTCTCTGTACAGGAGGCGAGAAGCGGCCTGTCACCAATGCAAACCGGCGCGAGTTTGTCGATGCATATATCTATTATCTTCTGGACACTGCCGTGGCTCGGCAGTATGAACCGTTTAAACGGGGGTTCTTCACAGTCTGTGGTGGCAATGCCTTGTCGCTTTTCCGACCGGAAGAGATTGAGTTGCTTGTGCGTGGCTCTGATGAGCCACTTGACGTGGTTTCGCTGCGCGCAGTGGCCACTTACGACAACTGGTCCCACGCCCATCCCGAGTCTATCCCTGTGGTGCAGTGGTTCTGGGAGATTTTTGAGACTGCTCCAACCCCGTCGCAACGGAAAATGCTATCTTTTATCACTGGCAGTGACCGCATACCGGCCATGGGGGCGACTAGCTTGAACATACGACTGGCTTGCTTGGGCGATGACTCTCCTCGATACCCTACTGCACGAACTTGTTTCAACACGCTGAGCCTGTATCGATACGCTACACGCGAAAAGCTCCAAAGGCTACTCTGGGATGCAGTGTTGAACAGTGAAGGATTTGGCCTGAAATAAATTCTTTTCTCTCTACATTGTGCTGAGACTGTTGGACTCTCAACAAACATTTATAACTACTAGTATGGACGCTGGCCGTTAACACCCACTGGTGGGTCATCCAGGTGCTGAGCAGCCGACGATGCTATTTCTTTTCTGTCTAACCCCTCACCTTTATCTTCCTTTCTTTTGTATGTCTTCTTTTCTTTTCTCTTTCCTTTTTTTTTCTTTTGGGAATTGCATCTCGGACGTTTAGATTTCTCAGGGCACCATTGTTGGTGTCTTGATGGTTTTCTTTTGCTTTAGTATTAGGGTTGAAATCGTTCCTCTAGCTTCAATGAAATCTCCCACCGAGAGTTTTTTTCTTTCATTGAAATTTGCATATTTTCGGTATTGTCCGTGCGATGCAGCTGGAAAAACCCCGAAATTTTATGTACATAGAGGATTTGTGGAAAGTATCTAGCACTAACAAGGGTTAGCCCATGCAAAGCCCCCGCCTAAATGTAGGAAAAAAATCCTGAAGATCATCTGACGCTCACCTGACACCTTGACACAGTCTCTACTTCTCCATACCCAGGATCCACCGAGTCATTGGGCAACTCTAAGCGGGGAGTTCAGCTTCCAGTAAGTTCTGACAAACCTTGGCATGGCGTTTTTGAAACCTTGGAATCCCCAAAGCTAACATGAGTACCTGATCTACATGAGATACATGATAATACATGGTAATACACGAGAAAAAGAAACACTAATGCTCGAAAGATTATGTCTCTATTTCCAGGCATCACTCTTTCTTGATTTGTACTGTGTGCTTTTAATCCCTGTCATCCCCGGATTTCAAAGACATGGGGCCCCACATTCTCTCCACATGCGCACACGAGTGAAGTCAGTCGGCAAATGTCCTCCACATGGTCAAGTATGGGGCAAGAGAAGACTAAGGAGCTTTTGGATTAGCGCCTCGTATAGTCCGATAAATTCCCGGGCCTCTCTGCCTCTCTGCCTCTCCCGGAGGCTTGTTCATGTTTCCCCGTCAATGCGTTCAAGGCTTGATCCAAACCGTTAAGCCCTTATTCCGACTGAAGATTCCTCTCAAGTGCTATATAATTCACTACTATTCCGTACAATGTTGGTCTAACTTGTGAGAGTTAAAGCGAATCTGACGAACATTTGAAGTTTCATATACATAATACCTCACACATACTATGTACTCCCTAGCACAGTCCATCCTAGAAAATACCAGCTTTGGAAATAGTCTAAACTTTCACCTGACCCGCAACACGGCCCCGAGCCCTCTTACTCCCCGAAGTTTACCCACAGCCTCCAACCGAATTCCAGCCTCGAGCCGAAACAACGTCACCGGCATTGAACTTAACCCACAGACCGCAAATTTCTGATGCCGATGGGCAACTATGCGGGGTTCTCGGTATCTTAGACTCTCCATCCAAGTCACCAAGTTGCTGTGGAGCACCACTAACGCATCTGGACAGTAAAAGACTTGTCCGAACAGGAAATTTGTCTTGGAGATCGCAATAGCCCGGACCGGGTCTCACGGCATGAGCTCACGGCATGGGGTGAGGGTGGCCGAGCTGTGATGAATTTTTTTTTTGGGACAAAAAGAAATTCGGGGTGGGTACATCAACGTGTAGATCGCACATATATAGAGGAGCGCGGAGCCCTGTTGTGGGAGTCAATTCCTTCTCCTGTGGACGAAACAATCCGGTCAAGATACAGACAATCTCTGATTCTGGGCCATCATGCATTTGGAGAAGCTTGGCTTGACACTGGCCGTTTTGTCCCTCTGTGGACTTGGTCATGCCGAGAGCCAGATTACTTCTGACACTCACTTTTATGGAGATTCTCCCGCTGTGTACCCATCACGTATGCTTTCCTTTCCATCCCTATGTTTTTCCCTATTGTATTCCGAGGCAAGACTTACTGATGAAATATAGCAAATGGCTCGGGAAGTGGTGATTGGGCTGCAGCCTATAAGAAGGCTAATGCTTTGGTTAGCCAGATGACATTGGAGGAGAAGGTTAGCTCAACAGATTCACTGCGCACTGCAAAAGTATTGAACTGACAAGGGGTTTCCTAGAATAACCTCACTTACGGTATCGACACTACTAGTACAAGCTGTGTGGGAGTAATTGGAGCTATTACTCGTCTTGGGTTCCCTGGTATGTGTCTTCAGGATGCAGGCAATGGAGTCCGCATGGCGGACTTTGTGAACAGCTACCCAAGTGGAATCCACGTTGGTGCTAGTTGGAACAAGTCGCTTGCCCATGACCGTGGTTGGCACATGGCTGGCGAGTTCAAGACAAAGGGTATCAACATCGCTTTGGGCCCTGTTGTTGCGCCATTGGGAAAAACAACTACAAATGGAAGAAACTGGGAAGGTATGTGCAGATCTGAAACATTGAGTTGTGCTAGACTACTTATTAACACATCTTTCAAGGTGCTGCTAGTGATCCTTACCTGAGTGGTGTGCTTGCCGCACAAACTGTTGAGGGTATGCAAGGACAAGGTGTGATCTCAAGTGTCAAGGTGAGTTGGTTTATGAGAAACATCATGATGATTGATCCTCTCAATCGAATTCTCTCTAATCACACATGGTTCTGCGTAGCACTTCATTGGATACGAACAAGAGCTATACCGCAACCCTAGCACCAACTCTGACAACGAGACTGTGGAGTCTGTCTCCAGCAACATCGATGATAAGACAATGCACGAAACATACATGTGGCCATTCCAAGACGCATTGAAAGCCGGTGCTGGAAACATCATGTTAGTTCACAATTACCGTGTTGCTTACAAAAAAATGTGCCGAACTAACAATATCTTTTTTGTTAGGTGCTCTTACAACCGTGTCAACAACTCCTACGCTTGCCAGAACAGCAAGACACTCAATGGCCTGCTCAAGACCGAGCTCGGCTTCAATGGATTTGTCGTGACCGATTGGTATGGTCAACACTCTGGTGTGGCTGCTGCATTGGCCGGTCTTGACATGGCGATGCCTACCGGCCTGACCTTCTGGGGTTCTGATTTCACCGAAGCCATCAAGAACGGCAGTGTCCCTCTCTCTCGACTGGATGACATGGCAACAAGGTATGTATTACATGCGACAATTTCTCTACATTTGAGCCATGAGCTTAAACTAATTCCCCCTGCAGAATCATCGCAACATGGTACCAGATGGGCCAGGACTCATCGAGCTACCCTTCCCTCGGCGTTGGAATGCCCTACAACCTCAGTGCTCCACACGAGATTGTCAGCGCTCTCACCAAAGAGGCCAAGCCCGTTCTTTTCGAGGGTGCCTTGGAAGGACACGTCCTTGTCAAGAACCTGAACAACGCCCTCCCTCTGAAGTCGCCAAAACTCATCTCCGTCTACGGATGGGATGCTGCCGCTCCCCCAGCATACATGCCTAACACGGCCCTCACCTCTGATCCCTGGGAGTACGGCTACGAGCCCGCGCTTGCCGCCGAAGCCGGCTTCCTCGGGAGCACCGACATCATCAACGAGCCATACGACTACCAGGTCGCCTTCAACGGCACCCTCAGCGTGGGAGGTGGCTCCGGCGCCAACGCAGGCCCCTACATCAGCGCGCCCCTCGACGCCCTCCAGCAGCGAGCATACGAGGACAACACCGTCGTGATGTGGGACACGAGCGTGAACCCCAACACGCTGGGCGTAATGGAGGCCTCGGACGCCTGCATCGTCTTCATCAACGCCTTCTCCACCGAGGGCCTCGACCGCTCCGGCACATACGACAGCTACTCCGACGCGCTCGTGACCAAGGTCGCAAAGACCTGCGCCAACACCATCGTCGTCATCCACAACGCCGGAACCCGCATGGTCGAGTCCTTCGCTGACAACGCCAACGTCACCGCCATCGTCTTCGCCCATCTCCCCGGCCAAGACTCCGGCCGTGCCATCGCCTCCCTGCTCTACGGCGACGACAACTTCTCCGGAAAGCTGCCCTACACCGTCGGCAAGAACGAGTCCGATTACCCGTCCTACTGGCACGATTACGCCGTTGCGCCCTACGAGCTCTTCCCGCAGTCCAACTTTACCGAGGGCAGTCTGACGGATTACAAGTGGTTTGATGCGAAGGGGATCACGCCGCGCTACGAGTTCGGCTTCGGTCTTTCGTACACTACTTTCGGCTTCTCGGAGCTGAAGGTGTCCGGCCTGGAAAGCGGACTTGCGGCGTACCCTACCGGCCACATTGAGCAGGGTGGTCAGGTTGATCTGTGGGATTCTATCGTGACTGTTACGGCCACTGTTAAGAACACCGGAAGCAAGGCTGGTGCTGAGGTTGCTCAGCTTTATGTTGGTATTCCCGGTGCTGCGGTGCGCCAGCTTCGTGGATTCGACAAGGTTTCGATTCCGGCTGGCAAGTCTACTGAGGTTTCTTTCACGCTTGCCCGTCGTGATCTGAGCACTTGGGATGTGACGGCGCAGAAGTGGCTCTTGCAGAGTGGAGAGTACAAGATCTATGTTGGATCGTCTAGTCGGGATTTGCCTCTGACTACTACATTGAAGATTACTACTAAGTGATTGGATGATGACTTAGACTATAGATTCTAGATTTGCCGGGATCATATGATTTACGTTTGACATGAGAGAGAACAGTTATAGTATATACACAAATACATTGATAATTCCAAGTTGTTCGAACGATCGTATTCGCACTAAATTCTAACGAACACTCTTTGTATGGACCCACCCGATAAGATAGAGATAAGATAAGATACCGATAAGTACCAAGCACCAAGCTCAACTTCCCACTCGAAGCTCTCCCCAATTCCATCTCTCTCCCCACCACGCCCACACACAAGCGTGACAAATCAAACACCCAAAATGGTGAAACCCCTAACATTCAAAGGCGACAAGCCGAAGAAGCGCAAAAGCCGGGCCCCCGACACCGAAGACCGCTCGCCCAAAACCCGTAAAACCACCACCGAAACGCCGGACGACGAAGCCGCGAACCCGCCCGACGACACAAGCTGGGTGTCAGCGGATGCGCCAAGTGATTTGGGCGGACCAATCGTGATTGTCTTGCCCTCTGATCGCCCGGCTTGCGTGGCGAGCGATCCGAACGGCGTGGTGTTTGCGAGCGAGCTGGAGAATGTGGTTGAGGGGGATGCGGGGACGGCGGAGCCGCATGATGTGCGGCAGGTTTGGGTTGTTACCAAGGTGGTTGGGACGGAGGGGTATAGTTTTAAGGGACATCATGGGAAGTAAGTGGATCAGATCCCAAAAAATGCAAAACAAGACAAGACAAGGCGAAAGCAGACTGGAATTATCTGGTGTCTAGTGAATGATTTTGTCCTGTTTTGTTGCTCATCTCACCTCAATGCATTGCTAACCACCTTGTACGATCTAGATACCTCAGCTGCGACAAGCACGGGCTATTCAGCGCGACCGCGTCGGCAGTCGGACACTACGAGTCCTTCGTCGTGATCGCATCGCCCGACATCCCAGGGACATTCTACCTGCAGACGCGAGGCGGGGACGCAGAGACATTCCTGTGCGTGAAGGAGAATGGGAAGGCGACTGCCGGTGTGGAGATTCGGGGGGATGCGGAGAACATCTCGTTTGAGACTGGGGTGCGGATACGGATGCAGGCTCGGTTTAAGCCGCGGCTTCGGGCGTCGAAGGAGTCGAAGGCCTATGAGAAGATTAGTCAGAAGGAGTTGGAGGCTATTGTGGGGAGGACGTTGGATGCTGAGGAGGTTAAGAAGTTGAGGAGGGCGAGGAGGGAGGGAGATTTCCATCAGGCTATGTTGGATGTTAAGATTAAGGGGAAGCATGATAAGTTTGCTTGAGTGGTTCTTTCTTTTCTGCGTCATGTTTCTTTTCTTTTCTTTTTTGGTGTTTTTAAGGGTGGGATGTACAGGTTATGAGAATTATAGAGAATATTTTGAACCCAATATGGACAGCTGCAACGTTTGAAGTACTATGTATCTACTACTTATATGAGGAGAGAGCTACCTATTGGCTTTTGTGGGCTCTGGAGGATAAGATCTATGAGTAGTAGTACTATGTAGTAGGTAACGGTGTGAAAACTACGCCATATATTATCGGCGATTATGAGGGAAACACATCATCAGTGAGAAACAGTACCTACTAGGTATCAGTAACAGATATGACCGTTTAAGCCACGAGAGCCGCGAAAGAAACCAAAAGGATACAGTAGGATAAAAGACATTACTATAAGCTCGACTATTTGCTAACCTTATATCCGACTCATCTTGCGTTGATCCTGTAATCATCTTCCACAATTTGTATAGCATGAAACCCATCTCAAGAAAAAAAAGCAAAAATTGAGAGAAGATCAAGATCATACAATCATAAAAAAAAAAAAAAATCCCACGCGTGACCAATATTCAATATTCAATATCGATGAGCATGAAAGATGAAATATGAAGATTAAACATAGAAGCGATATAGTGAGCAAGAAAGAAAGGAAAATATGAACTCGGAACCCGCATCTTGATAAGGAAACTGGAATAGTAAGTAAGGGAAGTCCAGCCTTGAGGAGAAAGAAGAAAAAGAATCGCATTGATAGTTTGAATGAAATTTGTAAAAGACCGAAAAAAAGGCGCGCCAGCGCATACCAGTCTTGACTATCAACACGATTTGTCTGGTCGTAAGAACCGGGTCTATTAGATAAAGCGAACGATACGACCAGAAAAAAACAACAACCAAAAATCGGAGAAAACAAGGTAACGACTGTGCGGTTGGTTGTACAACCCGTGGGGTATGATGTCTAGCGTAGAAAAGGTGTTACATGATCCTGAAAAAAACAAAAAGCAGATCTCAAAAAGGACGAAAACTGAAAGCAATCTTTCGCAGAACACGCGTGCATGGGGGAAATAAGGGAGGAAAACCCTCAAAGCAAGAATAAAATATGGGAGGGGGAGGGGGAGGGGGACAGGGCAAGATCGTCATGTCAAAAAGGTCTAGCAGGTGAATCTCTTTCGTTGCAACAAACCAGAAAACTGAGAGGGGGGAAAAAAATCAAAAATGAAAGATCAAAGGAGTTCGAATTGTACAATGATAATCATGGGGGTGGTCAGGAGTTGAGGGATAGACCCTGGAAACGGCCAACCCATTCACTCTGTGCTGGGTGCATGCGGTTATTAGGCGCATTACCAGAAGGGTAGTCGGAGAAGCCGGTCTCCAGGGGACCGTAGCTGGTAGGGGAATATGGGGCGAAAGGATCGGACTGTCCGGCATCTACCTGGCGAGATGACTGGATGAACGGCTGATAAGTGTCTGTGAAGGCATTCCGGAGCATGCCAACGGGATTGGCCATTTCACGCCCAGCATCTGCATCTCGACCTCCATAAGGCCGTTCATGCTGGTGTCGTCGATCTCCATGAGATGCATCCTGGCTGTAGAGTGGATTGGCCATTGGACTGGGTCCAGGAAGGCCAGCAGTTGGTGGCGTCACGAACGAAGCAGGGTTGATAGCGGACATCCAGATTCGGGTCTTGTAAATCTTGAACAAATCCGTGACCAGGGAGTTAAAGTTGATGTATGAATCGGCAAAGTAGTAGAATGTAAGCTTTTTCCAGTCCCTGCATGATGAGTCAGTTTTTTTTCAATTCTAATAGCAAACCAGGGAGAGGGGGGAAAACACTTACATTTGAAACTCGGCATCCAAGATCTCCATGTTAAGTCGGTGTTCTGAAACCTTCTGCAGACAGACACGCTTGGCTTTGGCCTCATTTGCTTCTTTGTCCCGTAGAGCCATAATCTCATGGCTCTGAGCAAGACGTTTAATGAGCTTGGGTTTGATTTCGGTCGATGTCTCCGGAGCTCCATGCGCATGAGGGCCAATTCCTTCCGCAGCACCTCGAGCATTAATGCCCGCAGGGGCCGCATTGGAACTACCCTCAAGCGCACCCTGGCGAGAGAACATCATGAGCCACTTGTAGTGCTCTTCGGCATATTTCTGCTTCAACTCTCGGGCCATTTGGAGAGACACATTCGCATGCTGCACCGTGCCCAGATCTGTCCCTCGGTCTGCCTCAACAATCACGAGATCACCGACCTTGACTTGGAGCCCGGTATCTTCTTGAACGTAAAAGACGTCTGCGCGATGGCATTTGAACGTGACGATGTACAAGAGCTGGTTCTGGTGGGCATGAGACAACGTAGGTGGTTGACGGCCGTAAGCATTAGACATCGCGTACTGGTTGAGAGCCGCCGGAATTCCAGAGGATCCATCGCCCCGCAAGGTCTGTTCACGAGGGTAGTATTGTTGTTGTTGCTGCTGCTGCTGCTGCTGCAAGGCGCTAACAAAATCATTGGTGTTTCCATATCCCTCATTGACGTTGCCGTATCCATCATCATGATCTGCAAGCCCAGCGCGAGGAGTAGCAACAGCAGCATTATGGGGGTCGGCCGAACCAATGGAACCATGACGCATAGAGATATCGGCAAAGGAATGACGACGGCTCTGTGGGGCCTCAGGAATACCCCCAAAGCCTAGCGACGTCTGCCAATGAGCCTTGCGCACATTTTCAAGTTGCCGATTCTCCAAAGGCTGGGCCGCGAAAGAGGAAAATTGCTGCTCTAGGTTTGCCGAGTGCTCTGAGAGTCGTCGTCTGCCATTGCCGCGCATTTGCGCGTAGCCGCGCAACTCCCCAAGGTCCTCGCCCACGAGATCTTCCTCCGGAACACCACCTCGAATACGGTGATGTAGTGGATGAGCAGAAGCAGTCGAGGCAGATGAGGCTGCACGATCCCGGTACCGACTGTCAAGTTGGCCAGCAGCTGCAGCTTGGCGGAGAATCGCGTTTTCACGGGCCAATTGTTCGATCTGTCTGGCCTGACTTGCCGAATAGCTCGAGTCTCCCTCGGAGATATTCCCAATCTCATCACCATCTTCGTCTTCGCGAACACGACCGAGCATAGCGGTATCATGTCCCAATTCACCCAGAACACTGGGCCGCTGTCCACGCTGCTGGACGGCTGAAGTCTGTCCGGGGCCTCGGGAACGGCTACTTGGATACTGGCTACCAGCACCAGCACCGGCGCCAACCTTTGCCATCATTCCGAGATGCTCAGGGTCCATTTGTCCAACAGAGTACGACTGAGAACGGTAGGTTTTGGGAGTTGGGTGCAGCGGAATCGAGAATGGAATAGGCGATTCGCCGGAGATAGTACGGGTGATGGGGCTGAGTAGTTCATCACCCATCGAACCCGAATGTGGGGGGTTGGTCATGGTAGGAGATGGAACCATCTCTGCGAGACGTGATGGTGGCTCCTTGCGTGAATCCGAGTTCCAGATTCCCGTTCCCCAAGGAAAGGTACTGCCTCCAGACTGATTCCAGTTGAATGAGGAGCCACTGATACCCGGGCTTGGGTTTGTTGCCCAAGGTGCTTGGTCAGTCGCGGGGCTTGTGGGGTTAGAGGGAGCAGAAGAGAGGGGACCGCCAGTGAGAGAATGCTTCCTTTGGATGGAAAGAGGAACCTCATTGAGCCACGATGTCCGACGTCGAGGCTTGATCGGGGACGAAACCATATTTTGTGTTGTCAAGACCGCATGGTCTCCATCATCATCAGACGAAGCAAGAGCCTCTGAATCCGGGGTAGACCGGCGCACTCCGGGGTGGCTCTTCTCAAGTCTGGTAGTCGCAGTCGCCGGCGGGGTGTTGGATTGGGTGGTCATATTTTGTTTGTGATTCGGCGCAGACATGGTGTCCGAGTTACCGGTGATACTGTGATAATGTCAGTTCCTCTCTATTTCATCCCGGTACATTGAATGCCAGAAACTCGCTCTGCCCAATGCCATCCTCTCTGAGGCCGTTGCGAAGAAAGAGTAAGGTTGGGTGCCGAGATCGAAGAATGTGCTGACCTGTGATATGTTTTTTTTTTTTTTTTTTTGGAGTGAGCTGCTAGGCTGCACTGTATGAGAGCCTAACGGGATTGGCGATAGACACGCGACAAAGCACCGCAGTCTTTGATCCCACGTGCTCGACGAGATTGGAAAGGGAAGGGTTCAATCTCGATGATTGGGAGGAAGGTGGACGACTGGATGAATGCGCTATGTGCAACACTGTGAAGAACAAGTCAGCGATCAGGGGGTAACAGAATTGAAAATTGCAATCGCAACGGTGAGTTGTGCAGAAACAGGCCACGATGCGCGGGGCACGTGTCGAGGGTGGCATGACTGAGGCTCATTATGACAAAAGCGGGGGAATGGAAATCCCCCGAATTCAATATGCCAATTCACAAGCGCAGTATCAAGTGTAAGGGACCCAATGGCTCACAGAAATGTTGAGGGTTATGCGCTCCACGGGGAAATGGTCGTGTGGGGATAAAGGTGGTGGCGAGTGGTAGGGGGAGAGAAAGGGAAAGCGCTCTTGTGAGCAACATACCTCGCCAAAAGAAAAGAAAAGAAAAGAAGAGATCTAGGATGCGTCTACACTGGACCCGTATGAATCCCACAAGACGCCTGGGGAAAGGTTGCAAAGGTCGCAAGAAACCTGAATCAAGTATGAAGGAAGGAAAGGTAGGCGTAATCGTAGTAAGCGTGTCTGTGGGCGCGATGGGTAAGATCTCTCTTTCGCGCGCGCGGAATTTCAGGAAGAGGATCCCCGACTCACCAAGTCTAAAGGATCTTCGAGAATTCTATTTGGAAAACAGAAGCGCCGTGAAGAAGATCGTGGGTCTCGTCAGAATCACTCCGCGCTCAGGGTCTCCACACAAGGTAACGGGAGAAAGTGGGAATCAGTGAAGTTGGTATGAGTATGGGGCCGTTTAGAAGCGGGTTCAGGTAAGGGATGGGCGGGGGTGTCAAAGATGGAACACGAGTGTTGATGGAAATGATCGTAATGATCGCCACCCCGGGTTTGAAGGGTGGAAATGGGTTCGGGAGGTTTTTTTTAAGGAGCTGGGGTAGCGTGTGACCTTGCGGGATGACGTTGTGGAGCAACCAGAATCCCCTCAGCGATGCATGGTTGAGGGGAAATTGACTTGTTTTTTTTTTTACTTCTTTTTCTTTTTCTCTCTTTTAATTCAGAAGATTCCAGAGAGAAAAAAGAGAAAGAGAAAAAAAAGGGGGGGGGAAAGGTTACAGAAGGTAGTAATGGACTAATGGTTATACTGGAGACTATAAAGAAGAGGGGAAGTCAACCGGAATTGGCAACGTCGCCCCGTTCAGGGGACACGGACCATCAACGGATGATTCCACGCGGTGATACATTAAATGCACTTGTATATATCTCTCGGTTGGCTCTAAATCTCATGGTGTAGGTTAGTACATGTAGAGAGAGCACTTGAGAGAAGAAAAAAAAATAGGAGGTCCAAGCCGACGATCATTTGAGGATTTTAACTGGTTTATGAAGCGAGCGACTCCATTAAAGCCTCCCTGCAGGCCCTGTCAGCCCACTTTTTTTTTTTAATCCGTGCATTTTCAATTAAAAAAAAATAAGAGAAAAGAGAGAGACAAGTTAGCCTCGCACGGTCCATGGAAAGGTTGCACATTTGCGGGGGTTACTGATGTCGGAAATCATCTACTTCTGGTATACGGTCAAGGAATGTGTATACGAGCACTATATGTGGGGAATTGGAAAATGGAGCAGCTCTCAACTTCCAAGAGAGGGGCTGATCTGTCTTGTTTTTGCGGGGAGAGCTCATAACCTGCATTAAACCCCGCTATATACATCATTTTGCGAAGATGATCCTCGGTTCAAAAGGAATCGTAAAATTCCCATGAAATGAGAAAAAAGACAACTCTTTCCAGTGTCCATGTCTAACCGGTGGTACAGAAAATCATGTGTAATACAATGTGCACATCTCCAAAAATCCAATCCCAAAATCCCAAAATCCCAAAATCCAAAATGTCAAGGGAGAACGGTCTAGGTCAGGTTGTGGTCTGGGCACGAATCATCGGGCGCTCCGGGCCTCCGGGTTGATTTCCCTGCAACGGCTCATTTCTCATTTGGACATGGTTGACCCTACACTGGATTTCTCTTTCAAGGAAAAAAACTCCACGTGAACCAGGCAGTGGGAGTTCCAAAAAAAAAGCAAGGAATTTTGACATGTTGATACTAATTTAACTGAGAGAAATGATTCTAAACAAGAGGCGAAAAGCCATCTATCCACTACCCCGCAATTAGAATCAGACACTAGTCATGCCCGTGATATGTATAGAAGACTAGTCTCGACTCTCATTTCATAACCTTTCCAACCAATCACCTTTCTTTAAACCCATTGGAAGCACAAAGCACTTTCCCGTCATTGGCCCCACTTATTCCTCCTCGCTTACTTGCGTCTTGACCTTCAGCCTCTATGGGAAACTGTATAGCGGGAGTCTTCCGGCTGCATCCATCATGTCAATTGATCTCTTTCTCAATGACTTTGTCAACACAATGTACTAATAGCTTGTTGGCAAATACCTATCTGTAAACTATCAGAGGGTATAATAGCTCATCATCGGTATTTCAATTTTCAACCATGTCTAGAAAAGAAAAAAGTGGTATGTATGGGAAATATAGTACAGGCCAGATGCGAAGAGAATCCTCCATTTACGGGGCCGAATCCAGAGAAGACGCCGCCGTAGCATTGGCTCCCTTCTGCTGTCGCAACTTCTCCTCGAACTTGGCGAATTCATGCATCGAGATGATCTCTTCCTGATCCTGAACTTGTTCAACACCCTTGACCTCCTCGATCTGCAAGATAAACGCATCAGTAATCTTGTCCAACATAATGAAAAATGAAAAAAAAAGACAGAACTCCAAGGGAAACTCACATAATGCATCAGCATAGACTCAATGCCGTTCTTTAACGTAACTGTACTCGAATCGCAAGTTCGGCACGCTCCACGCAGCTTCAGCATCACAATACCGTCCTCGAACGAACGCAGCTCGATATCACCGCCATCCTCCTGAATAGCCGGACGGATGCGCGTCTCCAGGAGCTCCTTGATCATGCTGACAACCTCGTCATCATTTTCGTTGTAGGCGAGCGAGTCCTCCTCAACCTCGTGTCCGGCTTCACCGGTGTTCTCGACTACGGTCACAATGGTCTCTCCCGAGGTCACGGCTTGAGTGATCAAACTGAATACCTCGGGCTTGATGTGCGCCCAGTTCGCATCACCGGCCTTGGTAACGGTGATAAAGTCAGCTCCGTAGAAAACAGAGGTGACTCCATCAACGTCCAGGAGCTTTGCGGCGAGGGGGGATGGGTATGGAGGGGCGAGAGTGGAGCGGGGAGTGAGGTATTCAAGGAAAGTGGTAGGGAATTCCTCGGGAAGAACGCGGTGGTTGGGAATGAATTTCAAGGCCTGTAGTGAAGTCAGAACTGAGCTCATCGATTGTTGACTGTAAGAAGATGGGACATACATCAGGGTTAGGAGTGTTCTCGGTCTGGATGAAGATTGTCCGCTTGCTTGTCGGCGATAGTCCGTTCACACCGGTCGCTGCCACGGGCTGCTGGTTGGGCCTTAGTGTTGGCCGCCGGCGCGTCTCTGAGGCTGTGATAGTGGGCAGACGAGCAGCGCTCGATACGTTCCTGCAGGGACTGAACGCGGCGGGTCTGATGGTCTTGGGGATGGAGTTGGAGACTCGAGCGCTGGAAAGCGCGCGTCGGAACATGTTTGTGGATGTTGAGCTGATAGACATGTTGGTATTGGAACTTGGAAGTTACCAGGCCAAAATCATAATATTTGCCAATGGAAATAAGTCCAGTCTAAAAAGTTGAGTCGCCGCGGCCCGGACTCTGACGCAATGAAAGGGTCATGTGATCTTCAGATTACAAATTGGGGATGCTATGACCAATGAGAGAGCAGGCGTTGCAACCAGAATTCCGCCGATATTCGGAAGCTAACATTGATTGTTTTGACATTGATAATTGAAGCCTAACAGTTGGCTAACCTTTGAAGTGTTGAAGTAAGCGCTGATAATATTTGCCTTCGTGTCGTAATGATGCTCTCAGAATCGGATATACTTCTCGGTATACGAGTGCTGTTATTTGATCGCTTAAACTAGCCAAAATATGTAGCAACTACTTGCCTAGTTGCCTTCTGACTTTTTCGATGCGGGATATCCAACTTGATGAACGCTAGTAGTCATACACATGTGCAGCTTTTTAAAATCTAAAATAACACTCCAAAGGAAAATGTTCACCGATCGATTTAAGCATAGTGGATAGAGGCACAAGAAAAGCCAATTCAAGTTAGGGCCACCTTGGGCCTCAAACTATACAGAGCGCTGCTTACATGCACATGTGACATGTGTGTCTAGGCTGACTCTCAAGTGCTCAATTTACCACCGAGGCTGTGCAGTGATGAGAGAAAACGACCGTCGAGGACCGGCATGATTCAATACTTCATTTTTTTTCTTCAAGGAAAACCCTGAGACTTTGCTGAAATCGTTTTCAAAGTTCTCTCGTGTCAACTCGTCTAGTATCCTCTGGACTTATCTGCTTCACCTACTACGACAGCATGACCCCCGCATTTGGCTTTGGTGTTGGCGACTTTGTAGCGGTTGCGACCTTGGTCTGGCAGATTTCACAAGCTCTCAGCGATGCATCAGAGGACTCAAAATTATATCGCGAGTTGCGACTCGAGTTAGCTGCCTTCCAAGCGGTTTTTGTTCATTTTCAACAAGCGGTGGTGCATGACACAGCGCTTCCCCCAGATCAGGTTAATCAAACAAGGGAAGTGCTCGCTCAAATTGAGCGACTTACAAACGACTTTAACAACCACATGGAGAAATTCAAGGTCCTTTCAAACCCGGCCAAAGATAAGATAAAGAGATCCATAACCTTGAAGAGACGAATTTCATGGACTTTGTATGGGAAAAAGCCGATCCAACAGTTTAGGGAGGCTATGCGAGGCTATTCAGCAGTTTTAACGCTGATCATGCATACAATTAACAGGTAACTACGCGCAGAAGAAAGTTCCATTTTGACTTCGGTACTTTTGTGCCACATTCTAATATTTATCCCAAATGGCAGTCAAGCCATGCAGAGCCTCCACCAAGAGATGCAGAACGGCACAAAACAACTCAAGTTGCACGTGGACAACACATTTCAGGAGCCTTGGGATCAAAAGCCAATTCGATTTCAAGATGCAATTGGGAGACGATACCCTGTGCCTCTGGAAATTTGCGGAACATTTGAGGTAGCGTTTGAGTCATTTCTTTATTCCAGTGAACTATCTACATACTTTAGCCATGTACTAATAATTAAATATGTTTTGCAATTAACAGGGATTTTTGGATTTTCTAAAGCATGCATTCAAGGATGATCCAGTCTCGAAGGCCGTGGGGGAGCAATCTATATGGCTTTTTAGCCCCGTTGTGGGTGAAACAAAGGCGTGGGTCTTGATCACGACCGACGATTGGACTTCAAGCCTCTATCCTGGAATGCACCTTAGCATGTCGGTATTTAATGGAAGTCGGACAGGTAAAGGGCTTATCTCAGACACGCTTCTTGATACACTTGGTGAAACTGAGGTGAGGCTCCAGACTCCATTACCTCTATGGGCGTCAGCGACATTTCCTGAGAATGCGGTATTCAAACTTCGGTACGTATTTGTGTATTCTCAACTACTTCCTTCGGCTAATCTAAATACTTTCTAGCAACCCAAGGCAAAGGAAGCCATTGATACCAAAAGCCCTACGTCATATCCAAGACGAAACCCCAAAGGCAAGGCCCATGAAAGAGGTTTGCATCAAATCCTACATACATGTTAACTGACTAAGTCACTAATTCTCTGGAACAAAGGACAAAACTCAGAACTCCTCGTTATCATATCCATGTCCAAACGATATTGGGTGCGGAAAGCGCTTTGAAAGCCAGGAAGAATTCCTTGAGCATCTGAAGCCCGAAATCTTCGATCTTGAATCATTTGAATCCTTTCGGGGACCAAGCTCGCAGTTCGACTTACACATGACATATTGTCTCTTTTGCGACATATCAATCTTGAGATCTTCCCAAATGGCATTTGAAAGGGGAATTGCACTACAACAAACCTTGACCAGTTCTAGTCGCGGTTTAACCCCGTGCGTCGCAGAAATGATGCATAGAGAAGACCTTGGAGATGAACCTTCGTGTCACGGCTGCTACAAGTACTTCAAGGTCGGGGACTACAAAAGCGGGTCAGTATTATCTCCAGATGGCTATTACATGCAGCAGCAGCCAATGGTCTGATAAATGTTGTTAAAATGATCCTCAAAAATGATGGGGATATAAGTTGACAATGCCCGGGAGGTAATGGAACTCCTCTACATGCTGGATCACGCACAGGGAACGAAAATGCTATCAGATTTTTGCTTGATAGAGGCGCTAATATCAATGTAATGGATGAAGACCGTCATACAACAATATTTGAAGCATCAAAACTGGGCCATAAGGGTACTGCTGAGCTACTCATTCGCGCCATTGGTCTGAATGGTCAAAGTGCAGATCATGATACTTCATTGGGTATCGCAGGAGGTAATTGCGACGATGGGATATTTCAATTTTTGCCTCAGTTTTAATCAATATGGCCGTTCGTCCAGACAACAACACCTGGGCAGATTTTGTCGAGATGAGTAGGCCAGGGTGGAACTTGAATTTCCAGTGTATGATGCCCTGCGAGCGAAGTATGCTTATTCTGGCTCTTTTTATTTCTTTCTGCCTTCAATGTTTATATTTTCCTCTCCTCGGCCTGATTTCCCTTCATAAAAGAATATGCGAATATGTGCAGCTATTTATAGAGTTTAGTACAAGGCTTCAGCTGGAAGTCAGTATTTTAGTGATTTTAAGCGAGCAAATGTAATCATTCCCTCAGTAGTGTATAAATAACCCCTCCAGCCCCTTTGTGTTCTTATTATTTCTCAAGTCTAGATAAATAGTCATTCATCCAATCAATATGTCTTGCTGGATGGATGCTAACCCGTATCATTTTCACGAGTCCTCCAAAAATATCAAGCTGGACGGGTGGAAGCTGTGTGCAAGCTTGCGACGACTGGATGACGTGTGGGTTGAAAGAGTCCTATCTCTAGGTGATTTCCTTGGTAACAACGATGGTGAGTTATATATGACGGGTATATTGATTCAAAGTTGATCATCATCGCATATTAATTTGCTTATGTACAGGCAACTTCCAGTGGGGAGGCCAAAATATCAATCAATCTGCTCAGAATCCAACACTTGTATACTGGGAAGGATATCCGATTTTGAGAGCTTCGTTGCAAGACAACGAGGGCAACTATCACCAGCGCGACTGTAACCTGTCTGATAAGATTGGAAATGGACATGGCCGGTTCATCCTCGATGTGGGCAACGGTATTATTCAGGTCCGCGGGAAGTACGGGGATGATGGGGAACGGAATGATGTGGACATTACATCCGACACTGATTGGACTCGATAGTTAATAGTAGAAAGCTCTAACTAATAGGTACATAGTATGGATGGGGGTTAAAAATAGTATACAGCTCCTGAGGGTTTATGTCAATACTTTCCAGTCATGTCTCGCCACCAGAGCCCATACCTCACACAAGAGCAAATCAGGACCCCAGACCACACTTGTGTCCGGTCTGAATCCTTTAACGCAGGATTGTAGCAGCTTTTCCATTTAGACAACGCTGCACAAAAGCCTTGGAAGAATTGCTAATTCATGCTTTGCTTACCCGGAGAGTAAAAGTCCAGCGCCGTCACTGCTTTACCAAGGACCGAACTTCTCCCCATGAAGATTGATGGAGTTTCCTGCAGTGCCTACCCCGGATTTCTTCCATCGCAGAGAAGTGGAAGTAGCTCAGAACTGTCCACAGTATTTTGCGCAGAACTGCATTTGCACTTCCACGTTCACATTGAAGACAGGATCATCGAGACCCACTTCGACCAAGTATCTGCCATATCATGTCGGTGTTGTTTAGACACCCAGTTCTTTTGAGCTTGGCTCCAAGGCCAGAAAGTCAGGGCCTTTAATCCAGTTGACTTTTTAATAAAAACAACGTACTAGTAGCTTTCACGTCTGTTATAGACGTGGCCGTCTCTTCCAGGCACCGTATGCACTCTTGCTTAGTCTCATCGCACTATACAGGGGTCGGGATTGGATGCTCTGTAGATTGGGCACCAGAGCCTGCCTAGAGGGATCATACAAGCTGCCTTGAAAATCCAGTCAATGGCGTATATTGCAACTTTTGGAAAACATAATCATTTTGGTTTTTGCAGGTGAATATGACTTCAAATCGGGCCGTCGGGGGAGATGATCCCTGTTCCTGAAGTGTTGACGCATCGGCTCCGAGTCTCCATGTTTAGCGGCTAGGAGTAGAAGATTTGGCACTAAGCTTCACAAGAGCCGATAGCAACATAATCCCGTGAAGACGCTCCGCAGATGGAAAGGGGAGCGGGATAGTCGCCTAAGGCAGCGATCGGAGCTCTATCTCAATTTTTCTTATCGTGATTTATTTTTTGAGATGTTTGCTTCAAGAACCCTTCCCTTTCACAAACCCTGAATCTAGGCGCGTCGACGTGTCAAGTATGATGGGCACCGTGTCTGACACAGAATCCTGGTTTGCCGAATAAAAATGCCTGGTCCCTGCGAGGTGTGTTCTTCGGAACCCTCCAAATACCGTTGTCCAGCATGCGGACTCATGAGGTACATCCACATCACAGCTGCTCCGTTATTGAATGCACCCTCTTTCGATCGATTTGGCTAATTCGTTCCGAGACAGCTGCTCGCTTGCATGTACCCAATCTCATAAGATCTATTGCGCTCCGAAGCCTCAAACATCGATCGAGGAACCGACCGAGACATCAGCCACGAACACCCAACCCCCGGTTAACGGTGAAACCGCCCAAGATACTGGAAATGTCCAAGGCCAGCACAAGTCACCTACTGCAACTGGCGCCGTACCCCCGGAGCTCCAGGATCTTCTTGATCGCTACCCACAGCTACGCACGCAGTTGCACGAAATATACCAAGCGGCACAGGAGGACGAATGGGTTGAGTGGTACCACCCACCAACTAGAGGACGTCCCTATGGCCGAGGCAGAGGAGGACCCAACTCGCCGCAGTCGGGGACCATGGACCGCGGAGAAAGGCTTCAACCGTGCTCTCGGTAAGGTACGGAAGTTAAGACATGATTGCGAAGAAGGCACAGAAACAGGTGTGACTGCGGAGGCGTTTATGCAATTTTTGACCCTGGTCAATAATAATAGTCCGAGCACTCAGATGTCGAATTCGGCATAATTGTAGTGCCAGCACCTCAACGGCTTGTAAATATGGACCTCGGAAGCGTACTTTTTTTTTTAGTGATATCTATAGCGCATCATTGCGGGACAATGAAATACAAGACAAATGACCCACCAAGAACTCGATTTCCAATCAAATCTTTCTCTCTTTTGTGACAGTAGAGCCTCGTTAATTAAAGCCCCAAACTCTTAATATGTATTTCACATGTGCTCAAGTGCTAGCTTATAGTACGTGCCACCCGGAATTAACACCCAAAGACATACGGGCGGATGCTTGAGCCAAACCCAGTCGCTCAACCCAAGTCCCCGGGACCCGGTGGGTTGAACAAGCGCCATTATAGCGCATCCTTAGCGGGGACCTAGCCAAGCCTTGCCCCCTCTAGAGCGGAGCCCGCGTTGCGGCCAGACCTTAGCAGACCAGCACAATTGGGGGGGGGGGAAAGAAGTCAGCAAGGACGAAAACAGAATTCGAAGGGGGGGTGTATCCGGTAATTTCGGGCATCGCGCATGGAGCGTAGTCAAAAGTCGACATGTCTACTCCTCCCCCGTGCGTCTCGTCCTCGTCAGCCTTGGAGAAAATTTGCAGTCTGCCGAACAGGAGGGTCGAGTTATGCAGAAAACTGCTGATGGCCCTGTCATGCACGGTGAGAGGCTAGAGAAGCGTAGGCCCGGGGCCTGCAGCTTGTCGATTAGCTGTCAAATTGAGCGAATCCCACTACGCATCACTCATTCTGCAGCGTCATTGGACTCGGGCTCGCTCCTCCCCCCAGTAGAAACTTCAATATCTGGAACCGTAGGACGTGATGCCAGTCTTTTTTTGGTTTACTGTCTTGGTGCCTCTATAAGCGATAGACCCGTGACATCTGTAGCTGATTTTTTATTTTATTTTTCGATTCCCTTTTTTTTCGCCTTCTTCATGTTCATATTCAGTGGCGGCGCCACCAACAAGGACAGTTTGACGTCGATCCTAGCAGCTCATGCTCCATATAGTAGCTGTGGAATAATGGGTATGGGGGGTTTCAGCTCAGCTCAAAATTTCAATCCACGAATGGAATTGCTTGGATGACTCGAGGTTCCGATGGGAACTGAACTGTGGGCTTCTGGGATCTGGAGAACGGGCCACGGCACTTTGCCGTTTTCCAATGAGAAAGGAGAATTCGGTTCCCGAGAAAAAAAAAACCATTTGTAAATCCTCCAAACTGTGATCTGTCCATCCTGTACGGAGTAGGGAGTAACTGTTGAGTTCCTTGTTTTTTATAAAAGAGACCATTTGGCCGTTTGGCTACTTTTGTCTTCTTTTCCCCTTAAAACCGTTGAGCTGTGATCCGTTCCACGGTTCGATTTCGTTGTCAATTCACTATTTCCGGTGAGTTTAGCTCCCTCCCCCCCTCTTATATCCACCAGCAACGTTCAATTAGGCCTAACTAGCTCTTGAACAGTTCGAAATCTTTGACAAAGAACAAGTGCGAGGTCACTGCTCCACCATTGCCTCATATCCGCCAAATGGGTGCCTTGCCCCGCGACCGAATCTGATCTGTCCCACGGCAATAATGGATGCGCTGCAGTGCGGGCTCCTCGAACAAATACAATAAAGGTCCCTTGCGATTTTGGAATTGGTCTTTTCTCCTCGCCTACCCGGTAGATCCGCCATTGATCCATTACCATGACTTCCCAACAGACCCGCCATGAGCGGGCCGCCTCCAGCGACAGAGCACAACCCACGCTCATGTCAGCTTCACAACGCCCCAGCATGGGTCGTACAACCTCGGCCCCAACAGGAGGACTACACAGATTGGATTCAGATCGGAGATGGGGGACTGGAAAATTAGGTCAGACATTGGAGGAAGAGGAGGTGCCAAGCAATGATATGCCCAAGCGGTCTCGTTCTCGGCATGGTGAAGAGGTGTGTTGTTGTCGAGTTGGACGAATCATGCAGAATTTCAACTGCAACCAAGGGATAGTTTGAATTGATTACTAACGGAAGAGTTGATCGCCTGTAGGAATCCAAGGCTAGTCTCGCCGAAGTGACTATTGCTGTTGTTGGCTCGGACAATGCTGGCAAGACGAACTTTATAAAATGCGCACTGGACATGAAAAGCACGCCCTCTTCCGTCTTGACCAGAAAGAAAATGTCACTAGATGGCTCCGTCTACATCGTCCGATTGTTGGAGATTGATTTGCAGAATATTCAGTTTGATCATGAGAGGAACATCCTCTGGCCACGGCAAGGAAATGATTCTTCACCTCCGACCATTGATGGGGTGTTGGTGCTGCATGATGCAACTCAACCGGACAAATTCGCCGAAACAATTGAACTCGTAGGTAAGTTTTATGGCTTCTGCGCAACGAGATTCCCCGATATATTGCCCCTCCTATCCCTGGCAAGCTAACCCCCCATGCACACCCCAGTAAATCCTGGGGAAAGCATGGACCTTGCCACATTTCTGATTTGCTGTGGAGGCTTGAGTTGACCAATTTGGGGTATGTTTAGACTCTTTGGATGCATCTCCACTCCCATTCCTGTTGGTTGCCTGCAAGTGCGATTTGCGCCCGGAGGACAGTGGACTGGGTTCTATCCATGAGCGACACGAGATCTACCGGACATCGCCCGAGTCACCCCGATCCCAGCAGATGTGTATTGCTCTTGTTCTCCGAGCAGTAATTTCCATTCGAGCAGGTGAGTTCTTTTCTTATATTTTTTCTTTTTTCTATTTCGGTTATTTGTTCTCTTTCTCCCTTTGTCTGGTCGGCAACAATGGATCAAAAGGATTGTTAGTGAGCCATGACCTTCCCCCCCCCTCCCCATGGGTGAATGGAACCAAGTGGGTCACGGCACTAGCATTTCGCTACCCTTTTTTCTCTCTCTGTCAAGAGTCCACCGATCGACAGAGGAGCCCCAAAGGAGGGAATCCCCAAGAAGAGACTTTGGAGAGATTATTTGTGGCGTTGTCCGCTCTTTGGTACACTTGAGCTAATTCAGTTCTGCCATTTTTTCCCACTTTGCTCAGACCTCGCTTCGTCTGACCACCCTAATAATAATCCTGCGCCTTCCGTCCCCCCGCCGCGAACAACGACCAAGTCCTTCCAACCCACTCCACCCCTCGATTGGCACCATACTCGAGCCAATTCCGAAGCACCAACCGCCGTGTTAACGGGAGCCGCTGGCGGCTCAACACAGTCGGTTTCAACCCCAACAGCTGCCATTGGGAATTGTGATTGCCCGCCTACCGACCAGGCCCCGCGCTCCAATCTGGCGCAACAGAATGCTCCAAGTCTTGCTCGAAATGCCCGAAGTAACTCCCAACCGGTGCGACCGCAATCTCCCGAAGCGCGCCTGAATGCTCGACGACCATCAGCACAAGGGGATATTCCTATACAACAAGAAGAACAGCCCAGCTTCTCACAACGCATGCAATCCGCTTGGCGGTTGAGTGGAGGCCCAGACGCCTTTAACAGCTTTTTAAATATGGAGGAAGAGATGGGGGAAGCCCCATTGAGTCCGACTAGCGTCGTGCGCCCGAAGCCCAGTAGCGAAAGCAATTCCAGCACAGAGGCGGGTTTGTCCTTTGATGAGTTGGTCGACCGCCTCGTTGCCCAGCCTATGTCGAAACAGGACGGCAAGTTTGCCACCGTTTTTCTCTGCCTCTACCGGAAATTTGCAGCTCCCGCAACCCTCCTCAACGCCTTGGTCACCAGATTTGACAAGAATGAGGCCAGCAATGCAGATCAATTGGCACGCATGGCTGACCAGTTGCGATTATTGAACATCATTGCCCTATGGGCGTCAGATTACCCCGGTGACTTTGCCTACCCCAAAACCCGCAAACGGGTCAACGACTTTGTCATTACACTTGAAAAGAGCCATTTTTACATGTTCGCGGCCAAAGAGATCGGATCCTTCCTCGACGCCAATGCCGAAGACGACGATATTGGCTGGGCATTCCGAGATGGAGACGTGGATGACTCGAGTCTCTCGGAGACTTTCTTTGATAACTCTGGTCGAAGCTCGCCAGTACCATTCCTGACTAGTACTTATGATGATGACGAAGATGAGGAAGAAGACCCCATTTACAGCATGAGCGCTTTGGATCTCAGCGATGGACCACATGACTCAACCTCTCGCCTCTCAGGAACCCTTTCTATCTCATCCAACACCGACAAACCCTCCAGCACCCTCAATCAATCTTTCACTGTTTTGACCCTGGAAGCTGCGCAGAGGGAAGCGCTGCGCCTGGAACTACATCCTCGAAATCCACTAACCAAGATTCAATGGCGGTTTTTCATGGAAACACCCGACGAAGAATTTGCCCGACAGCTTACACGTATCGATTGGGTCATGTACAACTCATTTCGACCCCGCGATCTTGTGCGCCATGTGAGCATCTCGGGTGTCGACAAGGACAAGGTCAAAAGCTTGCATAATGTCAACCGGATGATTAAGCAGTTCAATCATCTGGCTTTCTTTGTAGCAAGCATGATCATCCTTCGTGATAAGCCCAAGCATCGAGCAAAGTGCCTTGAAAAGTTCATGAGCATTGCAGTGGTAAGTTTACCATGTACTTACTCTATGGATAAATGATTCCAGGAGCTAACATATGAGCAGAAACTCCGCCGCCAAAATAATTACAACGCTCTTGGCGCTGTCATTGCTGCCATCAATGGAACACCCGTCCACCGATTGTCACAGACTCGGGAGTTGATCCCAGTCGCTACACAAAAAGATTTCATGCGTCTCGTTATCCTAATGAGCACCCAGCGCAGCCACTTCGCCTACCGGTTAGCATGGGAGAACTCGTTCTCTGAGAGAATTCCATTCTTACCATTGCACCGTCGCGATCTGGTTTCCGCAGAAGAAGGAAATAAGACTTTTGTCGGCGAAAACAAATCTCGAATCAATTGGAAAAAATTCGAGGTGATGGGGGAGGCTGTTCTCGGCATTCAAAGAAGTCAAAAGACACCTCATCCCCAAGCTCAAAAGTTCGAGGACATTGAACGACTTATACTCGACTGCAAGCTTTCTGGTGATGAAGAGGTAAGCCTGCTACTTTCGCCACCCCTTCTTATCACAGATAGACTAACAAGACCAGGATCTGTACGCTCGCAGCTTGCAAATCGAACCATCCACCAGCGGCGAGCCCGCACGAAAAAAGTTTGGCTGGCTACGTGCCTAAACGCCGAAAACCCCAACCCTCCAAACCTTCAAAGCCCCAATCATGCCACTATTCCCCCTGGCTTTCTACTCCTATCTTGCTCACGTATCTTATTCTGATGTCTGTCCGCCATACCCTCCTCACGTTGCTACGCTTCTATGATTGATATATATTGCCTACTTTTTGCTTTGGTTTCATCCTATTCTGTACCTTTTTTGGCTTGCATGCTTTGCTGGATTGTTCCATGGCATGAATTATGACGCTTCAGGCGGCCATTCAATGGAAAGGTTTCGCCACGACACTTTGTACATAGGAGTACGTTGATGTGCTATGTAGTGATGATCAACAGCCGCGATGCGGATGACAATCTCTACCTGTGGTAGATTTTTCAAAAACCTGGTTTACTAAACATTTGAATAATCCGACATTCTTTCCACGTGCACCGCACACAATTAATGAAAGCTTGAAAATCCAGACGCTGCTAACGCCTACGATACAAATGCAATCCGTTCAATGCGCGGCTAATTTTCACATCATCAGGATGGCCTGGGAGGGTATGTGTATCATATTCAAGCCACATTTCCCTTGTTCTCGGAGATTCAGCATCCGCAAACGGTTGTCTGTGAAGTATCAGCTAAATTTGAGAATCGATATAAGCGAACTTATGTACTTACTTGTGGCTATTGAAGGTATTAAGGCCGGTAGAAATGATAAGTGCAGGCCGTGCCAGATCGGCGATGATCTGCTTGACTGGCGCGGCAACAAATGCCGATATCACGATCGATTCATCGTCGATTTCCGCGAACCCTCCCGCACCATGAGGCCCAATAATTTGGAATCCCTTCTTGGCCACGATCTCTTCGGTGGCCTTTGTATAATCTGGATCTTGAGTAAGTACTGGTACTGTTTCATTACCATGACAAAGTTGGGCGATAGTGAGAGCCATCGAATGCTGGATCATGCTGCTCATCACGCCGTCCACTTCTGAGTTCTCGTTCCAAGAGCCGTCCTGCTCTTTTAGCCATTGGGGGGCGGTACGACAAAAGTCACCAAGCCCAAAGCATACAACTTTCTTAACGGTTTTTGTACCGAGTAAATCCTGGACTAAGGCTGTTAATTGCTTGCAGGTCGTACTGTTTTGCCAAAGCAGCTGTTTCTCGTCGAAGACTTGCAGAGGCTGTGGTATAAACTCTCGAAAGTTTCGTTCACTTTGATTCATCCAATCCACAAGGTAAGAGCATAGGTAAGTCTCAGCTGAGCCGTCGGGCTTTTTTTGCACAAGTTGCCAATATTCTTGGTACTTGATCAAGGGTTTCCTAAGACAAACTTAGATTGTAGGCTGGAATTAGGTCAGAATACCATGACCATGCCCACATACCAGATAGGATTCTGTACTTGAAACATGGGGTTGGAACTTTGGACTATCCTTCCATCAATTCGACGGACTGAGAATTTGTCTCTTGTATAGGATTCGCCCAATTGTTGCTCTATGTCTTTGAGATTCTCTCTCGTCCAAAGCTTGATACCGGAGCTGTAAAGATCTGCGGCTCTTTGGCTACTGATTTGCCAGTCCGAGCGCCCATAGTCGAGGAGGATAGGCTCGGATGATGCTAATGCTGACGCATCTCCTGCAGTTTGTGACATGGTCTCGTAGCTGCTGGTCAGGCAGGGACGAGGAACAAACCACGTGGTGAGCTTTCAGGAGGCACAAAAAAGGTCCAAAAATGGTTGCAAAGAGAGATAGTTCATTCGTGTATAACGACTAGAGAAAATAAAGACCAGGACTGAGAAGCTAAGTACAGGTGTTATTCGATAATTGACTGCTTACTATATGCACGCGGGGTTGACAAGTGAGAACAGTGGACCACTGACAACGCATGCTAAATTGATGATTGGTCATCCAAAACCCCCGGAACCACGTCACGTGCATACCACCGCCCATCGCGATCCGCCAAAAACCGCAGATAAGATCTCATATTTCACAACCCAACACCCAAAACACACCCCAAAAACACCACAAAGATGACATCAAACGCCCTCCAAATGCGGTCCGCCTACCGCGCTCTTCTGCGCGAAATCCCCTCAACAAGCCGCTCCCTCAACGCCTCTTCCCCCTCCACCAACGCCTCCGCCAGCTCTTCCGCTCCCAAGAACAAACACCCTCCACAACCGGCAGTCCAGACCCAGTCACAATCCCCAACTCCGCCACCTCCACAGAAAGCTCCTCCTCATCCCCGCCACTCCCATTCTCACTGCCCAAAACCGCTGAAGAGGCCACTCTGCGCTTCCAGGAAGCTGAGCAGTTGGCTAAGTACTTGAGGGCACAGCGTACTTATGTCGAGTTGCTGGAGAGATATAACCCTGGCGCGGGTATGGATGAGCAGGAGAGGGTTAGACTTACGGCTAGACGGGTCGGACTTAATGTCCCCGAGCTATATGATGCCGAGACTGAGGGAGGTGGAAAGAAGGACTCTGAGTAATTTGATTATCCGAGCTTGAGTCTGGCCGGATCTATTCATTCTATTTGCGACTTTGGGACCTCGGGCGAATTGGCGATGGATTCGGGAAATGGCCTCGATTGATTGGATATTTGGATATTTCCCCTGCTTGTTCTGCACTGCGCTGCACCCACTGCACTTCGCTATTCGCTTTGGGTTCATGGGGCCAAGGAGCCACCTGTTTCTCGAATCGACTACCATGGAATCGGCTCGGGTCAGCACCCGAGGATACAAATGCAAGGTGGAATGGGGAATCTCGGGCTTGCAATCCCTGGGTGAAATTATTGTGATCACTCTTGGGTGTGAGATGCCTTGATTGGCAAGATTTGTATACTACTACTTCATGATCACCTGTACAAAATATAGAGAATTTGTAACATGGATATTTATTTTTATCTGAACATGTTCTCACTAAAAATAGTCGGTATCGTGTCCTGCACATGTGTATTTAAGGTGGGCATAGCTCGTGAAGACTGATTATGCAGCTCATGGATGCATGCCCACTGGACTGCTCAAGACCAGAAATGGTTGCGGTGTGGGCCTGCTGAGCATCACTGCAGACAGCTCAAAAGCATCAGAGTTTGGAAGTAGTAGAAGTCTTCAAGTGTCGCTTCTTCCAAGGACTCGCAGAATATGCCGCAGTCTGGCCGAGCGTTCCGGAGTGAATCGGCTTGGCCGATATCAGTGGAGGAGAGCCTCAACAGATAGTGTAGAGGATGCCAGCACTTGAGGGATATATGGCGGGCGTAGTATATAGCATGTCTTAAATTTCAATCAGCTGTTGGTCAACTGAGCGCGCTCCATCTGTCTCGCCAATGTCGAACTGCCCTCCTCATCTTCCAAGCCGACTTCAATCGCAGTCTTGGGCCGATTACGGTTCAGTCCATCCAAAAGGTTGCACGCCTTACAGATGCGCTGACTCGAGATATAACCACACTGCACACAATGCTGTAAAGTTTGAGTCTTGATCTTCTTCTGGTCAGCTCCTTTCCTTGGGAGCCTAATCTCAGTCTCGCGAGACTCTGCAGTCTCATTAGCAGCGAGTTGGTGCTCCATAGCAGCCATCTCCCCACCACTGGACCGTCCATTCTGACTTCCACAGCCACCAGCAGCCTCATCATCAGCACCGGCAGCAATGGGAGCAGAAGAAGAAGACTTGCAGCTCTTTCCGGGTGCATTCCCTTGCCCCGGCACCAGAACAGCCATATCCTCGCCACTCTTAACAATATCCAGAATGGAACTGGGCCGGATCTTCTCCAGATCTTTAATCAAGGTGCGTGCACTGCCCCGGAAAGCCTCAGGTGAATAAATGCACTCGGTACTGAAATAATCCAGCTGTCGGTGATGGGCGTAGAGAACGATCTCTTTCTCATATGCGTACTTTAACGGCTTGCTGCGCTTGATATCCGAAGCCCCAGACGCAGTGACGATACTCGTTCCACGCGACAATCTAGGCAGATCACCACGCAGCAAATTCATCATAACCGTCTCCGCAACATCATCCGCATTATGCCCCGTAACAACATGGTTGATGCCCAACCGCGCCGCTCCCCGATCAAGCGCCTGTCGCCGAAACACGCCGCAGTAAGTGCAGTTTCCCTTCTTGCCCACTTGCTCCACCACCTGATCCATCGTCCACCCATATAGCTCGCCGTATCCGACGATCTCAAGCGCCATCTGGTACTGCACCGCATTCCGCTTCACGGTCTCCAGACTATCGTCGCGGTAGCCGCGGATTCCCTCATCGATCGAGAGTAAGCAAAGGTCGAGTCCGTAGTCGTATCGCTCGTTGAGGGTTTTCAGCACAGCGGCTAGGACGGTACTATCTTTACCGCCGCTGGCTCCGATTGCGATGCGCTCGCCGCGGAAGAATAGGTTTGCGCTTGTGATTGTCTCGTGGACTTCGAGCTCGAAGATCTGGATGAAGCATTCGCGGCAGAGCTTGTGGCGGTTTTTCGGTCGGATGATCACTGCGCGCGACTCCTGGCAGTTCTGGCATGTTGTTGGTGGCATGGCGAGGGTTTGGTGGGTTTTGAGGGTTGTAGAATATAAGTGAATCGAGATTCAAGAAGTTCCAAGAAATTGTGAGGGGCAAAAAAAGAATTTGTTTTCCCCGCGGTGGGACCGATCCGCGGCCAACTGGAGTATCTCGATTACAGCCGTATATTTTTTCTTTATACTGTTACTAGTAGTTTTGAAGGAGGAACAAGGCTTTGACTTTTATATACTTGAAGACTGAAAAAAAGAGAAAGAAGTTTTTTCCAACCGAATATGAATATGAACATCAGAAAGAAGGTTCAAATGTTTTTGCTGGGCAAAAAACTTGAAATAATTAAGAGCTCTGAGCATTGAACAATGTTAGTATGACCTTGTTCAACTGTCTCTTTTTTTCATCAGAATTTCCTCATCAACTCTTCAACCGGCAACCTTCTCGTTCAGCTTGTTCATTAATACAGGAGGAGTCCCCTTCCGACACAGCAACCGAACCGAACACACCGGCCATCCGCTTTTCTTCGCCTGCGCCCTCGCCGCACCATGAATATGATGTCGCCGATGAACCATAGAATGATGATACGGCTTCGACCGATCCGCATAAAGAATAAGTTTCTCCATATCCTCCGCACTAATCACTTTCCCGAGCGCATCAGTCTTCTCATCAGAAAACGCAAATGAGGTCCCAATAATCTTGAAATCCCGCGCCATATGATGCAGATTCGCAGAGTGCCAGTCCTCAGATGTCCAAACAGGCTTCACCTTCCAGGGAAGCCGACGTTCACTCTTGAACGCATGCCACCAATCCCCAATCCGCAGTCTGCCTTTCTCCCCGCTGACGGCGTGGACGCACCCGCTCGAGCCTAGAGCCACATGCACGAGGAGCCGATCCACAACAACGTCCACGGGGACTTCGTCGATGGTAACGTCTCGATCTGGGTCCTCGCAGCGCGTTGAAAGAATGATTTTCCGACCTGGGTGTAATGCGTACGCGGCTGCGCAGGCAGTAGACGGGGCTGTGTGCGAGGCCGTGAAGCCTGGGTAGGGGAGTTGATCGGCTGGTCCGACGACTGAAGGGCGAATTATGAGAACCTTGTCCAGGGCGTTTTTCTGAGCTGCCTTTTCGAGGACTAGGCGCTCAGCGAGATGCTTGGCGTAGGCGTATGGCCATGGGAAATCATGCGCGTCGTACTCGTTTGATGTGCCTGCCTTCTGGACGTGTTTCCATGTCTCTGGCGCTGTGGCGTAGGGGGCTTTTTCGGTTTCGTCTCCGAGGGGATATACCCTTTCTTCGACACGGACGTCTGTGGACTTACTGGTATTCCACAGATGGGCGTTCACATAGGCTGTTGAAAGAAACACGAACCGTTCCAGGTTGGCAAATTTCAGAGCGTATTGAGTCAAGCATACCGTGGGCGCGATGATCTTGTATGAGAGCTCGCGGAGTGAGTTCGTGAACTCCATTGTTGCCCCGGCATGGATGATAACGTGCACAGTTCTTTTCAACATTTGCAATTCGTCATCAGATAAATCCATTGTCGCAGTGTCGCCTAGTTCGCCATCCATGATAGTCATGCATTTGCTTTCATATAGAACTTTCGCAATATGAGCTGGTAGCATAGTGGACCATTTTGCCTTTGCCTTACTTGTGTCTTATCAGCATTTTGTCATCATCGACCGCTGTTATTGAGTGCCTATCACTCACGAATAACCGCCACGGCTAAGCACATACACCTGCTTTGGCGTGGATTGAGTCAAGAGGCGGTATAGGAGTGCAGTGCCGATGACTCCAGTCCCGCCAGTGACGAACAGGATCTTGCCGTTATAATACTCCCATACCATTTTGAATGGCTGAAAGACCCAACTCTTTCTTCGAAGGTTGGGATTTCCTAGGGACGCGAGGGACGAACCTTGGAAGTCTGTTTGAAAGGGGGGCCCATGTTGATAGACGCTTTCCAGTGGGTCAAACCAAGAAATAAATACCCTGTGAAGGTGCAAGCGTTGCCCCAAAAACGTCGAAATGCAAGTAGGAATTATAGCGGAGATGCAGCTTTTTCGAGCCTCGACACCCGAAAGTGGTTGGATGCAGGAATTCTGCAGCTAAAGGTGAGGGGAAACTTCATGTTGTGTGACCAAGCTAGCAGGGAACCACCTAGATCCATGAACCATTCATATTCACCGGTGCAATCGATGACAGCGGTGATATCTGCAAAAAGGGCAATTGATTGTCTTTGTGCAGGCCATCTTGATCGTGGCAATTGTCCTTGAATTTCATTGCCGGAACCAAGTCCCCTCCAAGATAAAATCTTCGCCCCCCCCATTTGTGCAAGGTGATACAGGATCATGTAACCTGATCAATTGATTAAAAAGGGATCGCAGATCTGCTACAGATCTATTCCAGGGATCTTGACTTGGCAGGAACTGCTTGAATGCATCAATACATCCACGTGGGGAGTTCATTTGACAAGGAAAGAGAACATTATCACCGACTTGTTGCGTTCACACCGCTTCATGCATCATCCTGACAAACTTGTCTTCGCTTATCTTGAAGAAAATTGAAAAACAGGTCAAAGCCCACAAGAGCTTGGCCTGATCGCCAGGCGATTTGGTCGGTTCCGTCGGATCTCTGGATACCCTTGGGCCTTGGAAGCGGAAAGTTCGCGAGGGTGGGAGATCTTAACTCCTTTCGTGTCTTGTATGCTGGCTGGCGGTTCGCGGAAGTGAGAATATGTATGTACTATGTATGCATTGGACGGACCCACCCGTGGAAGTTCGACGGTTGAAACATCTGTCTCGACTCTCCACCCATGGTCATTGCAGGAGTGAGAGTGACCTCTCATGTTTCACCGATTTCTTGAATGAGACCACCATTCATGAATGGGGACCAGAGTATGTATTCCTTCAAAGTTTGAGTCTAGGTTCCCCACCCACGAATCAGGCACATCCACTACGATGTGATATGATGAGAAACCAGTTAAGAGCGCGGCGTGCAGTTCAATTCCCACGCATTTCTCTACCTAATGTAGGTACCTGATTGGACTGGGCTTATTCAATCTTCAAGTATACACACCACATACTTAATGAGATGAATTAAAACCTTGGAATTGTATGATGAAATGGACCAACCTGATTTTGAACCCAGACAATACCCAATCAGGACCCAATTTCAAAAATCCTTATCCTGAATACCAAAATAGCACAGGTATCCTTCCCAAAAACCCAATCACAGCAGATCTCCACAAAAAACTGTACTACGTTCAATACAGAGATTCTGTCGAGAGAATGGAACAGTCCATAATTTCAATTTGGATGGTGCGATTCATGTGATATAGATGAATTTCTTGCCATATTTTCCGTACAAGTATGGCTGCTCCGGAATGTGAAAATGATGTCATACGCAAATGGACGGGTTTGGTTCCTGAGGCGAGCACCAAGTGAGTTGAGTCAACTGGTGTCTCTTAGTTGACCTTAGAAAATTTACCGGGTTAGTCAAGCTTTCGAACTAACTAACTAACTACTAGTAGTCAGTTAACCAGATATTGACCTTTTTTGGATTAGTTCACCTCTTGACTTTCAAGTGCGCTAACATGTTGAATGTCCATTGTTGACTCCCCCGCGAATGAGATATGGGGTCTAACCACAAATGGCAAGTCCTCCCGAGCCTTAACTGATTGAGCTTATCTACTCCGCATTATCACTGCAATCTGGGCCACGGCATCTAAACCTTTAACTACCGAAAGGCTTATCATGTGCACCTGCTTGTCATGTTTCTCAAGAGCCCCGCGAAGACCTATCACCCCAGGTAATACCTGAAACAAACACATCATGTCATCTAGCGGTTCAACAAAACGTGCATGCGACCAATGCCACATGGTCAAGGAAAAGTGTCGACGGGCCAGTATCACCGCATCCTGCCAAAGATGTTCCCGACTTGGCCAGACCTGTCAAACAGCACGAAGCACAGCAAAGGCAGGCCGGAAGCCACGAGGCACTCGAAAACTATCATACACCCTACCACAATCCACTATCGCCATCGATTCCGACCCTTCATCCCAGTATCCGACTCCATACAACGCCGGGCTAGGCAGCAACCCTGTTATCTTCTCCGACCTCGATCAATGGGAAAGACACTTTTTGAACCTCATGAAAGAGGACACCGCCATGTCCTCCCCACTTGATAAATTCTTAGTGGGCCCAAGTTTCCACGCCAGCCACCACATCTCCTTCGTCCAAAACCTGATCCAACCAACACCAGAGCTGAAAAATGCTTCGGTGGCGTGTGCCGCCGTCCTTTTTGGAGACCAGTTCTCCGAGCGAGCAGAAACGGTCATTGACATCGGTCATAAACGTGCGGCAATGGCTGTATCTTCCCTCCGTTCTTTTCAATTGCGCGACGAACGGGACTTGACAACGATACTGGTTCTCAGCGTGGCGATGATTACCTTTGCGATGCACGTTGAGGATGGACAGCATTATCTGATCGCGCATTACACGTTAAGTCTGATCAAGTCGCAAGCTCAGGGTTTGCTTGATTATGCATCGCCTCTGATGGACCTGTTGATGTGCCTTGTCTGCACGGAGACGTTTGAATGCTTGTTGAAATGCAAAGTTCCAACATGGAGACTCGATACAAGAGGTCGTGGAAGAACTGTGGATCGTTATCTTGGCTTGAGCTACCCTTTGTTCTGTCACCTTTTTGATATATGTGAAATCGGCAATAGTCTTCGGCGCGACGCGAAGGACAGCAGACCCGATATCATGAAAAGGCTAGACAAGACCCATGCCGAAGTGACTCGATGGAAACCCTCGTCACCTACAGACCTTCTGGAAAGGTTTACGCACGCTGAGGTCGTGGCATTGTTTGCGCAGGCCAAGATATTGCAATTGGCTGCTTTGCTGATCATCCATCGGTTGCGGTTCCCATTTGGCAGACATGACAGTGTGGCACAAGGCCTGTCTCAGGCTATCCTTGATCAATTTGATCATGTTATTGAGCTAACCGGGCGATCTGTACCTTGTACTTCGCTCCCCTATCTGACGTCATGCTTTGAGATTCAGGGCGAAGAGCCCAGAAAACATGCACTGACACGAAGCTTGAAAATAATCACATTCTCAAAGCAAGCACAGATAAAGTTCACAAATTCCTTGACATCAGTCTGGAAGGCTAGGGATCTGGGAGAGCGGTTTCATTGGTTCGAAATCAGCAAATACCTGTTGCACAACGCATCTACTGGCAAATGATATGGAAAGAAAGTGTTGTATGATATAATAACACCTGCTATATTGTAACAATGAAATGTTTGGACAATACGCTATAACGCACGGTGGGTAACTTGCTTCTCTGCCATCTTTCTGTAAGATGCCGCGGTCCATAGTCGTGCTTGCTTGCCCCAGATCAGAAGAGGAACGGGGATGAGATAAATGGCAAAAGCCACAAAGGCGCAAAGAATGTGGAGATTTTGCATGCCCATACCGTTGACCCATGGGGTCAAGACGAATAGTACGATAACGGAAATGATGTTGCGCATGAAGATCACTCCCACAAGAGCATTACCGATGATCTGCGCCGACATAATTAGACTCAAATCACTAAGGAAAAGAACATTATTCGTATCCATGGGGCACTCACATCCTGATAGCAATCCATAAGGTAGGACAGCGCAATACCGCTAATAGCAGAAAATGCAAAGCCGAAGACTCCAAATCCAACTGCCAGTAGAGACCATTGTACTCCCTAAAACTCATTAGCACGCTGCAAACTCAAGAGATAAACGAAAAAGGGTGTAACAAACATAGGCAAGACCCAGGCCAAACATTAATATAGATCCAGGAATGAGGATAGCAACAGGCAATGCAAGCCAGAGCCGCATCTCCGGTTCGTAGATACCACCATTTCTCTTAGATAGCCAGAGAATGTGCTTATCGCTCAGCCAGCCACCTACTGGGAAACCCAGCATAGCGCCAACGAAGGGTGCCAGGTTCATCAGACCGATGCCAATCGCATCAAAGTTCCAGGGAGGCAAGATCATATACGAGGCCTGGAGCGAAGTCATAATCGCAAACCAGGCTAATGTGGAGCCATATGTGATGGCAGCGTATGCCACTGCTGGGAAAGTAAACAATGTCACGATCGGCTGATATAGATGGGGCCACATCGACTCGGGTGTAACTGTAATCCAGGCCATACGCTCCTTGTATGACTTCATGCTGATGTTGCGATTGATTGTCGGTGGGCGAGTGAGTAAGCCCGGATTAGACTCGACAGCATCGTCGTTGGCCTGCTTGGTATCCTTTTGACACTTGTCCAAATCCGCCTGACTCGTCTGGGGCTCCTGGATAACAGATTGACCGTGGATAACGGGGACAAATTTCGACTCCTCAAAGAGGAAAACAACGCAGAACAGCGTCACTCCGAAAAAGATCACACACCACCACCACATCCATCGCCATCCCTGGGAATCAACGATATATCCAGAAGCAACAGGGCCAAGGAAGGCTCCTGCGGACTGAAAGATAACGAACAACCCGTTCATGGTGGCATGTTGGTGGACGAAAAAGAGATCTGCAACGGTGATCTGTACCACGATCTCGCTAATCGCACCTCCCAACCCGGAGATGAGGTTGGAACCAATAAATCCGCCTACTGTGGTCATCTCTCCTTGCCACACGCAGGATGCAAGTTGAAGGGCGACGCTAAAAATATAGATCGGACGGCGGCCATATTTATGGACCAAAGGGATGAAGAACACACATCCAATGGCAAGACCGCCATAGTTGACAGCTGCACCGGCGTTCAAAACGCCAATAGAGAAGCCCAATTCCGTCTGCATTGGCCCCCACGCGGTGAAACCAATATCAAGTTGTACGAAAGTCCATAGCACGAAGAAGCTGACTAGTGTGAAGTTCAAGGCTTTGCGAGCTGTCGACCAGTTAAGAGGATCATTGGGATCGTCCGAAGGGGTCGGGAACAGAACTAGTTGATCACTGGAGCGACTGACTGACTAAGTTAGAGTTTGGAACTCAGGATAGACTCGCACAGCTGTAACTTACTATCTTCTAGAGCGACCGTTCCAGGTGCCCAGAAGGACTCATCTCGATCCTGCTCGTTCACCATAACGGGGATCAATCAATCTGGGGGCAAAGAAGTGCAACAAACCAAAAGATTTTGGTTTTGGTTTTGGTTTTCTGGAGACCAGCGGCACGCACACGTCTGCCCTGGGCGCTTCATTTAAGTGTACTCGACGCAAGGAAAGGGACGAGCGGAGTTGTTTGGCCACCGAGGTTGTTATCTGGGTGACTGGGTCAATCAACAAGGGTGTGGGCCCGAACAAAGAAAAGCGATAGTAATCGATCGAATCAGGTGCCGTGAAACAGGCCGGCTTGGCGTTATTTGGTCTCCTCCACTCTGTTCGAGTCTCCACCCCCGCTTATCTAGCTCGTTAGTCTCGTAACTTCCAACGTTAATGGCTAGCTCTAGCCGACCAGAGCTCGTCATGATTCTTTGTTATACGCGTTGGCGGCACAAAGTCCGCTAAAGAAGGTTCGGGGCGTGCCAGGTGCTCAACTTGGAAGTCCTCGCCTGTAGACTAGTAGTAGATGAGGAGCAATCGCCAATGAACGCAGAGTATGGAGCCCACGTCGTATTGGGAAACGAATTGTGGTTGAGAGGGTTAAAGTCAGTTCTTTGAGCCATTCATTCAGCTGCGTGATATGTAGATCTGGACTGCATATACGAAGGAGAATTGTTACCTGTCGGTTTTTGTTTTCTTTTTCTTTCTAAAGTAGTCCCCTGTCCCCCTTCCCCCTTCCTACTTCGGCTTCTTGCAAGTTGAGCAAACTTTCGTCACATGATTTCTCCAGTTGGCAATGGTAGCAGTTACAAAATACTAGTAGGTATTGTACTTGCCATATACTCAGTACTGATCTACTGGTCAAATATCGAGGGCAAAAAACCCAATAAATTGATTTGAGAAGATCTCGGTTCTCCAGAGTCTTAACCGATGTGTTGTCAAGATACCTGGAGAATTGAGATAGCGACCATATTTATCAGTAGAAAATATTGAACTATCAAGAAAGTCCAGTGGTTTTAATGTAGTTACATAGATGATGTTAATAAGCCCCGTCGCCCACAAGTTACAACGGAAGGGACGGCATACCATTTGCGGGGACTATCATTGGCCCCTCATATTAAGCCTTCATACAAAAAACCCACCTCACCCAATCGGAATTATTTAACTCATGTAATTTGTTAAATCATTCAAGATGGAGAAAATTGATTTGCACGCCCATTGCGTACCTGCGTCTTACCGCGAGTACTGTCTTCAGAATGACTTTGCAGGAAGAGGCCATCCCGATGGAATGCCAGCCATACCCGTAAGCTACCAACCCACCCAGAACCTTGTAAACAACGAGAGAGAGAGAGAGAGAGAGAGAGAGAGAGAGAGAAAACAATGAGCAACAAAACTGACCTTGTCAGGACTGGGATGCGCTATCTCACATCGAGTTGATGAAGAAACTCAACATCAAAAAATCCGTTCTCAGCATGTCTTCACCAGGCACACATCTGACCCCAGGCAATGACCAAGAAGCCCGAATCGTGACCCGCCGAGCCAACGAGGACATGTCAAAGACCTGCATCGAGCACCCAGACCACTTCCTCTTCTTCGCATCTCTCCCGCTCCCAGACGTCGAAGGCTCTCTAGCCGAAATCGACTACGCACTCGACCACCTCGGCGCCGTGGGCTTCCAAATACTAACCAACTCACACGGCATCTACGCCGGCGACCCACGCTTCGTCCAAGTCTTCGACAAACTCAGCGAAAGAAAGGCAACCGTCTTCTTCCACCCAACAAGCTGCCACATGCAGCACCCGGAGACCGCATCCGTGATTCGCGTAACCCCGAACCCGGGCGTCCCGAGCCCCCTGATGGAGTTCATGTTCGACACCACCCGCTCCATCGCGAGTCTCATCACCTCTGGCACGGTGAGTAGGTGTCCCGGTATTACTTTCCTCGTGTGTCACTGTGGAGCCACTTTCCCGCCTATTCTCGCGCGGATCGCGGAGTTCTCGAGGTTCTTGTCTACGGGCGGGGAGTCTGTGTCACAGGAGGAGATCAAGAATATATTGCAGACGCGGTTCTATATTGATCTTGCTGGTGTGCCGTTCCCGGATCAGATCCATGGTATGCTTCGTGTTGTTGATACATCGAGACTCTTGTATGGAAGTGACTATCCATACACCCCGGCGCCTGTCGCTGGGGCTTTGGCCCAGAAGTTGGATGAGGGTCTAGAAGAGAATTTTGGGGTTGAAGTAGCGCAGAGAGTCTTGTTTAAAAACGCGGAGGAGTTCATCTCCAAACTCCGGCCGGATGCTTAAGTCTCCGGCACCGAGTGGGATATGATCGATCAACTCATGTGCCCTCGGGGCCTGGAATAGTTACCACCCGGCAATGTCATTTATTATAAAAGTACCGTCTATTTAACACTTATCCTATTATTAGCATCTATTCCAAAGCCCAACCCCTCATCATTCTCACCGTGTTCCAAGGTTAGATACATAGATCCCACAAATATAAAGCGGATGTCGATCAACCAAGGTTGGAGGCGGGATCTTCCCCATGTTTTAGCTGATGAAATGCGGGGGATGGCGTCCGCATAGCTCTAATGAAACGAGTGTCAAGCTTGTACATAGGCATAAATAATCGATATCAACCCAACATGTTAAATTGGATCCATAAGCTATTATCTTCCAAAGCCAAGGAGTTATTAAAGTAGTACTCCCAAAGCCAAATCCTCTACGTCATGGGACTTCTATCTGAAATTCAACACCACTTGCAGGAAAAGCCCTGGTTGGTGTTATTAGTACCGATTATTTTCATTACCGCAAAGTTCACTTCAAATTTATTAAGATCAGGACTGCGGACTCTCCCCGGACCAAAATTCGCCAGATTCTCACCCTTTTACCGTGCATGGAAGATATCCAAAGGAGACGCACCCGTTTTTTACCGCAACTTGCATGAGAAATATGGCCGGATTGTCCGGACAGGACCGAATACCGTTGACATCTCCGACCCTGATGCCCTGCCCGTGATATACGGGATAGGTAGCAAGTTCCTTAAGGTACGGATCAAGTATATGAGAAATACAACTCAAGACAGAGACCCCACTGACATTGAAAATAACTAGTCCGCTTTCTACGATGCCTTCAGTCCATTCTATGAGGACATAGTCATGCCTAGCATGTTCTCTGTCCGCGATCCAGTCGCCCACCAGGCACTTCGGAGACCGGTTGCTCAAAAGTTCTCCATGTCCTCTATCAAATCGCTTGAGCCATTCGCAGACGAATGCAACAAGATCTTCATCGACGCAATGAGAGATCTGGAAGGACAACAAGTTGATCTTGGTGTTTGGCTACAGTGGTACGCGTTCGACGTGATCGGAGCCATCACTTTCCAAAGTCGGTTCGGATTCATGGAGAAGCGACAGGATGTACGCGGTATGATAGGTGCGCTGGATGCAGGCCTGCACTATGCAGGTATTGTGAGCCAGGTCCCCTTTCTTCATCGGTGGATGATGGGAAATATTTGGGTGGGGAAATTCTTGGCTGCTCAGCCATTTTTCGATGCTCCTGATCCTTTTCGGACGATGGTCCAGGTATGTTGACCTCTCTTCTTGGATTTTGATTTTGATAAAAATTCTTTGATCTGATGGGTTTAATTGTAGTTCACTCAAGAGTGTATCGATGACTATGATCAGCGTTCCGTCGAGGAACATGGGGATCGGCCGGATTTTCTTGCTTGGCTTAGAGGCGAGGAGGCAAAGGGTAAACCGATGCCTAATCGTGATATTATGAATCATCTGAGCAATAACCTGTGAGTTTGAAGAGAGGCCTTGAGTGGCCATACAGATTGCTTATGTCTGACTTTTGCTTATAGGCTTGCTGGGAGCGATACCACGGCAATCTCTCTTCGCGCTATTGTCTACTACCTTGTGCAGAACAAGGCAGTTTACAGAAAATTACAGAAGGAGATCGACGAGGCTGATAAAGCGGGAAGACTGTCTGAAGACATCACTTATGCCGAGTGCCTAGAGCTTCCTTATCTGTGAGTTTTGTCAATGAGGTGGATATCTATGCAAAGCTGATAAGAAATAGACAAGTCGTCATGAAAGAAGCAATGCGGTGCAACCCCGGAGTATCATTTCCCCTTGAGCGTATCGTTCCTCAAGGTGGAATCGATCTCTGTGGAGTCCATCTAGATGCAGGGACTATTGTCGGGATGAACGCGGCGGTTGTACACCATGACAAGTCTATATATGGAGAAGATGCCGCCATTTTCCGACCAGAAAGGTGGACGGAGTCTAGTGAGGAGGAAGTCAAAATCATGGATAGAAACCTGATGACAGTAAGTTTGCACCAAATATCTTATTTTCTCGGCCTGATAAATGGTCTGTTATGCTGACATCTTCTCAGTTTGGATATGGCTCTCGAACGTGTGTTGGAAAGAACATCTCTATTATGGAAATGGGGAAACTGGTTCCACAGCTTATTCGCAATTTCGAGATTGAATGGGCATCTGAAGAACCGGAATGGCGAGTCGAGACATTCTGGTTTGCGAAACAGCATGGGTTGAAATGCCGGTTGAAATCTCGCACTTCACACTATTGAGTTTCAGTATATCGTGTCGCTCAACCTTGGGAATCCACATGAGCCCTTGGAATTGTCAAAATCAAATAGCAAACAATATAACGTGGTTACTAGTACATCCATCATTAATTCATCATTCCGTTCCAAGTGATACGCGTCTCCTCATCGTAGATCTCCGGCATCTCAACAAAGTAATGATTCTTCCCAGAGATCAAGATCGCCCGCTGATACAACTCCTCCCCAGGAATAGTCGTGCCTTGAGAGTCGACCATGGCTTTTCCAGCCATCATCTCCATCACTACATCAGTCACTTCAGACATGGGAATGACGATTCTCTCATCAAAAAACGCTTTGATCTCAGGTGTCACCAAGGGAGTCTCGACCACGCCCGGGCAAATTGCATTCATCTTGACCCCTTCCTCCCGAAGTTTCTTACCCATAGAGCGTGTAAACCCAACCAATGCATCTGAGACAACGTCAGCTCCGGGAGATCTTGGAAAGATACATAGGGTATTGGAATGTCCATCGAAAACATCCAAAATGGACCCTCAACAACTTACGCTTCGTTGCCACGTAAATCGGCGCATTCATACAGGGATATAAACCCCCAATACTCGACGTCAAAATAAGATGTCTACTCCCGTTCTCGGATGGCGGGCATCTACGGAAATAATGCATCGCCAAATAACTCGTGTAAATGGCACCATCCAAATTGATGCCGAGAACGCCATCAACATCAGGCTGCGGCGGGATACTGGTTTCGTCTTGCTTGGCGTAAAATGGGGCGGCGGGGTGTGCAATGCCGGCATTTGCGAAGACCAAGTCCAGACGCCCGGACTCGGCGAAGATCTTGTCGAAGACGACGGCTTGCGCTTGGTAGCTGGATACGTCTGCTTGGTGGAAGGTTGTGTTTTTCAGTGGCGATGCGGCGTCTTCGCCGCGTTGCTTGTTGCTGCCGATTATGTGGATCTTCCAGTTGCCGGTGCTGTCGAGTCTTTGGGCGACGTCGAGGCCAATGCCGCTCGCTTTGTTCGGAGGATGGACTTAGTATGAAGCTCTTTTTTTTTGTTGTGGTTGGTGAGAAGGTTCTTACTGCCGCCTGTTATTATTGCGATCTTGATGATAGCCATACTGGAAGACTTGTTATGTGAGATAATGATGAAGGTATGTACAGTAGAGATAGATTGAAGGTTTCATATTTCTCAGGATATTTACAATGAGGGGGTAATGATCTGTGCGGATGGAGTTTTACGCTAAAATGAAGTTGGATATGGCATGAATGTATGATTGGAAGAGACATCTGGATATATGGATGTGTTGAATCATGCTGAGGTCCCCGCTGCGGGGGGTTTCTACAGCAAAATCGCTTATATGAAACACGTTTCTATTGGTTGAAATAAGTGGAAGATTGGATCCACTATGACGTAGTAGTAGCTACCATATTGGGCCAGGAATCCCAGGCAGATCCGTGGTTCATCGTGATTAACCTCATGTTTTATAGATCTTTAATCTTCTAATAGAAATAGCCTCGGATTTGAGATTAAAGTCATCTTTTTCAAACTCAGGACTGAATAGTATAGATATACCTTTGCTGATAATTGGAAACTCTCCCTAGGGGTTCGGCTCAGATAACGTTACTCGCCGAACAAGGGTAGACTGACACTCAACTACTGATTTAGTACTAGTAGGTAGTCAGTAGCTCCAAGGCTGGAAATACACCGACATCCTTCGATACAGAAACGCTCCGAGCCTTGAAACACTTGAATGCGTGATGCTGCGACTATTGGGTGTCCTAGATTCATAATCTTCAATTATTGATGTCATAATTCCGACCCTACATCCCCAAAATGGCCCCACCATCCTTGCAAACAAACATTACAACCCCTCGCAATTTTCGAATGGACAAACATTAATGAATCGGAACCAACAAAATCAACCAACAAAATCAGCTCCGATCCCGATATTGCGTCTTACCACTGACCGTGAGGATTGGAGGATCAAGATCCCTCCCTCGGAGTCCGATCAGCGCCAAACAGTGTGATCGGGAGAAAGGCATCGTATTCGATCTATTTCATCCTTCCATTCTATTCTCTTCCATTCGGATTTACTTCCCGGCCCCATTTCCCCAGTACCGATATTGATCCCGGAACATTAGATCACTAGGACTCTTCCTTTTCAGGAAACCAGTCTGACGCGAGTCTTATTCCGATTGCTGAAACGGGCTACGGTTGCTTCTGGGATTTCCGATTTGAGCTACGTGCTCCGGTCAATAGCTAGTGTTATGGATCGGGTCAGCCTCGAGTGCAGTTAAGAATCGGGTGCGACTGTGGTCTGATTTTTGTTATATTTTGTTGATTTCCCTAGATTCAGGCCGATCGCGTCTGTACCCTATCCTATAATATGATTATATTCTATCCAGCCTTCTGTACCGTATTTGATCGAGTCCAACTTTAGAGACTTGGATACGAGCTAGACATACATCGCAGCCGCACATCAGCTCCACTACATACATTCCACAAACAATTTGTCCCCAATCATGCACCTCCACTCCGCCTCACCTATCACTCAGTGGATAACCACCGTCCTCAGAACCACCAGCGTCGATCCATTGTTATCGGTAAGTAAGCATTCTACGCGACAAGGCAAAGGCAAAGGCAAAGCAAGGTGCTCATTTTGCTCACATCTATCACACCGCCAGATGCAGCTCTATACCCTGGTGCTAGGGGGATTGTGGCGTGGCGTCCCATATGTTTTACTGTATCTACACAAAAGATTAGCCCGACTTCCCCGAATAAAGACCTGACTTTCCTTTTTTACATCCATCGATGCAAGTCTCCCAGGAAAACAAATAAGCACCGAGTACATGCATATGGAATATGTAATAAAGGTCCATCCTTGTCTTGGATATCGTGCCACTAGTCTCCTCATCCCTAGATAATCAATGAATGAGTAATTTAGTGGGCGATTTCGCCTCCGGACCGGTGAGCCGGACGGTAACGAGGTATGTGGGGCTGCTTTTGTGCTTGTGCACCCTTGCAGCACCGTTGAAACAGGACCAGTTGCCTCGAGCTCTGCAAGTGCAGATGCAGCATTGAGTTGCGGAGAGATTTAAGTACGGGCCGGGAATAAGAGAACGGGGGAGGCAAGGAATGTACATACATTGTACATGTACATGAACGATGCAACTAGTATGCTTAGGTTAGGTACTTGCCGCCGGGAGGCGGGGCGATGTTTTAGATTCAGATTCAGATTTCAGATTCAGAGCTCAGATTGTTTTTGAAATTCACAAATTCCTTTCATTATGAGGTGTACGTTGCTCTTAGGCTGGATGTTCGTCCAACGCAGAGACAGGATGGGAAATTTGAAATAGACAGGATAAGTACATCCGGTAGATACATCACACAAACGTCTAATGGGCATAGATACCATCATCCCAACCGGATCAAGAAGATGATTCAAGAAATGAAAAAAAGAAGATGAAAACACCGGAGACCGAACAGACCAATAACCGATTCGAGACCAAAACCAAAACCAAAACGCCGATGCCAGGATGCAGTATAGCGAGTGACAGGAGTGAAAGGAAAAGTGCATATCTAAAAGACGGCAAGGGGGTGACAAATTCGGGCTTGGGATAAAAGAGGGTATTGTCAAGGGCGTATCAACGGGTTGGGGAATGCTTTTTGAAGTCAAGCAGTAATAAAAGATGTAGGTGGAGGGATGGAGATACTGAGACAAATAAAAAGGAAAATGACACAAAGAAAATGTTGCATGTGAGGGAAGTAGCATCCAGATGCATTGAAAGATGGCGGGGATGGTATGGTATTAAAGATGTGGAGAGCAGAATTCGAGACCAGCTCGGTTTAAGCGTGGGGCCGACCAATACGGCCGTAGGATCCAGTTGCAGAAGCAAGGAAGCGAGCGACAAAGCCACCAGAGTGACCGTGGGTCTTCATCTTCTTGCTAGATTGGCGAACTGGCTCGAAGGGAAGCTTTGCGTCGATGGCGCCGACATTGACATAGCTGTAGGCCAAGGACGCGGTGGGGCTGTTGCTTGTGTCGGAGATGGTAAAGTCGTCATTGCCGTGGGATGAAATAGTGCTGATACTTCCTGGGGTGCCGCGGGAGCTGGGGGCAACGCTGGATGAACGAGAGCAGAGGGAGTTGAAGGTGTCGGCGTGAGAGAGAGGGGGCACATCGCGGATGGAAGGCGGGGAGATAGATCGAGTGGGTCGGTGAGGTGATGCGCGTTGACGGTGGTAGGGGTTGTAGCGATCGGACTCGGCAGCGAACTGCGGAGATTGGGTAGTGTTGATGCTGGGGCAAGAGACATGGCTCGGTAGACGACGAAGAGAGTGATCGGCAACGCGACGACCATCGACTCTGGCCTCCAGCTTTTGACGACGAAGGCGGCTGGCCAGCAGATCCGCCGAAACGTGCAGACGGCGCCTGGAACGAGTGTGAGTAGAGATATCCTGGATGGTGGTGAGCACGGGGGCATACCATTCACGGTGCTGCTGTTGCTTGCGCTGAAGTTCCTCCTGAGCCTTTTGTTCGCGGAGTTGGATCTCGTGGCGCTGACGAATGGGAGCGAGGAAGGGTTCCAAGTATGTGAACAGATCCTCCTCGTTGACCCGGGTATCCCAGTCGAGCAAGAAGAGCAGCTGACGTTCCATCAAGTTGACCTCAGGGAGAGAGAAGCCGAACCCTTCGTATCCCTTCACAGCTGTGTACCTGGCCCAGTGCTTGTTCTTGGGGCTTGAGTCATTGAGGTTCTTGGCGGCGAGGATCAGTGAGGCGAGGAAGATCCGGTGGACAGTACAGCGCATGCCCTTGGCGACAGGTGGCAGACGAGCACGCAGACGACCGAGGTACACGAGGGCGCTCATGAGAGTGGGGACTTGCACCTGCGACCGAGCAACGAGCGAGGCGATGAAGACTTCGGTAGATGGCAATGGTGGCAGGGAGGGATCTTCTGGGTCCATAGGAGGTGTGGCGGGGGGAGTAGGTTGGCCGTGTTGGCTGACCGTGTTGGTCACATGGGCTTCGCACCGGATAACATGTGACGCTTGTTGGGCCAGATAGCTAACCATGTCGCGAGTGACACGCTGCGTAACGAATTCATCGAGGGCAGCTCGGTTGAGTGTCATGGTTGTTGAGGTGTTGTTCTGCATGGTGGATGGAGATATTCGAAGCTATTAAATAGCTTGGATATTTTTGGGAGGGTCTAATGAAAGCACCGGTTGAAAACAATGAAAACAAAGGCGTAGTCAAGGAAGGCTTTCAGTTGTGAATGACCTTGAATGACCTGAAAGAAAGTCTTGGGTTTCCTCGAGCTAAACAAAAGAGCTTTGTGGTTGAAGTTTGAATGGGGGGAAAGAAAACAAGCAACAAAAAGGCCAGTTCAGATTAGAAAACTGGGATTGGTAATGGAACAGCCAAAATTCCTGACCAGCAGGAGACAAATATGGTAGTTCGGCGAGGTTTTTAAAAGAATGCAGTAAGGATGGAGTTGTCGTGTCAACGCTTATCGATAGCCCTAACTGGAAGATTTGGAAGTTCCTTAGGGAGCAAAAGTGAGACCTGCGGCGGAAATTTTTATCGGAGAGACAAAGCCCACTTATGAGTTGATCAGATCAATAGCTTGAGATGAGGTGCAGACTGTTCTGAAATGAGGGAAGGGCAAATTATAAAATGCAATTAAAGTGATTAATAAAGAGTGGAGGTTGAAAGGAGGGTGACGACGTTGAGCATGTGGATGAATCTCGTGAAGAATCCAAGTGGGAATCTGGGAGTAGATATAGCTCCGGTATGCGCCATAGAAAAAAGGGAATAAGGAATAAGGAAAAGAATAAACCTCTGGCGGCTGGTTAAGCTGCAAGGACCCATAGCCAGTCAGCGTGTACAGGGGATGCATAGTTGGATCTGAGATGAACCTTGGCTGAGACTCATGGAATGGGCTTGAATGCATTACATTTGACGGATTTCTGGTTAAGTCTGTGCTCCAATTTCCATCCCTAGATCCATGATTCTTGATTCTAGTAACTATTACCTCTATTGCCTCTATTACCTCTCCCTAGACTATGAATCTCTCATAACTCCATCCTAAGGTCTCTAAGCAACTTCCCAGAATAGTAATCTCTGATCTCTCCAGGCGCTGTGTTCCAACACTAAAAAAGAAAAGAAAAAATTGGCAAAAAAAAATAAATTAAAAATACAAATTAGAGGATTGAGGGGCGATCGCCAACCCAGCTGTAAACTCCAAACTCCACATCCTGCGAGGGGATCAACCCGAGACCCACCATAAATCCACTCCAAATCCAAAGGTACCAAATGGCCAAAGGGAAAGCACGCCAAATGGAGTCTCATCCAGCCCATCCAAGTTCAAGGTCCAGCCTTCTCATTCGTTATGCGTTTTGAAACTCATGACCGTCTCAAGTTAACTCCTCTAAGACGCGGGGGAAAAAAGGGCAAACTAAATTCGTCTAAAATACCACAGGTCGGATTTCTCCCTCTGACACGTCCCTAGAGAATGAGGGGCCGATGATCGATCCCCAGGGACTTTGTCAACCTTGAACCCAAAATCCGGGACAGAGCCTTTTTTATTATTTTACCATTGGAAGTCCGATTAATTCGAATCAAGGTACATAATGAAGCCTAGGGGCCAAAGGATCTCTCTCTCTCGAGTCTCTCCCTCCTTCCCTTTCTTCCCCTTTTGGGTGACATCTTTTTTTATTTTTCTACCGCAGCTGAAGCCTAAGCTAGTGTAGCATATCAGCGCCAGCAGGAACAATGTGGCAAGTCGTGTTTCAATTTGGCGCGTTGGGGATCATCCAATCCCATGTCCGTGCGGAGGTTTTTCCCAAGTGACCCCTGTCAACACGGCGCCACGGGTTGTGGGTCGACAGCGTGTTTCCAGTGGTTCCAACATGCCAAATGACTGATCCAATCATGGGATAACTGACTTAACGCGACCCGTGGTTTGTCCTGACTTGTTTTCAGTGCTACAAGCCACAATAGTTGCTTCACCTCGCGTTATGAGGGCACTCAATCAATTCCCTTGTCCCACCTCCCATGACTAGGGGCTGGGATGGGGAGGAGGAGGGGGAGAGAGTAGGGCAGCGGGGAGGGGGACAAGGTGGTTGGGCTTTTTTTTTTCTTTTCTCCAAAGTACATTCACAACGCATGGACTTGGTTTCCTCGATCTATCGATTTTAGAATTCGATGGCATCTCGATTTCCGAATTTCCAGATTCGTCACTTCTCTGCATGCTCCGTCAATGCATGCAATAGCCCGACAATTCGGAGCCCTGCAAGTTTCTCGAACTAGTATGGATGGAGAAGGGGACCTCGGGACTTGGTCTAAAAAAAGAAAATAATCCAGTCTGGTTATTTTGGGGTTGCAGAGGGTTCCTTGGGGCCTGTCGTCGGTGCTATCTATATAAGCGCCCGTCCTTCCCCCGCGAGCGCTTAGGGAACCTCTTCTCCACTGTCGGTTCCTGGTTACTGGGTTCCATTCACAACCCCAACGTCATTGATCCTAATTATATCAGCCCTGTCTGAAGTACCGCTACGCTAAATCTATTGATAGAAGCGGGTTCATGGTTTATTATTAGGATGCATACGCGCTCGGGTAGACCCCGACTGCGTTCCCGCTATCATTCTGGATGCTACATTTGACGTCGCATGAATGAGGGGAAGATTACAGTGTATGGGTGAGAATGTGCGATCGATTGAAGATGAAGCTTGGAAGTTTGGAACTTGGGGGCGACGGCCTCTCGCTCTTACGCTCTAGATGGCTTCATTGTTGAGAATCGGGGGGCTGTGCCGAAGAAATCCACTATGCGAACGGTGGTGAACTACTTGGATTACTTGAATTTAACCCAATGGTGAAACGGAAGTCTGTTTCAGAGCGACCTGGAGCTGGGTTTCAGGAACCACAGTGTCAAGTTTCAGCGCTAAACAATCAACATCCACTGGTTGCGACCGGGGGGCTGAAACGACCAATGTAAATGCATGTCCCGAGTCTATACCGTGGCCAATGGCGTCACACCCAAATAGACAAGAACATCAAACTCAACTCCATACAGTTTGACATGCAATTCTCGTGGGTTCATGTTTCAAAAGTATGCGATAATCATGGCCAATTGTTCAACAGGTGCTTTCTGATCTTCCTACATCTATGACTTCTTCTTGACGTTCCTTCCCCCTTTCAGTGCTCGGGATCAGGAGTTGGGCCTTGTCGCAGAAGAAGTACAACGGTGCACACGTCTTCTTCAGTGACCATCCCATACTCGTGCCGCTTGCCCCCGCGTCACCTGGCTCATGCATCATCTGATCGCCCTTCTGGTTGAGCGCCTTCTTTTGCTTACGGCTTCTGAGAGCGCCCCAAATGTCCCTAGTGCTAACATCAATCAACAAGGAACGCTAGCCCCAAAGCATTTCCATTCGTGACCCATTGCCAGCAGAACACCAAAGGCGACTAAAAGTGATGGTTCGGCTATTTGACGGGCAAAAAAAAGACCTACTGAAACAAGCAAACACCACCATATGGAAGGAGCCTTCATTCGGAGGGCCTAATGATCATGAATTGCATCGACGCTCTCAGACGAATTACCTGCCAACTCTGGCTTATGAACAAAAAGAGCAGCGAATCCCTCGTTGCCCGACAACAAGCCTGATGTAAGACCGTGCTTAGCCTCATTACCAGCAAACAGCAGAGAGACCAGGAAACGGCCATGCTGACTGAACTTCATGCAATTCAAGAGCCAGGTTTAGCTCGCTAGATGAGAAGTCAATAATGAGCACCTAGTCATGGTGGAATATGATCCCTCCATCAAGTATCAAATTGGCGCTTCCCAGGAGGTGGTCATGGATTACTTCCCATCGGCGTTCACTCCTTCACGAGTAGGCTCACCGAGAATATCTTTCCCGGCAGATTCCGGATGTTGAACACATTATAAAGATCTTTGCTAGAGTGTTGCGGATGGTTTCGCTGTTTGATGTCAACTTTGTTCGCGATGAAAGCCTTGGCCGCCACCAGGGCTTGCAAGAGAGTGTTATATTGAAAGTCTGCCTGGACTTCACGAAAGACACGGGCTAACGTAGAGTTATGAAGCTTTCTGGCTCCACTCTATCGGGAGGGTGCAGCGTTTTACTGCAAGTCGTGAAGTCTACTTGCTTTCGAAGTATAAGCAGGACAAACCGTTTCAAATGATGCTGTAGTCTATTGTGGAGCCCTTGTCCAGGTGATAACTGACCTATTGGACAGCTACGAAATACTCTTCCCCAGCACTCAGTGCTTTGTGAACAGGGGACAGCTTTTCGTCCGCGCTGAAGACAAACCACTTCTAACCTGATGACTGGATATATGGGATCATTTGCAATGAATCTTGGAATCCGAGAGACTGGGTAACTATTGGTTTAGATACTAGTTTGACCAGGAAATTATTTTCGGCTCAATAGACCCGTCACGCATTAATTCCACGCGTGATATTTAGGGGACGCGTAAATAGGCGGAGATTGATTCGCCTGAACGTGACTGAGCGCGCGCAACCTGCCAAATGTTTTAGAAACAGTGTGGTAATATTGGGAAATGGTGTGGCAGTAAAACCAGATCCAAACCTGGGAAATAGATAGCCTCTCAATTCTTCTATGATTGATACTAGTACTTGTAAGCATTTCCCCTTCAACTAATATAGCGGCCCTGGCCAAGCACCTGGACAGAATAGCCTATCAGGACACTGATTTCAGTCATGGGTTTTGACCGACTAGTTGGAAAGACGATTGCTCCGAATATCAGTGTTAAAAGACTGCAGGCCGTCCTGCGGACTACTGCCCACGGTCTGACCTCGTCACTATCTACTACATGTACTCTCAGGCCAAGTGTCCACCTGAAATTCGGGGGTCAATGGTAGGCGTGCCTGTCTACTTTGCATGCATCATCATGCTAAGTGATTCCAGCGACATCACCTCGGGTTACGACAGAAAAGCAGAGGGAAAGCAAAGTGAATTTGTCATTCAGATGAGCCTATTCAAAAAAAAAAAAAAAAAAAAAAGGCTTCAAGCTCCAGGCTCAAGTCCCTTATATTTCCAAATATTCTCGCTCACCACCAGTTCTCCTATCTGACTTAAACAACTGCGACAGAGTACGAAGAAGTAGTGAGGGTGGCACTGCCAGTGAAGGGCTCAGTACCAGCCTGCACATCAACCAAGTACAAGCTCGAGCTCAAGCCTTCCTCATCAATAAGGTAGGTATAGAACTCCAACAAATCACCCGAGAAGCTAGTGGTGGTCTCGGTGGCAACGAAGCTGTACACGGTGGTATCTCCGTTGGGACCAGAGTACAGCTTGAACGAGACACCGCCGATGGTAGTGGTTGCGATGGCCGATCCAGTCGAAGAGATGGGACCAGCACCGCCCAGCGCTGCAAGCCAGACCATGATCTCGTACTCGTCGGAGCCGCTCGCGGTGGAGGCCAAGAACATGTCGTACGAGACATCAGCGACGATATTGGTGGTGGAGTAGCTATTGGTACATATCGATGTTAGCATCGCACGAGGGTCATCCGTTTTGTTTTGTCATGTTTCGTCTTACCTCCAGTCCCATGTGGTCTTGATGCTGGTGATGCTCTTCAGCGTCTTGGCCGTGAACTGAAGCGCCGCACTGGCATAGCTCTTCACGTCCGAGGAACCACCGGCCCATGTCCACTCGGTGGACCAGGCGATGGTGGAGCCGCTCAACGAGCTCACGGTGACGCACTGCGATCCGCTGGTGGCCTCGGCTTCACCCCAAAGGTCATTGTAGACGATGTAACTGCCTGTGGTGATAGTTCCCCACTGATCGCAGGTGGTGGTGGAACGCTTGCTCAGGGACTTGGTGGGGATGGTCGCGGCATTGCTCAAGCCGGCGAGGACAAGAGACAAGACCGACAATGGCGCGAAAGACTTCATGGTGAAGAGTAATCAAGAGAGAAAGATAAGAGATGCTGATGATGGGAGAGACAACCTTGGAGTCAAAGTCTTTTTCCAGACCAGACCCGGCGATCATATATACTTACGCTCAAATGACCTCCTTCGGGGACATTGGTGATTTGGACATTCATCCGTGGTGGATGGTGTTCCGCATAGAGCACGGAGGAGTCCTGTCTCAGGTTGTCATCTACGGAGCTCCACCGGGCATTTTTTTTTTCTTTCTCCTTTGAAGGGTGCTTCATACTACTCTGCAACAACCAGAACCAAGCCTCGGGGAACGTGGTCCGTGAAGATTTTCCACGACTGGGGTCTTTTTGTTTCTGGGCTTGGGTGATTTTGAGTTTGGCGTACTTTTCCGTTTCTTGGAAGATCTCCGACTGTTGACTTGGAATCTGAGACGACGGCGCCGGCCCGCCTGAGGTCCTTAAGTGGAGGAACACGGTCAAAACGGGTCCATTGTTGATATCCCGAGGTTCCTCCGAGTGGGTTTAGAAGGAATTTGTGGAAGAAATGCTATATACATATCTCGAACATTCTAGGCGATGTTTAGAATACATTGAGAGCTTAAAAATCAGGGGCTCTAAGGGTCCATAGACCCATTTGGTGTGCCCCTTTCCCGGCACATGGGCATCGCTTTTCAAGTGACAGAAAAAGAGAAGAAAAAACCAGAATAGGAGCACTGGCCTCCGTATTCTGATTCCTGATGTATGGTTGGAACTTCACATGTGCAAGCATCAATTATTCCTTGATGGAAATTTCGGTGACTTTTTGTCTATTTCTTATTTTTTTTTTACCCGAGACTTGGATCTTATGACGAGTTTTCAAGCCACAATTTCATGAAGAGTCCTTTTATATGCACCCCGCATTCGTCACCCTTAGTTTCACTGTTAGCCTGGCTTTTGTGAAGACTTGGGGTGATTTAGGCTATATGCAAGTATTTCCAAGTATTGTCTGCTTCGGAGAGAGGGCCGTTTTGGAGTGGGTGATGATCATCAGCACCGCGTCATATCAATTCAACACTATATGTAGATAAATGCCTATCCAGGATCCTATTGGAGACGCTTCAGTACTGTAAAAATGTCCAAGGATTTGCCGATTTCTTGCCCTTCTTCCCTAGAAATATCCGCAATGATCAATTGATGTTGAATATTAAATTTTAAGCCTCCTGGTTAACTCCAAGTAACGAATTACATAGTTGTTTATATCAAACATGACCAATCAGCGCAACATGAATCGGATTGGGGCGATCCGATATGGCGTGTGGATGATTCGGGGTCGGGTCTCACATTCTCAGTAACATCAATTTATCAATTCATACTGTGAGGGTTCAACATGGCATTGAAATCACATAAACACCCAATACCGACTTAAATAGATAGGTATTCAGGGCAGTCTTCAATTTCAATTTCAATCCCATTACCCTTGCGCATCAATCTGCATTTATCCCTGTTCGTGTTTATTGTTATGTGCCGGCTCCACAGTGGAACTCCGGGGTTCGCCAGGGGCTGATAACCTCACCATTTAATTTTCGGCTTTTTTTCCACTTTCCGCATCTCCTACCCTGTGCTCTTCGCCTTCCACCCCAATCCCTCCAAATGCCTTCCAAATCTTCCAGCAAGAAGGCTACCAGCTCCGGCTGCGGTTGCCGCTGCTTCTCCATCAAGAGCCTGAGCTTCCTGGCCATTTTCTTGGCTCTGTTCACCGCCGTCTACAGCTACCTCGATGCGCGCCTGGAGCAGTTCTACATCTTCGACCCGGAGCACCTGCACGATCTTTCGCAGCGCGCCATCAAGACCCATGGCGAGGACACCCGTTCTATCGTCAACTTCATCGTCTCCGAGCTGGAGGAGAAGGTCGGACCTAACTACCTGAGCACCGAGGAGGAATGGGTGTTCAACAACGCCGGTGGTGCCATGGGCGCCATGTACATCATCCATGCCAGTACGTGATTTGATTTCCAGTCCCCGACTGGCGCTTTCTTGTTCTGCTCCCGCCATTGAGGCCTTTGGCTAATCTGTCTTGTCCTTTTCTCTTAGGTATCACTGAGTACCTGATCATCTTCGGCACCGCCATCGGTACCGAGGGCCACACCGGTCGCCACACCGCTGACGACTACTTCAACATTCTCTCCGGCACTCAATTGGCCTATGTCCCTGGCTCCTTCGAGGCCGAGTCCTACCCCGCCGGTACCGTGCACCACCTGCAGCGCGGCCAGGTCAAGCAGTACAAGATGGATTCGTCCTGCTTTGCTCTCGAGTACGCTCGTGGCTGGATCCCTCCCATGCTTTTCTTCGGCTACGCCGATACCTTCTCCAGCACCCTGGACTTCCCTACCCTGTGGGCGACTACTCGCATCACTGGTCGGGAGATGATCTCCAACCTGCTGCGTCTGAAGCTGTAAAGCCAATAATGAGAACGAGGATGAGGGTTGATTGATGTTTTGATAAAGAGGTCTCGTCATATGCTTTGTTTTTGTTTTGTACATTACAGAATCTGGGTGCTCGGTGGATCGGAGTCTGATTGTATCATTGACTTTCTTTCGAAAGAAAATTTAGATATGAGTTCGATGGGATAGACATACCTAAAAGCAAATGCCATACTTACCTAATGATTGATTTGATTCCATCATTCCATCATTATTCCGGGCTAGTAGGTTACTTCATCTTTAGCCTGGAAAAAGGCCTCCATCATTCTCGCCGGCTCCGTGACTTCTCCCTCCCCCGCAACAAAAGCCTCACTAAACGCAGCAACACCAGCTTGGATCGCGCGATCCATCGAAACATTCTCCCAAGTTCGCATCAACGCCTTCTGCCTCCGCACAGCAAGTGGCCCATTCTTCTCCAAAGAGCACAACCAACCCTCAACAGCCTCATCCAATTCGCCCAGCTCAACAACCTTCTCAACAAGCCCCCACCGAAACGCTTCCGCAGCATCAATATTCTCCCCCAGCAAAAGAAGCTGTCTTGTCCGACCCCATCCAATAAGACCAGGCAAAAGTGCCGCCTCAACGACACTGGGAATGCCGATTCGAACCTGGAATGAATCAGCAAGGACACAAGTCAAGCCAAGCCAAGCCAAAAACAAACAAACAAATGACTATACATAAATACACATAGCTTGTGCTGTGGTTCTACGCGAATACTGCAAGATGGAAGAATATATACTACTAGTAGTATGTACTTACTTCCGGCATCCCAAAAACCGCATTCGAGCTCGCAACCCTCAGATCGCAGGACGCCGCAACTTCCAGTCCGGCACCGAGCGCGTACCCGTTTATACGTCCGATGACCGGGACAGGACAGTTGCGTAGACTAGCACATACTGCGTGGACCCTTGAGATGAAAGCCTCTGCGGCCGGAGGGGAGTCTAGTCGTGCCATCTCGGCTATGTCGGCGCCGCCGATGAAGGATTTTGGGCCTGCGCCCGTGAGAACGATGGCGAGGAGGTCTTGGTTTTGGGATGTGAGCGATTGGAGGGTTTTGGGGATTTGGTCGAGGAGCGGCGTGTTGAGGGCATTTAGTTTGGCTGGGCGGGAGATTGTTAGGTGGGCTATTGTTCCTGTTGTTCTGCGGGTGATGTTTGTGAGGATTGTGGCGGCGGGGGACATTTTGGCGTTGTATGGATGTTATGTGTGCATGTGTATATGTGAAGGTATTTATTATTGTAAGGCCAAGTGTTGATGCTGGGTTGGGGGTTTTCTATACTTGGGGTCAAAGACCGAGGATTGCCGACTTAAACGCGGGGAAGAAGAATGGTGCTCGGATATCAGTCTTCTAGTAGGGGTATGGAGGTCTTCAGAAGTTCAAATAGTATTAATTGAATATAGTAATAAGAAAGCAAAAAGAAACTTGAAGAAACAAAGGGTATATGATACAGTGCCCAAATCACATCATGATCAAACTTGAATGCAAAGTCTTAAAAGTCGTCCACTGTAGTCCCCAAGTTGCGCTCCCGTGCCAAAGCAACTAGATCACCGCCTGTAACCAAATCCATTAAGCCTAGTCCAACGCTTTTAAAGATGACGTTGCCCTTCTCCACCCATTCAACTAAACCCTTATCCTCACTTTGACCGTCTTCCTGGAGAGTGGCATGGCGCACCATCAACAGCTCGCCTAACTCGACCAACTGCTGTGGCTTGATGCCTGCTTGGACGATCTCACCAGCCTCCTTGATAGCCGCATCGAGACTGTCAACAACAACAACGCCACTGCGGCGGGTGTGCTTGTGGTAATGGCGGTGAGGCGGAGTCACATTTACTTCATCTCGAAGGATATCGGGGTGAATCTCCGCCATGTGAGCCTTGTACGACCCAACAGCTACAATAAGCCTGCCCTTCTGGCGACCTTCACGCGAAGTGAGGTATTCAGCCGGAAAGAGAGGAGTGAGAGAGGGCGTGCAGCAGAAGATGACATCCGCCTTGCGTACATGCTCTTTCAAAATCCGGTGATAGTCACCAAAGTCGCTGCTGACAGCGGAGAATTTCACATCACGGCGCCAGTCCGAGTTCTCGGGCAAATAGATATCCCGCAGGAGCTTGGCGGCACGATCAAAAGATCTGTTCACGATATAAACGCGACGAATCTCGTCGCCGCGCAGAGTCAATGCCAGCCGAATATGCCAGTAAGCCTGCGTACCGGCGCCAAAGACCAAAATCGTGCGCACCTTCTTGCGCTTGTTAAAGATCATCAGCGAGGCCAGCGCGGTGCGGAAGGCTGTGAGTTCGTGCGCGTTGATTAGGGCGAATGGGAGACTTTCCCCGTCGAGGAGGGTTACACTGCCCCGCGGCGAGGTGTCGCGGGTCCCCGCTCCGGGCCAAGCGCCAAGAGTGTTGGAGATGACGGACTGCTGATTTACGCAGCCCGTGAGAAGAGTCGAGCTATCGGTGCTATCGCCCCCGCTATCTTTGGTGGCCGTGGGGCTCACAGAACCACCATCTTCTAGCGAGGAGCCAACGGACAGATCGCTCATTTCGGAGGAAAGTGAGGCCACGGAGTTTCGTGCGGAGGCCCTTCGTCGGGTGCTGGAGCCGGTGTCGCTTTCGTTGCCTTCATAGCCACTTCGCTCCACTGCACAGCCCGCCTTATCTCCGTCCTGGAGGGATATCATCTTGATGCCCAAGGTTTTGCCGGTGGTGGCGGGCATGAATAAAGTGGTGCACCCATTTTGGCGTGTGATGGCTGTTCGCTGTGGTTGGTAGGTAGCCGAACAACCTTTATCCTGGGAACCAGTAGAATATTCACGTAGCGCCTCGGAAAGGTGACTTTGGAGGGTGCGAATCTCGTCACCGGTGAGAGACTGCAGGAGCTCGTGGAGGTTCGATCGGGAGAGGATTGTAAGGGGCATATGGGGCGGCTTGTCGGATCAACGAGGGTAGGGGTTAGGTTGAGAAAAGCGAAGAGAGAGAGGAGGACGAAGAGTCATATATTTGGTTGATCTGTTATCTCCGTCAACAAAGCCGCCACCCGGCCGCGCACACTTGCCAAGATAAGTGAAACATACTGCGTATTCTCTCAGTCCACTTAGACTCAGTTGTGAGGATTTTTTTTACCCACAAGGTCTGGTGCCTGGTCTCGCCAAGGGGTTGTCGGGCGCAAGCGTGGAGATGCTCCAGTTTAAACGAGTCCGCTCCGAACGAGACCAAATTGATTTCTCCGACGATGACGACAGCCGCGTCTTTTAGGGCGGGGAGCGGGGTTGATCAGCAAAGACGGTTGCACTAGGAATCAGCCTTCCAGCAACTTGAAAAAAAGTATTTGAATCGAGTTACCATAGAAGGTCTGTGGAAGATTAACACATCAAATAAGGTATCCAAAAGCATAGATCGACTTTTTTTGACAGCGGCGCATCCCTGCTGCATTCAGCCCCTCCTTCATGGCTTAAACCGGAAGACCTCACTCCGGAGATCAATTTTTCTTCCAAACAAAACATGTGTTGAATGTTTTTCTCACATATTACAAAACCAACTGCCTCCTTCTAATCAATATTCGAGCTGTTATTGAAGAAGAAGCTTACAGGGCGGAGTCTTCAAGTACTCTGCGCCCCCTTACCATCCCACCTACGTCGTGATATGTACTATCAACTCGCCAGGTCGGCCAGCGATCCTTTGGTACAAGACATAATGTTTTGTGAAATTTTTACTTCCTCTTGATGATTACTAGGTTTAACGGACTGTGGCTTCCCCCCCCACCAAACCCCCTTCAGTTGATTCTCGACGCGGAGTGCACGCTAGTACGATCAGAACCTAGACCTCGAGCTATCCACATTGACCCTCGGAAGAAGTTTGACCATGAACCTTTGCTCCTGGGTTACTAGGTAACAAGGTGCTGTCGAAGATGTCTGTACCCAATGTTGTCTCTCTACGTCTACCTTGACGCCTTAGAAGTTCCTGGGCTCTTACCGATCTGCTTCAACCTCGCTGCGCCACAGTTTGCCTGGAAAAGGCCTCGGGAATCTGTACTTATGTACTAGTATATATGAACCATGGCACATCCCCATTCTGAAAAGGTTAGAAGCTGATGCGTCTGGGCACTGGGGGGATGCGTGAGTTTTCAACCTGAAACCTCAAAGTCCTAGCCTTCACCTCCAGATGTCTCTAGCGTCACGTCGGCATCTCAAGCTTTACTAGTAAGTACCTAGTACTATTTGTTGCATCTAGCTGTGTTTCCTTCTAACCTTAGAAGAAGAATCTAGAAAAACGTTGACCTTCGCAATCTACATTTCTTTGCTTCTACCTATTGGTTGATTAAGACCTTCCTTCCAAGGAGATACTTGCGAGATGGACCAGTTTTGGGTCCCCGAGGCCGATAGGACTGTGCCTGAGAGACGCCGTTGGCACAATGTCGATTTGAGCCTGAATCCTGGTATCTACATGCACCGACCATCTCCATTGGAGACCACGGAGCCACCTACAACCCGAGTTCCTGCAGCCCACCGCGCCAACCACGCCCACCACGCCTACAACCAGCGCATACAAGGTCTCCATCAACCATCCGTCCCCACGACTCGTGATCCGATCGAGGCCCTGTTTAGTTACGACTTGAGCGGAAGAGATCTCATGGCTGAATGGAACCCTTCCGAGGCTGCAGGGGCAAATGGTTCCACAATCGAGAACAGCATGAGTCGCATTCCTCCCTCGGTATCCACCATCACACCGAGGGCCACCAACATAACTGACAACAGTGGAAGAACTCCCTGCCAACACGGGGGGTATTGCAGGAGACAAGAGTGAGCGATTAAGCACTGAGAATCCTAAGTTTCTCGCTGCTAACGCACCCATTTTTACCAGGGTTGGCCCTTTCCGCTGTGGCTGGAATAATTGTTCGTACGATGGCACGTTTCGGTGCAAACGATCGTTGCTTCGACATGTTGGCACCATACATGTCACTCCGCGGTCTGTTCGGTGCCTCCGATGTGAAAGGGTCTTTAGTCGAAGGGATAATATGACGGAACACTTAGGCAGAGTTCACGGCGAACACAATATCCGATAGGATGTTTTGATATAGGTATCTGTCAAATATTGGTTGCTCCGTTGTAAGATTGAGGTCGGGGATTTCCGCTATGGCACCGACGGAGTTAATGAATGCTTTGCACGCGTTCACGATTGTTCACGATTTTTTTTGATTTTTTTTCTAGTCGTTTTCGGGGGTGCGTCGTTTTATACACATTACCTAGATTCCAACAATCTATCCAATTGCGATGTTTCTTCCGTGGTCAAGCGTTTATTGTATGGGTGGGCCAATGTAATCAAGTCTTTGAAGATCCCATCGTGCGCGACCAGGGATCTTTTATCTGTAGTCATCGACCGACATCGCAGCTGACAGTTGCTAGGTGGTGTTGTCGCGGATGAAGTAGCACTTCGATTTGAGTCCTCATCGCGTCCAATGATGATGCTGTTGAAAGTGAAGGGGAGACAGAAGAGGAAGTGGGTGGTGGTGGATCGTTGGCACATGAGTCTGAGCCCCTGTAAGTCGCATTAGCTGTACTACCTGGGTAGACGAGACGAAGAGAAGTTTTTGTCAGTAAGTGCGCAGTCAAAGTATTGTTTTTTCTTCGGGCAGCTTCGCTTCTCCTTGACTCTTGACCTTGGAAGAGCGAGTCAATTCAGGCCTTTCAGCCGCAAAGTATTCCATATAACTGGAAGATCTCGCTTCGGAGAACCTCGGTTCTTATTTAAAAATCGCTAATCACCTTCAATAGCCTCCCCGAAACAAAGCAAAAATGCAAGCGATCCTAACTAAAGTGTTGAGTAATCAATGGTTAGTGATCGGGGGTTTTTAGCCGGTGGAGCAATGTGAGCCAATCAGAACGTCGGCTACCTTTTTTGTTGACAAATCATATATTCGAGACGATGAACTCACTTTGTATAGTTATCACGTCGATTATTCAACACGCGACGGTTATACGGCTGCTTCAATGGAGATTTCGCATTTCGGCCTTATTTTCATGAGAAAGCGAGCGCAAATTCGTCATCTCTTGATGTGGTCGACAAGCTATAAATTGTGTTATATTTTCTCCGAAAGCCATCCGAGCGTAACACAAAGCACATGGGTATGCATGCAGCTAATGCAGGTGGCGTCACTGTCGTGGGTCGACTAAAACTAGTGATTGTGATTCAGAAATCATCAAAGATCTCAGGGTTCAAAGCCCCACGTTCAGCCTTGCCCGCAATTGCTCGTATAGAATTTGTTTAAAACCCACCTGGGGTGATTCGATGCGCATATATTTTTCAACATTTCGAGGTTGATTTTTGGAGGAACATCTGGCTATCAACCCGAATTTCCGATTCGGGGGATATCAAAAAAAAGGATCTAGGTAGGAAGGTCAGAGCGGGCTTCTAGTATGTCGGACACTACAGTCACAAAAGAGGTCGATCCTGGCTCTGGCGATTTCTCGACCGGTACGGAAACCCCTGATCTTGAAGGACGATTGAACGAGCACAAAGATGCCTTCATAGATCAGCCTACATGGGACTGGGAAGATGATCCCGAAAACCCATATAACTGGCCAACAAATATGAAGTTTCGACAAGCCCTAATGATCTCATGTGCGGCATTCACAACGTGAGTTAAATCCCCATGTTGATGAATGAGGATCTGAAATTGACTATTGCCATTTTACAGCTCCCTTGGGACATCAATCTTGACACCAGCACACACAGCGTTCATGGAGGAGTTTAATGTCGGCAGTACGGTTGCCATCCTGCCCCTATCGCTTTATGTATTTGCCTTGGCTCTGGGACCAGTGGTAGGAGGCCCTCTATCAGAAACCATCGGCCGATATCCCGTGTACATCGGTGCCGTAGTCTTCGGCAGCCTGTTCACTATTGGTATCGGGTTCAGCAACACGATAGCGTCCGTCTGTATACTGCGATTCCTCGCGGGATTTTGCTTTGCGCCAGTATTGGCAATCGCTGCGGGGACAATCAATGAAACGTGGAGACCTGCCAAGCGAGCGATTCCTTCGATAATATTCATTTTGACACCATTTTTGGGCCCTGGTATAGCGTTCGTATTTTATCAAGATTGCCAATAGTCTCAAGAAACTTGCTGACTTTATCACAGACCAGTTATTGGTAGCTTCATTGTTGCCCGAAAGGGTTGGCGTTGGACACAATGGACGCTTTTATTTTTCGCGATATTCACCATGTTCACACTCCTCACTGCCCAGGAGACTTTTCATCCAATTATCAAGCGTCGTCGTGCTAAGAAACTCGGGTTGCCAGTACCGCCATCACAGCCGCTGTCTTCAAGAATTCACCTTTTCATGACGATAGCGCTCATTCGACCGGTGCAGATGCTTTTCACCGAGCCTATCGTAGCTTTCATCTGCCTATATGTGGCTTGTGAATTTGCCACACTTTTCTCGTTCTTTGCGGCGGTCCCGCTCGTATTTGAAAGCGTATATAGATTCGACCTCGAAAAATCAGGCTTGATATTCCTATCCATAGTTGTTGGATGTTTGCTCGGTGCTTTCACAGTGTTGCTATGCGATATATTCTTCTACCGTCCAAAGTCGGCAAAGCACCCACCAAACCAAGCGCCTCCGGAGTTGCGCCTATACCCAGCCATGATTGGGAGCTTTGGGTTGCCCATTGGTCTGTTCTGGTTTGGCTGGACATCCAGGGTCGATATTTCGTGGGCCAGCCCAGCCGTGGCGGTTATGGTCTTCGCATGGGGCAACTTGTGTGTCTTCATTGGCACAACACAGTATCTCGTTGACACGTATCGCGGTATCACGATAGCCAGCGCGATGAGTGCAAACAGTTTGGCTAGATATGGACTTGCAGGAGTATTCCCACTGTTCACAATTCAAAGTACGTACGCGTTTGAAAACGACGAGACCAGACGACTGATTGCCCCACTAGTGTTCACAAAACTCGACATTGCGTGGGCCTCGAGCTTGCTTGGGTTTATCGCGATTGCGCTTTTGCCCGTGCCTTGGATATTCTTCATGGGCGGGAAGAAGCTAAGGGACCTGAGTAAGTTTGAGGGGCGTGAGGGTTTGGAATAGTAAGTTGTTGCAAAAGTTGCCTTGATTTCGGCTCAAGTGCGACGCGTCCTTGCAACACATCCATATGTACCTAGTAGGTGTTTAAGGAATGAATTTCAATGAACGTATTGAAAATCAAAAAGTGTTACTGAAACGTTTGATCAGATGTAGTTTGAATCCGATCTGAGGCTCAAAATGACGTCAATTGAGATCTTTCTAAAATGGTGAGGATTCAAGGGCTCGGAACAGGCCGAAGTTCAAACGGCCCAATGGATGTGGTGGAGACTCCTTCACTCAACAAACTTCCCGCGGTATAACTCCGAAATTCGGATGGTTGGGAAATCTCATGAGTCAAGTTGATACTGATGCATAATCAAAAAATACTGATGCATAATCGGAAAATGCTCTCATCACTATATAGACGAATCTGCAGTGAACATTGGAGTTTGGAAATTAAACAGTCAATTCAACATGATGTCTCCTCGCATCACCCTCTACTTTGACATTGGAAGTCCATTCAGTCAGATTGGATTCCATATTCTCAGGGTAAAGTTGTCTACAGAGAAGTGGATGATTGATTGGACCATCTAACCCCCTTGATAGAACTCCCCTGTCTTCTCCAAATGTCAAATCGACTACGTGCCAGTTCTTCTTCGAGACTTGTTTCAAAAATGCAATAACACACCCCCAATCGCAGTGAAGAGTAAGCTTTCCATGGATATTGGGATCGATCGGTGTACTGACCCATATGCGAAGACAAGCTTCAGTGGATCCAAGGCGAGCGCCTGTACTGGGGTCACAGATTCGGGGTCCCGATAACCGATGCCGTGCCTGAAGGATTCCCAACCTCGACGATCGATATCCAGACCGCGTTATGTCTTGTTGCTAGAGAGGCGCCTGAGAAGTTGATCTTGATCATCGAGACGTTCTACCGTATTTTCTGGTCCGAGGCGGATACCAAGATTGCCACGCCCGAAAGATTCTTCGCCGTCCTCGAAAACGAACTAGGAGAAGAGGTTGCATTAAAAATTCGGAACAAAGTAGGTGGATTTCAAATGTTATTTGTCTTTGAAATTTTGCAGGTACTGATACTAATGTTGGCTAGTCAACAACGTCGGATGCGAAGACCATCTTGCTGGAGAATACACAGCAAGCCTTTGATTCCGGGGCTTTTGGGTTGCCGTGGTTCGAATGTGTCAACTCAGAAGGTAAACAGGAAGGTTTTTGGGGAATTGACCACCTGGGTCGCCTGGCAGACTTCCTGCAGTTGGATACCAGCCTTGATCGTTCTTTCCGAGTTTTGTTGTAATTGTAGAAGATAGACATAAAGAAGATAGATTTAGATGCCATAAATTAATTGCTCCCGAGTTTATAGAAGAACATAAAAAAACAACCTTAAAAGTTACGATTGCATTCTTTGTAGATTCTTGAGAGCTGCTAGACTTGAAATCTAATAAATGAGACGAGCCCCGATGCATGTCCTAGGGCAAATAGGTTGCCACGGACCGCAGAGCAACTAGGTCGAGAAGCTGGGGGAAGCCAAAGAATGTTTCTGTCGTTCATCTTGATCCACTTTGGGTCGATGAAGATTCTCGGACCCGAACGTTCTAAACCAGTTCCATGACTTGGAGATTCATAGAAAGCCAAGTAGCCTCGATTAGTAATTAGATCCGATCCATTATGACTGAGTTCGATATGATCGAATGCTCTATTGGCTCTGAGCGACTGCTGTAGCTTGCCTGTCGCCCTGTCCCAGAGAAAAACTCCATTGTCAGAGCTAGATGCCAGTAGTGCACCGTTGGGGGAAAAGGAAAGTGAATGAAACGGGCCCTTCCGGACCTGCAGAGTCTGGTTTAACGCGCCTGACGCCGTGTCCCAGATGAAGATACTGTTATCCGAACTGGATGCTAGAAGCGCGCCATTCGATGAGAAGACAAGTGAATAATCCAGACTTCGATGGCTCTTGAGAATTGAATGTAGCCCACGTCTTGCCACGTCCCAGAGGTAAATAGTATCGCAAGTACTAGATGCCAGTAGGGTGCTATCAGGCGAGAAGACAACTGAAAGAAACTGCATGTGGCCTGTATGTTTTTCTAGAGCCCGATGGCTGTATTTTTCCATATCCCAGAGATGAATGCAGTCCTTAGAGCTAGATGCCAGTACTTTGCCATTAGGTGAAAAGGAAAGGGACGGAGGTGGGCCTAAATAGGGTGCCACATCAAGCAGGATCCGATCCAATGCACCTGTCTTCGTATTCCAGAGGCGTACGGTAGGATCGGTGCAGGTGGAGGATGATGCTGGTAGGCTGCCGTCAGGTGAGAAGGCGACCGACTCAACTCCCTCCGAATGACCATCCCTTGCTTCTAGTGCACCTGTTCCCGTATCCCAGAGACATACAGTGTTATCACTAGAGCCTGCGAGCAGCGTCCCGCTGGGCGAGAAGGTAACTGAACGGACCATCCCTGCAACTGAATGATTCTTAAGGGTCTGCTGTAGCGTACCCGTTCTTGTGTCCCAGAGGTGGATCGTAGCATCAACACCAGACACTACGAGCGCGCCGTTGGGGGAGAAGGTAATTGAAGAAACGACTGAAGGGTTCTTCAGAGTATGCAGCAGCGTAGCTGTTGCCGTATCGAAGAGGTAAATCTTTTCATCAGAGCTGAATGCTAGTAGCGCGTTATTGTCTGAGAAGGCCGTAAGATGTGTCAGACCATGTGGGTCACGCGCTAGCAGTTGATGTGCCGTATTTGCCGCTATCTTCCTGAGATAAAAGGCATTCGGGGAGTCAAATACTACTAGTAGTGCACCGTCGGGCGAGAAAGCCATTATGTTCTCCAAGCGTACATTCAAGTCTCCCTCAGATATCTGTCTCAGAATACCCTTTGCCACATCCCAGAGGTATATAGCATCGGTAGATTCAAGAGATATATTATCACATGACAAGGGGCATATCAAATGGCCCTTGAAGGTCTGTAGTAGCTTGCCTGTCGCCACATCTTGGAGGCACACCGTATTTTTAGAGCCAGTTACCAATAGCGCACCATCGGCCGAGAAGGAAAATGACCGAATTGGATCTGAATGGCCCTTCAGGGGTTCCTGCCCTTCGCCTGTCGCCGTGTCCCAGAGGTACACAGTATTCTTCGAACAAGACGCGAGCACCGCGCCATTGGGTGAGAAAGCAACTAAGCGAACCGGACCTGAATGCACCCCCAGTATCCGATCTAGCGCACCTGTTGTCGTGTCCCACAGGCGCACGGTTTTGTCATCAGAGCCGGATGCCAGTAGTGCGCCATTGGGTGAGAAGGCAACTGAGTTGATCAAGCCTAAGTGACCCTCGAGTGTTTGCAGCTCTGGACTCCAAGTATCCTCAACCTGTGGAAATTGGCATATCCAACCAGGAGGATCAGCCTGCTTGCGCACCATTGAGGTTCGTGGTGCAAATATCAGCCCTGACGAGTACAGTTGGAGAGGCGTATCATTGGCGACCTGGTGATTTTTGAGGACAAATCGGTTCGCATCATGCAGAAAGTCAGATACTGAAGAGCTGCAGTCGGCCTATATCTATCAGTACACGAATATCCTAGTATACTCATATATGGTCACTCACATTGACAAGGTCTTGTAACTTGCCTATCAGCCTGATGCTCTCTGTTATCGATCCCATAAGGCTCAAAGCTTCAAGCCAATGAAGAAAGTGGCTCTCGAGGAATTGAAGCGCTCGATGCCCATTCGAAAGCATGTCTCCACTACCCTTCAAGTGATGCACCCAGTAAAGACACGCATATTGAACCTCCGACGGCAGGCATTGGTGCAATTTTTGCTGGTCAAGGGAACGACGAGATTTTCCGGGGGATCCGAGTCCACAGATATCCTGTTTTAGGTAGCCACCTTGGGAGAGCAGCTGAAGACATCTGTCCGCAAGCGCCCTTTGAGTAATCTTCACATCAATCCAGAACTCGTGAGGGTCCTCAGGGTCCATGTGGACAAGGAATTCTCGGAAAGAGTCGTGAAATATTCTCACAGGAGTATTATCATTGTCAGGGATGACCAGTACGGAGTGAAGTAGCTCCAATCTATTGTTGACGTGTTCAATGGGAATGCCCAGAAGTCTTGCCAGTGGCGCGGCTCCAAGAGGATTTTCGAGGGTGACTATCGAACCCACAATTTGCCTGAAGTCATTAAGTACATGCCGACGATGGACACCCTTAAGCCCGTTTATTATTTGTTGAAGGATGAATCGGTATGTTTCGTCGACATCCCCACGGGACTCATTTTGGAGTATCAGTTCAAGCCGATGATCCGGTCCACCATTGAGTCTGATATCCCCGATGAAGCGGCAGGCGGTAGCCGCGAAGATGAACAATGGAGTGGATCTCTCCAGGAGTTTTTGGAGCTTAGTGGACCCCGGCCAGCCAGACTTGATTCTGGAACTGCGCTGAATCTCGTCCAATCGGATCTTCAAAAATATTTCCAAGTCCCGCTTTACTAAATCTTGCGGGATATCGTGAAGCGGAACTTCTTTGACTTTCCCTTGAACATCCCGGAGCCATAGGCGAATTGGAGGCTCGAACCTGCTAGTGACAAAGAACTTCAATGGGATTACCACCGAAATATCAGTCTGCAGCAGGATCTTGATGATCTCTTCAGTGTCCCTATCCCTCTCGCATTCATCCAGCGCATCGATCACGACGGTCATGGTTTTGGGAACGTCACGCGAGATGGCCTTCATTGGCAGCAGGATAAGCTGCTCAAATTGCTCTCTCAGCGCTGTTGTACCAATGCTAGGGTTGGCTTCGATTGCGCGCCGCACATACTCCGCCAAGGCAGGTATTCTGTGAACCAGGTGGATAGTAATTGTTGTAAAAAAGCGCTTGGCACTACGGCGGTCGGCTTCGTCCCTCCTGAAGAAAAAGCTGGCCGCAAGAAGTCCCTCCTGGTTAAGTCGACCGGCCACTGTACGCGCGATTGTTGATTTGCCTGTGCCAGCCTTTCCTTGCAGCCAGTAGATATGCTCACGAATTATTGGGCTGTCAGTCCATTGGCTAATGTCCTCAAGCAGCTCCCTACGTGTGTGCCCATCGCATGGTGTAACTTCCTCGTTTGCATGGGAGTTGAATGCAGCGTCTTCCACAGACCGTAGATGTTCAAAGACGAACATCTGGGCACTGCTCAATTTTGCAGGCGGTTTGAAGAATGCGCGGGCCTTCTGTTCCAGGCTTTTCAAACGTGGCACGACCATATAATTCCATTGACTATCCTCAGGGCCCTTGAACTTCTGCAAATGGTAATGGCTACGGGCTATCCCACCGCGGTCGATCCCTTCTGAGAAGTCAATGCAGGCCGAATATTCAGGAACCACGAACTCATTTATCTAGGTAAATCGTGCTTAGTATCAAGAACGGAGTTTGAAAATGTTTCAAGAGGACCTACCACTTTTTTGTCATACTCCTTCCAATGTTTGGAAACACGACTCTCCAGGAGCTCAAAGAAGCAGGTGATTGGAACAGGATGGTCAATTCGTAACTTGAGAAAATGTGTGACTGACTCTGTAAGATATTGACTTTCGGCAACAGACGCCGTCATACTTTTCTCTCGCATTTGAAAGGTTTCAACTTCTTCGTAACATTTGTGAATCTTTTCAACCATCTTCTCGAGTTTGATTCCTTGCCTTCCTCTGAGAGGGACACCAAAAAAGGCGATCCCTGCAGTGGACTGAAACAGACTATCCCGGTCGGAAGGTTCTTTCGCAGATTTATAGAGGGCATGCATCACAGGAAAGCCTCCATAGCTGTGGGCGATGAAAACCAAAGGCCGAGTGGAGTCCTGTAGTTGATATCCATGAGAACGTTGTTGTCCAAGGAATGTAGTAACGCTCACCTTTCGAAAGCTTTGAAGAGACATTTGTAGTTGATCACTCACATCGGACACACGTGTCTCGCTGAGTGGATCTCCGGATTCAGAAAACCAACTGGATTTGTAGTCAAATCGCATGATGCGAGCGTTCGGGAAAAGACTCGGGAGCATGTTTTCATCTTGTAGCCAGTCGACATTGGTGTCCTTGTGAACCCAGGTTTCATTTGGATTGGCTGCCATACCATGAACAGCAACTATGCTAAATAAAATTCAGCTTCAGTGAATCAAAATACAAACATGTGCCATACTCAAACATGTCTGTCTCATCTCTAGGCTCCACAAGAACTTTTAGATTAAACCTTTCACCTTCTGACTTGCCTGACTTCGGGGGATTCATATTGAGCTTGGTTTTCCACAACTAGCAACTATAGCTTGCCCAGCGAAGTAAGAATGAGAGAGGATCAAGTAAAATATAGCTGGATATTTTTTCCAGGTCTCCTGCGGGGTTAAGAAAGAACATCCATCCTGCCTGGCACGTGCAAGGAAACGATGTGCGTTATCTGTGTTATTTGCTTTGTCTGTTTGTTTGTGGAGGGGGCGCAATGAGATCTGACCAATCTGGCAATCATCCACTTCAAATCCTTTGGGGCGAAAAATGCGGCCTAGTATGTAATATCAAGGCGATGGAGGGCCGCTATGACCAACTGTTTGCCCAAACAGTTCATTCCGAGGATCCGATAACTCCTGCTGACTTATGAATCTGTGATCGGCGCAGCATCTTTCTTAGCGCTGACGCATGCGGACTGCAACCTTGGAAGGCTCCGAGGCTGGAGCGTCTGCACCATAGACTATAGTACATTGGTGAAACGCCCATTTTGTTGGATTGTTTTCTCAGTGGTGGCTGGACTAGGCGCCGATTGGCAAGACTCAAGAGGGCAGGTTCCGTGCAGATCCCTGTGGAGCCCCGCGGCACAAACACTGCTCCATTCGGGGCTCTACATACGGTAACACTGCCCCACCGGCCCTTTAATCCCACTCTCCTCCGCAACACTCAAGTGTATGCCTTGCAGGTGCGTTTTCCAGGTAAGAGTTAATGATGATGAATGTACTGATCTCAATCTGATACTTCGACCGCCACATACACATTTTCTTGGCCGCATCGGTAGTCCGATTGGCAGGGTCTGTACGCGTGTTCGCGCCTGCGCACCTAGGCAGGCGCCTCCATGCATGCATGTACATCAGGCTATATGCACATGCGTAGGCAAACAGACTGTACAGCCCCAAAGGAACGCAGCCAATTGTTCCGCGACACGTCGAGCAAGGCAGCCCGTCCCTACCTTTCTTGTATCCCCGCCGCAATACCAAGAAAATGATTACATTCTCGTCCGAATTTAAAGGTCTCACAGACGTCCGAATTCGCTTCGGCACTCAGGGCCGAGGGTACCCGTCACGAATCATCAGTATATCCATTCTCATAATTGGCGGGGCTCCAAGCTTCCAGTTTTCATCTCCTCCAAGTTCGTTTTTTCTATCCAGAAGGACCAGAGCAATCCTCGCCCCTCTCCCATGATGGCTTGTACGCAAGAATGGCTGTCATTATCACGCCGCGAAAACCCCGACTCGTTTAGTGAGCTACATGAGTGCCACACTTTTTGTGCCCAAATTCCAGTGAGCCTAGCCTTGAAGAAAAAGTTTGAAATTTACACAGAAAAAGCCCAGGGCAGTTTCTCATACATAAATTCCAAAGACTCACATCAGGGATGGACTGCAACTTGAGCCCGATTCCAGCCCTTCCATTTCTACACTCCCTCTGCGAAACATTCAACGCCGCCAGATGCAATCGGAGCCAGAGATAAAGTCCTACCTCGATGAGACTGATTTGGTAGATCTTTCACGGTCCAGTAATGTTTAATGTTGCCCGAGCTAATAATTGGATAGGATGTTCTCGATATCGTTGTGATGTAAGTGTCTCCCTTGCGTGTGTTCATTGTCAAGCCATGAAACCACAGCCTTGGAAGCACTCGAAGTCCACCTGGGCACGATTTGAGCTAAGAACTCGCAGGGCATTTACGAAATCCCCATTAACAGAAAACAAAAAATATCCGCTACCTATGTCTCCTAATCTATACGACCGGGTTTCGGGGGCTCTGGAAACCTCGCCAGCTTTCCTGAACGTGTATCATACGGGCTTTGCCTTCTTTTCTGTTTCACCGGGCGTTCAAAGTAGAGGATTAGTACAGCAAGGCGAGCGTAATATCTCCTCTCAATCAGATTTTTGTAGTACAAGCGGCTAACAGAGTTCAGAGCTCATCATTCAACAACCTCGATCGCATTCTTATTTTTCCATGGGACTGACAGTGACTGATACGGGTAAAATAAGAATCCTGATCTTTGGAGCTCAGGCATGGTCCTTATCCCAGCTGTTTAGCTATCTAGAGTCTGCCGATCTTTCTCTTGGAAAAGTGGCAGTCTCTATTCCAACAGGAATCCTCGAGCTACAAGCACAGTGGTTCACTGGAACAATCAACAGCCTAAGGCATCACATTCGCGCCATCGAAGATACAACCGGAATGAGAAAATCAATCATTCCCCAGGACGTTCAACAACCCGCTCAAGACTGGAAACAACTAGACATGGTTCCAATTACTGGTGAAATGAGCAGTTTACTGAGTAGACTTTCTTTCTTGAAGATGCAAGCCGAAAGCGCATTATACTTGATCCAGCGAATGCACCAGCATGCAGAAACACTGACTACCAGACATGGAAAACATGGATCCGCAATTGATGACCAACATAGACTTTTCATTGACCTTGAAAATGCCCGAGGGTGGTATAATGGAATTGTGGCAGCATGTAATTATTTGGTGCGACGAACGTCCGCACAGACCGAAACGGTATGTTCTTCTCTTCAATCTAAGGCTCAATTACCCTGAGGATGCATGATTGCGACCTAAGAGGTCAACCAAGACCGCTCAAAGTGACTCGGAGGTCTGAAGTTTAGTACTAAGTAAATTAGGTTTACTCTCTCCTAGCATCTCAAAATAGCATTATAAGTACCGAAATAGCTCGAGCCTCGAATGAAATGGCTCAACTCAGTCGAAAGGACAACCAAGCAATGCTCAATCTTGGGGAACTGAGCCGCCATGACGCCAAACTTATGATTGAGATTGCACGAGATTCACGCTCCGTTGCACTTTCTACTGCCCGGGACAGCGCTTCGATGAGAGTACTGGCCGTCGTTACAGTTCTGTTTCTCCCTGCAACATTCACCGCTGTAAGTGATCGATACAAGATTTTTTACATCCTCAAGTCCTTACGCGCGTGGGCAGACGTTCTTTTCCATGACATTCTTCAACTTCCTCGATGACAGCCCAAAAGCTTCACGGTGGATCTGGATATACGTGGCTGCTACTGGCGTCTTGACTCTCATCATCCAAGGAATCTGGGCATTCATGTCACATAGAAGCCAAGCCAAATTAATGTCTGACTCGCAAAGTGACATGAAATTGATGGATGACGAGGATCCGGTGTCGTTGGCAGGAACTGGGCGTAAAGCACCCTAGTAACCATCTATTGAGGTGAGTATTCAAATTACCCCGTTCAGGTCACGGTGTACATCATACATGCACATCAATGCAGTCGGACTTTCTTTTTTATTTTGCAACAGTGTCAAGATGGTTAACAACTAGAATAGGCTCTGCGCCATCGACCACTTTTTGCCCTCGTCATAATCAAGTGCTGCATATTGGAATATCGCTCGCCAAAGCAGGGTGAATTGGTTTCCATCAAAGTTGCCAAAGGCATCTTTCATGCTACCTCTACCTATCAAAGACCCCTTGAGCGAACGAGGCAATTGAGTGTGCACATGTATGTGGAAATCCCACAAGACAGGGCTATAGCCTTGAGATGATTTATAGATCTACCAACCATTCGAAGTACTTTCCAAAGAGGCAGATATTACAAAATATTGGGACCATAAATTTTCTATGTCCGACAATTCAATTGAAACAAGCTCTCTGATAGCCCTTAATATGGTGATTCGGCCGATGGTATGCTGATGTGGCAAGAAGAGGTTCAAGAGGATTGTGCGATCCAACAGTAGTGTATTGTGCTATGGTGTACAGTATATAAGTACTAAATCCTGTCACCTGTGTAATGTGAGGGTGAGGGTGACGACTCTGTGGAGGGGAAGTTTTTGAAAAGATTTTGCAACCGGCCAATTCAGCTGGGGGTCCGGGACTCCAGATACCCTTAAAAGGGTCGTCAAAATCGACAAATCCAAAAGAAAATCTCAAGCACTTGAGAGTGCACCAAGTTCATCTATGCACCCGATACCTGAGAGGCTGAGACCTGTTGCCAATCATTTCTCCGGCTTATCCTGCATGCTCTCATTGTGGGTCCAATATTTCCTGATTGGGTTAACCTCAAGATGTCAAATTTGCTGAGCATCTTCACATGTCAAAACCTCGAACATCAAAAAAAAAATCAATCCTTCTGATATCTCCCTGAATATTAATATTGGCTCTGCAGAAGCATTGAAAAATCAATTGCAATGGCCTCAAAGGACCCAATTCAACCTCAGTCCTCAATCGGCCGCACCTATCTTGTGCTGTACAATGCCACCTGTGCCGCCCTTTGGCTATCGATTTTGGTCACCACAGCGAAAACTTGGATCCAGTCGCCAGACATCACGGCAGTATACAAATCCGCAGAGCCATTGACGAGATATACCCAGACCCTCGCAGTGGTTGAGATTCTCCATGCCGCGCTCCGTACCTACCCCTTTGTCCCCAGCATTTCAACCTCGGTCGCTCAAGTACTAATCGAGAACGTCAGAAATTACTCGCTCTCCGGTCTTCACTACATTTACGCAAGTCTTTGCTCGCTCTGTGCAAGTCTGGGCTATCAATTATGCGTTCCCCAGCGCGACTGCCCCCTCAGTGGCGTACACAGCCATGCTCTTGGCTTGGTCGTCGGCAGACACGATCCGCTATCTATACTTTGCAATCATGCAAGCTGGATATCCAGTTCCTGCGCTGTTGAAGTGGTCTAGGTAATCCCATAATTCTTTTCGCTTTATCCCCATACCTCTTCATCAAAAATTCCGCGTTGCGCTAACGTGGTTGGTGTCCGGCCTAGATACTCGCTATTCCTGGCTCTGTATCCCGTCGGAATCAGTAGCGAATGGTGGTTGATGTACAAAGCTACCACTATTGCTAGCAACTGGGCTGTACTCGGCATTTTCTACTTTTTCTTGGGACTTTACGTACCCGGTAAGCATTCCAACTCGTTTCCCCAGGTGGCTTCCGCGGCAGTGTCTAATCTGCGATACATAGGGTCGGTGATGATGTATTCCTACATGCTAAAGCAAAGACGAAAGGTTCTAACCAAGAACTAATCGCCAAGATGAAACGACACCGTCGCTTCTGGTAAGGTCGGCGCTATATACCGTCATTGCTTGCTTTGGCTACCCTAGCGCAGAATACTGCAAATTAGGATTTTTTTTGGTGTCAACCAGCATCAGCGGCAACTGATTCAGACTTTGAAGAAGCGATATTTTAATAGACCATGCGATCCAATATATAAGCCTGTGAATAAATCGTGAATCAATCACAAGTACATACATTGAAAAAGCAGCTTCCGCCCCCACTATAATAGATGCCTAGGTGTGTGTACTTACTACTGGAACATGTGGATAGCGTAGAGTATAAGGCGAAGGCGGATGCTTGGAATGGTGATGCATGTGGGAAGTCAGTTCGACTAGAGTTGACGGGTTGTGCAACCTAGATAGTGGGGTGCATTTACAATGTAGTAGTACTAATGTATGAGTGGCGCAATTCGAATTTGGCGATGGAGAGTATACGTGGCATGCCGCATGGTGTCCCCAGTCTCGTGCTAATATAGACGCCACACAGGTGTGAAGTGGTATGCAGTGTGTATGTACATACTACTTCACAGCCCTTGTCTTGGGTGCGGAGTAGCGGGGTGTACTTGGTGCGCAGCCTTACCTCAGCAGGCAGCTTCAATCGTACTCGTATTAAGCGTCTATGTGTAGGCCGACCGTTGTAACTCGTACAACGTCAACGTGTACATGCTGTATAGAAGATCTGAGATGCTCCACTTCTGATGAATCGGGATAGCTTAATGCAGATGTGAGGAGTTTCAAAACAAAAGTACCAGAAAAAAAAAAAACGGGGAAAACAATATATTCAAAGCTTCTGATCTCACCTCTAGCAAGTTCCAGTTTTGTGTTCAATCAGAAAATGTTCGGCAAATGGTGTTGTGGCAGTGCAAAGTCTTGGCCCTGGAACGGAGCGAATCAAGAGGCAAAGGCGGTGGAGTCCCAGATGTAAGATCAGCGCCCAAGCTCCCTGCCAAGGTCTCGTGTCGTTACAGCTTGGTCAACCATCGAGGCTGTGCTTTGTCCACAGTTCCCTTGGTTTTCCTTTCTCCTCCATTCGCATCACGGGTCCTCTCCGCTAATTACTGATTACGTCGTTTCAACCACGGATCCTGTGGCTGGAAGACCCCGCCTTAATTTCGCATTTTCACTTTCCTAAAGCTTGGCTTTGAATCGTAATCCAATATGTGTACGTGATGCCTTCCAACTTTCCGCTGCTCGTTTCCGCTCGATCCCGGCTGCCATTCCAACGTCGTCTACCTTTGAACTGACGGCCCCCAGCTTCCGTTCAATTTCGCAAGGAGTTTCGAAGCCATAGCTTCGGACCTGGTAGAAGAATGAGCTCCGGTAATGCTTCTCTGCAGCCCGGCGAGCAGACCTCGCTCCTCGGTCGTCGCTCTCTCTCCGGCTTATCTCATCACGAGCATGAAGACCACGGGAGCCATCATCACCACCCCAAGGACACTCGCGCCTGGGTGAGCTGGCCATTGCATGTTGTACGCTTGACCTGGTTGACCTTGGTCCGTGATTATGTCAATGTGCTTCTCATCTTTGTGCCGCTGGGTATCATTGCTGGAGCTCTCAAATGGGACTCCACGGCCATTTTCGTCTTCAATTTCCTCGCTATCATCCCTCTTGCTTCCCTTCTGAGCTTTGCTACTGAGGAGCTGGCAGCGACTATGGGACAGGCCCTTGGTGGTCTCATGAACGCTACCTTTGGAAATGCGGTCGAGTTGATTGTGAGTGAACCACTGCCCGCCTTGACCATCTGCTGTTTAATGGGAAAAAGTACTAATGAAATGACTCCAATTGGTTGAATAGGTCAGCATCATCGCGCTTAAGGATAACCAAATTCGAGTCGTGCAAGCCAGTATGCTGGGAAGTATCCTTTCTAACATCCTGCTGGTCTTGGGATGTTGTTTCTTCGTCGGTGGCCTTCGATTTCCCGAGCAATCATTTAACAGCACCGTGGCCTCCACCATGTCTTCTTTGATGGCCGTCGCATCCGCCTCGCTGATCATTCCAGCCACTCTTTATGCCGCGTTGGATAAGTCCACACACGACGCCCAAGATAACATTCTCATCTTGTCTCACGGCACTGCCATTATTCTCCTCATCATCTATGTGATGTACTTGTTCTTCCAACTGCGATCCCACGCTCACCTCTTCGAAGAGACAAACGGTAGTGATACTGAGAATGCTGGTGGTGAGAATGGGGAAGAGGAGGAGGAGGAGGAGCGTATTCTCAGCCCCTGGGCCGCGACTGTTGCCCTCATTGCTGTCACTATCCTTGTTGCGATCTGTGCAGACTACCTGGTCGGCAGCATTGACAGCATCGTGCAGAAGACTGGCATTAGCAAGACTTTCATTGGTCTGGTCCTCATCCCCATCGTTGGTAATGCCGCAGAGCACGTCACCGCTGTTGTGGTTGCCTACAAGGATAAGATGGATCTTGCCATCGGTGTTGCCATCGGCAGCAGCTTGCAAATCGCCCTCTTTGTCACACCTTTCTTGGTCATCCTTGGCTGGATCATGGGCATTGAGATGACACTGCACTTCCAGACCTTCGAGACTGTCGCTTTCTTCATCTCTGGCCTGGTGGTTACCTTGCTGATTCAGGATGGAAAGTCAAACTACCTCGAGGGTGTCATGTGCTTAGGAATGTACGTTGATTTCAAATTTTCTCTACTGTATTTCTTTTTACTAACATGGTTCTCAGGTACACCATTTTGGCCCTTGCATTCTACGTCTACCCTGACGATGTTTCCGATACCCCCGCTATGCTGGCCAACCTTTGGAACTAAGCTTAAACACATTGATAATGTGATGATGCTCTGGTGCTCTACTTGAGGTATCACTCTCTTGATCGCCAAAGCAACCCTCTGCTGGTCAGTGGGCGATTTGAGATGTGATCTTCTCATTACTATTCAGCGAAACAGTTTTTCCTTTCATTGTATTTTGCTTCTACCTACCCTTTGGTCTTTCCTTATTCACAAAACCTACGCTTTCTTGTATCTAAAGCGAATCTGAACATTTCCTAGCATGATTTCTAACCACATCTCTTTCCTTTTCAACCATAATTCAAAGACATGATAATTCAGGGCCACGATGGATTCAAATGTGGCCTCGGCAATGGATAAGGGGAGTTAATTGTCCATTATGTCATTTGCATCCTTATCGCCCGCACTGCCGCACCTTTATCAGCCTCTCGGGGAGCGAAAGTAATATCCGCAATCTGGTTGGACCAAATTTAACCCCAGATCAATTACAGCAATAACAGTTCCACCACATCGGCAAGAGTATCGTCTACTGCACCAATCCGGGCCTTATCCGGCAAAAGACCTTATCCTTGCGCGGGGTCTAGGATTCAATTACCTAAAAGAAGCAACCCGCATCCCGCAGGAAACTGACCTCATATAAGTGGTCGGTTCCCACCTCAAGAAAACACAAAAAATAAAGATCGCACAAAGTTAGGGTGAAACCCGTACCGTCTTCCATACCCGATACGGATGCTCTCATCCCAATTGCAATAGCCATGTCGGTCACCTCACTCGTGGCCGTGCTTGTCGCAGCGGTCGTACTATATAAAGGAATTATCTACCCTGCCTTTGTGTCGCCACTGGCCAAGATCCCAAATGCGCATTGGAGTGTCCCTATTTCGCCAGTATGGATGCTTTGGAAACGTTACCGGATGCAGAATAACCGGACTATCCAGTCTGCTCACGAAAGACTTGGCCCGATTGTCCGGCTTGGGCCATCGGAGCTCTCCGTCAACTGTGTTGATGGAGGCATCAAGTCCGTGTATACTGGCGGATATGAGAAGCATGAGTGGTATCCTCGTGTCTTTGGGTCGCTTGAGTGGGTTACGTTAGATGGCATTTAGTTTGTGCGAATTGACTGACAATCGACTACAGCACCGTGAGCATGTTCACAATGGTCGGAACGAAGACTCACTCCATTCGTAAGAGAATGTTGTCCAACATCTACTCCAAATCCACACTCCAGACTTCGCCTCACCTTAAGGTAGTCTCTGATGCAGTGATATTCGATCGTCTCCTGCCTATCATCAAGGAGTCCGTGGATGCAGATCAAAGCATTGATGTTCATGACCTGAACATGGGACTTACTCTCGATTTCGTCTCGGGATACCTCTTCGGTCTACGAAATGGCACAAACCATTTACAAGACCATAAATTTCGCAAGCACTGGCTGCACATGTACCTATGCCGCAAGCCATTCGAGTTCTACCACCAAGAAGCCCCTAACTTTGCGCCATGGATGAAATGCCTCGGTATACGAATTATCCCCAAGTACTGCGACACTGCCAACGCAATGCTCGATACCTGGGCATTGGATCTCTGCGCCAGAGCCGGTGACTCACTCGACTCGACAGATCCAGCATCCGAACCAATTGTATACAAGCAGCTGAAACAGGGCCTCGACAAGCAAGACTTGAAAGCGGGCATTTCCAACCCAGATCCCAACAAGCAGAAGAACGACATCGCCTGCGAAATGTACGATCAGCTCACAGCAGGCTTCGAGACAAGTGCCGTCGGCTTGACATACCTGTTCTGGCAGTTATCAAGACACCCGGAGATCCAAGAGAGACTTCGTGAAGAACTACTAACCCTCGATCCACCGATCTCTTTCCCCAAATCTAACGAGCTGCCCTCCGCAAAATCGATCGATGCCCTGCCCCTTCTAGACGCAATTGTTACCGAGACATTACGTCTTCATGCCCCGATCCCAGGTATCCAGCCTCGCGTAACGCCCGCGCCGTCTTGCACGCTGGCCGGTTACGACAACATCCCGGCAAACACGCGAGTCAATGCACAGGCATACTCCTTGCATCGCAATCCGGAGGTCTTCCCCGAGCCAGAGTCTTGGGAGCCGAAACGCTGGCTGAAGGAAGAGAACTCGGTGGCCGATCTCGAGGAACGGCGCCGCTGGTTTTGGGCATTCGGAAGTGGAGGACGGATGTGTGTCGGGAGCAATCTCGCCTTGCAAGGTAATAAATACCCTACTAGTGGCCGAGGTCCGCAATGACATAGCCCGTTGAAAAAAAAAGCTAATGAGTATATTAGAAACGAAACTGGTTGCAGCGGCTATCTTCTCGAACTTCCGCACCACCATCGTGGATGATACAGACATTGACGCTATAGATGCGTATACTGTGCACCCGAAGGCCGAGAAGCTAGTCCTCAAGTTCCAGGCAGTTTGATATGATTGTCTAGCTGAATTGGACTTAATCGATGATAGTATACAATGCAGGTCGGTAAAAATTCCAGAGTAATGATACAATCAATTTTCAAAAAGCTATGCCATACTAGACGTAGGTATATACTGTACAAATGTGCGATTAAAAAAACGAACCAACTCCCATGCAATATCCAGGAGTCCAAGTCCAGACATGTAGCACGTGCAGTGTGCACATAAAAGTCCCTGCCCTGGCAGGTTTCATCGCAAAAACATCCCAAACTCCATTGAACGGTTGTCGCAACAATCTAGCCCAGGACACCGTCCTTCTTGCGGGGTCCGACGACCTTGGGGTACATTCTCATCAAGTGGTAGTTGACGGTGTTCTTCTTCTTTTCTTGCGATTTCTATTGAGGAGTGGATAGTTAGTAGGGATGTTCCGATTGTTTAGGGAAGCAAGCATTCCGATCTGGATTTGAGGAGTAGGGTAAGGTTGGTGGATGAATCGTACCGGTTGGTCCATGCACTTGCGCAATTGAGCCTCGAGAGCGGCACAGCCGTCGACGCCGTATCCCTGTGAAGCCCAGCAGTCTGTGGGTGGTTTGTTAGCTGACGGATTCGTTTCAAGGTATAGAGGGAGCGACGGGATTGATCGCATCCATATGCAATGGGCGATGGCGGAGATTCAAAACGCAGACGAGTGATTGTGTGCAATGTATGGATTGGCTCAACGTACTCAGCATTGAGGACATGACAGTCACGCAAGTGTTCTGCTCATTCTGGTTCGGTCGGCGGACACGGAGGTGGTTGATGGTGTTCAGGCGAAGGGGGTTGAGCCGGGTGGTGACGCTCTTGGGGGCCATGGTGAAGGATACGGCAGAGACGCGCGTGATTCCAGGGATTGAGATGTCGCGAGGGACGACTTCGTGGACAACAATCGGAAAGCTGACGCCGGCGACGGAGCAGCAGCAAAATCCCAGGAAGTTTCGACTCCGCGGAAGTTGATGACATAAGCGGATCTGCCGTCAACTTTGGTCTCGTCCCACCGGAGTAAGTACTGAGGCACATACAAACTTGAAATAAAATCTTTCTTTTTGTTTTGTGATTGAGCCTGGAGTGGCATATTCTACGTCCTCGTGTGCAGCGATAATGTCTGGCAAGCAGGTTTTGACGTCCCAGACCGGAGCGTCCCTACTACGTGCATCGCGAACTACGGCAGCTCCCGCAATCAGACGGTTTCCAGCGGCGCAGCTATACAGACACAACACAAATTCTTCTTCGGGGAAATCGACAGACGACGATGATAAGAGCAACACAAAGGATGGGAACAAGGAAGAGGGGGCTATGGCACGTCGCCTGTCCCAGATGGCAGAGGACGCTTTGCTCGAGGGTGGGAGCTCAGCGCGCCGCAACATCGAGCAGGCGGGGTTCTCGGAGGATCTAAAGCGACAACTGGAAGAGCGAGTGAAGGCAGCATCTTTCAAGAGTGAACATCCTGCTGCCCACTCCATACTCGACATGCCCGTATGGCCTCAACCTGACCCACCGCTTTGTGCGCGGCGACTAACTTGCATGTTTGCACTCTAGGCTAGCGCAGGCCAAGGCACACGGGACAACGCAGCAGCTCCTGTATGGACAGGAAACGAGAGCTTACAAGACTCAGCTCTACGAATGCTTGACGACGCGAGCAAACCGATCCGAACCCCCTACCAAATCCCTCGACCGGTCAATCTCCAACCAGCCCCGAAGCCGAAGCTCTCACCCGGTGTCCGAATCGCCCGAGCAAAGGAGCGCACATCGAACTATGCCTTGAGTCAAGGTCCTGGGTTGACTGAAGAAGAACGGGAAGTGATCCGCAGCGAGATGCGCGAGAAGTTGACGCCCGGCGCGACAGCTATGCCCATATCTATTCAGGGTCTTTCATCGCTGGCGAATGAACGAATTGAAGATGCGATACGGCGAGGACAGTTTGAGAAAATCCGTCGCGGTAAAGGGGTCAATACTGAGACGGATCACAATGCCAACAGTGCATTTATCGATACAACGGAATACTTCATGAACAAAATCATCCAAAAGCAAGACATTGTTCCGCCGTGGATTGAAAAGCAGCAAGAACTAGCCATGGAGCTTCGCCGATTCCGCCAGCGCATACGTACCGAATGGAGGAGACACGCCTCTAGACTAATCGCTAGCCAAGGCGGGTCCTTGGATGCCCAGATGCAGCGAGCGAGGGCTTATGCCGCCGCCGAGCTGCGTTTGTCGGAAAAAGCAAAGCTGGACGCAGCATTGCGCGACAAAGATGCCGGCAAATCTGACGAGGCTGTGGTCTCAGAGATAACAACCGATGGCCGAATTGTGTCCAAGGTTGAAGCTGAATCCACAATAGGTGAAAAGACGGAGGAACTACCTCATCTGCCTCCGCTACGAGATCCGCAATACATGGAGATCGAGCGGTCTTACCACGAGCTTGCCGTGAAACAGCTGAATGCCATCACACGGTCCTATAATCTCCAAGCCCCTCGCTCTGCACAAAAACCTTATACCAATCTCGAGCGAGAGTTGAAGTCCTGCTTTGCAGATGTTGCGCCTGGGCTTGCTGAAGAAATACGGCGACGAGCAACAGAACGCGCCCGTGGCTCAAGCTCGCCGATTGGGGCCTCAGCCAGTGCCTTTGGGTCTCTTGGTTCTGGACCGTCGGTACGTGTGTCTGAAGAGGACAAAAGCAAAGCATACGGCTGGAAGGAAATGTGGCGGGATATGTTTTCTAACAAGTAACGCTGCTAGAATATAGTAAACGTACAAACATACCCGGGACTGAAGTGGTTGAAACATCGCGATTTCAATTATAGCATAGCATCAAAGCTTTCAAGGACTGGGATGAATTAAGAATAGTATACATGACCTGCGTCCGATTTCAAATTATGGGCATCGCCGAATATACCCAACAAAAATTGCCTCATCCAGGCTGCTGTAAAAATGCAATCGAATCGAATTCCTGTATCGATGGACGACTTCAAAAAATCATAGCCTCCCTCGGATGAGCAAGGCATGCTGATGTACGGAGGATCTCATAGCTCCGCTTTCGCCTCTTGAGTGTTGGTGTTGGTGGGCAGGGTATTGTTGTCGACAAGGACCACCAAAGGAGTCACGGTAGGATGTTGGGAGCTTTCCACGGCTACTGCGCCTTCGACCTCCGGGTCAACACTGTCAGTCCACTTTTCAAAGCGAAAATGCCAGTAGAATTCTGCCATCAGTCTGCCGAATACCATCACAGCCAGTTGCCCCAACATACATGCAACATATACGAGGATGATCACGAGCACCTGAGGGCCTGTATACGCTTTAAAGGCAAATGCTAAACCTGGGATGGCGAATACCACGCAGATTGTGCCAAAGACAAGCATGAGGAACTTGCGCAAGCAAAACCGCCAAAGCCACGATTTCAGGTGACGCCACCTTGGAATGCGATTGGGGGGATCGAGTCGACCTGTAGGGGGATCGAGTCGACCTGTACGAAGGCAGTCCAAGTATGTGCTATATTCAGCAGGACTTGGGTAAAGCGCATGAAGTTTCAAGCAAACAACATTCCACTGCATCGAATTTTGAAGCAAATACAAAGTCACATGCCCCGCGAGCATCAAAATTGTTGAGAACCACGCAGCGTGTTTGATATCCCAGTTGTGGTACATTCCCATATATCCGACCTCAGTAAATTTCGGCAGGCAGTGACAGGCGTTGTCCTGTGGTATGCAGTAGTCCATCTCTGCGTATTCCATCGTTTCGTTAAAGTTGTTTTGGATGTTTCCCGCAAGATCACGCTTCAACGGAATGATGAATTGATGCCAGGGGATTTTGGGCCAACCTCCAACAGGCCAGCCGGCCTGACCCAGATCTGAATCTCCGAAGGGCAACCTGGACACCACTTCGAGGTCTTTGACCCAGATCTCGTTGATTCCGTTGCCTTGTTCGTAGAAATTGGGTGATTTGACCCCTGTGACTGATGAGACGTTATTTCCCATGAGGATAAAGTCAGGGACAAGAATGAAGATAAAATGTGGATAGATGTAGATAGACGTGAATGGATGTGGAGTAGAAGAGAGAGCGAGAATAGATGCACTGTTTTCTCCAATATTGAGTTGGACATCACCACTTTTGCGTAACAGGAAGGAACGGAGCTACATTGGCATCTACTGGTATAGGAAGGAGCGATGCTACAGTGTTAGCTTCTACTACATGAGGCTGTCATTCCAAACATTCCCAACATCTCAAGATACTTTAAGATAGTAGTTAGCACTGGTATAAATATTAGAAGCAGTGCTTGTAAGCTACTACAGGGATGTAGTATACATGCATCTGCTGATTGGTGGCAGTGGACACCTGAGGATCCACATTCGTCCACGTTGGGTAAGTGCAGAAGTTCTTCATCACATCCATCTACGACCGTTGATTGGCTCCCCGCCGAGTGATTATCGTGCATGACGGCGCGTATTGACGACCAACGACAGGGCCAGACGAGACTGTATCCCATCGCATTTTCACCTGCAGCCCCAAAACTGCTCTTCATCCCATCACACTTGATGGCTCACGTTTTAATACGAAATACCCCCCCTCCCCTGCCGTGTCATCACTTCCTGGAACACTATGTGATCCTCTCTCACTCCAGATTCGCTATTCCCACGCGGCGGCATGCCGATCAGACAAAAGTGACTGTGCTTGCACTTAAAAATTGAGCTCATTTCACTCTTCCCCGCTGCACTACCCTGTCACAGGAACTGGCGATGACTCCTCCGGTTGCCTCGTTTTCCTCTGTGTTTTCCCTCTTCATCCTGCATATGAGTCCAGTGTCTGCTGCGGTAGGAAAATATCGCCTGGGGTCAAGAAGTGCGGAATCACGTCCTGCTCTGGATAAGCCTCTACTTGTCATCCAGGTGGGGAGCATCGTTGCATCCTACGTGATCTTTGTTGCCTTCCTGCTAGCACTGGTCTTGTTCGTTGGGCGACGACTGCGTCGGACAGTTCAGTCATCTCAATACTCGCTTCATATGGAAATGCTGAAGCCTCTGAGACCTCCAGACAGCATCGATCCAAGCCCCATTACTCCCGTTACACACAACCTCCCTAGCCCCACTACCCGGTCAAGTGCCTTTGCCTCTTGGGGCAGCATTCCCAGAGGAGGTCGACCTTCACAGACCTCTATCAACGGCAGTATGGTTACCGTGGATGAATCCGTTGTTGCTTCCGATCGGCAGAGGGCCGAGGATGAGATGGAAAGATTATATGCAGCGGTCATGGAGCATGATGCCCAGAAGGCTGCTGGCGTCAATGTTGCGCCCACGAGGGACTCGGACTCGCTGACCCATTCACCGGACAGCCAATACACCAATCCCTTCACCGACCGTGCAGCCTCGCAAGTCTCGGTATCGGCACCAACGGTGCCCCCGGAATCCCCAAGACATTCCAACCGACTGTCCAAGTTATTCAGCTCGAAATCAGCAACCCCTTCCAATCTTGACGCAGGAAAGCTCAAGTCTCCAAAGTTCCCTATTCGAAAGCTGGGCATCTCATCTCCTTTGGCCTCGCCAAATGTCCAGGCAAGCCAGTCCTTCAACCAGGAACATCCGCCCATGTCCCCGAGATTTTACACTCCTGGCCCCCCTCCGAGTGCACCCCGGGCAGGACCGGCAATCAGACCAGTCATGGCTCCTCCGACTCGCGGACGTGTTCCTGCTCCGCTTAGTCTGACTACCCCTACACAAGACCCTTCTCCATCTTCATCGTTGCCATTCCGCCAGGCCTATCCCCAGCAGAGTGCACCGGCGACGAAGACAACTTTCCTGGAGCGGCCCGCCAAGAAGAACGGACCTATCACTGGCATGCCTACGCCTTATAGTCCTTACATGCCTTTTACCCCTGTGACCCCTTTTACTCCAGGACGAACAGTGACTAGGCGCCAAAGGAAGCGTGAAGAGAAAGGCACCAGCCTTCGTGCCTTGAATGAAGATGACTTGGTCCAAGATGAACGTGACATTTGGGCTTAGCCTTTTCAGTTAGATTATCAAATCAACGGTTTCCGCTAGTTGCGTGGAGAACTGCATCTTTATTTTATTTCATTGGCCCTGGGGGCATTTGTCATTTATATACACTGGCTGTATCTCTTTGATCTATTCAAGTCTCTAAATTTGTCGACTTTTAACTATTCACCTGATTTTCTTCTCCTTCCAACTTATTTCTTCAAATGCTGAGTTCCCTTAATAATCGCATCTGCATAGTCTGCCCTGCTCCCCGCTCTCTCAAGGGCCAAAAGTGCCTGGATCGTACATCCACGTGGTGAAGAAATGCTTTCACGCAGAACAGCAGGGTGTATCCCCGCCTCTAGGGCAGCAGACAACCCTCGGATACCGCGCAAGACCATCTCCATTGCATCGGGACGCTTAATACCCTCAGCCACGCATCCATCCAAGATTCCCTCAATTGGCACTGTCAGCGTAGCCAAAGCTGCACCGACAAGGACAGAGCCGACGTCCATCTGATTATCTGGAAGATATTTGATCCAGCCAACTTGGTTAAAGATCCATTCCAAAATATCCTTCATCTCAACAGGTAGAGGAGTTTCGGGGGTCCGGATGATGGTCATTGACTGGCGGAACTCTGCACCCATATTCGGGATCACTTGGACCACCACCGGAGGCGCAGTTGAACTTTCTTCTGAGCCCTGAATAATTTCGACAAGGTTTTTGGGCGTCTGGCCGGCTAGTAGGCTGATGACCAGCTTGTTAGAAAGCGCTCTCTTCACGCCCTTCATACTGAGAACATCGTTGGCCATAAATGGTTTGAATCCGAGAACAATGACATCGGCTTCGTTCATACTCTCGACAATTGCTCCGGAAACAACCTTAACTCGAGATTGATGTTCCTCTGGCAGATCGGCCTGAAGACGCTCAGCCGACCCCGCAGTTTTGGTGCAGGCGATAAACTTGGAAATTGGTCGTGATTGCGTCGTGGACTCAGGGGACGATTTGAATGCGGCATCGAGGACTCCTTTGAGAATTGCGCCTCCCATATTTCCTAGTGTTCGTCAGTCTATGAATTCTATCGTGGAGGGGAAAGGAATGAGGCCCGAGGGGATCAGCGATCACCTACCGCATCCAATGAACGCGACTGTCTTTTCTGAGTCTGTTGCCATCTTGAAGGTAATTTTGTGCATATGGGTATTTTCAGTATTTACGTGAATGTGTAAAGCAAATTTGAGTAAGAATGGAATTGCAGGAATGGGCGATATCGAAGGTTGCTTAATTTAAAGGTTGTAGTGTCGGCATAGGCATCCGAGTGTTCGGTAGGTCCAGCCGCGGGGTAGCTGACATCCTCTTTCTACAGTTGAGTCATACAAGTCATTGCCCGTTCTTCTTTGCTGTACGAGTATCTCCTCCTATTAAAGGAACTCCGTTCCCTATATCGTATAATTTCAAAGAGTCCGAGACTAAACATGCTGGTGCGAGGAGGAGGAATCCCCCCTCGACATGTTGACAATTCGTTCTTGGCTCTCGTTCACAGTGTCCGCCAAGATTGTCGTGGTCATGCCGAAGCTGTCCTTCTTCGCACTGCCCCTGAGGTTACTACTCTTCCTATCGTAGAGTTCGTGGGATATGCCAGCCGACGAGGTTTTGTTGCGAGAGTTTGCACTCGAGCCAAAGCGGCGAAAGAACGGCAAGGGGCGCAGAGAGGAAAGAGAGCCGGCGACAAGACCCATGTTGAATTCAATAGCCATCCAGTATAGGGATGGTGCCGATTTGTCTATGGGAGAGAGTTAGTATGAACCCGCCTTGAAAGGAAAGAGTCGTGCTTTGATTTATAGCATAGGTAGTCTTACAAGTGAGATCTGTCGTGCCGTAACGTAGATAGTCTAGTGTACTGAAGCGCACAATTGGCGCGATACAGGCTATGATACCTACAAGAAATTAGTTAGTAGGAATGAGACTTTTTCAATGGGGACTGGGGTTGGTCACCTGTTCCGAAGATTGCCATCAAAGCGACGATTTTCCTCGTTGGCATGTTCAACCTGCTCAGAATCGCCATTGGGGCAATCAGGATGACGACATCCGCGACGAAGATAAGCACCGCTTGGTATAAAGTGATTTGGTATAATTTGAACTGAGAATAACATTTAGCATCCGTGACGGATGTGTCAAAAGCACCCCTATTTGAAGTCAGTCAGTATAAATAGACTGGATTGATCCGGGACAAGAGCTTTGTACCTTGCTGGGTTGCATTGGAAAGCTAGAACGAACGAGCCAGAGACAGAGAAGCAAACTTGGAAGATCATCAATCCTATAGTGAGCCAATACATCCAGACTGGACATAGGAAAGATTTCAGTCAGTTTCCGCAGTTCATTGTAGTATTCCATTTTTCGAGAAACAACTGACCTTTAACGAAGATGCGCTGAAGAAATAGTAACAAGCTGATTTTCACTGATAATGAGGCATAGAGATATACACACATTGCCGCATAATAGAGCTACAAGGTTGATGTTAGAAATTTGTATGAAAGAGTAGACATTTCATCATACCTTCAGCCAAGTTGCTCGATTCTCCACAGAGACATTTTCATAGTGCTGCCCCTCGCCATAATAAACGACCGCAACTCCCAATCCATTAAATATTTGTGTGATGACCTGAAACCTCCAATTGTTAATTGCAGGTCCTTGGTGTTCAATGAAGAGGAAAAGTTGAATGATTTAAACATACCAATGCGATGCAAACGGCCGTGTCATCCAAACCCCAAATCTTGATAACGAAGGCTCTTGCGTACAGCTGTTGGGGGAATTAGCCAGTTGCTCACAGACGGCAAGGTCTTCTCGAGCTCCTGGGGATCTGGGTAGAACTTACTCTCAGGCTGCAAACAAGGATGGAGAGAATTCCGGTACCAATAATCAGTCCATACGTGAGCGACTGTACGTACTGCTCGGCTGGCGTGAGACTCGTCATCACAGCTGCAGAGGCCAAATTCTCACTGCATGCTGGTTGATTCAAGCAATTCGGGGCCGCACAGTGTGGGGGTGGAGGGACGCGCGAGATGAAATCAGGAAAGGGAGAATAAGAATTGAACGATTGCAAATAGCTCAACCCCCCCTAAAACTCCCACTCTTCTCTTTTCCACGGACTACATCTGCCCAAAAAAAGTTTTCTCGGGTCGATCCTTCAACCAAAATGCTAAAAAAGCTACCAGTCATTTCAGCTTCTTTTGACGAATCCTGATTTACGCATGTGGGGTCATTGTTAGATCTATCGTAGTCTGGCCATTGTTTCTGAAATAGACCAAGTTGACTATTCCATGTTCAGTATAGCAAGTTAACCAGGTTCGGTAAAAGCCGTGGGCTATCAACCCCATCAAATTTGCCCCTTGAAAGTTGACTAGTAATCTTGCATTAGTGTATAGAGTTACATAAAGTGTGAATGCCGGACTCCACAGCATATTATGCATAAGTACTTCGCATTCCCCAAAGTCCACAATTACCTCCCGGAAACCATGTGTTGTGACTTCCCAATATTTGAAACAAAATTAAGAGCTACAGTTCTCCGTACGGACTACGGAGTACATTTCATGCTAACATTGAATCTTGTATTGACATTGAGGTGGACCTGACGGGTTGAACTCGTATACTGTGGTATAATCTTGGACACCATGAAACATAAAATGAACTTTTACTCCTGGAATAGCTAAGTTGAGCATAGATCCAAACCTTCGAATAGCACAAGGACAATCTCCGGCAACGGTTTTGACATTCAAAGGTCGGGCTGAACCGGCCCGTGTCCGACATATAGCGGGTCTCTAGCCTCCTATTCCTCCTTTCGTCTTCAATGTGGAGTGTCAAAATAAGTGGACCCCGTGTAGAATCCGTTTCATCCCAGAGAAATCCACAGCCAAACATTTGAAGGCATTTTCATGGAGTATCAAGAATGTGGGCGTGCTCCGTTGACCGTAGTATTTACCCAGTCAAATAGAAAGCTCGGATCTTGACCATCAATTGACGTTGTATAAAAGAAAAGCTGAGATGATTCTTAAATCAGAGACTGAGTAGTTCACACCGCCTATCGCAGATGCCGCGTCTTCTCGATTTCTTTTTTATCCTAGACAGCTCAAGCTATACCGCATTAGTGAAAGTAGTATGGAGAAGGGGGGAAAATTCAAAAACTTTCATAAAATTTTCATAAAAAAAAACACAAGATACCCGGGCAGCATGTGTCTGTATTAATAGGGGCTCGTGACATACATAGCATGATGAAATTCTAGCATAAACAAATAAATCGTTTCACCAACCTGCACGGCGTACAGGGTACGGGGGTATCGTTTCAAAAATCTTTCTAGAAACTCGTCCGCTTCCATTGGAGTCATGGCGTCAAACCAGGATCCGAGTCAATTCAAGGTGCTCATTGCCGGCGGGAGTCTCGTGGGTCTCGGCTTGGCTCTAGCGTTCGAGCGCGCTGGGATCGATTACGAGCTTTTTGAAAAGGGAAACTTTGCACCGCAATTGGGAGCCTCGATCGGACTTCATCCGCATTCTATTCGGATTCTAGAGCAGTTAGGAGTGTGGGGAGATATTGAAAAACAAGTCGTACCCTTGCAGAACCGAGAACATTACGACAACAATGGTCGGTGCTTCGAGAAGTCTCAAGTTCTAGTTGAGATCAATGAAATGTAGGTGGTTGTCAAAAATAACTGATATTTTTCAACCCTCTTGAAGGTGGATGAAAAGTATCCTGAATGGCGGGAATTCGCTAATCTGATCATTTGTCCGGTACCGTTTAGTCTGCAGCGTCCCATCATTTTCATGGAACGATGCAAAGCCTTAGAAATCCTCCATAGCCACGTTAAAGATAAATCGAAGCTGCATGCTCAGACTGCCGTCATTGGATACGAAGAAACCGCCGACGGGGTCATTGTGACAACGGAGGATGGCGAGCAGCACTCTGGGCACATCCTCATCGGCGCGGACGGCATCCACAGCAAAGTCAGGAAGTTGATGGCCGAGAAAATCAGCGTGAAGGATCAATCTCTAGCCCGAGAAATCAACGAGGGTCTGTCTCCCTCGTTTCCCGTTTTCGCTTCCAACATACCATGAATATGTGTCTAACAGAAGCATCTGTGGAATACAGCCTTCACCAGCGAGTATAACTGCATCTTTGCTGTTTCCAGGAACGATCCTGAGAACCAGTTCTTGCCTGATGGAATGGTTCACAATGTGTACTACAAGGAATACTCTGCGATTGCAGCAGCTGGCGTGCCCGGGCTCGTTTTTTGGTTCCTATTCGTCAAGAACTCGAAAGCCACGAAGACCCCCAACTGTACACGGTTCACAGATGCGGATGCAGAGGCATATATCCAAAAGTATGGCAGCTCTACACTCGGTCCGACATACACCGTGAAAGACCTCTGGGATGCCCGCGTAAAATCAACAATGGTCCCGTTGGAAGAAGGCGTGATTAAACAGTGGAGCCACAACCGTGTGGTTTTGATGGGAGACTCGGTTCACAAGGTTCGGATTCCAGTCATAGTTGACCTTGAGGTCCAACGACCGCGCATAACTAACACCACTACTCTCAACAGGCCACAATCAACCCCGGGCTAGGTGGCAACCTGGCATACGAAGGTATTGCTCGTCTCACGAATGGCCTCGTACCTCTATTGAAAGAGAGCCCCATCCCATCAGCGGAACAGTTGACCGAGGTCTTCAACCAATATATTGCTGGTCAAATGCCTCGAGCAAAGACCGTCGTCGATATTTCCGGTCAGATCACACGATACGAAGCGGAAGATAGCTGGATTTTGAAATTCGCAGCCCAAAACATTGTCCCATGGGTCAGTGATAAACTGAAAGCCATGCTCTATGCCAGCTTCTCACAAGGTGGTCCGTGGCTGCACTATCTGCCGTTGCCTGCACGAGACACAGATGTGGCTAAAGGCGATAATTCGAGTGGAAAAATGCCTATTTTGTTGACCGGGGTCGCAGTCGTGCTCGGTCTCTGTGCTGTGTTATGGCAGAAACCTTGGAACTGAAGTACAGGGGCCGATAACCGCCACCTTACTGCCATAACCCAATTTCAATTTCTAACTTCACCGTACTGTTTCTTGCCCATATTGTATTTATTATATATACTTCATCTATTGATGAAGTTCATATGACCAAGACTCCGCCTTCAACCATACCAACCAGTACCTCATCAACATCCCATACCCTGAAAAGAGCTCGCCCAAGCTCTCCCCAAAAGAAACCCGGTTCATTGATCCCAATACCCTCATCCGAGAACACCAGTACCAGCCCAACAAGACGACTTGAGACAGCCAGAGCTATGGCACTCAGACGCGATCATGGAAAATGTGTATTAACCAAACACGATGCGCCTGGTATCGATGTGGCCCACATTATGCCATTCAAAATAAACGGCAGTAATAAGACTAGCCGGGAGGATGCTTGGCGTCTGCTAGAACTATTTTGGGGTCCCCAAAAGGTGAAGGAGTGGGAGCGAAAGATAATGGCTAGCAAAAACATTTTCAGCACAGAGAATGTATACAACCTGCTTACAATGAACTCGCTTGCCTATACATATTGGGATAACTGTGTTTTCGCATTGAGACCCATTGAGGTAAACAAAGAGCGCACAGAACTCAAGATCGGGTTTCATTGGCTGCCATTGGCGCCATCTGCAGTTATTTCAAGACGTCTTCTACAAACATCAAGCCACCCATATCCTGAATTCCTAACATTTGAAGGGATACTGATGGAAGTCCCAGTAAAAACCACCATTTGTGGGATGTTGAAACTATGACTATGATCAAATCTGGTCACATTTTCACCATCACGACGGACGACCCCCAGCTTCGACCCATACCCTCAATGGAGTTGTTAGAATTCCAATGGCATCTTTCTCGCATTGCTGCAATGCAAGAGGCTGATGATGATGAGGACAGCGAGGAGGAGGATGATAGAGATTCTGTGACCGTACCATCTAATCCCCCTTCCCCAATGAAGGAGTTGAAGTACGATGAAAACTTTTTCTTTCAATAAGAAAAAACACCATCACCATCCAAGATAGTCAAGTCAGTCGAAAACCTCATACCGTTTGGGATAAAGAAACAGTCCCTGGATAGGCACCCAAGCCGGCATGAAAGTTTGGCAGTTCGGGGAAAGGCAAGGCCTGCATCCCCCCAAAAGTCCGCGGATATATTTGCCAATGAGAATAGCCCGCCCGACTGTTGAAGCTGTTGAAGTGAAGCCCCTTTTTCAATTGCTTCCTTTTTGCTCTTCTTGCTGGGCCAGGCGAGGGCCTTATTTTGGCCAAGACCGACCGCTGCCTTTCAAGATGACCAATGCCTCTGGGATGGACGGTGCGCCCGTCAACTCTAGTCGAACTGACTTCCCACATGCATCACCATTCCAAGCATCCGTCTTCGCCTTGTATTCTACGCTATCCACATGTTCCTCTGGCTCTCAAGTGTAAACTCTTGTCTCTTGAGGTCCACATGTCCAGACCTTTTTTCCGCCGTCGGTCGCTGACTCGCTGAATAGTAAGTACACACACCTAGCTGCTAAATCACGTTCACGAATCCCATAGATAGCTTCACTTCGTTCAGCTATAATCCCATCTCAAGTGCCATCTCAAGTCCCATCTCAAGTCCCATATCAAGTCCCATCTCAAGTCCCATCTCAAGTCCATCCTCAAGTCCATCCTCAAGTCCCTTCTTCTTACTAAAAACTCACATGACCTCTTTTTCTGCCAAAGGGAGGCTAGGCATCCATTTTATTGGGGACGGAAGCTGCTTTTTCGTATGTACTGGTGATTCATGTTTTTTATTCCCAGGCTTATATATTGGATCGCATGGTCTATTAAAATATCCCTTCTTATCTGAATCGGTCGCCGCTAATGCTGGTTGACACCAAAAAAAAATCAAAGCGAGTCTCTATCTTAATATCTCAAGCCATGACCAAACTTGAAAAGAGGGCGTTCTGTGTCAAAAGGAAGGTCTTCCTTGCTTTTCTCAACTGCCTCCATGCTGCTAGGAAGATCAAACGGAAGCTTGCCTTCCGGATGAGCGTCTCCAAAGATGACATCGAGGAAAGCACTCTCACTGCTACCATAGCTTACCAGCAAGGCAGTTGCTTGGTCTGCGATCTCGGGAATTACCGCTGGGCGATCGAGATAGACATCAACAATAGATACAGGGACCTGGGAAAATATCTTCGCCAGTCGAGCTTGTTCTTCCTCAGAGAAAGCCAATGATCCGGCATGGAAATGCGCCTCGAATCCACCAGGACGAGGCTCGTAAGGGCACTGTAGACGCAAGAAAGCAACCTCGGCTTCCTCCAGGGGAACCGATTCAAGCCCCCGCTCCTTGAAAGCTTCCTCGCTGATACCTTCCACATAAACCTTCTTGTATTCCTTCCTCAGGGGAAGAATGCCTCCTGAATTTTGAAGGAGTGTAAAGGCACGTCTTTGGGCCGACTCTCCTTCTTTCTTCCATCCAGGCTGTCCAACAATTTCCCCAGCCCGCTCAACATCAACGAACGGATTCTCGAAAAGACCGAGTAGGAATTTCTCGCGCAAAATGCGAGCGACCGACTGATCAATGCGAGATTCGGAAATCAGATTTTCCTCGACCAGTTGAATTATTAAATCGGTGCGCGACTCTCCACCAAATTGATCGCAGCCCGCATCGAGAATCTTCTTCGCCCGCTCAAGCTCAGTCAACCCCTCACAGCCCCAAGCTCGGGCCGGCATATCCTGACCAAGAATCTTAGCGTCTGTGATAAGACCCCAGTCCGTACAGATGATACCGTCAAAGCCAAGCTTCTCCCGCAAGAGACCCGATATAACAGCTTTGTTGAACGCAAACCCCACTTCCTCCCACTCAGTGCCTACCGGCATGCCGTAATAAGGCATCATAAAGCGTGTGCCGGCCTCGATAGCCTTCCGGAAGGGCTTGAGGTGATACTCGATATTATCTCCGGGGTAAACTTGTTCGCGCCCATAGGCAAAATGAGGATCCTCTCCATTCATCTGCGGCCCCCCGCCGGGGAAATGCTTCGTCATAGTAGAGACACTACCCGAACCAATATCCTTGCCCCCCTGGAAACCGCGAATATAAGCCTGGACCATTTCGCCTGACAAATCCGCATCTTCACCAAAGGTGTTAGCGATACGCGCCCAGCGGTACTCCGTTGCCAGATCGACCTGCGGGTGGAGCGAGACGCGCAAGCCCATGGCAACGTATTCTTGTCTGGCGATATCGGCAAATCGCTCAACGAGACCCACGTCACGGAGGGCTGCAAAGCCGAGCGTCTCGGGCCATAAGCTCATGGAGCCGGCGTTGAACGCAGTGCCGATGTTGTGGGTAAAATGGTTGCGCGGATCTGTGGAGATGGTGATGGGGATTCCTAAGCGGGTGTGCTTGATGGCATGTTCTTGGAGGGCATTTTGCCATTTGGCGGTATTCGCTGGATTATGGATTTGGCCCAGGAGATTGAAATGGCTCATGAATTTTTCGGATAAAAGCTGCTCGGTGCCTTCCAGTCCGAAAGCAGGCGTTGCTGGCGCAAGGGTGCCCTCGGGGCCGGACAACAGCATGTTGTGGAATAGTTGGCCGGCCTTTTCGGCTAGAGTCATGCGGCTCAGCAGATCTGCGACTCGGTCATCGATTGACTTGGAGCTATCACGGTAGAGGGCCTGAGCCTCTCCATCTGTGGCAGAGTTCATTCTCGCAAATGCAGTGAAGATTATGGATTTGGAGATTGACTCTTGACTCTTGACTCTTGAAGATATGTGCGTCGTGGGTATTTGGGAATCCAAAAAGGAGTTATTTGAATTAATAAATAACCGGGGCTTGTCAAATTGTTATATGGGTTAGGTTTGAAAGTCCGGATTCGTTCGGAAGTAAGCATGGACATCAGGAGAATTCACATCTTAAATCCACGATTCCCGAAGTTTAGCCGGAACTTGGAAGCTCCGAGTCTTCCTGGACACCGGAAGACCGAGTACGGGGTAGGTGATCCGTGCATCGGAGAGAATGAAGTTGATGTTTGATTCTGGCAGATCTGATTCGTCTCTCGATTCCCCACCCCCGCTCCCGACAGGTCCCGCATCTCGCTCTCGGCACATGTTTTGTTGATATGTCCGCGGATCACACTACATACAGAACAGATTCAATGCGGATGAAGCTAAAGATGGTGGAGAAACACGGCCACATGGACGAAGCTAGAGAAATGCGGGGAAAGTATAAGTAAATATGGGGCAAAATACGCGAGGATGGCGCCCAAGCTCGTGTTCATTGTTCTCGGGCCATTTCGAACTATGGCGGTCATTTTCTATATCAACATGGACTGGTTCCATCCTCGGGCTCTTCCATCTCCATCAAATTAAAATCTCTCGTCTATCATTTCTTATATTCGCGAGAAGAGGTAATCCTCCACCGTCTCTTGCCTTTCAAGATGACCAATGCCTCTGGGATGGACGGTGCGCCGGTGGGTGCGCCGGCAGGGTCTCCGGACGGGACTTATGACTCGATCAACATCCCTGTGAAGGATGCTGTCAAGTTATACAAGAAGGCCATTCTCTGGTCTCTTGCTATATCCCTAGGCCCTATCATGGAGGGCTACGATGTTATTTTACTTGGAAGCTTCTTTGGGCTGGGTGAATTTGCAGACAAGTGCGTTGAAGCTCTTCAACTTTGGCTTTATCTATCTAACAATGAAGCAATAGATATGGAAGCCCTGGTATAGGTGGCACGAAAGTGATCACGGCGGCATGGCAATCCGGTATAAGTTGTGGAGGCTTGGTAAGTGTCCAGTTTATTTTTTTTACCTTCATATCATTTGGCTATGAACCAATATTGATATGATGACAGGCTGGTTGTATAATCGGTCTCACACTTAACAGCATGCTTGCCGAGCGACTTGGTTATAAAAACACCCTCATTGGATCTTTGGTATTGATGTGTGCCTTTATTTGCGTGACATTCTTTGCGCAAAATATCGAAACTATCGCAGCGGGTGCGGTTCTCATCGGAATTCCTTGGTTTGTTTACCTCCACTTCAACAAGCTCTTTCTTATTCATACCAGACTAACAAACTTCTATTAAATTAAACAGGGGCGTATTTCAAACTCTTCCACTTACCTATATCGCCGAAGTCATCCCCATCTCTCTCCGCGGCTACATGACGACCAGCATCAATCTCTGTCTCGTAACGGGCCAGTTAATCGCAGCTGGCGTTATCCGGGCATTTTCCACTCGAACTGACCAATGGTCCTACCGGCTGCCATTAGGCCTTCAATGGGCATGGCCTCTACCTATCATTATTTTCACGATTTTCGCACCCGAATCACCATGGTGGTTGGTACGCCGTGGGCGTGTGGAAGATGCAAAGAGATCAATCCGTCGATTGACATCTCCCAACTGTGGCATTCCAATTGACATTGATCGAGAAATCTCAATCATTCAGGCCACTAATGAACAGGAAATAATTCTGTCAAATAATGCCGGAAGTTTGGTAGATTGCTTTAAGGGAGTCAACATTCGTCGAACTGAAATCGTGATCATGGCCTGGATTATCCAGACTATTTCTGGTTTTGGTCTCGTGGCGTACGCTGTAGTCTTCTTGGAGCGTGCAGGCATCAGTCAAACTGATAGCTTCTCTTTCAATATTGGTATTTTCGGTCTTGGTTGGATTGGTACAGTTGGTACGTGAAACTGCTATTTTGGATATTTAGATGACATTGTTTCAAGCTACAAGCTAATCAGTTATTTTCTAGGTTCTTGGTTCTTCTTGGACTGGATCGGACGTCGCACTCTCTACCTCGCTGGACTTGCAGGAATGTTCGCTTGTTTGGTCGTGATTGGTGCCTTGGGAACTGTAAATCAAGGAACTGGTGTTAGCTGGGCCATTGGATGCCTCCTCCTTGTGCTGGCCTTCATATATGATATTACAGTTGGCCCAGTTTGCTTCGCCATCGTCTCAGAGATCCCTTCTACTCGCCTGAAGATCATGTCTATGGGACTTGCGCGAAACGCTTACAACTTGGTAAGATCCCATCACTTGACCAATGAATTCTTTCAAGTTACTGACTTTTATCTGCGAGCTAGTTCTTTATCATCACCAATATCCTGGTCCCCAAGATGATCAGTGCTGAGGCGTGGAATTGGGGTGCAAAGTCAGGCTTCTTTTGGGCTGGATCTTGTTTGATTTTGATTACTTGGACATATTTCCGTCTCCCTGGTAAGTTACTTCATATTCTTTCGGAATTTGCAAATGGCCCCATCTAATAAAGAAAAAACAGAGACTGCCGGAAGATCATTTGCAGAGATCGATCTCCTCTTTGAGCATCAGGTTCCAGCTCGGGACTTTGCGAAAACAGATACCAGCCAGTTCGAATTCGAGTTGCATGACATTAAGAAAGAGAATGATCCTACAGAGGAGCAAGTTGAGCGTGTTTGAAGGGTTGAAGAGAATTCAACATCGAATTGTCATTCATGTATGGCCTTCATTCAGCCTGGAGTCTCACGACATCCATCGGCCACTCCATCAATTTAGAAAGCTCAGGATTCCCAATATCGGTAACTAAACTATTAATCTTTTTGATCTCGGCGCCAAAGTTTTCCCCAAGATACCACAAATCATCCAATAATGTAAGAAGCAAGTACAAATGCGTAAGAACAACGAATGAAAAGCCAACGGGTATGTCTGGTCTATCATCTGACGAATCCAGTGATGAAATAAATATTTCGGGCACAAGGGTTGGCCATGATGCAATAGCCGCGTCTTCAATCTCAGCCTGAACTTCGCGATACGTTGGACATGCCTCAATCTGTTGAAGCTGGAGCACGTATTTGATCCGCAAATACATTTTCTCGATCACATCAATCGCCTGGCTCTGTGCCTCAAAGAGGTCACGCAACTGGGAAGTTTCATCGAATGCAGAGCTAGTACCAGATATTGGCGATGGATGAAGGTCATTGTCAACTCCAAGCATCGTTGCTTTGAGGGCACTCAAAAATCCTCTCAATTCCGAAATGGCCTGAGGCGCACCGCGGGAAAATTCCGATAAACTAGCCGAGCGCATGAGTCCCGGTGGGACAGTTGTGGGTACATGATCTGGGTCAAGTAGCTTCCAATCCTCGTTGGCGTTGTTGAATATCAACAAAGGTCTCAATCGGCTTAATTTGAGAGTCTTCCAGGAATGCGCCGCCAGGGAGGTGACACCACGCACAAGTCGCAGCCATTCTATGCCAGGCTTACCAGGGCAGATCAATGGACCCGGTGAGTTGTATTCTGTAGAACTTTCTTGAAGTAGCCGTGTAGAAACGTTCAAATTTCCATCTCGAAGTGAGCCGAATGCAAAGCCAACAATTAGCATCGACCCGGCAAACAGCGCTTCACCGCTCGTCTCGATAGAATGAAATTTCTCTTGAAGACCTCGCAGACCCTTTTGATGATGCTCAACTAGGGCTCGAAGCGTGATTGAGTCGGAACTCATAGGAACGTGCTGGCCTGGCTTCTTGGCCGTCAGAATATCCAGACCAGCTAGCGCTAGAAGCAAATGCATCAGGAAGGTGTCATTAGCGGCCATTTCCGGGATCACTCGCTCCCAGATAAGAGTTTTGCGAGGATTTAAACTGATATTTTTCGAAGTATGCAAGATATAATGTTGAAGGAGGTTCAAGTCCTGCATATTCAAATCACTGGAGCTGAGCTCGGGATTTGCTGGCCTGGGGTCAGGGATGTTGAAATCTAACGGATAAAAGATGGCTTCAGGTGGATTGTCCGTCTCAGCCCCATCATGTCTTGTTGGATGACGACGAGAATGTGTTTGTCTTCGTGTCCGATCACGTGTCTCCTGCTGGGGTGGAAAAGTGCATTCATCATTTCTAACGAAGCAGGCACCGCAGATGGGACGTTCTTCGTCGCACTATCGCAATCAGTCCTTGCCGTTTATAGCACTGGTAAGGACCCAATACCTTTACTCGCCGGTTCTTGCAGGGAAAACAACCATTCCGTGATTTGGTGTGTCTGATCCGACGCTTCGGGCGCGTCGGCAGATTCGACATGGATGGCAAGGGGGCTTGGTGTTTTTGAGAAAAGCGTTCAAGCACGATCAATTTCTGGTTGCGCACAAGATATTTGATCAATGCATAATGCGTTAATCAGTTTTTTTCAATGGAATTGAGGGTTCCAGCAAGTCAAGGTGAGGTAATGTAGATGGAGAGTGCGGCTCCAAAGGAAATTCTGCCACGAACTCTATTAAACCACCCTAACATAACACATATCCAAAAAATCCTTTGCTAACATTTGAAATCAATTTGAATTACATTAACTTGAGTATTAATTAAATCAGCTCAAGGGACATCACATTTACTGAAGAATTCTATGATCTTGATGGAAATCAATTTATTCAAATTAAATAAGGGGACGCAATCGCAATGTTCATTGTTTATACATATTGACGAATCATTGCTCTATAATGTAACACAACTGATAATCCCAAACCTTGAGCTTGTTCTCAGTATGTGGCAGTCGCTATGAAGACATGAGTTGAAGCTCGCTATCCCTCTTACCACCCTTGGGGAGGAAAGAGCCAGGGTAAACGATGAGGAACAATATCCCCGTCAGCGACATTAGGCACGCATCAAAAATGTACAAGAGATACTCCCTTCGCATGATGAATCCATCGTTCCCCTCGATGAATTCGACAACTCGAAAAACAGATCGCACCAGAATGAGAAGACATGCGCCGTAGAGCGCCCACATCACAGCTTCCCATGTCATACGAGTTTCGGGGCCTTGCGACTGACTGCTTGAGACTTGCATGTACGTGCGTTTCTGCTTCTTGACACGCCAATGAAAAACGGCGGAGACAATCACGAAGAATCCGAAGAATAGAAGTTGGACCACCAGGCCTCCGACCACAACATCAGCACCGATTTTCATAGCGGAGATTGTTCCAGCGGCCATATAACCGCCCCCTGTTGACAATCAATATTTTGACGCAGTGGCATCAATAAGGATAAAAAGGCGTTGCTGTTCACGTACCTCCACACTGCATAAAGAATGATATCACATCTCCAACGACAAATATTTTCGTGAGAAAGCGAATCGGGACGATGGATTTGTCTTCGGCGCCGAGCCGGACGATAATCCGGCCGAGAGTCATGTATATAGAGGCGGCGAACAGCGGAGGGGCGACCAAGATGAGCATTGTCTGAACGATGTATGGCCCAAGTGCCAGAGTATCAAAATGCGAAAATATGCGAGCAATATAACCGGCGCATTCGACTATGAAGTCATACCCGTCAGAGAGAGACTTTGTATAAGGCAGGTGTGTCAAAGTATGGGGGTCTCACATAATAGCCCCACGATAAACGGGATGAAGAGGTAGGTGCGATTTTTGAACAGTCGAATCAGATGGAAAATAGAAAGAAGGAGAAAAATCACAGCAAATACAACTGCTGCTGGTAAAGACGGCGTGTACCGATAAAGAGCGAAATCGATTCCGCCATCACTAGTGGTAGCAGACATGTTAGGCGGTTGAGAACGTGTTTAGAGTAGCGAAAGTGATAATGAACAATTATATTCAAGATTTTGGAGCCAATCGGCCAGCTTATAAGTCGTTGCTAGGCAGATATTATATTTTCACAGCCATTGAGTTTAAATTTGGAGCTTTGCATTGAAAGTTGAAGGTCTTGGTAGTATTATGTATACGGGAAACCGAGAAACCGGCGAAAACCGAGAATACGAGAATGCGAGAATGCGAAGAAAACGAGCAAACGAGAATGCGAGAACGCGACCCTTCAAACCACATGCTGATTTTCTTTGTCTGCTGGAATACAAGAACCACTTCACGCAATATTCATTGATTGCGAAGCAGGTACAGCCCCCATAGTAGCAGCCCACAACCATTCAAGCTCCTCAGACTCAGACTCAACCCGCTCTACATCCCCATCTCCACCCTCCACACCTCCATCACGCCCAGACCCAGACCCCAAACTCGGCAACGGCATAGCCGAAGTGCGCGAACGTTTCGGCCTCAAGAAATCTCCCTGAGGTCCCACGCGTTTACCAGCCCGATAAGGTCGAATCTGTATATCCCACAGTCCCTGCATATGAAGAAGAAAGCTTTGAGCGCGCTTCGCACTTTCCCACGCCGAACTGGAATCCTCCAGGGCGCGGAAGCAGACGTTCAGATCTGCCACGGTCGCTTCGTCGTCTTGCGTCGTGCGGTGGAGGGCTTTGGCGAAAATAAGCATCAGGGCTGCTGAGCAAGTGATCGCTACTACTTGAATGTTCATGCGGCGGAATGTGTAGAATTGCTCGTAGAGGTGGAGCAGTTTGGCTATTGCGGTGCCAGACTCGACGCACATCTTCCTGGCGTGGGCGTGACCGGCGCCTTGCTGTGGCAAGGGCTGGATTGAGCTCTTTGACATCCATGGGCGGTGGGCGTGGATGATTGCTTGGTGGTAGTATAGACTAGATGGATGATAGGTTAGATTGTGGTTGTTTTGGGGAGTAAGTACAGGGGCAGAAAGCATACTGTAGCATCAGCACATGCGGTAGAGGAGGTGAGGCGTATTCGTCGGTGTCTATGAGTAGGATCTTTGGTAAATTGGCTTTCCAGTGCAGGAGCCTGTCGGTGGTTTCTGCATTTAGCTTTTGAAGAGCCTCTTTTGAGATCTTCGAAGATCCGTATAGAACATGACCCAGCGGTGTCATGATTTCACAAAGTGCAATTCGATACAGGCTCAGTGATGAAGAAAAGTTGGCTATCGATAAACCAGGAGGGAATTTAGTGGGATGTGGTAGTCCATACGGATACCATCGCTGGACGTGATTCGGTTTCGATTCCAAACCGGGTTTCTGGACCGTGACATCTTCAAGGTTCATTCGGAATGGTCGGCCAAGAAAGTACCCCCAGTGACTGTAGTAAGATGTCTAGTCAATCAAATCATTCTTTTTCACAAGTACTGTAGTGGTTGGGTACTCACTGGTCTAGCGTATAGGCACCCCAGAATACCATGCGTCGCACCTCAGCCTCAGCTTCGCTGATAGATCCATTCGCGACATAAGACGACATGTCAATATGTAACCCTAGATCAAATGCCAGGCGCATTGCCATTCCTAGATTTAAAGCATAGTTAGCAACAAAGAGCGACATCATTCGGCAATTTTACCTACCACTGTATAGCCATCCCCGAGCATCTCGCTTGCAGCCAATATCATGCCCACTTAAGACTACCATCGCCTGCACAGTCGCAACAGTGGGAGAGTCAAGCTCAATATCAAGAAGAGTTTTGGCTCGGTCTGCAAAGAAGTCGGATACAGATCTTGGATAGGTAACAAAATTCGGGTGGTATCTAGGCTCGAATGCAGCACCAAGGCAACAACTGGGGGTGGGTGATCAGAACCAAGCAAGCAAACAAAAAAGACCTCTACAGATTCCATTGTACTTACATGGCGTTTGTTAGAGCCTCGGAGTAATATGTTGTTTCTTCCATATGATCCTGCCACTGCTGCTTTGCCGTTTCGTACATCTCTCGATTCACCACATCGACCGATGGACTGTGCCAAGTGAAGTACTGGTTGATTAAGTGCTCCTCCATACTCTGCGGAACTTCTTTGTCAAGTCCCATCCGGCGGAGATGATCTTGCCCGTCCTTACGAATGGTACGGTGAATGGTCAAATTGTCCGGAGTGGGCATTCGTAGGAGATTAAAGTGAGATGTGGGTCCGTAGTATCGAATCTGACCATCTGTGCCAATTTGAAGACTGCCCATACGGTCTGATAGCCGGTCAACAATATCTTCTGTGCCATCGTTATCATAGATGTCGGTTGCTGGGCTCTCTTTCTTGTTAAAGTGGTTTTGGCTGGCGGGAGCAGCATCCAAATGAGGTTGCGGTGGGTAATCGTGGTTCTTGTTTTTTCCCACGCCTAATACGACCGCGTCGCTATCACGAAATGGCTCAAATAAATCATCAGATGGATGATTTAGTGAAGGTACCACTTCACAGTGGGCATTGTACTGGGTTTGGTTTTCCAGTATCATGAACGGGTCCATGAGCAAATTTATGTCTGATTCCAGCTCCCCAATCTCTAGGTCATTGTCGACAACCTCTTCATGCAGAACTAGGGGCTCTGATTCATCATTTTTCGTGCTTAGAGAAGCGGATTTCTGCTTTGTTCCGGCTCCCTCCAATGCTTTCTGGATATGATCAAGTCCGAGGGCGTCCAATGCATTTTTCAATGCTTGCTCGTTGTCATCAATCATTGACGGTGGTGCCAGGCCTTGATCAATTATGAACCGAACGAGCTCATCTACTCGGCTAGTAAGGAGATCTACCACGGATTTCCAAGATATCCTATCGACGTGTTAACGATATGAAAGTAAGTTAGAGATCGAAAAGCCTACTTTCGTTTATCTGCAGCCTGATAGTTGCAAGGCCTCATTTTATGTCGGCAATTTGAGCAAGAAGGTCGAAGACCATCACACTGTACTTCGCAGTCAGAATCTCATGGTGTTTCAAATGTTTGGTATTAATCGTTTTGTTCATCCAGGTATCATCACGGAATGGAAAATGGGTTCCGACCTTGACTTTGCTCTCCCTGCAGGTGTCGCAAGCAATCGTAACATATTTGCGCTTGTTTTGGCCCTTTGTCGACCCCATGGCTAAAACCCACTGATATTGGTTCTGGTATTGGAATTTCTAGGAACTCGTATCCGTAAAGTATCCATCCGGGGCGCGTCATGGTCAAGCGAGAGATATTGCAATTTGCGGGGATGGATCTGGGGAGCATGGTGGGGTTGGTGGATAAGCCAATAAGCACTCACTCACCAAGTGCCAAGGTCACCGGGAAAATGGTCCCGAAAGCCCTGGAGAAGAGGAGAAAATCGCTACTCTTCCAAGGTTCCCAGGTTCCAAGGTTATCCATCAGCCACAAGGGATACATAATGAGAATCAGAAAAAAAAAAGAATTTTGGTATTCGAAGGCTGCTGGTATTGTACAAAAATCAAACTTGAAAGCTGTGTAGACTATGCGGAGATGAGACTTAAACAAGTGGTATCTATCTCATAACACCAAAAACTGACAAAGAGATTTCCCCGGTCCACAGGTGATGAATAATGGAAATAAGAATGAAAAGGGTAAGAGAAAGAATGAAGGTAGATCAGAGGGTAAGTAAGTAATAAACCAGTGGGTAGTCAATAATATCAAGAAAAGTAGACATGGTGTAAGAAAGGTGGAAAGAAAATGATTAAAATCAATGAATGCGTAAAAGGAATGACAATCACTCCTCCTGTAGTGTACCGTTGGTTTTGAATTCCAAACGGCTGGTCTTGCGACCAACGCCCTTGAGAAGACTGAATCGTCGGAAGACAGAGTCACGTACACCTGCATTGGGCCCAGCAGGGGTGGATGAGACGCGAGTGCTTGTTCCGGCGCCATTGCTGCTGCCGTGGGTGTTGTTAGTATTCACCACGGACAACTCGCGTGGACCGTGAGTACTATCGCGCGTCACGGGACGGGAGTAATCGCGTGTAGAGGGTAGTGTGGACCAGCCGCCGCTCGCAGCAGGTGCAGGCCGATCAGATGTTGTGCCAGTAGTACCGCTGGAAGTGGGGCCACGATGTTGTGAGCCTGCACGACTACGCCCATCATGGGATGGGGCGGCTGTATCACGGGAGGCGCTGCGTGATGGTCTGCTCTTCAAGGCCGTGCCATTTTCGTCAACGACCCCACTAATTGAAGGAGAAGAGCCATGCTTCTTGTCGCCTCCAAACCAACTTCGGCGTGCGTCACTCTTTCCGCCACGCGAATGTGTTGTTGTACGACTGTGGATTGTTGCTGCGTCATCATCAACTTCATCCTGTTCTGCTTGGGCATTCCGAGCTTTGGGCTCTGGTTGCTGGAGAGTGAAGATGGAGTTCGAAGCACCATGACGCTTGAACGGATTCATGACACTAATACGATGGCTGACTGATTGACGCTCGGATCGCTTGTGAGTGTGGCCATTGGCGCGGGAAGCTCGAATCTGCTCCTGTTCGGGACTAATAGATCTCCGCCCAGTCTGGTTCCTGCGGCTTCCTGAGTTGAGAGACTGACGAGCTGTCTGAGTAGGAGTTGGGCTATTCATGTCTGGCGGTGATGAAATGAGAGAATCCAGTTCGGGCTCAAAGACATTCTCGAAGCGTCGGAGAAGTTCTGCCTGGGTTGCTTGTTGAGCAGGCCGTTGGTAGAGAGACAAGGCATGCTTAATAGCAAGTGCATGGTCAACCAATGCAATGGATAGTGCATTCTCCATTGGATCTATAGTCTCTGGAAGTTCTTCTTCTTCATCCTCCTGATCACCTAAGCCATCTTCATCTGCCTCGTCGAGCTTGTCCTTCGCGCCTTGTGCACCCTTAAGGAAGGCACGGTATGAAGCGACGCAATTAGACGATGCCGATCGTGAGTCCAGCAACTGCTCCAACGCTTCAGTGAGACTTGATAAGCCGTGATCTTCGCCTGAAGCAGCACGTCGTTCTAAGAGATGGAGCTCCTGGGTCTTGCGACATGTGCGCTCAATAGCAGTCTGCAGGGGAGACAGGGCAATCTCTTGAGCTGATGCGATCTCACTTCGCCGAAGAATATTGGGGAATGGGTCTGAGGTTGTAAAGAGTATCTTCTCGACATATTGTTCCTTGACATCTGAGCTGCCGGTGTGCCTCCTTGAAGTAGCAGCGAATCGGACCGGGTTAGAGATCAAAAGATGATCCCTGACAGAGAGAGGAATCTTCGAACGCTGGTAAATGGGGTGGGCAACTTCACGGTGGGCGGTGACACCACTAATCTGAAGGAATTGGCCTTCGTAATCAGGGATCTCACCCGAGGACATGATCTGTGCAGTGGGATGTTCACGCTGCATGCGGTCGACAAACGACGCCATGCGCTCTGTTGGCGATCCCTCAAAGATAAACTCCTTATCACGCAGTCCGGGCGGGAAACCAAGGCCCTTGTAGACAACACGGAAGTATCGCGGAAATTGTTTCGTGCCTTTAGCGACAAGATCATAAATCCGAGCCATTGAGCTTTGCGCCCGAGAGAGCTTGGCAAAGTCCATAGTCGTCGCTTCGTACTGGGCAGAGAGTTCTTTGTAGCAAGCCAAAGCAGGTGCCCAGGCCATAGCATTTTCAAAGTGCTGAATAATTGCAAAGTACAAAGTTTCCTTTCGTTCAAATGCGGTTTGAGCTGGGAAAGCAGGTGTCATTGTCTCCGGCAGGAGCTTCACAGCATCCCATTCGTAAAGATCGGCGTGGAATTGAAGCGCCAGCCCAGCTTCAGTGAGATTGCCAGCAGCGGCTTGACCATCAGCCAGTTCATGCACGTAACGAATGAAGATATCCTCACGGCCCATGTCTTTCATGTACTCCATAAGTTTCAGTGCATGCAAACTTTGGATTGCAGCGCTGCCCTGAGAAGCGACCAAAAGATCAAGAAGCTCATCCACGGTTGAGATGAGGCCCTTGACGGCGTTAAACAAGTCCTCGTCGGATGCGGCATCGGCCTCAAAGAGATCGAGCAGTTCGCCAATGAATATCTTTTGGCTGACACTCTCACTCATGTGCTTGGACTTGAAGAGGGAATCCAAGCTCGAAATAATTTCAGTTTCGATAATGGAAATGTCCTGGTTCAGGTCCCATTCGCTCAAGATCATTGTTCGAAGAATATGAACAGCAACGTGGCGCAGACCCTCGTGCACACTAAGACATAGCCCAATGATCGGAGGCACCAGGTTGGGGACATACTGGACCTGGTAGCCACCCATCCGCTTCAGATTATAGCGTTCCCTCTCATCATCAGTAGTTTCCCAGCCGATGGCTTCCCAAGTTGAGTGCAACAAATCAGCGCCCTGCTCACGAACATCACCGGCAATCTTCCAAACAGCTCTTCGTTTCTGCTCAGGGAAAGTCTCGAGAGCAAGAGCATCGCTAGAGATGACCTTTAGCAATGTAGTGAAGAATGACTCCCAAAGCTTTGTATCAAAAGTATCCGCATCGTCGGGAGCAGGAAGGAATTTTTCAATCAAGAGGAGAGCTAGATGTTCAAGACCCTTGATAGCGGCACGGTGGTTGTAAACGTGGATACTGAACCAACTTTCCGGGTATGCCTCACAGTCGATGATGGAGTTGTGAGCCTCAAAAGCTTGGCCTATGAAGGTTGCAAGCTCCAATTCTTTCAGACGGGGAGTCTTAGGCGACACGATCTTGGCCAGTGCGGCCATGATGGCCGAAAGCTCTACCAAAGATTCATCGAAGCGCTGAGGAGTCGTAGATGTCTTGACTTGGAAGGGGAAGGACTTGCTGAAGAGGAGAGACAAATATTCGGTATCATCCACCCCCTCCGTGGCTATAGCACAATAAGAAGCAACGATACTCGGCATAAAATCGTACAATTGTGCATCGGGCTGAGTGAGAAGTTGGGCAACAATGGCACTGCTCAGCCGAACTTGATCCCGGTATTGGTCAGAGACGCTCGCACCTGAGCCCCAGTACGGCTTCAACCAGCCGACACAGCTGGAGATCAAGGTTTGCCTCTCATCGCCAGATGCGAAAATTTCAAACTGGGTATAACTCTGAATAAGCACCAATTTGTACAGCACAAGCATACCCGTCACGTCTCTGCATGAATCCATAAAGCTCAAAGCAATCATAATCATTTCGTCACGGCCAAAGACCTTGGAAAGCTCAGGCAACCAAGTGTGGAAGTGCTGGACAATCAGTGTCTTGCTGCCGACCAATGCCGGATTGGAATTCTTCATCAAATTTTCCATTGACTTGAAGATTGTGTGCAAGTCTCTGTTAAATGTCGACTGCACCGAAGTTATACCAATCCCCTCTTCTTTGGCCTTTTGTTGTTCACGAGCATTAATAATGAACTTGAGCAAATGACGGCCAACCTTGAAGGCAGCACGAAGGTTGCGGGACTGCTTGGGGTCAGTGGGAGCATTCAAAAGTCGCAGGTAGCTCCGAATAAGGCATGGTGTGGCGAAAGGGAAGTCGAATTGTTCATCCGCATACTGGTCCACTAGAGGTCCCAGATTGAACCGTCGATCATGAACAATGCCGAGCACTGTTACAAGGTTGTGGAAAATCAAATCTTCGTACTCCTCATTTCCGGCATTCTCCACCAAGATCCCAAACAATGCATTGAATACACCACGCAGTTGCTTAACGATCTCGATTTCGGGTACAAAAAGTAATCGCTTTAATGTATCCAGCACCTCATCCACTGGTCGTTCCTTCCAGTTCAGCAGGCTCAGTATGACTTGATCTTGAGAGTATTCCGTACTGCACAGGTGTGTCTCAAGGCGCAAAGTCGCCAGTGGTCCTGTGAGCGCTTCATCCTTGGCTGATTCATTCTTGTCGAGAGCACTCCAGGGAAGACTCAAGTAAGCGCCCTTTCCATTCTCCATGCTTGAGGTTTGCTTGTCATAGGCATGAAGCAACAATGAATGATGTCCATCCCGGATAAAGGCATGTTGGTCCCAGAGAGGCATCCAGGAAAGGGCAAATGGGAACTCTGGTGCATCTGCAACACTCATAATAATATGTGATCCGGGGATTCTTTCTGTAGGGATCTTCAGACGAATTGTCTGGTTCCAAGGCGAGCCCCGTGCTGCAATGGTGGTTCGCCAGGCTGTGTGTGATGTATTCGCGGAAGATGGGAACACACATCGATCGACACGAGCTCCATTGATGTCGCGTACTTCTAAGGTCAACTGAAGATTGTTCAGGCCGGTATGTGTCTGTACAGGAATTTGACCGGCGGTAGGGTGAGACAGGAGGGCATCCGTTGGGAATACAGCCTGCGAGAGAGTGATGTAAATGTCGGATCGTGGCTTGGTAGGAGCCTTAGAGAACCCAATGCGCCTTGTCTGGACGACATCATGTAGGATTGTGGGATTTTCACGGACGAGAGTTTCCGGGTCCGTGCTGGCGAAGGGATGGAGGTGAACGTGCAAGCGGGCGGCGTAGTCAGACCGCACATAGCGACCAGTGTGACTAGGCAGAAGAACATGGAGGAGTTTATCAAATCCATCGGCATTTCCTTCTCCCTCATCACCCTCTCGGGAAGGCGACCATATATTGATCACTTGCTCGGCATCTCGTTCTTGTCGAAGAATGGGTGAAATCTCCAGGATACCAACGCCGATAGTGCGGATGACCGATGATTCTTTCGTCGATGTGGGCTGAGGTGCAGATGGTTCCTTCACGTTTGATGAGCTACTCGACGATCGTGGGACCACCTGAGTGATAGCCGGTGTTACGCCATCGCTAGAACCCCGGGGTTTGGGAGACCACATCATGCTGCGCCGCGTTCGCAAGCTTCCTTTGGTTGACGGCTGAATTCCCGCAGCAGCATTTGATTTGGGGGCTGAAGGGTTCTCTCTTGACATGGATGGGCGTGAGGCAGGAATACTCTCCGCTGTGGAGCGTGTTTCTGCAGCACGAACCGATGTAGCAAGGTAAAGTTGACGTCCATTTGCAGAACCGTCTCCAATATCCGTGGCCGCCAGCTCGGTGAATAGAGTCTTTAGCTTATTGCTCTGGGTTAAACTAACAAACTTTTCGGGTGATGGAATGTCCAAGGTGAACGTCTCAGAAAGTGGGGTGAATACTCCAGAGTCTGAACGGGAGTACAGCTGAACGGCGAGGGACACTGGGCCAGGAATGTTTCCGGATACAGCATTAATTTCCAGCAGCATATGATGCAAAGAAGTGGTGTCCGAGGCGGTGGTGGGTCGAGTTTCCAACATACTCATTTCGGATTGTAACTTGGCTAGTTGAATGGCAGAGTCCTCGCCGGTCAATAATCGGCCTCTCTGGTCAGGATCGCGAACAATAATATCTCCGCTGAGCATTTTGTTTGCCTTGACGAGTTTCCAAACAGTTTCATCCCGCAAAGACTCCTTCTCTTGGCCGGTCAAGACATTGTGAAGTAATTGGCGTCTTGCGAAATCCAGCTCTTGCACAATTGTGGACATCTCATCCAACACGTCATATTGCTGCGCCAGTAGAAGCTCATGCAGGTTTGTAGAATGCCATTCGCGAAGGCAGGAGGCGATTTCGTCAACCAAGGGTTCTGTCGAGGATGTGGGTGTTTCGTCACCAATTTTAAGCATAGGCACAGGTGCTGCGGGCTTGGGCGCATCGGGATCTCGAGGCGCAAAAGTCACCGGTGTATGGGGAATTGAACCGATTCCGTATGTGTGAATGGATCGCGGACTGGCCGAGTCGACCTCGTCGGTCTTATGAATGGTAATCTGTGCGGGCTTACCCTTCTTCGCGAACACGACATCTGACACATCGCCCGGTTGGTATTCGTTCATTGAATAGGCCAGACTGCTCCGCGATTGACCCTCTAGATCCAGTCCTGGTAGTGTCAGTCTATCGACACTCTTGCGATCGCCTTGTCCATTGAGAAGAGCCTTGTATCCTTCGCCATCACCCAGCACTTCGCGGATCTCGACACAGTTCCGTGGAAAGATGCCGGAGAATACACGGGCCTCCAGAGTCTGACCCCTGGTGCTCGTTAATCCTGCCAACAATGACGGAGGCGCAACTAGATATCCTCGACACCATTCTCCATCTAATCCTCCCTGTTCAATAATGTACAATTCATCGCCCAATTCGAGTGGTAGGTCCGCTGGGGAGGAAGGATGAAAGGGGTATATGGCTACCGCAAAGGCAATGCGAGGCAGCGGCCGCCAGGGCATAGCTTCAACGATATGAGTTCAGCAGACGCGCTGATCTGAAGTTTAATCGGGACAGGTTGCCCCCCGCACGGTATGGTTCGGCGATCCGATCCAAAGAATTCCGGGGCTAGGAATGTCGGGATTCGAGATCACGAGGAATGTTCGGGTATCTCAATGGCACACGACATGCGGTAAGGCGTTTCAAGTGTTCGGATCTGCGGGAAAGGAGAGAGGAATGCGCGTGGGGGGGGGAAGAATGCGATTGCTAAAACGGTTTCAAGATTCAAGATTAGGGAGATGCTACATCAGGAGAGTCTGCATAATAATGGCTTGGCGGTACTCGGGGGGGCCAAAGATTCTTCATTCTGAAACTAGCGAGGCAGGGACCCAACCACAAACTCTGTGTATGCATGATGCAAGCGCCAGTTTGGGAAGTCGCGACACAGTCGCGCGATTGGGCCCCTCCCCCCTCCCCCTTGCGAGGAGCTTTCGCGTGGTGGAGTCCATTTCGGCGAGAACAGTGGGGAAACAGGGGGCAAACTCACCGTTACAGAAAAAAAAGAGAGAAAAGGATTGATTAGAAAAGACAGTTAAGAAGTAAGGACCAAAACAGAAGATTAAAGGATGGGGAGAAAATAAGAAGAGGAATCAAAGGGGAGACGATCAAAGAGCGAGAAAGTAAATCTAAAGGTCTTTTTCGCTCCCCACACCGCTGAGATCGCAAAGTCAATTAATTCACTACGGAGTATATCGAGTTTCAGCTGAAGGGATAGCTACATGGGAGATTTATTATGAAACCAATCATGTTTTCTTTTTTTCATCTAAATATCTTTCCTCAGAAAATAAAAAATAAAAAATAAAAAATAAAAGGGAGAAGAAGTAGAAGAAGTAGAAGGACATACACAGCTGTATGATTCCGTGGTTAAAGCATAAGCCACTGACGAGCAAAAGAACCCATAATTAACCCCAATTCCATTGGAGCTCTAAGATGGAATGAAAAACAAAAAATGTGCAAAACTAAGAAGATAAGCATGAATTCTAGAATGACCAATCCACTCTTCAAGTCTCCATAGTTAAATAAAAAAAAATTGAAAAGGAAAAGATCCAACATTGAACGTGCGATCCTCGATCGAGCCAGCACAGACCAGAGCGTGCCCCTGAGTTTCAATGTTACTAAAAGTGTTAAAATGAACATCGGCCTCGAACCAGTGGGTCAGGGTCTCTCGTCCAATCAAGGTCGAACCATGATAGAATCAATATTTTGTAATAGAATCCAAGGGGACTCAATATTAGAACAAGCCAGATTCTCTATACGTAGTAGTATGAAGAAAATGTGACTACTTACATATGACACCGTAAACCCTGATGCTTGTCATGGTAGCAAATATTTAGGGGGAAAACACAAGAAAGATTAAGAAAAAAAATTGGAAAAGTCAAGAAAAGTGTTAAAATAAAATAATAAATTGACATTCGCTCATTTCCGGAACATGGCTACCACATCCTCCTTACGCCATTCCAGGTCCAATTGTCCTTCATAAATGGTATCAATGATCTGCCGGGTCCGATCGTATGCTTCCTCATAACGCTGCTCACATTCCCGTAGCACCTTCAGCACCAGGCTACGGCTGAGACCAGGGTCATCCGCGTCACCAAAGTGTTTCTCTACGCGCTTCTTGAGCAATTCAACGCCACGTTTGACTTCCTTGGCGTCATAGGAAGACAAAACCTTCTTCGCAACCATGCGGGAGTGACTGGCCCGGGTCGCAATGTCGGAGCTGTTACCGGCTGCCTGCAGGGTCTCCAGGGATTGGATGAAATCAAGCAGCTTGCCCAGGGGTCGGTGGATCACCGCGTCCAAATAAAGCTTCATGTGCTCGTCAAAGTCTTGGTGCGCTCGATTCATCCAGCGTTCGAGCACCGGCAAGGTGTGTACATCAACCTCCTCGACATAGTGGTTCATGTTTTCAATAAGCAGAATGTGATAATTCAGCACTTCTTTGTCCTCGGGGTCTCCGGCAGTGGCCGACACACCAGGAGGTTGGCCCGGGGCCTCTTTGGCAATGAATTTCAGTGACTCCCACATCGCCCGGTTGATGCGGTCATAGGCATCATTGACACTGACACGAATGTCGCAAAATTCTCCGCCGGGATGGGAGAGCAAGGTCTCGACAGCATTGGAGAAGTTGGGGAAAACTCGCATAAAGGAGATTACACCCTTGCGCTTGTTGATCTTCACTTTGGTGTCCTCAATAGCTCGAATCTGTTCATCCACGAATCGATTGTAGAGTCCCATCAATCGAGAGTGGAGTTTCTGGAGTGCATGGATTATAAATTCTTGGTTTGTATCATCAAGATCAGTCATGGCCGTTTCCAAAGCAAGGATAATACCAATGCCTTGCAGTGGGTCCGCATTGATGGCCCAGTCCACCATGCTTTGCATGTCATTCGGCCAGAATGAGTAAATTTCATCCATGATGTGCTCGACGCGCTTGGCCATATCACGATCCGGGTCATGCGACTGCTTGGCTGAAAAGTCGGGGCATAATCGGCCTTCTGGCTGAGCGGCAGCGATCAAGTCGGAGAAATCAACGTTGGCCAAGGAATTCAGGTGGAAGAATTCAACCACGAAATTCTGTTCGTCGGTGATGGTATTAAGTGTTTCACGCAGTGTCCCCGCAAATGCTTCGCATGGCTCAACTCTGCCCTGCTTCTTCCCTGCTTTATCACCAGATGCCAATCGAAGGCCAGCCGCAGCTCGCACGGTCTTGCCTCGTCGCACAGTAAGTTTGCGAGCTGCCATTGTGATGCCCTCGGCTTCTTTCTCTTTTTCTTGGTGGGTAAAGAGAAGTTCTTGCTCTTCTCCGGTGGTCTTTCGAGCTGTCTTCTTCCATGTCGCATTATTTTCACGGAATTCGCTTTGGTATGATGGTTTGGATTGTTGCTCATAAAGATTGACGAGAGAATGCCATTCAGTCATGCTCACTTCCTTGGTGAAAAGCATCAAGGGATTGTATCTCCACACTTCAGTTCGGAAGTGCTGTCGCGCGGCACTGTCCAACTTCATGGGATCGGTGGTAGTGGCAGCCACCACATCTGTACGTTTTTGTTCCGCCGTCTTCAAGGCCACAGCCATGAACTGCTTGAGGCGTTGTTGCAAGAATGTCACGGCGGCGGTGTGATACTCTTCCTTCTTCTCCTTAATGGCACGCATTTGGCCGATCTCTGTGTTAGCGTAAACTCCGACGCTGGCATCGACAAGGCGCTTTCTGTTCTGCCCAATTTCAGCATCGATCATGAGCATCGCTTTGTAGAGTATGGAAAGAGAGTTTTCGGTATCCTTCAATCCATCGGGGTTGCTTAAAGAGGCTTCCTTCAGCGGCCGAAGCTCAGATGTGGAGATTGATAGTGTCTTGAGAAGGTTCTGGAGCTCGTTTTGCAAAAGCTTCTGGTTTGCCGTTTGTACTTGCAGACCTTGTGATTGAGCTTCGATGTACGACACGTCGTCGTGGAGGGTCTGGTCGCCTAGTCAGTAACCAACCGGGAACAATTATAAATTCGCGGTATGAGATAACTTACGTTCAATTCGTGCGAGTACAGGGTCAGGAGACCTTCCAGCTCTTCACACTCTTCAATTGTCCTGTCAATAAGGACAGCCAGCTGCTCCACCTTCCCTTCCTGCTGTTCAAGATTACCAAGCCAGCTGGTAGCTTCAACACGGCCAATTTCGCGACGAACATCTGCTTCCAGGTCCTCAATCTTCTGCTCGTCGTTGAGGCGGCCATTCCAACCAAGATCAGTCAAGATATCATCAAAGTCAATTCCACGCCCATCGAGCACGGTTGGGTCGATCCCGAGAGCCTGACAGTATTTGACAGTATGATCTTCCCGTCTGCGGCGGCGACCCCGGGCGGCTGGGGATGGCGATCTTGAACGTTCATCAACATTGACAATATCAACGAGTGAATCTTGGCTCTTCTCGGGAATCGGAAGAACAGAATCAGGTGGAGCCGACGCGACCTCAACTTCGGGTTGCGTGATTTCAACGGTAGGTGTAGTCACAGTCGGAAGTTCAGGGGCCGATGCCGTCACCGTGAGCTCTCTCTCTACCACGTCATCTACCGGACTCCTGGGGGCCTCACTTGCAGACTTAGTAAGGGATGGGGCCGGGAAGACACCTGTGATACCATCCGCCTCCTGTTCTGCTTGCTGTTTCTTCGCTGCTGCCAACAGACGCTCACCAGCGCCTCCAGGCCGCGGCTTGAAAGCTCCATACGCGGTTGCTGCCTTCCGAAGAACACCTGCAAGCTCTTTAGGCCCCTTCTTTTTCACCATAGGACCCAGGCCAGGGCGATGTGCCTCGTTGTCTTCTTCAGTTGGCTCTAGAAGGGTTGAAGGCTGCTGCTCTTGTGCATTATCTTGGGGTGATTCAGAGAACTGGACCACAGCTGCCGCGACTGCAGGGTCCAAAGCCAGTGGCGAAGAAGGCGTTTCATCTTTGGCAGGAGGTTCTTCGGCTGGTGCTACGGGCTGGGGTTCCCCGGATACAATCTTTTCCTGAACAGGCTGTGGCAGCGGTTCAAAAGCCGGAGCCGGTGTCTTTTCGGGTTGCCGATATGGTAAGTACTGACCAGGTGCTGGGCCACCGACAGGGCTTGGGGGTATCCCTCGAGTTTCGCTGGCATAGGATCCTGCGGTACTAGGTCGCAGTCCATCTACACTTAGTTTTGTCTTCAGCGACAGAGTGTCAGAGGATTGGGCTGCAAGTTCGGATGTTGGAGTCTTCGGGGCACGGCCTTCTCCACGAGACGAAGATGGCCGGGAATCATCTTGCAAGGGAAATTTCACAGGTGGCTCTCTGTTTTCTGGCTCTTTTCGCTGTGGGGGAACGGCAGGTGGTGGGTTAGAAGGGGGACCGAAAGGAGATGGAGCTGGCTTATTTCCAGTTGACGGACGGGAAATTTGTTCACGGCTCCTTTGAGACCGAAGCATCGGGTCTTCGGATGGCTTTCGCCTTGGTTCCTGAACTCCATCACGACTTGGTTCACGACTTCCGTACGAGGGTGCGGATTGAGGTGCTCCTAGCTCTGGAGGCGGCAGACCGGCACCTCGTGAAGGTGGTGCGGAAGGACCCGCTGGTCCTGGTGTAGCTCCTCCTGTGAGCGCTTGCCGTTGCTTCTCTTCAAACCCAACCAGATTGGGTATCTTGCCTCCCGTATATTTTTTGTAGATCTTCACCAAACTGCCAATAAAGAACTCTTTTTCTTTGGCGCTGCGAGCATGCCAGTAGTAGGGCTTTCCCACGGTCACCACGAATCCAACATTTGATGCCCACTCCTTATGTTGTTGCTCGATGGGTGTTTTGGGTACCAAGGCTTCATAGGATTGGATCGCAGATAAGTCGTCAAGCATCCATGTTTTACCGATTGAAAACGTGCCGTCGCTATTTTCGCGAGCCTTGTGCATTCGGACTCTGCCTGATCTCCGTACCGAAACGATTATGACACGAGGTTTCTTGTTCTCCGGTGCGGCGCTAGGTGGGGAAGGGGAAGAAGGATGCGTTCCATCTTCGGTGATTCGGACATGCGTGATATAAGACTCGACCACTACATTAAACAGCACTCAGTCAGCATCTTCTTTTGGAAAATTTAAAAGAAAAGGTAAAGAGCTCTCTGTTTATCTCCGTGAAGGGACAGCGGAAGGGGTAGCGGATTATGCTCGTCCACTTCAGGTTGCCATCCCCTAAATGCGGGACAAACTAGGGATTTCCTGACAAGAAGCAAAGTAGCAATTGGAAGGTTTACACACAAGCTCCATCAGCGTCTTTTTTTGAGTAACAACTTTGAATAATCCGCTTCTTCTCGTCCTCGAATTTCTCTGCTCTGTTCAAGGCGCCATCTCCGGAGCCATTGCGGGTGTCGCCCCCGCGCCGAGGATCGGTGGGGGGTGGAGGACGTGGGCGTTCTCGACCATTCATCATCGCGTCGTTCATGCGACACCGAAATCACTGGATAGATTCGGCGAAATCAAGGGATCATGGTTAGGATGCCGATGTGTTGGGGTGGACTAGATGAGGACGGGGGTCCCACACGAGTCCGCGCTCTAGATACAAAAGTGACGGCTGTTAGGAGCTCAAGGAGAGGCAGGCACCACAGATCGAAAAGAGAAATTACGACCGATAGCAAAGTAATTCGTGGTATTGCCAAATGGCCCGTTGGCATTCAGAATGCATTAGCTCATCGGTCTGTTTGGGGTTGCGGGTAAGGCGGAGAGAGCTCGTGGGAGCGGAGTATTGAGTTGATCCGAAAGCAACGACTAGTTACAGTATATCTCCAGAGTCCAGCAAGACAAATCTACTAGATCATGAAAATCTCAAAACTTCGGAGGTATTTCCTTTAGCTTGGACGAAAGTTCTCTCTACAATAGGTAATCACTTTTCTATTCAGTATTGCTAATCTGTATTATTATACTCATTGGAGCAGACATCTGGAATGCTGGCTGCCTGAATCTGCCTGAAAATGGGCAGTTAACCCACGTGAATGTGTAACTCAGAACCAGGCCCTACCTGCGGCGGCCTAGAAAGATTGGTTTCTTGGTCACGTGAATGGCGAACAGATTTCAGATTTGTGGTCCCGAATTTGCCTCTTTATTTTGTCCAATCAGACCCTTTTTTTGTACACCGCCTTTAATATACTTCCTGCCTTTTTTTTTTCTGTTCCTGGATGCCGATCTCTGTATACAGTTGCCATTTCCCACTTCCTGGCCTTCTTGCCTGTTGATCACACTAGTAATTGCGAGTGAAGATATTGAAACTCACAAATACTGTAACCATGGCTAAGAAGACTGAGCAGAAGAAGACTCCTGTCAAGAAGGTAAACTTGCAATGCCTCTCAGAGTTTCACTTACTGGCAGAACCGCGCTGACAATAATTTTTCGATTAGCAGGCTGATGCCTCGAAAAATACCCACATCCCCACGCAACTTCTTGCGTCTATCGCCTCTTTCCTGTCAAGCAATGGCTTTTCCGCTACCAACACCGCCTTCGAGAAGGAGCTGAAGAAGACCTCAAGCAAGGCTGACGCGAAGAACGCCCCGTCTTTGTTGGAGATCTTCCAGGCTTGGGAGAAGAAGGACACTTCCAACTCTAGCCCCGAAAGCGACAGCGATAGCAGTTCCGACTCCAGCTCTGACTCCAGCTCTGACTCTGACAGCGATTCCAGCGACTCTGACGTTGACATGGAGGATGCGCCCAAGGTTGTGAAGGACCAAAAGGCTCGCTCCCCGTCTCCATCTTCTTCCTCGTCCTCTAGCTCTGAGAGTGACGCCGATGATGAGGAGGAGGAGGAGGCCGCTCCCACTCCCGCCCCTGTTGTCAAGAAGACCACAGGTGTCAAGCGAAAGGCCGAATCCAGCGACGACTCATCCTCTGACTCCAGCTCTGATTCGGATTCTGAGAGCGATGCCCCCAAGGCCAAGAAGGCTAAGACCGCTACGAAGGAAGAATCTTCTTCCGAATCCGAGTCTGACTCGTCTGACTCGTCTGACTCGTCCTCTGATTCTAGCTCTGACTCGTCCTCTGATTCTAGCTCTGACTCGAGTGAGTCCTCCGACTCCGACTCCGACTCTGAGTCTGAGTCTGAGAAGAAGCCTGCCAAGAAGCAAGATGCTAAGGCTCTGAAGCAAGCGAAGAAGACCCCCCTCCCTGAGTCTTCTGACTCGAGCTCATCCAGCTCCTCATCCGACGATAGCTCTGATGACGAGAAGACTGGCGGTGTCTCCGTCTCTACCTCCTCTGCTTCTAGTGCTACCGTCTCTGCCTCTCCTGATTCTTCTGCCGCTGAGAACAAGACCCTTGACAATGTACGCAACTCTTCTTCGAGTGCCAGTCCGGTCCCCGGAAATGGTTCGGCAAAGAAGCACACAGGAGCTCGTCCCACCCCACTTGCTGCTCTGAGCGCCCTTCCTTTCGACGGTCCTAAGAACGAATACATGTCTTATGCCTACGCTGATCGCGCCTTCGCGGATTTGTCTGTCACTCGTGGAAAGGGCTTCACCAAGGAGAAGAACAAGAAGAAGCGCGGTTCCTACCGTGGTGGCCCCATCGACATTGGTGGCGGCAAGTCCTACAAGTTTGACGATTAGATGGTTCTCTTCATCACTCGTACTTGTTTTTTTCTCGGAATGGCACGTTTTGCTCTTATTGTCTAGACGATCTCAACTTTTTGAGTCTACATAAGAACTGTTCAACTTACTTGCCTCTTTTGGGGGTAGAGCTTTTGTTTTTGGTCTAAAGGGACTCGGAGCTACGTGACTTGGACGATTATTCTCTTTTGCTCCTCCTGCCGATGGTTCATTGATATCGATTATCCCCTTCATCTTACCCATTTCACCAGCATGGCGCATACGGAGCTTTGGCGGTTCCACTGTAATTATCATTTGCTTCAATATTTGCTCTTTCAAAATACCACAAAAGTTTACATGTTCACTTTGCCTTTTACCCAAGTCCTACGAGATAGGCTTAGAGCGCCGCCCATACGCAAGTCTCAATGGATCAACCCATGAATGTTCCTCATGAACAAGAATTAGCCGTGGGGACCACGTGCTTACTTTCAGACAGCTTAGACTTCAATGTTCTTTCTTGGCTGGGACTGATATACACTGGAGATTCAAATAGGAAGATCATAGGAGGTACCATAGCAGTACGTGTGCAGGGCATGGTATAGTACATACTCAATACTTGGAATGGGCACTATCAATTTAGCACTAGCAGTTGCAATCCTTTTCAACTACCGGCTGGGGATGATGTTATGAATTTTTCCGCAAGTACCTTGGCCAAAGGGGTTTGTGAATACTAAGGAGTTCGCAGGTCAATACTACTTCTAGTCCCGCCTTCTCCAAGCACCAGATCTTTCAAGCGGCTCCCACCGCCTGTCCCAACCAGTTCCTGCCTCGTTGTTGATATACTTCTGCTCCGGATACCAAGTACCATGCTGATTCCTCAATTTAGAGGTTGTGGTAGAATCATCTGCGTCCGGACGCTCATAACCTGCCATTCTAAACACACTGTCCCCTTCAACGGGAACCGACGTCTGGCCGGTCTCTACCCCAAGATCCAAATTATAGGTGTACCATTCACGTGCCGGTCCTGTCAGGTCATCGGTCGAAGCAAAATCCAGTCGAACAACAGCATCCACGATTCCTGTATACACAGTCGGTGAAGATGGGGATGGTGTAGAGAGTGCATAGATCGGACCACGGTAGGGTCGGCGTTTATTTTGTCGTGAGTTTCGCGGTGTACTGAAAGGAACATGCGAGGAAATGAACATCGAAAAATCTTTATGAGGGCAATGGGCGCGGCTCGTTTGCGCCGGATTGCGCGACTTTAGGGTTTGTGGAATGTGCGTGTCCAAGTAGCTGTAGGCATTGCTCATGCGAAGGTCAAATATTTTAAGAATTGCGTTGCCAGCGGCTCCGGCCAGAAAGCGATCATGGCCGAATGGCTGTACGCTGTAAATGAGGTTGGTGTCCGTTGTATCTTGGTATTCGACTTCGTGTGAATTCGGCGAGCGAAGATCGTGAAGTCTGAAAGAGAAGTTTGTCAATATTCGCATCTTCTGTCTGTCTGTTGCCAACATACCTTATCGTGCGGTCTCCCCAAGCTGCTAGGAATACATCGCCCGGTGAACGAGAAAATGAATGCATATTGAGGGGAGCAATAGTAGTAGCAGAGGCCTGTACAGATCTCCCGACCTGATCGTCATCATCCAGAGACTTCACGACAATTTCTCGATCGAGGCACACCCCATCGGGGGATATCGTGTTGATTGATAGAGAATTTTTAGTTCCGCCAGTAGCTGCTGCTGTAGCTACTGCGAGCTTTGATGATGATAACAACTTCGAATACCGGCTTCGCTTTGACCGTTCTACTTCACATCCCACTGTGGCCCATGCAAACGGCTCCACTTTTTTGTGCTCATTCTCGAGGTCGTACAAAGCAACAGAGCCATTGTCGAAATGAGCAGCCATTGTATGATCAACCAAGTCCGTTTTATCGAGTAACTCCCCACTGGTAGCGAAATTTCGTTTATACTCGTGGGTTGCCGTGGCGATAGAAAGGGCAACATGCACGATATCGCCTCGCATTCGGCCAAAAATCAAATGTTCGACATCGGTGCCTTTGTCAAGTTCCGGCTGCAGAAGATGTAATCCGCAGATATCATCGTAGCTACTGGTTTCTTCCACGTCGCTGAACGAGATCCATTGCTCTTTTTGGCGAGATCCGGACTGTTTGGTTCGCATGACCAATTGGTGGCCAGCGCCCCAAGCCAGCACTTCCCTTCGATCAGCCCATCTTTCGCCATTCCATATTTCATAGGAATCGATGGCAGGTCTGTATCCAAGCGTGGGGTTGTCAAGACGTGTTGGGTCACTCAGTCCAATTCGGATGGTGGTAGCTGGCGGAGTGACGAACCGGCCAAATACCCCAAGTCTGTCCAAAGCCCGTGACCGAGCAGTGAGAACACGAGCTGCGTCCTTCCAAAATGATGGAGTATGAACTGATGGAAACTGGTTTTGAACGAACGCTCGAAATATCGCGGATTCTTCTGTGTTGACGATTTTATGGAGTCTCCGACATGTTTGTGCGAGATTTGCCAAGTCACTGATAGTGCGAAGATATATTGTGATATGAACGACAATCTCCGAAGGCAATTCGGAGAGCATGATGACAGAAATTCGTCAAAAACCAATATTTCCTGGTTGGGTATCAATATCCACAGCTATTCACTCAGACTCCATCTTCGAATCAAAGAGCTGCAATGATTTCAATGACATCAATTGATATTGCAGGTGCATAACAGGATTTCCACCTTTCTTTAGGGTTGCCGCTTCACCTGGCCAGCTAAATGCGCCTAGTGCGCCGCACTTGTGTATTTATATCACAAAGCACAAGTGACTTGAACAAAATTCTAGGTCGAGGATCTATTTTCAAAGAAACTTTATCCTGTTCAAACTAAAGTGTGAGTCTTACACATAGTTCAACTCAATCGCGTGTGCGCGGCGAGGGTGACTAATCACGTAGTAAATTGCAGAATTGCAGACCGCTTTGAATTCGGCCAAGATTTCATCATCCACCTCGGTCACCCCGTTGCCTTGATATAAGGACTCAATTACACATAATGCCTCCTCGATTGAACCTCTTTGCCGCCCACAGGGCTGCTACTGCCCTCCGCCAGTCAACCGTGTCCTCCGTTGCGCCTCGCACTACCGTTTTATCCCTCCGATTCCGGGCTGAACAGTCCGCACCCGTGCAGAAAAGATGGAACTCATCGAAGGATGGCTCCAAGAACATCCAGCCCGATGAGCAGAAGTTCCCAACCCAGGATCCCCTGCCTTCTGTCACTGAAGAGGCCAATGAGACCTCAAGGATTATGGAGAAGGAAAAGAGCTGTGACGGTACACCCTCGAGCCCGGAGTTACAGCAAGGAAGCCCCGTTGAGCAGATTCTCTCGCGTGATGAGAAGGCCCGGAAGCACATGCCGAAGGTCATGCAAGACAAATTGAAGAAAGCAGGTGGCTCTCGTTCGTTTTCGACATCTGCTCGCGCCCGCGCGCCGGAGACTCAAGGCTTTGAAACCGGCAATGATGCGTCGGTTGCTATGCTCGCCAGCATGATTGATCAGGTCAACGCGCAAGCCGCGGAGCGGACTCCCGGCTTGATCTTCGAGGAGCCCGAAGCTCCGACTAAGAATAAGACCTTCAACTTCCGAAAGCGCTACGACTCGATGCAGGACCAGTTCACGAAAATGTTGATGCAGGATGGCAAGTTGGCTCGGGCACAAAAGGTACTTAATTGATAATCGAGTTTAACATAATTTGCATGTCGCAATCCCGAAGACTGACATTGCATCCGTTAGAACATGTCCATCATTCTTGATCACCTCCGCACCGCACCTCCTCCTAACATCAACCCCCGCCACCCCCTACTTGGTGGCCCTCCTGGTTCTCAGCTTCCTCTCGACCCTGTCCTCTACCTCACTTTGATCGTTGACTCAGTTGCCCCTCTCTTCCGAATTCGTCAACTGAAGGGTATTGCAGGTGGTGGTGCAGCCTTGCAGGTCCCACACCCGCTGACCCTACGCCAGCGTCGTCGTGCCGCTATCAAGTGGATTATTGATGCGTCGGATAAGCGACGTGATGCTCAGTTAGCTCACCGTGTTGCCAATGAGCTGGTGTCTGTGGCCGAGGGTCGCAGTGGCGTGTGGGAGCGGAGAGACGGACAGCACAAGCTTGGTATTTCAGGTCGTGCAAACTTGGGTCTTGGTTCTCGCCGCCGTTAAACAATTTTTGGGAACAGGTCATCACCTGTCACCTTTTCTCTTCTTGTTTCGTCTAATGGGGTTGGCGGAAGGTTTTCCATGTTGTCGACTCTTTCTTTTCAGCATCTGTACATGTAGTATATCTAGTTTTGCCCGCATTGATTTGACATGATCCATAGTATTTTGGATGATTTTTTTGACACCACCACGTCCGATATGTAGCTGGCTCTTTCCTAACAAGTCAAATATATCAATTTCTACCCTGAAAGAGTCTCTCCGCTATAGTAGTAGTCTTCCTTTCCTATGATCCACGCATGGTTTCTTTCTGTAGTAGTAATCTTACACTTGGACCCTCTTTGACCCTGCTTGTTTTATCCGCCGGCTGATAGGCTATCTACCGCTTACCTCAGCGCATGACAGGCCATTCCCGATTAAGCATGCAACGGTTCCTGAGATCACCGCGAAGCGCCTCAAAGCTCCCTCGATCATATCTGAACGTGGGCAACAGCATCCCAGTCAAGTCTGTGTGTCTCGGAGGATAACACACCTAGCTTTCATCCTAGATCCCCACTGCAGTACACCACTTATTGCCAGCCTGACCACCAGTGCAACCCACGCAAGCGGCCCCGGCTGACCAACACCTCGATTTGCCTGGCGCCCCGCAATACCTCCCCATTTCATTCAAGCGGGCCCCTCTTGTCGCGCAATTGCCCTTAGCCGAGTATATTCCCAATAGCCGCTGCGACAGTGGCTTCCCCCGCGAGTCACGAATCTTTTGAGCTTGTCGATTATAACGTCACTCGTCATTCTGGAGACGAAGTTCGGGATTCTGCGTCCGCAGTCACTCGATCAGTCCCGCTTGCCTCGCGGCCATCTGAGCCTACCACAAACCCACGGTCGCTAGCGGGGGTTGGGATTGGACAGGACAGTGCATGGGAAAATACACCGTTGTCAGAAAAGCACCTTAGCGGTATCCGTTCAACCCCACTAAGGTTCTGGTCGGAGGCCCTTCGCCGTCGGGCATATATATCAAGCCAGAGCAGCGCTGCTCTTGATCCGGAGACTGCAGCCAAGATGAAGTTCTCCCATAGCATTCAGTTCAATGCGGTTCCTGACTGGAGTTCCCATTACATTGCATACAGCAACCTTAAAAAACTGTAAGTTGCGAAGCCGGTCTTTTGCATTGGAAGTTCTCAACCAGAGTGGAGTCAACCCTGCCTCTTGGTGTCGCGTGCTCATTCTGTGTGGGTGTCACATTGCACATGGTCTGGATTAATGCATGATCCGATGCATGTGGCTTGAAAATTAGAAGTGCAATGCTAATTTGACAAATTTCCATGCAGAATCTATACCCTCGAAAAGCAAGTCAACCGACCCGATGGTGCAGGCGGTCCAGACGTTGAGTCCGCTCCCCTACTGGGTCCCCAGATTACCAACCCAGACGGAATATTCAAGCGGGCCCTTGATGCGGAGATGGAAAAGATCGGTACATTTTATGAGGAGAAGCAGGACGAGATCTTTAAACTCACCGATCAATTAATGCGGGATGCCACCGTCTACTTGAGCGACACAGACGGAGTCAACATGGACCCTGTTAGCGAGACTGTCATCAAGGCCAGTTCTCGCCGCAATAGAAGCGGTTCCACTCGCAATGGCCTTGGTCCGAGGCGCCATTCGAGTGCAATCAGCGATGAGGATGCAGACAGCGATGATGCTCAGTCTGCTTCATTAGGGCTGCGGCACAGACCCCAATCGACAGATGGGGAGTCTGCGACTGATGTACAACCAGGCGACATGGCAGATTCTGCGTTCTTCGGGCGGACGAGCAGCAGGGGACTCACTGGTTCAGAGATTGGTGATCAGGCTTTCCTCGAGCTCTATAATAATGGAGTGGGCCTGAAGAAACGTCTCGTCGAAGTCTATGTTTCCCTCTGTGAGCTCAGATCCTTCATCGAGCTGAACAAGACCGGTTTCTCGAAAGCTCTGAAGAAATACGACAAAACTTTGTTCCGCAATCTGCGTCGAGACTACCTGGCCTCTGTCGTGTCCCCCGCGTTGCCTTTCACCGAAAGCACCATGGCTACTGTGGACTCTCATATCGACAAGGTTGAAGGTGTCTACGCTGAGATAGTCACCAGGGGAAATCGCTCCCTGGCTAGCCGCGAGCTGCGCCTGCATCTGCGTGAGCATGTGGTATGGGAGCGAAACACTGTCTGGCGTGAGATGATTGGCATCGAACGTCGTGGTCAGGCCCTGAATGTTGGTATTCGTCAAACCCTGCTTGGAGCTGATGAAGACCCCGAAACGGCGCGACGACAAGGTGACAAGCAAGAAATTCTTACCACAGAGGTCTCTACCCCACTCGGGCGGATTCATTTCCCCTTGTGGTTCTGCAGCCTGAGTTTCGGAACATTGGTTCTCAGCTTTGCTGTTTTTGGTGCCCTGCTTTCGGTGAAAGTAATGGAGACGCCCGAACAACAAAACTGCCTAGCGATGCTAGTACTCGTTAGCATTTTATGGTCCACGGAGGTCGGTGTTTCCCCTTTCTCCCGTTTTCAAATTTTGTTGTTTTTTTGATTGCTGATTATTACCATTCTCCTAGGCCATCCCCCTGTTTGTTACATCTTTGTTGATTCCGTTCTTGGTTGTGGTTCTTGGCATCATGCGGTCAGAAGACAAGCCCCACAAGCGATTGGGCCCGAAGGAGGCTACTAGCGTAGTTTTTGGGGCAATGTGGACCCCGGTGATCATGCTTCTTCTAGGTGGGTTCACTATCGCGGCAGCTTTGTCTAAATACGACATTGCTCGACGCATGGCTATGTTTGTGCTCAGCAAGGCCGGCTCAAAGCCGCATGTCGTCTTGTTAACCAACATGTTCGTGAGTATGTTCTTGAGTATGTGGATTAGCAATGTCGCAGCTCCCGTGCTATGTTACTCGATCATTCAACCTCTTCTGCGCAACTTGTCACCAGAGTCGAACTTTGCCAAGTCTCTCGTCCTGGGAATTGCATTGGCAGCTAATGTTGGTGGAGCTGCTTCACCCATTGCATCTCCACAGAATATTATCGCTCTGCAGAACATGTACCCTAGCATCAGCTGGGGTACCTGGTTCTTCATCGCGCTTCCAGTGTGCATCATCTCCATTTTGTTGATCTGGGGCCTCCTGCTGGTGACTTTCCACCCTGGTCGCAACCAAACTGTCATCCCCATGCGCCCTGTGAAGGATCGTTTCACCGGCATCCAGTACTTCATCTGTGCAGTGACCCTTGGCACCATTGCACTTTGGTGTGTAAGCCACCAGTTAGAGCACATCTTTGGTGATATGGGTGTCATTGCAATTATCCCCCTTGTCCTGTTCTTCGGAACCGGTATCCTTAACAAGGAAGACTTTAACAACTTCCTTTGGACCATCATCATCTTGGCCGCAGGAGGTCTCTGCCTCGGAAAGGCGGTCACATCATCCGGCCTATTGCACACCATCGCCTCCGGTATCACGGCTCGGGTAGAGCACCTCAGTTTGTACAGCGTACTGCTTGTCTTCTGCGCACTCATTTTGGTCATCGCCACATTCATTTCACATACTGTTGCCGCATTGATCATTTTGCCTCTCGTTCGTCAAATTGGTGTCAGCATGGAGGATCCTCACCCGAACCTGCTTGTCATGGCGAGTGCTCTGATGTGCTCTGTTGCGATGGGATTACCCACAAGTGGATTCCCTAATATGAGTATGACCCTCCTATTCCCTCTAATACAAAAAGAAAAGAAACAACAATACTGACATCCCTCACTAGCTGCGATTATGACCGAAGTGCCGCAAACTGGCCAGCGTTATCTCCAGGTCCGCCACTTCCTCTCGCGCGGTGTTCCATCAAGTCTGATGTCCTTCGTGGTTATTGTGACCCTTGGATATGGACTGATGGTTGTTGCTGGGTTGTAAGTGGTTTGAGTTAGAGGAGGGTTTCTCATTCATTCAATTTTGTTTGGTGTTGGTATGAGCTGGGCAAGATTGCCGTAGACTTTTCTTTTGAAATAATTTTCTCTTTTTTCTCTGTTGAAGATGCAGCATAAATATCGATCATCTGAGTGAAGGCTTAAGGGGAGAACGGAGTCGAATCTGTCGATGGGTGTTTTATTAAGGACATCGGGGATATAGTGGGTTTTGTTTGGTATGAATTCAATAGATTGCCGTGAGATAGTACTTTGTAAAGAATACGCCGAGTCCAAGTTTGACAAATTTTCAATATTACTTATTTCACGGTAGAAAGAACGGCAGTACCTATCACAACATTTGAAGGCCGGGTATTACAACCAAGCTAGGAATGTACATATTTGGCTGATCAAGCTCCTCAGGTGCCACTAATAGATTGGCCAGTTACACGAGGCTCAAAAACTCGTTTCACAGATGGCAGACTACTAAACGCATGACCAAGACCAAAAACCAAAAATGGACTGTATAGAGTCTTCATTATCCCATTCGCCGAATCCAGTCACTATACTTGGGAAGAATAATTATACTGTACATTCAACATGAGGCACACAGACCAGATCTAGGGAATGGAAAACCCCCGAAAATACAAAGGCCGTCAGAAGAAAAGTAAAATAAGAAATATAGAGAAAAGATGGAAATAAAAAGCACAGAACAAGCCAGGTCAAGTCATGCAAACCCTGCACCTTGCGTCACGCGTCACCAAAAAGAAGCGTAAGAGTCGTTTCGTCGCAGAAATAAATCGAATTCGGATAGGAAAATATAATTTGGATGCCCGAGCAGCAGGGAGCAGATGGGATGCTTCTCTAGGAGCTATAGTCGAGACAAATCAATTCCTAAGACGTTAGTCAGTGAAAGAACTGGAAAAGAAAAAGAGTAATTTGAGTGGTATCTCGAGACAATGACGACGGCAGCACAGGAGCGAACCCGTGAACCGCACAAAAATGGGAAGAAAAAGAGGGGGCAAAAGAAAACAATAGGAGGAGAGGGTAGGTAGTATGGTATATAAAGGAGGGGAATACTGACAATAATCCGATCGTTAAATCACCGTGGATCTTCGCCTTAAGCTGGATCTCAATGTCCAGATTGAGATCCAATCGCAGACGCAGCTGCTCGTCTTTGCCATCTCCTCCCTTCTCCTCTTTCTGGCCTCCGCCGAGGACACCGCCGACGGCCTTGCCTGCTTGTCCTGTCACGCCGTTCAAGGCATTGCCGGCTGTGTTCTGGACGAGCTGGCCGGCTTGGTCGACGCCTCCTAGGCCACCGAGTGGGCCGCCATCTTGCCCTTGCTGCTGTTGCTGCCTTTGTTGGGGCTGGCGTGTGCGACGGGTGCGCTGGCGCTGCTGTGGTTGTTGTTGGGCGTCCATGTCGTTACGTGGGACGGACTCGACGTCTGATTCTGTGGGGCGGGGACGTCTACGACGACGTTCTGGCTTGGGAGCTGGAGCGGGTTCTGGCTCTGGTTCTGGTTCAGACTCGGCAGGCTTATCTTCTTCTTCTTGCTCGCCGTTGGCGTTGTCTTCTTCGTCTGAAGCGGGTTCTTGCCTGTGAGGCTCGGGTTCAGGTTCAGGCTCTTTCTTCTGCTCTTCCTGGTTCTCGGTGGCTTCTTCTTCTTTGGGTTCTTTCTTTTCCTCGTGGTCCTGTTCTTGCTCTGATGCAGGCGGAGTTTGTTCTTGCTTGCCTGGTGACTTCTTGCCTAGCTTGGGAGGGGCACGCTTTTGCTTGGTGGGAGTAGATGCTGTCTCCGGGTTTGGGGATTGAGGATCTTGATCGGCCATGGTGGAAAAAAAGGAAAGAGATAAAGAAGAGGGGGATGAGGGGCGAATATGAAGTGATCAGTCGCGGAAGGTGTGGGTTATGACTGTATGGGGGACAAAGCGTCACTGGTGCGAGGGAAATGTATACGCTGCAGGAATGTAAAGCAACTAGGATAGATTGACCTGGTATGATGTATGATGTATGTGGAAGACAGCACGGGACGACGCTTGTACGCTTGTCATTTATACCCTAAAGTGCACAAAACCGGCGTCGATGGGCGTGTTTCTTGCCGCCTCCGACGTCAGGGATGTAAGTGTCTGGGTTATGACCTGTACGGACGAGGTACGACGCTCCAATTGTTTGATACCAGGTCCATGGAAAGACGGGTTGATAATTGCGGTAATGTGGGGAGGGGGGGATTATGACGTTGGGGCTGACATGGATCAGGACCTGGAACGCCTCCGTATGGAGCGAGTTACCATATAGCGGACCGGGGGGCACCTGGGCAGTGAGAATATAGTGTTTTGGGCAAGATTATCAGCTCCAAGATCGGAAATAACTAAGGTGCATCAATCGCCTTCTTTCGGTGTGGACGGAGTATAAACGAGGGTCCGTTGAACTGAAAAAAGCCTAGGAAAAGAAATCAGGACTCCACTCGGATGGGATGGGCCAATGGGGATTGAATTCGGACAATTCTGGCACTGGCAGCCCCCTCGGTTGTCTCCACTTTTATATATTAAGTAGACGTAAGACCGTTGCAGGTTTTCCAATGAGCGCGGCAAATTAAAGGGAAGTTGGCAGATGACGCCACTGACGGTCCAACCCTGATTTTTGATGCTGTACCACTGTAGAACATTGGAAAATACGTGTTCAGCCACAGTTGTACCGGCTGTCATGTTCAGCCCAAGGGCTGGTTATTGGTTCTGACCACGAGAAAAAGTCGTGGGTCCAGGGGGAGAATTCTTAAGTTGTGGTAATTATAGATCCAGTGGCCGTATGGGTTATTTTGCTGCTGATCTCTTGAGTGTCTCGGCCGGGGTCGATTCCTATGGACACGCCCTGGGAACCTTGAAGTGGGACAACGTATCTTGCATGACGCGGGTGGTTTTTTTTTTTTTAATTGTTTTTTTTTTCTCTTGGAAGTAAAATAAAACCAAATCATCTATGACGGAGCATCATTGTGGTATCTGTGAGAGTGAGGTGTACAGCCGCTAACGTCATTGTCCCTGTTGAGTTGATTTACTTCCCATTATTCTCATATCCATTCAATTCATATCACCGCCTGCCATTTCCTCGTCTTTAATCCTTTCCTCCATTCTGCTTTCAAGCTTTCATCTGCGGTGTCCAATCCCCCATCCTTGATTATATCCATTCGAGTCGCATCTTCTTTGTTCATCGAATACCAAAGTCATCATCTTCACTATGGCCACCGCCGAAAAGACCCAACAGAAGCAGAAGCAGTTCCAAGTCCCTGACGAGGAGTCTGGTGAGGACTATGATAGCGCCGACGATTACACGGACGAAGATGACCAGAACCCTCCCGCTCAAAACAATCAGCTACAACGTCGCCGTCGGCCACAGCAGCAACAACAAAAGGCCAAGCAGCAAGATGAGCTCGACGAATATTCGGACGAAGATGACTACTCGGACGAATATGATGATGAATATTCCGACGATGAAGAAGTTATGCAGCCCAGGAGGGCCATGCAACCCTACAGTCAACGCACTAGTGACATGATTCCGGAGGGTGACTTTAACGTGATTGACGAAAAGGCAAAGAGCATCGATGAAGAGGAAGGTATGAAGTTGAAGATTGAATTGAATCTGGAGATTGAAGTGGAGCTCAAGGCCCGTATCCATGGTGACTTGACCCTGGCTCTGATGTAAGTTGTGCTACTTGGACCCTTTCCCTTCCCTTCCCTCTACAATGAACTACGCTCAACCGAGATTAGGAGTTGATCTCATTTGCCACAGTGCATAAACGGCACGATTCCCATACTCTTGACACGGGTTTCAATTCCCTCAAGAGTGTATGCTGCTTTACTTTGAAATATTTCGCTACGCCTGGATACTCATGATTGTCACGATCGATATTTCGTCCTTATTTCTGGAGCTTTTCCTTTTTCTTCTTCTTTCATCTTCATTTCATAGAACCCCGACTTGGTCATCTAATCCCTGTTCTATTTTTGACTTTCTTGGATCTCATGGTCTATGGTCGTGGCACAGGTTTTCAATACAAACGAACCCTGTAACTACCAAATGTATATATTCTCTCTCCGTCCTCAAGCAATTTAAAACGTGATACTCAATATACCTACGCTTACTATGCAGTACATATAGCGGGCCATACGAGACCCATAGGCTGTAGACACCATGACCGAGCTACCAGTTGACCATAAACATAACCTTTTTGGAATGAAACTGCGCATATCCTTAACATTGAATGTGACCATAGTCTCTTCTTGACTTAGTGTGTGGTCGTTGTAAGCACTTCACTATGATGGAAGAATCTGCGTATATTCTCAACAAATGCGAGGGCTCGTTTTGAACCTGCTTCATATTTGAATCTGGTCTGTAAGCTTGAAGTATGCATCCACATTTGCAGACGAATGTTACAGGTAAGTAGTAAATTCATTTTATCTGCCCAGGTAGTGTTTGCACAGTGGGCGATATTCGACAAATAATAAACATTCCTTCGTGTAGAATTTGTTTCCCACCTGCATGCTTCCAAGGTTGTAGAATTGTGCTGTTGTAGCTATTTGAAAATGCACGATCGCACATGTTTGGAGAAAAGGCAGCACTAGTATAATATATAGCGTGATGGGGCCGAGGGTTGCTCGGGCTTGGCGCGGGATCGAGTCCGTCGACATACGTTGTGACCATTCAAACGTTGAAGTTCTCTTTTTCATGTACCTCTGAAGTAACTCACTTCCTGCCTTTCAATACAAATAAAAGCTCTTCTTCAATCTGCTCCGCGATAACAAGCCCCAGGGCCATCTGCAACCATGTCCAAAGACTTTATTATCAAGCACATGAACGCCGATCACGGCGACTCCCTCCAGCTCTACCTACAAGCATTCAACAAAATCAGCGCACGCGAAGCCCACGGTGCCCAAATCGAAGACCTGACCCTCTCAAACCTTGTGCTCCGCGCCAATGGAACACGCTACAATGTCCCTATTGATCCCGCCATGAAAGACTTCAGCGAATCCCGCAGCCGCTTGGTCGCACTGCACAAGGACAGTCTGCAGCGCCTTGGCCGCTCCGACATCATGTTGACGGAGTACCGAGCTCCCCAGGGAGTTGTTCAAAATGTGGTCTTTGCATTGTGCCTCTTCACCTATGTGAGCTGCTTCAAGCGCAGCAATCTGCTACCGGGTTCCTTCGTCTACGAGAACCTTGGATACAAATACGTGCCCGACTTTGCGCACTTTGTCTACAACATCCAGCCGCTACTGTTCCCAGTTGTGTTGGCTATTCATATCTTTGAATCGGCTCTTTTGGCTATCCTCAAGTTGAAGCCCCATGGGGTTCCGTTTTTGTCCGGGCTGTGGTGCAAATGGGTGGCTTCGTGCTTTGTGGAAGGCTTCGGGTGTTTCCAGCGAATTGCGGAATTTGTGAAAGAGGAGCGGGCGAAGAAAGGCGAGAAGAGCCAATAAAGCAAGCATGATTTGAATCTTTGAAGAAGATAAAAATAAGAATATACTAGAACAGAAATCGGTATAAAATAAAACAAATCTTTTTAAGATTGGCCATGGCTCAAATTATTGTATTAGCTGAAGCTGCCCAGACTATGGGGACAAGTAGGAATGGAAAAGCGGGACCAAAGAGATACGATGAGTCAGCAACATCGCCCCATCCTGTCACGGGACCCAAGGTCATCTGCTTAGGTAACGATCGGCTAGTCCACTTGCGGACTAGTGTCAGTTAGGGCAACCGCACAAGCGAGCGACACAGTGCGCCCTGCGAAATTCGACGGACTCCACGACCGCATCTTCCAACGACACCCCATCGACAACCGTTCTGCTTTTGGTGAAGGGCTGCAGAACTAGAGGTGAGTTTCCCTCCCGATCGCATCGCTTTCCCTTTTATCTCCCCTTCTGCTTCGTCCGGGTCGACAATCAAGTACCATTCGAGAAAAATCCATCATCCGGGAATTATTCGATTTCGAGATCGCCTTCCACTCGTCCTTGACAACCTTTCAACACATCGCCGCACCGTTTCTACTTTTTCAATTTGGATCTTGCATTATCACTCGTGACGAATCAGAAGCGTTGGAGAAAAGGAATTTCAGGAAGCACACATATCAAAGGACCCGAGTTCTAATTTTTCTATTGTGATCAACAGACCCCCTCATCAACCGCAAATATGGGTATCTCTCGTGATTCTCGCCACAAGCGCAGCGCCACTGGTGCCAAGCGCGCATACTACCGCAAGAAGAGGTACGGTGCTCTTGTCAAATTCAGTTGGATATTTTCCCTTCCTATGTGTTGTGCGGGGATGGAAATCGAGAATGGCTGTGGTGCATTAGAGGACTGTCCCCTTGTGACATTGAGGAATACACACGAACACCCTGGAGCACACAACAATTTTTTCTTTTGAAACATCGAATTCTGACTTGATATCTTTCCAACAGAGCCTTCGAGAAGGGTCGCCAGCCCGCTAACACTCGTATCGGTACCAAGCGCATCCACCTGGTCCGTACCCGTGGTGGTAACCAGAAGTTCCGTGCCCTCCGTATCGAGTCCGGTAACTTCTCTTGGGGTTCCGAGGGTGTTGCCCGCAAGACCCGTGTCATCGGTGTCTCTTTCCACCCCTCCAACAACGAGTTGGTCCGCACCAACACCTTGACCAAGTCCGCTGTTGTCCAGATTGACGCTGCTCCTTTCCGTCAATGGTACGAGGCCCACTACGGCCAGGGTATCGGCCGTCGCCGCCAGGTTAAGACCGAGGGCGCCGAGGAGGAGAAGAAGAGCAAGTCTGTTACCAAGAAGCAGGCTGCTCGTTACGCCGACCAGGGCAAGGTTGAGGGTGCCATTGAGCGCCAGTTCGAGTCCGGTCGCCTGTACGCTGTTGTGGCCTCCCGCCCCGGCCAGTCTGGCCGTGTCGACGGTTACATCCTGGAGGGTGACGAGTTGGCTTTCTACCAGAAGGCTATCCGCAAGTAAACGAAAAAACAAAAGGGAAAACCATACGGTTGGGCGCCGCATGGGTTGTCGTTGCACGGGTGGTTTTCGGAGTTTGAGCTATGTTTACCAGAAAACTTTCATGATCTGGGCATCCACGGATGTGATGTCTGTAGAGCTCTGAGCCGTCCATTCTATAGGAATGATTTCCTGTTTACGTTATTTTTTTTCTTCTTCATCTTGCTTCTCCTAGTAGTCAATTTCTCTCAAATTCTCTCCTCGTAGTATTTTCAAACTGTATCTCATATCTGATGGGGCCAAGGGCGGGCTGTGAAGCGGAGACCTGACGTCCTACCCCCGCGAACCATCTAAGGTGTCGGAGACATTTTGATCCCAGTTCTCAACACTTCTTCTTCTTCCCCTTGTAATCTAATCTCTCACATATCCTCTATCCGATCCATTCGAAATACACCCTTTACCCACCATGACCTTGTCTGCGCGGGTTAAAACCCGCATCTGCATGATCTCCGATACCCACACGAATGTCCCTCTCCCCGCCATCAACAAGGACCATGCGTTCCGAGACCCGCTTCCAAAATCAGACGTCCTTCTCCATGCCGGCGATCTTACCAAAGTAGGCTACAAGGTCGAGTACGAGCAGACGATCTCGATGCTCAAAGCTGCCAACGCCGAACTGAAACTTGTCATCGCCGGCAATCACGACCTCACCCTCGACGAGGAATACTTCACGACATTCGGCTACAGACGGCATCGTAAGCCCATTCGCCTCGGTGTCCAACCACCAGTCCAACCACCAGTCCTAGGCGATGACGGAGAGTCCATCATGCAAACGAATCGCACTGGCGCCATTCCTGCCCTCGAAGACATGAAAGCCTACGTCCGCAGCGTCAAGGACCTTTGGACCAACCAGTCGGCCCGTGATGCCGGAATCCGCTACCTCGAAGAAGGCGTACACTCCTTCACTCTATCCAATGGCGCAAAGCTCACCGTCTATGCCTCGCCGTATCAACCAGAGTTCTGTCGCTGGGCTTTTGGATACCCCCGCTCCGAAGACCGCTACAATCCTCCCTTCCCAGGCAGCAGCGCAGCCCCACCTGCCAACCCGGTCCCTGACCACCCCAACATCGATGTAATGCTCACACACGGTCCACCAGCTGGGATCCTCGATCTGGTGGGCCAAGGGACAACTGTTGATCGCCTTGGTGCCTCGAGAGAAAGTCATGTGGGCTGTACACATCTTCTTCGTGCTGCTGAACGTGCCCGTCCCCGCATCTACCTCTTCGGACATATCCATGAAGCCTGGGGCGCCGTACGCGGCGAGTGGAATTCCTTTGCCGATGGTGGCGTCAAACAGACGCGTATCGTGAAAAGTAAAGAAGAGATGCTAGAAAAGCAGGGCGCATTTTACGATATGAGCTCCGAAAGTGGCGAGAAGCCGCTTGAGTTCGGAAAAGAGACCCTTTTCGTGAATGCTAGCATTTGTACTCTCTCTTATCAGCCAGACAATGCACCCTGGGTTGTTGACTTGGATCTCCCCTTGGCAGATACTGAAGATCAGTCTGGGAAGCAGGCACAAGACAAGGCTCCGAATGAGACGAAGTAGGAATAAGTGGTTCATGGTCCCGACCTGAGGTTCATCTTTGTCTGCTTTTCTTTTATTTGGAGTTTTGTTTTGGCGCACTGGTTGTGCAATGAATTAATGAGATATGAATTACATATATAGGCATAGCTAGAACTTCTTAAACATTCCTACAAAATACTACACTTACCTACACCCCAGAAAAAACTTTCCTAGGTGGAACCAATGTTTGAAGTTGAACACTCAGGTGCCGGAAGAAGTGGAGACTACACAAACATATATGTACTATGTCTACTAGGTACTAAGGATGTACCCACCTGCCCGTGCGGGCAGAGACATCAGTTCAAAACACACATCATGTGCACATGCATGTGATATATGTAGAAAAGTTACATAGGAGCCTCCAGAAAGTGGAACCTTGGAACAATTGAATATTTGTTCAAATGTTAGAGGTCCCGGGGCTACTAGGAAACTGCAGTCAACAGGCAGGTCAACTGATAGTCAACTGATAGTCAACTGGACATATCTATAATGTACTTTCAAGGTTAGGACGAGCCTGACTTCAGCTCTACAGTGTATTACTCATGCATATGTGGATGTCAACATTGATGCTTCCAAGTCTTCAAAAAACTTTTTGTAAAATCGGCACAATCTATGTGGTATTTTAGGTGACTGAAAAGATAACAATGCAAAATGTCATTCCAAGCCATGGAAGACACGCCAGAGAAAAAATGTACATAAAGCCAAACGTGTCAGGCGCTTTGTCAATCGTTGCAGAGATCATCACTTCATGGGCTTCTCCATGGGCTTGATGATGCCCTGCTTGACAATGACACGAGGCTTGGTTCCACTCTGGAAAGTTTCCTTCGTAGACCATTCCGGACCCAGAGGCATACGCAGCGAGCGTTCATACTGTGCCTTCGTCTCGTATTGGTGAGGCAGTTGGCTTGCCATGTATTTGATATTCTGGGAGAAGAAAAAGAAGTCAGTAATTGATAAGGAACCATTTCTGAAAAGAGAAAACATACCTTCTTTACTCGCTTCTCGTTTATAATGACACGAGCGAGCTTGGCATCCTTGCGTTTCTCGGGGTTGACACCCTTCTCTGTGGTTAAGAAGCGCTTCTTGTTCTTCTGTGCCTTCTTGCTGACACCGTCACCGGCCCAGCTGCCCCATCCGTCGAGAGTGTTGTCAACGACCTTGTCGCCTTCGTCTGCAACTGTGTCCATCTTTTCTTGCTCGAAGTCTTCGACAACCTCGTCACCGGCGAAAGCTCTCTTGACAAGATCATGGTTCTTCAGCAGGACAGGCACATTATCTTCATCATCGCTATCGTTTTCATCATGAGGACGCTTCTTGGAAGAAGCTGCCTTGGCTGATTTGCTCTTCTTGGGTGGAGCAGGTGCTTGCGTGGGCTGTGGCTGATCATCGATAACTGAGATATCCATAGAATCTTGAGCATCGGTACCAGTCCGGCGACGGTTGGTGCGCTCGGTTTGAACCAGCCATGGGTTTTCTTCTTCAACGTTCTCCTTTGGCGGTTGGCTGAACATCTTGGTAGAGGGCTTGGCGGTAGTCTTCGGATCAGAAGCGACAGACTTCGACTTCACAGGACGATCAACTACAATGTCGATATCCTCGTCATCTGAGCCTGGCTTCTCCTCGAACTCGTTCCTTGGCAATGGCTTCGTCTGAACTTCAGGCTTTGACTGGCCAAACTTGCGTCGACCGACTTCCGACTCAGCCTCGGACTCTGGATCTTCGCCATTGAGCTCACGGTTTAGGCGTCTGAGTTCAGCATCATTCGCCTGCTTGCGAGCAGCATCCGCATTTTGCATAAACTTCATTTCGAAAAGGTCGGAATGCCGGCCCTTGGGGATCGCTTCGGTCGATTCATTATCCAAAGCACGCAGCTTCTTTTCTATCTTGCGCTTCTCCACATCTGAAGCATCCGAAGCCCAGGGATCGTCATCTTCGGACTCTGAGCTGGATGATTCCAGATAGGTGTCATCACCGCGAGAAACACTCTTTCCTTCAACTCGTCTCCGGAGCTCCTCTTCGCGAAGAGCCAAGTCGGCCGCATCGTTACGGGCATCTGCATCCCAGGCAGTACGGCCGGTCTCTTTCAAGCTCTTGGCCCACTTGCTGTCGCGGTGCTTGGAGCCCATACGGGCTTCAGCTCGCATTCGCTCATTCTTTTCAATGTCCATCTCATCCATGTCCACACCGGCCTCCATAAGCGCCTGTTGCTCTTGCTGCTCAAGACGCTCACGCTCCTTGCGGTGCACACGACGGTATGATTTACTCTTGATCTTCTTAATTCGCTTAGCACGAACCTCCTCGCGGAAGAGCAGATCACGTCGCTTCCGGAGCTCAGCACGACGGGCCTGAATCTCTTCAAGAGGCAATGTACGAGCTTGAATATCCTCAAAGCCTGCGACTTGCTCCTCAGCTGACTTGCCGTGAGTTTCTGCCAATCCACTCTCAACAAGAATGCTCTGAATAGTGCTTTCCAGGTCGTTCGTCGGCTTTACCACGTCCAAGCGGTGGACTTGCTGGTTATCTGGATCGGGAAGAGGGAACATAAGATGGTCGGCTCTGCGGTTGTGTTTGACAGTGTCGATCCAACGATCCAATGTTTCTTTACTCTTCTCGTAAGCCGCAGCGCGGTCAATCTTATCTTGTTGGCGTTTTGCCAAGGGAGCATCCAGCTTGCCCGGAATCCCAGACTTGGATGTTTGAGCAGCAGTAGCCTCGACATGCTTCAAAGAGCTCTTGAGACGCGAATCTGTGATTGAGGGCAGAAGATCGGCGACAGTCAATTTTTTAGAAGAAGTTAAGCCATACTCAGTAGGCTTGCTCTGTTCTTGTGATTTTTGGGTGGATTTGGTGCGACGCCCGGTCTCCATGGAGTTAACGAAGTCTTGGAGCTTACTCAAGCCGTCATTCTTGCCATCGAACTCCTCATCGTCAGAAAGAGACAGCCCAGTGTCGTCACTCAGGTCCTCTTCGCTGTCTGCCTCCGAGCCTGAGTCCTCTTCACTGTCATCAGCCGCTGCTTTTTTTGATTTTGCGGCAGCTTTTTTGGCTTCGGCCTCTTCCTCAGCGGTGTTCATATCCCAAGCAGTCAGAAGGTCCACGGCATCTTCGCCGAGCTCATCATCTTCTTCATCCTCATCCTCAGACTCCTCAGATGCATCGACGTCCTCGGATAGACTGATCTCTGCACGTTTCTTTGTAGGTTTCTTCGGTGCGGATCTGGGCTTAGAGCTTCCACGGAATGTAAAGCCTTCGAATCTTTCTTCGTCACTCTCTCCAAGAGCTTCGTCACTGTCCAGAGACTCATCGTCATCACTGTCCACCTGTCCCAATTTCCACTCGTGACCCTCGCTGTCACTGCCACCGTTGAGGCTGCCGTCTTCGGTAGCGTTGTTGAATCTCCGGCGCTTGTAGTTTGGGACCTCTCCATCTTCGTCTTCACCGTCTTCGTCATCACCGCGGTTGTTGAATTTGCGTTCTGTACCGTCGTCGTAAAAACCTAATCGATTCCGGCGCACACCAAGCTTGGTGGTAATTTGTTTCTCGGCGATAGAGAGCGCATTAATCGCACGGGTGCTCTTGCGCTTCGGTGCTGGTCTGCCTTTTGAGCCTTCCCGGTCTTTCGGACCCCGCAAGTTGGTTTGCTGGCGAGGCATGGTTGCGATTTATCGGAGGAAAGCGCAAAAGGAAAAACTCAGGACCCTCAGTTTTCACAAAGAATGTACAAAAAAGACCAAGTTCCCGTGTTGGTTGGGAAAGGGTTTAGTTTGAGTGGTCCGTTCAACTTTTCTTTTTTTTTTTGGCTGCGAAAAAAAAGTTCTCGGCGTGGAGATTGGCGCGTCTGACCGCCCGGACTTAGGATTTCTCAACCTCGACTGCTTTACATTGTCGCCCTGACTTGTTTAGCCCACCGTTTACAACGCTCGTCAATATGTTTAAAGCTTCACCTACTATGATGGCGCGCCTGCGCTTCACAACGAAATCGGTCAATGGCGGTTACTACAAGGGTACCCGGACAGGATCGATGGGTCACTTTGACAAGAAGGGCAACTACGTGATTGACTACCAGAAAGTCCGTACCTATGTGGTTCCTGAGGATCTAAATGAATTCGATGTTCGTGCAATTAACTTCATCTCATTTTAAATCGAATGCTAACCCGAAGACAGCTCACCCCTTTCGTCTCGAAGAAAGTGCAACCCAAGCGTGATCAATATGTCAAGCAGATCACCCGGAATGGCCGCACAGTGACAGTGGTTGACAGCCTGAAGGGCCAAGATTACATTAACATCTGGGGTGACAAGAATGCCGAAGAGGTTGTCGCTCGCGAGGCTGCCGAAGAACAGAGCAAAGAGGACCCATCTCGACCCAGTCAATAAGCGCCTCCGAAGCATACCATTATACCCACCGACTGTTAGTACATGTACCTTTCCACATATATACCCACAACAGTCGTTTAACAATCTTATGCAGGGGCTCCCTAGACAAAAAAACACAGCTTGTCGCCCATCAATCACCCCCGACGGCCTACTTCCTCGATCCACTCCTCTACTACTCGCTGGCCGATCGCACCACCTTTGTATTATATGTACAGCATACCTGAATGAATACGGGTCTTGATCAACCCTTTCGGCATCCAGCGTCCGTGGATGTTGATTTTATGCATGCCCCGGTCACCCGGCCTTTGGGACGAAGGGCTTGAATGCAAACGTTGAGCATTCTGGACCAATTTTATAGAATATACCTGCAAAATGATTCGAATTCCTATGTTAGGTTCATGCTTGCTCTAAGCCATCTGCCTTGCCGTATTGCCTTCATAGAATAGCCTATTGGAATGGGACTGTAAAAGAACTTGGCCTTTAGTGTGGAGTTAATGTGGCATTATAAAGCCCACCGCCTAAATTGGTGCGTGTGCCGTGTGCATATCGCCGATAAGCAACACACGTATCGTAGCCCGCGTATGTCATAGTTCTTCACATTCGCTTTCATTGCCCACTGTTGCGAGATGGGCTTGCATCTCGTCTTTTTTTATTGCATCCAGAGCGACTTGATTTGAATAGACCCACACTCCCCGCAACCCTCGCCTTACCTCTGGGCTACCAGGCTCCCAGGATGTTCCAATCCTTTACCGGGAACTCACGTCGTCCGCGGCAAGTGAACCTAAGTGGCCGCAACAATAATCCCTTCGCTGCATTCCCCGGAAGCTCCCCAGGCCGACCGGCTCCGCATGCCTCGAACCCACAGAGCGCTGTTGCCATTGCACAGCAGGAACGGATGCAGAGACAGCGGGACAGAGAGAAACACAATGCGGTTCGGGTCATCCAGCGAGTGTGGCGGGGCGATAGCAGTAGGAGGACTACATATAACGCGTGGAGATCAGAGTGGGATGCCAAAGAGCGGGCTAGGTCAGATGCTATGGATCTCGCTGGCGGAGCCGAACTTGGCGCGGGGAATATGGCATTCCTCTCACGCCTGCCTGCTCCGTATGCCACTGCAGACCAATGTCTGGACCAGCTTCGGCTTTTAGTCCAGTTCGTCTCAGCACGGAAGCGAGATGACATTCTGCGGCTTATTTACTTTGTGAATGCATTTGAACAGACCTTGCGAAGTCTGCCTACGATCGCTACTGAAGGCGAATGGACCAAGCTCCTCAAACGGCTGGCTCTCGCCGTGCTGCGTGCGCTGAAGTCCGCACCCATATCCTGCGTTCCTTCTGTTGACGTTGAGCCTTTACTCCGGGGGGTAGTCTTTCTAGTCGAACTAATCCCCAAGCAAATGGCCCTAATCGCTGATACCTATTATGATGCCATGGGTTTCCTGACCATGAACTTGTCAAGTGTGCAATCTTCCAGCACAAGAGAGTTCACGCCCAGCCCGCAAAGTCTTAAAAACTCTGTCCTTGCTCTTCTGCGGCCCATCACCTCGGAAACCATGTCGGCATATGAATCCTTCGCAGCCTTATATCTGACCATCCCCGACCTTGGGACATACCTTGGCAAGCTTGATGATTTGGCCAACCATATAAATTACCGCATGCTTGCCTTGGCTGTGTCGTCTCGTCTCAGCTCAACTGGCAAGGGCTCTCGCACCCTAGATGCCATGCAGGCTCGGATTTGGTTGTTTTCTTACTTGGTTTTCTTCCACCGATATGCCCTGGGTAGTGAAGCGAATGTTCGATCACCAGAGCTCGAATTCGTGAGCGTAGTCTCCGATCTCCTCACATCTACGGCGACTCATCTTATGCAAGGCCTAGAGGCGGAAGATCCAAGTGATCTGGACTCCTCAACAGGCGCACAGCCCTTGCACCCATTTATCAAGGAACAGCTCACCAGTCTTGTCAACCAAAGTAGCGTCACTGGACTTCTTTCTCCTATTCGATCGTCTCACCAGGCACAAACGGACCCCACAAGAAGCGAGTCTGACGCATCAAAGGAAGCCCGGGTTCTTGCTACATATGCATTGAACCTACTCAGAATATTCCCTCGCCGTGGAGATGACATCAGGATGTGGCTTTACTTGGGATCAGCTCCGTCTGGAGAGCACATCTCAGGCCAGCCAGATGCAAAGGTACCAGCAATAAAATATTTCTGGCAAGCATCTAAATCAAGTCGCATATTTGAGTTAATCAGCAGTGACTCAACTAAAGTGCTCCCGTTATTGCAAGCACACGGAGACTCCAAAGAACCTTCCCAGATATCTCAGAACCAACGAGATCAAGAGTGGACCACCATACTGCTTTTCCTAGAGCTTTATACATTTGTTTTGAAGGTCATGGACGATGACGAATTCTTCTCTAGTACATCATCCTTCACATCTCCGGACGATAAAGTTTCATGGACAAGAGAGAGTGCATTGCCTCTAGGAGATGTCAAGGATATGACGATTTTCCTCAAAAACCTGGCATTTACTCTTTACTGGAATGCCGTTGATTTGAGTGAGCCGGAGCTTCGACCCACTGCGGTTAGCCTGAGCAGTTATTTCAGCAACACTGGTTCCACTGCCGATTCTACCCTGCCAATCACAAAGGAGTTGGAGGTAAAAAGCCAAACCAACTACCTCCCAGGTGTTACTGGAATACCCCTAGAGTACTTCAAAGGGCTAGTGACAGGGTTACTTCGAATGCTACATGAGAGAGAGTAAGTGAAACTTGTAATTCACCTTGACAATCACCGTGACATTAACCGTGGCTTTGTTTTTACAGTTCTCGTCGGAAGTTCCTTCCCAAAGACCACTGGCTTATGACCAGTCGCTTCGACATGGAAGGTTTCATATCCTCCGTTGTCGCGGAAGAAGAGAAGAGATACGAATTCCAAGCCCAGGCCGACGATCCTGATCACATCGATTTGGTGAACGAAGACACCGATCGAATCAACGAGCCATCCGGGCTAGCAGGGACCGGTCACGCTCAACAGACCATTCGCTTTGAGGCATTGAGACGCCACCAACAACGAACTGTACGTGGGCGCATTTTGGCGGCTATTGCACCCAGACTAGAGATTCTCCGAAACATGCCGTTTTTCATTCCCTTCACGACCAGAGTTCAAATATTCCGGGAGTTCATCTACCATGATCAGCACCGCCGTCGACATGGGTTTGTGGAACCTGACGCTTGGCGCGCATCTATCGCACAGGCCACAATGGGACAGGTGGTCAATGGCCATCCAGTCGTGCAGGATGTTCTTGGTCGGCACCAGGCTGAGATCCGGCGTGAGCACGTCTTTGATGATGCCTTGGGTCAATTCTATCAACTGGGAGATGGCCTGAAAGAACCTATTCAAATCAGTTTCATTGACCGATTTGGGAGCATGGAAGCAGGTATTGATGGCGGCGGTGTCACCAAGGAGTTCTTGACGAGCATTACCAGTGAAGCATTCAAGACCGAGGATGGGTTCAACATGTTTTCAGAGAATGATCAGCATTTGTTATATCCCAACCCCACCGCTGTTGAACAGTGCAAGGAACAGATGCGAGAGATTCATGTGATGGAGCAGAGCACGGATTGGACAGGGAATATTCGAGAGCTGCTTCGGCGATATGAGTTTCTCGGACGCATTATCGGAAAATGCCTCTACGAAGGAATCTTAGTTGACGTCAACTTTGCGCCGTTCTTCCTTCTGAAATGGGCGTTGACTGGCGGTAGTGGATCTGCTTTGAAAGAGTCCTCGTACCGAGCCAATCTTAACGACTTAAAGGACCTTGATGCAGGTTTATACCAGGGTTTGTTGAAACTGAAGAACTACCCTGGCGAAGTTGAAGATTTTGCGCTCGACTTCACGGTGACTGATACCATTCCGGTTTCTGGATCAAATAATCGTATGGTCACAAAGGAATTGAGACCCGATGGCTCGAATATTCCTGTCACAAACCAAAATCGGTTGGTTTATATTTCTTACATTGCACGATACCGCCTGCAGGCACAACCGATACAGCAAACCAACGCCTTCCTTCAAGGACTGGGACAAATCATCCAACCATCTTGGTTGTCCATGTTCAACCAATCTGAATTGCAGACTCTAGTGAGTGGAGAGACGGGTGACATCGATGTGGAAGATTTGCGACGTAACACGCAGTATGGCGGAGTATATGTGATCGGTGACGATAATCAGGAGCACCCGACCATCAAGATCTTCTGGAAAGTGTTGCACCAGATGACCACGGAGGAACGGCAGAAAGTCTTGCGGTTTGTGACGTCGACTCCGCGGGCTCCACTGCTTGGATTCAGTCATCTCCATCCGCGATTCAGTATCCGAGACTCAAGCGAGGATCAAACACGATTGCCCAGCACAAGTACTTGTGTGAACTTGTTAAAGCTGCCGCGGTACTCGAATGCCGAAACACTCCGAACCAAGCTGTTGTACGCAGTGAGCTCAGGAGCCGGATTTGATTTGAGTTAGGGTTGATGTTGATTACCCTGGGTTTGATTCTCATTGAATCGTGTTTCATTTTCCTTTATACCTTTTCGTTATCCCATTTTTCTTTTATTCTACAATTTTGTTGGTCCGTTCTACTGTTCCTCATTGTGCATCATGTATGCATAGCACTGGCGTCGAGCGAATAATATCGGGTAGCTTATTGGGTACGTACTGCGGATAGAGGATCTGCCGAGGGTAAGGAATGCGACTTGTGGACACACACATTATCCCTTTCTATCTTCCGTATCTCTCGGATTGTTCTGCTGCTAGATTCCAAGCCTTGTTTTTTTGGTTGTCTTTCTTTCCGATTCCAGTAATTTCAATACATTCCCCGTGGTATGAGAAGGAATGAGGGAACAATAGAAAAAAACAAATAAATCACTTGTATTGTCGTTGTTGTAGAGTATCCTAATGTCATGTGGCAGATCACCTGACGCGCAACACAAAGTGAAAAGAACAAAGTTTACAGTGAATAACGGCCTACCGCCTGCCCCAATGGGCCAAGTGGGGGCACTGGGACTGCGGACTGAGTTTTCTGGAAAAAAACCGCCATCACATTAATTTTTCTTCTTTTCCATCCCTCGTCTCTGTCAATCCCCCTCCTCTCTCTCTTAGGGAAACTCTTTTTTTCCTTTCGAACCTCTTATCGAAAGCTTTTAAAAAATCTCAAAAAAAACCCAGAAAACTTTCGAAAAAATCATATCCCTATCTTATCTTCCCCTCCATTGTGCGGTGTGTTGAACTTCTTTCACCCGTTCTTCCAGGTTGGTCGCGCCCCTCGAAACATTCACTCTCCTACCCACTTTCCAGACTGTTCTTGAATGCCCCGGACCGGGACTTGTGTTCTTTTTGGATATAAATCATTTCCTACCATCTTCTCCCATCTCCCTCCCATTACCATTGTGATTCCATCCTTTCAGAGCAGCCCAAAAACACAGTTCTTTGTTATGTGAGCACAGTGCGGCTTGTACGGCAACTTCCCATTCAGGATTCTTCGTTCACTCTTTCATCTCGACCACACGTGTATTCCTCGAATCGATTGGGGAATGCCGTGTAACGTTGAGAACCCACTTTCACTTCCATCCACATCCGAAAGCCTCGTGAATGTGCGCTGACTTGCTATCAGTACTAAAAAAAAAGAAAATCAGTCATCATGTCTGCTGAAACCGCCACCACCCCCGTTGTCGCTGAGAGCAGTGTCAACGTCGCCCCCGAGGCCAACGGTGCTCCTGCCGCTGCCGCCGCCGCCGAGACCGCCGGCGAGGGTGCCAATGCCCAGCCCCACTCTGCTTCCCTCTACGTTGGTGAGCTTGACCCCTCCGTCACTGAGGCCATGCTCTACGAGCTGTTCTCCTCCATCGGTCAGGTTGCTTCTATCCGTGTCTGCCGTGACGCTGTCACCCGCCGTTCGCTCGGTTACGCCTACGTCAACTACAACAATACAGCCGATGGTGAGCGTGCTCTCGAGGACCTGAACTACACCCTCATCAAGGGCAAGCCCTGCCGTATCATGTGGTCCCAGCGTGACCCCGCTCTGCGCAAGACTGGCCAGGGTAACGTTTTCATCAAGAACTTGGACAACGCCATTGACAACAAGGCTCTTCACGACACCTTTGCCGCCTTCGGTAACATTCTGTCCTGCAAGGTTGCCCAGGACGAGTTCGCCAACTCCAAGGGTTACGGTTTCGTTCACTACGAGACTGCCGAGGCTGCTAACAACGCCATCAAGCACGTGAACGGCATGCTTTTGAACGACAAGAAGGTCTTTGTCGGTCACCACATCTCCAAGAAGGACCGTCAAAGCAAGTTCGAGGAGATGAAGGCGAACTTCACCAACATCTACGTTAAGAACCTTGATACCGAGATCCCCGATGAGGAGTTCCGCATCATGTTCGAGCAGTTTGGTGAAATCACCTCCGCCACTCTCAGCCACGACCAGGATGGCAAGAGCCGTGGTTTCGGATTTGTCAACTACTCCACCCACGAGGCTGCGCAGGCCGCCGTCGATGAGATGAACGAGAAGGACATCAAGACCCAGAAGCTCTACGTTGGTCGTGCCCAGAAGAAGCACGAGCGCGAGGAGGAGCTCCGCAAGCAGTACGAGGCTGCCCGTCTCGAGAAGGCCTCCAAGTACCAGGGTGTCAACCTTTACGTCAAGAACCTTACCGACGACGTTGATGACGAGAAGCTCCGTGAGCTCTTCGTCTCCTACGGAACCATCACCTCCGCCAAGGTCATGCGCGACAGCCTGACCGACGGCTCTTCCAGCCCCGACTCTGAGGAGAAGGAGGCTTCTGAGGAGACTGAGGCTACCGAGGAGAAGGCCGAGGAGAAGGTCGAGGAGAAGGCTGAGGAGAAGACCGAGGAGAAGACCGAGGAGAAGACCGAGGAGAAGGCCGAGGAGAAGACTGAGGAGCAGTCCGAGGATGCCGAGGAGGAGGGCGAGAAGGGCGAGAAGAAGCTGCTTGGCAAGAGCAAGGGCTTCGGTTTCGTCTGCTTCAGCAGCCCCGATGAGGCCTCCAAGGCCGTCACCGAGATGAACCAGCGCATGGTCAACGGCAAGCCCCTCTACGTCGCTCTTGCCCAGCGCAAGGATGTCCGTCGCAGCCAGCTCGAGGCCAGCATCCAGGCCCGTAACACCATCCGTCAGCAGCAAGCCGCCGCTGCCGCTGGTATGCCCCAGCCTTACATGCAGCCCGCCGCCGTTTACTACGGCCCCGGCCAGCAGGGCTTCATCCCTGGTGCTCAGCGTGGTGGCATGCCTTTCCCTCCCCAGGGTGGTATGGTCATGGGAATCCCCGGTGGACGCCCCCAGTACCCCGCTGGTTTCCCCGGTCAGCAGGGTGGCCGCGGTATGCCCCCCAACCAACAGATCCCACCTAACTTCCAGGGCATGCCCATGGGTATGCAGGTTCCCGGTGGTGTTCCCAACGGTATGGGTTACCCCATGCAGGGTCAGTTCGGTCGTGGTGCTGGTGGTCGTGGCCAGGTCCCCGGAATGCCCATGGGTAACATGCGTGGTGGTCCTGGCTTTGGCCGTGGCGGTCCTCAGATGGGTCGTGGCCGTGGCCAGCCCGCTCCTGCCGGTCAGCCCGCTCAGGAGGCCGCTACTTCCAGCGGTATCAACCACCAGACTTTCGCTGCCGCTCCTCCCCCACAGCAGAAGCAGATGCTTGGTGAAGCTCTTTACCCTAAGATCCAAGCCCAGCAGCCCGAGCTCGCTGGTAAGATCACTGGTATGCTTTTGGAGATGGACAACAACGAGCTTCTTGGACTGTGAGTCTATACCCCCTTCCCTTTCAATCATTATTCACCATGTACTAATTATTTTTTATCCAGGCTCGACGAGGAGGATGCCCTCCGCGCCAAGGTCGACGAGGCTATTAATGTCTATGATGAGTACATGAAGAACAAGGGCACCGAGGGTGAGCAGGCTGGAGAGACCAAGCCTCAGGAGGCCGCCAAGGAGGTCGCTTCTGAGGAGAACAAGTCCTAAGCGACTTCTCTCTTAACGGTCGAGCGCATCAATGACGGTCGTGATTGGATGTCCAGGTCACGTACCGCCTCTCGGAAACTTGAATGCACGTTTTGATGACCTATTTTTTCTTTCTTGTTTCTTTTTTTTTTCATTTTACTTTTAACATCCCTTTCTGGCTCTTTCCCCCTGTCTTTCGACCCTGATATCCCGGTTTGAAAAGTTTTATCATTTTTTTTTGTGCTAGGCAGCGCACCTACTGGTGTCTATGAATGCGGCATGATGTCGGTTCTCTCTTTCATTCGCTTTCTTTATTTACCTAGTACACACTTCCGATCCTTACCTGGATATCTGGGATGATAAGCACGTACAGAGGCATCAGTTACTGTCTTGGGGGGTCGGTAAAAGTTATCCTAGGCGCTGGATGTTGGATTCTTTTACGTTGGATTCTTTTCCTTTCCTTTGTTTTTGGGAGGGAGTTGTGACGTTTTTCTCTTCTTATCCCCCAATCTGCTTTTATGTTCTATCTGTTCGTTTCGTATCTTCTTTCCCCCTACGCATGTAACATAGAGTATGCCTTCCTCGCGGATGGGTCTGTTATGCTGTCTCTACATGCTGTGCCTGGGTTCGAGGGTACGAGCTTTGATACAAATGAGATGGCCATGAGCCCACTTTGCTTCAATGCTTCGCTAGTCAATTCAAGTGTTTGCGCGTTACATCCGTCGGCACTCTAGCTTAACATGCACATCTAATTTCGCTTGTAGGGGATCAGCGGAACGATGCCCGTAGCTACGCCCTCGAAGTATCCAAACTTCCTACCAGTTTTGGGCACGGCGTGCAGCACCAAATGGACTTTACAGACCCAAACTGCTCCCAATACCAAACCGGCGTTACCTAAAGTATGGTTTGGGGTTCAAAACTTCAGTATGTAGTGATACCCATTCCATTTGGAATAATCGAATAATCTACATTAAGATGCATTCAAATGTTTTAAAAACTAGGATATTGTTGACCGATTAGATCAAATAGGGACTCGAAATCCGCTCCGTCTAGTAAGTCAACCATGTTCAAGTCAAAGCTGGATCCCCCAGCCAAGTATCCAGCATTTTCACTCTGGAAGCCCAAATCCCCGGTCAGGACAGGGTCATCTCCCAGTTGATTATATCTGGAAGGCATTGGATTGATTTCGGGTCGTGGCTCGGGACTCAGGATTGCATGTCCAGCCGTCGTATCCTGACCTCCAGTGGAATTGATTATTTCCTCTCGTTGAAGCCCTTGCAATTCTCGATTATCAATGGAATTAATAGAGCTTGCATTTCTGTCAGGCGTTCTCATAGCATACGCATGAGGGTTGGCTGCATTTTGCTGAGTCTCACCCATCTGCTTGATCTTCGTAGAAAGCAGAGACAAAGCACGGTGGCACTGTCTAGCAGTTTCCCACTGACTAGACATGCGACGAAGAAACTCCAAACAACAATCGATTTCACTAAGAGGAATTGTTAGTATTTGCACTTGGACCAAGAGCAGTTATTGTGACTCACTGAAGACCTTTCTTAAGAACATACTGCTTCAGCTGGCAAGCAAACGCGAGGACCAGACCCGACATCCAGGCGGCAGATAAGAAGCCAGGCCAGAATAGAGCTTGTCGACTATCCAATTGGATTTTCAGCGCAGCTAGAATTCCACGCGCGGCCCCAATGCATGTCTGTAAGCCGGAGCAGAACTCTGCAGTGGATGGATCCAAGGATAGAGACGGTCGGTGAATAATCAAGATCAGGTGCTGATATAGCACGGTGAAAAAGGGACCAAAGTCAAAGGGCCCATCAGTGCCCTCTGCTGCCTCCACTTCCTTTGAATGGGCTGGTCCCTTTCCTTGTAACTCGAGTGGCAAGCTATTCCACCACTTATGAACATCAGTGACCAAGAACAGCACAGAGCTGCGATGTACAGATCGGACCAAGATAGATTTATGAAACAATTCAAGTGCACGGCCGGTGAGAGTGCCAGAATCAACATAGCTAGCTATGACGCTCTCTTTCTTCCGATAATCTGGCAACGAACTTTGTGCAGGGCTCTCCATAAAAAGAGGTGATCGAGCAGAATCCGCTGCACGACGATCTGCATTCGCAGAATACATACTCAGGTTCCTGATCAGACGCGGAGAATGCATTTCAGGAGCTGCCGGCAAACACACATCGACATCGGAGTCTTGGATTCCAAGTGGCAAGCCAAGCGCCTGGCTGAGATACCGATCGATTGCATACGCACACCAGAAAATGCGCTTCCTCAGCTGTCGGTCATGCGAGGAGAGCTGGCTGTACCGAAATGGACAGCGGTGCAGCCCTGCATGGAGCATCGAGCGCAGGACACAACCTCCGAATGTGGAAGCAAGTCGCAGAGACATAGTCGCGACGAGATAGACTTGGATGGCAAGCAATGCTTGTAAAGAGACGATGTCATGTCGCGATGCCAACGTCGAGAGTAGAGGTGTCATGCTGCTGGGCGACTGAATCTTGGATCCAGCCGGAAGCTGAAGGTCAGGATGCAAGAGACTTCCTAGATTGAATACACTTTGCAGAATTACTGTCCAGCAGGTCGTTCTATGATGCGAAGTGGAGTCATCAACTGGGTGTTCTGGTGAGGGATTGTCAGAATATAACTTCTCCATGGCCTGCAGGAAGGTAGGACCATGGAGAAATGGAAACAGAGGATGCCACACTTTGAAGTACGACATCATGAACTCCTTTGCCTGGTCTGGAGGTGGTGCAGAGCCTAAGGAAGAGGCGAGACCTTGATCATATTTCCATGATGTAGAAGGTTCGCCTCCAAACGAGGCTGGTTCATCCGCGGGCTTTGTGCGCCGACGTTTATGCCGTGGTGAATCATCCACGCCGACCAGGGTGTCTTCTGCAGTGGGAAACCCAGCTTCTTTGGACTCTGATTCGTCATGTCCATTTGAAAATGCTCGTTTGACAGTGTTGATGAAGTAAACGCCGCTAGAACTGCCGACAAATTGGCTGTCTTCATTCGAGTGGGCCGTCAGGGAGCCAATCTCCGAAGTACCGGGTGCATATTCAGGAGGCTCCATCCCGAGCTGAACATCGCGATATCAAAGATATCTGAATGATTAGCGTATATAGAGTTTTGCGTCATGGGAGAAAATGGGGTCGTTGGAGAAGGGATTACTAAGCAACATTTACTCACGAGTCACGACTCACGAGTCACAGTCTTGACTCTTGACATCAACATCACCCCGAGCTTACACTAGCAATTCAGCAGACAACATTTGAAAATTCGATTACACCTTTACTATCGCCCCCCGCTTCACTTCTTTACTGAATTGTCCTTACTTTATTATGAGTGTCCCTAGGTAGGTAGCTACCTAGTAGCCCCGAGGATATTCAAGCTTTGTACATACAACGTACTCAGTACTTATAAGTTGTCACTACTTGAGAAAGGTGTTATATCTAGACATCTTACTTTTCAGCTACCACAGTCTACCAACTGAGGGAATCATGTGACGGGACTTTGTGCAAGTACCCGATTAGCAAAGGAGGAATTGAAGCAATGGCTTATGTACTTTCTAATCGGTTTTTTCCATTCTCAGAATCTGATTTCATTGATGTAATGTCAGACCAATCTTGTTCTGGCCTTGACATCTGGAGAATCACCGGGAAACCTCGCCTTCAATCAAGCAATGGCGAATCTCTTAGATTGCGACTCAAGTCTCCAACTTCTCAATCTCAGCACAAACAGCATCAACCACATCCTGGGTACTCGACGTCCCACCTAGATCAGGGGTCAGGATACCTGCAGCGCATACATTCTCAACACATTGCATCAATTTAGCGGAGGCATCCTTCTCCCCCAGCCATGTGAGCATTTCTGCAGCTGACCAGAATGTCCCAACAGGATTGGCAATTCCCTTTCCAATTATATCAAAGGCACTCCCATGAACTGGCTCAAACAAAGACGGATTTTTGCGAGTTGGATCCAGATTACTAGATGGGGCAATTCCAATGGACCCGGCCAGAGCAGCAGCCAAGTCCGAGAGAATATCCATGTGCAGATTCGTGCCGACGATTGTATCAATAGACTCCGGCTTCCAAACCATTCGCACCGTCATGGCATCAACGAGCATTTTATCCCAAGTCACATCGGGGAAGTCCTTCGCAACAGATGCCGCAATTTCATCCCAAAGCACCATGCCGTTGCGCATAGAGTTGCTTTTTGTAACGACCGTCAGATGCTTTCGGGGACGCGACTGCGCGGTTTCAAAGGCAAAACGAATGATACGCTCGATTCCGACCCGGGTGAATATCGCTACCTCCGTAGCAGCTTCCCACGGTTGTCCGACGTGTGAACGTCCTCCCTGACCTGAGTATTCACCTTCTGAGTTCTCTCGCACCAACATCCAGTCGATACCTCCCGTTGCGGTGCTGAGCGGACATTTAGTTCCTGGGAATGTTCGTACTGGTCGCACATTGGCATAGAGCTGCAGAGGGCCTCGAATAGCAAGTAACAGGCCCCAAAGGGAAATGTGATCCGGAACATCTAGAATAAGTTGGAAATTAATATTCTCCGCGTGTGGAGGTGTTGTTTTTCTTCTATTCCATACCTGGATCTCCCACGGCACCAAATAGACCGGCATCATATTGCTTCAAGGTACTCAAGGCATGCTCGGAAAGGTATCGGCCATGCTCCTTGTAGTAGTTGGTACCCCATGGAATATGAGTGAAGTTGATCTGAAAAGTTCCAAGTGCTTTGGCCAGTTTCTCAACAACTTGAATTGTGGCACTGACGACCTCGGGGCCGATGCCGTCACCGGGAATGGATGCGATTTGGTAAGAGGCAGCCATTATGAGAGAAATGAGAAGATATCGGTAGAAATATATTTTTAAGTCACAATTAAAAGAGAGTTGAGATTTAATTTGGGGAAGAAAGTTGTTTTAAATAAATAGAATAGTTCAAAGTCTTATATGACGGTCTATAGTTATACCTTGGACTCTTTACTGTGACGATTGCCGCTCGGCAGAACTTTCAGGCGATAGAATTCCCCGCCCCCAACCATCATCCCACAACTCTTCACCAGAACACCAACAAGTAAAATGCCAAAGACTCAGAAAGGACCCTCAAGGGCGACTACAGCTTGCGCAGCGTGTCGGTCAAAGAAACAGAAGGTATGCCTTTCAAGAACCCCCACAACAGTCGACAGAGAGCTAACTCAATCTAGTGTAGTGGCGAAAAGTAAGAAGGAACTGAGATTCCAAGGCTGTGAGCTAACATCAGAGAATAGACCGGTATGTGGGCAGTGCCTTGAATATAACAGGCCATGTAATTGGCCCGAGCATTTGAAACGGTAACAGTGACTATTGAAAGCTACAAAAAGATACATGCTAATTTGGGGATAAGAGGTCCCGCAAAAGGTTATGTCGAGATATTAGAGCATCGCCTCCAAATTACCGAGAGCGCGCTTTTCAAACTGCTGTCTGATGTTTCAGATAGCCAGCTCAAGACAGTTTTCCCCGACGATGTTAGCCCCGGAAGAAATGCTACAACATCATACACACCTTTGGCGAGAATACAGAAGAAAGGCATCGATCACTGGGCTAAATATCCCCTGGACACAGCAATGAACATTCGGAAATGGCAACAGGCATGTACAGGCTTGAAAAGCGATGCTACCGAGAATCGAAGTCCTAGTGAAGGTGCTCCTTCTTCTAGTGATACAAAACACTATGGGGCCACAAGGAGAGAACTCGATCACACAGAGCACAGAATGACTCATAGCCCCAGAACTATCTCTGGCAGACAACACCGACAATCTTCGGTCCCGTCTGGGCTCAGGGGCCATCGGGAGGAATACCCTCGATCTTCTAGCATCCCTCACTGGGGACTACACCAAAGTGAAGAACCATTCGAAGACAGTGAGCCTGACCGTGGCGAGGACACACCCCCGGTTATGAATAACAGCTCTTGGGACGGCGCACCTCCAGCGAATTTTCAACAGCAATTCCTTTGGTGATGATGATACATATTGTTGAAATGACACTAAGGGTCCTCGTTGGGGATCCAAGGGAATCTCGGGATTCCCCCTGCATAGACCCCCACTCCGTCTTCCCCCCGCAAACTTACCGGGCCACTTAGAGTTATAGTGGCAGCTCATCCTCATTTCAACGGGACGACATGACAATGTTCCAAGAAATGGCCCCACGGCGGGGTTTAGGGAGAGGGGTCTTATTTGACCCGGCTGAAGTCCTTGAATAAGAGCTGCGTTCATCCCAGAAAAAAACATTTCTAAACCCTTTCCATTTCCGCAAAAATTTAAAGTGATGGCTATCCAAAAGGTATTGTTGGTTGCAGTTCCCGAGCACATGCAATCGTAGCTAATTCATACCTAGGTGATTATAGTCGGAGCTGGACCATCAGGTCTTATTCTTGGCCTCTTGCTCGCAAAACAAGGCATTGAGGTTGAGTTGCTCGACGCTGGCTCGCAGATTGATGACCAGCCACGAGCAGCTCACTATGCAAGCCCGGCTGTATATGAGCTTGGGAGAGCTGGAGTTCTGGAAGACATCAAGGCACGGGGATTCCAACCAGCTGGATTCGCATGGCGGCAATTCGATGGCACTTTTATCGCTGGCATGAGCCATGCCGTACTTCCCGATGACTACCCAACCAAGATGGTCGTTCTTCCACTTGATCAGTTGGGAGAGTTGCTCTTCGAGCATATTCAACGACAGCCAACAGCCCAGGTCAAATGGTCTCACCGTGTAGTGCGCATTGGTCAAGACGAGGGACGCGCTTGGGTTGAATCCGAAACGCCCACTGGTCCTCAGCGGTCTGAGGCGGACTATGTTATCGGATGTGATGGAGCCAGTAGTACTGTGCGCCGAGAATTATTTGGGCCTGAGTACCCAGGAGAGACTCTGAATGCGCAGATCATAGCAACAAACGTAAGATTGTTTTACTTGCCTGAATCGACCAGAATCCATTCACTAACCACAACTGAACATCCAGGTCTACTATGACTTCGAAAAATTCGGCTATTGGGACAGCAATTTCGTCGTCCATCCTGACCATTGGTACATGGCAGCCCGTGTGACCAACGACGGTCTCTGGCGCGTCACATACGGCGATACGCCCGGTCTAAGCAGGGAGGAATACATTGCCCGACAGCCCGAGCGCTACGAGACACTCTTACCGGGGAATCCCAAGCCCGACCAATACAAAATTACCAACATCAGCCCCTACAAGCTGCAACAACGATGCGCGCCGAGTTTCCGAGTCGGAAGAATCCTCCTTGCGGCTGATGCTGCGCATCTCTGTAACCCATTGTGAGCAATCTACTACCGAACCACCCCAAGATGGTGAATCACTATCACTCTATACTAACTGAGCTTGCAGTGGCGGACTAGGTCTCACAGGCGGCATTGCCGATGTTGGCAGTCTATTTGATTCGTTTATGGGCATTCACAGGGGTCTGGCGGATGAGACTATTCTTGATAAATACAGTGAGATCCGCAAACGCATCTGGGCTGACATTATCGACCCGATGTCTCGTGAGAATTTCAAGCGGCTGTACGACCAGGATCCGACCAAGGCTCGTGAGAACGATGAGTTCTTCCAGCTTTGCGTCAAGGGAGAGACTGATGAAGAAATTGGGAAGAGTATCGTTTTGGTGAGTTCATTCTGCTTTCTCAATGTTTCTATTTCGAATCGTTTGCTCACATCGGAAATAGGGATTGGACATGCTCCGCCATGATATGACGCAGTACTACTCGAAATAAGACTCGACGGCGCATATGTAGATAAATAGAGCATTTGGATGACTGTTTTCAGTCAAATGGATCCTGATGGCTTGGTTTCAACAAAATAGTGAAAATGGTAGATTAGAGACACAAATTTAAGTGATTCAACCCTTTTGAATATCATCATCCGTTGTACTCCACCTCTTGAAAGATGCTTCCTCATCTCTGTGTGCCTTGTTTCTGCAGATTGTGCCTCCACGCTGCATGTCGATTCGATTCAATTCGTTGTAAACATTCTCAATCGCAAAACAAACATGCCCTCCAGGATATTCTTGTCCATCACCGATGCTCAGCGCGGCTGGCAAATTTGTATCAGGTACTCGATGCTTCTTCATCGCTGAGTCAATGGCCCTGCAGATTGTGCCCCCACGCTGTATGTCGTTCTTTGCCATTAACCAGATATCATCAAAATATTGAAGCTCCCTTCATGGTAAATAGTATCGTTTTCTTGTGTGTGTGTGTGTGTGTGTGTGTGTGTGTGTGTGTGTTTTTTGGAGTGGGTTGACGTTCTTTTCATCCATCTTCGTGTCAAATGGCATTTGGAGGGAAATCAGTTGCCGATCAGATATTCCACATGAACGATTCATCATCAAAGTTGAAAAGATCGGTTTGGAAGGAATCGAATTCAGCAGCGAGTGCAGCAGATTGTTGCTGAAGATCAGCCATGGAAGGGGAGGATTGGCCCAATTGACCAGAAACGCCAGGGGGTAAGATTGAATCCGTAGACTAATCAAAGTCAGCATGCGGGGGTAGATATATGGCGCAGTCAGTGAACATACCTCGTAGTTTGATGGCGGGGCTGAGCCATTGAGCTGAAAAGGGAAGTTGTTTTCGTTGGCTGCAGTCAACAAGTTTTGTCGACACGCAGATAAAGCTTTCTTTGCTCCCTGAGACATATGGCGTTCTTTTTGCTCTGATGGGCCACGGGCGCGGACAGATTGGAGGACAACAGACAAAAGAAGAACGTCCTTCACGTTGGTTCCCTTCTCGCCGATTCGGCGAGTTAAGCTGTCGATTGTGTTTTCAATCAAACGCGTCAAGCTAGCTTTGCTGCTGGTCAGAGAGTGTGTGGTGTGGTTGTTGTTGGGAGGGTGGGGCTTGGTGGGATTGTTATGGTTTTTGATGGTGTTGTTGTTGTTGTTGTTGTTGCTATCAACAGCAAAGTTATTGGAGGGGGATTGGACAGATGTTTGTTGATTAATGAACTTCAAGTGTTCACAAACACTCAGAGCCGCCCAAAGGATATCGTTTTGGCAGAAGGTTTGGAAGATGTTCCAGTATGTATTAGAATTTGGCAGATCAAGATCCGCGATAATTGGATCAAAAAGGTCTTGATATGAAAGAACGATGATGGATGACTCAAGAGACGCGCGTTGTATCTCTAAGAGAGGTGGACCATCGTGGGTGTGGTTGGCGAGGACAGGTCTGTAGAGTGAAAGAAGTGGACGGCGGATGTAAACATCTAGAAGAACGCGTCCCAGACGGAAGGCGGGGTCGGAATTTTCACCATCGTAGCTCAATTTTAGAGGTATCGGAATTTTCTGCAGATATTCTTCAATCACTTGGCCTTGTTTGATGCGTTCTTCGATGTTTTCGCGAGGCTTGGTATGCTGGACCAAGTTCATGGTTTGTATACGCCGCGCAAGGGACTGGGCCAGAATGATTTGTGCCAGTGTGTCTGTCTCCACCTCCATGGATCTTGGTGTCGGAAGTTCAGTGGTTGATTCATCAAAGTCTGTATCGTTCAGGTTTGAGGGTATAAGAGGGGAGAAATCCAGAGCTGGTGTCATAACAGGCATTCCTGCAGCAATGGATGTCTGTAAATCCAGCTCCACGATTGTCACCCATAACCGACGCCGACATTCTGCTTGATAAGGAGAAGGAGTCTTTGATTGTGATGTGTTGACATGGAGCCCCATAACCATAGCAGAGCGTACGAGCGAGCCACTTTCTTTCCATAGTTGTTCGGCGGAGACCTGCCGTAGTTGGCAGGCCATAAAGAGAAGGGTCTCAACCTGTAACGTTGCAAGCTCAGTCCGTGGCTTTCGTGGGAGTTTTCGCAGCCAAGACTGAATTGTGCCCACTGCATGTTGCTTCAGGTAGTTCCAAGAGGAGTAATACTCCGATGAAGGGGGTGTGGGATCGAAGATGACTGAGATCGATAACACTGCGGTAAGGAGGGGAATAAACATTGAAAGGAAGGACATGTCATGATCTGAGGTGGCCCAAAAAGTGTTGTAGTGCGCCAGGAAAGAGGGAGTATGCAGAACTCGAAGTGTCTTCTCTAGGTTCTTGGTATAAACGAAAAGAAGTTGGTCACAAACAACTTTCCCCGGTAATGAACCGGTAAGATTTTGCAGCTCGGGGAAATTTTCCAAACCCGATAATGACGCTGGAGAGTCACTTGTTGTCTGGGACTTGTTTTGCAGGAATTGAACCTCCTTGGCTAGCCCTACGAGACTAGGGTTGTTCAAGGATTGGTTGATGAAGACCTTAGCCTCGGGAAACTGGAAGATGTCAGTTCATGTATGGTTTTGTATTGTAGCCATATACAAACCTGATTGAGAAGAGTGATTCTATCATTTTGACCATGATACCTCGATCGAGATCCTTTGACCACCAAAGTGCCCAGGTGTGGTGAGCTTGTTCGGGAAATGTCAGGTCGGGGCCTACTCCGTCATATCAGTGGAAGGGATCTCAAGGTTGGAGGGTTCTGTCATACCAAGAGTTCTGGACCAATGCATCTCTAATCGGATCAAAAGTCCTAGCGTGGGGTGACTGGGGTCTAACCGCGTGGAGGGACTCTAGCTTCAGTACCCGCTGCTGCAGATCTTCGATGATGCCGACACTCAGGCCCGTCACTGGCTGTGTTAGACCTGTTGGTGGGTCTGATTCATCCGCTTCGGGTATTTGGGTTCGTTTCGGTTGTGGGCCTGGCCCTTGTAGGTGTGAGTACTGATGGTCGGCAGGATCGGCATGTGGTTGTTGTTGTTGGTGATATGTGCATTGGGCGCCAAACCCCCCTTTTACACAATTCTGACATGGCGCGACGCGGTCGCACTTCAGCTTCTTCTCTCGGCATCGCAGACACGATACAACGGGCCGGGGTCTTTTGCGAGATTCAGAGCTCATTGCTGGAGATGACAGACATTGAGGGATTGAAGCAAAGCTGACAAGGCCAAAGGGTCAAAGAGTATAAGCAGCGCCAAGCATCCCGTCCCGACTCCCGACTTCCCGCCCCAGGTTGGATCAACTTGGAATCTTGGATTCTTGGATGTGAGTCGTGACTCGAGAGTTGATCTCGTGATTTTTGCGTGTTTGGAATTGAGTGGCTAAAACAAATTGATTTCTTAGGCTACATACAAATTGAGAATTCATGCCGATGAGAACTCTTTCCCGGTCTACACATCTAATTCGTGATGACGGGCGCCGTGTTATCCCACTTGGACTCGGTCGCCGCGTTCACCAAGAAATGAGCAACGCTCTTTCGACTGGCACTTGCCATCAGTGAGACACCTTTACCATCCTCCGGCCATTCACGCACTTGTAACACATCGCTTTCCACCAGTCGGGATGGTCGTACGAGAACAAAAGTCACCCCGCTCGCACGGACTTCACGGTCGGTATGGTTGTGGTCCTCGTACTGGTATCTCATGTTGGACTTGCCCATCAGCAATTGCAATACCCAGGGCATGCTCGACCACGATGCGCCAACCCCGAATGCCTGAAGAATTACCAATTTGGAGACGCCAAATTCCTTCATGGCTCTCACTACATTGGCGTTGCAATCGGCCATCAAGCGTGGAGGGGAGATCGGTGCGGCAAAGGGACTGTCGCTGGCTCGGGGTGCGCTCAGAGTTACAATAACGACCTCTGGGTTGTTTTTCTTGAAGGCTTTTCTCATGTCGGACATGTTACTTGGTGTACCTAGTATAGAATGAGTCGCTCGGTCAATCAATCGGCGGTACCTAGTAGGCAAGCTGGTTTTCATACCTTTGACGATGTCAACATTATGCCCTTCCAGTATTCCTGGATCACGAACCAGTGCACTGGTCTGATGCCCTACCACAATTAGTTAGCGTATTTCTGGGATTTGGTCCTGCTCTGGAGTCTGGATGGTGAAATTGTACCTCGGGTTCGGAGTTCGTCGAGAACCAGCTTGCCTGTACGACCACTTGCGCCAATAACAAGAACTTTCATCTTGGGCGGAGATTGTTCCAAAAATGGAGACAACTGGATAGAACCTTGGAGTTACTGGAAAAGTAAAAAGGCGCTTCTGAATGCAATGATCATGCATTTGTTCGGCCTTTATACTTCATGAAATCATGTCATGCGTCGGATCCGAGGACGGACCCGGAGACCGGATCCGAAGACCAAGAACACTACTAAATACTAAACACAACTACATTTGAATGATACAAGATGGAAGAATGGCTTTTCAGCAGTTGTGTTGAAGCAATTTGTCAAATTGAAAAGGAGCTTCAGAAATGTTTTGATAAGACTGCCAAGTCTGACTATGTTATGCGACTCATGCCAGTAAACGCAACTCTGTTTCATCGAGTAGAATCTGAACGGCATATACTCAAGATTCTTCACATCAGAAATGATCTTCACACCAACAAATGGCCACCAAGCACAACAAGTTGTGAGGTGTTTCCCAACTTTGACCTGAAAACCATACTCCTAAAGGAGGTCCGGCACTCATGCCCACCAATATGCCTCAAATAACCATCGACATATGCGGTCAGCTCCACTTGACCAAATGAGACAGTTAGGAATGGGTTTTGGTGAGCAATCCATTCGCAGCGGACACCAGCATTGAGACTCAGCGTGTAGGCATTCAGGAGGTTGAGCAGAAAGTAGTTTATCTCCTCTTCAGCAGCGGTTTTGGGGAATGGCGCCCACAAATTCTCTTCTGCGGGCGTAACCCTCGTGACCACATTTTCCGAAGTACTTGTCGCACGCTCTACGTCCATAGAGCTACCTTCCGCCGGCAAATGAGGTTGTTCCACAGGCGCAGAAGATCGAGGGCGCAGTCGGGCCGATTCAAAGGGCGGCTCGACCGAATCGCGCGCTGTCACCATTAGCATACCCTGTTTCACCAACGCGAAAATCCCCAGCAAACCCTTGTCTGGGCGGTTCTTGTTTCCGACTTCAGAAAGCCATGCCATGAAGGTGGCATCAGCCTGGATGATATCATTGGCTACAGCCTCTGAAGTCTCTTCATGTGGGAACTTTCCAAGATCCTCCAATCGAGGTCGGATTATCCGCATGGTCAAAAACTCCCTAAAAGTCACCTTCGATCCCGAGTTGACAGAGGGAAAAAATGCCCAACTTAGACCTGGAAACCATACTCCCGGAGGAGGTCCGGCTCCCATGCCTAGAGGGGAAAATATGCCATTGACAACCAAATCCAGAGAACCCCCTATCTCCAGAGAACTGGGGAGGGTAACACCAGGAGAAGTCATCCGGATGACCAGAAGAAACTAATCAAATGATCAAAGAAACAAGCTAAGCAGGACTTCTTAACAAAATTAAGAAGCAACAAAAAGCACAATTATCTATGAACTGATGAATTGAGCCGCCAGAATCATATATACCCAAGACCCTTCACACCAACAAATGGCCACCAAACACAACAAGGTGTGAGGTGTTTCCCAACTTCGACCTGAGAACCATACTCCTAGAGGAAGTCCGGCACTCATATTTAGAGGGGCAAATGTGCCATTGACAACCAGATCCAGAGAACCCCCTATCTCCAGAGAACTGGGGAGGGTAACACCAGAAGAGGTCATCCGGATGACCAGAAGAGATCAAGGGGTAAGCGAAAAGATTGATAAGAGCCATGTGAGCCGCATACTAAAGATAACAAGAAATAGAAGAACAAGAAACCCAAGGAACCTAAGAGCCATAACAAAATCGAAAACCCAAAACCCCCCGAAAGTAGTCAAGCACCCATGAAAAACAGCAGTGTAACCATCAGGAGAGGAACCATAAGCAAATATCATAAAATCGATGCTTCATCGTGTGCGCGTTGAAGAAGTTGTTGATGATGTTGAAAAAGAAGTTGAAGATGAAATTGAAATTGAAGATGAAGATCACGTTGATGATGAGGTTGATGTTGATGTTGTTGATGAAGATAGTGATAAAGATGAAGATGAAGAGGAAGAAGAAATTCAAGATAAAGTTGAATAAGCTCACGACCAGGGTGAACTTCACAAAGCTGATGATAAGATTGAAGATGAAACTGAAGAAGCAGTCGAAGAGCTGGATGATGATGACGAGTTTGTTCTTGTTGTTCTTGTTGGTTTTGCATGGTGTTCAAGTCAGGAGTCATCTTGAAAGATATCGATAGCAAAGAACTGGAGAGAGCACCCAGGACTCAGAAGGAGAACCTAATATAGAGTGGTAAGTGTTAGAAAGGAAATGTCAGAAACGGGATTTCTAGACATACCGTTCACTGGAGGTGCTGGGAAGTCGCTGAGATAAGTTGGTGAAAATTTGTTGATCAAGGCAGCATGAGTGCTAGGCCGCTAGTCAAGAGGACCAAGGTGTAAACGGTGATGAGTATTCGAAGTTCTTGAAGAGAGGTTAGTATTGATGGGAGAAAGGGAAAAGAGAAAAGGAAAAAAGAAAATAGAAGTATACAAGTTCAAACCCAAAAAGGTAGTAGAAGAAAGACACCATAGATAGACAGACCAATTATGTATGAGACTCGGATGGATGAAGCAAGTACGTGAGATGGATGAAGCAAGTATGTGTGAGATGGATGAAGCAGATATGTGTGAGATGGATGAAGGAAAGGAAGGCGAATGGAGAGAAGAAAGAAGTATTTATGCCCCAGGAAAGACCCTGAACGCGTCCCCAAGATCAACCAGGTCGCTTAGGATGAACCAATCACGCGCGAGGATCAGTTCAATATAGAGTAGCTTGAGTTTACTATAAGACTCACCTAGACTGTATACAGTACTTCGAGCTTTTAAGTCCTCAGATGAAGGTCTTTCTCTGGTATTTTCTTTCCTATGGGTCTAGAAAGTTTTCAAAAAAGCATGCTATATAGATCCAGAGCAGGTCGTTGGTTAACTCGAATTTATGATTCATGAAAAGTCTGGGGTAGGTAAGACTAGGGATAGAAGATGAAGCAGTTACAAAATCTTTGGGAGACAGTGTCTACTGAGATGGCATGTGACCCTTTTATAAGTCCCAGAATCGAGCCCGTTCTCTGATCTTTACTTTCTCATGGGTCTGAGAGATCGGTTCAAAGCTCTAGGTATGGACAAGTACCAGCTTATCCAGTACCTTGATTTCCCTTTTTACACAATGTTCGGGGCAAGGAAGATCAAGATGGGAAGGGAGACTGGTTACCAAAAGTCAGGGAACAAGATGTGTTTGCTGAGATGGCATGAATTCCTTCAAGATTTGGTAGACACCTCCATGACTACTAGTACTGCCCATGCGTGCCTCCTCTTTGCAAAACACAAGTACACCTCAAGCTCCGGGAGAGAAACTTGATAGCCAATATTAACTAACAGACGGGAAGCTCATCTCCATTGAACAAATTTCATGCGAAGACAGGCTGAACTCCTTCTACCATACAATTCAGCTTGGTTGAAATGAAGACAGTCACTCTTTTCCATTACAGGTTATATTGACATGCCAAAGCTCATCTTTTGTCTATACTTGTGCCGATATGTTCTATGTGGTTGTACAAATGACAGCTATGCAACTACACCCTTCTTTTTCAACTCCTCAATCCGCACGGTATCAAGTCCAATATCTTTCAACAGCTCCTCGGTATGTTCTCCAAGAAGTGGGGGCGGGCTTCGAATACTAGGCTCAGCATTCGAGTATTTAACGGGAGGGCTAATGACCTTGATCGACCCACAGGCCGGATGATCAATAGATTGAACCATTCCACGCGCAATCACTATTCGAACAATCGTCAGCATAGCCTAAAAGCTTCGTGTCGAGAAACTTACCATGCTCATGGTTCATAGTTCCCTGAATGTCATTGACAACCGCAAAGGGCAGCCCGCTTCCTTCGAACCTATTCTGCCATACCCCTGTTGTTTCCTTCATCAACTCGCCTTCAATCAGCGGCTCGAGATCTTCTCGATTGTTGACGCGATCACTGTTGGTAGCGAATCGAGAATCAGTCTTCCACTCCGGCTTTCCAAGCTTATCACACAGGATCCCGAATAACCGGTCATTGGCGCCCCCGACAAAGATATCGGTGTCAGAAGTCTTGAATGCTTGATATGGAACCACAGAAGCTAACGAATGGGAGTATCAGTTGCCTTGAGAACACCAAAACTAATAGCAACATAAGACAAGAACAGAATGACTTACGGTGTGCAGTTCCCCATCTCCCAGAGTCTTTCTTCCCGCTAATAAGCACCGACTCTCCCATATTAGCAAGCGTCGCCACCTGGCAATCACTCAAACAGACATCCAGGTGCTGTCCTTCGCCGTTAGTCGCCCGTGCAATCAAGGCCGCCATGATGGAATTACACGCATACAGCCCCGTTGTCAAATCGGTAACAGCTACCCCAACCTTCACAGGTGGCCCATCTCGAGTACCGGTCAGGTGCATCAAGCCAAATTCGGCCTCGACCATCACATCGAAACCGGGTCGGTTACTGTAAGGACCTGTCTGCCCATACCCCGTGATACTGGTATAGATGAGGCGAGGATTAATCTGGCGCAAAGACTCATAGTCGAGGTTATACTTCTTCAGAGAACCTGGGAGGTAGTTTTCCACTACCACGTCGCAGTCTCGTGCGAGTTGATGAAGGATTTCGACACCTTCGGGGTGTGCGAAAGAAAGACCGAGGGACTTTTTGTTGCGGTTGACCTGACGAAGCTCAGTTGGCTGCTCTGAATTCTGCTGTTCCGAGCTAACGGATTGACTAGATACATACCGAAAGGTAATATGCACTTTCACCATTGCCAGCTCGACCGTCCGTATAAGCTGCAAAGGGTGGGCCCCAGGCACGGGTATCGTCACCTCGGATGGGGTGTTCAATTTTGATGATCTCTGCTCTGCATGGAGGGAGAAATTCATCAGTATCTTCGTTTCCTTAATTTGTGGTTTGAGATGATCCGTACCCCAAATCACCCAGAATCTGTGTACAGTAAGGCTGTCCAACGCGTGAGCTAATATTCTTGCCTCCAGGCATGTTATCCGGCATTGATACATACCCCTGCAAGCACCCGGCTCATATCCAACACTCGCACGCCTGCAAGTGGTAGCTTCCTAGTATCGGCTGCTTGAGTCCCCGTAGCGATTCGACGAAGGAGGCATCGTGAGTTTGGGCGGGCAAGCAACGGAGCTGCCCTCAGAGCAGCCGTGCGTGCTAATGAACAGGAGAACATTGTTTCTACAGTTACTTCAACATTCACAATGCGATCCCCATGGTTTACCAGCTGCACAAGAACTACAATACTAAATTATCAAAATAGCACCACTTTCATGGCAAGATGCTCGTGGGGAGGCCCCACTGCTTGATCTGCAGGTGGGTTCGACCCCACATGAGCTCACGCGGCAAGGGGCATGGGGTGGGCACGGGCTAAGGCGTTCGTGGCTTGTTCACGGAGGCGCTATCGACGGGACTATTAAGACTATTATTTAAATGTTTGTAGCCAGCGTTCCAAGGGGCGGTTCTAGCACCGGTAGAAGCCGGGTCAACTACTCCGTACTCTCTATAGTGACTGAGATAATTTGAAGGCATGCATGATCAATGGCATCAATCGAACTCGTCGAAAACTACAGTTGAGTTTACAGTTAAAATTAGAAGGAAGAATCAATCATTTTAGAAAACAAAACTCAATTTTCAATCTACGACTTGCAGTATTGACATTCGCAAATAAAACAAGACACCGGTTCCAGACCCAATTCTAATGTATGTATTCAAATGCAATTTTACAGCTGCATGGGCTTCAGGTCGGCAGCGACCTTGAAGGGAGCAGAGGTCTTGCTCTTGATCTCCTCAACAGTGACGCCCTCGGCGTGCTCGATCAGGGTCAGACCCTCAGTGGGGCTGCAGTCGAAGACAGCGAGGTCGGTGATGATGGTGGAAACGCAGCGAGGACCGGTAAGGGGGAAAGTGCAGTCTGGAAGAAAACGAAATGGTTAGTTAGGTGCTTTTAATCCCAAGAGTGGAATGAATAAAACTTACCAGCAAGAATCTTGGGGTTACCCTTCTTGTCAGTGTGCTCCATGGTGACGACGACCTTGGTCTTCTCGGGGTTGGCGACCAAGTCCATGGCACCACCAATACCCTTAACCTTTCCGGGAAGCATGAAGTTGGCGAGATCACCGTACTGGCTGACCTGGAGGGCACCCAGCATGGTGAGATCGATCTTACCAGCGCGGATCATACCGAAAGACTCGTGGGAACCGAAGAGGGAAGCACCGGGGTCCAGAGTGACGGTCTCCTTGCCGGGGTTGATGAGGTCAGGGTCCTCCTGGCCGGGCTTGGGGTAGCCACCGAGACCGAGAATACCGTTCTCAGCCTGGAGGATAACCTCGACACCCTTGGGCAGGTAGGAGGGAGCAATGAGAGGAATACCAATACCGAGGTTAACGTACATGCCGTCCTTGAATTCCTTGGCGGCACGCTTGACGATACGCTCACGGCGGGCGGTAGCCTCACCGTCACCACCAGCGATCATCTCGCTGGGGTCCTTGGCGTAAGTGATCTTATCGAATTGCTTCTCCTCGGTGCTCTGGACAACAGCATCGACGTAGATACCCTGGAGGTGGACACTCTCGGCGTCAATCTCACCAACCTCGACGATGTGGTCAGCCTCAACGATGGTAACCTTAGCGTTCTTGGCCATGGCCTCGTTGAAGTTGTTCATAGACTTGCGGAAAACACAGTTGCCGAGACGGTCGGCCTTGTGGACCTTAATCAGAGCGTAGTCACCATAGATCGATTCTTCCAAAAGGAATTCCTTGCCGTTGAAAACACGAGTCTCCTTAGGCTTGGACATTTCAGCCACAGAGCCATCCTTGTTGTAACGAACGGGGAGTTCACCAGTTTGCACTATTCCAATTAAGTCAGTCTTGCTATATTCGCCAGGCAAGTTGAACTAGTGCAATTGAACACGGGGGGACTCACCGATAGTGCCGAAAGCCGCGGGAGTGTAGAAAGCAGGCACGCCAGCAGCAGCTGCGGCGCACTTTTCAGCGATGGTACCCTGGGGAGTGAGCTCCAGAGCCAAATCGCCACCAAGGTACATCTTTTCGAACAACTTGTTCTCGCCAATGAAAGAAGCGATCATCTTGCTGATCTGCTTCGACTCGAGCAATTGACCTAAAGGAACACAGACGCGGTTAGTCACAGACCTAGCGGAGTCAATTGCGGATGCAATTGGCACTTACCAAGACCAACACCGGGCATGCCAGCGTTGTTGGAGACAACGGTCAGGCCCTTAACCTCCGGGCGGTCCCGGACGGCGTTGATGAGAGAGATGGGGACACCAGAGAAACCGAATCCACCGACGAGGACGGTTGTGTCACCCTTCATATCCTTGACGGCCTCCTTAGCGGAGCCGCACAGCTTGTTAATAGCGCTCATAGTGGTGGACGCAGAGAAGTTCCGCCGCCAGATGGGGCGGAACACCGACATCACAGGGGCGAGAGGCCGCGACATGATGTCTCGACTACCTTGGAATGTCTGGGAGAAGGTATTTCTGATCCAGCAGAAAGAAGAGAGAAAGGAAAGAAGAAGAAATGGAGCATCGCGAAGCTATCTACCCCAGTGCCCCAACCCGCAATTTTTCGGCTAGACACTGATCCAGAGAAGCCGAAAAAACGCTTACCCGGGCACGCCCGGGGGTGGCCACCGCCTTCTCACCCCACATATCGGAGTGCTTCGCGTTGTTAATGACGGATGGCCCCTAAGCCCTTTGCCGCCATCGGAAGCCGACCCCACATCACTTCCCGAATCTTAGTCAGAAAAAAAGGGGGCAAACACAAAGACCTCTGCATCTTTGCGGGGTGATCAAGTTGTGGAGGTTGGAGATGTCACACGATCTCCATGTTAGATTGAAACCTACTACACATTCTTTATCAGATTGTTTCCTGTGAAAAATCATTGTTGTGTGGGATTGAAAAATCTTCCTTTGGTTCCAAGTTCCAACCACGAAATGGAATGTGAAATATTCCCATGTAATTATTGTAAATTATTGTAATATAACACGTATTTTACACCCGGGACTCGCCTTCGGCAGCAAAATTGCAATTGTCGGGATCTCGCTCCCTTGGGCAATGCCGTTCCTGGTCTTCCCGACACATTGATGGTTCTGTCGGCACTTAACACATCCTGAGAATGTGGATGTTGAACCGGGGTAAGATGGCGATGGAAATTTTTAAAGTTTTTAAATTTTAAACCCTCGTCATGTTCCATCCCCGATTTTTAAGGGTAGTGAAGATCTGTGGGAAGTCTCCCCTCATTTCCCCGCTCGTACTGCATTGGTCTTGTGACCTTGTGCATCAAGGGCAGATTGAATACCCTTGGATCTGTTAATGCATCTGATTCGTCAATGCCAATACTATGTAGGGGTTTTACTACCTGCTAGTAGATTTCGAATCACATATGAAAACTCAAAGAACTTTCTTTTCTGACTACCTTACTTGCTATTGTTCCATTATGGATGATGTAATCTCTGTATGCCTAAGTTTTTTGGAAAAATTCCACCAATGTCAAGTAAATAACTAGGAAGGTTGCACACAGAACCATGCACTGTACTGTAAGATCCATTGCCATGAAAAGCCCATCTATCGCTTCAATCTCTCTCGCTTGAATGTATGAGATCCCTCCTGTAGCTGGTAAGTCACACCAGAATTACTGAAGAGCTACTAGAATGCCGTCTAACTTCTCCTGAACGCAGTATTATAAAATATGATGCACCTTTGATTGAACTAGACTCATTCGGGCTGAACGCGATGGGATGCTAGCATTTAAGAGAAGACACTCAGTAGTCGGAGTCTACTACTTGTACGCACGCAACTAAACGCATGTTTTTCTCACGATTCTCTCCTCGGAGTTATCATAGTCGGAGCTTCCATTGCTGGCTTTGGCTTTGGCCAAATCCATCTCTCGCAGTCGCAGGAACATTGACTTTCTTGTGCTCGAGGCTCATGATGAAATTGCATCACCTTTTGGCGCCGCGTTATGTATCATGAGCCAAGTCACAATGGTACTGGATCAAATGGGGATGTTGGGCGACATATCCAAAGTCTTCGATGACCTGAGTAATAGAAGTTCTTGGACCCTGGACTTATTCGACGTTGCCTAGATATAATGCTTGGCGACTCTCCAATAGATGAAACTTTTCTTCTTTTGGACGGCGGTCTAGCCGAAGGGATACTAGCGTGTCCCATATTTAGAGTATGTCAGCCAACCGCGTCATCGCATGAACTGCGATCTCGTATTCGTGTTGGATCTCGGCTTCAATGCCGAGACATGGATCTGATCATTGGCGATGTTGCCTCCTGCACCATAGGCACCAGAAATATGAACAGAACCAGCACAGCTTTTGAAGCTCACTGCTAATCAACCTAATTGCAGTTGCACAGGGTCAATCGTCATGTTTCATCGCCGAGGACATGTAAAATCCCGTCATGGCTGCACGATTTGCAAGACCAGGCGCGTTAAGGTCGGAGATAATTCCTTCCCCGAATATCGAATCAAGGGGTAGCTCCTCGACTTTGCAGTATTAACAGTCTCTATAGTGCGATGAGAAAAGGCCAATCTGCAGTAATTGCTCCCAGCGGGATGAAAGATGTGTCTACCCTGGATTGGGTCCTCACTTTTTCGCTGAGGACACCCGAAGATCTCAGATGAAAGACAATTTACCATCACAAGATCAATCACAGCTGAGCTCAAACGTTGGAATAATCAAGCTAGCATGTTGGATGAAGACTTCACTTGACAGACCAAGTGAAAGTTCTGGGAACTTGTCTTCATTGGACATGACCCAGCTAGAACTTGTGCTGCAATGGATCAATTATACACACAAATTATTGTCGCGGAGCGAACAGACAAGACAAGTATGGGAGAAACCAGTACTCGAAGAAGCTTTGAAAGCACCATTTCTTATGCACGGGATCTTGGCACTCTCCGCCTTGCATCTTTCACATTTACGTCAAGATGAAGCTCAAACACGTGTCAAGTGGCTAGACGTTGCCATATCGCATAAAAGTGTTGCCCTAGCAATGTTCTCAGATCAATTGCGTGATATCCACCAATCAAATGCGAAAGCAATGATGGTTTTCGCTGGCTTGGCGTTTACGTTTAGCTTAGCTAGTGCTGTCAATATGGGAACAAAAGATGACGGGCCGGGCTTGAATGCGCTCACAGAGGTCTTTGTATTGGCTCGAGGAGTTCGGGCGCTGCTGGAAGTGCAGGGTGAATTCTTACATCAAACCGACTTTGCACCACTCTTCGATATCACAGCCCCCGATGTTCAAATCCCCGAACATGTTCTTGATGCACTGGATCGTCTTGAGCAATTGCAAGTCAAATGTAAACAAAAAGATGCCGATATGGATTCCGCGGCATACACGGAAACTATCAGCCATTTGCGAAGTCTTGCTGCTTTTACTTTTGCCGAGCCTACTTCAATGACACTGGCTGGTGGATGGGCTATACGAGCTGCGCAAAAGTATCTCGACGACCTCACAGCCCAGAAGCCTATCGCTTTGGTAGTGCTGGCTCATTACTGCGTGTTCATACATATGGCTCGGGACAACTGGGCGATAGGCTATTGGGGTTATAAAGTCTTTAAAGATATCACCCAAGTACTGAAGCCCAATTGGTATCCTCATATTGAATGGGCAGCTCGAAATATTCTCCCCTTGGATGAAGAAAAACTGCATCATGACCAAGAAACATAAGACTTTTACACGGGTCCCCACGAACGCTACCACGGTTTTTTGTCTGCTTTGAAGTGCTATTTCCTTCTGTACTACCTATTAGCTATATACCCGGATACTCAGTTGTAAAGTTTCTGAGACTCCCCCTCCGAGACAGAATAGAAAGAATGAATACATGGTTCTTGCAATGATTGCTTAAATTGAGCCACTCAAACCAAATTTTACAAAAATTATTATTCATAACGACATACAGACTGGCTGAGGATAAACCACGCCCCTAAACCCGGCCTTCACCAAGCTCAAATGCCGAGCCAGGGACAAACTTGCGCGTCCTGACCATCTTCTCCGAGTACCTTTTGCCACGACCCAGCAAGCAGTTAATTTCACTCGGGTGCGAGTACTGAAGAACCATCATCACACAAAACATGAGCAGAGCGTCAAAAACGTAGATAAAAACCTCATGCTTCATCAAATACCCACTATAACCCTGGATGTACTCGACCACACGAACCACCGACCGGATAAGAATGAGGATACTGGCAATGTAGAGGGCATTCATATGCCTAGGCCAGATATTTTCCAGCTCGAGGGAGCGAGTAGATGGGGTCTTGGCAACGCGAGCCTGCCACACCACCGCCGTTATTGTGAAGAAGCCAAAGAAGATGATCTGCACGAAGAGACCGCCAATGATAATATGCTCGCCCGTACTGGGACTGCTGGAATTCGCAACCATGAGACCCGCTCCTATTGGTTTGTTAGCATTTTTATCCAGAAATAACCATCTATCAGAGTGAATGGTGTAGGTTTAGAGAAGGGCCCTACCTGAGGCTTGCATCAAGAAAGACAAAACATCTCCAGTCACGAAGATCTTGGTCAACCATCTAAGCTTGATTACCGAGCACTTTTCGCTATCTGTCATGGCGATGATCCGACCGAGAGTCATATATATGCTCGCCGCAAGGAATGCAGGTGCGATCAATAGCAAGGCGCTTTGAATGACATAGGGGCCTTTGGTGAAATTGGGTGACTGGCGTGAGGATAGCAAGCGGCCGACGTAACCAATGGTCTCAACTATGGGGGTTGAATAACAATGCATTAGCTTGATAATAATTCTGGGAGACGACCAAAATCTCAAGACTTACGGATTCCTCCAATCAAAAATGGAATCATGAACCATGTTCTTGTTCGTAGGAGTTGATAATAATGCAACAGGGTGCTTAACCCAAATAACACCAGAAAGATAGCCGCAGCAGCAGCCGATGGGTCATAGTAGTAGAATGTGAAGTTCATTCTGTTGAGATTGGGTGACTTCAGTAGCCAAAAAATCCGCTAGCAGGTATAAAAGTAGAAAACAGGTATAGAAAGAAAGAAAGATGTACGTATGCTGGTGGAATGAAACTCGTGGATACCTGGACCCTGCGACGAGAGAAAGACCAATTATATAGACAATATTTGCCGCCTTCCTCAGGGGTACGCGTAAAGAGACTGCTAAATTATAGATGTCGTTAATATTATGGATACCTCAATGCTCGTTTACTCGTGTTTCGATCCCAATTAGGAAGTACCCATGTGGAGATCGAGTTCTCGACCAATCACAGAAGCCAAAATCTCGTTTACTCGTAACTTTAGCCATAGTTAGTATCCCTAGCTCAATGGTTCATAGTAGAAAATTCTTCTGTTGGTGCCACCTTTTTCGTATGATTGTCCTAAAAGGTGTTTGGCTTATGCAGATCTCGTGTTTTTTTCTTTATTTGGATTTATCATTTACACTAGCTCATCAATTCCAACTATTCAGTGTTGCCTGGGCAGAACTCGTTGAGATTTTGTCTTTGACGCGGCAAACATTGAAGTACTATGTAACAGATAAGACTCCCATGTGCCTCTTCAACTATACTACTATCAGTTCATCAATTTGCGCAGTCTTTAGATTTCCATCGCATGCTACTTGGGCAATTCACTACTTCCTGAATCACTCCGGTTTTCTTTTTTACAATGACTTACGAGCTCTACAACTACGATCCGTCACCTAGTGCTGCTATCGCCTTTGCAGTCTTCTTTGGCCTCTCAGCAGCATTTCACATCTGGCAGGTGATTCAAAAACGAAGCTGGTTCTTTATACCATTTGTTATTGGTGGAATTTGTAGGTTTCCTCCCCTTCCTACTGACGTTTAATGAACAAAACCTACCTCCTCAAGTAGCTCACCACTTTCGTATCTGCTACAGTCGAGACTGTTGGCTATGCAGCAAGACATTATAGTGCAGAACAAACACCGGACTGGACAACCATGTCTTACGTGATTCAAGAGCTCTTTCTTTTGTTGGCTCCTTCCTTTTTCGCCGCATCTATTTACATGATTCTTGGCCGAATTATCCGCCTTTTAAACGCCGATTCAAACTCCCTTATTCGACCAAATTGGCTCACGAAGATATTTGTGACCGGAGATGTCTTGTCGTTTCTCATGCAAAGCAGCGGTATGACTCCCAATCCACTTTCTCCGAATATCTTCCAGCATACCCAGGAAATAAACTGATTTGTGAGAGCATACGTCTTGTAGGAGGTGGCATGCTCGCAACTGCCAAATCAACATCCAGCATGAACCTAGGAGAAAATATAATCGTGGGAGGCCTTTTCGTCCAGGTCGTTTCCTTCGGATTCTTCATCATCATTTCAATAATCTTTCATCGCCGTATGCTCGCTACTCCGCTGCATTATATGGTCAAGACTCAAATTCCTTGGACGCGTTATATGATGGTTTTGTATGCTGCGAGCGCGCTTATTTTAATTCGATCGATTTACCGAGTGGCCGAATACATTCAAGGCAGTACTGGGTACCTGCAGAGCAAAGAGGTATTTGTTTACATCTGCGATGCGACTTTGATGGTGATTTGTTGTCTGTTGTTCAACGCATTCCATCCGAGCAATATTCTGTCAAAGTCGCCTGATGTTGAGGAAAGAGAGGATTTGGAGATGATGAATCAAACTGGATATAGAAGTTACAGTGTTTAGCTGTAAATTAATAGATGGACAGACTAGCAAAAAAAAGTATTAGAAGGGGTTACTAAGGACGGAGAATTTCTCCATCCCTTGCAACGTCATCGACGTCAAATCTCCAATTTTGCGCAGATCTCATATAACAGACAAGGACTCAGCAGCGGCAGCAGCGGTAAATTTCAACGTCGTTTAGCGAAAACAATGTATTAGCAGAGAAAACAGGACACAAAGTCACCCCGCACGGAATTTCATGTAACGCGAGGTATGAAAACGACAATGATCGTCGACGATCATAGAGGTGGGAGCGCCCCACCACTTTTGGAGCTGCCCCAGATCCACAATCCACACTCCTGCATTTCCCCGGTTTCTGTTTAAGATAGTCGCATGCCCACAACACAGTTTTTTTGTACAGAAAACAAGTATGCTTCGAAGGACAGCAGGAGAGGTTTTGAAGAAAAGCCCGAACGATGTGGTCGTGCTCTCCGCAGTGCGGAGTCCCATCGCACGGGCATTCAAGGGCGGTTTCAAGGATGCGTACCCTGAAGAGATCTTGATGCCTGTAAGCATTCCGTTTGCTTGTTATTTTCTTTCTCTTTTGGTAACTGACTGTGTCATTTCCAGGTTATGCAAGCCGCCGTCAGGCGAGCGAAAATTGAGCCTGGCCAGGTCGAAGACGCACTTATCGGCAATGTCCTTGCGGAGCTGGGTTTCGCGAAGACCGGCCGCATGGCTCTGAATGCTGCGGGGTTCCCGAACTCCACGACTTTCCACACCGTTAACCGGCAGTGTTCGAGCAGTTTGCAAGCGATCACGCATATCTCACATGCAATTTTGGCTGGGCAGATCAACGTCGGGCTTGGCGGTGGTGTGGAGAGTATGTCGCGGAATTATACAACGCGGGGAATTCCTGTGGATGTGTCGCCCGAGCTGAGGGAGTCGCCGAGGAAAGATGCTCCGGATTGTTTACTGCCCATGCTGCAGACGTCCGAGAACGTTGCGTCGCGGTATGGAATTGGTCGACGGGAGCAGGACGAGTTCGCGGCGGAGAGTCAGCGGCGTGCGACTGAGGCGCAGCGATCTGGCAGATTTTTGAACGAGATAGTCCCAATTCAGGTGCGATCGATTAGTGCGGGTATCGATGAGGTGACGATTGCGGTTGTTGAGCGGGATGAGGGCGTCCGCACAAACGTGACTGCACAGAAATTGGCGACGCTGAGTCCTGTGATAGAGAATGGATTCAGCACTGCTGGGAACTCGTAAGTTGCATATATCTCCGTTTCCCCCCGCGATCAATCGCCTTCTAACAAGCATATTTTCAGGTCTCAAATTTCCGATGGCGCGTCAAGCACCATACTCGCTCGCCGGTCCTGGGCAGATGCTCGAGGCTTGAAGCCCATTGCGCGATTTGCTGGTACCCAAGTTGCTGGTTGTGCACCTGACGAAATGGGCATCGGGCCAATTTTCGCGATTCAAAATCTTTACAAGTATCTTGGGATCGAAAACAAAGATATTGATATCGTGGAGATGAATGAAGCATTTGCAAGCCAGTCGATCCACTGCATCCGCGAGCTCGGTCTCGACATGAGCAAGGTTAACCCGAACGGTGGTGCCATTGCTCTTGGACACCCTGTTGGCGCGACGGGTGCCAGACAGGTTGCTACACTTCTCTCGGAGCTTCAACGGCAAGATAAGGAGATGGGAATTGTGAGCATGTGTGCCAGGTAAGCCTTTTTTGAGCCTATTTAACGTGTAATCCGTCCATCTCTTCTAACAATGACTGTCAGTACCGGCATGGGAGTTGCATCCCTCTTCATTCGCGAATAGGCCAGGGTTCACAGGCGCACGTGAGAATTGTCCGCAGATCCATATGGATCCATGGATATTTGAATACAGTAGAAGTCAGCCCACACTTGAAATTAAGAGAAGATCATGGGCAATAAATATCCATTTAGAACCTTGAGCCTCACAGCTCAACATTGAAGGGAACTTGCAGCCCTCAAGCACTTGAGTGCTGGAGATCCATGAATCCTACTACTTAGAAATATGGATACCTAGTATATACATGCAGGGCTACTAAAATAGTGTGCACATGCACATGTGCACGAAAATCACCTTTGAACACAGTTACAAGTATATACACCTATCAATCCATGGATATGTATATTCCTCAAGCACTGTGCTTGAACATTGAAGGTTCGAGATGTGGACTCGACGTTGACCACCAGGTGCACGTAAACGATGTTTTTTTAGTGAAATTAACATTACATGTACATGTCAATGTTCAATGTTTTCACTTCTGCCCTGGCATCTTAGATCAATCAATCAAACATTTATTTTCGAAGAGATTTCTTCCAGCACTTGAGTGCTTCTATGTGTGTTTCTAGTTATAATCCGGGCTATCATTAGTGGTCTTTGGTCTCAAGAATTCCCAGTGCCCCGCTCACTAAATGCAAGCTTCCTGTTATCAAAACATTTGCCAATATAGAAGTCCCACCAAGTATACGAGCCCTCTCCAGGGCACCTTCAATTGTCTCTTCAACATCTACCGTACTACTGGGGTTGTATGCTCCCCAAGCACGGGCGTACTCTGTTAACTTGTCTGCGGAAGATCGAGCCTTGAGATTTCTGTCTATGATAAGATCAACACAGTGTCTAAATAATTCTCTATTGTTTTGGACATACATACCGATCCTTGCCTGCCTGTCCTGTCTTTCAGTGTACGTAGTCAATATCATGTGCTCTATTTCAAGACCTTCCCTATCGAGGGATTCCTTGATAACGTGTAAAAGTTCGACGCCATCACGATCTGAAAAATGGCTGAAGATGATCATCCTCAAGGGGTGGATGTTGAAACTATCAAGATGAGCATCATGCTACCGCGGAAAATCTGTGGGTGATTACACCTACCTTTGTGATTCGCTCATCTCGGCAAACCATGATACCGCAGTGGGCAGCGTTGATTTATTGTGAGCACCGTCAAGAAACCATTTGAGATTGCCTTCTTCTATCTGCTGGTAACGGCCTGGCCAATCAAAATTTTCAATGCCAAGGTCGATAAATTTAGTCAGGTTCGTCAATCTATCGGGCTCCCTGAGTGATATCCATGTCTGGGTCACTGCTTTGGCAAGTGAGCAGTTTTCCTTCTGGTATTTTGTCACTTGCAGTGATAAATCAGGCTCAACAAATACCAGCGTAACATCTTTCTTGTTTGCACATTGCTCAAGCACCTTAGCAACATTTACATCTTGGGGTGACGAGATAGCAGGACAACCAGGCTTGAAGATCCCCGCTTTGTGCCTAGCGATGTTTTCAATAGTGGGCCCGAGGAATTTGACATGGTCTTCTGCGATTCGAGTCACCGCTGTCACGACGGGTGATGTTACGACATTTGTCGCATCTGACTCGCCACCCATATGTGTCTCATAGACTGCAATGTCAACCTTTTCCTTGAGAAAGACATGAAAAGAGAGAAGGGTCAAAAGCTGGAGGTATCGGGGAATGTCTATGTCGGCACTAGCCTCATGTGGCAGTTTATCCCATATTTCGGAAAAAGCACTCGCAAAGGCTTCTTCCTCTATTGGCTTGCCATTGATACGAATCCTCTCCCGGATGCTAAGAAGATGTGGCGAAGTATAGAGTCCGACCTTGTACCCGGAGCTCTGGAGTATGGACGAGGTATATGCGCAGGTGCTTCCTTTCCCACTGGTGCCGGCTATATGTATGACGTTTAAAGTCCCCAGGTGGGCTTGCTGGTGTGACGTTAGTAGCTGCACTTCTTGGTGATATCTGGCCTTGTCATACAGAATAACCGAGTAATCCCAACCATTTTGTCATGTCATCCAAACCTCTCATTTGTTCCAGAGTCGGCTGCGCACTAGCACGTCTGGAATTAAGAAGCTCGATAGCGGCCTGCGACTATTAGAAGGTGTGATATCAGGAATCGATAAATAAACTGACTTTGTACTGCATTTTGTCATTCCATTCATCACTCGAGGACATAGGCGTCCTAATGATGTTCGTGCGATGCGGGGTTGGTTACTTTAGCGGGTTCTCTAATCACGCAAATGGGCGTATTTTATCGACCAATGGGGTTCGTTCTCTGATCTGTACAACTCTCGGCCAGGACTCCATCTCGCCCTCCTATGATCGTATCAACGGCCTCACATGTCCTCAGAAGAAATACACCGGCTCATAGCAAATCTTTCGATTATGCAAATCAATCAATTCTTCAGCGAAAGACCTAACGTGACGCAGGCCGCCTGCGATCAATGGGCAGCATCGGCTCTCGGTGGCCCTGTCCGTGCTTCAACTGTCCAAGGTGCCACCAGCTATACTGTCGAAGCCGTTCAAGCTGGAAAAGGAGTTGTGCAGTTTCGTTCCCCTGACGAGGCCTTAGATATCACTCTGATCCAGAGCGCCCAAGAAGCCTATGGGTATCAGTTCGTGCCATGCCCTCGTGATGGTGGCTGTCTGGCCGGCCTCAAGGCATATATCATGGACAACGTCGGCGGTGTCAGTGTCTATCTCGCGCGAGACCAGCTGCGCGCCAATGATGGCCGCCTCTTGAGAGTCACTCTCACGGATTTCGCACGGTATCAAGCGTCTAGTTTCTGCCCCTCGAGCCGTTTTTGTATGCTAACAAGAACGTTTAGGTTCTTCGCTTCCCCATGGCATAACAGGCCAACCTCGGTGTCTAGTCCCAGCCGCTCCCAGTTATATGCCAGCTATGAGGCGGATCTCAAGCAGCTGCGGGAGGGCCTTTCCTCACAGTGGCACATAATGCTCGACAACCTACTGCAGGGTCTTCCGCTCCTGTTCGCTAGCGACTGGCCCATGGTGCCCAACCACACCGACCTGCTGGAGAACAATATCCATGTTGACTCCTCGACGGGCCGCATCACAGGAATTTGCGACTGGCATGACACCACTGTGAGCCCGTTTGGCACGTCGCTGTGGGGGGTCGAGAGTATGCTTGGGGAGCGCACCACAACAGGCTGGCGCTGGGTGGGCAACTCGGCTATGCTTCGCCGGGGCTTTTGGGAAGCGTTTGCCGCCGCAGCTGGGCCTCAGGTACCTATAGAACATGTTGAGGTTGCACGGCTGGTAGGGATTTTCTTGAAATTTGGTTTTGAATGGGTGGATCAGGAGACCAGGCGGCCTGTTATGGAGGGGTCATCGGACTTTTCCTTCCTTAAGGCTGTCACTCTGAATGTTGATAAGGGAGGTAGCTAAGAGGCTAAGGCTGACCTCTTATTTCAAAAATATTCTTTTGATATTGTTATGTTCAGACCTCGGCTCAGCCGCCGGGCGTTAATGAATTGTTTGTTTGTTTGTAGCAACACGAAGATCTGACGGGGATATGGAACGATATCTCAATGCACCACGCCAATTTACATGACCGGAACAGTGGAAAGTCAAGAGTTGGGAGTGGAAATCCAGTACATAGGGAAACCAATGTAGCCCGGATTCGAACCCGGCTCTTTCCAAACGAGAAACGGCTCTTCAGTTGCGGCGGCCGATACCCGCCACCCCTCTGCCATAACCCAATTTCAACTTTCCACTTCTCAAGTCTACTCTTAAGTCTATTCTCAAGTCTCTTCTCAGGTCTCTTCTCAAGTTTCTTCTTAAAGTCTCTTCCAGATCAAGTCTCTTCTCAAGTCTATTCTAAAAGTAACCCATATTTAGATCAAATTCCTTAAGATATTCCTATACATAATAAATACAATACAGGCAAGAAACAGGCATCCTGGGGCGGTAAAGCTAGAAAACCAAATTGGTTTATGGCAGAGGGGTGGCGGGTATCGGCCGCCGTACTTAAGTCCTGTTATTCGCTTTATTTTCATGAGCTTGAATTCAAATTTTTGCACAGATATTGATAGCTAATTTTTACCCCGTCGGCCGCGACCCCACATCCACTGGACCACACTACACTTCTGAAGTACAATATGTGGGGCAGAACTTGGAGCTTCCCCGTTGCGAAGCCCCCCATTCCCAAGGCCAAGTGGATCATCTGGCAGATTGGGGGATGTTATCTTGACAAAGCTGGTCATACTACTAGGAGAAATTCCTAATTCACAGCTCTCACGAATTATCAGCTGGACTAAAGCCATTGACACCATGTCGATTTTCATACGTCTCGTTCGTCCTTTATCGCGGGTGGCGGCTCGGCCCATCGTTTCCGTCACTGCTACCGCTGGGCGGAGGTCAATTGGCTCCGTTAGTGCAATTGATTCAAGCATCTTCCGTACTTTATTCGGCACCGAAGAAATCCGGAAAGTAGGCCAATGGACCCCAAATTTCATTCTTGCCCATCGCCAAAGCTAATCTAGTCACCACGTAACAGGTCTTCGACGATGAAGCATACATACGCCGCTGCGTGGATGCTGAAGCCGCGTTGGCTCGAGCGCAGTCACAGTGCGACGTGATCCCATCTGAAATCGGAACCTTGGTGACACAACGGGTACAAGAATCAAACCTGGATTTCGAGCGACTGCGCCACGAAACGGAAATCGTCGGTTACCCAATCCTACCGCTCGTACGTCAACTGTCGGATATTTGTGGCGAGGAAGCTGGCAGGTATGTGCACTGGGGTGCCACGACGCAGGATATCATGGATATCGCCAGCGTGCTACAGATGAAGGAGGGTCTGAGTATCGTCGAGGGACTTCTGAGGGACGTGATTAAATCCCTGCGGGAACTGTCTGAGAAATACAAGGACACTCCCATGGCTGGGCGAACCCATTTACAGCATGCGTTGCCCGTGACGTTCGGATACAAATGTGCTGTGTGGCTATCTGGTTTCCAGCGACATTTGGAGCGACTGGAGCAGCTTCGCGACCGGACTTTGATGGTGCAATTTGGCGGTGCAGCAGGCTCGCTTGCATCTCTGGGAAATGGCGACGACGGCCTTCGCGTGCGCAAGGCGTTGGCGAAAGAACTCGGTCTTACCGATCCGTCCATTACTTGGCACGTTGCACGCGACGGAGTAGCTGAGATTGCGAATTTCCTTGCTCTGGTTGGTGGCTCGATGGGAAAGGTAGCACTGGATATCATCATCATGTCCTCGAACGAGCTGAGCGAGGTAGCTGAGCCCTTCGTGCCACACCGGGGAGCATCGTCAACCATGCCTCAAAAGCGTAACCCGATATCCAGCGAGGTCATCCTAGCTGCGTCCAAAATCCTCAGGTCAAATGCTGGCCTCGTTCTTGATGGTATGGTGGCTGACTTTGAACGCGCATCTGGTCCTTGGCACTTGGAGTGGGTTGCTGTGCCAGAAAGCTTTGTTCTCGCCGTTGGAGCCTTGTCTCAAACCCATTTCGCGCTCTCTGGTCTCTCGGTTAATACCAAGCAGATGTTGGAGAATCTTCACTCCACTAAGGGATTGATCGTGGCTGAGGCTGTGATGATGGGCATGGCGCCATATGTTGGTCGCCAACGGGCGCATGATATTGTGTACGAGGCGTGCCGGGAAAGCATTGAGAAGGAACGGACGTTGCTCGAATGCCTATTGGAGAAGGAGGAAGTTACTGCGAAGATGAATGAGCAGCGCTTGAGCGAGCTTTGCGACCCGGTAAATTACTTGGGTGCTTCATCACGTATGGTAGATGATGTCTTGGCAGTCAATTAGAAGCATATGAACACTTTAGACGATGAGCATATTGTTTCACGTGTAGTATAGACCCAATGCAAACAGAGTCCCGCACTTTACAAATATTGGTTTGTTTATGTTGAAGAAAAAAAAAACCAGCAAAAAGATGAAGGTCCCTGCCGGGGTCGAACCGGCGATCTTTCGGATCAAAACCGAACGGAGTAACCGCTGTCCCAAGGGACCTTGAAAAAGAACCGAACGCGGGGGTCGAACCCGCAACCTTAAGATTAAGAGTCTTACGCTCTACCGATTGAGCTAGCCCGGCTTGATGGAATTATGAATTTTATTACACCCTATGTAGCAACAACAAGCATTTGCTAAGCATGAGCAAATGAAATAAAACTTGCGAACACTTGTAGCTTCATCTATTACTTTCATTATGAAGCCACGTTATTTTCATGCTACTACTGCATCAATTTCGAAAGTACCTTGATGATTAAATTCTCCACATCCACATAGCCCCGCAAAGCACCCAGCAAACAACAGCTTTGACCAAGCCCCAAATTTGGCCCGAGATGTCGATAGGTGCATGGGGTCGATGTGGGTCCTTCAATATGTGGGAGGTCTATGGAGTACACTCCATATGGGTCTCGCAGAGCTGAACTGCACCCCTTTCGAACATTAAAACAGTGAACTGAGGTGTCATTCTCTGCCTGTGATTTAATCTGCTTCATTCTTCTTGTGTTATTCATTGCTTCCTTTTACCTTGGATAATTCCCCAGTCTTTCAGTGTTATATATCCACACAATGACATCTCCACCCTTCCAGGAGAGAAAGCCTGTCAAGGACTTGCAGAAAGTCTTCCACTATACAGACACCATGTCTCGCAAGCCCACAAGGGACAACGACCCATACGAATACATGGCCGGTTTTGGAAATCGTCACCAATCTGAAGTGATCCCAGGGACCCTACCTGCAGGGCAAAACAACCCCCAGGAAGTTCGATTTGGTTTATATACGGAAGGCATTACCTACTCGGCCTTCGCAGCGCCTCGACATGCCAACTTCAGTACATACATGTACCGAGTGCGGCCAGCTGCAGCTCATAGTATGTTTTCGAGTCATGAAAAAGTGCTTCACAGATGCTAATATATATAATCAGATGGCTACACGGCCAACATCCCCCACAAATCGGACATCGAGAACTGCTTTTTAACCCTTAACCCCAAGGTGGCAACACTGGCAGAACAAGGAGAGTGGGCACCATTTCCGTTGCCCAAGGATGATGAGAAAATCGATTTCGTGGACGGTCTACACACACTGGGTGGAAGCGGAGATCCAAACTTGCGTGAGGGAATCGCCCTCTATGTCTTCATGATCAACACAGATATGGACCACCGCGCCTTTTGCAACACAGATGGTGACTTCCTTATCGTCGCCCAGCTGGGCAACTTGGACGTCCAGACAGAGCTGGGGCACTTATTCTTGCAGCCTGGTGAAATCTGTGTGATTCCTCGCGGTATTCGGTTTGCAGTACGATTAGGTCCTGATCACAAGGTTGCTCGTGGCTACATCACAGAGATATGGGGCTCAAGATGGGAACTGCCAGACCTGGGGCCGTTAGGAGGACACGGTCTGGCCAATCCACGGGACTTCTTGCACCCTGTGGCCCACATCGATGAAAATCTTCATGAGGACTGGACGATTGTGAACAAGGCAAATGGACTGTACAATGCCATTGCCCAGGACCACAGTCCATTTGATCTGGTCGCCTGGCATGGAAATGTTGTCCCCTATAAGGTGAGTTGCAGACTCAGTCCCGAGATCCTGAAACCAAACTAACACTGATGAATCATCGCAGTACGACCTTACAAAGTTCTCATCGCAAAATGCAACATCCATCGATCATACCGATCCATCCGTCAATTGTGTTTTGACAGCTGCATCTCGCGACCCTGTCACTCCGTTGGCAGATTTCTTGTGGTTTGGCCCACGTTGGGATGTTGCCTCCAATACATTCCGCCTACCATACTTTCATCGTAACTCAGCCACAGAGTTTTTGGCTTCTTTGTATGGAAATGGACTGGGTCGCTCAGATGATTTTCTCCCTGGCGGAGGCAGTGTCGAGATTAGCCACACGCCCCATGGAAATTTCAATGAAGCCTATGTGTATGAGATGAGGAACCAGGTGAACGAGCCTCGAAAGATTTTGGAGGGTAAGTATCTCCCTTTTTTCCTTTTTGTAATTACCTGTGATACTAATGACCCCAGATCAAATGACCATCATGGTAGAGAGTAGCCGGGCGTTCTTGTTCACAGAATATGCGCGAACTGGCTGCGGCACCTTCAAAGATCAAGGTACCGACCCAAAGGTGTGGGACGCTTTGCCGGTAAGTTTTGGTGATTTCACCCGTGCAGACCTTTTGATTAAATTTTTCTTTTTGCAGGATAAATTCTCTTCGTACCCCAATATTGGAAAGATACTCAAGCGGGTTAAACAGGATAAGAAAGCTCGAAAGCAGCAGTTGGAGATCTTATTTGATGACGATCGACTGGCGGAAGCGATTAATGAATGTGTATAACTGGTGTATAACTAGTAGAGCGTAACTACCATTAGTGCTTGGCCATTGACTGTGCGAACAATGGAGCTATTTTTTCAGTAAAAGGCTTATTGATTGGTAAACTTTAGTCAACTTTAGCCTCTTGGTGTCATGAAACCGGTACTTGGGGACCATTGTCAAATGCCGAACTATACTCTCAGCGGCCAATGAGATGGTGAGGAACCCACTGATTCAGCCTTTTGAATTCACGAAAATGCAGACTTTCTATCGGAGTTGGCAAGAATGCTTGACCAAAAGCACTATTTCCACAAGAAAATATTTCTCTAACCCTCCCTCGAACCCATTTCCCATTCTAGAAGCCGAACAACGATCTACTTAGCCGGTTGACTAGCATCATTAGGGCTCGGAGAAGCGTCCCATCTCACCCCACGGGGTATCCCCAACAGGCTGGGGCGCTAGGGGCCCATGCCACACCCTGAGTTTATGCCACCGTCTGTTGATTGGATGTATTTTGCGGGACATCTTCGGTAGAACTCTCCTGCAGCCCCCTAAGCCAATAGAACGTAAAAGATAAATTCTCGCTTTTGAGCTCCGAAGCTTGCGATCGGCTTAACCCCTAAGAGCTGACTAAGGTTCCCCCTCTTCCGTCAATCCCAATTTTGTGGGGGAAGAGCTAAGTTTCTTATTTTGCTCACCCTTGCACAATAAGAAAAAAAGAAGAACAAATGCCTCTGTAATGTATCCTTGATAGACAAGATCCGTCATGGTCCTTCGAAAGTGCACTATCTGTGATCGCCGGTTCAAGAAGACAGAGCATTTCAAACGCCACGAGCGGTCACGTCAGTTTCCCCGGACCGCATGAAAATTACTTCTAATCTAACGCGTCATTCTAGACACCAAAGAACGTCCCTACGAATGCAATGTCTGTCACAAAAGTTTCTCTCGAAGGTAAGATCCTGTCCGACCCCAAAGCCTTGCTGTAAAAAATCCAAAATTTGTCATATGACGGTAATTTGACACATCTAAACAGCGATGTCCTGAGTCGCCATGCGAAAGGCCATAATCAACCCGGCGCGACCGCTGGAACCAAGCCGAAAGATTCGACAGCAAATCAGAAACCCAACCAACAACCCGGCTCTATATCCGGGGCGTCGCCGATGGCAGCTGGCTCCGGCATAGAGAATGGAACACATCTATTACCCACCATTGGTGCGGACGGGCATCAACTCCCCAATGTGCCAATGCCGCGTGATATGTCGCTTTCGACCCCTGCTATGCCCCATTCCCCATTAGACTTTCTTGCAAACATATCGGCTCAACATGGTCGGGCTGATTCCAATCTCCATCCCATGTTGCTAGATGAACAGCAGCCTTACTTCGGCTGGAACGAGGTGACTCCTGCAGATCAATCAATGCAGCAGATTGGCGCGGGATTTGAGGATGTACCAAGCGACATGCTGCAATTATGGCTTGAGCCTCGTACCGATGGAGGATCCAATCACGGATCCCTGGATTTGGGCCACTTCCCGTTGATGGGAGAGAAGATGTCGATGACACCGGATCAAAATCGGCATTCCGTTGACAGTGGCAGATCTGGGTCTGATAATATTCCCAACGAAAGATTTGCCAAGGTCCAGCGATGCTGGCTAGCGCCGCCTAATCTTACTGGTCGGCTAATGAATAGCCTATGGCGAGATATTGTGTACACCAACGTCGACAACGTCTTTTCCAACAGATCTTCGACGCTTCTCAATGACACAAATTTACTTCAGGGGTCACGATATGGAATTGATGACGAATGCAGACGTTCGCTGCAGGCTGCCTTTTCCCAAACGCCATATTCCTTTCCACATATGCAGTCGCCGGGAACTAATGTGCCTTCTCCTGCTTTGTCGGGTTCCACTTCGAACCAATTTTCTCATTTCCCCCCAGCGGAGGTTTTGGATATGGCGTTAGACCTTTTCTTTCGCACATTTCACCCTCTTGTTCCCTTTGTTCATATCCCAACATTTTCTGCAAAGAAAACCCGACTACCACTCCTCTATGTAATGTGTCTCCTCGGAATGATGCTTCTGGGAACACAAGGCACGGCCGCGTTTGTCCTGAAAAACTTCACGGTAAGTCCATATGATCAAACCTTAGTTTGAAATTTACTGACTCCCTTTTCAGCATGTGCTTGAGAAGATCACCGCTGAGCTGGCCAAATGCACTATGGGGGTGGAGAGCCCGGCCAATACCATGTCCATCTTTGCCACTACCTTTCTATTTTTGAATCTGGCCGTTTTGACAGGAGTGGGTTGCCCTTACTTTATCTCGACTTTCAACCGTCGCTAATTATCTGTAGGAGAAATCTCATTTGGAACAGTGCCAAATGCTATATGTCAACCTCATGTCGGTATGTACAGGTCGCATCCGAAATTCTTTTCTCTTACTGACGTTCTTCTTTCCAGATCACCCAACGGCATGGACTCTTTGCTGCAAGCGAAGGCCAAATACTTGATATGAGTCTTTTTGAAGGTGTTCCTGACATTGACATGCGATGGAAAGCCTGGAGCAAAGTGGAATCTACGAAAAGGTAAGCTTTCTTTTCCTTTCCTACATGAGTTCTTCTAACCTGTTGAAAAGGGTTATCATTGGCCTTCTTCTTCTAGATTCTTGGTACTCCTCACTGCTTTCAACAAGTCCGATTGTTGCCCCCGAGTCAATACAAATCATCATGCCCTGTTCCGAAGCTCTGTTCCGTGCGCATTCATCAATGCGCTGGACTCAACTCATCCGCGGTGGCAAACGAATCCTCATGTCAACGGTGCTGGCGCCGTCTGAAAACATCAATATCCCAACCCTAGAAGGCCCAATGGATGAATTCAGCATCCAAGCGGTGCTGGCAATGGTCCAGCTTCGTCAATCAGAAGCGTACCACCGCCTTCTCTCCAACCGTGCCAGCTACCCCTTCGCACCCTGTCATACCTACGCCATGGACGGCCGGGCCCGATCTCTTCCATCCCTCCAATCACAAATAACAAATCAATATGGGGAATCCCTTCTCCAATTCAGCCCCAACGCCCTTGTCATGTGGCACCACATGTGCATGACCCTGACCGCCGATATTCAGATCTTCGAGTTCGCGGCCGGTCGTTGTGGTGCTGCTCCAGCAAGGAAGGCCCTCGATGATATTGCCGAGTGGTCACAGACCCCCGCTGCTAGACGAGCTTGCTTGCATGCAGCACATATTTATAAAGCCATGATCAACCGCAAAGCATCTGACCACCCAACCTTCCATTCCGTCTTTGCTGTGTTCTCCGCTGCCCTTGTACTGGGTCTGTACACTTTCATGGTCCCCAGCTCCTCGAACGCGGCATCTAGTGTTGGAAGCATTGATTTGATGGACGATGTGGACTGGCAACAAGTCGAAACAGAAGGGTTCACCAGCTTCATGGAACCAAGAGGAAGCCAATCATTCTCGCCAACGGATGATCCTGTTGTGAATTTCATTCGCAATGGTGCCACGATTTACCTTCGTGGTGTGCCTTTACAAGGTGGGTATCAATCAGCCCGGAGGATTCTGCTCGATTATGCCAGCCTTCTTAAGGACTCGGGTAAATGGAGTGTGAAGAAGTTTTCATATGTGCTTCATATTATGAGTGACGTTTTGATGGATGTGGAATAGACTGTCCTTAGTTTTGTCTTGCATGGCTAACCGTCTGGTGCTGTGGCATTCTCTGTATATTACTTGTTTCCCTTCAACATTGGACATATGATATAGCGATGTGTATGTTTTAACACTATGAATGAATGAGTATTTTCTGCCATCAATTATTCAATTATCTTCTTCCAGTTTCTTTTGGATAACATTACAGAGCACATATTAAGCAATGTGTATGGTCATCTTGTTCAAGCAATGCAACATTGATATTGAGCCCTTTTATGAGAAACTGGTCAGCATGAGGACTAGACAAAGGGGATGATTCACTGCTCAGGCGAAGTGCGTATAGAACAGAGCTTAGTATCAATGCTACTAGTATGGCATACCAGTAGTCAGTAGTAGTAGTAGTGAAGATAGCAGAGAAATGCCAGAAAATGCCTGGAGTACCAGGCAACCCCCAATACCTGTGATTTATCATAACCCCAGCCATCACAGTAGACGAATCTGTTCTATTCCCAAAACTTTTGTAACCTGTTCCCCTTCAACTTCTAATCCCTCCTTCCCCTAAACTTCTGGAATAATGAAAATTTATACAATCAACCATCTTCATTTGCTCTATATGTAGGCTTTTTATAAAATCAAATACCTTCATGGGAAGGCCAGGATCAGAAAACAAGACTTTCATCATGACTTCAAAGCTGGGAGATCCCCTATAACATCACTTGAGTGACTCCCATATTGAACTGATCTTCACGCGTCATTGGTCGATCTTAAACGACCTGGTTGATCTGGGGGACGCGTTCAGGGTCTTCCCTGGGGCATAAATACTTCGTTCCCCCCCCTCCTCTTCCTCTTTCCTTTTTTCCCCTTCCCCCAGTTTCTTCCCTCTCAAGTCTCTTCTTCATACTTTGATCAAACTTCCTCTCAAGACTTCCTTCTCATACATCTCATGCATCTCCTACCTCTATCCACCTACCATCCAACACTTGATGCATCCATCCAACACTTGGTCCATCAAACACTTTAAGTTGATCATGATATCCATCAATCACTTGGTCCATCCATCCAACACTTGGTTCGTCCATCCAACTACTTGATCAATCCATCTTGATTAATCCATCTAACACTTGGTTCATCCAGCCTTCCAAGTTGATCATGACATCCATCAATCATTTATGGCATGCCACTCTTGCTATTGAGACCTGATTTGCAGGTTGATCTTTCTCTATCTTCCATTGTCCAATATTTTTCATATACTGATATCCTCTTGGGCTCCTCAGTGTTTCTCATGATTCATGAATCAATCACACATTGGTCACCGTGTCAGGAAATAAGTTCAAGGTATGTTTTCCAACAACCACTGAATACTCGGTTCTTTCTTGACATTCGATATCATGCAAGTCTTTCCGAACATTCCCCTGGAACCCCCTCACAACTTGCTTCCTCGCCAAACAACGCCTTTTGCAAGGCCTGTCCACCCTGCCGAGGCATCCAAACAAAAAGAAAGAAAAAACTACTATCACCATCTCGTCTCCCACAAAGGGGCCTTCATAACATATACTCCTGCTTCAAGTCTCTGATGCATGATCAATGAAAAAAAAAAAAAAAACAAAAAAAAAACAACAACAACAACAACAACAACAACTACTTCAACTCCATCCACACACGCACGCATACGAAGGCAAGAAAGGCTCGGGGCAGGAAATAGAAAATGGAAAATCATGATTCATGAAAAAAAAAAAAAAAAAAAAAAAAAAACGCACGAAAAAAACAACAACGCACGCACACACGAACGTATACGTATACGCAGGCAAGAAAGGCTCGGGGCAGGAAATGGGAAATCGAAAATGAGAGAGGGGAATAGAAAGAGAAGAGACTGCAAGACAAAAAGACAGTGTTTTTAGTTGGCTTCTGTGAACTTTGGTTCAAGGATTTATTGAGTGGTGGTCGTTTTCGGCTTTGTGTCACTGTTGAAATTGTGCTTTTTGTTGCTTCTTTTTTTTTATCAATTCTTCTGCTTACTCCTTGATCTCTTCTGGTCATCTAGATGACTTCTTTCGGTGCTACCCTCCCTAGTTCTCTGGAGGGGGTTCTCTGGATTTAGCTATCAATGGCACATTTGCTACCCTAGACATGGGAGCCGGGCCTCCTCTGGGAGTATGCTTTCCAGGTCGAAGTTGGGAACACCTCACAACTTGTTGTGTTTGGTGGCCATTTGTTGGTGTGAAGAGTTTCAAGTGCATGTAGCTCAAGTTGGTGAATGTTAGGGCTCTCAAGTCTATAGCCATGTCATGCTGTCGTAAATACTTATCATGATAATGATAACCCATTGTCTGTTTAATCATATTTACTGGGCGATTAATCAAGTTCATAATTTCCTATTCTATCCCCTTCCAAAGTTTTGTCACTTATTCAAGTCAAGCTCGCTTAAATTCTATCATGAGGTATCGTCAAGTACAATTGGGCTCATGAGTCGCGTCAGTCGAGATTGAAATTCATGGAGCGTCGTCAGCAAGCATGTCATGTAATAACAAACCTCCATCCAGTGACCAAGTGACACATCAGCAGCCGGAAATCTCCCCTCTTCTTGCGATATGTCTACCTCATTGTATCCATCTTTCATGAAGGAGCCGAAGACCCATTTTGACGCATAGCCCAACTTATCATCAGATTCAAACTTGCCAACCTGATCTCAGTCACACGATGTCCGTCGCTGACGAGCAACCTACGACGACAGTGGAGAAATATCGTTCTCTCGATACTTCCACGAACGAGATCCGCCTACTCTCCTTCGAGACTACTACGAAAGATACCCCAGTACGGCTCAATCTACAATACGTCACCCTGAACGATTGGAGACCCGAATATGTCACCTTTCGCGACCAGAATACATCGCAAGAGAGCTCACGGCTCTCCGAAGCCTGGAGCGAACACGTCAAATTCACCCTTGACATGCCCCATCGTGAGCTGTACAACATTATCTCGAGGTTTACTTGGGGTGACTATATCTGCTTGAGCTACACATGGGGTGATTGCGATGGGGACCAGGCTACGATATTTTTGGACGGCGTCGCAACAGCCGTGAGCAAGCATCTGGAAGCAGCTCTGCGAGCCCTGAAATCAAGCGTCGAGTGCGAGCTTGGCATGAGAGTCTGGGTCGACGCTCTTTGCATCAATCAAGCCGATCTCGATGACCGAAACGAACATGTCCTACGCGTGAAGGATATATTTGGCCAGGCTTTCTCTGTTACTTCTTGGGTCAATGAAAGCGGAGATTACCGTGGTTTTCACGAACCTGGAGAGAGTATTCTTCTCTGCGACAAAGTAATGAACCTATTTGGTCGGCAGACTCTGGAAGAGCTTCTTGGAATGAGAGATCGTGACTGGGGAACGAACGAGACAGAAGACGAACAGATCATGGCAGTCGTGAGGGATATCGATGTCTTGATATTTGACCAATTTCACTGGACAGATTCCGACGATGACGATGATTATGGGCTTGCTAGATTGCATTTATCAGATTCAGTCTGTGTGGAGCTGACGATGTTGTTCCGGAAAAAATATTGGTCGCGATTGTGGATTATCCAGGAGCTGGCAGTTAGTCCTATGGCATCGAAGGTGCATTGGGGAGACTCGACCTTTGATATATCTACTCTGCAAGCTTTGTGCGAGATTTTGTCTCCTGTGATCATGTCTGGAGAGGCCTGGAAAGAAATGAAGCCTAGTGTGGACCTCTTGGCATTCATAACTACATGGAGGAAATTGGAGGCGACACCGGGGGTTGCAGAGCGCTTCAGTGATGACATTGTCCGGGAGCTGAATCTGCTTGCCCAACGAGTCAGCTGTTCACTTCCACAGGACACTGTCTATGCTATACTGGGATTATTCCCATCGTCCATATCAAGCTCTGTGGTGATCGACTACAGCCGAGAGGCTACAGAGATCCTCGCAGAATTTTCTTCTATGGTCCCGGAATGGAACTGTACTTAGAGTATTTATCAGCGATAGGAATTCAGTCGCTCCACAAGCCCGGTTCTTCTAAAACCTCACTGTGAGCATGATATGGTCATATAGTTGTATTTATGTACCCACCCAGTTTGTTCTAAAATTTGGACCATACTGACTTTCTTTTTCAATGCTAGCTTTAAGTTAGGCTTACAGTCACAATATCTTTCCTGTTAATATGGTATGCCGACGCTGCGTTTCCCTTTACAATATGTACAATGCACGATATGATATATTTTTACCGGTAAAGGATCCCGTTGACCATCTCTCCAATAGCCAACGAGCTCGTTAGCCCAGGACTCTCAATACCCAACAGGTTAACAAAACCAGGGAACCCCTCCTCTTCCTGGATCACGAAATCCTGGAATGACTTTCCAATATTCACTCCGCCTCCACGACTCAATTTTGGTCGAATCCCACAGTAGTCCAACGCAATAGCCGACGGGTCAACGCCCGGCATGTAAGCCAGAATCTCCGGGATAGCCTGTTCCAAGCGTGCTGGGCTGGGCTTGAGATCATTCGGATCATCCACCCACTCCACATCTGGTCCGAAACGAATCCGCCCACCCATATCCAGTGTAAGATGCGTGCCTAGGCCACCGTGCCCGGGTACCGTAGCGGGGTAAACTAGGACCGATGTGCGCGGGCGAGAGGAGGCGTAGGAGAAATAGGTGCCCTTTGCGTAGCATGCGGTGCGGTGTCGCTCCTCTGGGAGGAGAATATTGTTAATGGCGCATGCGCCGTGTCCAGCACTGTTTATAAGTGTCTCTGCGGTGATGGAAGTGATGGATCCATCCTCATCTGAGACAGCGGTGATTTTGTATCCCTCGCCAGGAATGTACTCGACATCTTTCACGCGAGTCTTGAAGGCGCAGTCACCGCCGTTGTTTTCGAAGTCGCCGTGTAAATAGGTCATCAGGGCATGGCTGTCCACAATACCGGTTGTGGGGCTCTCGACGATGCCCGCATCGGCTTTGACGTCTGGTTCGCGACGGGCCGCTTCTTCGGCGCCGATGAGCCGTGTCGGCGCATCGGTTAGGGACTGGGCGTGCTTGTGGACGCGGAGACAGGATTCCCATTGTTCTTCTGTTTGGGCGACGATCCATTTCTTCGTGTTGCGGTGTGGGATATCGTGTTTTGAGCACAGGTCGTACAGCATATTGCGACCTTGGATGCAGAGCTTCGTTTTCAGGGAATCGGCGGGGTAGTAAAGGCCAGCATGGATAACCTGTATTCGCGATCATTGCTTGTCAGTTGCATTGTCTAATAAGGGAGGGTAATGTGCTCTATTGTTCATTTTCTTGGAATTGAAGCTCTGCAGGTACTCACCTCGGAGTTACGACTGCTTGTCTCCGTTCCCGGCGTGTCATGTCGCTCTAAGAGAATTGTCGAAGTGCCCTCGTGTGCTGCTAGCTGGCGGGCAATTGCAAGTCCAACGACGCCGGCACCGATTACCTATACTGAGTTAATTGAGGGGTCTTGAAAGCTGTTCGGCCGTCATTGGTGAGTGCCATTGCGCCGCGATTCGCGAAGGATAGCTGGACAAGACTTACTGCATGAGTAAAGTCGGCTCGACAAGCCTTTCCGCTAGAGAACAAGCGCCGTAGCGTCGGACTGCGCTTCGCAATTCCACGCGCCAGCATTTTTGTGAGAGAAAAGGTTTTGGTGGGTTGCGACAATTGGCCGGCAATTGAAGATAAGTAGGGGGAACGAAGGGCCCCGCGGAGCGGAGATCGCGCCGATCAGCGCTCAAGAGTCCCACCCGTGCAAGTTTAGCACTTTATCACGCCATAGACTACATTTTTATGTGGTACAAACTTCGACTTCGGAAAGAGACCGAAAGTGAGGAAGGGAATTAAATGCTTATATTCAGTTACATAAAAACGCTCATGTGAAACTAGTGGGAATCTAAATGCCGAATGCGAGCCGCTATGCAATCAACGCTTGTTGCAGCTTTTAAGCATCTCGTCCAAATGCTGGAGTGTCGTTAGTCAAGCTCCTCCGATAAAACAGTGGGGGTAAGAAAAGAAAAGAAAAACTCACCAGTCTTTGATCGGTCGCTAGTTTGCCTTGGGTATCCTAAGAGTTGATCAGCATTTGGTCGAAAAAGAGGGTGGTGAGAAAAGTTTACACTAATAATGGTTAAGATCAATGAATAATTGTTGAAGAGAAACCGCTCCCTGCGCTTTGCGTCAGTGCCGTTTCGACTTAGCTTCGCCAGGAGGGAGTCAAATTCGGAGCGTAAACGAGCCAAGCTGTTCGACACAGGCTCGTCGTCCCCAGCATCACTGCTGAGCACCAATATTCCATGAAGGAGCTGGCCAAATCGCTGGGTCAGAAAGTGGGGTGCAGACGACTGTTTCAAATCGTCTCCACCTGCGATGGAAAGAGCGGACATTGCACTACGTCCAGTATTAGATCCAACTCGCTTGAGTGACTCGCCATGAAGATCCATGATAACCTGGAATCGAGGCCATAGCTGCATGTTGATACCATTCACGTATGAATCGGCAACGGGAACTTTTCGCCGCTGGAATTCAAAGGCCGACTGTTGGTTCAGACGAACACACATTAAAACACCCAGCGAATCATTGGTATTTTCAATCAGCTTCTTCGTCAGGTTTCGGCCAAGGGTAAACACCGGTTCGAATATCTCTCCAGCCTTGCGTGATATTTCATGGAATGTCAAAGGGGAGAAAAACTCAGTGAGAAACGAGTACTCGGCAGATACATTGTCCACCAGGGCAACATTGAAGTTCCTGAATGGTAATTCGATCCCATGATAGGATTGATCCTCCTCCGCAATATAGGATGAGATAGCAGGTTGATTCCCGTTTCGAAGGACATCGATTCGTCGGCCTAGAGAAAATGGGTCATGTGCGGCAGAGCCAGCTCGGCCGCCCTGGAGTATACCTCCTATACATCATTAGTATTGTTCAAAAGAGGTAAGTAGATTGATGGCTTACCTGTCCTGTTTGTAGAGGACTCGCCTCCAAGCACCTCATTGCGATCACTGGGGTAGACCTTGATCTTCTCGAGGGCTTGAAGATATCGCGTAAAATTGGATGTGTAGTACCAGCGCATAGTGTTGATATACGCTTGACAAATTTCTCCACTAAGGGTTGGGTGAACTTTCGCCAAGTAGGTATATAGGTCCTTGAATTTCACCATTCGCTGCTGTTGGATGAGTTGTGCATTAATATTTGGCGATCGCATCGCCCGAATTTGCGAGACCAGGTAGTCTCGGATTCTTTCGATTGCCTGTGTTGGTGTTAATGAAAGGTCTTTGGTTGGCATAGATCATAGAGGTGTTGATTACCTTGTTTTTCACATCGATGAGAAGTGGTCGCACATCCTCAATTGATTTGAAGCCAGCCGAGAAAGACGCCTTGGCTTCGATGCCTGTAGTCCGAGCGTCAATCTCATTCAGAGCGCGTACCCAGTTCTCATCCATAGGACCTTCGACAATCGCACGAACGGCCTTTGGCGAAATGCTGATTTCCTCCACCGCTGGTCCAAGCAGTCGCTCCACGTTTCTCCGGTTCTCGAGCATGGCATTTAGCTGTGTTGATCTGGTTTGCAATGTTTCAATCTCCGCAGACACGGCTCCTAACTCATTCTGGAAGTCGCTCAAGTACAGCTCCACTGACTTGGAGACATCATCACAACCGCTGATGGCCGTATGAAGGTCCTGGAATTTATCTCGTTCCTGCTCGAATTGTTGAACTGTTTGCGCATTGACATCACTGCCGGGGGACTTTCTGGCCGGCTTCGAGGCTGCTTTCTCCACAAATTCCTCCAGACTCAACCCTTCAAAGTCGATCGTTTCTACCAATTCTTGAGGTCGTGCATTGTGTTTGAGGGATGATTGCGAAGTGTCTTTGTCTTGGTTCTGTTTCCGAATAATCTCATTCAAGACCTCGAGCGGGTCAGGAACCACAGCTGGACGCGGTCGCTGAGCACTGGACTGCCTTAATCCTGTGCCATTAGGCGGTCGGGGCGTTCCCGGAAGTGAGGCGGTGGAGTCATTTGGGGATACAAGCAATGGGGTTGAGGAGGTTCTGGAGGTATTGCCGGGACGGGCGTTGTATGGGCCCCGGGAGAGTTGAGATGAAGAACGTCGAGGTAAGGAGGGATTACGAGTACCTCCGGAGGGAGTCGATTGGCCTGAAATGCGGTCGCGCCACATTGTAGGGGGCCTGTAGAGACGGACCAAGAGAATAGGTTGGCTTCACCTAGACTCTGCAGTCATAAGTTAATGCGCGAATGGGGTGAATGGGGGGTGAATGGAGTTGAATGGGAAATGGTAAACAGTCCAAGTATTGCGGTACGGCGTATAACCAGTAATCGTGACGCTGAATAGTGCCCCGGAGGCGCTAAGCCTAAAACGGGGTAGCGACCAAGCCCCCCACCACAAAGCCTTTTTGTGTCTTTTCTGCTCGAAGAAATCTCCTCTTCCCTCTACTTCCTCAACCTCACATCCCTTTTTTTTTATACACCTCACTTAACTCTCACTCATTCACCATGTCCGCTGAAGAGGTACGAACTGCTCCCCGCCTCTTTTCTCCCTTATTTTATCCAACCCTGCAACCTTCCAAGCCACTCGCTCGAAGTGCGTGAGAGCCCCGCATCTAGAGGCTCTCTCTCCCCTCTTTTTTACGGGCGCACCTCAATCCCTACCTCGAGCCTGGCGCGGAAATCACACCCTTTGCAAGGCACGCCCATAACTAACATGACGATATAGCACGACGTTACCTTCGAGTCGGCTGATGCCGGTGCCTCGACCACCTACCCCATGCAGTGTTCCGCTCTGCGCAAGAACGGTCACGTCGTCATTAAGGGTCGCCCTTGCAAGATTGTTGACATGTCTACCTCCAAGACTGGCAAGCACGGTCACGCCAAGGTCCACATGGTCGCCATTGACATCTTCACCGGCAAGAAGCTCGAGGATCTGTCTCCCTCCACCCACAACATGGATGTCCCCAACGTTCTCCGCCGCGAGTACCAGCTCGTAAGTCTACCAACAAGCCATCTACTGTCTTGTGAAATTTTCTAATCGTTCTTATCTAGCTGGACATCACCGACGATGACTTCCTTTCCCTGCTGAAGGAGGACGGTGACACCAAGGATGATGTCAAGGTCCCCGACAACGAGATTGGCAAGCGTATCATTGCCATGTTCAAGGACGAGGGCAAGGACGTCAGTAAGTACACCCACATCATGCGATGTTTCATCTAATTGTCATATTCGGTTGAGAGTCAAGAACACTAACAATCTATCTACAGACGTCATCATCCAGACTGCCATGGGTGAGGAGGCTGCCATTGACGCCAAGGAGGCTCCCAAATAAATGCATTAATCTGGAATTTTTCCACATGTCATGTCAACCTTTACGTTAAAAAAAAATTTGGGCACTATCCCCCCACCTCATCCCTCTATGTCAAAATTTCATCTCCAACGGTTCGATAAAACATGCGATTCGTTGGCTAATGACCCAATTCTTGTCTCTTTCGCTCTCCACATTGCTTTTCTCCATACAAGCCTTGGAATGTAGGCTTCGCCGACAAGAAGAATTGCTTTGGTTGGCTCTCAGCATCTCATGCTAGTGTGACAAGCGAATACATTTAGTAAACTTCATAAAACGCAACTCCCTTGTAATTGTTCCATCAATATTTTCAGCATAGAATTTGAAGATGTAAATACATGATGAACATCCATGGGCATCATTCAAAATCCAATCTTTTAGATCCAAAAAAAATACGCCAAAATTTACCTGTGTCAACTGGTAGATGTACTATGCACTGAAGCACTTGGCTGCGACTGAATTTTACATGAGTTTTCAATGGATGCTACTATGTACTTGAACCAGTTTGTTCATTCAAAGGTATTATTCGTAGATATCAGTTGAACATAGCCATTTTTGAATATCTTTTGAAAAAAAATTCACTGATACCTTGTAGAAGTATTGATATCTTCTGTTATGCTATGTACACTGAAATACTGAAGCACGAAAATCGCTGCATGTCAGAGAATGCAGAACCGGCGGTCGCTGGGAAAGGCAGAAAAAAAAATATGTTCCGAACCGTCAAACCTAACATCCCCCAACCAGCATGACCTTATTTCCTCGGCATGGACTATGTCACCCGAGGGGTCTGTGGCCAAGAGTCATGCCGTGAGAGAAAGTACTATCTCGATAATGGCCTCTGGTTTTGTCGTCGCGGCCATTTGCAGGAGGTATGCACAAACTTTGTCATACTCAACCACAGCATACACATGAGCGCGAAGGAATATCCGGAACTAAATAATTTCATTTAGGGCCAACAAATTGAAGAAGATCCAGATGATTACGGAAACCTAGGTAAAATCAACCGTGTGAAGAAAGAGAGGGAAGAGAAATCGCGAAGGAGTATGTATCCCTATGCCGGCAGAATAAAACCGAAGCTTTAATAACCATGCAATATAGCTGCGCGTGGTCGGAAGGCACAGACCCTTTTCTTGCAGGCTTACCAATTGATCTTGTGGAAACAATGTCATGCTCTGATCCATGACCATGGGTTTCCAGAACAACTCGAGGTAAATCATTCATAAACACATGGTTATCCTTCGAATGAACAAGCTGATAAATCCAATAGGGCGTCGTACGTGACCTCTGGGCTTACAGGCTTCAGGCCTATACTTTGAGGATCAACGAATCTACAGAAGACGAAGATATTGAAACTGAGCCAGAACTCTTTAGCTCACAGCCCACGCAGAAATCGCAGAAAGAAGACGACGATAAACCAGGCTTACAGATCAGGCCAGTATACCATATTTGGCCTCGCATGCCTGAAACCGTGGCTCTTTGTTATCTTGGAGCTATCTTAATGCGGCTTCCAATATGTGTCTATGATCTTCACAGGTATGTCGAATGCCCTTAGGTTGCCCGAATATGAGAGCACTTGTGAATATGGAGGCTCTGCCTCTCGCCCAAGCTTTATTCAATTGGCTGATGCTAAAGATGTGGTTTTCACCAACAGATTGGTAATGCGCCAAGACATTCCTTATCTCCGAGTATTGAGGGTGGTACCTCAAGAGATCAAGAGGCAGCTTCCTCCGGAGTTTACTAAGATTCTTACTGTCAAGGTAAGCCATCATTTGAAATCATACGCGGTTTTGGCTATAGTTAAACTAATTTATCAAAAGAAAGTACCGAAGCTGGAAGTTTTGCATCGAGCGCTGAGGGATATGGCGCTTCTCTACCAGCGCGACTTTGGAATAGTTCTGCCTGCCATGAATTCTCCTATCATCTTATATCGGCACATCAAAAGACTGGCAGTCCCAGGTATGCAAGTATGGCTCAATTTCCATATCGATCAAACTAACGTAAAATTAGTTGATGTATACGAGATCATTAAGACGTTACAACGGCTCCTCAACTTCACATTCGAATATCCAGATAAGCTCAGCGATGAAAAACGCATAGATGCTATCCAACTCCCTGAGATCCAGATGGTGGTCTTGATTGTCATCGCCACCAAATTGTTCTTTCCCTTTGACAATATATCAAGGCATCCAGCTACAGCCTTAGAACCCGCTGCTCAGGGTATCGACTGGCAGGAATGGATGCGAGCTCAGAAGCAGTTTGAACCCCAGAAGCGTACCGAGGGGAAAATTGGAAAAGAAAAGGCCATCCAAATAACCGACTCGGATGTCTTGGGAATGGAATCCTATCAGTTGGATCAGTACATGGACTGGTACGAAACGAACTGGCTAGATGACTCAAGGCAACCCAATGTGGTCGCCGACTTGTTCACCCCTTTGAGTGATACAGGAATAAATCCTTCATCAAGTCATGACCCTCCCATTTCAGATCCCTCTCTCACTATTGATGACGGTGAAGAAGCACTTGACGCCATGTTACAGAAAGTTATGGAGGGTATACTCCCAGTGCCAATTGTTCCAGACCAGGAGGGAGAGGTGGCTGCTAGACCGGGCATTTGGTACCGTCGATACCGATGGGAGTCAACTCTCCCCGAAGCACCACGCAAGTTTCACGAGATAGCGGCCAAATTGGCAGGTGTGTCTTTGCATACACTCGTCCGGGCTGTTACGGCTGCCGAGTCGCGAATAGCGCACTGGCAAGATCACCAGCGACGCACGGATGTTATGGATTATGAAATGGAAATTGAATCAAATACTGAAGATGACTCAGATAATGATGAACAGGAAGGGCTACATGGGAAGGGTGCGGACGAGATTGATGAACTAGATGAGCAGCTATGGGGGTTGGATGTTGGAGATGCATAGCACGCTGCACAAATTAATAAAGGCATGACTTTTCTGGTTTTATGATATAACCCATATAACCCAGCTGCTAGTGTAGATATCTCTCACTTTGGGATTTGAATTGACTCTGGCAGAGGAAAGCCTATAACTACCAGAGTTGCATTGGGCTTGCACGTCCGGAAAACGCATGAAGTATAAGAACTCGTATACTTCATCCAATGAAAATGACGCAAAGGACATCCCAAACAGGGAAGGTGCTGATCAATCACGTGAGATGTCTCAAAGCGGCAAGATGCGGGTGGTAATGTTAGGGCTTAGGGTAAGTCCGGTTGGCCCACCTCCCATAAGCGAGATATCCTCAAATTGTAATCGCCTCCTCCGCCTCGAACACAGCGACCGACCGCCGACAACCACGAAAACTCGCAACCAGTACGTGCCATGATACCCGCTAATACGCGTTCCCGACGTTCCTCTGAGCACGATGAGCTAACATATCCTTTTCTCCCTGCTTTTAGTGCAGATGTAGGTATTCCTGAACTTCCACGAGAGCCCGCGATCCCGCAACCCTTCAACGAACCCAACAACGAAGAAGCAAGCACCCGCACACCGCTGAGAACATGCCACTAATACGGGTGGAAATAGTTTCGTCAAGACCCTGACGGGTAAGACCATTACCCTCGACGTCGAGTCGAGCGACACCATCGACAATGTCAAGACCAAGATCCAGGACAAGGAGGGCATTCCCCCAGACCAGCAGCGTCTGATCTTCGCTGGCAAGCAGCTCGAGGATGGCCGCACCCTGAGCGACTACAACATCCAGAAGGTATGATGAAATTCGTGATCCGCATCGACAAGTCCTATTCATATCGTATCGATATCGGCCGGCTTATGGTGGGGGCGCTATACATAATGGAATTCAATTCCGACCGACAATTTCATGTGGAACTACGACACAATATTTGATGAGCACGAAAGAGAAGGAATACCGACCGATATTCGATACGATTTGCGAAATGACTTGTGCGACAAAGTCCGGAACCGTGACTGACTTGACTTCAATCTTTAGGAGTCCACTCTTCACCTTGTCCTCCGTCTGCGTGGTGGTATCATTGAGCCTTCCCTCAAGGCCCTTGCCTCCAAGTACAACTGCGAGAAGTCCATCTGCCGCAAGTGCTACGTACGTTAAAATTCCAACCAACCTGAAATTACCCGATGCCATACACCGATTTGGAATATTGCATTACGCGATCATCCCATCGGCCAAAGCAACAATCGATTCAACCGACGGATCAAAAGACCAATCAGAACCAGACACTAACCTACAAATTATAGGCTCGTCTCCCTCCTCGTGCCACCAACTGCCGCAAGAAGAAGTGCGGACACACCAACCAGCTCCGCCCCAAGAAGAAGCTCAAGTAGTCGACTCGCTTATCGATCGGTCTTGTGCTCGGGGTGCTGTGGTGCCGATTCCAGGTCTGGGTTTTGGCTGGGATGCGACACGGAGAGGTTTTTACATGGCGTTAGAAATGATGAAACAATCACAGCCACGATACTACTTTTGTTAGTTGGCTCCTCTCGAGGTCCAAGTCGCAATCCATGAATTGAAGTAAAAGTTCAAATATTCAAATTTTTGCAGGCCAAAATATGCTTCGATATCGATTAGATCGATTAAATTAGCGATAGTGCGGGGCTCGTTTGAGGTCATCGCGATAAGGTCTTTGCAAGTCTAGTCTTCATACTACTCAAGTGGCTCTTTATGGCTTAGTGACTTGATATTGTCTGGATACTCAAATGACCAATTGTGGACCTCAACTCAAGATTCTGGTGGGACCAGTCCTAAAGGTTGGGAGCTATTTTTATCAATGACGATCCCAAGGCAAAATCCCTATGCTTCGTCATACGTTGAGCGCTGAGGCTTTCTTCTAGGTATTCGGATGTATCAATGATAATATACGGTCAGATCAAGGTGAGGACCGAGCTCTCTTGGGCTTCGGCTACTAGTAAGTAGTCTAATGTGGATATAATTCGATTACTTTATCTCACTCAAACAATGCAGATGTTCGAAATTATTGAGCTTTCCGACCCTTAGGGGTCCCAATGGTTGAACAAGTGGACACCTGGCATATGGATGTATCGAGGTCGGTCTTTGCCAAAGTGGGATTTGACGCGAACTTTTGGCGCGGTTTGGATATTTCTTGGAGCGGCCTGCCCAACCCACATCGATCATAATACTTACTGGCAGCTATCCAATTCACGCCAAAATTACATTTGTTCAACCTTGATATACCTAACGCCTCCAATGTTGGGCATATTACCATCTGGCCATTGTAGCTCCAAGCTAATTTCTCAAGGGAAAGAAGAAAATCCTCACTCCCAGTTGGATTGTAGGTATCAGGGCCAAAACGGCCCATGCGATTTAGAAATACATTTCATTTCTGTGCCACGCAAGAAAAGTAGAAACAATATAAGTACGCGAAGTACTAATCTCGCCCGGAAATTGCATCACCCGTTTATAGGCTCAGAACATCATGCGTAGCGTACTCTCATTACTTTCGTCACTGCCTGTGTCCTTGTTTTTCTTAGAGACGGGGCTTGCATGCCTATTAAGAGTGTTAGCAGATAGAAAATGGAAAATTCAGGAAGACAGGAGGGAAACCCACGCAAAGAAGAGAATCTTGATCGCAATAGCCAAGCCAGCATGCATCAAGACAACCAATACCAGCAGAATCTTGCTCGCTTTAGCATCGGTAGCATTCAGCACCGGGTAAAGATTGCGCAGCAAGAAGAAAGCCGTCCACGCAAAGCCAACACCCACAAGCGCCCAGTTCAGCGCAGTAAGCGGGCTCCAGCTGACCAGCGCCACAGCAATCCAGACCAGATTCGAGTACCCGTACAGAGACCAGCACTCAATCAGATCAGCCGTGGAGCTCCCGAACCAGCGCAGAGCTCCCCACAGCGCAATTGGCAAGATACCGGTGTACCCGTAGATAAGGCCCGCGGCACCCGACAGCAACGTAAAGTCGTACTCGAAGTGCTTATCGTCATTGTTGGACAACCACTGAGAGATTGTGCCAGTGAGGAACAAAATCACGACAACGGTCGTCGCGATCCAGATTGGGCCGTAGAGATCCGCGTTTCCTTCGAGGACATCGAGGAAGTTTGAGCGCGGGTACAGCGTCGCCATGCAGCGTTTGAAGACCTCATTTGTATCGACGTCGAAGAATCGCTCGTAGTAGTGGATTGACCACCAGCTGTGCTTGGTAGGAGTCCCGCCAGGGGATCGGTCGCGACCGCGGGAGGAGGAGCCGCCTAGGAAAGGTGCGGAGTCGGTTTGGGCTTTAGCGGTACGTTGGTCATTCTCGAAGTCTAGTTGGAGAAAGGTAATTGTTAGAGCTCTTTTGATCGCATCTTGAGGTCGATTTGAAACTCACTTGAGGAATGGAATTCAAGATCCTCTTGCAGGTCGGTGTGGCCGAGGTCGCCCTGTGATATTTGTGAGAAGACGGTCATTTGGCGTAAACTGAAGTTAAGCTTACCTCTGCGTCCACATCAACTACGACATCGTAGCCTCTGTTCGCCATGGTGGATGTTTTAAGCTGGTGGAGGTGATTGTTATCGGGGAGATGTGAAGTGTACACATCAGCTTTCCCCGGGACCGCGCCACACTTTCAGCCACACGTGGTTGTGGTCTAATGTATGTAGTAGTACTAGTATATGCGCAAGTGGATATCTATCCATTCTCTGCCACTTCTTCTGTTTCTTTTATAAATGAAGGGTTCCTCTAATAATTAATAGTCGATTTTATGAGTCTTTGAAGAACTTTGAAGGGCCTCAAGTGTGGAAATGGCTAACAATATAAATCTACATATATGTATGGGTTCTGTACAGAATTCTAAGGCAGTGCGCAGTTTTCTTGTTATCATCCTAACTTTTGCCATTCTATATAGAATTCTAAGGCAGTGCGCAGTTTTTTTTGCTTTCATCCTGACTTTTGCCATTCTATATAGAATTCTAAGGCAGTGCGCGGTTTTTTTGTTGTCATCCTAACTTTTGTCATTCAGTACAGAATTCTAAGGCAGTATGTGTTTTTTTTTGCTGTCATGCACACCTTAATCAAGTCACCTTCAAATGTTCCAACATTCCAGATATCAATTGAGGTGATACCGGACCCTAGTCCAAGGGCCATGAAGCACGTTCCAATTTCCAATCTTGGAAGGTTTCAAGAAGGCTCCAACATTCAAGCACAGGACATCGATTAAATTTATTAAGAATCATAACATTAATACACGTCAAGAATTCAAACAAAAAAAGTTTGAACTCGACAAATAAAGGACCATATCGAAGTATCCAGCCCCTTTCTGCGGAGATAAAAGGATGCCGCACCGACCAAGATAGCCAGCGCAACGGATCCAGCTGTCCGTCGATGTTTCCATGCAAAATCAACGGCTTGCTTTCGAAGCTCCTCATTGCGAATTTGCCGGTTTTGCTTTTCAAATAGCCTCATTGCCTCCTCAACAGTATAGATAGGAGATGAGCCCCTCGAAGTCTTGAGTACACTGTATCTTGAGATACTTTTCCACATTCCACAGGGCAAAGTCTCGGGAGGATGATCCCTGAAGAGCTGCTCTGCACGTAGAATATGACCATCTAGATCCAGTGGCTGCGGAAGCTTGGAAAGAGTGAAATGGAGCATCTCAGGCTCATCCAGAGGAATATCCAAGAGCTCTTTCTTTCGGGACAGAATGATTGCCGCAAACAAGTAGATTGACACTACCGGCTCCCTTGCTAACAAATAGTCGTACAGCCGGGCAATGTCGTTGTATTCCTGAATATCATGTGCATAAAGGGTAAGTGTGGCAGCAAGAGCAAAGAATGGCTGGATATGAGCAAGATGTTTTCGCAAAGCGGGATCAGCCGTTTCGATGATTGCAGGTATGAGTTGCAGATGTTTGATAGCCGGGGATAGTGTTTGAAGCATATAATCTCTGATGCGGAAAAGGGAGATATGGGCCATGGCTGATACGGCTCGTTGATTCCCCAGGACCAAGAAAAATACTTGCACAATATCATGATACCCCTGAAAATAACAGAGCATAGGGTAATTCCGAAGGACCTGGGTGATCAAGGCTGACAACTGCTCCTTCTTCTTGGCAATATCCTCTTCAGGAAGATTAGTTGGATAGTAGACAAATGACCTATTAACGTCCAACTGAACTTGTTCCTCATCGGTATGCGGTGGGAGTTCATCTGACGGTACCAGGCTATCGTTTTGTGAACCTCTGTCGGATTGTAGAAGAATAGGCCCTGCCAGAAAAGGTAAGCGGTTGCTCCGCAGCCGAGTTTGACGTGTCTATTGAATCTTGAATCTTACACGCTTTTTGTCGGAGCTCGTCCTCCAAAAGTCCACCTTCGCTCACAGCATAGGCGACTAATCTCTCCATGTCACGAGAATTGCATGCCTGACAAATCGCTTCAACTTTCTCTGATCGGGCTTTTTCCTTCATTTGCTCCTCCGGCGATTTTTCATCCAAATCACTTGAAGATTGGGAGAGCTTCGATTCATCAAGGGAGGAAACCTCCACCGAGCTCTCATTGTGCTGCTCAATACCAGGAGAAGCCATTATTAAAATATTTGCCGCACGCGCAGCCTGAAAGCGGGAGTTTTTGTTCAGGATATGAGAAACAGGCTTGGAAAAAAAGCAGAGAGTGCGATTGAGTTATGGCAAACTGCGTTCACACTATCTGGACTGGCCCGATAGGCATTTATCCTGCAGGTTTTAATTCCCGGGAGCTGTCTGGAATATGGTTCGCAGTTAACGGCTTCACAGCACAAGGAAGAGTGAAGAATGTGCCGATATTAAGACCAAATATTTTCCAAATAATCAATTAATGTTATAGCTGTTGCGAATTGATGGTAAGCCTGAATGAACATTGAAGAAAGGACAGGAGTGCTGATATGCATATCAGGTGGACCGATCCCGCTTAGCTGCCTGAGGCATAAGTGCCAACGTGATTCCTCCACTTGCACTTTGGGATCTTAAGAAAACATCCACTTTTGATCCCAACTCCTAGTGATTCGGCGATAAAGGTGACCAAAAACGGTAGTGGAAAAACCACCATAGGATCTCCAAGGATCAAATCAGTTCCAAGCTGCCTTGACCTTTAGGTCCTGCAGTGACCGGAAAATCACCCCGCCGGCAGGAGCAAGTACTAGCTCTTAATGATCTAGAGCTCCCGTATACCTTAAGCTTTGCTAGGCTAAAGAGTGCTGCCATATGAGTGGTCTAGATTGGGTTGATATTGTTTTGATTCTGCCTTCTACTTGCTGCATCACATCGATTCTCCATCTGGAAGCATCCAGCTGTATGTCCCGTGAGACCTCCCATCCGCCCCAGGTCCTTATACATACTCATTTCTACATAGGTCTCTACATGTCTGGTAGAATCACATGATATTCATGAGTTTACGCTCTATGGAAGCTGTCTGATTTGTCTCTGGCATATGAACTATCATCAATCGTCATTCGCAACAACCAGTGCATCATAAGAAGCATAAATCTTATTTTGCCTAAGACTCTTTGAACAAAGGAGAGGCACTTAAGGTTTATATTACTATTCCTCAAGTTTAGTTCCTAATTGTGTGAGCTGCCAATTATTGAACAGACCAATGCCTTGTCCATTCACCGTTAACGAATGAAAAGCACAGCCAACATTTGAACCATCTGGTGCTTGCACTCACTAAGGAACATTGTCTCACTGCCCAAATTTTCAGGCGACAGCCCAAGGTTTCTGCTTTTTACTTCCTATAAAAAGAGCCTAGCGTCTTAAACATTTCTTCACTGTTCTTTTGTCTTGCGATTCTGTCTTTCTTTATAATCTTCCACCCCTTCTCCTATCATCTTCACTCGCCCTTTCCTATTCCTTTTTTCCATTCACCTTTCCTCATCTATTCTTGAGCTTTTTTTTGAATCTCGTTCCTCACGGTTCAAATACGAAAGCGTCATCTATTTGATATTTGACATCTCGAAACATGCCTGACGCATCCCATCTTGCCCCCTCCCTCGATGAGGAGGAAAGGTATGGCCTCGTCACTCAAACGATCCTTGCCAGCCCGGTGATCAAATGGATTTTACCTGCCCGTCTTCGAAACCAGAACCTCAACGACGTTGTTTTCGTGAGCCATAATCGCGTCCAGATTAAGGAAGCAACGGGGACTAGCTACCTCCAGGACGTAGCCGAGAAGACAGACTTCTCAGGCTCAATCGATGCAGCAAAAGTTCTCAATGTGATCACAGAACTACCACTTGAATCACAGATTCGCTCTGAGGCTACGCATGATGGTCCAGCACAGATTCTTGTCCTTGTTGTCGGCATGAAGGAGTTGTTTTTCCTCTACTGTTCTCCACTAAAGCCTAAGCAGTTTGTGACATTTCGTGTTCCGTTTCCTATCAATGTGAGCTTGGAAATACGATTTGGCAAGCAGATTGCTGTTGATCCAAAGTGAGAATATGTTTTTCTTTTTTGGCCATACTACCTACGGCAAGCTAATTATGGGTTAGGTCTCGCGCGGTCGCAGTTTGTGCGGCCAAAAACTTCTTCGGCATCATGCGACTAAAACCTCCCCATGAAATCCAGAATGAAATGCTTCACGGAGTCCTGAATCCCATCCAAGAGGTACTGTACGCACTCATCGATTCTTAGTAGATCAGCTACTGACATATGTCACGTAGGAGAAATACTTCCAGACCGATGGCATAATCATGTTTATGGAATTCCTTTATCCAAAATCCGCGGATGATAAAAACATAATGCTGCTTTTGATTCTGCAACGAGAGGGTGTCACCTATGCCGAGAGGTATTCGTGGCAAGAGGGCAAAGAGCTCAGTGCTCTTGCCCCAGAGTTAACAAAGTTTAAGCTCCGCAAGCAGCACAGATTACCGACCATGATTGTTCCATTGACCAAAGAATCGTCCTTCTTGGTCCTCACCACCACCTCCATGGCAGTCTATCCTTCCGATGGCAGTCATCCTCCCACTAGGTACCCATATCTTGCCCCGAATCCAGACATCAGTGGAGCTTCGATGTGGACTCGCTGGGCAAGACCTGCCCGTAACTGGTTATACAGTCAAAGCCACGATGGGATTTACCTTTGCCGTGAAGACGGCTGGATCTATCTGCTGGAGTTCGGCAATGAGGGAGATCTAGAAACTCAAACTTCCCTGGGTCAGATTCAATGTGATGTTGATATGGCATTTGATGTCCTTGACATGGGGTCACAAGGTGGTGATTTTATCCTTGCATCTGGTAGCACTGGTGATGGCGGGCTTTTTATACAAGAAGCTCGAGCTGGTCCGAGGTGTGTGCAACGATTTGCCAATTGGGCCCCAGTCCGGGATGCAACCATGGTATATCCAGTGACCCAAGCCAACGCCCATGGAGGCATTGCTAGCAATCGCCTTTTTGCTTGCTCCGACTCAACAGCCAATGGTGGCGCGCTTCATGAGTTTCGATGGGGCATCGAGGCTCAACAGGGCTTTAACGTACCTCTTGATGACTTTTCCCATGTCCGAGACATGTGGATCATGCCCGACATTATAAACGATAGTGTTTACATCCTGCTCTCTGATCATCTTTCAACCTTAGTTCTCCACTTGGATCCGGCATCGGAGGAGCCAATCAGCGCCCTCGACGAGGAACAGACAGGACTAGACGATAGACAAACCTTGGCTGCTGGATGCACCCCTAGTGGTGTGCTTATTCAGATTACTGAGGACGCTACTCACTTCTTTGCCCTTCACAACCTTTCTTTGAACAAGAGCGTGTCGCATAAAGGTGGCATAGCTATCCTTGCAGTAGCTATTGATGGGCCAGGCTCAACCGTGGTTACCGCTATGCGGGATAGAGACCAGATATGCCTCTATCTAAGCAAAATAGTTGACGATGGTGAACAAGTGCACTTGAATGTTAGCGAGCCTGTCAATATTGCCAAAGAGCCTGTTTGCCTTTGTCTGCAAACCTTTGGGGGTAAACCATTTATCTTCTTGGGCAATCCCGATGGCACGATTGACGTTTTCGTCATTGAAGACGACACCATTGTCTTCGTATTTGAAACTTCTATCGCGCTTGATGAAGAATATTCCGATTTGTCCACTGTTGTTGAAAGCTTTGCGACCATCCGAACCAACTCCTCGGATGGCGCCTTGCATGCATTTTTACTTTGTGGATTGCGAAGCGGGATGCTCGTCTCCTTCAAAGTCGATTTCGATTCAAGTACATTGATCGGTATGTTCTTGCTTTCATTTGAATTCCCATACAACATCGGTATTGATGCATTACTCACATGAAATGTATACAGAACTGCAACAAAAACAAGCCAACCGCATCGGAACAACCTCCATCCGGCTGAAAGGGCAGAACACTTTCGCCCTGCTGACATGTGGAGATGAGCTGTGGTACGTATCTTACAGCTTCGATTGTATGCCGTCGGAATATTTTATTCGACAAGTCTGGATCACAGACCAGAGCAATGTGAGTCCAATCTGAAGTCGGAAATGAATCAATATCTAATGTATTCATATTACAGCCCGCATACTTCCCGCTTTCCATCTCTGGATTCGACGTTATCGGCCTACGGGATTCAGAGTTAGAGGCTTCATCGGGAAATCTGTTCTGCTTTGCAGATCGACAGCTTCTAATATGCTCTTTGAACCAAGAAGCTAAGGTGGTTCCGCGACGCATTGGTCTGCCTGGGAAGCCCCAGAAAATGGTGTACTCGAAAATTCTCCAGACTTTGATTTTAGCCTACAGTGTCCCTTGTTTTGAGAACCCCGATCTTCCTCTTAACAAGACCGTTAAGTCTTACATCGAATTTGTGGATCCAGATACCCAAAAGTCTTTGGTCCATGGGTCCACCATGCAGCCCTGGCAAACTGAGTCGTCCCGTGGAGAAACAATCACCTGTATCCTGGACTGGGAATTTGAGAGGGATGGAGAGATCTATCATATGGTTGCCATTGGCACTTCCATGCCAATCTTGGAAAGCTGCGGCCCTCGGCAAGGAAGACTTATTTTAATGGTGCCTCGACGAGACTCATCCGCACCAGAAAGCATAAACTGTCTCATTCGGTACACCCGGATTCTGGATGGACCAATAAATGCAATGGCCGCCTACAAAGATGGTCTGATAATCGGAGCGGGGAACCGTCTGATCCCTGTTCCATCCAAGACAGGATCTACAACGTGGCACAAAGGCACAGAAGAAAAACTCCCCTCTACGGTGGTTTCCATCTCCGTCCACGGACAATTCGTATTTGTGTTGACTGCACGACACTCGTGGCTGGTATTCGAAATCATTCGTAAATCCGAAACGAATGAGAGCTCTGTCCTGGTTCTCCGCTCCTGGGACCACACCCGTCGAGATGGTTTGACTCACGTTGCCTGCCATGAGAACGGCGACAAGATCTTCGTGAGCTTCCTTGGTGGAAAGATCTTTGGTGCCATCCCCAGCAAAACCTACCTTGTCCACCCTAATCTCACACTACCCAGTGCAGTCCCTGAGGCAACACTCGATGAGTCGGTATTGCGATTTGTTTCTGACAGGAACGGTGGCAACGTTCTGTACGGGTTTAACGTTTCCGGTTCCATCTGCCGATTCCTTTTGCCCAAGGCAGATGAGCTCCAGTTGTTGTCATTCTTACAGAATATATGCTACAGGGACCGAGTGCTTGCCCCATCTGCTAGTAGAAAGATGCGACGAAGAGATCCCCATGATTTGACTGGATATCACATTGACGGGGATATTCTTTACCGTCTGTCACAGCGTGGCCCGGACTTTCTTGAGGCTATGATTACATCGCTAGGTTCTTCTAGCCCCAGATCAAATTCAGCAGAGGAGCTTTTCAACCAGCTTGCTCTACAGGTTGTCGGGCAGTTGTCCGTGGAAGCAGTTCTTATTTGGCTGCGGAAAATGCTTGATATAACTATCTGAGCTGACCTCGGGAGGAGACTATTGATAGAGAGAGTATCTTTAGAGAGTATATTTGTACATAATTTGCGAATTTAGTTACTTCTAACGAAATGACAGAAAACCCACACCTATAAAAGCATTATCATCCAGAAAATAGTGGCGAGTGTGTATAAAGAAACCTAGAAAATGTTTAGGTCAAGACTCAGACTTGCGGTAGTAATGACGAGCACAGCAGTGAATACCAACTGGTCAATAAGAATATGACAAGAATAATTCACTTATTAGAAACATGGGAAAGTAAGTGAATAGACTGTTTTATTTAGAAATGGGCAAGCTTCATGTTTCGTCGCAAAGTTGTACCAGTTCTGTAGCAATAAAGGGAAGAAAAGCAGTTCTATACTTGGGTGTACAACAGTGGAGTGGCGACGTTAAGACTTAAAAAGACTTGAAGGCAGATTGCATTGTTTCCCCACCAAAAGTCATTCTTCCCGAAATTCTTTTTCTCCCCAACTCTCTCCCCTCAATCCACCAAATCCGCCTTTCTTTTCTGGGGATTTGAGTTTTCAAGGAACTGGAACAGTTTTCCCACAGTTCCGTTCTGATATTACGTGGTCGCGAAGCCAGATTCACCGGCTACATTCCGCAAGTGAACGGTTAGCTCCGTTTGTGCGCCCACTGCGTCCCTCCGATCGCCCTCCGATCCGGAACCCGACCAAAAAAAGATAAAACCCACAAATCTACCTTTAAACCGGTACGATGGCTCCCAAGAAGAAGGGAAACAAGCGCCAGGACGAGGACTGGGAGAATGAGCTCGGCGAGTCGGCCCCTACCGTTGATGCCCCCACCAACGACCAGACCGAGGATGGTGCCGAGGATGAGGCCCCTGCCGCCGGTGGTTTGATGGCTGCTCTGCGCAAGAACAAGGAGAAGAAGAAGAAGAAGAACAAGCAGACCAACGACTTCGTTGAGGGTGAAGATGCCACTGAGCCTGCCGCCGATCTTGCCGCCGATCTTGCTAGCAAGCAACCCGAAGAGGGTAACTTTGATGACGACGATGTGTTTGCCGGCAAGCCTAAGAAGGCCATTAAGGAAGTCGCCCCAGCTCCAGCTGCAGAGCCCGAAGAGGGAGAGTTCCGTGTTAAGTCTAAGAAGGAGAAGGAGAAGGAGAAGAAGGAGCGCGAGAAGCAAAGAAAGAAGGAACAGGTATGTCTTTTGACTGCAGTATACTGGTCAACAGATTATTGGAAATCCGCTAACGCTCTGCTTTTTTTTCTCTTTCCTATAGGCTGCTTTGAAGAAGAAGAGCACCCCCGCTCAGGAAAAGGCCGAGGCCGCTCAGGCTGTCGCCGAAGCCAAGAAAGTGGAAGCTGCTGCTGCGGCTCCTGCTGTAGAGACTGGTGGCAAGAAGAAGAAGCTTCCGCCCCACCTTGCTGCTCTTCAAAAGCAACAGGAGCTGCTTCGTCAGCAGCGTGAGGAGGAAGAGCGCCTCGCCGCGGAGGAGAAGAAGGCTGCTGAGGAGCAGGAGCGCTTGGAGGCCGAGGCCGAAGCTAAGCGCGAGGCTGCCCGTGCCTTGAAGAAGGAGCGTGAGCGTGAGAAGAAGGAGCAGCTGCGCAAGGAGGGCAAGCTTCTTACCAAGGCCCAGAAGGAGGCCAAGGAGCGCAATGAGAGGCGCATGCAGCAGATGCTTGCAGCTGGTGTAGGCAAGGTTGCTGGTCTCGAAGAGGGTGCTACCGACAAGAAGCGTCCTGTCTACGAGAACCGCAAGAAGAAGGGCGGCAAGAAGCAAGAGGAGGTCGATCTTGAAGCCGCTGCCGAGCGTGCCCGTCTTCAGCGTGAAGCTGAGGATGCACGCCGTAAGAAGGAGGCTGAGGAGAAGGCTAAGGCCGAAGCCGCGGCTGCCAAGGGTCCTGCCGCCGTCGATGAGGAAGATGCCGTCGATGACTGGGAGGCTGCTGCTGCTGAGGATGATGACGATGTGAAGGACAGCTGGGATGCCGCTACTGATGATGAGAAGGAGGAGGAGAAGCCCGCTGCTAACGGTGCTGCCAAGGAGGAAGAAGACGAGGAGGAGGAGGAAGATTCTGAAGACGATTCCGATGATGATTCTTCCTCTGAGGACGAAGAACAGTCTGCTAACCAAAGAGCTATTGCTCTAAGGAAGGCCGAGGCTGCTGAACGCAGACAGAAGCTGCACGAGGAGGCCCTTGCGGCTCGTTCCAAGGACAACCTGCGCTCTCCCATTTGCTGTATTCTTGGTCACGTCGATACTGGTAAGACCAAGCTGTTGGATAAGATTCGTCAAACCAACGTGCAGGAGGGTGAAGCTGGTGGTATTACGCAACAGATTGGTGCTACTTACTTCCCCGTCGATGCCCTGAAGCAGAAGACCGCCGTTGTCAACAAGGATGGCAAGTTTGAGTTCAAGGTCCCCGGTCTGTTGATCATCGATACCCCCGGTCACGAGTCTTTCTCCAACTTGCGTTCAAGAGGTTCTTCCCTTTGCAACATTGCTATTTTGGTTGTCGATATCATGCACGGTCTGGAGCCCCAGACTCTGGAATCCATGCGTTTGCTGCGTGACCGTAGGACTCCTTTCATTGTGGCCCTGAACAAGATCGATCGTCTTTACGGCTGGAAGAAGATCGATAACAACGGTTTCGAGGACAGTCTGTCGATGCAAAACAAGGGTGTTCAGAATGAGTTCCGCACACGTCTCGAGGCTACCAAGCTCGCTTTCGCCGAGCAGGGTTTCAACTCTGAGCTTTTCTTCGAGAACAAGTCCTTGGCCAAGAACGTGTCCTTGGTCCCCACCTCCGCCCACACCGGTGAAGGTATCCCTGACATGCTGAAGCTTCTCACCTCTCTGTCCCAGGAGCGTATGACCAACTCTCTCATGTACTTGTCTGAGGTTGAGTGTACCGTTCTGGAAGTCAAGGTCATTGAGGGTCTTGGTACCACCATTGATGTTATTCTGTCCAACGGTATCCTGCGTGAGGGTGACCGAATTGTTTTGTGTGGTTTGAATGGTGCTATTACAACCAATATTCGAGCACTGTTAACACCGGCACCGCTTAAGGAACTCCGTCTGAAGTCTCAATATGTGCACAACAAGGAGGTCAAGGCCGCGTTGGGTGTTAAGATTGCTGCCAACGATCTGGAGAACGCCATTGCCGGTTCCCGTCTCTTGGTTGTCGGTCCCAATGATGATGAAGAGGACCTGGAGGACGAGATCATGTCTGATCTTGAGAACCTCCTCAGCCGTGTCTCCACTGATCAGCGTGGTGTCACTGTGCAAGCCTCCACTCTGGGTTCCCTTGAGGCTCTTTTGGAGTTCTTGAAGGTCTCCAAGATTCCCGTGGCCAACATCTCTATTGGACCTGTCTTCAAGCGCGATGTCATGATGGCTGGAACTATGGTGGAAAAGGCCAAGGAGTTCGCAGTCATGCTCTGCTTCGATGTCAAGGTTGACAAGGATGCCGCTGCCTACGCTGCTGAGGTCGGCGTCAAGATCTTCACTGCCGACATTATCTACCACCTGTTCGACGACTTCACCAAGCACATGGCAGAGCTCACTGAACAGCGTAAGGAGGAGAGCAAGTTGCTTGCTGTCTTCCCCTGTGTGATTGCTCCCGTTGCTATCTTCAACAAGAAGGATCCCATTGTCATTGGTATCGATGTTCTTGAGGGTAGTTTGCGCATGCACACCCCACTTGCCGCTGTGCGGACCAACGCGGAGGGTAAGAAGGAGATTATCAACATCGGTAGAGTGTAAGTTTATAACCCTCCAACAATGACTATCCTATTCGCATGCTAACGGAGCCTTTTAACACAGGACATCCATTGAGCGTGACCACAAGGCCATCCCTGTCTGCAAGAAGGGTCAGCCTTCAGTCGCCGTCAAGATCGAGGGACCTAACCAGCCCATGTACGGCCGCCAGCTTGAGGAGAAGGACCAACTGTACTCTGTTATCTCGCGTGCCAGTATCGATACCCTGAAGGAATTCTACCGTGCTGAGGTTACCATGGAAGAGTGGGGTCTTGTCAAGAAGCTCAAGCCCGTTTTCGACATTCCTTGAGCGTGAGGCTTTCCAGCTTCCAGCTTTCACAGGTGATGAGATAACACGCCATCATCAGATATCAATTTAGGTTTTCATCTCGTCTTCTTGGCTGGCCTTTTCTCGCGTGAACCTTGGTTACCTCCTGATTCCCCCCCGCCTCTGTTTGAATGGATTGTTGGACCTGATGTGGTATGTCTTATGAGATTGTTGGCACAGGTATTAAGTGCCGAATATGACTATGACCAACCAAAAAGCGAAAAAAAGTTCTTGGGTTTTTGATTGTGATGGACATACTATCATGGAACGACCACGACTAGGCAAAAAAGAAAAAGTCGCCTGTACATGATTGACATGGGAAAAATAAGAAATCTTGTCTTACGCAGATTTCTTTATGCTTTAAATTTGCTTTTTTTACTGAAATTTGTTTAGATTCAAGCTTTCGTCTATTTCCACAATTACTAATGATAACCGTAGTCTTTTCTTTCGCGTGGATCAATTTCTAGACGTATTATGTACACCTCCCAAGTTGAAGTTCCGACTTCATAGCATCAATCCATCCATAGATAGTCCTAACCTTGGAACTAGATAGTATTCACTAAATCAAAAATCATCACCTTCCCACTTCTCAACCTTTCCACCCTTCTTCTGCCAATCCAACCAACTACCATCATAAACACCAAGAGACTCCGGATTATATCCCGCCTGAACAGCCAACTGCGCCGCAGCCCTGGCCCTCACACCAGCCTTGCAATAAAACACAATCTGTTGATCCTTATCGGCAAACGGCTTAGGGAAGCCAAAACGGGTCTCGAATTCATCGGGGGTAAGGTAGAGCGCATCAGGCTGGGAAGCGAGCGGGATACAGATAGCCGAGGGAATGATGCCGGTAGCGTTTAGTTCGGCGGGTTCGCGGACATCAATGAAGATGGGCGAGTGTGTTGGCGAGGAGACATTTGTACTAGGCAGAGCGGCGGTAATCTAAATGAATGTATTAGAACAATGGATGCTCTCTTGGAATGAAATCCTGAGCGAAGATTCATCTACACGTCGGCGTGTATACATGTGAAGTTCGAACCCTCAGCGACTTAGTGATAGCTTGGACTGGCAACATACATCTTCAAAACCCCACTGCCGCAAGTTCAGGGGCTCATCACTGCTCCATCGGACTTGGCCGGGAAGACGGCGTGGGTCCTGACTTTGGATCTTGCGGCTTAATCCATTTGTGAGCGCGATGCTGCCGCGTCTTGAGGGTAGGGAAGTGAATCCTCGGGTTGTTGCGGAGAGGGAGCCTCTTTTGAAAGCTGGGGAGAGGGATTGGCGGGTAGGAGCTTTTAGAACCGTTGAGGTGAGGCTAGCGACCGAGCGCCGCATGGTAGATGGTAATCCTGACATTGTGGTTTTTGTATATGCAGGACAGTCGGCGGAATTGCGGATATGGAGTGTCGGCGATGGAGATAAGATGATGTCAGTGCCGGCTGTCACCGCCTGCTTGGTTGGGGTGTGTCTCGCAAAGTATATGTATGGGGTAGTAGTAGTACCTGCTTAGGAAAGAGCGACCACCTTTTCTATCACTTGCAGTGATAAAGGGAATGGGCATTAAAGTCTTTCAAAGTGCCCTCGAGATTCATCCGTGCTTACCTATGACTAGGTACTAGATAGTATATATAAGTTTAAGTACAAGTCACGCGACAATCGATCATGTGGAAGGTATCTTGAAGTCATGGAAGGACATTTGCATTGGAAATCAAATAAGGATAGAAGTGAATTAATATTAGTCTATGTGATGTGAGAATTGGGTTACTCCGCTCTTAGGGTATAAGAAACGGAAATGCCCAAGAATGCGCATGGTACAAGGTCAGGGTATCAGGATCCCAGGCGCCCGCTCAACTGGCAAATGAGTATGAACAAATCATGGGGGATTTTCTTTTCTTCCACCCATTATGCTACCAAACCTGCCAAATCGAGATTGAGAATTGAAAGGGTGAAGTGAAATGACCACTCTATCTCCAGGATAGAAAGGTCAAGCTGGATGACCTAGCCCTTCTATCCGGACGTTGGGGGCGAGGTTCCAGCTTCAGAGCTTTTTGGTTTTGGCATTAAAAAAGGTTTGAAATTTAAGCGCGGGGACGGAAGGTGAGGAAGCAGTCATCCTAATAAATGCTTGTTAGAAACCGAGAGGAAATTTGAATAGCGGAAGAATTGAGTAAAAAAAAACATACCTTAGGGAAGATGGTGGCAAAAACCTTGATGTCCTCAGAGAGAGGAGTAGGGGTGTGCTCCCAGTCCATCTCGATACTGGCCTTACCGATCATGGCCATGAGCGAGAGCTGGGCATAGGTCTGACCCAGGCAGTAGTGGGGACCTGTGCCAAAGACCAGCCAGTTCTTTGTTTGCGCCTCGGCATCACCGGTGATCCAGCGGTCCGGGTCGAACGAGTCGGCGTTGGGGTAGGCCTCCTCATCGTGAGTGGCCGGCCAGACTGACGGGATGATCATGGAGCCCTTGGAGACAGTGATCTTGTCGGTGATGGGGAAATCCTTCTTGACGAGGTAGGGAACCATGATAACGGGAGGACGGTAGCGCAGGGTCTCCTTGACAACGGCACGAGTGTAGGGCATCTCATCCAGGATCTCCATGGAGATGGGAACATTGCGGTCACCGTTGCGGACACGGAGGTTCTCCTCACGGACCTTGTCCAAGACTTCGGGACGGTCAGCCATGAGCTGGAACAACCAAGTAGCGGCGGCGCTGGTAGCATCCTGGGAGGCGAAAAGGAAGGTAAACATGGTCTGGGCGATCTCGTAGTCGCTGAAGTCACGCAGAACCTGGGGAGGCTTCTCGGAGTCGTCAACCTGGATACCCTTGGCAATCTTCTCACGGTATGCGGCAGAATCCTGCTGGGCCTTGACCCAAGCGTCCATGATGCACAAAATCTCACCACCAGCAGCCATGCGAGCACGGCTCTTAGCGGAGCACTTGGCGAACTCAACCATAACCATGTCAGCAGCGCGTTTGCCGTACCAAGTCTTGGTGTAGGGCAGAATAATAGGGAAGTTGACCAGCTCGAGAGCGGCGGTAATGAGGTAGTAGTCGTCGGCGACCTTTTGGACGACCTCGTCGGACATGTAGTAACCAACGAAGGTACGGCAAGAAAGAGCAGTCATGAGCTCACGGAAGTCAGGCATCCAAGGAGTGGGCTCGTGGTTCAGGGCGGCGGACTTTTCCTGGAAACGCTTAAAGCTGACATTGAGGACCTCCTCAACGCGGGGGAGGTACATGCTCAGAGCCTGGCGAGTGAACAGACCGTTGAGACCCTTGCGGTAGTCGACATGCGCCTTACCATCCAAGAAGACCCAGTTGGTCTTTCCGAGAAGCTTGTGTGCGGCATCCACGACACAGGGCTTCACGTATGCGGGCGAGTTGAAGATCTTCCGGGACATGTCACGAGTCGATGCGATAACGACGAACCTAAGGGGAAAATGTCAGTGTTTTTGATTCCGGCGAAAGTATCTCCCAAATGCTTTGCGAGTAACCCGGCTGTCGCATGTTTGAAGATAGGTGTATATAATCTGTCGAAGGGCTGCTCACTTGTGGAAGACGGAAACACAGCTCAGTTCACCACTGTCCCATTTGGCCTTGTATTCAGTGAACTTGGGGTTGACAGATTCCAAGAATGGGCCCATGAAAGGGATTTTGTATGCTGGACCGATGATTGAGCCCTTGTAGTAGTGGTACATGACTTGAAAAGGGGTTGTTAGCGGGATTCAACCAGAAGAGAGAAAAAATTCGAGACTTCCAAAAGCCTCTTAAGAGTCAGCGCACTCACATTGATCGTAAAGGACGGCGGCAATGAACAAAGTTCCCAACAGCTTCCAGATTGTGAGGCCCTCCAGCATGGTGTTCAAGAGTCCTACCGACGCGATGAACTTGGGGGAGACCGTCGCGTCCGCGGACGGCGAGATAAAACTCCCAGTGATGTTGACCATGATTGCGCAAGGTCAGAGGAAAGAGACCTTCTCTTGTCCTTTTGGGAGGATTTTCTTTGAGACCAAAGAAGAAGAAAAGGGGAATCCCGCGAACGACAGAAGGAATGGGGGAGGGGAAGAAATTCGAAATTGAAATTGGTCAGGGGCGGGTACTACCAATAATGCCGGCGCCAATTTCCACTCGGGGAAGCCGGATGCGCGGGCTGTCCCACTACGCCTCTTGGTTGCTATGGCATGGTTATTGATTAATCTATTGGCACTGGTGAAATCACCTTTCTGATCTGATTCGCTTATCCATTCAGTTATTACTTTCTTAGTTTTACTATCTTTTCTACTTGATTTCTCTGACTTTACAAAGTATTCAGTGTTGACTTTGTTTATGCAGATTTTTTTGATATTTTTTTTATACCTATGAATACGGGGTAGATCCTATCACGATCCTATCACATCTTTGTTCCCCTGGCAGGAAAACTCAAAAGAATCAACCTTCTTACTGCGTCAACTCATGAAAAAGAGCGTTACGACAACACTTGAAAGAACAAGTCTTTTAGAAATACCTGCGATTTAATTTGAATTACTCCATACACTGGACCCTGGTCATCAGAATCTCCCATAGCGTGACTCGGCTAGATAAATTCCGTATTCGCTGATTGGTTCACAGCCAAGTAAGGGCTCCGATGGCACGTGCACGATAAGGAGTCGATTGTTCCAGGTGATAATCGAACTTCCAGTCCAGGGCTTTATATTTTGCAGTAGTATATGTAGGTTACGATTATGTATAATTGGAATCCGTATAAAGCGAGCTTGAGGGGAACAGAATGTAAGTAATATTTATGGTTTTTAAGTAACAATTATGACCTTATGACCGGCCAAAGCCAAACCAGCTTCGGCTCGTCTTCTCTTCGGCTGCAGGAGCCTCTGCTTGCGCGGTCGTGTTGCTGGTCGCAGCTGCATTTGTCATGTGTGGGTAATCGATGTAGTTCCAGGCCACATCCAAGAAGAGGGGCTTCACAGGAACAGGCTTCATCTGAGGAGGGTATGGCACCAGGTTTTTCAGGTCTGTTCCTGCTGTAAATTGGTGCAGCCGCTCAACCAGAGGCCGTTGTTCCGAGACACTAGAGTCGGCATCGAACTTCTCCAACGTCACAAGACCACGGTACTGGGCAACAAGTCCCTGCAGAATGGTCGCCAAGGCACTCACTTGTGACCGGGAAACGTCTAGTCTTGGGGGACCCTCAGACTCAACAGAGGCTGGTGAGATATCGGATTGAAGCAGAGTAAAGGCATGCGCAAAGAGTGCCAATGCTTCGGTGGGCTTGCCCAAAACAGCGTGGGAGCGTCCCAATGTCAAGCATCTAGTTAGAAAGCACGTTAGCCAAAAAAGGAACAGAAAAATTCAAGCCAGAGATATTGAGCCATACCTGAGAGCACGGAAGTAGCTTCGCTTGGCTTCAAGCTCCTGAACAAAAGCCGCATCGGCGGCGACACCGGGCAACTCAAGGATGAAATCCAAACTTTGCAGAGTCGAATCATACAGCACCGCTCGTTCGCGGAGTCGGTTCAGCTTCTTGCCATTACCGCCATTCTGCTTCAAGCCCTTAGTGTTAACAGAGGCCTGTTCATCCTCAAATGCCAGGCCATCCTTTTCACCGCATAGCACCCGATTACGGCCAACTCGCCATCCGATCAGATTGTAATTGACCGAAGTGCGAGTAATTTGCAACGCCTGCATTCTCTTATCTCCAGCATCCACACCTTCATTAACTAGATCATCAATGGCGGTCTTGGCTGCATCAACCGCATCCTGACTGGCAATGATAACATTGTCGTATGCCGCGGCCTGATCCTTGGCCGTGGCAGATCGTCCAGCCTCGGACAGCCAAGTGGCAAGCAAAGCCTCCGCAGCAGAGGCTGCAGCCAATGACTGGGAGATCGAAGCATCATCCAAAGGAACAGTGCGAGATCTCCAGGTCACAGACTCGGGCAATTTCTGCACATCACCTTCGGCGGTTCTCCGTGTTCCCGCGGCCTCCTCGGCCAGGCAGGTGGGGTCAAAGTTCTCCACTTCGGATCGAATCTTTGAGTCCGACGGGAAGAACTCAATTGCTAAGGAGGATGTGGGCTTGGAGCGGGGGAGTTTCATCTGATAGGCGGCGTAACGCAAGCTCGGGTCAACGGTTCCAGTAAGAAGGTCTCGGAAGGCATCCTTCTTGACTCTTTGGCCAAGCGCAGTGTAAACGACTCTGGCAATGGCGTAGTCACGAAGACATTGTTCCCATTTACGCTTCTCCAGACATAAAGCACCGGAGATTGTGGCAAGATAAGCCCGAGCCTCAAGAATGTCAATATCACTCGCACCAGAGACCGATTGCTCATGGAGCACAGAAACAAGCTGCTGTGCATAACGAGTCGCCTTATCTAATCGTGAAATAATATGACGACGAGCAGCACCGGAAATGCCTTTGGCAGATGGGTCCGCAGAGTGTGTGGATTTCATATGCATGGCATGCGCCCATGCCCGTTCGGATCCAAGAAGCAAAAGATGCACGTATCTATTTGGAGGGAAAGAGGTCAGCACTACAGTTTTTGAGCAAGAGGGGACAAGAAATCATACGCCACATTGTCTCCGACGTTCTCAGCCGTTACGGCTGGTTTAGTGGTGTATTTGCGGCCTTTGGCAGTGGCCTGACCCAGCTTCTTGCGGAGTTTGTGCAACTTCCGAGTGGCATGGGCCCGGTAAGCATTGTAGTCCCCAACAAGGAGCACTTCCTCTCGCTCATTGAAGATGTAGTCGGTAATCTCCATTTTGTCTTGTTGTGGCAACCTGGTTTGGGGATATACTCAGCTACCAAATGGAAGACAGATTGGTGGGTTGCGACGAAGGCGGTGGGCAAACGAGCAATATGGGCCAATTCGTGCCCGGCTTTTTCCAACCCCAAATCTTTTGTTGCGGAAGCTTGAACCTCACGGCTTTTTCCAGACCCTTCACTGGCGGACTGGTAATTGACATCTTACTTGTCTCTATACGGTACTACAATCGAATATTAGACGCGAACTCCGACTTGAGATTCTCCTTGAGTGGATCGCGTTTTCTTTTCCCCCCCCCGGGTAAGTCAAGATGCGTTCCAAACAGCTTGTTTGAACTCTCGGGGTTTTTTTTCTTTAAAAGATAATGCACCGCAGAACTAGCGACTAATTTCGCCTTGGACCAAATAGGATACTCGGGCACAATATGATGCAGACTGTCTATCAATTCCGGTGATTTCAGTGTTCGACGCAGCGACGATCGGGGGTAATGCTCGAACGTGCTGCCACCGGCTGCTTTGAGACCGCGGGTCGGCGTTTCCTTCGAGATTCCAATGGCGCAATACGGACAAGAAGATATTTGTGCCATAACTTTTGGAAGCACAGTATCTCTGGAGGAGACGCCACCCAATGGTTTCTAGACCTCACTCAGCCACTGGGTCAACACTTGTCCACCTTGTCCAATCCTCCACACCGAAGTTCAAGCGCAAGCGAGGCCAACTCACCATTCCTTGACTTCCTTTACCCCGAAAAAACACAGAACTTTGCGGCTCTTCGAGCATCTCGCTTATCAAGGAGGCCGGGATTGCGTCGGAAGAAAAGGACACTTGCCAGCCTCCGGAGGACGTATGCTTCAGAAGCATCAAGCCTTCAACATCATCCTCAATATGAGGCCAAAACACGGTCTTCTTTACATCAGGATGTGACGCACACGACCATAGAACCTACAACGACCCCACAGGCAAAACCGGCAGATTCAAATGTTCAGCAACCCTCCCAAGGCGACCACAGAATACGCGACCCACCCTCACATCGGGATAGGACGGATGGAATTATTTCAACAGAAAGGCTGACTGCTCAGATTGAGGAATTTTTGAATTCGTCGGAAGAATACCTACCTGAGACAACTTGGGAGCTCTATATCGCAGCTGGATGCCCGCCATCAGTTCGTTCCCAACTTCTCGCCGTTTTGAGCCAGTCAGAGAGATCCATCGATGCGCAGCGCGCGTGGGAAGTTTTTAATCTGATTCCATCAGATCAATGCACTCATCACCATTTTTACAATATCATCCATTCCCAGCTTCGGTGCGAAAGTTCCGACAATTTGTTGACAATTTGTGAGTTGGCTGTGGCAAGGGGCACAGGCGGTTTTTGTTTTGCATTGGCATTTTCGTACTATTTGAAGTGCCGCGACTGGGTTAGGACTGAGCACATATGGGTCCTCCATTCTCATTTTAACGCGAAGAGAAAACGGAAGTCGAAGATTTGCCCACCCCCTTATCATGACTCGACACTGCCCGAGGACACACTTGCGTTGGTGATCTACCTTCAAAGCAATGCCAGCGATCAAGCTACTCAACAATCTTTCCGTCACATTGCACAGCTCCTTCTCACGCGCATCTCATCATCCCTCGGGATGCTGACAAGTACCTCTATGGATGTTCTGGCTCCTCTCATGGAGATATCGAATGCTTTGAAAATCATGACTTTACAACATCATGTAAACATCATGGAATCCATACAATCATCCATGAGGCGTCTTGATTTTGTCCGCTCAATAATCTTTTATCAAAATATGCGCGCCTTCCTTGATCGTGCCTCGAAACCTCGATTGCCCGACCAAAAGCTCTGGGAGCGCCAACTGGACCTTCTTGTCAAATTCGAGATGACCGACAACATCCAGTTTTTCCTCGACGAGTTCACTCACTTTCACAAGAAACCAACCTTGGAGACCTATAAGCAAGTTTTGGCTTATTTCGGTCGTGTTGGAAATTCGTCACAAGTCAATCTTGTGTTTAACAGGATTCTCGCAGATTATGGCAGACCAAAGAGCCGCAGACTGCTGACCCCACTTCTGAATGTCTATGCAGCTTCAGGTGACGTTCCAGGGACCCTTCGACAGTTTCGAAGGCTGTCAGAGGAATTCAAACTAAGCCCAAACACAACATGTTGGAACATTCTTCTCACTGCCTATGCGAATAAAAGCGACTCGGATGGAGCCTTTTCTAAGTTTTCTGAGATGATCCAGGCTAAAACACACCCTGATTCCCATACATTCGGCATCATGATGGCAGTTTGTGCAAATAAAGGAGACATTGAGGGTGTCCGCGAGCTGCTCCGCGAGGCAGAAAAACAGCGGGTTACTATCACGATGGCGATGATAGGCACAATTTCTCAGGCGTACATTGCCAACGGGCGATTTGATTTAGCTGAAAAGCTTGCCGTAGCCTGTTTGAGTCTCACAATTGAAGGTTCTCCGATGCGGATGTGGAACACGCTTCTAATGCACCATGCATTCAGGATTGACCACCGCGGTTTTTACCGTGTATGTGCTCTAATGAAAGAAGCCGGGCTCGAGCCAGACGAGACAACGCACGTGGCTGACCTACTCCGTCTGGCTTTGATCGGCGAAGCTGATCAAGCGCGTATGACTCTCAGGCGTCTTCATAGGCGAGGAATTCTTCAGGCGACGGAGCTCCAATACGCTATTGTGATACTTGGATATCTCAAAATTCGACATTATACGATGGTGAAGATCATATTCCGTGAGATGATGAAGCGTTTTCCTGATTCTGGACTGGAGTCTAGCGTTTTGAACCTGCAAGCACAAATGCCCTCCGATTTTTGGACGAAGGTTTTCAACATAGAAGACTCTCCGGATGCTAGTTTGCGCATCAAGACTCTCGAAATCCTACTCATCGATTCAATATCCCAGCGTGATATTTCAATGCTGGCGAACACTCTTGATCCATCAGAAGCTCGCAAGGAGTCCCTGACAAAGACTTTTGATACCTGGCATTTTAAATACCTCGTCAAGGAACATGGGGCAAGTGGTGCCATCTCGATGGCAAACAAACTGTTTCAACGTGAACTGTCTAGCACGGAAACTGCGAATGCACAAGACTCCGCCGCTGTTTCTCCTTCATTTCGCCCTGTCAGTGTTATGATGGAAGCGCATCTAAAAGCCGAACAATACAAAGAAGTTGACACCTGTTGGCAGCTTGTATTTTCAAATGCCGTGAGAGAAGCCAGTCGAGTGAACGTTGTTGATGTGTTTAAAGCTTCGGCATCGGCCCCAGCTGCTTCATCTGATCCTTCCGCGCATACACAAAGAGAATTCATTCCAGCAGATTCACCTGATAAGCAGAAGAAACAAATTCTTCGATCACGCCGCTTTATCCTTTCTCGACCCCTTTCCCTTTACATCCGGTCATTGGCCGAACAGAACGAATACGAAAGAATGTTTGAAGTAATAGCTCAGGTCGAAGCAGATGGGTTTGAATTGTCAACGTTCAATCGGTCTACTATAGTGCAGGTCCTTGCGGCCTCCCACAGCTTTGCTCACGTATCGAAGGCGTTCTCCGAGTTTGAGCGATACTTCATGCCCAACTGGCCTGGATGGAAACGGCTTATTCGAGGCCAACAAGTGAAACCTTCCGATGTTCCTAGGAGTCTTTCCTTGATTGAAGACAGGCGCGCACCTGCACACTCTAAGAATTACCTTGGAAAGGAGGCCTCCAAGTTCTGGAGACACCTATCTCCAGAGTATATGCAGCCCACATACGTCACCATTGTTACCCTAGCCGCTGCTTTGGGCCGTGTTCGTGAAGCAACGATTGAAGGAGGCAGTCATCAACTCGATCAGCTGATGAAAAAGGCGCCCATGACGCTGAAGGCGATCACCAAAATGCCCTGGTTGCATGACAAACATCAGGGTGTTCTCATTCGACAGGTCGACGAGCGACCAGAGCTGGACAAGAAACGATCGCCTGTCCCATTGGATTATGCGCCTGGTGGTATTCTAGGGGTCGAGTCTCGTTCTGAGTGCGGAACGATCATCTACCGCGACGAGGCAGAAGACGTCGAAATAATTGAATGGGCTGGCGAGTTCGATATGGTTGTTAACGAGCAATCGCCCAAGGAGACACCAGGCAAGCCTGGAGGCAAGACAAACATTGTCGAACCCTTCCTTGAGCAGGCGGCTTTCGCCAATACCGGGTGGAAAAATCTTCTCTCTCCTGAAGATTTACTGGATTTGCAAATTCAAGATTGCCATCTTAGTTCCAATTCGGCCGAGGGGGGCGAAGTTTCCAAAGGAAGCAAGCCAAAAAAGCCAGCTAAAAGGGTACGAACTCATGACAAACCACTGAATCTGTGGGTAAAAACGGAACCCTGACGGCTGGAGACCTCGAGACAGCCTCCACTGTCCTTTTGAGCGGTCTGAAAACTCGAAAAGGACCACTGGCGGTTCCTTCTCTCATGCACATGTACATATATTTCTCACTTTTGAGCCTGTTCCTGTATAGTAAAGCATCTGTATAGATTATTAGATCCAATGTATAACAGCCCATTTCTGCATATCAAATAAATACTATCTACTGACAATTGTACATTCTTCCATGTTAGATTTTCTTTGTCATACATGTATTGATTTGATAAACACACCAATATTTGCATCACAGACTTGACGAAACATTTAACTATACTAATCAACAACTATTCCTGCTAGTGAAAACATCCAACTGGCGAGACAGCCCCGCGTCGATGACATAAGCAAACGCGAACGCGTGCCAGTGTTGTTCACGCGTTTCAATTTTACCCGATCGGGATCCCACGCACATCCCGTCTTTCCCTTCCAACCTCCTCGACTCGGGTGCTTCCAACAACCATACCAGATACCCCCTGACACCATGGAAGGCGTTCAACTACGAGATGAGGCTGCGCAGGATCGCGTGCGTGCTGCCATTGAGTTTCTCGATCCCAGTAAGTGCCAATAAAAAAACCCGATCTGTCTGGACGTTGAAACTTACCATGTGTTTTTTTTCTTTAGGCGATGCACGGGCGCGCAGGTTCGTAAATCGAGATCAGAATGCATTCCGACAGTTCTAACCGTCTTAATCAGCTACCGAGCGGATATTGTGGTGATGCTGAATCGAGGAATACGCCGTCTGACAGTATGTTGGTTTTCTCCCTGGAATGGAGCGATATGATACTGATGAGTCCTGCAGGTTAGCATTGACGAGCTTCGAGCGCACAACCGGGAGCTGGCTGATGGGTACGACTAACGACCTCGCGCAACATAATAAAGATATTTGACTAACATACCTTTTTTCGATAGGCTCCTCACCTCCCCTTTTGAATATTCAGAGGCTTTTGACCGGGCCTTGAAAGAAGTTGTGAAGACTTTGCCCGGCAGACCCGCCAGGGAAACTTCAGACGAAGTGGTACGTGTTTGCGTTACCAGCATAGAATCTTTATTCTAATCTAAAATTCTAATAGAACTACTACTGCGCATACGTTGGTGCGTTCGGAGAATTTTCCTGCAACCCGCGCACACTGGGATCTGGGCACTTGAACCGCATGGTGTCCCTAGAAGGAATTGTGACGAAATGCTCCTTGGTCCGACCCAAGGTTATTCAGAGTGTTCACTACAGCGAGAAGAAGGATCGTTTCCTGGCTAGAAAGTATCGGGATCAGACTATGACCGCTAGCGGTGCCACGAGCTTGAATGTCTACCCCCAAGAGGACGAAGACAAGAACCCTGTGAGTGCATTTCTCATGTCCAAACACACAGTATACTCGGTCTAACACTTTTTTCTTTTTTTCTAGCTTATCACAGAATACGGTTATTCGACCTACATGGATCACCAGTCGATCTCGATCCAAGAAATGCCTGAGCGGGCTCCGGCAGGACAGCTTCCCCGCAGTGTTGACGTTATTCTGGATGATGACCTAGTCGACAAGGCCAAGCCAGGAGACAGAATCCAGCTAGTGGGAACTTACCGGTCTCTTGGAAACCGCAATGCTAGCTCCGGCTCTTCAACATTCCGTACCATTGTGATGGCAAACAATATCATTCAGCTTTCATCCAAGTCAGGTGGAGGTATCGCCCAGGCTACCATCACCGACACCGACATTCGCAACATCAACAAGATTGCTAAGAAGAAGAATGTCTTTGAGTTGCTAGCGAAGTCTCTGGCACCTAGTATTCATGGACACGATTACATCAAGAAAGCTATTTTGCTCATGCTGCTTGGTGGTATGGAAAAGAACTTGGAAAATGGAACTCACTTGCGTGGTGACATCAATATTCTTATGGTTGGTGATCCCTCCACAGCCAAGTCTCAGCTCCTTCGCTTTGTGCTCAATACTGCTCCGTTGGCTATCGCCACGACTGGTCGTGGTTCATCCGGTGTCGGTTTGACTGCAGCCGTCACCTCTGACAAGGAGACTGGAGAGCGCCGACTGGAGGCTGGTGCCATGGTTCTGGGTGATCGTGGTGTGGTTTGTATCGATGAGTTTGACAAGATGAGCGATGTCGACCGCGTGGCTATTCACGAAGTTATGGAGCAGCAGACCGTCACCATCGCCAAGGCCGGTATTCACACAAGTCTGAACGCTCGATGCAGTGTTCTGGCTGCTGCCAACCCGGTCTATGGCCAGTATGACGTCCACAAGGACCCTCACAAGAACATTGCCTTGCCCGACTCTCTTCTTTCTCGTTTCGATTTGCTGTTCATTGTGACAGATGACATTGAAGATTCCAAGGACCGCACTATTTCAGAGCACGTTCTCCGCATGCACAGATATCGCCAGCCTGGAACTGAAGAAGGTGCTCCTGTTCGCGAGCAGCAACACCAGACTTTGGGTGTTGGGATTGAAGATCGCCAAGATGCCAATCAGCCCACAGAGGTTTACGAGAAGTTCAATGTCATGCTTCACGGCGGCATGGTCCCAACTGGCCGCAGCCGCAACAAGAATGTGGAAATTGTCAGCATTCCCTTCATCAAGAAGTATATTCAGTACGCCAAATCTCGAGTCAAGCCTGTCCTGTCCAAGGGCGCTGCCGATCACATCATCGCCGTATACTCTGCCCTCCGAAACGACGATCTCTCCAACAACCAGCGCCGTACATCACCCATCACCCCCCGTACTCTTGAGACTTTGATTCGACTGTCGACCGCCCACGCCAAGGCCCGTCTGTCGAACAGAGTCGACGAGAAGGATGCTAAGCATGCCGAGGCTATCCTCCGCTTTGCCATGTTCAAGGAGTTGCAGGATGATGGTCGCCGTAAGCGCCGCAAGGTGCAAACCTTTGATGAAAATTCCGACGAAGACAGCGACTCTGATGATGACGATGATGAGACGCCTTCTCGTGCCCAGACATCCACTGGCCGAACTACTACCCGGTCTCGTGGCGAAGCTAGCACTGCAGGCATGGACGAGGACCAGACCCCGCAAACGGCTAGTCCTCGTGCCACTCGCACGCGCACCACCCAACAGACCGAGTCGCAGATGTCTATGGCATCGTCTCAACCCGCCTCACAGCTCGTGGAGTCGCAGACCGACAACTCCCAGTCTACCTCCTCAGCCCACCCCATCACACCTGCGCGCTACGGAGTCTTCCGCCAGATCCTGGGCTCTATCAATGGCTCTCGTGTCTTCGCCGACGCAGAAGATTGCGACCTTGGTGAGATGATCAAGGAAGTCAACGCAGCCATTAGCGCATCGCCTAACTACGGCACTGCGCATGTTTTCTCACGACCCGAAGCTATCCAGGCGCTAACGAAGATGAACGAGGATAACCTGCTGATGTGAGTTTTTTATTCTACTGATATATACCAAAACTGCCAACTGACATTCTTTGATAGGTACCTCGAGGACGATGACAGAGTTTACCGAATTTAGAGCCTTTGATGGATATATCAATGGGCTATGTGACCCTTTTACGAGCATGTTTTCTAGTCGTTGCATTGGGGTGATATCATAGTTCTTTCTGTATGGAGTATTGGAGTCGACAGACTTAGGGGTTCACAAGTCACTTTATTGAAGAATATATGCATTTCAATGTTTAGTACAAGCACATCCTTGATCCTCTCCTTCGTATATCGATTCAATCTTGTAATATGTACTGCAGGTGGAAGCAAGCCTGTTTGAGTGTCATGTACATACTGGTGTATAGTACTACTTATGCAACAACTCCAAACCACGCCCTCAACATCCCAACATCTCGCTCAGAGACCGAAACCACACTGTCCGAAGCCCCGTCCTCCCGTCTCGTAAACCCATATCGCAACAGCGCCCCAACCCTCGCTGCTTTTTCCGCAAGAACCCTCCCACTCTCCCGGTCCCCACGAGGATCCACACTCGCCCAGAACTCATCCCAGAAGCAATCCAGCATAAATTGCTTGCACTTGTAATCTCTCCACCTCCTCAGCCCCATATACCCCGTCACAAGGAAGAGAATATCCAAGTCCATCCCGAACGGGAGGACCTTCGCTAGGGACCAGTCGACGATATTTGTTATTCCGTAGGTTGCTTCGTCGACACGGATATTTGTTAGAGAAAGGTTGCCGTTTGTTAGGACGGAGGGGTAGTCGGTGCTGAAGAGGGTGGGCAGAATCTGGATGAGTTCATCGATCTTGTGTGCGGGGAGGATCGAGGGTGCTTGCTGTTTGAACTGCCGGAGTTGATGGCGGATGCCTGCTTGACGGATATAGAGCAGTTCGGGGGGATTCATGGGTTGTTTGTTTGACCAGGCGAGAGCAAAGTAGCTAGAAAGTCAGTCGGTCTAGTTAGCAACCCACAAGCCATTCCAATGAAGCGTTCTGTCCAAATGATATGAATGAGACTGAGTCTAGCGTACCGTGCAAGATCTCGGATGAAACAGGCCTGTTTTGTCCTTTGTTGCCGTGATAGCTCGGACTGGCAGCGTAGGGTACTGAGAAGTGATATACCGGGCTGACATGGCATTGTGAAGATACTAAGTGGTGGATCTGCACCATCCAAATTCTTGTAATATGTTGGTTTAGGTGCCAGGGGACCAAAGGTCTTTTCTGCAAGGTCCACTATATTGTCAAGAGGGGTGGCTCTGGAGTTCTCTTCTCGAAAGACCACGATCCGAGTCAATGGTAGGGAGGAACAGTTGTTGCAGATGACGGAATAGGACATCTTGCTCAGACTGTCAACCGGGACGATCTTTGTGGCGCCGGTTATTGACTCAGCGATGTCATCGCACTGGGTGGCGGATGGGGACTTGCGATTGTCGAAAAATGGATATTGGGCTAATTGGACCCAGTCAATGTTAGACATGATGAGGAATCTTGTGAGTAAGGGTTGGAGCCTGGTCTCGGTAGTTTGGATGAATACATGTATGTAAAGATCAAAGTAGGAGGACATCCTGTGTTCGCAAGGAAATCTCATAGGGTATATCATATCCATGAGCGTTTCAAGTCGGAGGATAAGTTCTTTGTTTTTGATCTTTGACTGCTATATCTAGAGTGTTATCGTGCATTAGACCAATGACCACGCCTTTGGAAGATTTGTTGCCAAAGATCCTCTTCCTTTCACTTTGTTCGAATTCTTTATTTGATGAAGCAAGGGGAGTAAAACCAAAGTTCTTTTCACAAAGGATATCGGGTGGAAAGACTGAGCAAGAAAGAAACCTCGGTATCTAATAATCATCAGAGACATTAGGATGTCGAAGACTTGGTGCTCGAGAGCGAAGGGAACACGGTAAGTAGCAAATTCAAAGTATTATAAACAATATCAAAGTCGGCTTCTCATAATCTAGACAGCATGATTCAATTAAGGTACAGAAGTGGGTATAGTCTCTTTATCGACCTCAGCCATAGGCGTGATCCCCGAATCGTCGGACGAGAACGACGGGACCCGCACACCTTCTCGGGCCTGTGCCTGTGTTAGAGGCGATGGACCACGTCGTGATGTCTTGGAGCCCTTTCGCTTCCGTTGCTGGGGAGTTTGTTCAGCGCCGGATATAGATGGAGTGGTGCTTCCGCGGCGGGGACGACCAGACCCAGAGCGGGATGGTGGTCGATCATCGGGAGTGGGGCTGCAAGAAGAGGTACGGGAATGGGTTGATTCAGGGCGGCGAGAAGTCGGGCGATGGTCCTGGTTGAGTCGGGAAGAGACGGACGATTGATGCTGGTGTCGCGGTTTGGTTTCTGCCTCGAGAGATCGGTGTATAGTGGCTGCGACCAGACGGCGGCGCTGGGAAGCTCGCCAGCCTAGACCAATTCGCCAAAGCCATCCGCCCTCGGACTGGGCAAGCTGGCGCTCCCTCTCGCGCAGCTTATGACGCAGCTGAGTTCGGCGCTCATTTTCTTTATCCCAGAAATCGGTGCGGTAGTCGTCCCAATTCTCACGGAACTCTGGGGAGAAGGATTTAGGCAACAGCAAAAGACGAATATAGTCACCACCAGAGCTAAGGTCTTCCTCCACCAAGCCAGACTCGCTGTCACCGCCGTTGTAATACTGCTGGTAGTGCTGCCGACTACCGCGCTTTTCGGAGGGGTGACGTTCAACGAAATGGAAGTTCCCAGTGGGCGAGGGGAAGAACGGCGCAGAAAAAGGAAACAGGAATGAGATATAGGAGAGTAGCTCTTGCCACCAAGGCCCCCGTATCACGATAATCTTCGTGTTCATATTGCGTAGACCGCGGTTGGCGACAGCGAGCCATCGCCGTGGCCAGCGAATTCCACGTTCCCATTGCCCCGTTCCCCATACTAGCAAAGCCGTCACCACCCCACCAAGGAGTGCTACCTTTTCTCCCATTTCCACTACCCAATATACAGAGCCACCAAGTCCGCGGCCATCCTCTCGTGGACGAAGGAATAATGCATATGAGAAGTAAGCGATCCACGCCGCTAGAAGCAACAGGAAGAAAGTGTTTTGGCGACGACGTTCGCGCAAGGCCAGGTATTGTGCACGTAGCGATGCTTCAAGAATCAAGAGGTTTAGATAGATCTGGGGTGGCGAAGAAGGGAGGGAGGCTAGTGGATCTGGGGTTGAGGGTCGTGGCGGGGACGAAGCGTGTGTAGACATCAATGGCTCTGGTGTTGGGGCGCGAGCTCCGGGTAGTGAAGCACCCTTGACCAGCTGATCCAAGGATGTTGTCATGTTGCAAAATGATGCCACAGGATTCTGTGAAATCACTAGATTCAACGGCCGATGCGGCCCAATACGGTCGTCATCTCAAGGTTTTTTGGGGGGAAGGAAAGCGGGAGGTGGAAAGGGAATCTTGGGAATGTGCAGATCGCACGACATCATTGCCCTGTTTCCCTCTTTCCGCCTTTCCTCCTTGGTATATACTCCACAAATGTATAGATTGAGAGACTTCATATTTTTGATCTTGCATTAACCAGCTTTGTTTCCTCCATTTTTTTTTGTCTCGGGCCCGAAACCCGGTTTTTCTCTTTTCCTTTTGCTTGCGTAGGTGACTTTGTTGCCTTGTCGGGGTTAAGCGGCGAAAGAACGATTTGTCTCCGGTTCCAAAGTTACTTTTACGCCTTCATTTCTTGATTTCGTAACTTCTCTTTAACTTATGCCCATGCGCACCCTGACTCCAATAATCCCGACGGAAATCACCTGTCGACCTGGCACTCGTACAGCCAACTTGATTCGATTCCTCTTAACCCAGAGGCTCTATACTACACGCCCTCCACTTTTTGCCACGTACTCGTTAGGGCGTCGCAAGTCCTCCACAATGGCGTCGGAATCCCTCAAATCGTCAGAGACGGAAGGCCATGGTAGTCGTCTCTCGTCTTCACAGAGTCGCGAGCGTACCCCACATGCTGCTGGTGCTGCTGCTGGACCAAATGCCCCAAGTCCAGCTTTCTTCCCATTGGGATACCGGGAAGGCTTCAGCCAATGGGTGAATCTACCATTCCTTCCAAAGCATTGCATTCCTTAAAGCGGGTTTATTGACAATTTTCTAGTGGGCTCGTCTACCTGCTGCCGCCGCCGAACATAAGGTCCTATCCTACCTCCCTTATCTACATCACCAACCCCCAACCCACCTCCAAACTGGTAACACCTCAGACTTCCCCGATGGAAGCACCTCGACCAGCCTGCAATCAGCAGACCACAACCAGCAGGGCGAGATTTCAACACAATCTAAAGATGACCCCTACGGGCCCCGCCGGTGGAGCTCCAGCATGGTGGAGCTTAGCGGGAAAGACCGGGCTCTCAACGAGTTCTCGGTAGAAAGGGTTGGGGAAGAGGCTGACCAGCACCTGGTAATGCTGCACGGATATGGCGCCGGTCTTGGCTTCTTCTACAAGAATTTCGAACCGCTCAGCCGGCTGAAGGGATGGCAGCTTCATGCGCTGGACATGCTGGGCATGGGCCGGAGCACGCGCCCACCTTTCAAGATCAAGGCTAAGGAGCGCGAAGAGGCCATCCGCGAAGCTGAGGCCTGGTTTGTTGACGCGCTCGAGGAATGGCGTATTAAGCGCAAAATTGATCGCTTCACATTGCTAGGCCACAGTTTGGGTGGTTATATGGCTGTCGCATACGCGCTCAAGTACCCGGGCCATCTCAATAAGTTGATCCTCGCGTCCCCTGTGGGCATCCCCGAGGACCCCTACGCGGTCACAGCAGACGTAGCTGAGCCTTCGGAATCTACACTCCCGAACGAAGTCACCCAGGACCAACGAGACATTACCGCGTCTGTGCCAAAGACCAGTGATGGCAGCTTTATTTCGAGTCGTCCTCAGACGCAATCAACGTCCGCGAACCAACCACCCCGTCGTACCATGCCAAAGTGGTTTGCTTACCTGTGGGAAGCCAACATCTCACCATTCAGCATTGTACGCTGGACAGGTCCTTTCGGCCCACGAATCGTGTCCGGTTGGACTTCTCGCCGCTTTTCGCATCTCCCCGCCGAAGAATCCAAGGCACTGCACGACTATTCCTACTCTATTTTCAGTCTTCGGGGAAGCGGCGAGTATGCCCTAGCATATATTTTAGCGCCAGGCGCATTCGCGCGCAGCCCTCTTATTCACCGGATCCAGGGCGTGGGCCGCCAAATGATTAGCTCTGGCAACTCACTACCCATTCCCCCTGCCGACTCTTCTTCTTGCTCTATCTTCTCCAAATCCGCAGCTAAAGCATCTACCCCTGCTGATGCGCCGATCACTCACCCCGTCCCTGCTTCAAGTGCTCCCGCTGAAATTCCCGCCCCACGACGCGAGAATGGACTTCCCGTTGTCTTGATGTATGGTGATCACGACTGGATGGATGTATCGGGCGGTCACGCCGCTGTGGCTCGTCTAGAAGAAGAGAAGCGTCGCGTTCTGGCGAATGCCACGCCAGAAGAGCGAAAGAACGACCAAGGATCCGCCAAGGTCGTTGTCATTAACAAGGCCGGTCATCATCTGTACTTGGATGGATGGGAGGAGTTTAACCGTGTCGTGTTGGGCGAGATGGAAGATGTTAATAAGCGGGAGAGGGCATCTTCGTGAGCCTTTGGTGTCAATCTTTGACAACAAGGCTTGTTTGCCGTGAAGCTCCAGTTAATGATGCTCAATAAATACCAGGACTTGGAGCGTGAGCTTGGATCCCACTAGGATTCAAGCCTGGACATCTGGAGTTTATGATTTGGCGTGGGGTTTTTGTTAATTTAGTGGCTTCTTTCCCTATCTCGGTGTTGTACATCTTCTCTCTAGACATAGACCTGAAAGGAAATTCTTACATACAAATTGTGTACCTTGATCTCATTCGTTATCCTAAATTCATTACATGCAAGTATATACTTCGTTCCAGCGTCACAGCTCAAACCATCACGCTAGCCGTTCGCCAATAGAGACGCGCCTCGCATGAGGACCAGAGATACTCCGTCTCCGATGTCTCACACCAGTAGGATAATGTGCAATAAAGCGCGTCAACTGCGACGGAGAACCATGATCCTCCGCCCCAGGCGTCGTTTGCCCACTCGAGCTAGGACTAACCACCGCCGAGAACGACGGCACCGGCAACCCACCAGGCCGCGGCAGCGCAAAGTAACCCCCAGAACTAAGCCCACCACCTCCCAGCCCGTGGCCCGTGGTATGTGGCTCATTACTAGTCGTCAGCGGGCGCATCGACCGAGTCTGCACAACCGAATACGGCTGTGGAGTCATGAAAGGCGCATGTCGGACAGACGAAGGAGAAACAGGCCGACTAGATTGATCCGGTCTCGTCGACAGCGATATAGCCAGACCGCCGCCCGTGCGCAGATCAGCCGTTGTCAGCGTGGACGTTGTATGCGAACGATGATGATGTCTACGCGCACTTTGATCACGATCTCGTCCCGGCTGGGTGTAGACATCTGACGGAAATGCAGGCACGAAGACATTGGCCGCGGCCTCCCCGTGCGCGAGTGCTGGGCTCGGGACGTTCGAGGGAGCCGTCGAGCCGGTTCCGAGCAACACGACCCGGGACGGCAATTCCAGGCGATGATTCAGAGATAGCCATGCACGCTCGTCGGCATCGATATCAGCGTCGATATTTACGCCGGCGCCGGCGCCCACGCCGACATCAGCGACAAGGCTATGCGTAGACGAGGAAGAAGAGCTCAACGGCTTTTCCTGCTGGGTACTGCGGGGCTTGGAGACGCGAGATAAAGCATCCGGGTACGAGCGCCAGCCGCCCACGCCTTCGAAGTCGCGCCTCTTGTCGCCGCTGACGGGGAGGCCGGTGAAATTCACGGGCAAGGGCGCGGTGGGCAGATCGTGGGCTCGGATCATGCTCTGCGCGTACGTTTTCTTGCTCTTGCGCCTTGAGCGGTCGGTCTCGTGATCGCGGTCATGATCACGGTTACGATTATCCTGGGGTGCACTGAATGTCCAGGAGGAGAGAGTGGTATTTGTTCGGCGAGGTTGAATGAGACTTTGTGCTTGTGCCGAGGCTGAGTTCCGGCGGGAATTACCCGCTGCTGGGGTTGGTGGTTCGGAGGGCGCAAAGGGTAAGAATGAGGATGTAGAGGTTGAAGTGGGGAGGGTGAAGAAGTTAATGACTAGGGCGTAGCCTACTTCGAGGTAGACGACGGATGCTCGTAGGAGGAGGGTAAATAGGGCGACCGAGAGGGTCAGCCATGCAGAGAAGATGAGGGGGATTGATATGAGACACAGGAGCGGTAATGCCAGGAGGGATGTGAGGGAGCTGGACATGGCATGTATAGAGGTTTCCCCGGAGGGAAAATGCGGGGACAGAATGTACGAATCATGAGTTCCTTTGAAGGTTATATTTTGGCTTTATAAGTTTCCAAGCCATAAATGCATGTGAATATACAAGTTAGAGTCTAGACATCTGCACAAGTTACGACTTGGAACTTGGAGACATATTAAAGTGGGGTTATTTTCCTATGCGTCAACTGGTTTACTACGTACTATAACCGAGGTCCAATACTAAGGGTAGATACTGTAAACTCAGTACTCGAGATGAATAGTACACACCTCCTTGGTACATGAGATACTAGTACTAGTTCTACTGTCACCTTCCTTTCCAACTACCAATGCCCTTTTTTCCCTCCGCATCAATGTTGAATTTGGAAAATGCGGAGAAATCCCCATGTGACCCCCACTTCACTTACATCATCTCGATCCTGATTTGATTTTAGAATTAACGTTATTCAAGTACTATATAGACCTTCTCTATATCTTCTTCCCCATACACCATGTCCACCGACAATGATTTCCCTTGGGATATCGGCATTCACGATGCCCACTGTCACCCTACCGACACAATGGCCTCCATCGCCAGCATCCCCCACATGAAAGCCCACTCACTAACCGTCATGGCCACACGAGGAGAAGACCAAGACCTCGTACAACAAATAACCCACTCTACCAATACCAACGACACCTCAAACCGTATAATCCCCTGTTTCGGATGGCACCCGTGGTTCTCGCACCAAATCCAAGACGACACGGCCCCATCAACAAACCCCACCACGCAAGATATCTCTCCACAACAAAGCACAAACGCAAACACACACTACACCACCGTCCTAACCCCATCACCAACCTCAGACCCAGATTTCTTAAAATCCCTACCCAATCCCAAACCTCTTTCCGAGCTCATCACCGAAACAAAAGAGCGCCTGGAGCGCTTCCCCAATGCCCTCGTCGGAGAAATAGGACTGGACAAAGCATTCCGTTTACCCGGTGCCTGGACAAGGCAAGAACATGACGCCCGCGATGACAAGATTACGCCCGGTTCACGCGAGAACCGCCGCTTGTCGCCGTACAAGGTGAAAATGGAGCATCAGAAGACGATCCTGGAAGCGCAGCTCCGGCTTGCGGGCGAGATGCAGCGGGCGGTCTCTGTGCATAGTGTCCAGGCGCACGGGGCGGTTTTCGATACGCTGAAGGGATTGTGGGCTGGGCATGAGAAGGTGCGGATGTCACGGCGGGATAGAACGAAGCGAAGGGATGTGGAAGGGGCGCTTTCTGATGATGACGATGGACCGGATCTGTCTGATTCAAGAAGTGGTGCTCCGTCTACGTTGCTGCCGTTTCCGCCGCGCATTTGTATGCATTCTTACTCTGGGCCCGTGGAGCCGTTGAGGCAGTTCTTGAATAAGGCCAATCCGTCTGATGTATACTTTTCGTTCTCGTTTTTGATTAATTTTTCTGGGCCCGGGGCTGGGAAGGTTGTTGATGTTATTAAGATGGTACCGGAAGATCGGATCTTGGTTGAGAGTGATCTTCATACTGCTGGCCCGCAGATGGATGATTTATTGGAGCAGGTGGCGCGGCAGATTTGTCAAATTCGAGGTTGGGAGTTGCGGGAGGGTGTAAAGCAACTCGCGGATAATTGGAAGCGATTTGTATTTGGCTGAGATGTACGTTTCGTCTTATGAATTTTGGACATGGTTAGAGAATTATGTACATATTACCTACTAGTATATATCAGTCAATTTGATGTATATCATATGATTCACAAGGTCGTCCCTATATACCAGCTTGGCAATCTTCTTGAACCTATTAGAAATGAAATGTAAACAGAACACATGGGTGTGGGTGTGGGCAGTGATAAGTTCTTCCAATTAAGTGACATTTGAAAAAATTGTGTATAAATCTATCGAAAAAAAAGATGTACGTAATCATTTACGACATGGTATCGTGCTGAAGCTTTTGCGAATGTTTGCGCTCACTCGTGCCTTGCGTATCTCATCTCGTCATCAGGTCACGGAGTTGTGGTGGGAGGGCTGAGGAAAAGTGGGAGGGAAGGTAGATAGGGGGAGGAGGAGGATGAGAGCTCTTAGAAGGCTCGGTGAAGGTCATGGCGGGGGAACGATGAAGCTGGGCGTATCGAGATTCTTCTATAGTGGCAGAGTCTTGTAGATATCACAGGAAGCGCGGGATACTATCCAGGAAGCCAACTGCCATCCTGGATGAGATCTGCCATGGGTGTATCCTGCCAGTAGATCTGCCTCCATTCATCTTCTAATTCAAGAAGTCCCTCGCCGGCCATGGGCATTGCGAGATCAGAGTCGGTAAAAGAGAACAATTGTCTCCAGTCTGGGTAATCGCGGGTTTGATCCATTTGGTCTACCTGCATGTTGGCCGGATAGGTATCACTTCTGTCCAGAGGGCCAACATTAAGTCGAAGAGGAGCGGTGATCCAATTATCGTAATTGGGAATTGGTTGTGGTGACAGTGTACCTTGCATCGGGGTGTGGGAGGACTCTGGTGTCGGCACACCAAAGGAGAGGGGCCGTGGGGTATGCACAGTTTGCATGGCTGCTGCAGCCTCAGATACAGTGATGGGGATCTTGTTGATACTAGGTGGAACAGCGTTGAACGACTTGGATCGGTCGGTGGTGGCCATGCGCAAATCTTCCTGGAGCCGCTTAGAATCTTCAAAGAGCCGCAGAATTGTGCCTGCATGAACCCAGTACTGAGCCAATTCACGCAACGAATAAGATGCGGAGTCGAAGCGGCGCAATGCATTGATTGCCAGGACTGGATTGGAGAACCGAAGTTCCACACGGACTTGAATCATGGCTGTGAACAAAGTGTGGACACCAGTGTACCAAAGGAATTTCAATCGATCGTTAAGTCGGAGCTCCTCGAAGATGGAAGCAATGACTCCAGCGGCGGCGCTACAGATTTCTGCGTCGTGGGGCCCATAGTCGTCGGAATACGCCGATGCTCTTGGATGTGGCCGGTGAAGGAGAATGAGGAAATTGTTATAGGTAAGATGCAACATAGCTGACCAAGGGTCCATATCAGACGCTCGGAGACGCAGATTGTCAGGCAGCTTCAAGGACCAATTCGCCAATGATTCGTCTGCCTCTTGCAAAACGGCCTTTCGTCGCTCATCGCTAGCCCGGAGACCGAACCGATCCCGTATAAGATATGAAATCATAGTGCAAAGCGCTGTAAAATGTATGACAAAGTCGGCTTGTACACGAGGTCCACAGTTTTCAAAGTCGGCAGGAGTCAAAGGCGACACATCAGAATCATCCAAGTTTATAGCCTGCGGCCGACCATAAGAAAGAGAAACCATCACATCGAACTGTACTAGGATATACCAGACTCGTCTCCACATTCGCCTGTCGCGAGTCACAAATCGACTTGAGACCGGATTACGGTGCATTCCCAGGCCAGTGGCAATCCGAGCAGCTACACCGACCCAGAAATGGGCATCTGCAGCGACATCATCATCAGCACTATCAGAATGCCAAGTTAATAGCAGCGCCGTTTGAACCAAAATATCTCGATTTCGCTCAATGCGATTATCAAAGAGATATTTCGTGCGGCGAAAAAAGATCTCCTTCAATGTATCACGCTCTGCCTTTGCGCGGGTGACATGGGCTCCAACTAACAAAATAGCTTGGAGTAGCAGAATTGGAGGAGGGTCTGCAGGGTCTCGATTTCGGTACTGTGTCATGAACAGGTCCTCATCGACGATTGGATACCCCGGATTGACGAAGTTGAAATATGATTGCACCAACTCATCCGCTAGAGCAGGTTCCGGGAGTGTTAGGGCATCCATAAGGAGCTGATCATGCCCAGTCTTCATCTGTCGCCGAGGAATTTCATTGCTGGCAAAATGGTATACATCGTCATCCTGGTCTCTTTGTTGCCGAATGAGAAATGACATATTAGAATGTTCATGGCCGACGTAGAAAGCGCGCACGCCTCGCTGGATTTCTCTTCGACCGGAATCTTCCTCGTCGATCAGTTTCACAAGGCGTTGCTCCATCTCTGTGTGCGCCTCCTGGGCGTGTGACAGATCCGGGCCTTGACGAAATGGCTCTGCGGCATTGGATAAGAAGGTTTGCTGCGGAGAATTACCTGCAAGCGCGGAGCCACTCCCAAATGCAGTTGGAAAGCTTGGCGGCAGCGGTGTGCAGGCTGGATTTGTAGGATTGGCGGCATGATCAGACGTCGGTAGAGGCCGAGATCGGATCGGAACGGGATCGAGAATCGAGCGCACAGCAAGACGCTTTTTCTTCTCGTGGATGCGGCAGTCGGACTTGCCAGAGGTGCGACAGTTGGTACAGGGGGTTCCGACGACTCGAGCATCACAACGGACTTTGCGCCGGTGACAGTGGACACACGCCGCCGACCCTAAATGCATTTTGAGTCACAGGTCAGCGAATTCATGGTCTAGTTCAATACCCGAGGCCCAATTTCGAAACAATAAAGCAGCTGAAAAACCCAGGAGAGAGGGTTTGAGTGCATTGGGTGGTGTCCTGCAGGCTAATCAAGGGGTCACGAGGTCCTTACCCTGTTTGCGCTTGCTCACCCCATCGCCGCTCCCGGGTGAAGAGGCGTTATCGTGGACGGAGGACATGGTAGAAGGACCATCGGCATCATCCCAGGTGCAGATCGGCCACAACTCCGCATTCTTCTCTAGAGAAAAAAAGCCAACGTCGACGGTCTCAGGGCATCATGAGGAGGAAAGCCGATTGCCGAGGGTAAGGGCACAATCTATGCGACAGAGAAAGCGAAAAAGTTCGGGAAAGAGAGGACTGCGGGATCGGGTCCGGTGGAGCTCACGTGGATGCGGAGTACATTTGTGTGGACACCGGATTATGTAACAGTTAGGCCAAAAAAAAATTGGAGAAACCCTAGACGAGATAAAAATGTTGAAGAATTAGGCGTCAACTGGTTTCCATTATATGGGGTCAGGGAAAACATGGGGCTTGAAGGTGATTGAAGTGCAGTACATTAGCGTGGAACTAGACGATAGGTGGGCCGCTTCCAGACGACATCTAGATATGATGGGCAATGGTGAATGGTAGACATACTGCATCCAACACACATACTAGCTAACATTTCGCTGTATGCAATCATCTATGAACGCACTTCAAAACTAATTGAGGAGAGTGATTGCAGGGTTTATGCATTCGGATCTAAGGGGCGTGCCTGGAAGAAGAAATTATAGGTACAAGTAGTCCACTTAATATCTCCGTCCATAGTAGACACTCAACAGAACTCCAAAAAGGAAAGATTGATCAGGCGAGAGGTACTCCACTGGAAGGTCTTTCATCTCGCTACAGAAAATCGCAGCGGAGAAAAAATAATCATCAATAAATAAAAAACAAAACAAAATAAATACACCACAAAATATACCGATTCAAAGTCCCTCAACCTATACCAAGGTTATATCATTCGATCACATTAGAAGTTTGGCTAATGTCTTTAGAAACGCTTCATCAAGGGACCTTATATAACCGAGAGACAAATTGAAGGTGGCCAATAGACCTAGGAAATAATATTCAAGGACGCCTGCTCACCCAAAACGCTATCGCTTCTTGGATCCATGAGGACAACATGGATCGAAGGCATATATTGATTCCGTCAGTATGAGTCGCCGCCAGCACCATTGTGAGGCTGGCCCACCATGGGAGGGTATCCATACGCAGCAGCCTCCTCTGAAGGATCTAATCCAGGGTTAAGAATACTGTTACCACCCTCTGCAGCTTCGGGGAACCCAGCAGGACGACCTTGGGCGGCACCACCAGCACCATAACCGCTGCTAGTGGGTCGACCCTGGTTTTCACCACGTGCGGATTGAGTCTAGTGAATAAATCAATATGTGCATGTCAAACGGGGATTGGGGGGAAAGACTGACCTCGCGATACTTGGAAAGGTAAATCTTCAGTGCCTCAGCGTAGTTCTCAAATCCAAGAGAAGTCATGGCGAACAAAATATCTTCGCCGTTAACAGTCTTGCGCTTCTCCTGCTGGCATTTCTCGGATGCTATTCAAAAGATTAATATCTCGTCAAAGCAAAAATGAGCGCGGGCATAGGAATAAACCCTCACCTTCGCTGGTGATGAACGAAATGAATTCGCTCACACACTCTTGCATGCATTCCTTAGCTTCCTTGGCAATCTTTGCGTTCTCTGGCAAAGCCAATTTCATGATTCGGGCAACTAGAGTAGTATCAAGTCAGAATCAACAATAACCATGCTTATCTCGATATCATATCCATAATCCAAAAAAAAGAGGGAAGCAACATGATAGGAGCAAATATCATGGTAATTAGTAATATCCGGTGTAACAAGTAGAAGAGACGCAATCTCTGTTCAGACAAGAGCAACCACACCAGTCCTAAAGATCGGGTTGGTGGGACGGTAGAATAGAAGGTGGGGAGGGGAAGACCAGTAGTAACCGGGCAGCACTGGCCAACAGTAAGGTACGCGCAAATCAAAACAACAGAAAAAGCTGCACGCAGACGCAACTAACCATTTGCAATCGGAAGCCACCGATCTTGCTCTTTCACTTCGAATTCGCCTTGTCCCTGCATTGAGGGATCGTGTTGATCTTTGTCCATATGGTCCTGCTCTTCACCCGATTGAACCTCGGGGTCAACATCCGGTTCCTTCGATGGCGAGGCCGACGACATGATTATGAGTGGTATGGAAATGTGTGGGTCCTAGCTTTGGGCGACAAAGACCGGGGTTTGTTTCGCTCTGTTGGCAAAAACACGTCAGATCCGAGTGCCTGGTGCGCGACCGGTGCCGATGTGGACAGCCCAACAATAATCGCAAGATCGAAAGAAGGAGAGTGGGTATTGGCTGGGTACGAACCGCTTCACAGCAAAGAGCGTCAGCCAAGCGGGGGATTTTGACAATAATACGCGGTGGCTTTCTATAGTGACGACGCGCGCAATGGCACCCGAGATTAGCTTCGCGTGCCGAAAAAGGAATATATTAGGAGACAAAAGGGTTCGAGCTGTCGAACAGAGCGCGTTGTACCGACTGCAGTACAAATAACAATTATGCGCGCCTCGCGAAAGTCTGGTGAATTGTGACGCAGGATGCAACACGGGAAGCGTCGAGAGTGGGTCAGATTGGGGGGGGGGGGGGGAGCAGCCCAACTAACCGACAGTCGCACGTTGCGCAAGGGGGGCTAAGACGGGGGGAAGGGGGGCGGAAGCTACCTTGTTCGGGAACAGAGAAGATCCAAAGGACTGGATTTCTGATCTGATTTGTTCCGATTCGTCTGGGGTTGTGGTTTTAAGGTCAGAGCGCGCGAATGAGATGTGGAAGAGGGTCCCCGTCCAGCCTGAGATCAATTGGCGAACCAGAACTCCCTGATCGAAAGGCGCCTTCGGGTTGGCTACTCCGTACTTACCAAAGTAAATGCAAGCTTTAGGTCAAATCATCGGCCACCACAGTTACTGCAGGAGACAAGATAGAATCAAATGCTTAACGTGATGCACAAATAAGTCGACGAATTCTTTCTTCCAGGTGAGTGAAGGTAGAAAGATTAGGAAGAGGGGAGCTTCCAAATACGGTCGCTGTCTCTTCCGAATGGCCGGAGTTATGTACTTACGGTAATTTACCGAGTGATATCACCGATATAACCGAGACTCTTACTAACAATTGCTAAATTGTTAAATTACAGTAATAACAATACACTTCCTGTCTTCAAGGCAGCAAAAGACCGATTTTCAAAGCTACTATAGACTCTTAACGCCGGAGCATGAATTACAAAATCTTCCTGCTATTCAACACCTCAAGGTTTGTGATACTATGACCTAGCATGACTGAATCCTTTGCTTGGGTTAGGTTCCTTCAAGGCCCGACCGGAGTCAGGCATTCAGGCAGCCAGCCTTGCATTGGCCATGGCCCATGGCCCTGCAGGAGTAAAGGATTTCTAAACTCTATGACTATACTGCCTCAGTCGTATCCGGACCTAGAACACATGAAATCACCTGGACAGCTTTGATAAAGCAATTTGGAAGTCTGCTGTTTAAATGAAATCCAGAAAATAAAAGCACATGCTACTAAGGCATGCCGCATGCCTCAACATCCATCCGGGGTTAAGGGATGCCCGGGTGGCTTTTCCCTATCACACTCGTAGTATATTTGCCCCAAGTGCATGCCCACACGTCATTCCGAGGTTCTAAACTGGGGCTATGTAGCCCTGGAGCTATCATAGCCGTAAGGTTGACTCACTCCATATAGGTACGGAATCGGGTGGTCTATTGCCACGCTAAATTTGCCGGCACTGGCAACTCCCTTACAAATATTAGCGCCTTGTTTCAAATGCAGTTTTCTGAGTTTATAAGCCTCAATACTAGCCTCATTATCGCCCTTTGTTCAATCAATACACATGGGCAGAGGCCTATATCACATAGATGTTAAAGACTTGGGCATGCCGCATTATAGACACATACAAGACGGTGCCGCATAGTGGGCGCTAGGAGAACTTTTTGGGTCTTTGAAAGTCCAAAGCCCAAGTTCCGGTCAGCTTCAGCCATAGAGACTAAATATATTGTAGGATAGATCCACGGCTAACATTTGAACATCAATTGATTGTTGAGACATCCAGATGTCTTATCCACATGCTCAAAAATCCCGAGATCCAGACGTATATGTGATTGCAAGCACTTGAGAAGCTTGAGTGATGGGGACTTCCGATGTTTCAAAAATGTTCAAATGTTAGGACAAAAGAGTTAGCATAGTTCGAGTTGATAACGTGGCGATTCTGTCACTACCCAAGCTTTGTGTCGAAGACAGGTAAGCCATCAAATCCTGAGGAGACCATTAGTAAACTAGGTGAATATTAAAATTTGGAAGGCCCCTCAGTGACAGGTTAGTGGAGAACTTGAAGTTCTCCGGACGCTGATTGGACACGGTTATTTGGCGGTTTGAAACTGCGACCCCATTGAGATGCTTCAGAAGGCAATTAAGTCCTAATATCCTGGTAAGACTGCTTCTCAAGTAAACAAGGGGAACATTGAATAGTAAGATTGATATTGAGACAAGAGCACCTCTGGTTTGACAATCGGGAAGTTGAATGGAACAGCCACCGTACGATAACATGTCTTTTTCGGGTTAAGACAGTGGGTCTAGACTCTAAACACCTCAGGTTGTCAAGTGGTACAAGCCCCAACCGATCATCAAGACCAGATCCAGAATCTTTTCTGTAGAAAGCATTGCCAAATAAACATGCCTCTCTGCACAATAGCATGTAGGTATCTTCGCCAGGCAGGCTGAAAGCGGAGAGCCAACTCAGGTCCCAGCAAGCCTTTGCGAACCAATGCTTCACAGGTCTTTGTCTCCTTTGCAGAATCAACGAAGATGTACTCTGCATTCGAGATCATATTCTTTGTCTTGCGCTTGAAGTCGTACGCTAGCAAGGCCATTGTAGGATAGACATTGTGCCAACAAGCAGAAATAAGACCATCAAAAACTTCATTGCGGTTAAGTTCTGGAAACTCCATTTCCCAAAATCGGCGATCCCATTCTTCGGCGCTGAGGATAATGTCGTCATAGGGTTCATGGCCATATACCATAAAGTATAGAAGTGTCCCAACCGCAAACTGTTCAGTTCTGGCGGAACAGAGCCCGTATGTGCCTTTCAATGGTCCAGCAAGTATTGGTCTGGCTCGTGGAGGTAAGGTACCTTCAAGTGGCTGTCCAATGGTGGTGGCACGACCAGAATCAGTCAGCTTCAAGTTGAAGTTTCTGTCAAGAAGACAGTTGCTCGCATGCAGATCATTGTGACAAAAGCCCACTTTCTCCACATACTCAAGAGCAGAAGTGAGTTGTTGTATCCACCGAGCGATGAGAGCAGGATCCTCGTATTCATTGACCCTGATAAGACGCCCATGAAAGCCATTTGTTCCTGTCTCTCGCTCCTGGCGTTCATAGAAGCGAGGGGCGATTGCCTGATGCGTGCAATATGATAGGAAAAGGTAGTCCGGGAGCATGAGAAAACATTCAATAATATTCGGACATCGATCACGGCACCCATTAAGACGTTTGAAAAACGAGATCTCCTTGAGGAAAGGATGCTCCGCTGCCTTTTCTTCAGGGATTCGGTCGCGAAGAACAATTCTCACCACAATAGTTGGAGTGACGCGGTAGATATAAGCGTCGAGTCCTCCGCCAACCCAGTCATGTTCCTCGAGAGCATCAGCATAGTGGAAGCTCATGGCGAATCAAAACACATGTAATTGTAGTCGTAGCCGTGTAGAGTTTAGCCAACGATATACAGAAGTATTAGGGCGGGGTTGGCGGCACGGCCGCACGGGTGTGACTCCGTGTGAGCACGGGGTAGGGAGGGCGGTAAGGCCAGCAAACGTGGCGAGAAGGGAAAAGGGAGGATTTTGGAAGAGATCGATTGTCTTACAAATAGGGGCTCGACTAATGCCACCCCTTACGCAACATTCTACCTAGATATCCAGTTGTACAGTCGGATCGCGATACGATGAACAGGTTTGCAATGATGTCGTAGCAAAGGGGCTTCGCTGCTCGCACATCTGAAGGTTCTACCTTCATTTTCAGGTATCGGGAATATTCGATGTTTCAAAACAAGTAAGTACCTACGTATCCATATTTGCTTAATTTGATCAGAGCCTAGAGCAAGAATCAAGTCTTTGGACTTGAAATCTTCCACATCGGCCAAGTTACCTCGATATCATGTGAATGAGTTTTGATGAAAAGAGAATGTTAATTCTACAAGGCCATCGAAGGGTATGACAGTGAGACTTAAGAGCTAATCATGTAGAATACTTACCAGTGTCCACTTCAAATGTTCAAGGTATGCAACAGTAGCCTTGGTGGCGTGAGTTCTACTAGTAGGTAGCATGGCTGGGAGATCAAACGGCGGGGGGTTCGGCCTTTTTTCCCGTCTTCTCACCACTTCCATTCTTGTTTTTCTACTTTTGCCACCTTATCTATTGAAGCATTGAAATCAGATCCTCTTAAGATGAGTTTGCTACTATATAGAATTAAATGAAAAATTGGAATGATGGGATCGAGATTCGAATGTATGAAATCATGGACTATTTAGGGTTTCGGGAATGAAATCATGCATCATCGAGATCCAATCTTACGGAGCTTAAATGCCACTCAACCACGGGTCGTCACTCATCAGCCTCAAAATTTCAAAAAAAAAAATTAAGGAATGCAAGGGAGAGCTTTATTTTACGCCAAATTTATCGTTTTAATCATCTTCGCTTTATTTTGTAGCTATTTGTAAGTTACGGTAAGTGCGATACTACTACTAGTAAAGCAAGGTCTTGCAGCTCCACAGGTCCATGTGCAACGCGCAGACTCAAGCCAAGACCAGGAAAATATCAGTATCAATTCTGAGTCTATTCAGAAACACTAATTCTGCATGCATACATCCTTCGGAGATTTGCCCCCCAGGCTTCCAAGTTCGGTGGGGCCGAACCGCAGCGGACCGCTTGCTTGCTTATAGACGTCTAGTCTAGACTTCTAGACTTCTAAATGCACCCCGATTCTCCATGACAAGGAAAAATGTGGATCCCAGCTCTCAGAACCAGTTTTCTGGGCGAAGGCAGTGCATGATACACACATTAGATATGAATGACGCTTACGAAATTATCAAGATGGCACGGGTTTCTGTCTAATGGCTGGCTGTAGGATAAATATGGATGTTGGCTGACGTCGTTCATAAGTAGTATATTGAATGTGGGTCATTGATATCTGCTGTGCACAATTTTGCATGGAAGATATTACATCAATGGATGGGTATATGGTATAAATCTGACGGTTTCCCTGCTCAACCCTGTCCCGAGGGTTATTCGCTTTCACCCCATAACATACAGAAAGCTCGAGCGCGTGTACACGGCCCTCATATTCACCATGCTTGGATTAAAGATGTATGGAGCACTGCTCCTTTCAATGGGACTGACTGCTCTTGCGGCTCAGCCTTCTACTCACACGCATCGATTTGCACGTCGGGGTAAGTCATTGCTCAACATGGAATCTTGAAGATGAAACATGAATTCCGTCTAACGTTTTCAAATCCTGTGCTTTAGATGGATCAAACATCACTCAAAGCTTGTTGGAGAGATTCTACTTGTTCTCTCAATACTCTGCTCTTGCATCATGCGACCAGAACATCAACAGCAGTGCAGCTGGAAAATCCGTAACTTGCGATAATGACAACTGTGATCTCGTTTCTTCGAACAGTACTACGATCCTCAGCTCTTTCCACAACACTACAGGCCCAACCGGCTACGTCGCCTTGAATCACGATCTCCACCAGATCCTCCTGGTATTCCGTGGATCGGTATCCCGAAATGACTGGCGGACCGACTATGACACTCAAAGCGTAAATGTTTCCGACATTTGCGACGGTTGCACAGCCCACAAAGGGTTCTGGAGCTACTGGCAATCGGTGTCCAAGAATGTCACCCAACTGCTGAACACAACTGTTCACCAGTATCCTAACTACACGACGAAAGTGGCGGGATGGAGTCTTGGTGGTGGTCTTGCGGCCCTCGCTGGAACCGATCTGCGAAGCAAGAACTTCACTCTGGATATCGTGAGTAGTGTGCTCACATGTTAATACATGTCTGACCCCAATGACACCTTGCTGACCATCAAATCTTAGTGGACATACGGAAGCCCCAAGATTGGCAACTACGCGCTCGCCAATTACATCACTACACAAACCCCCAGCACTTACCGAGCCACCCATGCTGCGGATCCGTTTCCCAGAATCCCGCGTAATAGTAGCTGGTTCAATCCTTCCCCCGAATTCTGGATCGACCTACCATCTGGTCAATTGCCCAACACAACAGATGTGCATTTCGTTCAGGGAATCAACAGCACGGCGGGCAATGCTGGTACACCCTTCAACATCACGAACCTCCCTGATCATGACTGGTACTTCTTGAACATGACCAACTACTGCGATCAACCATCCGACTATGACCCATGCCATGGAATTGGTTCACCCAACAGCACTACTTGCCTACGATAGATTTCCTCTTCTCTAGACTTTTTGCCTTTGCAATTATGAGATGAATACCCGACCAATAATGTATAATGGATGTGTGTCAAGCTCTGGCAGATGGCAGTCATGATGTTGCTCTGGATCTGGACGGTGTTACTTTGTATTAATCGATGAATTTTGTTGACATAATCCAATGTCCTGCGCTCGTCTAGACAATAAAACGGCGATTATTGGAAGTTATAACTATCATTTATCTACGTATATCGCGCTAAGTGCGGTTTTCTTGAAGGGAACATTATCGCATTCTTAAGGCTCTCACCTGCATCCCAAGATTGAAATCTACTATGCAGCCTTCAAGTGCTGGAGGGAAATTATCTAGTACATACTAGTAGGCAAAGAATTAGATAACCTTATATAGACTGCCCCCCCTCTCTTCTCAAGGCATAATACATTCTAAAACAAACCACCAGCCCATTCCAAGTACATCGGTAGCAACTAGTACCAGTTGACTGTAAGAAGCGGGTCTATTCCCGAAGTTTAGTTTCGCCTGATTCCAGTCCTAAGTAATCGTTGTCCGAATCCATGCCATCGAGACTGTGTCACAATTTTGTATTTTCATTCAGTCATGATCAAAAGAAACCATGCTAGATTCTAATTTGTGTCATTCTCATTAACGCCAATTTCTCCTGCTATCACACAGGTTAGTGGGTGGTTGGTCCAGCCTAGAGAAATCCGGCAATCAAATCATACATGAGCAAGCACCATTTAAGGCTGCACAACCTGAATGTTGTTCTTTTTCTGCAGTTTGGAACAATCAAGGGTCAGTATCGATGATCCTTGGAGGCGATGTAAAATGATAAGCTCACCTTCCAGCTGTCAAGCTCTGTCTGCTTGGACTTATACTGCTTCAGCATATCCTCCAGAACCTGGTGCAATCCTTCGTTGTTGGTCTTGAGTGTCGGGAGAACCTCTTCAACTGTGCGTTCGACTAGCACTCCATTCACCATACGAAAGCATTTGCGTTCTTGGGGGAGAGGGCTCAGGGTCTCAATCACGAGTCTATGGTGGGAAAATGTCGAATTAGCATCTGTTATATCAGAACGCCGGTGCTGGCTCTGGACCGGACCACGGCCCCTTGTCGCAAAATATGATTGCAGCGCCGGGAGATTGAATATGTGAATGTGTCACATAGAAACTCACTTATGCTCTTCAGCCTCTTGCTCAATGTCGCCGATCTTCTGCGCCAATTGTTGGAGGGTGTTCTTGAAATTGGTGTACTGGCCCTGCAGCTCTTGTGGTGCCATAATTAGGTTAGCTCATAGCTCCAGCGAGACAAGCGTCAGAAATCCTCTCACCCTGCTGTTTCTTAGGGTCAATCTGCTGTTGGCTCGACATGGTGGCGATGTGGTAATTTCAGGCAGTGCGGCGCAGGGAGCTCAAAAGTCGAGATGACGATGCGGGGCCGCGTTGTGATATCTGGTGGGCTTCAGGAAGATAAAACGACTGCCTCTTTGATTCAACAACACCACTGAGCTAAAACTAGGCTGTATCGAGACAAATCTCTCTGAGTTTCACAAGGAGTATTCATTTCACATATTTATTATTAAAATCACCACTATAACGCCTAGATGCTCATGCGATTTTGAATCACAAAGCAAGAAGGTCACGTGGTTGATAACGGTTTGCACTGTTTGTCTGATATTCCATCCCCGAGATTCATCATGAGCGAGTTCCTTTCTCTCGCGACACCCTCTTAGTCCACCTCGAAGCTTGTTTCGACCCGGCAATCGGGTACCTCACCTTGCAATGGCTCGCGACGATGTGGGCCCGCCTGCTAAAAGGCAAAAAAATGACTCCCACCTCCCACACCAGATACGAGATGCTAGGCGCAAGGAAAATGACGACTGGGAGACGAACCGAATGCTCACTTCGGGCATCGCGCAGAGACGGAATATGGAAAGCGACTTTATGCCCGATGACGAAGAGGCAACTCGAGTTCATTTGCTAGTTCACGACCTCCGACCACCGTTCCTCGATGGCCGTACCATTTTCACCCAGCAACTGGAGCCAATCTCCGCCATTCGAGACCCACAGAGCGACATGGCAGTGTTTAGCCGGAAGGGAAGTAAGGTGGTCCGGGACCGTCGACAGCAGCGCGAGCGGCAAAAGCAGGCTCAGGAAGCTACAAATATGGCTGGCACAGCTCTTGGAAACTTGATGGGCGTCAAGGAAGATGAGGGCGACAGCGCTGTTGCCATGCCTGTGGAGGATGTCTACAAGAGTGGAGGAAACAAATTTGCGAAGCATATGAAGAAAGAGGAGGGAGGCGCTAGCTCGTTCAGCAGGAGTAAGACTCTGCGCGAACAACGGGAGTACCTTCCCGCATTTGCGGTGCGCGAGGATCTTCTGCGCGTCATTCGCGACAATCAAGTTGTGATTGTGGTTGGAGAAACTGGATCCGGAAAGACCACACAATTGACCCAGTTCCTTCACGAGGATGGTTATTCAAAGTTTGGCATGATTGGATGCACGCAGCCTCGCCGTGTGGCGGCTATGAGTGTCGCAAAGCGTGTCAGTGAGGAAATGGAAGTGGATCTTGGTGGACTTGTTGGATATGCCATTCGGTTCGAAGATTGCACCAGTGACGAAACAAAAATTAAATGTGAGCATCCCCGGACCATTACTTCTGTTTGAGGCATACTTCTAACATTCAATAGATATGACGGACGGTGTACTCTTACGAGAGTCTCTGACCCAGTCAGACCTTGACAAATACTCTTGTATTATCATGGATGAAGCGCACGAGCGTGCGTTGAATACCGATGTCTTGATGGGACTCTTGAAAAAGGTTCTAGTTCGGCGCAGGGATCTGAAGCTGATTGTTACATCTGCCACCATGAACGCAGAGAGGTTCTCGCGCTTCTACGGTGGAGCACCTGAATTTATTATTCCTGGTCGAACTTTCCCAGTGGATACTCACTTCTCACGCACACCTTGTGAGGATTATGTGGATGCTGCAGTCAAGCAGGTCTTGGCCATCCATGTCTCCCAGGGCCAAGGTGATATTTTGGTATTCATGACAGGCCAGGAGGATATTGAAGCAACATGCGAGCTGGTCGAAGAGCGTTTGAAATTACTAAACGATCCTGCGCCGCTCAGTATTCTGCCCATATACAGTCAGATGCCAGCGGAGCAACAGGCAAGGATCTTCGAAAGAGCCGAGGCGGGAGTTCGTAAAGTGATTGTTGCCACAAACATTGCGGAAACCAGTTTGACAGTTGACGGTATCATGTTTGTGGTGGACTCGGGATACTCGAAGCTCAAGGTGTACAATCCACGCATGGGTATGGACACCTTGCAAATTACACCAATCTCCCAAGCCAATTCCAACCAGCGATCTGGACGAGCTGGACGGACAGGCCCGGGAAAGGCCTATCGCCTGTATACCGAAACAGCTTACAAGAATGAGCTGTACATTGCAACAATTCCTGAAATTCAACGCACAAGTCTTTCCAACACTGTGCTGTTATTGAAATCACTGGGAGTCAAGGACCTCCTAGATTTTGATTTCATGGACCCTCCACCACAAGAGACAATTTCAACTTCGCTCTTCGAGTTATGGTCTCTTGGTGCCCTGGACAACTTGGGCGATTTGACTCATTTAGGTCGCCGCATGACACCATTCCCCATGGACCCCCCTCTTGCCAAGCTTCTCATTATGTCCTCGGAAGAGTACGGCTGCAGCGAGGAGATGCTGACCATTGTGTCTATGCTTTCGGTCCCAAATGTCTTCTACCGTCCAAAGGAGCGACAAGAGGAGTCCGACTCGGCCCGCGAGAAGTTCTTCGTTCCTGAGTCCGACCATCTGACTCTACTTCACGTCTACACACAGTGGAAGTCCAATGGCTTTTCTGACGGGTGGTGCACTAGACACTTCCTTCATGGGAAAACACTCCGGCGTGCAAAGGAAGTTCGAGACCAATTATTCGATATCATGAACCAACAAAAGATGACCTTGGTCAGCTGTGGTACAGATTGGGATGTGATCCGCAAATGTATCTGTTCAGGCTTTTACCACCAAGCCGCGCGCGTTAAGGGCATTGGCGAGTTCATCAACCTTCGTACAAGCGTGACCATGGCATTGCACCCGACGAGTGCCCTATACGGTCTTGGTTATGTGCCGGAATACGTTGTTTACCACGAGTTGATCTTGACTGCCAAGGAGTACATGTCCACCGTGACAGCTGTAGATCCACACGTAAGTTTTGAATATCCCTACTTTCCTCACTTGCCATTTGAGTGCAAAATGACTGACTTGAAACTAGTGGCTCGCGGAACTCGGTGGTGTCTTCTACTCCGTCAAAGAAAAGGGCTACTCTCAACGTGACCGACGTGTCACAGAAATAGAATTCAACAAGCGCATGGAAATCGAAGAACAAATGGCCAAGGACCGTGAACGTGCTGCGGCTCAAAAGAAGAAAGAGGAAGAACGGAACGATCCCAGCCGACGCAGGGGAGAGATTGAAGTCGGTGGAAAATCAGCCGTACGACGTCCGCTCGTCAAGAAGCCTGGAAAGATCGGAGGCCTTACCTCGTCATCATCTTCATCATCAAGGCCTGGCGCTAACAGCGGAAGCTCTGGTGGGGGTAGTGTTGTGAAGAAGCCTCAGATCCCCAGGCGACCAGGGCGGACATTTTAATACCCTGCTGAATATCGAAATATCGCAGCCTCGTCCTTTGTATAAGATCGAAGCAGTCTAAAGCTTTGTCGATATCAACATCCAAAATCAATTGAACAAGATACCCAAGATAAACAGTATGGATCAGGAGCATACGTTGTTATCTACCTCCTTCAAATGTTTCTACGCCCTAATTATATGCATCAATAAAAACAAACCCAGGAACTTCAAACATAACCCGCTGTATTGATATTTTATACAAAGAAACATGCAATTCAACCAAATATCAAGTCAATAGACATGACACAATGGAACAATGACAACATCCTCTGTCTTCCAACGAAAACAAAGAACATATGCCTCAGTCCATAGTTTTATCAAGCCAGCCAATCTCCATCAAGGAGCAACCAGCCCAGCCCAAAAGCACCTCACCCACGACTTCAGCAAATTGCCCGCTCAGTTAATGAAGTTAATGCAGAAGAAGTGTAGAATGAGCGATCCAAAAATATAATCGGCGAACGCGCGCTCATGCGAAGTACCACTCTCCACTTCCTCGGTATCCTCATCCGCGAAACGAGCATTCTTCCCCTTCGAACTAGGCTTGGAGACTGACGCCGAGCCAGAGTCACTGGTCTGCATACGGAGGGAGGCTGTAAGGACGAATTGGCCGACTGCGGCGCTGAATCCACTCAAGAAGGCATTGAAGGGCTAAATAACATCCATGAATATTAGCATGGGATCATTGAAGGTCATTTGTCTTGGAATGTGTCATGAAGGAACAGGCAGGTAGGTCATGAGAGTGAATCGCGAATAGTATAGACTGGTCCTAGACCATAATAATACAAAAGCCTGGGCATTCTTGAGCGAGCGACGTACATAATTTCCAGCCAGCACGCAGTACACGAACTGGAGTCCGCCGACGAGAACTAAGAAGGCCATGAAGGCGTCCAAGAGCAATGTGCGCTGCGCGGTATTGGCGAGGTACTGCTGCCAGACATGGGCGGTGATGTCGAGGACGGAGGAATTGGTTTTCAGGGTTGCAGGGCCCGAGGAGAGGGTTGGGGTTGTAGAGGGTGCTGGTGCTGGTGCGGAGGCCGTTGAGGCCGCGTGTCGTTTGGCAGGCATCGTGGACGGATTTTAAGGATTGTTGGATTGGGTAGGTCGGGTTGGTGGTTGGAGTAGACCCTATGATAAAAGCACACGGTATAGCTTTAATTATGGGGAAATTGAAGTTCTTGGGAGAAATAATTGCGTGGGGGGTGGAAGATCAATTGGATATCAATGATGCCAGCTTGGAGCTTCGTTATCGACGGTCACGTGGATGATAGGCCCACCCAGGAGTATACACAGTACAAAGTAGTATGTAGTAGTTGGGGTTTTTTGGTCAGTCCTTCACACTTGAAATGTTGTTATATATTTGATAACTCAGGAACTTGGTAGTTAAATCTCAGTTGCACTCTATGAGGTGAAATTTGTGTTGATTGAGGAGTAGAAATATTTCTCACTTAAATGTCGGATTTGTCGCGGGAATACTGTACACTACTACACATACACGGACTGGGCCCACAGTGGACTCGCAGTAAGTACACATTACGCGAATCAATCAATGTTCACTAGAAACACTACTAGGTAGTGCTATACTAGTAGACACTATCCATATAAACAGTCATGCTTAGACTTCTAAAGTGAGGATGGATCAAAATCATGTCCACCACTTTCTTCTCATATGATCTTCCTCTCGAGGTTGAACACTAGGCATTCCAAGGTGCACATGTGGGACCCACTTCTTTCTCACTATAGTTCAATTTATACAAGTGGACGTATTCAATCACCACACAATCTCCAGAGCCGAGGAGTTGTCCTGTCTTAAAATAAAGGGGAGCCGCCCCCATATATCAGGTATAAGGAATCAAATGAGTCCCGCCCGTTGCTCAGCGTCACCTCTGAGCACAACTCGTTGCCATCACTCCCAATCGACCTCAATGTCCAACCCTCTCCCAATTCTCCAAACAAGGCGCCCACTATCAGCCCAATAATCCTCGGCCCAAAAACACTCTGTGCAGGGCAAATAAACGGCTTAATGCCAAAGGGCATAAAGGCATGCCTTTGCGTCCTCGTCAACGTTTCCCACCGTCTTGGCTCAAAGGACATAGCCTCTGACCCCCAAATAATCGGCGATGTATGAGATCCCTCAATATCTGTGGCCTCGCCCTTCGACACAATGGACCCATCAAACTGAAATGCACGATAGATTCTTTTTGTCGGCGGGTAAAGCCGGAGTGCCTCATTCACAAGGTGTTCCACCGAGACCTTGTCTATGCCGACCCTCTCCGTGAACACGGCCTTGCTTGGCGTACAAGCGAATGCGGCGATCTGTGATCGCCACTCTGGGTGCCGGAGGCCGGTCTTGTATCCCGTTTCGATGAACATACACAGAACAATGCGCCACATGGTTTCAAAGCCTGGCAGAATCAGGTTCTGAGGGTTGTTCTGCGGGCTTAGGTCGTGTGTGAAGGTAAATATGTCCAGGAGAGCCTCCTGGAGGCGGGTGTTATTTTCGAATGGAGTTAGGGTTGTCTCCATCTTTGAAGCTATCCAAGTGGTGTTTATTTCGGTGGCTAGCTTGATTAAGCGACTATCATGGAGGTCGTTGAGGGTTTCTTCCTCCATCGAAAATAGAACGTGGAGAACTATCCGTAGTGTCAATGCTTGGATCAAATCCATGACACGAATTCTTATCTCTCCATGGCCGTTTGCCGTTTCATTTTCGATGCTAGTTTGCACAGCCTTGTGGGCGATTTCTGAAAGGCGGTTCCAAGCGATTGGGGTCAGGTTGATAAGGCCTTTCGCTTGGGCAACAAATTGATTCACACGAGCCTCTTCATGGCTGGTGAATGCATTGTCAATTCCAAAGGCGAGACGAAGTCTTTGATTCGAAATGGCTCTTGATTGAAGTGGCGTTAGTTGATTACAGCGCTTTTTGGATAGGCATATCACGATTTTGTGCCGGCCTTGGTAGAAGTTGAATGCTTTAAATCGATGCCAATGCGTATATAACAAGAAGAGACCAATAATGGCGGAAATTAAATAGATCAAAAAATGCATCTTCTTGGTTCTTTCCGACTTTTGATTATCTTGTGTCAGTCGAGAATCAGCGAAGGCATTTCTGAAGCGGAATAGATACCTCTTGTTCAAAAGGCTACTTGAGAAAAACTCCCACCAATATCGACAGCGTCATGGGTGGTTGATTCGATAGCTGTTGGAACGGCAGGGAGAACCTTGGAAACACTCATGGATTCAAGAAGGGCTATATATGCCCGGAGATAGCCTTAAAATATCAGCTAATGGGATATATGCCCTTGCCGGAATAGTGTAGCAAGCCATGAAGACATTTGAAAGGGGCTATGCAAGATAGCAAACGCAGGCAAATTCACGGGAAACAGCACAAAGGTATTCATCTTTCATGCCATTTGCCTGCCATTACCCATTTCTCAAGCCACCGTGACCCAATCAACACCCTGGGCTTATTGCCATAGGCTCAGGTAAATGAAGCGAGTTCCCAGTTAGCCTTGAGAAGAGAAGAGTGGCTTTTGCTTTCGTGGCGATGCAGAGCCAGCCTTTCTTCTCTCTCTGAAGAAATTGATCGATTCATATGAAGACATCAGCGCCATCATGCGACCACATGACTCGTACTTAACTGTGGCCGCCAAATCCTGCAGTGCATGCAAAACGATTGGTGCTGATCCTGGTATGTTCAGCCTCACTGCCAACACAACAGCACTTCCCATCTTGTTTTGATTGTCTCAATCCCTGCCGGTATTATGAGACTAGCAAGATACGCGGCGTGATAATGGGTAGCCTCCTCGTATCTTGGAGATGGAATATTGGGGAGGCTCCATGGTCTGATTACCATGCCTGTCTCCCATATACCCAGAGAGAGGACCAAATTTGACACGACAGTGCCGCATGCATAGCACCGCAGGATGTTCCCAGTTCCCGGTTCCCCGCACATAGATGCAGCCGCTGCATTTATTAGACCAATCAAATCGTTTTGAAATAGCCGCCCTTCCCAAGCGAGATCATATTCTGATGCTGCTATGGCAGAGCCCAGAGACATGACTTGCCTGTGTGAGGTACGCAGCTCTGAGACCGCCGCGATAAGGAGTCCCCAGAAAATATTTTGCTGCCAAGTCATGACTCGCGTGCATAAGGTTCCTAATACCTACATGTAGGAGCCTCCGGGCGCTTCACCCCAAAGTGCTCAAGGCTTTCAATTGCTCACTGACCAGAGGGCGGGCTTGAAGAAGATTCGCTTTGTGCGACTTGGATGCTGTGGACCCCATGGACTAATTTTAATTCATAGATTGGAACATCATACTCAATAAATTACAATTGATAAAGTGGATGGTTGGGTTTTTAGTATATTGTGCCAAGATAGGTATCGGGTTGGCGCCCCGTCAAGAGAGAAGAGTGGTATCGTATCATACATTTGAGGAGAGAATCAATAGTGGTCCAAACCGACATACGCCATAAAGCACCATAATCGTCAAATCGTCATAAATACACCGAGGGTGTGATAAAAAGATGCATGTTGTATCAAAGCACATCGCCAAGGCCGAGTCAAGCATGGGGCAAGGAAAAAAGAGAGTCCAACTCCGGATTTACTGGCTTTATGCGAACCATCCAGTGACGCTGGATACATTCCCAGCGGCTGTATTATCATTCTCAACATCCATCTGGAATTCACGCATGACATTGTCCCAATCTTCCCAGTTTAGTGGAACCGACTCGGACATATTGTTGTCCTGAGTCATGAACGCGTTGCTCATTCCCATGGGAGAATTGAATGAAAGTCCACTCGGTAAGATATTCACAGGAACCGAGTCTGCCATTGTTGAGTTATCAAGAGTAACGGGAGCCAGAATGTTGGTGTTGGGGAAGATGGTTTGCAAAGTGTCCCATGGCCCAGCGCTGAGATTGATATGTCCAGGATCTTCGGCTATCGAAAGATTTCTTGATGTGCCAGGGGAAATAGAGGGCGAATCCAAAGATATGGGCAATTGTGGAAGAGTGTGATGATGTGTAGCGGCAAAATCAATAGTTGAGTCGAACGGTGGTTGGGGATTTGGTCCAAACTGAGATCGCAGCTCCTCCTGCTTTTTGGCTCGAGTTGCGACGGCGCGTTTCATCAAAGCATCCAATGGGCGCCAGAGCATGCCCTTCTTGTGTGTACCATGCATAGTCCAATTAGCATAAAGCGCATGAATGGCATTCCAGGCTCGATCTGTGACAGGACAAATGGGTCGCACGCATATTTCAGATAAGACGAATGCGACTCCGTGCCATTGCATGTTGGTTCGGAATAGCCATCCCCACTTGGCTGTTTTGGGGTCAGTCTCGAGGAGACGCCCAAACTCGAGGACCTCGATCGCAGTGATGAACAAGCTCTCGCGAGTTGTTTGAGATACGTTGGTGGAACGATCCTTCCGGGTCATAGGGTGGTGGACAATTAACCACAACTTCGCGAGAATGAGTCGTGCCACTGTTGCAGATGCCCAATGAATAGGAATATTCATGTCACAGTGTTTGATATAACGTTCCTCGATTCGGTTGTTAATTATTTGAATCATCCGTTCGCAACGATCAGTCGATGGAGCAGTGTCGCCCATACGGAATCGGCTACCAGGGCATGTGTAGTTTACCCGTCGCAGGGCACTTGTGATTTCACAGCGGATGAGACAAAATGTCATATCGGTGCAGCAATCTCGCTCCACGGGTGCCTCTGTCATTTCTGGGTATAAATCATCATCGTTGATATTCAACGGTACTCGAGTGTCATACATGCTCTCATGAATAAGCGGATCAGTTCCATGGTCCTCAGAGGACCGGACATCCATGAGACATATATGCCACCACAGGCGACGGCGCATTTCTGTCTCAAATGGCTTCAGTGCAAAATTAGTTCCATCGCGGTGAAGGCCCAAGCCTTGGGACAATCGAAGGATGATGGCATCCATAGACCAGACGAACTTGGAGTCATCCTCTCGACGAATGCATATCAAGAACAGAACTGCCGCCTGTAAAAGCATCAAGCTCTGTGTGTTAAGGAAGCCGGCCTTTGCCAAGGCTTGTTCAACTGCAAATCTATAGCGTTTGACAGCTGTCTTTCGATCTTCTCCAAGCTGTGCCAAGCAATCCTCGGGCTTTGAGCTGACAATAGCGGACAGATAAATAGAAAACACCAAAGCCTCCGAGTTCTTGTCCAAAGATTCGGGATGCTGCGCTGCTTCAATCAAGAGATTTCTGACAGTGGGTTTGTGCAGAATGGTGATTAAGGGGGCAACATTCTCCTTGTAAATCTCCCAAAATTTCGATACCTTAGGAAGCGGAGGATGAAATTCGCGAAGGGAGTGAGCTAGAGAATAGTAACCAAAAAGGAATCCATCCTGAGAGCCCGCAGGAGATGAATCGGGGGATGAAACATCCTCCTCCTCGGATGAAGAATGGTCGAGAATATCTTGAAGTTCCTCAACCTCATCTCCAAGACTAGCCCACAACCGATTACTGACATATCGGCTCCGACCTTCATCAATAACCAACCGCCCAAACTCATTCTCGAATTTGCGAGGCGCAAGCTTTTTGGGGTCGTTATCCTCAAATGGACAAATCCCGTTTTGAGCATTAGCGTCGGCGGTGGTTATAGGATTTGCAACTGCAGATGGCGACGTATTGGCAGTAGTATTGGTAAAAGCGGAGGGAAGAGTAGAGGAATTTGTCTGTATTGGTGAAACACTCGAAACTGAGCCAGCCTCGCCGTTCTTATCACTCAGATGCTGAATGACACCTTCCAGGCGTCGCAAGCGGGATATAAGCTCTGCATCAGGCGGGCGCTTGGATTTGCGGGGAGCACGGCCGGGCGGAGGAAAGATACATTCGATGTTGGCCTTCACACAATTGGAACAAGGCGACCGCTTGTTGCAGCGAACTTTGCGGCGTCTGCAGGTTACACAGCTGCGTGAGCTGGCGGAGTCGAGTGACGGGCGCGGGGCGGTGGCGGGGACTGTGGATGGTACACCGGTCGGAGAATTATCGCTGGAGGAGTGGTTTCCCCCTTCGGGGAAAGCTGAGTGGAACGACATGATGCAAGGCAGTCGAAGCTTGCCTACGACATTCTTCCATCAGATAAGAAGAATTTCTAGCAGTGCCGAATGTTTTGTAAGCTCAGCAAATAAGTTTAAGTTACTTTGGGGGCGCAAGCTCCATGTGACTGGTGAGTCAGCCCGGAGTTCTAGGCTCTTTATTGCCCTTTTGGGACTCCGAAAACTTCCAACTCCGTGAATAACCTTAGCAAGGTCAATGACCAAAATTGGTATGATACGTGCCTGAAACTTCATAAATGTAGATTTCATTTCCAAAGCCCATCCATGACTGTTAAATACACATGCAACTGATGCTCAAGCAATGATATGTATACATGCAAGTCGATATCAGTACAAAAAAATGCCAAACAGAATATGTTCAAGTCCAAACGGATATTGTCAACGCCAGGTAGATGCGGGAAAAATAAGAGAGAGAGAAATAGAAAACAGGAAATGGCTCAAATGATCACACCAGGGACCAAACGAAGATGCAGTGAAAATGGAGACTTAAATAGCATCCATACGAATAAGAGGTTCGGTACCCGACCGCTTAGGTGTATCATCACCGCGCCAGCCTCGTCGAAGAAAACGCTTGACTTTTCTTGAGTACTTTTCCCACATCTTGCTCGAGTCACTGAAATGATGTCCTTGGAAGTCGGTTTTGGTCATCGACGAGGCACCATACTCTTCAGCAAGTAGCGCGGCATAGGCGTAGGGAATCTTGACGGCGACATCCTCGTAATAGCTGACTCGGAGTGGGAATATATCGCTTTCATCATAGTGGTGTCTATCCTTGCACATCAAGGCCTCGGGGTAGCCACGCTTTCGCTTCTCGTCATCGGGGCGCACGGCTGTAATATCGATGAAAAGCCCGGAAGACTTATCAATCCATCGCCCATCGATAACGTTCAGTCGGTCCTTGGTGCTTTTAACGATGTAGTTGGGGTTGATTTCGAGAAGGTAGGTGCGGCCACCCTCGACGCCAGGGATCTCGAAATGGTGGTCGGTGAAGTTATAATATTCAGCTAGGAAGTGTATTGTCGGTTCGGAAATTTGAACATCTAGATCATTGTCCCAAGGGAAGATCTGGAGATCGTTAGCAAATGTAGCTAGTTGGTACCACATTCCGCCCCCAGATGTCGCATACCTTTTGGTTCCACCACCATGAGAGGAGGGTTCCATGCATAATCCATGTCTCGGCGCCAATTGAGTTCATGGTCTCAAGATAGGTTTGGATCAGGTTTGATAAATATGGGATGACTTTTTCGTCCGGTAATGTTTCGTTGGCATATCTGGGTTCGGCGTTAGCGCATGCAAGGAGAGGTAGTAAAAAAGAGTTTGTAGTACACACCTGCCGTCATAGTGATGATGAAAGCTGACAATAACAGAAACGGTTAGTATATATTAGATTGAATTTCAGTTTAACCTTTTCATCCTGAAGCATACCTTGATTCCGCTATAAACAAGTTGAGTCAGTCAAAAAAATTCCATGATTGGACCATAGTCGCAATTGATTGGTCAAAGGGCCTGATGATCAATGCGGCTGCGCGATGGGATTGAACCTACTGAAATATTTCGCTTTCGGGATATGGAGTTCACCGTCATAAGCCTTGGCAAGGTCCGGCCGTACGCTCATAAAATTGGGTAGCTGGTTCTGGGCCTCCTGGGTCTCCAAGCCTTGGCTTTCTCCAATGTCTCCTCCTGGAATGTCTGCTTCGCCTTCTCCATGGACCACGGTGACGGCGGTAGCCGACAGAACTCCATAGAGCCCCAACAGGCTCGGTAATGAGAATCGCATCACTCGGGTATCGATGGATTATATGTCCCCCACAATCTCCCACTTCATGCCCCGGTATATACAACAACCCCCGACGTGGTGCAAGGCTCGGATGTTTCGGTGAGAGCGGGATGTGCGGGAGTCCAGCGCGTATTTAAAAGGGGGGGCGGTTAACGATAACCGATAAGGATACGGAAAGGTCGAATGAGGGTATATACACCACAACCACAATGAGCGAATATGTACAGGGGAGAAGGAGTGAAGGTCAGGAGAGAAAGCGTGGAGCCCAAAGAGCCAAGGGCGGAGTGGGCAAAAGAAGGAAGCGGGCCTGTAACAATCTCGTGTGGCTAGTTACCCATTCAAGCGCTGTGGAGAAGTGGTTAATCGATCGACTTTTTCCGTTTTTTCCATGTATCAGATGTACGAGGTTGTATTGGCTTGCGCGTTCGGGAAAAGCCCGCAAGCCCGCTCGGAATTTTTTTATCTTTTTTTTAAAAATTTTTTTACAATCATTGATGGGTCCGAACGGGGTCATTTCTACGGAACGTACGGAGCCCGTTTAAGGTGAACTACTAATTTCTCCATACGACACGCATTCCATATTCCGTGCGGAGAAAACAGTCCAGCAATATATTTGAGCGGAAAGAAATCATCTGAGACGATGACGAGGACGGAGATGAGATACTGGATTCGTATTCGCTCTTAGGGTCAATGCCAATGGTGGCGGTAAAGCCGGCGTTTCCGTGGTAGCAAAAGCAGAATCTGCATTGGTCCGCCACATTGCTTAGCCCCCACATCGCTCCAGTTAGAGAAGGCTTGTCACCCCATTATGGCAACGTGTACGATGGGTCTGTCTTGGAAATACGATATATATAGAATTTTCGTACATTTAAACGCTTTGTTTTGTTATTTCCAAGCTGGTTTTTGATTCATGCCTGGGTATGTCTAACATACATAGTACTATGTGTATATGCACACATTTCAATCTTCTAATCCTTCTAGGCAAAATTTCAACAAACCTCCCATGTCCACCTTCAATGTTATTCAATGTTGCAATCTGGCCTGATTAACCTTTACCTGAAGATTTAAACATGGCAAGTGCATACGCGGCCTCCTAACCGTTTTTTGAATTCAACATTTTAGCTTCAAAGCGCGCCATCTTGTCTTAGTGCCCGTTCGCCAAGACTTTGAAAACGCCTGATAAGATCTATCTATACAATCACATCGCGTGTGGCGTCCCCAGCAACCTTGGCAGTCATCATTTGAACTGTTTACCCCCCTTTCGAGTCTCAAAAAGAGCGGGCTGCTCCGCTAACGACTCAGCACTACTATCACATCCGTCCGGTAGCCACGTCTGAGCTGATACCAATCCCGCTTGTTTAAACAGCGAGAACCGCCATTGCGCCTCTGTACGCTCCAGTGACGCAAAAAAAAGCCCATCGTCTACATATCAGACAGAACAGACGACAACAGCACCCCGGACTCGGGTAGCATGATCTCGTGGACCAGTAATACCGAGCCAGGACCCATCGAATCGCGCACACGGCCTAGAATCTGGGCTGCCAGTTTATCAGGCCAGTCGTGGAGACCAGTTCGCATAAAATAGGTCTTGGCATTCTTCACTGGCTGTCCCTGGAAGAAATCATGACTCTAAACTTCAATACCCGCAGGGCCGCAGGAGGGTTGGAAACTCCTTTTACCACTGTGGGCAGATCTTGCAGGATGAGCTTCCCTTTAGGGTGGGGAACTGAGCTTTGAATTTCAAAAGGTTCCCGCCTTGGCTGCCGCCAATATCCACAAGCAGTGGATCAACGTCACTGGGTACGCGCAATCGATCCGCGACCGGGAAAATATCGAACCAGCCTTTGCCGCGGCGACGAAATGACATTCCCATGGTGGTGTTGAAAGCTTGCTGGTAGTATGGGTTACGGCTCAAGAATTCAAAATAATGGGGTGAGTCGATGCATGTGGCAAATTGGAAAAGGCTATCAAAGGCATCGCTAGGGCTATTCCACCTTTAGGCACGAAAGTACTCGGGCAAGCTTGATTTCACAGTCATGGGATGGGCTCCGTAAGTACTTGAGAATATACATAAGTTAGGACCTGGATATAGGGCACCTGAGCAGATCAAAATCAGCTTTACCTAATTCTCAGTGAGTGCTTGGATTATTTCTCGAATGCTATTTTCAGTTATGCTAAGCTCAATCCGATCAGTGAGAAGAATAACCGCACGAAATATACCAACAAGACCCGAGAGCTTAGCAGCTGCTGATGACAATGCCGTTTCTGCTGTTATGGGCGAGTGCGACTTGATGAGTCGGAAGGCCATGAGTGATGGACCGGACAATGAAAAAGGCTCTTCAGAGTCAGGAAAGGCAAAGGAATGTGCCTCATGCTTTGATAAGCTCCATTATTCTGTGTTCACGGGCGCCTGCGGTCATGAATTTTGCCTCGACTGTTCTAGGTAATTATTTCTTGGGGCAATTAAAGATGAAGAACTGTACCCCCCTCGTTGCTGTGGAGAGGTGGTTCCTCCCGGATTTGCTTTGAGTATCCTCAATTATGACGAGCTACGCGATTATTCCCCAATCTGCCATTGAAAACGAGATTGGAAATTGTCTCAAGTGCAACCAATAGACCCACCTGACCTGCCGGGCAATTGCACACCCCGGTTTGGAATGTCCAATAGACCAGACGCTTCAAGGTGTGTTAGAATTGGCGGCAGATAAGAACTGGAAGCGATGCTTCCACTGCCGAGCGTTGGTAAAACTTGTTCGTGGTTGCAACCATACAACATGTCGGCAAGTAAAGTATGCCTAAACAAGTGTTAGGATATGTGGTTTCCCAGGGTGCGAGGTACATTACCCCACATCCTGGTCACAGGACATGCCTCAGTTATCAGCGTGCGACTAGTCTGGATCGGGTAGATAGTTAGATAGAGTCAGGCCTGGGGTAAGTGAGAGCTTCTCTCGCCTTTCCTTTCTCCTTCCTTTCTCCTTCCTTTTCTCCTCTCCATGCCGCTTGCCTGAAGAATATCATTACTGTTGATTCTTTGTGCCTTTTCTCTTCCTCGATCCGTGGTAGTCAAGGGCAGCCATACATACTGTGGATCGAACAACAAGGTTCGCGCCTGTGGAAACTAATAGCTTTGTGCTGGCAGCTGTTGCAAATAATTTTGCTTCATATGTGACGCGGAATGGAAGCACTGCAACTGTTCCCTTCTGAACATGGCAAATCGAGGAGGTCCACCCGAATGCGGCTCCCAAAATTCGTCACATTGTTCAGAGCCTTCGTCAACATGAAGAGGTTGGTTGTGAGCACCACAGAAGCGCCCAATGGGCTTGGCATAATCAAGAAAGTCTAGAGTGCGAGATGTGCTATCGTGAGTATATCTTTATGTGCAGGAACTGTCGAATGAGGGTTTGTCACCGCTGTCGCCGAAATCGCATGCAATAGCTATCATTTACTCTATGCTCGGATAATGGCTTGAACCTTGGAACACTTAAGTGACCAGCAGATAGTACTAGGTATGTGGAATTTTCCAGTTACTTACCGGTACCTCACCAATCCCTAAGTACTTACCCTGTCACTTAGTATCTAGTAGGTACTTCTTACCTCGGTATATTTTCTATCACTTAATTGCTACCAGTTCCACTGCCTAGCCCGCAAAACCAGAAACATGGCATTTCACTTTCACATAGAAACCAACAAATATATGAGTAATCTCTGACTCATAGGAATGAGAAGGGCTGTAGATGGAAAAAACGACATGGTCGCAGATCTGACTCGGAGCTCCCAGAATGGCTGCGGACACCATAGCGGGGGCCTAAAAGGGTAAAGTAACTTTCCATATACCACATACGTGCGCGGAAGTCTCTACTTGAGCTGGCACTTCTGCGGTTTTCCAACTCAGCCTACACAAGCATTTACGTCTTAAATAACCTCACAACTATATCGTCCACTCTCGATCATCTACATGAAAGGAAGGGGAAAAAACAAAACCCGCGTCATGGATAAAAACCCAAGAGACCAGCATATCAACGTGTTTGAAATGCGTCAGATGACATCGATACCTCGGATGAGGCAAATCGTCCCTGGTCTATTTCTCGGAAATGTCCTAGCAACATGCACACCCGAAATGCTCCAAACTAACCGAACTAACGCAATCCTCTCTTTGTGCAACGACTCCTGGAGTTGGTGGTCCACCCGCACTAGAGAGGCCGGCATCCCAGAGAGCCGACACCGATGGGTCGAGTGTCATGACTCTGCAACGCAAGATTTCCTAGCCGAAATGACTACAATCTGCAACTTTATCGACCGCATGGCCTCGCCTGCTCTTGCTGCTCTTTCCGCTCTCCCAACTGAAGCCGAGAATGATGTTGCTGCCAAAAATACAAGTAAAAAACCCACAACAAAAACAGCTGGTCGCATTCACTGGTCATCACGGGGCGCCCTCCGAGTGCGCTTGCATCATCAAAAACAAAAGGTTGAGCCAGAGGCGATACTAGTTCATTGCTATGCCGGAGTGTCACGTTCACCGACGATTATCATCGCTTATTTGATGCGCAAGCTTAAGTTGCCGTGGCAAGATGTGTTGAAGTATGTTCGGACCAAGCAGAAGGTCTGGCCGCGGGAGAATATGCAGCGGCAACTTGAAATCTGGGGAGCATTGGAATATCAGGTATGGGAGGATGAAAGCAAGAAAGTCCCGAAACCAATGTACAAGGCCTATTTGAAAGATCGAGATCTGCTTTTGAAGGCACCTTGTGAGCGGGCCCAGCAAAAATTGATCAAGGAGCTCTACCCAGAATGTATTGTTTGGAGTTGAACATTTGAAGGTTCTGCTTTATTACCATGTTCGCACGCGTCATACCTGATTAGCATCATCGTCTGTTACCTAGCTAAATATAATACTTACTCTTCAATGTTCTAATCTTGACCCTGACCACTCTATCTCTCATTCAAATGTTGTATGTCCTGAGATATCCTTTTAGTCACCTGCCTATTCAATCCCCACAAGAAAAGCTCCCACTATACACCGGCACATGCCACATTTATTTGAAAGAAAGAAATAAGTTCCAGAAACTTCTTAAGTGGCTCAGTATACGTTGGATCCGCCAAGTAGATTTTAAGCATCGCACGGATTGCATCAAAGCTACCATGGCGAGCAGCAGCGAAATAAGGGATAACCAGACGGATCTTCGTGATCCCTGAAGATTTTTGTTTCGGGGCTGTCTTGGTAAAGTTTTAGGGCCGAAACATCGTTTTTTAAGACAATATTACATATAGAAAAGCCCCCCAGCCCCCCCCCCCCCCCCCCCCCCCCCCCCCCTCCCCCTTGACTATTCTCATAAAACTGGGGGCCCATCTTGGTCATAGAACGTGGGCTTCATAGATTCTTGAACGTTGGGTCAATTCGATGGAAACGGGCGTAGGCCATGGTGATCCGTCACGGATAGACCGTAAACATTTGAACACACGAATTAGGTAAAACCCTCTGGCAATGATAACTTAATAGTATAGATTAGAGTATATATACTAGGTTGTCACATATGTCATATTTTTCTTATGAGTTTCCACCCATCTATCCACTATAATAGACTATCAATGTTATTGAAGTATACGAGCCTGGAACTACTTCCTTGACTACGCACATGGCAGCCAGGAATCGCATTATGCGTCCTGTAGTGCTTATCAGCTTAGCCTGGTGGGCATTGTTTGATGAGCGGCACTTACCAACCAGCAGTGGCTCCTCGCCTGTCTCTTTAGCAAGCTCATCGATTTTGACTGATTCATTTTACCGATCGACCTTAGTGGCTATCGCATTGATCAATTTGAGATCGACCCCTAGCCTCAAGGCTATTGCTTGATGACCCTACTTGCACCTATTAAGTCTCTGTACTTTTTCCCACCTGTGGGCCCACACAGCTTACCGAGAGCACGAGACGAGCTGCCAAGTCAAAAGTTGTCTCAACTTTATTCCTGAGTTTGTCACATGCTTGCAATAGTTGACGGGCTTTTCCAATGTTGGTAGTGTTTCAACTTTCGGCCATAGTATTGAGTTTTTCTATCAAGCCAGTCATTCTCATTGTGATGTCTGTGGTATCAAACCCCAGATCCGATACTAATAGTAGTCATTTAGAGAATATCCCGCATAAGCTGAATATCCCGAGAATGGTCCTCGGTATGTAGCTTGTTCTCAGATAAGGCAATCTACAGCGAGAAGTTGACTAAGAAACGAATGGGGCAATCGGCCGGAGCCGTCAAGCCTGGAGATCTTCCAACCAATCAAATCTTGCCAGTCAGTGGGGGAAAGTGGAGATAGCCAAGCCTGATTCGTCAGGTTTGTCATTAGGGTTCTACTCCGCAGAGGACAACTTCTCATTCGCAACTCCATGGACCTTGTCCATCTCGATAGATTGACAGCTTCGGTTGGTGCCTGTTCCTCCCTAATCTAGCAACGGGATCCCCGTTGGACCCTGAAAATTTAAGTTGCGATATTGCCACCCAAGACCTCGCTACCCCGTACAGAGCCTCTCAGAGCCACCACACAGCCCAAAGAGTGTTCAGGTGGATCGCATCAAAAAAGTGGAAACAGGCAGCTGTTCCAGTCAACCTTCACCACACATATCGTTGATTTACCTAACATTTTGCACATTAAGCTTCGGCCCCTGGACACAATTGGCGAATCTGCACATGTCTGTGTGGCCAAGCCCGGCTGGACCCTGCTTTGTTCTCGTTAATCCGCTCATATTCTACGCGAATGAGGCCCTTGCTGTCGAGATCAGTACAATATATGATTCCTTGTGAAGATTCTTGTCGATCGCCAATTATTTCTGCATTCTTTTTTATTGCTGGACGTGGGAGTTTGTGTGGTGTACATACACATGCTTGCCTCTTTCGATAAATTCTCCATCTGCATTCGATACGATGAGTCGAAATCCTCCGACCGAATAACACAGGCTGGAAACTTGATTCTTTAACCTTCGTCGCTGAGGTTTGAAAATCTTCGTCTCTGCTGGCCTCTTCAATCCACTCCCAGCACCCTCATACTTCGATCTCCCTCTCTTCCCCCACGGTCTATTATGTGAATATGTCCGAGTCCCCAACTACTCCTCATGGTGAAACAAGCCCGGTTCTATCCGCACCGCAGCAGCCACTCAACCGATCCTGTGAGTCGTGCAGAAATCTCAAAGTTCGCTGTCTTCCCAACCCAACCACGCCAAACCAATGTCAACGATGTGCCAAAGGCAAGAAGGCTTGCACCTTTGTAGCACCGCAAAGGCGGCGGCCCCGTAAACGGACCGACTCCCGAGTGGCCCAATTGGAAAAAGAGATGCGCGTGATGCGCACTCTACTTAAAGACAGAATTCGAGAAGAAAGCGAGCCGGAATATTCCGATGACAGCATCACTTCTCAAGACAACGAGTCTGGTGATATGGATTATCAGGGTGCCTTGGGCTCCATTCCGGAGTCCGTCGGGGGCGCCTCCCAGTCTGCCCGATTCATGGACTACTCTCCTGAATTCAACAACACATCCCACTCCGGAATGCATGGAAGTGGATCTCTCTCAGCACCTCCAACTCTGTCTGGATTGCATGCCAATTTTATCTCTGCGTCTAGTAGGCCCCACGCTGAGGATGTTGTCGATCGTGGCATCATCTCTCTCGAAGATGCAGAGCAATTGGTTGTTTTTTTCATTCATGAACTGTCCAACGTTTTCCCGTTAGTCAAACTTGAACCAACCACCACCGCAGCACAGCTGCGACAGACAGCGCCGGTTCTCTTCCTTTCTGTGATCTCTGCAGCGGCAATCTCCATCGATGTAGATCTAGCAGCTGTGCTGAACCGCGAAATGGTCCGTTTGTATGCGGACCGGTTCTTCATTGAGGGCGAAAAATCGCTTGAGCTGGTGCAGGCACTATTGTTGATGATGATTTTTTACTTCCCGCCGGACTCGCCCTTGAAACTGCAATTTTATCAATATGCGCACATCGCGTCGACGATGGCGCTGGAAATCGGGCTCGCGACTAAACGGCGTATTTCCCAAAAGAAGCCCGATCGCAAAAATTCAGAGCCCCATGATGAGCTCATGGCGGAACAGGCCAGAGCTGTTCTTGGATGCTACCATTTATCATCAACGTCAGTGATTCACACCTTAACCTATCGCTCCTCCTATACATAGCTGATTTTAGAGAAAAAAAGTGTTGCAATGAAGACTCGACGCCCGAACTTACTGCAATTTAACGACTGGATGGCGGAGTGCGTGGCTCAGCTGGAACGATCGCCGCATCTAACAGATCAACGGCTCGCCGTATGGTTCAAACTGCAGCGAATTACTGATGAATCCATGGCCTCATTTGGCCTTGATGACACTAGCTCATTGTCGACATTAACTGAATCACGCGTGCAAGCCGTGTTGCGGTGGTTCGAAAAGCAAATGGAAGTTTGGAGAAACAATACTCCCAATAAAATGCTCACAGGTGAGACGACTATCCCCCGAGGCCTGTTTCACGACTAGAAAGATTGCTCATTCTTAACGTCCACAGTGCCCATGATCCTCGAGTATCGATCTGCCATCCTCGCCATGTACGAGCTCAGCGTAGGAGAAGGCTACCGAGACCCCGACGCCGTAAAACGACGAGACTTTACCCTCCCAAACTTAGATGAAGACGGAAACACCCAAAAGGCCATCCCGATGAGCGTCACCCGCATCGATATCACCGTGAAATGGATGAACGCAGCGCACGAGCTATTGGACGCTCTTTTGACATGCAGCGCAGAAACGATGCGCCGATTCCCAAACCTGATGTACACGCGATTCACAATGGCAGTAACCTCGCTACTGAAGATCCATTTCTCAGTGCGCACCGGTGCACTCAGTGAGATCATCACGCCAGAAACCGTGAATGTCATCTACTACCTCGACGCGATGGCCAACAAACTGGGCGAGGCGAGCGGCGGTGGCAAATACAAGATTCCCACACGGTGGTACCATGTCATAGCAGTGAAGAGTCGGGACTGGTATGAACGCCTAGAGGAGCGATACGCATCAGACAGAGTAAGGATGGCGACCTCAAACTCGGCAACCCCCACTGAGCACATGGCCGCGACACAAATGGGCCCACACGATCCGGCTGTGCGAATGGACTCTGCATATCCCGTGGCTCCCAGTGTATCGCATATGGCACCAGGTATCGATAATGGATACGTCGCCATGAGCGGTGCGGGCATGTGGCCCATGGATGGCAGCCATCAAAGCCAGTTCTTCCAGTCTCTCCCTGGTGGGTATTCGCAACAGCCGACTTCACTTGCGCCGCAATTTGCGTTTGATCCGCACAGACTTCCTCACCAGGATATGGCTGGGGCAAGCATGGAGCTGGATGGGTGGCTTCCCGATGGAAGCATTTTTGGCATGCCACCTCTGCCTGAATTTTGATCTGGGATATAGAGAAAACATGAAGCATGTGCACCAGGCTTTAATAAAGTGAAGGAACTCTTTTTTTTGGGTTGTCGGATATGAGTTTGATTGATGGATCTGCGTTCTGTCGAGTGTCATAGGTATATACGGTATATAATAGACATTTGTAGGTAAATAGTCTCTGCTCAGCACATAATTAGCAAAACATGAATACGATACAGGCATCAATACAACCAGGGCTTAGAAGGCAGCATAGTTCTCATCCACGGGTGCAAGTAGATTGATGGATGCTCAAGTACCAGTAGGCGATTCACGTACAGCAGCCGGCAGAGAAGGCATTTGTATAGCCGAAGGAGAAAAAAAATAGACAAAAACAAAAACAATCTTGGAAAAGAAAGAAATTTAGGTGGTCAGTCCCTACAGCGAACCCCTCTGAATATAAGAAAAAAATAGTCACAGCCTTCCAAGGTTGAAAGTTGACCCGGAAGTTCAATAAAATGCGAGCCACCCACTATTTGAATAGACATTGAAACATTTTCCAGACCCCCAAAGCAACACGGGCGTGCCGCGTAGCACGGCCGGGATTTCGGTGGGAACAGAAGTTCCGGTCTTAAAGCGGTAGATCGGACCGAACATGCAGTCCGACCTGTATACTTCCATGGATTTTTTCTTAATCCCGACAGACAAAACTGGAAAATAAATAAATAATAATACCGGGAATAGATTGACCTAGATAGTCTCTGTAGATATCGTGACCTGAGTGTTAACATTTGAAGCGAATGAAAACAGACACGCTCTTCATATCTGAAAAGAGAGTAGTAGATACTAGATACTAGATAGTAATGGTAAATCGGTAATAATAATGACATTAACAATAAAGTGGACGGCGCAACTCAAAGGATCTGAAACGCCTCCAGCGCATCCATAAATCCAGCAATAGCGCCGATCCCCGCAAGACCCCTCGTAGCACTGCGCCTCAGACCATTATTCCGGTCCTTGTTCTCCTCTCGTGAGGATCGACGAGACCGAGACGGCGACCTCTGGCCCGAAGAACGGGGAGGCGGCTGGTGGAAGCTGGACTCCGGGGAGGAGGACGAGGGATTATACGCAGGCTGGTGGTGCCTAGACTTTGGCATGCTGGCGCTACTGTATCTCTGCGAGTCCGACCTGGGCCAGTGAGGCTCGGATGGGCTGGGGGGTGTACCTCGGGGCGAGTGACCGGGCATGGAAGGCGGTGGATTGAGACGGTTGTTCGGGGGTACTGGGATAGAGCGTGGGGCGGTTCTGCAGTACTCTTGTTGACTGGAGGCGTATCTGTGCGAGCCCTGTTGTACGCCTTGTTGGGGGTATCCTGGGGGCTTGGATGAAACAGGCTGCTGGTGGTATGATGTCGATGATGATCTGGAGCGGTGAATGCCTGGGTCTGGGGGTGGAAGGCTGGTGCTGGCAAAGGCGACATGTTTCGGTTCTGGGATGTGAGGGACATGGGGTGCATATCCGGATGTGAAGCTGTTGGAGTGGATGCGGGCCCCCTTCGTAGCCCCGGGGTCGGATGACTGGCGTGGAGAGAATGATCGCTCGCCGTCTTCACTTGAAGGAGCGGTTTTGGACTTGGGAATTTTGTCTTTGCGCCGTAAGCTGTCGTCAGTCTCGGGTTCGCTTTCCACGTGCGCCTGGAGCCCGGAGTATTGACTGCGTAAACGAGCAGCTTCGTGTCGGGCTTGTTGGGACTGAGGTTTTCGCCAATCTGTCGTATTGCCTTCCAGGTAATAGCCGCGAACTTCGGACGTATCGAATTGGCGATCTTCTATATCTTCGTCGCTGTTGTCGGAGGAGATATAGACTTGCGGTCGGCAGGACTCGAAGCCGCGGGTGATTGGGCTGGGGAGTTGCTGCTTGGGGCTCAATGATGGAGCCCAAAGTGATAGAAGTCCGTTCATTGCCCTCTCTGATAGGTGGACCATGTCCTTTGGAGAGCGTTCAATATCACTTAGACCAACGTCAATGTCTCCAAAGGCAACCACGGGAAGCTTGGTGATGCCAGAAAATGCTGTCTCCACGGTGCTGGGCTTCACTGTAGCTGTAGCGGTGGAGAAGTAGTAGTCAATATTGATCTTTTGACTCGTCGGGTCACTTGCAGCTTCCATGGATTCTTGTTCCACTGCCTCCCACATGCGATCTAGGCGTTTGGTAGACCAATATCGAACGATAATCATATTCTGAGTCTCTACTTTCTCTTGAGCGATAACATCGTCCGCCGTAGGAGAAGCCGAGCTGGGAAGATCGATGTTCGATTCTAGAATACGGGCTAGCTGAATAACCCGCATGATGACTATGAGACTGAGCTTCAACGATTCAAAGCACGCCAAAAGGTAAATGACGTGTTGTTTTCTGAAGCACCATTTCAGTCGTTCCAGCATCGGAAGTCTCCTCAGATCATCATTGGAGTCGGTCCCTTGCAATTTGTCGAGCATGTGTTCGATCTCAATAAACATCACTTGGCCCTGGTTGGCGATCTCCCAGACCTTCTCCGTCACTCTGGGGGATAGATCTACTACTTTCGTAGCATCCAACGCCTTCCCCGCATCTTTCAGAGTAGATGCAAACAGTGTGATTCCTTTTGCAATACTGTGGATCTCAATCCTTGACTGTGCAAGTTGACATGCTGCAGCGTTGAGGAGTAAGGACAGGCGAAGCCCGGCACTAGTGACCTTGGTCATGGATGCTTCGGCGCCTATCATCAGTTCCTGTGTTAGCAAGCTCGCAAGGTTGAAGAAAGGCGTAAGGTGAGGGTGCTATATGGTACCTTGAATCATGGTCATGATGAAAGGCAGTGAAAGGCAGTGATAATAGGTGTAATGGTTGAAAGGGTAGTAGGAATAAGATTATTCTTGTGTCTCAGATCAGGGATAATGGTCAAATGAGGTGAAGGCAAAGCAAAAGATGACAGGACGGTGGAGCGTGGGAGAATGGAGGTTTGAAGAGTGAAGAATCGAGCGCGAGGGGTGGGTTATTTCAGATCCAGTTGCCACAGCCGAAGATGATATGCATTTCCGCACTCACTTGGGTCTACAGACTATACCTAATTCTAATCTCCTATGGGGGGATGAGCCGCAAGCTCCATATCAAGTGACTGGTCAGCAAGACGAGGCTCCGCCCTCATGAAAGTCTAATGTTCCGAAAAGGGCCAAAGTAGCCGGTTTGAAGTAGATTCAGTCATTCAGAGCGGGGGAAAATGTCCAACTGAACAAAGAGTGCCCGGGCAAAAACCTTGGAAAAGGCCAAGAATAATAAGATGCACCGCCTCGCGGGACGCCTTCAGTGTTCACCTATTACGTCGTCGTATTCGGCATGAGCCTCAGATCTGAACTCCGGATATTGTTTGCATAAAAATCAATTGCAAAAGAAGTACACGTTGTCGGGCCGATATGTTAGGGTTTGTTGGTTTTCACTATTGGACGATTTGATCACCCGGGCATTTGCTGTCGGTACTCCAGTTCCGATGGTAGAGTTCATCTGCCCGATACATTCATATCATATACGATGTATAGATAAGGCACCAAAGGTAAATTGCGCTTCCAAGGCTTGGGTTATAGGGTGTGACCAGTCATCTGGATATATGGGGATATTATGAAAACGAGAAACGATGCCCAGGCCAGGGCGAAAGATTTATAGCTGTTTGGCACATGCAAGAAAGCACTATAACCAAGCTTCGACTTGGGGAAAGAGCTATAAATCGGCATTTGGGCCTATGAATGATCTGTTAGCAAGTCTCGTGCAATAATGAGGCTGGAATATTCAAACATTGAATGTACGAGTACCCAACAAGCGAATCTCTTCGGACTCTTCCTAGAGACTATAATCGCTAATATTGAATCTTGTCCTGTACAGTGGGAAATAGTATATTGGAAAGATAAAAACAATATTTCAAGTCTGATTGATTTTCATCGAGACTGATGAAAAGAAAGAAGATGATGTCTTAGTGTCCGTTTGCTGTTTTCATTCAGGCTGGTTCTATGGGTTTGTAGCATTCCACAATCCAGAGATTCCACAACCTTGGAAAGCTGAACACTTCCGTTTCCGTATACTTAGGTAATTCCCTAACTTTGAGCTTGACTAAACCTTTTGATTTTATTTCTAAAAAAAAAACCTCCCCATTTTGCATTTGCTTTGCTGGTTGTGGGATAATTGAAAAAAGAAGCATCATTGAGCTCTCAACCTCAATCATTGCAATTGCAGTTCTCAAGGTGTACGTCAGTGGTGTCATTCCCCGCCGCATGCTCTCCGCCCCTCGCGACCTCCTTTTTTTCCCGCGTGGCCACCGATCGTCATCTGCGGAGATTCTCCAGTCCGATGACCACCACTGGGTCCAACATCGGGAACTCAAGATAATATCTGAGAGTTACAGAACTTCGAGCTGTGGTCCGAATGGGTGACCGCTCGAGTTCGTACAAGGTTGAACGTGCGAGGAAGCAGCACAAATCAGGCTCATAAAGAGCCTGTGTCCCCCCAAAACTAAATTCCAAGCATACAAGGACCTCTCTGGTCTTTATGAAATAATGCCCGCTGCAGGTGTCACCGTCAGCGGCACCGATGCTCAGTCTACACCCCCTGCAACTCCGTCCAATCCACCGCAACCCGTTACGGACGCCCCCGATACCACAGCCACCGAGGCAGAGGAAAACACAAAGTTACAGAGAGATGTGAAAGAGAATAAGGAAGAAAATGCTCAGGTTTCGAAAGAGATACAAGCCTTTGACGATTTTGGCCTCCCCATTCGAATACGCTCGAAACCTGAACAGCTGCCTAACGGCTCCTCCGAGAATGCCGACGAACGCCCCGAAGCCCAAGAATTCCAGCCCCCAGCCGGTGCACCAAATATAAACTCCGAAACACAGCCGAAACAAGAAACAGTGGAGGAAAAGGTAGCCGAGGCGACTCCGGAACCTAAAGCTGGAGCTGAGACTGGAACTATCGGTGTGGCAGAAGAACCAGCACCGTCGGACACCAAGGCAGGATCCCAAGATGACATTCCGCAGGTAGAGAAGCCTGCCGAAGGAGCTTTGGCTGAATCTGCGCTACCTCGAACCTCATTGTCCAAACCCAGGAAGGGCGAGATCTCAGAATGGTCACACATGCGTTTGGCTCAACCCGTGGAGGCGAATGACGAGAGCGATGAAGAAGAGGAACCTGAAGATTGGCAAGCAATGCCTGCCCTTGGAGAATTCGACTATTATGACGACTATGGAAGATTGATCGCTCGTGGTGCTCAGGAGGAGGACGACGAAGCTGTATACCAAGGGCTAGGTGGCGCTGGGAAAGGCTACACTCGAGTTCAGCTGGATGAAGATGCCCAGTCTGCCACGAGTATGGATGAGGACACAAGTTACCTCTTTCGAGAGACTGGGGGCAACCAGGCTGGCCTTGAAGGTGAAGAACTTCGTGATACTATAGGCCAGCTACAGGCCACCAAGGATTTCCTCAACGAGACACAAAAAATCGCATACGTCGGTGTGGTCAGGCTGGCGATACATAAAATGAATATGGAACTGGCTGAGATGCCAACCACCAAGGGTACACGCAAGGCGCTGCAGATAGCCCGCGATAACATGAGGAAGTGGGGACAGGCAATGATGGGACGGTTATATGCTCATATGGATATCAACACCGCCGAGCAGATCATGATTGAACAACTCGCTGGGCATGGTGTCCAACCCGAGGATCTTATTCGGCCCCTTATGCAAAACGCGCGAGTCAAGAACCCCATGGCCGAGAGTGATGGCCGACCGTCAGCTTCTTCGGTCTCGACTCCTACATCCAAATCAGATCCACGAAACAGATTCTCTTCTGAAACTGCAAGCTCATCTGCACCAGGCTCCCCACCTCCATATGAGGCCCACGAAGGCGAGGGGATCGTCCCCGAAGTCCAAACACCATCTCAAATGCCGACATCTGATCGAATCGACATTGATCTTCGCTGGACAGTTCTATGTGATTTGTTCCTCGTGCTCATTGCCGACTCCGCTTACGATGCCCGATCACGAACTTTGCTAGAAAGAGTTGGGGCATCCATGGACGTGACGTGGTTACAAATCTCTCGATTTGAGAAGCGAGTGACGGATGCCCTTGAAATGCAAGAACAAGCAGATAAAGAGAACTGGGATGAAACAGAGCACATGGAGAAACGTCGGCAGATGTCTCAAAAGCGCAAATATATGCTCATGGGCTTGGCGACCGTCGGTGGTGGACTGGTCATTGGCCTCTCCGCTGGACTGCTAGCTCCTGTGATCGGAGCCGGTCTTGCTGCAGGTTTGACAACCGTGGGCATTTCCGGCACCAGTGCGTTCTTGGGAGGTGTGGGTGGCACTGCCTTGATTGCCTCCGGTGCTAGTGTGGGTGGAAGTGTCATCGGCCTAAAGGCTTCACATCGGCGCACAGGAGCGGTTCAGACCTTTGAATACCGCCCTCTTCACAATAATAAGAAGCTTAATCTTATTGTGACCGTCTCCGGTTGGATGACCGGCAAGGTCGATGACGTCCGACTCCCATACAGTACCGTTGACCCGATCATGGGTGATATTTATTCCGTTCTCTGGGAACCTGAGATGCTTCGCAGCATGGGTGACACAATTAACATTCTTGCGACAGAGGTGAGTTTGATCTGAAACTTACTGTGTACCCTTCCGTAAATTTCTTAATCAAAGCTGACGATTTTGACAATGCCAGGCACTGGCCACTGGTCTCCAACAAGTACTTGGTAGCACTGTTCTGATGGCTCTGATGGCCTCTTTACAACTGCCACTTGTTCTTACCAAACTCGCCTATCTAATTGATAATCCTTGGAATGTGTCCCTATCTCGGGCTCATTTTGCTGGTTTGATTATGGCGGATTCTTTGCAGGACCGGAACCTTGGAAGCCGACCCATTACGTTACTCGGTTTCTCATTGGGTGCAAGGGTCATCTTCTCTTGTCTCAAGGAGCTTTCGGACAAGGGGGCCCATGGACTCATTCAGAACGTCTATCTCTTTGGATCTCCAATCGTGGCCAGTAAGGATGATTATCTGAAAGCCCGCAGTGTCGTGTCTGGTCGATTTGTAAATGGATACTCTAAAAATGACTGGATTCTTGGGTACCTCTTCCGGGCCACCAGTGGTGGCATCATGCGCGTATCCGGTCTCGCGCCCATTGAAGGTGTTCCCGGAATTGAAAGCTTCGATCTGACCGAGCTTGTGAATGGCCACATGGACTATCGAGCCGCCATGCCTCGTCTTCTGCGAGAGGTTGGCTGGGAGGTTTTGGAGGATGAATTCGCTGAGATCGAAGACCCTGACCCTGACAGCCACGCTGAGCGACAGAGAGAGTTGATCCGCGAGATTGACGAAGCTCGTCGAGAAGCCGAGCAGAAGCCAGAGAAGAAGCGCTTCGGTCTCTTCAAACGAGGCAAGATGGCGGAGAAGAAGGCTTGGGAGACTTATGATGTTGACCGTAACTCACCACTCCGTGGCGCAACCGACCCTGGCAGCGCCCCGGGCACGGTCCTTTTTGATATCGAAGCTATCCGGTCTGAACTAGCATCCGAGGCCATCGAAGTCAAGCAGTTGGAATCCACCTTACCTCCAATGAAGCTCGATTTGAATCCCCAGCCTCAGCCCCCTCCGCCCGTGACACCCAAAGAGGAAGAATCTAAGGCCGAAACGTATGAGGCACCCCCTGTTACTCGAACAGCATCGGAGCCTCGACTAAATACAATGCCTCACGCCACTCATGAATCTGAGCCGTACAAGGAAGATGAGCTTGAAATGACCTTTGATACCTCGTATCATGAACCACCACCACCACAGTACTCCTTCAATAACCTCACGCGCCCAGAATTGCGATCTACCGCCAGTTTGCCCAACAACAATGTTAATGGCAGTGCGGTTGGGGCGATGGCGTTGGAGCATAATGCCTGGGCCGACGACCATGACGGGGGATTCTCCATGACATTTGAGTAATGATTGCTTCTCACATTTTCCCTTTATCATATTGAAGTCACGATTCCATTCATAGCTTAAGAGCTTCTTTTTTTTGGTTGCTATTAGAGCATATTTTTGTCTATATACGGGCGCAAGTGTATAGTTTTCAGCCTAAGGTTGTCATGTCATGTATAGAACGTTTCGAATCAAAGTGGGGTCCACTCCACTTTCAGTCGCGTCACGCGTTTTCTTTGTTCTCCAATTCCTTATCCTCCATTAACACCCCGAGTCATCCATGCGAAACTGCTTTTGTTCTTTCTAGCCTTTTTTGTTTGCTTTTTGGCTCTCTTCACCGACAATCACAATCAAGTATCTAGATTGCGCCTTGGCCCTAATCGGAGCATAAGTTACGGAATCCCGCTTCTCCCTCCGCACCTCCGCACCTCCGCCTCCATCCCTTGAGACATAATGGTCCAATTAACAAGGAGGCTAACGGGCCACCTGCACACAAAATTCAATAAAGAATCGGATAATGTTGCTGGATCGCGAAATACCAAGCCCAATCTGTCTAAAAAGGAGGCACTCGAGACGCCACGCAAAACCCGCGAATATTCAACAGACATAGACGCAGACCCTAAAAGTAGCGACGAGGACGATGTGATATCAATTGGCTCTGATACCTCGCCCCAGCGACCCAGGAAGGAGAAGAGGTCATTTCAACGACTGGATGAAAAACTCTCAAATAACACCAACAATGTACCTTTAACAGCAAAGAGGTCCTTTGCGGAGGATGTTGACGACAATGAGTACGTCTTCAATTCATCGCAACGCAACACCAAGCGAAAAAAACAGACAACTTTCGGAAGAACAAAGTCGTTCTCGTCCACTGCCCCCCTCTCCAGCGCACGTTCAGTTGAAGCGCAAGGGAATGATTCACCGAAACCCAAGGCCAGCGCTCCCACACAACCACTAGCCAAGAAGGGCAAATCAAAGAAGGGCGAAAGCAAGAAGGGTGCAAGCAAGAAGGGCAAAGCTATTTTGAAAGTACATTCGTCTGACTCAGAGCCGGAGGTCGTCGCCATCAAAGATGCCACACCAGTCGAGACACCCGCCCCAAGCCCCAGCCCCGAGGTGAGGAGGAGCCCATCGCCAAGATTCAAACTGCCTCCCACAATACCACTAGACGACATTTTCTATACCTCTTCATTTGGCGCTTCCAATCCCAACCAGCTCGACGCCGGTTTCTCATCTGACTCCGCTCTATCCCCCGCCACCTCCATCAGCTGCCCATCTCCTTCAAGATCGCCATCACCACCACGCAAAGCACTATGTCCCATGTGCAAGGCTGAGGTGGATCCAGAGCTACTACGGCAGTTTAGGGAACAGCCAAATCAGCGGCTCCGCGATCAGGAACGATTCTGCACTTCGCATAGTCAAGAATCCGCTACGAAGGAATGGGAGGCACGGGGGTACCCCGATATCGAATGGGATACCTTTGAGCAACGCCTGGATGGACATTTCCCCGATCTGGAAAGGTTTTTGAACCCGGAAGAGCCATCGTATTATCGCAACATCCTTGACAGCGCCCACAAGGCTGGAAAAAGCCTGCGTCTTACCCTCGACGGCGATGGTATCGAGACTATCTCTTGTGGATACTATGGATCAAAAGGCGCCCAGAAAATGTAAGTTGAAGTCCCCATTAGCATGTTACTGTTTTGATCCATGCAAGTATCTAACCAGAATTTCTCAGGTTGTACGTGGTTATGGACCGCTTCGCGGTGAGGTTACGCCGACTGGCCAAAAACGATTCTCTTGTTGCCAAGGTGGGCATAGCCGGATATGCACAATCGGTCATCGTCCCTGAGCTCGCCACGCGGCTCATCAAGCAAGATATGGGCGTTGCGGCTAGCATTGCGCGTGAAATCATGAGAGATAGTATCGAGATTGGAGAAAAGCTCAACCCCCAGGCGAACGATCACGTGCCCTTTGATCCTGCCGAAGAAGAAGTGTACTAGAGCTGAGAGAGAGAGTCGAAGCTGACTTGTGTTGTTTTTATTTGGTTTCTATTGGATTCTTTCCCTTTTTCCGAGTTCATTTCAGCGATTATTTATTGGTTATTCGTTTTTTTTCTTTTTTGATACCTATGCCTAAACTGGTATTTTCTTTTTTGGGGAGGGCAATATCGATTCTCTCACCATGAGAAAAGTGAGCCCACAACACTTGTGTGTTACATCTTTACATTTTGTCATAGTCCATAGCAAATGCATGAAATTCCGAGGTCACAGACTCGAAACCCAAGTCAGACCAAGTACATACTACAAGAATATTGTCAGACCAAATGCCGAGCTAACCGGATAACCCAAAGTGATACGAACTGCATAACAGACGGCCCCAGATCTACAAAATGCAAGCTCATCCACCCTGAAAAACACCTCCTGTACTCGTGATGCGGCCGCACTGCGGCGTCTGACCGACGCAAACTACCTCGATTGGACAACCCACCGCGGCCACAAGTCCGGTAGCGGGGCCCTTAGCGGCTCGGACCTCTGCAGTGGAGATTTGGGCTACAGTCGCAGTCGGTGCCGATCTTCTCGATCCGAAAGCTCGGCTCAATCGCTTCTTCTTTTTCTCCTCTCTTCTTTTATTTTTCTTTCGTGTCATATTTTGGGGGATAGAGACTTTTTGGTTTGTCTTTCGGTGTCGATACCGAGTGCATAGAACAGCATGCAGAAACCCCGTCTGCCGGTAAAGCAGCTTTTGATTCTGGGTATGTTATTGTTATTGTTGTTTTTTTTTTTTTGCTCTCTGCCCCGGATCTCGGCAATAGTGATTTGTCACTAACATCAAGCTGTTCTCATCTAGCGATATGTCGATTTGCTGAGCCCAGTATGTGATCGTGCAGCGTGCTCTTTTTTACATCCTACTACTGTCCGACAGCTCATCGGAGCTAGTAGATAGTATGTCTCTTGTGAGAAAACATACTTACCAATAACTATCCGTGAACTAGTCGTCTTCACATCTATTCTTCCATACCTTGTAAGTTCAAGTTGATCCAGAACGTGCGCCTGGTCCACCAGCGCACTGGAACATACAAAGTCGAGCCTCGCCCACCAAAAGACTCGCCTGGCCCCAAACCCAAGTTCAAAAACTAGCGCTAATACCCACCCAGCCAGAACTAATCCAACATGTCGGCGTCCCCAAGCCCGAGGTCGCCAAATGGGCCGGCATCGCCTCAGCGGTCGCATCCGTGAGTCAAGCCATCATGGCCGTGCCCTGGGGCGCCTTGTCAGACTACATAGGTCGCAAACCAGTAATAATCAGCGGCCTCTTCTGCACCATGATCCTCTCAATAGTGCTGGGCATGTCATCTTCCCTAACGATGGTCCTCGTAACGCGCGCCCTAATCGGGCTCATGAACGGAAACGTCGGCATCATCCGCACAATGGTTGCGGAAATTGTGCCGGAGCGCGAACTGCAGCCCCGGGCCTTCAGTATCATGCCGCTGGTATGGACTATCGGTAGTATTTTCGGCCCAGCGTTCGGAGGAGCGCTAGCGCGGCCGGCAGACAAGCATCCCGGGCTCTTTGGGGGCTCTGCGTTTTTGAAAAAGTATCCGTTTGCGTTGCCGAATATTGCGGCGGCTTGTTTCTTTGTTGTGGGGATTTTGAATGGCATTTTGTTTCTACGGGTGAGTTATTGTTCTCCAGGAGAACTACAGTCTCGAAGCAGGAACTTCAGGGTTTGAAGTTGTGGGCTTTGGACTTTGGCTGAATGTTTGTGTTCGTGCAGGAAACGCTGGCTACTAAGAAGGATCAGCGCGATTATGGACTTGAGCTTGGAAAGGCTCTGACTCGGCCGTGCACTTCGAGGAATAAGCGCGGGGCAGAGAGTAAGGATTCGAGCGAGGACGCAGAACGAGCTACGTTGCTTCCGAGGAAAAAGAAGGAGGAGGCAAAGCCCATTGCCCGGGTTAGCTGGTCGCAGATCTTCACGCCGCAGTCCTGTCTAATCCTGACCTCGTACACCTTGATCTCCGGACTCGGCATGGCCTTCGATGCCGTATTCCCCGTCTTCCTCAACTACCCTGTGCAGGAATACGAGAATAACCCGGATGTCCAGCTTCCATTCAAGTTTGCAGGTGGCTTCGGCGTCGGTGAGTAGATGAAAAGTCCCAAGGGAAACACTCTCCACGCCTTAATACCTACCACCATACTAACCAAGCTCCTAAAGATTCCCAAACAATCGGCATCTACTACACAGTCATCGGCGTCGTGGGTATGGTAATCCAGTTCCTCGCCTTCCCGCCGATCGCCCAGCGCCTCGGTATCCTCCGCTGCTTCAAAGCCGCCGCCATCTCCATGCCAATCATCTTCTTCCTGACGCCTTTCACGGCCATCGTCCCCGAGCCCTTCAGACTCCCAGCCGTGCTGCTAATCATGCTGCTCAAGCTCGGCACCACGGTCTTCGGTATCCCGTGTTGCACGATCTTGCTTACGAACTCTGCTTCGAGCATGACGGTGCTTGGGACGTTGAATGGAGTCGGAACGAGCGTGAGTGCCTTGGGACGCGCGGCGGGTCCGGCGCTTATCGGGACTGCGTTTTCGTATGGTGTGAAGAGGGGGTATATGATTATTCCGTGGTGGCTGTTGAGTGCTTTGGCGCTGTGGAGTGTTGTTCCTGCTTTTTGGATCGTGGAGCAGGAGGGTCCGCACCGGGACGCGGTAGAGGTGGTTGCTGAGGAGCAGGAGCATGCGCAGGCGCAAGTGGAGGTTTCTGCTGGTGGTTATGGGTCATTGGTTGTGTCGAGTGATGGGGTTGCGAAGGTTGCTAGGAGCGATTGAAGATCGACTCGTTGAACGCACTAGGTGATGAGTATGCTGAATGCGGTTACAGATTGAGATGCGTTTCCCATGAAGATACGCAAGCTTTGGGTAAAAGGATTGGAAATTGGACACGAAGAAAAGCCCACCAGACAAGGGCAGCTCTAGGTGAGTCTACCAAGTCATGATAGAATGTTAATGTATACAGACTGCACAAAAGAATGATATGAATGCATGAATGATAGCTTTGCTTTTTGAGTCGAGACAAGATCTATACAAAATAATTATACTTATTCATACACTTGATAAGCCTATAAAATCAATTGATTTCGAGAGTCTGGTCAAGTACATACTAGTATAAACAATTAATGAATGTGGGGATAAGAAGGAGCAAGTAGTATACACCAGTCTATACTTCAAAAGATCGGCCCATAGTTAGCTAACCTATCCCCATCTCACGTCATCTGACTAATCCCACCCCAGCTCCATCAACTCACCGATCTACAGCATCACACCACCCCTACTACCTATACGACAACCCTCAACCTCTTTCCAACCTCTCTCAAAAACCCCCAGACCTCACAAGCCCTCAAAATGGTACCCAAACCCACCCCAAACCCCTCCAACTCCAACTCCAAACTAACCCAAGCCCAACCTAGTCCCAAACACCCCCCACAACCTCGGCCCTAGCCCTCTCCCTCCTAACCTCCCTCGGCGGCGCAATCGGCTACGCCCGCACAGGCTCCATCCCCTCAATCGCCGCAGGCCTCACCGTCGGCGCGATCTACGCCGTCGCCTTCACACGCCTGCGCGCGGGCGAGTCCTACGGCGAGGAGCTCGGTCTTCTTGCTTCGGCCGTGCTGGGCGGAAGCTCGATCCCGCGTGCGATTAAGACGGGCGGCAAGGCTGTTCCCGTTGGTCTTTCTTTGCTGGCTACGTACGGTGTTGTTATTTTTGGGCTTGCGACTAAGGAGAAGAGGGCTTAGGCTGGCTTGCGTCCTAGACTACAGTAGAGTGTAGGCGGTGCGCTGCTTGGGCGGTTTCTGCGGGATTGCGGAGATCGTGTGGGTCTGTTGGGGTCCGCTGTAGTGTACTTCTCTGCTTGCTATGTGCTGGGGTTGGTGGTAGGATTTTACTACGTACACTGGGTTTGTGCTCTGCTCTGCTCTGCTCTGGTGTGATGTGATTGCTGTTACTTTTGTTCTGTTTTCTAGCGAGGATACTCCACTCTGTCAATTGAGCATTAGGGTTTTAGTCTAGCTGGCAATGGCTAGCCGCTAGATGAGAACAATTGAAGGCTTGTTAAAGATTTTTTAGTGTTTGTAGATTTGGGAAACGGTTACGAAATTGTGAAATTGGTTCATTCCCTACCTGAAACGCTAATTTATAGAAAATATAACTTACTTCCGAGATGACATTGTCAAGCTGTAAGGCCGATGTAGAAAGAAAAAAACAGTCGATCCCTCATAAGCGTGTACGGCTGGGAGGAAGAGGACAAGGGGAGGGAGAGAAACAGTCAGGGCAGGGACGTACGCGTCAAATCCTTCATAGCCAACCCCGCTAGCACCGACCCTGATTAGCGGGAAAGGCCTATGAAGCGACAGGACTCACGAGCAGAATCATCGAGCATATCGCGTGGAGAGGACAATCTTGTTGGTTTTGGCAGTTTAGGAAAAGGCTTGTTCGCCAGAACTACTGATGGATCAGGGCAGGTAACAGAAGAAAGCCAGCCAAAATAGAAAATGCTCATGTGTCGCCAGAAGTATGTGTCGAACTTAGCTGGAGTCCGTTATCCGTCCCTCGAACATCATGTCTCATCGCGGGGATCGATATTGAGAACGGTTAATGAGCCGGGTCGACCACTGTGTCCTCGTCGCGAATCGTTCCCGTAACCGTCGCATCGGGGATCTCGCCCAGTACTGTTTCCTGCGTGAAATGACCGCGCGTGAATGCATAACGAGGAATCTGAGCCATCTTCTCTTCGGGGCTAGTCGTTTGGTCTGAATAGATCAAGCGTGTGGGTTTCGATTTGTCCTTCTTACTGGGTTTCTCCGGGGCATCAATCGGCTTTTCTGTTGCGTTGTTCGCCACACCCGCAATATCGTTCATCGACGGGACTGGCGGAGTTGCCAGAGTAGCATCAACTTGTGAGTAACCGGGAACTGGTGGTTGAGGAATTGGGTGGCCCATGTGCATCTGGTGCATCTGCTGTGCGTTGACTGGTGGGGCAGCGAAGCTCGGGCGTTGTGGCAGACCGGAGGGAATTGGCAAGCTGCCAGAACGAGGAGGAGGGGTTGATTCGGTCGGTGTCGATTGTTGTGAGAGGTAAGCAGCAGGAGGCGCACCATAACCAGGGGTGCCAGGGAATGGTTGAGGGATGTAACCAGTCGGGCTATAGCCCATAGGCACAGGGCCTGGCTGTACGTTGGATGGTGAGAAGGGTGGGAATCCTGGACTGGCGATTTGATGATAGGGAGCAGCAGGAGGGTAGGAGTAGTGGGGTACAGGAATCTGGGTAGGCATGGTAGGTGCTGATGCTGTTGCTACTGCGGCAGCCGGTGTGGGGGCAGTGGGAGATTGTACCTGGGAATTTATATTAGTTATAAAATCAATATAGTCCAGGAAAGCGAAACTTACGTAGGCAACCGGCGTTGAAGCAGATGGGGTACCCACAGGGGTTGCATCTCCACTGCTGGTACCACCAGTAGCTCCATCGGCGCGCTTGGCGCGATGTTCTGCCAATCGCTTCTTGAGATCTGACACAGCTTCCAACTTAGGCTTCTTGGCTGCAGGGCCACCTCCGCTAGCTCCTGAGGGAGGGTTACCTGTGGCTACTTGTCGATCAACCTCAGCTTGTTGGAACTGAGTAGCCACACGCTGTTGGTGAGCCTGTAGAACGTCTTCCGGAATTCCCTCCATGCCGAAAATTTCGTAATCGAGACTTGCGCGATTGGGCAGCGCATTCTCGATTTCTGTAAGTTGTTCCTTGTGGACTTGACTCATGTGCACCGACAATCCTAGATCACGTTCTGTCAATGTCGCATTCGCATAGTGATACATCTGGTGGTGTAAGCTTACCTCCGGCGGTATTCAATCGGCGGCCACATCGATCACACTTAAAGTGCTTGGCTTTTTGATGCAAGGTCAGAATCTTCAGGTCGTCAAAGTCACGCTCACAGTAGTAGCACCAAGGTCGAGCCAGAAGCTCGTCCAAGGAGGGACCGCGTCTCTTCTTTCCCATTGTGATGATTTGACTGGCGAGGGTAAGAGCTTCAACAGAGAAAACCGGCGTGATGCAGAAATAGAGACAATGGAAGATGTGGGGGGTTGTTGATATTGGTAAAGATATGAAGTCAAGCAACGTCAAGCAAACTGCCATTAGGCGGTCTGGTTGAGAAGATTTACAAGTACTCTTTTTGATGCCTTAGGCGATAATATTGTCAATATGCTCAATGCCCTATCATACATATACATAAACTCAAATAGAATACACGCCTTGCTAGCTGCTGAGACCAGACCAGATCTCAAACAAGCTCATTAAAATGTACAGGTCCTTTTGTTTGCTTAAATCCCCAACTGACTCCCTGAAACCCCCTTCCAGAACGCCAACCCGCAAAACTTCCCAGCAGTACTAAACAATTGAAATAAAATTAAAGATGAAGACAGGGTCAATCGCACCAAGAAATGAGGCGTTATGCTTTCAAACACCAGTGTATCAAGTCATTTAATTGTCAAAGGACAACCAAAGTGACGAGGTGTTGAAGTTGGGACTTCGACATGGAACGTCGCCGAGCAGATAGACACGAGTAGAGAGCTACCACCAAGTATGTTTCTCGTTTGTTCTCTTCACCTCTTTAGTTTGGTTGCAAGTTCCACTTTAATATGTATCTTATCTCTCACAATCAGCGGCGATGGTGATGATCATGTACACTCGGATGAGGAGGGCCTTGATGTTGGCCTAGATGGCCACCGGGATGACCACCTGGATGTGGGCCTGGATGCCCTCCTGGATGTTGGCCCATATGCTGGCCAGGATGCTGACCTGGATGCTGGCCTGGATGTTGTCCGGGGTGTTGACCAGGGTGCTGACCAGGGTGCTGGCCGGGATGCTGTCCAGGATGTTGACCTGGGTGCGGTCCTGGGTGTTGGCCCGGATGAGGGCCTGCGTGAGGAACCTGCATGTGACTCATGCCGTAAGGGACGTATGGAAATGGAGCATATTGAGCTGGCAATTGCTGCCCTATCGGTACGTTTGGCGGCGGCGGCGGCGGTTGGGCGTAAGGGTTGGGAGGGGCGTACTGGGCCATTCCAATCGGCGGCAATGTATGTCCAGGTCCCATGTGACCAGCCATGGGCGCCACAACTGGGGCCTTCGGAGCAAGATTCCCGTTAGGAATGGGGACCAACGACGTAGATTTGCGGCGGCGGTCAGGAGGACGAGGTAAGACATCGGGCTTGATAGGATCGTCCTGTCGGTCTGATTCGATTTGTGCCTTTGAACGTTTTGGATTGCGAATCCGACCCTCGCGATTGAACCGCTCCCAATGGTCCAGCATGGCTTTGGTTCGCTTGGGGTTCTTGGAGTTGGCAATCTTCAGTCGACGGGCTTCCTCCATCTCCTCAGCTGTGGCATCCCGCTTCACAGCCAAGTTTGCCTTTGGCGGGGGAGATGTTTCTGGCATGGGAGAATCAGCAGGCAAAGATGCAGGAGTCTCCTCCGCCGGGTAAGGTTGCGTGGTGGAGCTGACAATGCTCGCACCCCGACGCCCGCGGCCACGGTATGAGGTTGGAGAGGCAAAATTGCCAGCTTGGGGAGCTTCAAGAGATGCACGAGACGATGTGGTCCGGCCAGCGCCTCGACCCCGGCCTCTACCACGGGCTCGAGTCCCACCACGACCACGGGGGGCTGATGTTGGAGGCTCTGCGGGTTGGTAGGTGTCGAGTGTGGTACGACGACCACCACGACCACGAGCGCGTCGCTTAACTGGGCGAGTTTCCTCTTCACTCTCCTCCGCAGCGTCAGACTCATTTTGAGTATCTTCAGCGACTTCTTCAACCTTGGTAGACTGCTGCAGCTGCAGCTGTTGCTGTTCCTCTGCAGCTTTGCGCTTGCGTGTCACCTTCGGCACCGCATCTAGACGTTTCTCGAACAAAACAGGAACGAACTCCATGCCATCCCGCACGACAGGTGTCCAACCATCAGGGTTGCGATCTTCGGGAGCAACCTTGGACGCCATCTTCCGTGCCTGTGCAGCGGTAGGGATGAAACCACCTTGGCTAAACGGGTTCTGGGGTGTCCAGCTGACCACCTCGTTTATATTTGTGCCAAAGAAGGTGTGCTTGTAACCGTACAGCATCGATTCCTTCCTGTCCTCAAAGTCACGTTCATCCTCAGGGACCCGGGCGAGTGGGTGCCCCGTTCGCTTTTTCTGACCGATGCTCTGTTCCCGCTTTGCATCCACTGAGATTTGGAGCCGGATGTGTCGGTGCGTTCGAGTGTACAGTTTATCGAGAGCAATGTATTCATCCTGCCAGGTCTTCATCGCAGCTGCAGCGGCTTCAGTGGCTGCGTAAAGTTCATCGGGCGTAAGAGACTCCGGCTTCCGGAGCATTTCTATCAGCTCCTCAAAATTGCCAGTCTCAAGGAACTCGCCCTTGGAGACTTTGGATGTTTTGTAGGGAGTTGGCGCTGCCATTGGCTCCGAGCCATCCTTTTTCTTGGGCTTGTCACCGAAGGCATGTTGCCAGGAAGCCTCAACTTTGGCAATGTTCTGGTCATAGTTCTCTGAAAAATTCGAGGCCTTGTGAACGGTCCAAACTTTAGGTAGGCGGTCCTTGATATCCGCCTCTTGCCATGTAGCTAAACGTCGGCGAAAGTCATCGGGGAATGAGTTTCGGGGATTTGAAAGCCATTCAATCATATCCAGTTTTCCTGGAGCTTGAGGCGCAACTTGAATGTTGACACTAGAAGTTTTGGAAGTGTCGAGCTCGCTGTGCTCGCCGTTGACGGCAGATGCGACGGGAGTTCCTTGTTCTTCTTGTTCTTGCTCCTCGCCAGCCTCCACTTCTTCGGCTTCGGCTAGTTCGGCCTGATCAGCGAATTCAGGATCTTCGACTTCTTCCGCGTCTTCAGCATCTTCAATTTCTTCCCCGTCTCCATCGTCATTAAGTTCCTCCAAATCATCACCCTCTTCAGCTTGGTATGTTTCTTCATTTTCTTCAAACTGAGACGCGTCATTCAAGACCTCTTCATCTTCTAGTTCAAGCTCATCAGCACCATCTTCACCCTCCTCATAATCAAATGACTGAGAGTCTGGATGGTCCGAAGAAATGTGAAAATTGAGCAGGTCTTCCGCAGAGATGGACTTATCAACGGGAAGTTCTAATAGTTTCCCACACCAGTCGCATTTAATTTGCTTGCCCAGCGGCTCAGGGGACTGAGAGATCTGGGTGGAAGTAGATTGCGGGCGCATTGGTTCAGAGAATTGACGGCGCATGGGGGAATCTTGATCAAGGCTATCGCCCACATCAGATGACGGGTTATCCATATCAAAATCGGCCCGCGGGATGGGGGCCATTTGGGGCAGATAGCAGAAGAAAGAGAAAAAAAGATCAGACGCGCAAATTCAAGAAAAACAGGTATGTGCCAAACAAATTAGACACGGGATTCTGCCGTGAAGATGGAAGAATGTACGGCGCAGGGATCTGTATAGTTGGGTTAGTCGGGGTTTTCGCTTGTGTGGATGCCAAGCCTTGCATAGAGTAATCGCAGCGCAATGCGGGAACCCCATCAGGGGATGTATCGCGTAACGGGGGGAAAATAGGTAAGTCGCGTCAAGAAAACAGGATCAAAGGTAGACAAAAACATTTCATAGCAATATCATAGACATCCGAACATGTTCAGACCGAAGAAATGAGGGTTAGGAGTAGATGGTAGACACGGTCGCGGCAAATTGTGTGGATCAGGATCTGACCCGGAAGTGTATTTGCCAGATACAAGGGAAAAAAAAGGGAAAAAAAAAAGCAAAAGCACGCGCGCGCTCGACAACAACATACCATAGAGTAGAAAGTTAAATCAAATAAAGTGTAAGTGACTTCCTTGATCTCGATCCAAATGGAATTGATCGGACGAGAGTCGGCGGTGGCAGATGGCGCTTGGTGAGAGCGGCTGCCAGGGATGTGTACTTGGAAAAGGCTGGGCGGATAACCAAGGCTATTCACCCTCCACGGCCACAAACCCCGAGAGATTAGGGAAAGTAGTAGAATGGTCAGTTTGAGCAGAAAAGCAAAGGGGGATCTAGATATTGAAAGCAAGCAATGCAGAGATGCGCAGTGGTTGAATGCAGATCCAGGTGGTAGTAAAAAAAGATGAAAAAAAAAAGATTCTCCGTGGGGAGAGGAAGGGGGCAAAGTGAACTCCAAGATAACCAGAGACAAGGAAAGTTTACAAAAGATCGAGACGCTGACTCGTTTCTTTTAAGGGTTAACGTCGCAGTACGAAGTCAAGTATGGGATATGGAAACCGTGTAGAAGGGCAAGGAAAAGAGATTGAGTCGTGGTTTAGTTTGTAGTGACCATTACAACCGTATCCACCTGCTCTCAACAACCAATCACCGCCCAGTTATCTACTAGGCCATTCTACTGCAAGCCGCGACGTCAGATATGAACTGAATAATATATGTGGTCTACATAGCTTGCAATCATAAAACACGTCTCGTTACTTCTGGGGGAAAAAAAAATTTAACCGCCGGTCATACCCAAAATCAAGAGACCTTTCTTCAATATTACCACCTATTAATCCTATAACGGGCCAGAAAAAAATAGAGATTTTTTTTTCTCCACTACTCCGTATAAGTACCTTTGTGTACGTCGATTCTGCTCTTAGAGACTTGAGAGATTAGTGGGGTCTATTTAGCATTTCATTTTATCTAGAAAAAGTGCTTTCTTCATAGTATCATCAACGAGAATTTTGCTTCACAGGATTTCGTGTTCTGGCGTGGTGCCTACTAGTACTAACTCCTGCAAGGGTTTCTAACCAACACTGTACAGCTCTCACCATGAAAAGGAGTCTGTTAACAAGTGAGACATATCCCGGGGTATAGATGTAAAATATAAGCAGAAAATAAAACATGGTAGAGCAACTTGTTCTTGATTTCATACCCGTTTGTCCAGATCCCTTTGTTTTTAGCCCCTTAACCCGATCGTCGCGTGTCTCATCAGCACGGACCGCCAATATGGAATTTCCGCTTTTGGTGATTTTAACACATCACATTCACAACCACTTTCAAATTGATTCAATATTTAATATTCACAATCCAATTTAAATAGCCCATTCCAAGATGTCTGGATTGTAATTTGTAACTCAAGTTTCCAGTCTAAATAGAAGTCATCACCTTCAAAGTTGGAAATCAAACCTGGTACATATTCAGTACCCGAGAATCGAGAGGTATTTAAGCCCAACATATATGTACGGATGTGTACCTAATATATACATTCAATTCTTCTCCCCAACGTCCAACGCAACCAAGAACCGACTGACACAATTATAAGCCGCAACAGTCGCCGTAATCTCCACAACCTCCTGATCATTAAAACATCCCTTTAACTCAGCAAAGACAACATCTGGTACAGTGACAGTCCTTGTCATAGCATCCGTGTATCTCAAAACTGCCCTTTCCTCCACACTCAAGGTGCTTAACGAACTCTCCTCTGAGAAATCCACCTGGATATCCCCAACCAGCTTCAAAGCATCCTCACCCAAGCCACCTTGTTGCAGCAAAGGCGAATGTTGCTCCCATTCAAACAATGCACCGTTGACTACCGCAACTCGGCAGATGGCCAGTTCTCGTACCACCGTTGATAGACTTGTTCGGGTGCGGATGGCACCAAGGAATGAATTCCAACCATCCGTTATTGGGAAGGAATGTAGGAGTGCAAGATCGAGTGGTAAGAGGGGGTTTGGAGCTCGGCGGGCTTGGACACTGGCCAAGATTCTAGCTTCGTCGGGAGTCTCGGTGGGTGGGGGGTCTGCAACGTAGGGGAGGCGCATGATGAATAGATATGTAGGCGAGAAGCTTGTGAGATTGAAAGTGAATATGGTTGTTTGAGATGGATCCGATTCTGCCCAAAAATTGAAAGTGGTTAGAATTGTAAACCATCGGAATCGGGTACCTGGGCATGGTGGGGTCGTAGACAAACAGATGACGGAACTCACGTGCAGACACTCGATGGTAATGATGAGTAATGTGGTCGAGGCGAAAATGTATTCTTGGATTTAGGAATAAATTTCCAAGATTCAATTGTTTGCGTATATCGTGTGCAAGGCAAAATGGCGCCTATTTATGCTTGATTGTTATCGACCCCGCGTGGTCCCGCTGCGGGATCGGGCCCGATAAGTCGTGCTGCGGATGCATGGCTGCATTCCGCTCCCGTGTCCACATCTGCACTTGTCACATTGAGTAGATTGCTGATTTGAGGTTGTTTCGAATTGCAGTTGATATATTTGGAAGTGCCTTGAAACGATGATACTATGTTGTGAAATAAGATCAGCAGTCTGAATAGCGCACGAGTAGCCCGATAACCCATTATTGCATGCAGCATCAGCATGGTGTACGTGTATCATTGATGGTGTATGTGGGGTCGAGCGACTTTTGGTCGTGAAAATATATACCTCAAGGGAAGACAGACTCAATTCCGATGCCGGACATAATAGTCCACGGCCTAGTTTTATTTGCAATAAATTTGACAAAAGTTTTAGAAGATGATTATGTCTTGCCTTGGAGTGCGTCACCTAATAGTTAAGGTTGGAGATCGAGGGGCAAGTAGATCCATTAGTCATCAGCTTATTACCCGAGGTCCCCACTTCGATCTATACAGCTCAGCCTCCATTCACTTCTTGGACGCTGGTAAAATGGTGATTTCTGACATTGATAGAATTTTGTTATTCGGAAAATAAACTCGCCTAGAGTATGATCAAGGTTTATTGATTGGTCTAGAGACTTACAATTGAGTCGCCCATTGCAATTGCAATTTTCTGGGGGAGCAACAGTGGGGAAGCGCATGGGTGGGGAATCCGTACTGGAGCTTCCCTTGAAGACCCGAAGTATACCTTATCAAAAACTGCTTGTGAAAATACGTATGAGACTGTTCTAGCCAGCATCTCCAGGTAGATCTCGAACAGGAAGACTGGTTTCGTACAGCGTGATCTACTGTTATCCTCCAAGTCGATCCCACGCAATGCTACTAAGCTCGAGTGGGGTGATAGGACACTCTAGCCTCGTAGGCCAATTTCTTGACGTGCATTGAGTGCGACTCGCAATGTGTTGATCTGATCATGTGGTCAATTGCTTTCGTGGAATTGGTTAACGAGATTAGCGAGGGTATTTGTGATCCTGCGAGTTAATAGGCCTCTAAGCGACCTCAAGCGAGGCTGATCTTGATCCTGCGAGCCTATAGGTCCTTAAGCGAGATCAAGCGAGCGCGTTCTTGATCCTCGCGTCGTGATTCTGATCCTCGCGTGCCGTTGGCCTGTTCTAATATAATCTTGGGATCGTTTTGATCCTGACGCGCGATTGGTCGATCCTAGGCGAGGTGGTTGATCTGGGGGACGCGTCCAGGGTCAGACCTGGGGTATAAATACCCCGTTTCCCCCCTCTCCTCTCCTTCTTTTCTTTTTTCCCCTTCTCCAAGTCTCATCACTCTCAAATCTCTTCTTTATACTTTCATCAAAGTTTTATCTCATCCATCACTTGGTCCATCCATCCATCACTTGGTTCATCCATCCAACACTTGGTTCATCCATCCAACACTTGGTTCATCCATCCAACACTTGATTCATCCATCCAACACTTGATTCATCCATCCAACACTTGATTCATACATCACTTGGTCCATCCATTACTTGGTCCATCCATCCAACACTTGCTCAGTCCTCACATCCTACTTTGACCTTCGAGCTTCAACCTCTTCTGAGTTCTCTCCTCGAACGTCAATCATGCATCCATGCATCCAGTTACCTTTGGTATTCATATATCATGTCAATCTTCCAACTTGACCTTGAGACTACTATCAAATACTTTGATCAACAAACCATTTTACAACTTGCTTGGACGAGCTTCAAGGTTTTTTTTGTATTATTGATCATTTTCTGACCTTTCCTGACATTGATTTCTAGACTGCAATCTCTCATCCTTTCAGATGATCATCCATTACTTGCTTCCACATCAATCGAGGCCTGAATTTGCTCCAAAGCCCCCTCTTCCCTCTCGAAGCCTTCAGTCAACCGGCGTTCCCAGCCAACCAACCAAAAAGAAAACAAACACAAACACAAAAACAAAAAGAAAAAAAAGAAAACAGCAAAAACAAACAAAACACAAAAACACAAAAACACAAAAGAAAACTACATCAAAAACTCCAACAGGCATGGGAACGCCGCGGTTCTTGAACTCGTCACTCGCTCCTTCAATATTTCGTCTTCCACTCCTGGTTCAGCTCAGGTTCTCTCTGAACAGGCAGCACATATGTTAGTATGTGTCAGGACAAATTCAGTTAGAACTTGGGCTTGGCCATTCGACTGCTCGATGCTTCCACTTCAACCTTCTGGTTTGGCTCAAGCTCTCTCTGAACAGGCAGCACAAACAATGTGTCAGGACAAATTCATTGAGACTTGACCATCCAGCTTCTCGACTGCCGCTTCTCAATGCTTCCACTTCCACCTCCTGGCTTAGCTCAAGCTCTCTCTGAACAGGCAGCACATAACTCATGTGTCAGGACAAATTCAGTTGAGACTTGACCATCCAGCTTCTCGACTGCCGCTTCTCGATGCTTCCACTTTCACCTCCTGGCTTGGCTCAAGCTCTCTCTGAACAGGCAGCACATAACTCATGTGTCAGGACAAATTCATTGAGACTTGACCATCCAGCTTCTCGACTCCCGCTTCTCGATACTTCCACTTCCACCTCCTGGTTTGGCTCAAGCTCTCTCTGAACAGGCAGCACATAACTCATGTGTCAGGACAAATTCATTGAGACTTGACCATCCAGCTTCTCGACTCCCGCTTCTCGATACTTCCACTTCCACCTCCTGGTTTGGCTCAAGCTCTCTCTGAACAGGCAGCACATAACTCATGTGTCAGGACAAATTCAGTTGAGACTTGACCATACAAGTTGTTTTTGGTTGGATTGTGATATGGGAATCAAAGCCCGGCAAAAGCAAAAGCAAAAAAAAAAAAAACTCATGTTGTATTGCATTTGATGTTTATGAAAAATGAAATAGTTTATGGATCTTGTTTACATCAGGAACTTCGATTTTGGAAATGAGACTCAATGATCTGTATTAATCAACTTGTCCGAACCAAAAAAAAAGTATTCAAACCTTTTTCTTCTCACTGCTCTTCCCAAGACTCCTTTTTATAGTTAGATGCAATCCCTTCTTATCCTTAAATGCTGACACGCTAAGCGGCGTAATTGACCACGATTTCATGTTTCTATCGGGACCGGCCATGCTGAAACGAAAAATAAAATAAAATAAAACGCCATGAAAAGAGGGAGGGATATCAAAGCTTTTGCCCCTCATGTAAGTCTCAGTTTTTAGTTTCTTCCTCGGACGAGGGAAAAAAAGATCTAATAAACTCTCCGCTGAGCGGATCATAAGGAAAGTACGAATCATCAGTCATATCAGCATGCCCATGTAGCGAAGACATGAGATCCGGCGCCGGAAAATTGAAGCCTCCATCAGGGAAAGCGTGCGAGCCAAACAGGTGCAGATCATCTGTTGTCGGGAGCGAAGCGAAAAAGTCGCCAGAAGGAACATTATTGTGACTTGAGTCAGAGGGGAATGAGGACGCGGCTTCAGCCGCCGCCGTGCGCTCCTGGTCCGATTGGCCCGGGAGATCATCGGTACTGTATTTCATGCCGGAAGCCAGGTTGCGGAAGCTCGAGTCGCAGATTTGCCAGGCTCGCCGGCTCCCGATACTGTGCTCGGACATGGCGAAGAACCAGCGGATGGACTTTTTGGTCAGGGAGACGTACTTTTGTTCCTCTTCTGGGCTGTGGATGCAGCCGAACGAGAGTTCGAGGAGAAATACAGTTGCGGATTGCATGAGGTAGCGGAGGACGCACCACCAGGGACAGACCTGGTACAGCTGGACGACGTCCGGCTTGTCGGGGATCAAGTCTAGCATTCCGTTGGCGGATTCGAGGGCAATGAGGGCCATTGTGTGGCTGAATGTTTGTGGGGAGTTGTTTTGACGGGCGTCGCGCCGACAGAGACAGGGTCGACCCAGTGTGATTCTGGCGCTGTAGTAGTGGAAGGCCAGGAACAATTTGCAGCGGAGGTGATCGGGGCTATCGTTTGTTTCTTCTTGTGTGAAGTCGAGCGAGACGGGGAGGCTGGATTTCCATAGATCGATGCGGAATCGTAGGTCGTCGAGGCGGCTTTCGATCTCCGACCATGGAAGTAGGACTGCAGTTGTTGTGTAGACTTTGTTGAGGATCTCTTGCGTGACGACGGTCAGATCGCTGTAGTATAGGTAACAGAGGCCGAAATTGACGGGCAAGTTTTTGAGCCAGCTCTGATCGCGTAATCGGGTCTTGTGTAGATCGTCTTTGCCGCCGGTCGGTCGGATCCATGAGCTCGCCATTACGTTGCCAACCAAGGCATCTCGCAGGATCGGGTTATTGAGAACTTCGGCAGCTGCGGGGTTTTCTTGTAGTTGTTCTTCTTCGAATGGGAGCGGTAGCGGAGTAGCGTATCCTCCGTCTAGGCTGTAGATGGACCGGCCAGTCATAATGCCTAGCATATGCTCGAAGCTATACAAGCACCACCATACCCGGTAACGGGCCTCCTTCGTAATGCTGGGTGTTTTGGGGCTGGTGATTTTGAGATTGATGCCGAGGGTAATTGCCGACCGTATGGCCAAAGCAGAAATTCTCCAAGCTCTATACGGATTGTATTAATCAATATGAGTCGTTTTGCTAGTAACCTGCTATAAGGGAACACAAACCTGTTAATTTGGTCGGATGCCAGTAGGTAGAATGCAATGAGTCCTTCGACTTGGACTTGTTGTAGGTCAGGGTGACTGAACAAAACATCGCTGTTCATACTGAGCAGCCTAGCTCGAGTAAGATATACCAAGTGATCGTTATCTTCTCCCCGCCAGACGGCGTTAGTTAGATGTGCATGTTTGGCGCCAATCGCAAATATGAGGTTCAGCACGGCGAGCCATTTATCGCCAGGTCGAGCAGGGTTGGGTCGAGAAGAGGCATCGAGGGAGGCTTGATATTGTCCACGGAATAGTGGTTTGCTGATAATGGGGAAGAAGGGGTGTGTCTTTTGAAAATAATCTTCGAGAAGTTGGTCGGCCAGTTGTCGAGGTGGTAAGTCGTATAACTGAACGGGTTCGGGGACTGAAATATCAAGGTCGTCAAGGTGATAATTCAAGGCGTGAAGGGAAAATGCTTCCTTTTCGTCATCGGCTCGATTGGATTCCAAGGTGCCTGGGTTTCCTTGAGCCCGTTGCTCTGCCTCTTTTTGAACTCGTTGCATCCATGAGATTTCTGAGCTCTTGCCCATTACCCCGGTGGCTCGCGTGTCTTCCGACCGATTGGGGTCCTCATCTACTCGATCGATGGCCTCCAGAGACCCAATGGATGAAAGCGGAGATGGTTCGTCGGGTTCCATCTCATTCTGAGGGGTAGGCATCAAGAATCTATTGTCTTCTCGATGATCTCCTTTCAAGCCATACTGTGAAAAAAAAACGATATCAATGTTAGCATAGTGCTAAAATCTAAAGAAAGAGAATAAACCATTCGCTAAGAGATGAAACGCACTTTTTCCATTAAGCTGATAACCCAATCGGCTGTTCGAGAGTCGGCACTCGCTCGTAAATCATCCAAAAAGTTTTCATAATCCTGCAGCTGTGCAGAAAGTCTCTCGATTTCCCTATAATCTTAAATTAGTTCCATTGTCTAGGAAATCCTCTATGGTTTCCCAACGATGACCTGAAGGGGGGTAAGGCCTTTCACACTTTTTCATTTTATCTCTCCATCCCACAGGGTATTGACAGGGAGCTCTCAGTTCACGACATTGTCGACATACTGGAGTATCACCACTGCACTTTGTTTTGCGTTGTCTACACGACTCACAAGCTCGCGGGACTCTCCGGTTGTACCGAGGGGTATAACCATTACTCTGACGAGGAATTGCCACCTTTGAACTAGCTTGAGAGGACCCCGATTTTGTCAATGTCGGAGTTGACCTGGATCCCCTTGTTGATTTTCCAGCATCCAAAAGACCAGTGGGGCGTTTGAGGGTTGCAGGGGCACTATGTCGCTCCGGCTGATCGCCGGGCTCATTATTCTGAGTGTTTAACCCATCCGGGTTGAATGAATTGGCGTTATTTCCAGTCATGACCGAGAGGGAATCATGAGTGAATTATTGAAACTAAAACAAACTACGAGGTTGTTGACCTTATTGAACATATATAGAATTCCCAGTGTGGCCCTGTCAAACTTCGGCATCTGCTGCCACCAATCACAGGCCGTCATTTGGTGGAGTGCAGGTGGGGCCATTGGTGCCTCAATAACGAGGATACGATCGAGTGAGATCCGTGGGATCTTTCTCCCATCTTCAGGAACATCACGGAAAGTCATAGATCCTCTGTTAAAAATGTCCAATTGAAACATACTATACATTTTGGTGATGCTTTGGCTTGCAGATCTCTGTGTTGAGTCAAATGAAGAGAGTTGTATGATATGTGGCATATGCAAGGGAGAAGAAGAAGTCATTATCTTTTTTTTTTTTTTAGAAACAGTGAAAGGATCTGAGCTGTTTTTTTTTCTTTTTTTTGCCATCCTATTCTCGGTGCATAATCCTTATTAATTGATCTACGTTGAATGTCATACAGGGTCATAAGTGGGTTGATGTTAGGTTTAAGCCTCGGCGCCAACTATGTAATCTCGCATAAAACTTGCGCAAATTCGGTTTTCCCCAGCTTTCCGGTCGCACCCGTTACCACGGATGCCCTATCGATCTAGGTTTTTGTTCATGGAATGCATGCGGAATCAACTAGAAGGTCGTCTAGCTCAAAAATCTTTAATTTCACTCCCCTGGGTTTCGGGTTACCCATCCAAGCTTGTGATTGGCGGGATCTACAATATCTGTTTCTTGTTCCAAACCTGATTGATTGCCTTAAGCAAGTCTAGGGCTAGAAAAAGCTTTTTCTGAAGACAAAAAGAAGAGATGATCGTCATTTAAAGATTGCACCCAAACTGTCGGGTCAAAATGAAGGGATTCCCATCATCCTTTGGTGGGTTGTGAAGCCGTACATTTCCTACGAAGTGGGGACTAGTATGGATGTAACTGACTCGCGCCACTAACATCATCTACACCGCCACACTGTCATTGGCTGGTATGCCACCCGATCGGAGATCACGAGACTTCGACTTGTACACTTGTGGCTTCGAGAATCCTCAAATGACAAGGGGGGATCCTAGTCGTTGAGTCACACAAACTTTGAAGACCCAAACATCCAGAACTGACCATTATGCAGCCATGACACCTTGCTGTTGGGTACCATGATACATACCAGAACTAGAAGCTTCTACTATATACTGCTGAAAGCTTCAACATATGCATAGCCACCACAAGTCCAGGGAATATACGAAAAAAAAAATGCCAAACTTTCATTCCTGAGATAAGGATGTATACCAGAAAAACAATGCTTCAATCATCTTGTTGTCAAGCACATGGAAGTCTTGTTGACTTTGCCATGTCAGTAAAAGCGGAAGGCGAGTGGTCTTGGCACGTGCCACGGCTACTCCACACGTTTCGGGAGCTCCCACCAGTGTCGTCACCTCTCCTGAACAAACACTCTTGGGCCAAACAGACAACATGCCTCCAAAAGGTGCAAAGCCCACCAATGATGAGCTGTTAGCTCAGTTCGATCTTGACAACCTTGGTGTCGATCAACCCAAGTCCTCCAAGTCTACAATCCCGACCGACAATGCAAAGTCACAGGAAGACTTCCTCGCTGAGCTCGACAACCTCTCTGTCCAGCGACCAAGTAGTGGACCAGGCACCCCACGTCTCTCTGCAGATAAGCCACGCTCCTCAACACGGTCGCCACGCCCTAGTGCAACCTTTGATCGAACTGAAGAGAAGGCCCCTCGGGTGTCAGAAGATGGTCGGTCGTCCCGTGCTGGAGTAAAGCAGGAGCCAAAGGCAGAGGAAAACATCACACAGCAACAACCCCAACATGAACAACAGCAGCAGCAGCAGCAGCAGGAGCAAGGTGGTGGATGGTGGGGAGGTATCTTTGCAACAGCCAGTGCGGCTATGAAGCAGGCTGAAGCAGCCGTGAAGGAAATTCAAAACAATGAGGAAGCACAGCGCTGGGCCCAGCAAGTAAAGGGCAACGTTGGAGCTCTCCGTGACTTCGGTAGGTGAAATGTCTCGGGTTTCATGTCTCTATGCTTATTCACTACTAATTTTCGATTCTTTCCTCAACACAGGCGGCGAAATTCGCAACATGGCTATCCCCACCTTCACAAACCTCATTCATACCCTCGCCCCTCCCATCTCATCGCACGAACGTCTCCAGATCCATGTGACTCACGACTTCTCTGGATACCCGGGCGTCGACCCCCTCGTCTACGCCGTGTTCTCACGAGTCATGTCTCAAGTCGAGGGTGGCGATCTCCTCGTCATCCAGCGAGGTCAAGAGTTCGCCCCGAAGCGCGGTCTTGACGTTGGTGGCTACATTTCGACTGCGGGCTGGGGTGACGGACCCTGGTGGCGCACCGTGACACCGGGCAACCCACGCACAATCAACGCTGTTCCTGGCACTGTTGAGGCGTCCAAGCTGGCTCGCGCTAGCGCCGAAGGCTATGCTACAGAGTACTTCTCGACCCGAGGTGGAATCGAGGGGGCGGCCAAACAGGCGAGTGAGATTCTGAGCGAATCAAACCCTGTGCGTAGCAGTGATATTTTCCTCGCTATTCAGGCTATCCGTCAGTCGGTGCCGGAAGATCTGTTCCAGGCCGGTGCTTCAGGTGAGAAGGAGACCGAGTCTGGTGCTGTTGAAGTTCCGGAGGCCGATGAGGAGATCTCCTTTGCGCTCTATCTCCATGACCCCGTGCATGGCATTGCTTTCCACACCATCTCCCAGTCTGTGCCTGCCAAGTGGGTTGAGTGGCTTGATGCGCCCGCGCCCGCGGCCGAGAACTTCGAGGGCGATGGTGCTTACGTGGCCCATGCTGAGGTGCCCGAAGCTATCGTTGAGATTATTGAGAGTGGCGGTGTCGATCCTCGCGAGTGGGTCGCGGAGTGGATCGAGGAGACTCTTTCGCTGGCGGCGGGCGTTGTTGCACAGCGTTACGTGGCTCGCCGCATGGGCGTTGGTGAGGGTGGCGCTGGAAAGGGCAAGATGCGCGCGGAACTGGCATCTACCGTCGAGAGCGGCGCTGGTGAAGCCGCTCGCGCAATCTAGGATTGGTTTAATCCTGTGCGCTATTCCCACGAGCCGTTTTATGATACACCCCGTCCCCTTCTGTTAGTTTATTCCCAGCATTGAAGTTTTCTCAGCACATCCCTGCGTTTGCTTAGACTACAATCATAGTTCAATATCAATGATGTTTCCCACGGTGTAAGGTTTTACACTTCATTCTTGATGTATGGAGTATATGTTGGCTATGTACAATGACGCCTAGGGGGTATGTATTTGCTTTATAGTGCCTCGAAGTCATCAGCACTAGTCAAGCACTCAAATGCAATTGAAAGGCACTGCGCCCGAGGTAGACGAAACGCTAACAATGAATCATTACATGCATTATGCATTACCGGGCTGGCCGGACCAGTATCAGACTTCTCAGTCCAAGTTCAAAGGCCCTTCCAGACCGGGGACATGCCAGAAATTGGCACGCAGAGCCGTTACACTGTCACAAGTCAGTATAAGCAAGTCCGGAAAAGAAAACCACAAGGATTCGAGGCCATCATACCTAGTAGAGCCATTCAACACAGTATGCGCATCAGTGCCCTCCTCACTCTCCTGTAACCTCTTCTTCATATCCGACAAATCAGCCGACCACTTAAAATGGCGCTGTCTAGGCTGCGTCTCAGCATGCCCATTAAGCCCATTCGAAAGACCCCGATCACCATGATCACCATTAGTGAACCCATTAGTCAACCCATTGGCCAACTTCTTCTTCTCGACCCCCTCCTCAGCATAAAGACAGCCCCGCGACCAATAATACGGCAAAGTGCGCGTATACAGCACCGGTCTCTCCTCGACATCCTCCCGCATGGGGATATTGATATTATACAGCTCCACCCGCTCATCCCAAACCGCACAAAGATGATCGACAAGGCGCACCGCCAGCCGCGCCGCAGCAGCAATCACCTCATCGGCCTGCGGATCCTTACTACCAAAGGAAATAGCGATAGCGCGCTTGCCGCAGAAAACAGCCTCCAGCGCCCCGCCGACGGTGCCCGAGGACAAATTGTAGATGGTGGAGGCATTGCGGCCGTGGTTCGGGCCCGAGATGACCAGGTCGACGGGCGGGCGGTCGGGGAACAGGTTGTAGAGGCCTAGCTGGGCGCAGCTGGCCGGGGTGCCGTTTTGGATGACGACCCAGTCGGCGTCGGACTCGGGGGTGGGGGTTTGGTTCCAGGTGCCGTCTGTGTTGAAGGAGTCTGGGTGCACGTAGCTGGCGGTTAGGGAGGCTTCGATTATGTGGGCTTTGCCGATCCAGGAGCGGGAGGATGCTGGGATGGCGACTGAGACGAGGTGGCCGGTTGATTGGAGGGCGTTCACGAGGGGTCTGACGTAGGGTGATAGGCGGGAGTTTGGGGGGCCATCGTCGTTGACTACCTATTCGATTGGGGATGGATATGAGTGGGGGGTGTTTGTTTTTTTTTGTTTTGTTTTGGGAAATGAAATTGGGATTGGGATTATCGGTGAGATGGATTCATTAATTGGTTGGCATTGGGGCACGCATGGATGAAAGGCAAATAGTAGGCATGCTCGGTGACTAGTGGGTGGACTAGATCTGCGGGGGAGGGATTTGGAGGGGAGATCTCGTATTTTTTTCCTTTTCTTTTCTTTTTTCTTTTTTTTTCTCGCAGTGGTTTTTCTATACTAACCTTGAGAGATCCTATGACTTCTCAAGGCGAGGCAGAACCGAGAAGGCAAAAAAGAAAAGAAAGGTGAGTTGTTGTCAATCCTTTTGGAACTTACCAGGATATGCATCGTGACTTTTTTTTTTCTGCCGGGGGCAAGTGGAGCAAGTAAGATATCTTTTTTTTTGGCCTCGAAACTTTTTTTTTTTGAGATGTAATTTGATTTCTCCTCGAGGCCTTTGTACGACAATGTATATCAAAGAAGAATTCTAGATGCTCATCCCCGCGTAGCTGGGGTACCCCGAACTTATAACGAATGTACTGGGTAAGCGTTGAGCCATTGTAGGCATTTACCGGACTGGTCACCGGGACCGGTCGCGGTGAAGCTGTTCAGGTGGCGGGGTTGCGGCATTGGTAAAGGTTGGCCGGATAGAGTCTGCGGTGAGCAAAATTCAGGTGCAGAGATTTATACTTGGCAGATTTAATGTGATGATTCAGGTTATTTGATTGTATTTAGAATTGTAAGATTTTGGTGGGATTTTATGTTTTCTTTTTTGACTCATTCTTAGATATCGAGTTGACTTGGGAGAGATTTTCCGGAAGTATATAGATCGTGATGTAAGGATGGACATGCTAAAATGCTAAAATACTTAATGTTTAATTGTGCAGAATAAAAAGGGTTCAATTATCAATAAGGGAGGAAAGACAAAAGAAACAAACGAAACAAACGAAACAAACACTCAAAAGGTACCATTCTCAGTGCTGCATCGTACTCTCGGTAATAGTGGGACTGATGTAATGGTGCCTTTTGTTCCACCATTTCCGCCAGTCAGGTCCAGGGCCCACGGGAGTAGATTTCGCGTATCAGTCCACCTTGTGGGATCGTACGGAATTTTTCCTATTAAACCAGTCTAAATAGAAAGTTATGGTATTCTTGAAATATGATTAATTTTGATATGAAAATTTAATTTGATTTCAAATACAGATAAGCCAAATAAAATAGAATAATCATCCTAGAATTAAAAAAAGAACCTAAGAAAAAACCTGCAGACCAACAACGGGCGGTCTGTGCTGATACACGCTAGAGACGATCGCAGAGACGCAAAACTTTCTAGGTGGGGAAACCCCGTCAGCCCTTCTTCCTTCCCCTCGACTACATCCATCTTCATCGCCCACCCAAATCTCGACTCATTGCGCGCATATTGGTCTGTTGCTTTTCGCGACCGACCCTCACTCTCATAGCCTACTCAACTGCTTCAGCAAGAGTCTCAAAAAGCCTCTTTTTGGGACTTTTGCTCTTCGGACTAGTCGGCTCCGACACCACCGATCTTCCATCTCGTTGATCCTGTATGGACTGTGGAAGCGCTGGAACGGCTGCGGGGATAGACCCCAAAATTCTCGATAATTGGCAAACCGACGGGGCATTTTCTGTCGCGTCGTGGGAACATCTGGGTTACGAACAACCTCCCGAGTGGGATACCAGTCAGGATTCCAGCCAGTGCGACGTCGCGGACCTAGGGACCTTCCATGATCCGCTGACAGGCTCGTTGCTAGATCGCTCAGGTGATCGTCAACGTCCGGATACCCGGTTCGTACCATCTCTTCCCCCCGGCTCGACCGCCAGGAGAGACAATTGTAGACTGACGATGATGCCATCTCTTTTTTTCTCTTTTCTAGAAAGCGAGATGTGACCACTGGGAACTTCAACTACGATGGTGCCGGCGAGGGCACCGGGAGTGGCACGGTGAGTCCTCGGACGATGCCCTCCTCGACCGATGACAACTATCACGCCGAAGAGACGTGGCCTCACTTCCAGCTTTTCAACTCGGTCGCGGCTGGGATGCCGCTCGAGACGCCTATCATGTACCCATACGGCAAAGCCCCGACCCCGTCAAATGCCGCTGTGATTGTGGAGGATATGGGTGAAATGCCCCAAGGACAGGGATTTCCGGATACGCCGGCTGAGGCCATGATGTTCCAGCAGATGCCGCAATCTTTCCCCATAATTCCAGAACAGTGGGAGATTCCCCATGGGATCTCCATGGAGAATATTCCTGGCCAAGGAACGATCCCGCTGTCGATTGATAACCAGAACAATGGCAAAGATCATCAATCACTTCGCGAGTTCCAGCAGCCTTCGATCCGATCGCTCGAGTCACGCTGGCTCAACAACTTGGAGTCACAGTTACCGGTCTCTCAGATGACCCCTCCATCCTTGATGGCATCGCAGAAACGCGGCCAGATTGGACATGATGGGTTCCACTACAAGTCTGAGAGTTCGTCTGTCTCGGGCGATATGTCTGGAATCTACGAGTGCTCGTACTCTGTGACGAGTGAAGACCCACCGAATTTTGTGGAGCACCAGATTGATGATTCTGCTCAGTGGAAGATTGCTACGCCAGACACCGGTTCTCCCGAGAACTCGCAGTCTGGCGGCAAGACGACGGCTTTCATGGTCAGTGAGTGTCCATCAGAACTGATGGGTGCCATCCCTTCGCGATCGAGGAACTCCTCGACCGGGGGTCAGCGCTCTGCTGGCCGGGCTATGCCTCTCGCCATGCAATCTGTAGCTACGGTTCGCAAGCGCAAGAACCGAAGTGCTCAGGGCTCCATTGACCATGGCCCGGCCAAGCCACTTCAGATTGTCCAGGAAGATGGACAAGGTGGCTCTATCGCATCTGCAGATTTCGTTTCTCCCCCGAGGGGTGCTCGTCGCAAGGGCCCCCTGAGCATGGTTGGCAGAGCAAATGCTGGTCTACGCCGCAAGAACAAGGATACTTGTGTTCAATGTCGGTTAAACAAGCGCAAGTGTGACGGAAGCGCCCCTTGCGACGCCTGCCGTCCCACGCTGCATGAACAGCCGTGTGCTCGTGCGTGTTTCTCCAGCATTGTTGAATTTGGAACTTGCAATTATATCTCCCAACGAGCTATCAATCATCCTGCCTTGGATGGAAGTGGCCGAGTCCGCATGGAAATTCCATCCGAGTTTGACATGAGCCAGCTTTTGTCATTCCTGGGTGAGCGCCAGGGGCGGTTCAACATCCGCGCCAGTCAGGCTTGGGGTTCTCTGTATGTTCTTGATCTCGGAGAGACATACAGATTCCTCAAAGGTCTGAGCGAGTATAACGGGAACTCGAAGTCAACCTTCCTTGAGTTCATCGACCGCCGGATCGTCGAGTCGAAAGACAAATCTAAAAACTGGCTGTCCTGCGTCAAGGAATGTGACCCAATCAATCAAGCCTACGTGAGTTCCAAGGTCTCATTTACCAGTTTTTATGGTCTAAGCTAACCTCTACTTTCTCCCTCCCCACAGAATTTGCTTTCCCAATGGAACAACATGCCTAGTCGTGCGAAATACACAATCGTTCCGCTCGATGACAACGGCCAAGAACGGGACATGGATATCAACAACCCCGACGATCGACGAGACATTCTCCTGGCTGCACAGCTATCCCGCATCGTATGCCGCATGCTTGAAGTCGAAGGCTTCCGCAAGCTGGAACGTGACTTCTACAACATCAAATGGAAGCAAATTTCCCACGAAACCCACATCCGCTTCCTGGGCGAATTAGGTCACATCCTCCTGACCCTCCGTTGGCGTTGCGCTTGGTGGAAGCGACTGGGTGATGGTGGCCAAAGCCCCGATCCTAGCCAGCAACACTATGTCGACCGTGTCGAATTGCTTTGCCGAATCTTGTATGTCTACTACACCTGCGTTCTGGCGAAGTTGCCCTCGTGGTCTACAGCCGATGTGCCCAAGGGCATTTGGTCCTCGTACGCAGACTCCGAGTGCGCAGTGTGGGACGACTTCCCATCCGACTCAACTGACCAGGGCTTCCTGAACTGGATGGCCCATGGCGTCGACTTGATTGAGCAATCCGGCGTTCCCAGCAAGGTCTCCAAGCATTAATGGGAGGCTGCGTGACTTGGCACGGTGTCGCGGGACTGGAGTTGGACATTATAGATACCCTTTCTTCCTTTTCTTTGTTGTTTATTACTTGACCCGATTTTTTCTTTATATCTTTTTATTTCTACCGATTTCTTTGGCTTGGCTTTCTGCTTCAATGTTTGATTTACTTACGCCGGAAGGGATCATGATTGCATATTGCTTCATATCTCCAGGTTGACGATTGACGAACGCCTCCCTAACCTCAAAAAAACATGTTGATATCAACATCTACGGCCATATTCCTTTTGGTTCTGCACATGAAATTCAGGCTTCTTGTTACATAATACCTACATATATTCCTCTCATGAATCTCGAGCTTGAGTGGTTAGAATTTACTATTTCCATGCACATGAACTTCAAAGTCTCCTCTTGTCTATAAAGCCACGAACAGGGTATCGATTTCTTTCATGAATCATCGCCATCGAAAACGGGCGACGTAGATTAAAAATAACAGCAGGCACCGGAAAAAACTTTTCTCGTCCAATAAATACCCTTATTTCTTTCCGTGCACATTCTTGTTCTTGGCCTTCTCCCGCTCCTTAACAAGTCTGTCCTTCTTTCCACCAGCCAACAACTCCAAGTGACCAGCCTTAGTCGCAAGACTGCGCTCCGTCTTTCCAACAAGACCAGAGCAAAGTTTCTACAAAACCGTTAACACCGCTCCACGAGGCCCGTACCGTACCCGGAGCTTCAAAGCCTACCTTGTTCAACTTAGCAGCCTTCACCAGCAAAGCCTTCTTCGGCGCAACCTGTCTGGGACCAGGCTTAGTTCTGGACGCGAGGAGCGAGGACCTAGACAAGGATATCGATCAGTTACTTTGAAGTCCAGATTTCATATGATATCTTGTTATTTTTTTTTTTTCTCCCGTCGTTTTTTTCCGGGCGGGGATCGATCAATCACTTACCGCTTTGCCGTCGCGGATGAGGGCTGCTTCTTCTTCAATGAGCCTTGAGCCATGGTGGAGGGTGTGTGTGGGTAATTTGTGAGGGGTTTTGGTAGGAAAAAGCACTGCCAGCAGTACAAAGTTGGTTGATAAATCGGGGTTGAAGTTGGGAGGGGAGATTTGCAGGTGTGGTTGCTACGGAGAAAAATCCTTATCGAACTTATCGCGGTCACGTGGTGGGTCTGGCTGAGTTGGGAAGTGGCCAATCAGAGTAGTGGAGTGGGGCTCTAATATAAGTATAGGGTATGGATCGGTGCATGGTTACTAGTAGTACTAACATTTGAAGGTGGAATGGAGAGAAGGTAATGTTTTTTGTTAATCTAGCGATGCGGATCATTCTATATAGGTATTCTTCTAGATTTGTGTGCTTGATTGATCATTATCCTGAATGTCTGTATGAACATTGAAATCTATACATGTAGTACTAGTCATGCCCGCTAATGGCGTAAAAGACGAGCTAAGAAAGTCATTCTTATGTATTCTCTCTCATAACGCGGTGGAAGAATACGTGATAGATATTCCGGCCAGTCAGGCATCGGCTGCAGCTGCCGAAGTGCCTGAATATATTCCCAGTATTCCGGATACCAGCCTGCATATTCCCAGTCAAGAATAGCCGTGACCCGGCCTCCTTCGACGAGGATATTACGCGGTGACAAATCGGCATGAGTGAAAACAATCTCATGGTCCTCCATAAGCGCAAATTTGGCATAATGCCGCAGTAGATCTGGTGCCGACTTGACAATGTCTCCCAATATAAATTCGTTAAACTGCTTCTCGGAATCAAACGGACCGCCTTCAATTGAAGCGATCTGTCCCATCATGACTTTGCCACGATCGATAGCTCTAATATAGTCACCCTTCAGGTCGCGAAGTTGATTTATGTAGGAGTGAAGCTCGGAGGAGATGGCGTGCTTCTGATCGGAGTCTAAAGTATCCCATGCTTCATCGAGCCGCTTACCAGGCATGTAGTCCATCACAATAGCCACGACTTTATCATCTTCTCAGTGAATGTCATGGACTTTTGGTATAGGGATTGTCGTGTTTGTTGCAATGAACTGAAGCGTTGGGGCTTCGTGGGAGCGGATATTGCCCGATTTTACGACTCGATTGTCGCCGACTCGGGTAACTGTGCGACTGCACAATGAATGAAGGGTGGTTTGTTGATCATTTGTTTCACTTATGTTGAATAATAGAGTATCGGTGTTTTCAGTTGCATATCAGAAATTTGAAAAGTGAGTAACTCTGTGTGGTGTAACAAGAACGGCCGGACAGAGAGCTTAAATAGGAGCTCTATCATCTTGGATAGAGGAAATACCACCTGGAGAAATGAAGATCCGGTAAATGATCCTTATCTTGTACAAAATGTGATATGCTTACTAGTTTAAATTACCTGAAATATCCGACTTAGGTGAATATTATGTGACTTAGGCTATAATAGTCTAGAGTCTGTACACAGTCTGTGTTTTACTTAACACCCAGTTCCCGGCAGATGGTTATTCCGGTAACCCCCTTATTATATAGCTTTAAGCAACTTCGAACATGATCCTTTCATTTACACACCGAGGGGCAGCTGAACACAGGATTGTGTCCCCCAACCTTGGAACCTTACAATGGTTCTTTTTATATAAGTGATGCCTAGCCTTTCAGCTAGCTGTATTATGAAGAATTGTATATCGTCATTATATCGGCCTCTCCAGACAGGTTTATTTCTTTCTCATCTTTATTCTACTTCTATTAAAGTCCAACAAATTCGGCATCAACATAACCAGATCCGCAGTTCTTTCCACACTGCTGCTATCATATCTTACCCTCCTCATTGTGACGACTCTTTACGTCATCTTTATAAGCCCATCGAAGGAGTAGAAAGATTAGAAAACTATCGCGTGGGAGGCTATCACATCATATCAATCGGTAATTATCTTCATAATCGCTATTAAGTGGTTCAGAAACTTGGCCACGGTACTTATTTATCGATTTGGCTGGCCCAAGATCAAACTAATAGTAAATATATCGCCATTAAAGTATGTACCGCGGAATCGGACCCGCTTGAATTTAGCGTCCTTTCGGAGCTCTCCAACTCGCAACAAAGCCCTAGCACTAGCTTAGGAAAGACAATGACACCCTTAGTACTGGATAAATTCGAGGTTTAAGGCCCGAACGGTACGCACTATTGCTATGTGACAACCCCGGTGAGAATGAGTCTCTCTGATGCAAAGGATGCCTCTTACAACCGCCTTTTCCAATTAGATGTTACTCGGGTTTTGGCGGTATAGCTGGCCCTTATAGTTAAGTACGTCCATTCTCAGGGATTCGTTCATGGTGATCTTTATTATAGAAATGTTCTCCTTTAGCTACTATTCAACCTAAGCCAACTCTCCGTAGAAGGATTGTATAAAAAGTATGGAGAACCGGAATTCGAAGAAATCAGACGTTTTGATGGGCAGCCGCTTCCGCCAAATATCCCACCGCAGGCCGTTCTACCAATCTGGCTTGGCGAAGCAAGTGAAAAACTCACACTACCAGAAGCTAAAATCCTCTTAAGCGATTTTGGTGAAGCCTTCCTCCCTAGCAAGCAACAGAGATTTGAATCCCACACCCCGCTTGTAGGCCGACCACCAGAAGCCCGTTTCGAACCGCATAAGCCTCTCTCCTTCCCATCTGACATCTGGTCACTCGGATGCTCTCTGTGGAGCATCATAGGTCAGAGCTCACTTTTTGACGGCATACTTGTGACTGAAGATAGCATTACTTGTGAGCAACTTGATGCACTTGGTATGCTACCTCCAGAATGGTGGTTAAAATGGGAGGGCCGTCATAGTAGATTCACGGAAGATGGCAAGCGGATCAATCTCGACGATTACCGGTCGTGGGAGGACAGGTTCGAACAACATATGCAGGAGCCTCGACAAAAGAAAGGGATGGCGCTCATTGGATCGGTCGAGAGGGATGCTATCTTTAAAATGCTGAAGCCGATGCTTAATTTCAGGCCTGAGGACCGCTCTACCGCGAAACAGATTCTCGAATCTGAATGGATGGTTAAATGGGCTTTGCCTGAATACGAGAAGATTCGAAATATATGATCACACCAAACGTTAGACGAGCCATATGCCATGAGAGTACATGAACATACTAGGTAGTACGTAGCCTGGTTACTGCCCTCTTTTGGACATTCGCCAAAGGGGCCCTGGTGCCCAGCCTCCAGGTGGGATTCCGATGCTGCGTAAAGGCCACATAGAGCAAATAATTAGGCGGCCGGAATTTATCCTGGCCACCAATGCTGATCTGGGTCGTGAGCTCTTGTTCTATAATGCCAGGAGCCTTGCAACTTCCAATGTTCCAATAACCATGTTTGCTGCTATGGAGTTAAGCGCAGAATTTCGGACCAATCATCGGCAAGGAAGTCAAAAACCCCAGGTGTCCCCAATAGCCCCTAATGTTAGACAGGCTGCACACATGCGAGACCGCATCATCTCTAATGTTTTACGTAGGTGGATGAATGAATACTAGTACTTTCGGCTTGTTGGGCATGTAGCATCAGAATGTGCTTATTCTGTAGAGCCCCGCAAATCCAGAACAGAAGCTCTGTTGGAAGTTTAGAAAGCATTAGAGTGTACTTTTGCCGTATTGGAATGTGTTCGGGAAATGAATTTCAGCAGACGGCGGATTTAATCACCGGATTGGAAGGGTAATTGAGGTTGGTGTTTAATCGTTCTATTGATCGCTGTAGATGTAATTGGCGTTGATTGAGTTCGAGACTTTAAGGGTGGCGGTTATCGGCCCCCGTACCCATAATGTAATATATTACACAGCAAGTAAGGCTTGATCGTAATCAATGGTGGGATGAAAACAATGAAATTGCGAGAGGAAAGAGGAAGGAAAAGTTCCAACTCCTCTCTTCTCACCTAAAAACTACATTACATAATAACGTACAAACTTGTAATCGGAACCCGCAGAAAACAATCAACCACGTAATAATGATACTGTAACAACTTTCATCCCAGTCTCCGAGTTCCTATTCTACCTTGTTCCTTTCCGTTCTTACTCATATCACAGCAATTTGTCCACATTTCGTAAAAACCAACAACAGTCTCCACAGTGGCCCGAGTCGTGGAAATCTGTCCGCCGACAGATTTGGTGATTATCATGAACTAACCCGAATCCTCTGTGTCAGGTTTGTCGGAGAGTTCAGAACGACTCTCATCATTCCCCTCAGATTCACTGTTGTTAAGTTCAGCAGATTCCTTGTTGTCAAGACGAGTTTCGAGCCTTTCCACATCGTGGGTAAGAGTTTCAATCTCTTTCTTCTGTGAAAAGTAAACCTGTGAGAGAGAGATCAATGAATGTTCCAGCTCCTGAATTCTGGTCACCAAATAATCTGTTTGCCCCACGGGTCTGGCAGATTTTGCGGCGTTCAGAATTTTGCTGCCGCGTTTTCACACCGGCGATTGAATCATGCAGATCAACCATGCGTGAGACAACTGATCGAGCTCCCTTGCCTCCATTCATTGTCGCGGTTTTCCCCCGCTTGGTTGGAGGCTTGCTAAGCGATGTGTTCGGGCTCTTCACCTGTCCCGTTGCAGTGAAAATTAGAGGTTGACTCTTTTGCAGTTCCAACAAGGTTGGCGACCGGAACTAAACCTAAAACTCAACCCTAACCTTCTCAACCGAACAAAGAGAACTCTCGTGAAAATCTTAAGGAGAAACCCCTCAAGGTAACCCTTAAGCGAGACTGTCAACTCATGACTACCACGATGTGTGACAAGGACCCGTCCACCGGGACGAAGGCAATAGCGGCGTCCGCCCCAAAGGGGCTTTAAGAGTCCCTAAGGGGGCTTTCTAACCCCTGCGTTGACTTCAAGGTGTTTGGGCTTCTCTGTGGTTTACTGAAATAGCGTTTCATGCATAAGAAAGCGTCTGGATATCACACAAGGTGAGCCGCCTGTCTCGCTCGAATAGGCGCGGGTCGATTCCGGCTTTTCTCTAGCCAAGCCTTTTCGCCTCTGCCAAGAGCCGAGTCAAGCAGCTCGGTCTCGGCGTACTTGTATGTTTTCAAGAACATTGAGTGATTGTTGTGATGGGGGTGGTAAATGATCAATTGATGATATGGGTGTGGTGAGTGATGTGACAAAACAACCAAGGTTGAGAGCAATAAAGTTGATATGTTTCTAACATTTCGTAGTAGTAGTGGTGGCGGTGGGAGTGGATAATAATACCAGTTGACAGTGGTGATGGGCGTGATGAGTGACATGAGTACTGATAAAATAACCAAGGTTGAGAGCAATAAAGTTGATATGTTTCTAACATTTCGTAGTAGTATTGGTGGTGGTGGGCGTGGTGAGTGACATGAGTACTGATAAAATGACCAAGGCTGAGGGGGATAGAAGAGATGAACCCTAAGCCCCGTATAATTATATATCTCTAGCATCTGGCGGATGATGATTGCCGAGAGCCAATCAAGCAGCTCGATCTCGGCATATTTGTTTCTGTATAATCATTCTAGAGGTTTATAAGATCAGCATGCTATCAATCAAGAGGCTATTGTCCGGTTCAAACTCACCCATAGCGCCAGTTCATTCGACCTGGAGTAAGATTGTAGTAAGCAGAGTCCTGCGCCCCGATGGAATAATATCCAATTATATCCCAGAATCTCATGTTGGTATAAGGGTAAAAATACCCATGTCGTATGTAAAGTGAGTGAAATACGAGATCAAGATTGCTGGCCCTAGGGGGAGATAAGTTCGATTGTCTGTGCTCGGCCCTCAAACGTGTGGCAGGCTCACATGTTGCCAAGGCTCCCTTGTTAAGCATGGCCGACCTGTGTATTGTGAACAGATATTGAATCGGAATGATTTGAGAAAGGATTCCATGGAAATGAAAAGACGTCAGGTAATGTGGATGGAAACACGAATTCTGCGGCGAGAGTGAATCTGTCTTCGGAATTCAATGTCGCATACAGCCGTGTTCGGATTTCGACTGAATTCAATTCAATTAATGCCACAGGCAGAAGTAGAGAGAGAGTGATAGAAGGAAGAATATCAATAAGAGTAAGAAGATCAATAAGAGTGACGAGATCAATGAGAGTGAGAAGAGTGATAAAAGTAGGAAGAGTGGCAGAGGAGTAAAGCTGGAGCGACGGGAGAATGAACAAGAGAATGGCCAGAGAAGGGCTTTGATATCCGTGTGTGGCCAGGGCTAGACAATAAGCCCTAACATTAATCAGTAGCAAACAGAAATATCAGAGAGGGCCGTCAGTCCTTTGGTGCTCCATAAAAAGATGAATATCCAACATAAGCGTACTCTAAGTCAGAGATTAGTGAGTAAATATATCTGTTATTGATCAGGGGCTTAAAGCCAGGTGGACTCACAAGCAGTACAAGAGGTATCAGTAATTGGCCAAAATATTATTTTCTTCAGATTGGGAACAGGACCTTCAGCCCAGTAGAGCTTTCAATTAGGCAGAGTTGATGACAAAATGAAGAAGAAAATTGAAACAAAGAGGAATGCCAGATGCAAGGCTTCATGCAGGTATCCAGGTCCAGATTGTCAACCCAGTTGCTGTTTTTTTCCCAACGGGCTTTCGGCATATAAGTAGTCAAAAATTGTTTGCCGGTCTCTTCCGTAGGTGAATTAACTTCGTTGAATGAACTTCATTGAATCGTGTACTTTGTCTTTACACTTCCATTGCGGTGAATGAATCCCACTGGATCCTCGATGGTGAATGGAAGTGATTGGGTTTCCATTTGGGACTGCCGTCGGGGATCATCGTTGCAGGTGTTTCGTTTTCTTGTTGTCGCTTTACTGCTTTGTAGTTGCAGATAGCCAGACGAGGTCATGTAAGCTGCCATGTCTGAACAAGCAATATGAAGGGCGGATTCCCGATCTTCGCCATCGGGTATTGCTGATCAATTATTGTATGAAACTAAATAACTCGTGGGTCTTGTCAGTGTCTGTATCTGATATTCGACATTGATGATAGTCACTCGCCGAAATCTAAGCAGCCTCTCGCACAGCCCATTCCAGGAATTTCGGGTTTCGTTATTGTTGAATAGTGCCCAGGCAGCGTATAGAGCACATAGAATATTCATTTGAACTTTCCGGTATCCACGATCGATACTCGGTATTCCTCTGCTCTGCTCGGTGGCTTCCAGTTTGTGGGAAGACGTCCAAAAGACCAGGGCTTTGATGAGGCATGAAAGTATTAGGCACTTTCGGAAGCCAGGCATAATATGAAATGAGTGCGGTCAAATCCACGATAGCTCTGCGCAAATTGAAGACAATTGTCATTCAACCTCTTATGTCCCCTCCGGCTTCTGGTGTGTTCTGAATCGGGCAAACGCTTGTTGATTGGCGACTGTCTCGGGACTAGAAATAGAAAGTAAGTGGTTAACGTTTGGCTTTCATGATGACCAGGAAGTATGGTTGTAAGGCAAGACTTACAGTGGAGTGTTATCCAACCGACGGTCTCCGGTGTATCTCACTATGAGAGGGACATACAGTCGGAGGCAAACATGATGAGAGACAAAGTACACCCTGTTTTCAAGTGCTCGGGCTCCAGGTTCGCGGCTCTGGGTATGGACGATCCACCACAAGGGCCCAAAGTTGAAAACGCGAGAGAAACAGCCATAAGCAAGCTCCCCATTGATCCTAACCCAGGAGGAGGATGGAACCTCGTGAACAGAAAACGGATAAACATAAGACGACAAGAGCCAGAAGACAAAAGCCCCCTCTGGCTATGGAGGCGACCAGTAAAGATCAAGATCATAGGCAGATGAAGATCATGGGCAGCTCAAGAGTGTATGCTGGAACCTCTAGCCTGGAGCTCGAGGGCAGGGTGTACTTGGTGGCTATCATCGTCTTTTGTTGATCCGTTTCCTGCACACACGGTTCCATTCTCCTCCTTGGTCACCTTGGTCAGGATCAATGGCTTGCTTGCCGATAACCGTTTCTCCCGAATTTTTACCTTTCGGCCGTTGTGGTGATTCATCCAGACTCAGAGCCGCGAACCTGTTGCTTGAAGGGGTCTGACAGGCGCCCTTTGATATCTTGGATGAACCATTCTTCCTATCCCGCCATTCTTTTCCTCCGAGCATATTAAAGGCCTCTACCAGACCGTCAATCCACACTTGATGGGAAAAATTATGCCCCCAAACAGAGGGATCGATACTTCTGCTAGAGGACCGTCGGAAGTCACGATTGGTCGATTTCCTGCAATTGATGACGCTCTCGAAAAGGATTAAGGTGCTTTCTGGGATAGGTCGAAGGTGCTCTCCGAGAAAGCGGGCAAGCGTCAGGATATCAGACAAGGTGAGCCGCCTGTCTCGCTCGAATAGGCGCGGGTCGATTCCGGCTTTTCTTCAGCCAAGCCTTTTCGCCTCTGCCAAGAGCGAGTCAAGCAGCTCGGTCTCGGCGTACTTGTATGTTTCTAAGAACATTGAGTAATAGTAGTGATGAGGGTGGTAAATGATCAATTGATGATATGGTTGTGGTGAGTGATGTGAAGACCGACAAAACAACCAAGGTTGAGGGGAATAAAAACACGAATCCTAAGTTCTGATCTGATAACCCACATGCATTGAATCAGCGTAACTTGAGTACGCAGTAGAAGGAGGTACCCAGTTGCCTTGTGGGATTTCCTTGAATTTTTTACGCCTTGCCGTTTCTTTCTACAAAGTCCTGATTTTTGTATCAACTTCACGCATATAAATATGGAATTTGTAAGTATTGTTATTGTTCGAAAGTTATTCACGCACATTTATATCTACAGTGTCTGTTATCCTGATTTTCTGATCAACTCTTCCGTCCCAGAGAGCTTCACGGCTTGGACTTCTTGCACAATCAACCTCGACCGTGTTTTCATACGTGTCTGACCCTCGAAAAAGTCGTGGCTTGAGCGAGCGAGGCACTGATTCAAGACCAATGCCTTCAGAGCCATTGGAATAACTTTGATCTTTTGTAGAGCGCTGCTCCTTGATAAATCCAAAAATGGCGCGGAGTGCTGGTAAGGAGAGCGCAATAATGGCCACACTGACTTCTGCACAGGTCCAAGCAATGACTGGGGAGAAGTACCATGTTGCATCTGTCTCATGCTGAACTGATACAATCATTGAGATCATTCGAAGCACGGATGTCCTGTATTGAATCAAGATTAGCTTGTATACTTGGGAGAAAAACTTGAAAGCAGTACTAGTATGTACTCACGCAACAGCACTAGATAACCTCAGGTTAGCAAAAAAGTATCAATGCCAAAGCCATTATTGGGTCAAAATACTCACAAAATTCCAAAACAAAGAATACCCAGTAGTGCAAGCTTTCTTGCCATCTTGGCCTGTAGGCCGAGAACGATTTTAATCGGAAGAATAAGAATCAATGTATCACAGGCGATTGTAAGAGCACCCGTCGAGATGAAGGTTATAGCAGAGCCCATGCATTTGCCCTCCGCGGCTCCCCAAAGTGCGGCAAGAGGGATGCATTGCAAGGCAATAATAAGGGTCTGTGCAATATAAACTGCAGTCACAAAACCGAAGGAAAGTCGAAGGTATAGAATGAAGCGCGGCATTGGGTTCAGACGGGCGTAGAAAGCCAGCCCAGATACACGACAAAGCCACAAATTGAACATATAGACCATCTGTGTTGCAACTAGCCACTTGTACATTTTGACAAGCTCTTCCGGATAATCGATCAGTGCTGCTAAGTGTCGCCCTGAGCCATATCGTAAAATCATCATGCATAGGGACATGGTAGCCCAACTAGTTAACTTTGGATTTGTTAGCTGTGTGCCTAATAGGCAAATGGTCGAGTGAATACAACAGTAGCGTACCTGAGCAAGTGTAATAAAAAGGTCATCCCAGCCCAGTTCATGGATCAAGAATCGTCGCGCATAAAGTCGGACCATAACCACCACAAATGAAAGGGCAGTGACGAATGTGATTCCAATCATCGCAGGTTTCCTGCGATCCTCTGCCAAATAGGCAGCGGAGTATGTTGTTGAAGCCATCACTGTGCTATATATTGGGATGTTTTCCCCAAGATTTAAGGTGCGCTAGAACTGGCCAACCTCGGAAGGGGGGCTTTGTGAAGAAATAAAGAGTCGAGAATAAGGTAAAGTCAATTATAAAAAGACCGGCTCCCTTCTGCGTCCTTAAACGCCTTCACCTGTCACCTTTTCCTATTACGGTAAGGCTGCGAAACTAGTTCAAACGTCAAAGGAGCTTAGCCAGTAGGCCTCGTGCGCGGAATTTTCCCCTTGTCTCCCGGTAGTGAGTAGTCGTGGACACCTTGCCCCACTGACGAGGGTCTGATTACTGAGAATGGATACTGGCCGGGGAAGCTCCGTAGGACATATTCCAAGATTTACCGTTATGGCGTACCCCTGATTGATCCACTAACTCTTAAAATCATTAAGATTTGTTTCTCGTTTGAAAATATTAAGCCCGACCCCATTTTTGCGAGCGAATGGTAATTGTGATCAGACTTTGTTTTCTAAAGAGCCACAGCCTACAGCTTGGACTTTTTCCCTTGCAAACCATGATTTCACGTAACTTCATGTGACATTAATGTTTATCAGCAAGGAATTGTTCAGAGAGAAGGGTATTTGAGGGCGCGATAAACAAAATCGAACATGTCAACTCTCAAAGCACGTGTTAATAAGTTAATAACAAAAGACCGTGATACCTGGTCGCAGGATGCAGTAGGCTTGAAATAGCGCATGTTCTAGACGGCCTAGAGCCAGTTCGCTTAGATAGAACTTGTTTGTGGTATTTTGTTCGGTTGCACTAACCATGTCGGTATTGACACTAGTCAACCCGCTAGGAATCCTTCAATGGCACATGAAGCCTAGCTTCCAACCCTGTAAGACCTGTTTCTATCCTAGTCTTCTATCAAGTTGGACATATGAAACTGAAGTGCGGAGTACCTGGGGACGGAATAAAGTCTCATCACGGGATAATGGGCCTGTCAAACATGCTTTCTGTCTTGTCAACTTTTAGAATTAACGGGCAGCTAAGTGGGCTGTCATGCCGCGGAGCCCCACTTAGTCGTAGTCGATCCCTCCCTCGGACGTTTCACCCAAAAAAACGCCTCTTATACTTACAGCTTAGCTCCATGTTTAGACTCTCACGGATTTCCGTCAACTCCACACCGTTAGCACGGGAGGGGCCGAATGGGGGGCCGCTATGATCACTTCTTGACTGATTCCTTAGACAACCCCGTTGTCTTTGTTTTTTCCCTGCTTCTTGTTTGAACTTTTGTTGAACCCCTTGAAATTGACCTGCAGGCATAATGGGGTCATCGTCGAATGAATTGGGCATTATTGTACTGCCTGCCTTGATAACATCTTTGGACAGGTATCATGCATTATCATTCTTCGCCGTGGCACTGGTGGCGCTTGTGATATGTGCGATTTCTAGGAAATTTGCAACGTCGATCAAGGACGTTCCTGGTCCATTTGTGGCCTCATTTTCCAGTCTCTGGCGCGTCTACTATCTTTGGGAGGGACATAGTGAGGAGGAGATTCTCAGACTCCACAAGAAGCACGGTATGATGCCATTCAATGTTCCTTCGGGGAAAATTACAGAGAGCTATATTCTAATTGAGATATTCCAGGTCATTTCGTTCGCATTGCCGAAAATGAAGTGAGCGTGTCTCACCCGGACGCTGTTAAACAGGTTCTGCAGGCCAATATTGCCAAAGTACGTGGATAGATCGAATTTCTCATCTATATCGGAACAAATAACTCATTCTATGTTTTGACAGGGCAAATTCTACTCCATGTTTAGTCTTCCAGACTATCACTATGTCAACCAAATGTCCGAGTTAGACCCAGCGCGTCACATCCAGAAGACTCGCAGCCTTTCAGCCGGGTTCTCACTCACCAACATCACAAAGACAGAGCCATACATTGACTCTGTGCTCAAGCTCTTCAAGACCCGCTTCGATGAGCTAAGCGACACCGGCAGCACCGTCCAGTTCCAAGACTGGTTCAGCTTCTTCGCATTCGATGTGCTCGGCGAAGTGACATTCTCCAAGTCGTTCGGCTTTGTCGAGTCCGGCACCGACATCCGGAATGCAATCGCCAACACTGGCTCATTGGTCTACTACATCTCCGTGATAGGCAATTATGTCTGGTTCCACCACCTGACACTAGGGAACCCCCTCTTCAGTCGGCTCGGCCTGCAACCCAACTCTCACATATTCGATACATGCCTTCTTGCTGTCGACGACCGCAAGAAAAATCCTGAGATCCGCCATGACATGATGCAGCGCTGGCTCGATGTTCGCGCCACCCACCCTGACCGTCTGTCCGAAAGAGATATCTTCGCAGCGGCGGTCGCGAACATTGGTGCCGGTGCAGAGACAATCAGTGCGACTGCGCAAGCTTTCATCTACTACTTACTTCGTAACCCCCAATTTCTGAAGCGAGCACGAGAAGAAATCGATGCTGCGCAGGCCCGCGGGGAACTTTCTGCTATCATTCAAAATAGCGAGGCGGCGAAGCTCCCTTTCTTCCAGGCTTGTGTAAGAGCACTACCACATGCCATGAAAATCAGCCTAGTATGCTAACTGTGACAATAGTTGAAAGAATCATATAGAATCCACCCTGGCGTTGCCCACAACCTTCCACGAGTGGTGCCCAAAGGAGGAATGACTATTGCTGGAAGATATTTCCCCGAAGGAGTAAGAATCTCCCGAGCTTTATCTGTTGTATTCTGATTCTGACATATTCCTCCAGGTTATTCTGAGTGTTAATCCTTGGGTCATCCACCGCAACACAGACATCTTCGGCGAGGACAGCGAAATCTATGACCCCGATCGATGGCTCCAAGGTGACACTAAGAAAATGGATTCATTTTTGATTCACGTACGTATACAGACCTCCAACATTCCGATTCAAACTAACATGGTATACAGTGGGGAACCGGATACAGCCAATGCCCGGGACGTAACCTGGCCCAGTTTGAGCTGAACAAAGTCCTCAGCACGATACTGCGCGACTACGATGTTGAAATGGTCGATCCAACCAAGCAATGGAAATTTGGCACTCGCTTCCTGGCTGTTCCTTATGGATGGCCTTGCAAAGTCCAGAGACGTCAGAAGGCATGATTTTCTTATTTTCTTAATGGGCGGGCTTCGTGAAATTTCAAGGCGCAAGGTTCAAATGTTATTTTTTTTTTTTCTGCTCTAAATTGAATATCCTCAAATGCTTCAATGTTAGTTTGAAATCGATAAACTTGTTGAAATTCAATTCAAAGTATATGTTCCAGACCGTCCGGCCGTTTAATGTAATCTACTATACATCATTTTAATTTTCAAAGACATAGTATCAAGTTGAATTTCTTGAATACTCTCACATGTGAAGTCCCACGGACATCTGGAACAAGAGCCTTAGCGATAAGAGATGCCGAATCCTGCAATGTCAGCGAAGTGGCCGATGGTAGGAACAAGGTCACTTTTATCGTTTTCTCCGGCTAGCTCCTCATGGAGGGAGTCCAATTCAGCCCAGGCGTTGGCATATTTCATCCCTCTGAGCCTTTCTTTCTCGATAACTTGACCGGTCTCGACATTTCCCACAGTCTTTTTACTTTCATCTAGTAGACAGGAAGCTCTCAGAAGTCGTTCCGGTGCCACGGTCAACCTTCCTTTCTTGAAAACGTACTTCGAAACCGAAGTTGCAAACACAACAGGGCGTCCTACTTTGTGCCCACCATTCTCGCTTCCATGCCCGGCACATGTTGCAGAAGACTTTTTGGTAGATGATGTATGAGTGACCAGATCAACTTGTTTGACGCTTCCTTTCTGGACAAAATGCGTCACGATATAGAGCCATTTTTGGTCCCATGTAAGGATCCGAGACCATACTTCGTACTGCTGAAAGATCCGAATTTCCTTCTTGAAGCTTGTGGTAACGGATCCTATTATGGCGGCCATTATCCCCCGCTTGCCATCAGCGACGAGCTCTCGATCGACAACAGAAACTCCACCAAGGCAAAGGTATGACAGAAGATGAGAGCGGCTTGCGTCAAGATCCGTGAAATATGTACTGTTTGACTTGTGGAGGTTGTAGTCGGCTTCAAGGAGTGGTGTGTAGGTTGTTGTTACACAGGGAAGAAAGACCACTGGCAGGTCTTTGTCTTTGTGCCGAACTGATACGCGATGACTTCTTGTCTTTGTGAAGAAGCTTTGAACCATGGGGCGGAAAATTCGATACTTCAGGAGAGTCAGATCAGAACTTGCAGGGGCTTGGAGAGAGAGCACTGAAAGATAGGCTTATCGTTCGCCTTTTAAGGAATTCTTACGTGGAACACTAGTGGTAAATTTTTGAAATTGACCACAAGGAAGATTGCCAGGAGAAATTGCCAGAGACTGATGGTCGAAAATAAACTCCATAGCAATTCAAGCATTCTGGCGAATGTTGATCAATTCTCAGGGTACAGAGCGAAATTGACGTATTAGAGCAGAAAACGGCTTCAGGCGCAAATGCAGTGCAGTGGTCCTGGAGTATCAATTGATGTGTGTGCATTGAGTCAGTAGAAATGTATTGAAAAGAAAAATAGGAAAAGAATGCCGTCGTGATGGTGATTTATGCAAAAGAAAAAGTGATAGCATAAAAATGAACCAAATAAAGATTCAATGTTCTTCGGGTTCGGGAAGCCGAGGCAAACTTGACCGTGATATCCTCATCATTTAATGATTATGCCCATCTCTCGAACTGCTTGTTTTTGTTAGTAATACCCGCACCTCGAATTTGGAACAGCATTTGAAATACACGTCTTTTTGGATATACTGCAAGCTAGTAGTGGCGAGCACTGAGGTATTTAATTATCGAAAATGACCGCCGGTGAACACTCTTGTTCCAGCGAGGGCTTTGTTTTGTCACTGCACCAATTTCAAAGTCGATTTACATTGATCTTGCTTCTATTTCTGGTATTTAGCAGAGTGATAGCCCTCCTATTTTGTAACTCTTTCGTTTTACAGTATGACTTGTCTGTGCCAAGATCTAGTAGTCCTTTCCTCTCGATAAGTCGCAGAGCATCTTCAAAAAACCCCGTCTCATCGACCAGGCCAGATCTGACAGAATCTCGTGCACGAAGAGATCCCCCCTCTCGCATTGAGCGGGTAGTATATGATGTAGGCAGTCTCGTCTTCACGAAATCTAGCATCCACTTGGACATCAATGGCGTAGCAGACCGGTCCTCATGAATAGAGAGAGAGGAACCCCGGGGTTGTTGAAGTCTGAAATCATGGCATAGAGCTAAAGTAACGCCAAGACCAGCGGCTTGTCCGCTTATGAGGGTGATTGTTGGCATAGGATATCTGTCAATGATACATTATGTTAGAAAATTAGGAACGAAGGCCTTATGAGGGCCAATATCAACGTGCTGGAATTTACAAAATATGAAGGATCATACCTTAGAAGTTGTTGTAGAAGTGGCCATATATGCTCTTGTCCTTCAAAGCCATCTTGTGATGTGTGCGGACTAATACCTTTGCTGTAAAATCCAGGGATTTTACTTGCAGTGATCACGACGCCATGTGGAAAGGCTTCAATCCTGGATAATGAGGAGCAGAAAGCTTCGACAAACTCAGGTGTCAAATGGTTTTCTGGTCCAGATTCAAAGACAAGAACATAAACACGATCGGAGGGCATCGCACATGTAAACCTTCCTCCCGTTTTGATACCTTGAGAGAAGAGAGCCATCTTGTGAGATAATGTAAATTTCCAAGGAGCACGTCTGTCATCCTTTGCTGAATATCATGGTAAAATCATGTTCATAAAGTCGAGAGTAGATGGGACATGCCATTGGGATGACCTATCGCCAGTAAAGATGCGCGACCGAGGTATTGCAGAGTAATCAACATAATCATGCCTCGGTTGGTGTGGGTGATACTTATCAACAATCAAATGAATATCAGAAATTCCACTTTCTTGGCGTGCGTATCAATACGGTACAGGTGCTTTCTGTTAGAGAGGGGTCAGGTGACCCCCTCTGGGTATATCTAGATCCAGTGCTTGCTTCCTTCCTTCCTTCCTTCCTTTTCCCTTCTCTCCATCCCCCCGAGAGAGTTTGTTCATAGCCAATCCAGTTGCTTTTCTCTCTCCGTTCTTTCCTTTCCCTGAGCAGCGGTTGCATTCCTTCCGCGCTGACACTTTCCCTGGAGGTGAAGGATCCTGATCCGAGTGTTGCTTATGACTGAGATGTGGTGCTCGTATAGGTCCTTACTAGGGCCGTCAAGCCACCTAACTTTAGCACAAAGGGTTTGAGGCCAGCGATCTGGCCGTGGAATATGCTTGCTCTCTGCTCTGTTTACCTACCATGAAGATGAAACATAGGATTTAAGTAGTCTACACAGCTTTCAAGAGATCGAGATCCTTGTGTTTGATCACATCACATGTGATCTCTGTACTCTCACCTTATCTCACTTGAGATACTTCTTCTTCTTTCTCTTCTTCTTTTTCTTCTTCTTTTTCTTCTTCTTTCTTCCATGCAGCAATCAATACACACATTCCGCTCGCCCTCTTTTCACAGCAAAGTCGACCTGTTCTCTTACCTTGAAAACTCCAAGCAGGATCTTGAGCGAATTGATCCGATCCTACCACAACGAACTTCTCGCAATGGCACCGTCAAAGTCGCACGGAGTGGCAACGGGCATCCTCAACCACCAAATTACAAAGTGGGTTGATGATATGGGTCTTGAAAAGTGGTGTGCAATTATCTCGGATCCGAGGTCCCTACTATAGATGGTGATAGCGAGGTCCGAATCCCTGATGCAGAATTTTGGCTAATCCGGCCAACCCCGGGTTTCCCTTGGAAGAGACCTACGCTGGTGGTGGAAATGGGAAGCTCCCAAAGCCTTTCCAGACTTGAGAATGATGCAAAGTGGTGGTTGAACCCCGAGAAAGGAGGCGCAAAAGTTTGTATAGCCTGCAAACTCGACCTCACCGCAAGACTTGTGATCGATGTTTGAAAGAGGCAAGGAATTAATGCAGGCGAAACTATCCGCTCGCGGCCCGCAACACATCATCATTACTCGAAAGATAATGTCGGAATGGGTTCTTGCAAGAGATGGCTACTAGTACTGAAAGATGTCCTTTTGACTGGTGTTTGATTACATGGAATCCGAATACTAGGTTATTTCCTCAATTTAGATAAAAAAAGTATTGTCAGCCATTGAAAATTTCTACCTTAACCCAACAACAAAGCTGGAATCTCCTCTTCTTTGAGACTTGTCCAAATATCCCTTTCCGTCGGTTTCCAACCCAAAGCTTGCAGTCTGACAGAGCGACTTCTCGAGTTGCAACCAAAGCCTCTTCCAGTCATAGGGCCAAAAACGTCATCATAATCAGATTCCGCAAAGGTATGAGCCACGGGGCTCTCCAATTTGCCTGCTTCGTATAGGACCTGACTTACATGGCTTGCAAGCTCAAGAAGAGAAGACTCAGATCCATTCTCAGCGAAGAAATAAGGGTTCTCTAAAATGACTGCTGGCGACGAGCTTTCGACGAAACCAAGCAGTGTCAAATATGCACGGCCAAGATCTCTGACATGCACCAAGCTCCACACATTATGGCCCGCACCCACGTACCCAGCAAAGCCGCGTTTCAAAGCAAAGCGGACCAACGCAGGCAGGGCAATCGAATGGCGCTTATGGACAGGGTTTAATCCGTACACAAGTGGCGGGAGAATCACGGCAATCTTTGCTCGATCTCCGAATTCACGTGCGGCCTGGGCTATAGGAATGTCGACGTGTCGGTGCATAGAGGTAGACGGGAGGGATTCAATCTCCTCTGGCTGGTTGTCGTGGTATATCTTCTCACTTTTATTCATGCCCAATGCGCCATCTTCGAGTACTCCTCCTCCGCTGGTGTGGATATAGATAGCCGGTGTACCTGCAGCAACTCTTTGCCGTATGCCAGCTAGAATTGCTTGCACACTTGGTAAGTCATCGCAGGATGCCGTGTTGATGGTGATGGTATGTTTTGCAGTTTGATCTGTGAGAAGTTCCACATCACTCAAAGAGCCTAAAACGGGTTTGACGTTACGCTCCGCAAGGACTGAGGCCTGCTCGGGATGCCGGGTCAAGACTGTTACTGGGTACTCCGCGGTAAGAAGCTCATCGAGAACATTCAGGCCGATATATCCAGCTCCGATGAGAAAAACAGTCGGTCGGGAAACCATTGTGATAGTTCGGTTCCAGGATTTGTAGTCTTTCGGAATAATCGGGTGAAATTTTGAATAATTGAAAGTGCATAAGACCGGCTCTCGCTGTGAGAAAGAAAGCCCTTTGTAAGGCTTACTATCTACAACCTCCGTAGTAGAAATCGACGCTGACAAATGCACAGCCCGTCAGCACCGACAATTCAGTATTGCCTGCCAAATTAATTAATTCATTACAAATCAATAACGAGCCGCGTATGGCGCTAGCGACAGGCTGCATTTATGCGACCATTTGATTCGAACATCAACGCTTATTGGAGTCAGCTGCCCTGTCGACCGTTCCTGAGGAAGCGGCTGGCCTGAACAGTTAGAAGGATCGGGAGCCTCGCTCGTGAGAACAGGGTCCACAAGCCAAAAAAGATTGCTATCTGCAATCCAGGATTAAGAGCAGGAATAGAAAAGAAATATTTCTTGCATTCCCGATCGATGGAGGGATGGAGGGATGCTCACAACATGGTACCTGGGCTGAAAGCACATGTCCTAGGCCCATGAAATCAGTTGCTGGTTGGAAATATGAAATCCTCTAGCTCCTTGCATGCCACTTCCAGGTCATCATTAACAATGATCATGTCATGAGCGCCCGAGTGGGCATAATCAAGCTCCGCCTTCGCCTGAGCAAGTCTCTTCTGAATAGCCTCATCCTGCTCAGTCCCACGCCCTCTGAGGCGTTTCGCAAGAGCCTCAAAATTTGGCGGGCTGATAAAGATATAGCGAGCATCAATTCTGGGATTGGCTTTCATCTGTTTCACGCCGTGCATTTCAATATCCAAGAGCACAATCCGTCCTTTGGCTATTTGGTCCGATATTGTCTGTTGGCTTGTGCCATATTGATTCCCGCCGAACGTGGCGTGTTCAACAAAGGCGCCTTGGGCAATGAGATCGGCGAATTCGGGGCGTTTAACAAAGAAGTAATTCTTGCCATCGATTTCGCCAGGTCGGGGCCCACGCGTTGTATGGGATACGGTGAATGCGAAGGTGTTTGGGTGCGCGTCGAAGAGCTTTTGGATCAGGGTGCCCTTGCCGACTCCCGATGGGCCGGAAATGACGACGATTTTGCTGTTTGTGGCTGCTATTCAATGCGTTGTTAGTCAAGAAAGATCTTGGGATTCTTGATCGGCAAGTTCAAGAGCTTACGGGACGCGTCGTTGGCACGACTGGTCACGGATGTGCCAAACGCGCGGAGAAAGCTAGATCCACCCGCAGTGGCGGCGTGTATAGCTCTGGACGAACTTCTCCAGAGCGAAGCCATGTATGTTGCCAAAGACCTAAGGCCAATGATATAACAGAGTGAAGCAACGAGTGAAGCGAATGTTGGTTCGTGAATGTCCCTTTTCAATGTGAGGCATCTTATCTAGCCCGATAAGAAAGACCCCGGACGTTGGCATTGGCGGTCTTGATTCCATGGGTTTTCCCATGCTACGGCGGCCGATACCCGCCACCCCTCTGCCATAACCCAATTTGCATTTCTAGCTTTACCGCCATCGAGAAAATTTGAAAATATGACATAATCAAACTGGCAGAATTGAAAATTTAAATTACCATCACAAAAGTATTAACTCGTCATACCCCATAAAATCTCATTTCCACCTAATACTTCAATGTTGTATTCTCTACCAATTAACGTAACGTAATTAAATTTACTTCCTGGGGCTGCTCATAGCAGCTATATCCAATATCAACGAAGAGATATGTCAGATCCACAAGGATCTGGGAGAAACGAATGGTAATGAGGGAGAGAAAGAGACGGAGAAGAATCAATAATAATGGTATTCTTCTACTGAGCGGGATGGAGAGGAAAGGAGGAAGGAAGGAAGGAATGAGAGAGAAGCTCTCACTTCCCTAAACTAACTACAACCCTAACCCTCTCGCACACAAAACCAACCCATGCGCTGGAGCATCTAGGAGCAGACCATGTGACATCACATGGTTCACAATCTCCTAACAAGATATGCGTCAATGACTCTGGAATTCAGTTCAGATCTCGCATGGTACATAGCTTTTAAGCTGACTTCCCTCGCACTTGAAGATACCTTCGCGATCCGCTTTTAGGTGAATGGGGCATTGCCTGCGATCGGCATGAGAAGATGGATGATGTGCTCGTTTAAGGGTGCTTTCAACAATTCCAGACAAGAGTTCCTCGAAGGAAAGCGCGTTTACCTTCGCCGATGCTGGCAATGGTGAATGGCCTGGAAGAAGGCCAGCAATAGGATTCACCTGAAGGTAATCATGAGCCATTTTGCATTTTCGATATGATGAGAGTTATTGTAGTACTCACCTCCAACACATTCGGAATGGAATCTTGTTTGTCTGAACTGAAGCGAATGTCGACACGCCCACTATCCCGGCATTTAAAGACTTTCCAAGTGTCTAAAGCAACCTGACAGGCAGCTTTGATTTGAGGTGCGTTCATGTCATGCGAGTCATTGTATACTAACATCCTACCTGCCGTACTGGACTTGCTGTGTACGCAAGCGAAGTCCAGCGACGGATTTGAGCGGTGAGCATTGTCGTTGCTGTGGTTGTGGGACGTTTGCCAGATATGTTCTCTGATTCCAATAACCCGGCTATGTGCTCCGGTTCCCAACATGCTCACTGTGAATTCCCTGCCCGACAAGAATGATTCCACAAGAGCATCTTGGTCGGGGAATTTGGAACCTAGTTCTTGTAATGCTAGGTCCAGCTCCGCTGAATCATTCACTTTGTTGAAGCTATCAATTCCTTTCGAGGATCCTTCGCTGACCGGCTTGATAAACAGTGGATAAGCTGGCAGTGCCGCGCAAGATTCAGAAATGTTCGCCTTCCCCTCCAGCATAGGAATCAAGGCAAAAGGCGCGTTAGGAACTTTGTAACGGTCTAGGATAGTCTATTGTCATATTTTAGTTAGACTGCACGGAGTGTGTTTTTGGTTCTGTCATGGTACCTTTGTGACAGCTTTGTTCTGGCATGATGACATTGTCGCGGCGTCACTGAATGTATAAGGAATTTGATACGCTTCCAAGATCGCTGGGACCTGTGCCTCTCTTGCAGATCCATAGACGCCTTGTGACATATTGAAAACCAGATCCCAGCTCTTATGCTTTCCCGCCGCTAGTAGCTGGACCAGGGATTGTATGCCAGACACCCGCGTGACATGGTAGCCCAGACTTTGGAGTGTAGCCAATACAGCATCAATTTCACCTTCGTGTGGAAGCGCCGCGCACTGCTCTTCCGAATAGCCGAGCTGTAGATAGGTCGACTTTTCCTCGGCGACCAGAGCTATGTTGAGGCAAGGGGTGTTCATGTTCGCTTCACCCATCATGTGAGTCGATGTGACCGAAAACTAACCAAGGTAAAGTATATTGCTGCTGGAACAACTCGCTGAAATATGATATTAACTGAATACGGTCGCTACTGGAATTATGGTGGAAAATGTGGAATTTATCAAGCCCATATAGCCTGCTATCAATTGTTGAATGCTCATGGTGTGCTTAGGTGGTATCCAGAGTAGCCTGGAAACGTCATGACTTCAAATGTTGGAATTCTTGATTTATCTCACATCCTATTATTATACTGTTTGTGTCATACTGTGTCGACGTGACGTGAATACTGACTGATATGTGAATTTAATTGGGGGATATTGACTCGATGAAAATATTGGCATTTCATGTCCAGAAGTGATGAACAAGTTAGTACCTGTTCCCGTCGACCCGACCCTTCCGATCCAGTCGGGAGTCTACATTATGGATCTAGTCTAACCTTTTTCAATAATGCTCTAAACAATAAGTCACGCATAGCTTCGAGTAGTACTGCTATCCAAAAGCCCCAATTCCTCCATTCATTCTTACTTTTTCTCTCTCGACGGGAACAGCCTTGAGAAATATTGATCCAAACCAGCCATGTCCTCCATACTGCCTATCCATGCAACGTGCTGATCCGGCCGACACAGTACGAGACATCCCAAGCCCTCCTTATCGATACTGTATCCATTAAAAGCTTGGTCATTATCATCAGCAAACGTTTTCCAGTAATCCCAACCCATTATATCATCAAACGGGTGGAACAGTTCTGGAAGATCAAGCAGATTGACTGCGCCCCTAGGGCATGACTGTATAAGAAGCAATTCCACGTTAGGGCAGCTCCTTTCCGGACTCTGTATGCGTTCTAGGTGGGCGAGGTGAGAGTGTTTGCTGAAGTAGTCCGAAAAATCGGCCAAAGTCTTCATCCTCGCGGGCTGGCGTACAACCCGTGCCAAAAGTCTTTATCCACTCCTCATTTTTCCCGCAAAATCACAAGATTTAGACTTATTCAAGCCCTTGTACGGTTGAAGTTAATTTTATATAGAAAAAATTAATAAGAAACGCATCTAAAAATTTTTTGCCTGCGTTCAATCAATTTTCAAGGAGTGTTGATACAACAAATCATAACTGTCACAAGAACCTGAACAGTAATGCGAAACCGTTGATAAGCTGATGAGATTATGGCAAGACAAATGAGCGTCGTTTTTCCAGCCATAGTATGCCTCAAAGCCCATCATTGGTTCAAACCCCCTTACGCTTCACATTTCATCGGCTGGGCGCAAAGATCATACAGGAAATACTGTTCTAATAAAAACAGTTGTTGAGAATTTGAAGCCCCGCGTGTTGTCCCAGGTTTGTAGCTTTTTATTCAGCGAATTGAATCAAACTTCGCGATCTTGATCTTTTGCTTATCTAAATAAAAGATTCCAAATGCCTCTGCTTGCACGTCAACAACGGATACATGCATCACCTAAACTGTACAGACAAGGTCACCATAGTCGTATATACCATGCAGACGACCCCCATGATGAATATCAAACCATCCCCTCCTTTTGCCCACCGTGACCTCGCGATACCTTTCCAATGCAGATACGCCGGATAAACAAAGATCAACGGAACACATAAAACGGACCCAACCAAAGCCACGAACTGATCCAAGTTCTGGGCGCCTAGTGCTGCTACTAAGCCACAGATAAAAACAATGCCTGTTCTGAAAATATTCTTCTTCCACTTTGTGAGGCGGCTTCGCCGACCAGAGGCGCGGTCGAATATATTTTCCTCCATGATCCGCAAAGCAGGAAAAAGCTGCACAGGGGTGCCGACAAGCACGGCTAGGGAGAATGACAACCGGACAAAGTTGACCAAGACATCCGACTGAGGGAAGTTGTCCATGATATTGATCATTGTCTGAGTGCCAAATGCCCCGTATGACAAAATCCCGACGGAAGCAAAAAGCAAGGTTATAAGGGCCATGACACTGTAGAGGAGGCGATCAAAATGATCGGGTTCTGCCATGGAAGATTGTATGGGAAGGATCAGGCCTATTCCCTCAAACATGAATATAGCCGACCCAATCGTCAGGGTATATGTATTGGTGTCGAAAAGGGTGACCGTGGGCTCGAAACCACGGCCGGAAATCGTCGAAATATCGTAGTAGTAAATGTATCCAATGGCGAAAAAGATGAAGACATCCGCAGCTAATGCTACTAGCCCGAGTCGAGAGATTTTGCGGATTAACGAAAGAGGCACAAGAATCACTAACTGCAGGGCGACGATTGCGTAAATGGACGGCGATATATGATAGGCCGCCACGCCCTTCACAAATGAACGCATGTTCTCCGCAGTAAAAGCAATACCAGCGCACACGAATCCAAGCTGCGTAGTTACGACCGAAACGCGAATAACTGTGCGGAGATGGCGCCCGCCAATGGATTCTCCAATATCGCCGTACCCACCGCCATACCGTCGCCGACATTCCAGCAGCAAGTGGAAAGAAATGGACGCCATGATTGAAACCGTGAGAAGAGCGATGGGTGAAAAGAGTATGCCACCGTTGCGGAATGCCTTTGGGAGGAAAACAATGCCTGTTCCTATGAAGGCTTTGAGGAGTGTGAAGAAAGTTTTCAAGTCCGAGGCATCCCCTGGAGCTGGAGTGCTTTTACGCGCGGCAAGCAATGGTCTTCTTTCCGGGTCTACTTCACGCCCCGGCATTCCATCACTTTCAGCATCTGTCTCCTCTTCCGACTCGTTCAGGTCCTCACCAGCGAAGCTGCCGTATAATTCCAAATACTTCACGAAACTACTCGGCGCAAATCCGTTACCGAAGGCACGCTTATTCCGCCATATAAACTGCCGGCGGAAAGCTCCCGGTTCATTGTGGATAGGAACATCGACATCGATGTCGTTGTCTGTTTCCAGCCTTGGGGGGTGCGAAAATGTGGCTGCACGCTGATCCAATCCGGCGCGTTTCGAGCGAGCTTCAATGCGATAGAGGTCACGATGAATATCACCTCCTAGCAGTTTGAGAGAAGATTGTTGGTTGTCATCGTCATCTGCAGTTGACCCGGCCCCCGCATCAACGACGCCGTCAGGAGCCCCGGTAAATCGAGGGTCCAGATGCCTCGAGATGACTTCTGCTTCCTCCTCCTCCTTGCGAGGGTTGTCTAGGCCTCGAGCATCAGCCATTGCGTGCGTGCTGGAATATTTTCATTCAATGTTTCTTTTTGACTCGTGGTTGGACGTCGCTAACGGGCATTCTTTTTGAAATAAAGGTGGGAAACTCAGCCACACCGGGATTTCAAACATGACGTCATATATCACTAGAGCCAGAAATGGCGAACAAATTCTAGCTAAGTCCATCAAGCTTGGAGATGCATGGACGTCCACCTTGCCTCTTTCTAATTATTGTTGGCCTTGCCGTTGATGATTTCCGGATTCTCCGTTCTATCAATCTACCCGACAACTTGAAATCATCGACAAAAGTTTTAGACCCAGTCATAATAACGGCATGGTTTGTCGCTGTCATAACCACCTTTACAGTATGAGACCCACTTTTTAGGTGATTACAGTCAACGTACATCTGAGCCTTTTATGAGCGGGCTAATATGCAAATGACGGGCACAAAAACCAGAGGCTGGTATTTCTCCCGAGACCACGCAAGATCCGTGCACATCCCACGACTGTCACAGGGCCAATTCATCGGATAGTGAGTTACTTCTGGATTGACAGACTAGATGTCGTCGTCTATTTTGTGGGGTCTGTCTTTAATTTCTGACTTTCTATAGCCGAAGAAAACCATACGCGAACGACTCTCCGTCACTTTGCCTCTATACATGAGAAGATAGGGAAGTTTGACCAGATCATCCTGAAAGTGATAGCTTTCTCCGTCCTTTTTACCCCTGATAATTAAAATAATATACCAGGTGTTGGCTTAGTTTATTTTTTAGAATAAACCTGCCGATAACCGCTTGAACGGAGCGATTAAATCTTATATTTTTAAACTCCTATTTTGATTATAATAATATATTCAGAACTTCTTTTTTCTGGGGGTTCCCCCCAGACCCCCAAGTCCCTGCCTACGGCAGGGGTATTATCCTAGAGTTTAAATATTCAATATAGAAGGAATTGCATGATTTAAGCGTATGATGCAGTTCGGGGGCTTCAATATGGAAGGAATTGTTTTATTTTTTTTTCTTATTCTCCCAATGTTCTCTTCTTATTGCTTTCTACTCTGCCTGCTGTTCCCATTTTCCACCAGGTACTTTACTTTATTCCTAGCAGATTCAGCTGGATTGGAAGCTTTGTTTGCGTTGTCTCACACGCTCACTTTCTTGGGGCCTAGGATCTGGTCACTGCCAGCGACTTGGGCAGTATCACACTTTCTTGGGGCCTAGGATCTGGTCACTGCCAGCGACTTGGGCAGTATCACCATCGAACAATGGTGCAATCTCCTCCAGGGTAGGACCCTTTGTCTCCACGAAAAGGAACCAGATGCAGACCACCTCGATAACGAGGATAACAATGTATACGAAATAGAACTTCCATGCCAAATGGGCGAGTCCGATTGGATTGACATATTGATTCAATACCCCGGAGAGGGCAGTGACACCAAGGCAAAGCGAGAGACCCTTGGCACGGATGCTGTAAGGTAGAATTTCAGACGAATATGCGACGGTCAGTCCGGGCCAGGCAAATCCGGCAACGCCGTAAAAGAGAAATATCATGGCGAGTACGGCGGACCCGGCCCCAGTGTTGCCAGATTCCGCATATACTGCAGAGCAACTACGACTGATGTTAGTCCAAAGTTTTTGAGTAGCACGGAGTCATTCATTTTCGAAGTGACATACCCGGTCCAAGCACTAAAAGCAAGAAGCATACCAATTCCTGCAATTAGGAAGAGTGTCTTTCTGCCGAGTTTGTCTACCAGAGAAACAGAAAAGGCAATGGACACCAACCACGACCAGATCTGAAGACCGCCGTTAAAGAGAGATTGGTCCGTCGGGTTCGTGATGCCCACGGAACTGAGGATGTCGTGCAAGTAGTATGATACCAGGCCGTTGCCAGAGCACTGGCTGAAAAATGAGGTCAAGACAATGAGGAGTAGGCGTCGTCGGTTGCCAGAAGTCTTGAGGAAGATGAGCCATCCTTGTTTCGAAGACTCCCTTTCCAAGCGGAGAGTTTCTTGGATCTCAGCAAACTCGCCGCGAACAAAGTCACTTTGAGTGTCACCTTCAGCATGGTACTATTGATGCCATTGTTAACACATTCGTTGGGAAAAGAAAGGACGGTGTTTATCAGATATACCTTCACTAAGATTGCCATGGCTTCTTCGTCTCGACCCTTGGAGCACAGCCAGCGAGGACTCTCTGGGAGAAAGAAAACCCCAACCAGCTGAATAAATGGCATAAGAGCCTGTAGAGCCACAGGAACTCTCCAGGCGACGTTGCCAGAATAATTTATGGTCCCATAGACAGTCCATGCAGCAATGATCGAGCCCACATACCACATGGTATTGTACAAGGTAGCCAATTTTCCTCGATGCTGTGGATATGCAAGCTCCATGATTAACAACGGTGCGGCGCCAATGGAGATATTCGAGCTAAGCGATATTTGAGTAAAATAATCGTCAGGAGACTCAAGCACCGGTTTCTCTTACCCGAAGCCCACGAGGAATCGCCCGCCAATGAACATATTTGAATTGACGTCGGGTACGACTTGAAAATGTTTTCATGTTAAAGTGTCATTTTTCTAGTCAGTTTCCAATTCTTACCTTGTATAATAACCCCTATTATCATGATAACAAGGCCCAGTGCGGTTCCAAATCTCCGTCCGAAGAAATCAGCAATGTACGGCGCTTCGAAAATATTTTGTTAATATGGATGCTCTATTGCTTCAGTTTTAAGATGCGTACCAAAAAAAAGCGCACAAAAGCCTCCTAAATTCATGATTGCAGTGAAAAGTCCCAGCCTTGAGCCACTAGGATTGTCGAAATCTAGTAGATACGGTCAGTGTTCGTCCAAGAAATCCTCAGACTCATACTTACAGCTCTGCCAGGCCGTCATTGTCTGAAGTCCATTCAGTAAACTTCCATCGTAACCATTGATTGTCGCGGCAAGCATGAGAATGGGCATTCCCATGTAAAGACGCCTTAGCGCAGGCTGCTTCCACCATTGAACGTGTGGAACATGAAGCTCCACCTTCTCAATTTGGAGGATATCCACCTCTTTAGGATTCGCTTTCTCATCGGTGGAGTGCATGATAGTTACTGGTGTCTAGGTAGGCCGAAACAATCATAGACACCCAGAGGCTATCGATTCAATGTTGACCTTTGACCTTTGATATGCACATTGAATCCAGCGATCCTTATGAGGGAAAGCCATGGTTATATATCTGGAGATGGCGTACTGAGAATGAAAGAACGCGATTTGAGGCAGCTCGAAAGAGGGAAAACCCACCTGGCGTACGCCACCATACCATATGGGCTCAAGAGAGCGACAGGAATTCCAGCAAAATCCAAAAATGTCACGAGTTACCATGTTCCCCAAGTTTTGTGGCGGAACCTTGGAATCGGGTGCGGAAAACTGACCAGTCAGAACACATCGAATCCACAGTAGGTAGGACTGCCCAACAGTGAATGCACTTCGATCCAGGATGCCATCCGATCAGTTCAGATTCACTCGAGGTAATATTCCGGTGGACAGAAATCTAATTTTCATGAGAGCTTGGTACCTGAGACCGCAGATTTCAATGTGTCTAGCTGGCTCGTGAGAAGCCTATTACTGCCTGGGCAACTGCGATTCATGAGCGATAAAGAGACAGGAGTGCTGGCGGATTTTGAGCCAATTAGAAGGCACGATTCCCGCAACTTTAAACCCCCCGCTTTTCCCCGCATTATCTGGAATTTGAAAATGCAATATTGCAATATTGATCTCGTGGAGAAGAAAAACGGAAAATAAGAGATTCCAACCGTTCATCTTTGATAATATGAAAGCCTGCCTAGAATGCCGTCAAGCCAAACGAAAGTGCGTTCAGCAGAAAGCCGGTCTGTTGGTCTCATGCATTCGCTGTCTGCGTCATGGGCTCCTTTGCACCAATTCCAAAAGCAAGTTGAGAGATCAAAAGCGGGCCCTTGTAGCCAGGCCACTCTCCGGATCATCTTCTCCGTTAGATGAATCTTCATGTGCCTCCCCTGCAGACGACTCTGTGAATGACTTTCTTGCCGATTCTGAGGCTGTTGCGGAAATGGTGCAACATTATTTGACCAAGATCCACGACCGCCCCCACAGCATTTTCCATGTCAACACGCTTTTGAGAGACATTCGTGATGGGCGCATACATCGGCCCTTGCTATTGGCCATATGCGCTATGGGCGCCCACCTGTCCAGTCGGCCGACCGCACGCTCACTGGAGCCACTTCTCACTTCCGAGTGCAAGAGACTCTTCAGGGAGGACGTGGAGAACATAAGCTTGGAAAACGTCCAAACATGCATATTAGTGGCAAATCTCTGCGCAGCGCATTCCAATCCATCTTCCGAATTTCTCTTTTTTCGTATGTTTGCCTGGAGTTGATGGAATTGAAAAATTGCCGCAATGCTAAATCCTTTTATGAATAGAAATGGCAATAAGCATGATCCAATTTATGAACATCGCTGCGGAAGATCGTGAAGACAGCGCTATCACCCAGGAGATCAAGATTCGCGTCTGGTGGACTCTATTCATGGCAGATAACTGGTGTTGCTCGAGTCTCGGCCTTCCCCGTCAAATGAAAGACTTCCCCAGACCAGCCCGCTTACCCCTGGATGAAAGAGCTTTCTGCGCGCTAACCCCTCATCAGCCGCCTTCTGTCCTGGAATCATGCGGCAATCCGGGCTTATGGGCGCACATGCTAACGCTTGTGGAGTTTTTCGCCCCGATTCAGGAACTCAATCGCCGGATAGTTCAGGATAAGGACCTGCAGCAGTCCCAAATTGAGCAGGATACGAGCCGGTTAGCTCAACAGCTGGAGGAGTGGCAAGAGAGACTTCCGGCTCATGCTTGTATGAGTGAAATCAATTTACTTAGCCACGCGGGCTGGGGCACGGGTGGGCCTTTTCTCGCGCTCCATCTGGGCTTCCATCACTATGCAACGTTGCTATATTATCAATATCTAGACACTCAGTTTGTTCCAACAGCTCAAAGTCTTTTATTTGCAGCTCGTTGCAAATACCATGCGCGAAGTTACAGCTCGTTGCTCGCCCGCGGGCGACAACAAGCCAGATGCGAAGCGGTATATCCTACTGTCGGCCAGATGACAATCGTATCATCATCTGTCCTCCTACATACTCTCCTTTTTGGGGCCGAAGATGAATTGGTGCAGTCTCGTCACTGCCTACAAACCAACTTCGAGGCGCTACTAGATCTTGCGCAATATTGGCCTTGCGTAGAGATAATGGTATTACCACTCCTTTTCCCAAGTATTAATTTAGGTGAATATTTTCACTAACGTACAGAGCAGATTAATCGTCTTATGAACTTTCAGAATACGTGTCTTCTGCTCTCACATTCTCATACACATCGTTTAGATCGTTGGATGGTCCGATTCCTTTTCGAATACGCATTGCCACTTGATAACAAGACCAGCGACCCGCCTTGTGCGGCAGTTGATCTCGAAATTATTTCAGCTCAGGCCAAATTGGAATATGTTCGCAGCAAGAACGTTTAACCATTTTTGAGGATGTTACGGAATTATCCTTCAGTCCGAATGTGGGGTATAGCTCTCTCCCGTAGCTTAGCTTTCAATCAAAAGTTTACTGTTATGTCTCTCATGTATCCTAAATAGTATAGCTAATGCAGTATATCATGGGTAAACCGATCTTTCTCACATCATGTGTTCTTCTCCGCAATAACTTTAAATTAGCGGAATCCATCATCAACCGTTGGTCGAATTCCCGCTCTCGGGATTGCCTAAACTGTTCCCCACATCTCAGAAAACAACAGCATGAAAGTGTACTTAAGCCCGGAGTATTACCGCCGGGAAATTGCCTTATTTAATAACAACTTGAATAGTTATCTCAACTTCAAGGTGGAATTGAAAGAAGTTATGTTTATAAATAAAAAATGTTCCCGCCCCCTTACCTCCGAGTCGGCAAACAACCTTGGAAAGGTCCCCGATAAGTACATTCTGCTCAAAATTGCTACTCGCAGAGAATGTTTCAGGCCCTCGCTCTGGTAGCTTCTTTGCTGCCTTTGTCCCTGCTCTCTGCGAGTGCATGTGTGACTCCCCCAGCAACGCCAGCAGCAAACAGCCTCTTCACCGACAATACTGTTTTCATCCCCGATGGAAACTATACGAGCTGGAAAACGATATACGGGCGCTCCCTGCAGCTCCCGGATGATTCCCTCCTAATGACATGGGAAGACTACCCTCCCGAGCCGCCCCTAGTTTACTTTCCCATCTACCGATCCACTGATGGCGGCGCGACCTGGTCCGAATACTCCCGCGTACACGACACAGAGAATGGATGGGGCATGCGCTATCAACCTTTCCTCTACCAGCTTGAAGGCTCCTGGGGCTCGTACGCGGCCGGAACCATCCTCGCAGCAGGGGTGTCAACCCCGTCCAACCTCAGCACGGCATATATCGACCTGTACGCAAGTACCGACTCGGCCCAGACATGGCAGTTCGTCAGCCATATCGCATACGGCTCGGGACCCGAAACCGTCACCAATGGCAACGAGGCCATCTGGGAGCCCTTCTTCGTTGAATACGAGGATAATTTCATATGTTTTTTCTCCGACCAGCGGGATCCGGATCATGCACAAAAGCTCGTCGCTGTGACCACGTCTAATCTCTTGACCTGGTCCACTACCTCCAACGTTGTGGCTTACCCCGAGTATACCGATCGACCTGGCATGGCCGTCGTGGCCCACATCGAGTCAACCGACCAGTATATCCTGACTTATGAGTATTGTGGCTCGGGTAATTGCCAAGCATACTACAAGGTTTCCTCGTCACCGTTGACGTTTGACGCGGTGGATGGACTTCCCATTGCGTCAAATGACAGTTCTCAGACACAGCCAGTGGGATCTCCATATGTGATCTGGACTCCGCGCCCGGATAGTACAGATGGGTCCGGCATGATCATCATGAATGGAAATTCCCGCTCCGAATTATTTGTGAATGATGATTCGGCAGATGAGAGTAACTGGAAGATGGTCGATGTAGACCAGTGGTCGTCGTATTCGCGATCTTTGCGGGTCATCAACGATGCCGGTGTAAATCGGTTGTTTATTGGTAATGGAGGCAACATGGTATCCGATTCCTCGTGCAACTGGGTGGCCTGTGGTGTGGTTGATCTTAATGACTTGATTGATTAGTTACTAGTAGTAAGCAATTGGAAAGCAAAGTTAATGAACTACCTGGAAAAATCTCGGGGTTCCGCATAAATTACAGTGAAACAATGTTTCACAAGGGCCGGGTTCCGCACCTATTCTGGTAGCGGCTACTTAATGTACAGTGAAGTGGGAATTGCTAAAAGTACCCTAAATTGACGAACGCTAAACTTCTTTAGTGTAAGCGCCGTAACTGTAATTCGGACTGTAATTATTTCTATCTGAACCAGATCTCTATTTTCTTATATAATTCAGAGACATGCAGTATCACTCCTTCATTATCTATTAGTTTAGCGTGGCCTATAGAGTATTGCAATCAAGTAGGTCTCTATGTTCTCAATAGTGTCACATAGTATATCCCTCGGTATAGATTGCAATAATTACCACGCTTAGGCTAAATTAGCTTAGCGCGGACCCTTTCATCAAATCAAGGGTCGTTTTAATAAACTCGAAGAACTAAATAGTCTACATTAAGGGTTTCTTGGCAGCACATGAAACGCCAAACTAACCCTTCAATGTTATATGCTCAATAACGTATCGGATTAATTGTTCGTGTCAGCCCTGGAGGCCATATAGGCGTTTTCAGCCGTTTAGCATCGTTCGCTGGAACAGGGTTTAAAAAGGGTGTAGATCCCGGACGATCTACACGGTCCAAGTCAGACCAAAAAGCAGTAGCACCGACTTTTATCCCCCAATATGCGTGGGACTTTCATTCTTTCTCTGCTCTCTGCGGCACTGGTTGCCTCTGCTGGTCTGACCACTTCTAACCTGAAAACTCACGTCGATGTGCTGGCACTCGACAGTGCTTTCAACCCCGTCAAGGAAGCCTACTGGACTGGCTATCCACACCACCGTCGCACTCCTTTCGCGGTGTCTCCCGATGGAAATTCTGCCTACATTGCTTATCTGGATTCTAGCGAGACCGATGTTCACATTCAGAAGTTGGACCCTACGACTTTCGAGGCTACGGGCACTACGGTGACCGTCTCTGGTGGAAAAGAAGGTGTGATAGGCCAACTATCTGATCTGTTTGAAATATCCGAGACCATTGTGACTAATTAGAAAATCCATATAACTAGCCGGAGGTCTCGTCGCTCACAACGATGGTTTCGCTGTTCTGGTCAACGAAGCGATGCCCTCGGGTACCACCAATGCGCCGCCCAGTGATACCCCCGTTCCTGTCTTGTACCGCTACACCGATGGAAGTCAGACTTGGAAGACCTGGCTGGGTGGACCTGGAGTCCATGCCTCTGATGGCCTCTCCTCCTCCCCGGATATGAATGGTGACCTCGTCTACTCCGAAAGCGAAGAACTCTACGGTGCATACTTCGTTGTCACTGATTACACTGGTGACGCCTCCGGTCACTACGGCGACAGCATTCAGTACGTGACCAAGGCTGGAGACCTGGACACAATCACCGGTGCATCAAGCTCCTGGGGATGCAGCCACAACACCGGTATTGCGTTCGAGGCTGCCGACCAAGCTCCCTTCGCCAGTATCTGCGCTGAGGACCAGGGCGCTATCTGGCTAAACACCGAGGGACAAGGCATGATGAATACTGGAGTCAAGATCTCCAACGAGAACACCACCAACGGTGGCTCTGGTGAGCCTATGGGTGGTATGTCGGGTAGTTACAGCGCGCTGGCTCGCTTTGCCGACTCGACAAAGTACATCTTCGCCTGGGTTTCTCGCGGTGCCATTGATGTGACCGAAAACACCTGGATGGGCGACGGGTACACTCATGTTAACAACCGCACCAACGGCCGCAACGTTGCCATCTCCCTATTCACGGACAAGTACACCAAGGTTGGCGACCAGGCCACCTCGGTGGTTGGCACTGAGGATGGAGACAGTCAGGTCAACTGGGTGACCCAAGGATCGAATGACTGCTCCAATGCCCACGCTGCAACCTTTGGCAACACCTCGGCCCTGATCACCTGGGAGGAAATCTCGGACCCGATCTGTGACTACATCGCGATGGGTTGTCGGGGACAGTTTGCGGGCACTTACTTCCAGGAGGTGAGCTCGGATGGTAGCAAGGTTGGTAATGCTTTCACAAGTACCGATGTCTATATTGCAGGCGACATGGTCACTATGTCAGACGGTCGTATTTGCTGGCCGTATGTCAGCATGGAGTGGGATCTGTCGCAGGCTGTTGGGTATGACAGTACTTCTTCCACTACTCAGAAGATGTCTTTCGCTTGCATGGGCACTGAAGTGACCACTAATACCACCACTTCTGCCGAGACCACGACTACTGCCGCCGCTGTGGAAGCTTCTTCCGCTATCAGCAGTGCTGCTGTTGAAACTACGTCCGCTGCTGCTGTCGCCGAGACTACAGCTGCTGCTGAGATTACGAGTACTGCCGCCGCTGTGGAAACTTCTTCCACCGCCAGCAGTGCTGCTATTGAAACTACTTCTACTGCTGTTGCTGAGATTACAACAACTGCTGCTGCTGTGGAGACTTCTTCCACTGCCAGCAGTGCTGGTATTAAAACTACTGATGTTGCTGCTGTAGCCGAGACTAGCGCTGCTGCAGAGACCACTGTCGCCGCCATTACTACCATCGCTTCCGCTGAGACTACTGCTTCTACTGTCGCTACGCAGGCAGTGCAGGCTGTGACTACCTTCGCGACTCAGTCTCGTCAGTCCTCGAAGCCCAGCACCGTCGCGACTACTCCTAGCAGTGTTATAGCTGCCCAAGCCATCCCAACCGACAGTGCCCAGGATACTCTGGACTTTGTCCGCGCCTTGTTCAGATACCTGGTCGGCGACAACTAAGTGCTGAATTTTGTTTTCCTAGATACTGTGCCTCTTTAATCAGCATATATACAGCCATGTTTCTCCTAGCTTCGTTTCCTCTCGTTTTCAAGCTTAGCTTGAAACTTTGTATAGCCTACAGTAGCTCTGTTAAACAATATCCAGAAACTCATGTGATGTTGATGCATTTTGCACATACGCGGGCTCCATTGATCATGCGTGATTCAGCCTTAACAGCCCTTTCGGGTCCTTGCAAATAAATGGCTTAAATTGATGCCTCAAAGACCCTTCTCACATGTGGCACCACTCCGCGTTATTCTTGGCGTTCTTGAGTCCCACAGTTCCCCTGGTTAAATGCAGATCCTACTCTCAAGTGCTCCGGACCGTCCGCGTCTCCACCCCTCGTGTTCGAAGACAGACCCTTCAAATGTTGCTCCCACTGCGGAGATTATGAAGTCAAACCTTGGAACCTTTTTCCGTCGCAGCATCAACCGAGTTCTCGCAACATAGCAGGATTCCCCCACCCTCCCAATCAACATGACCATCTCACCGGGCTTGGACTTTCATCCAGTCAAACCGAATAATTATTGGCCCGGTGGCATTCCCAATTCTGTGAAGTTTCAACTCGAGGGTGATCTCCACTGAGCAACTCATTGAGAACTGTAAAAACTGGATATCTTTTCTCGCTTTTGATTATGAGTCGACAAAGCTAGTGAAGTAAGTAATGGTCAACAAGGATCTGCCTGTTTTTACAATAAAGGCCACTCTACCAGCCTAGGGCAATAGAAATCAAAAATAAAGAAAGAAAAAGAAAAAAAAAAGATTTCGAGCTTCCCATCGTTTTCCACTAGCTTGAAACAATCATTTGACCATTTTACTGGTTTAATATGATCAGATGGCCTCGAAAAGCAGATCAATTGATTGATTGCCTAGACTCTTAAGACCGGGGAATTCTCAACATTGTTGCATCGGCTCCACATACTTCACATGCAGCCTTGCATCTACACAATCCAGCCGGTCGCTCCGATCCCTTGATATGCGCCAAGGTCTGCATTCACATGCACAAAGCTGAATTTCTGATAAGCGGTCTCGCGCTTCTCAAGTATCAGTGTGTCTAGATAGCACGACAGGAAACCTGGATCCAGACCCCCCAAGAGCGATAACCAGGGTGGGAGAATACCACACCAGCATTCCTTTCCTGAAGAAAAGGGTTCCATGTGGTAATTAGAAGATGATAGACAATAATGCCGAGCCAAAGGAGGGCGTTCTCGCTCTATGGAAAATCCTTGTTGTGCCATGATTATTATATGGCCGGTGGAAATCCCAGTCCTGGGCTGGCGGAGTTGCTCACGTTCACGACAGCGACAGCGACATTCACTCCGAGTCCCTTCACAGTGCGGATATGCCTAACGTATCTGCTTTCTTGCACTGGGACTCTCTTACCGCGCACTATGCCTATTTTATCATCACGTCCGTGATCGGCAGTGTCATACTCTATACTTCCGCGCGGATCCCGGGTTTTCAATATGCTGACGCGGCATTCATGAGCTTCAATGCCATGACTGGTACTGGGTTGACTGTTGTACGTATACACTGCCGATCAATCGCCTAAAGTGATTGCTAATCTGTATACAGATCGATCTGTCGTTGATGAACACCGTGCAACAAGCTACCTTATTTACACTCTTTATTTTGGGCCATGCGATTCCTATCCTCGCGTTCCTCTCTTTTACACGCGCTTGGACGCTATGTTCTTCCCTGAAAACACAGAGCGATGGAAGGGGTGAAAAAAGTGACGCTTATATTACTGCTGTGGATTTACCGGAAACTACAATCCCAGAAAAACAAGATGATCTCTCGGGGAAGAGCAAAGTTTTACCAGAAGTGAAAGTTGCTGAGTTGGACACGCCTACGGATATTTTATCGCCCAAGTCGGATGCTCCATACAGGGCTGGTACCTGTATCATTGTCACCGACCTAACACATCCAGTACCGATCCAAAGCTTTGTCCCCGTCACTGAAAAAGCCAATGTGTTGAGCACCAAGCAATGCATCTCACGCATCCTTGCCCGATTCACGAGCGCGATGCAGTACACGCAGAAACATTTGAAGCGTAACGCCTCAGTCAATCGCCGCAGTGATCTAGAAGAAGTCGAATATAGAGCACTCATGTTTCTATCTGCCTTTATTACCTTCTACATCCTCGCCTGCCTATCGTTTGGAATCTTGACCGTCGGCCTCTGGATACAAATCTACAGTCCAGAAGTTTCACTTACTGACGGTATATCCCCTTTCTGGACGGGCGCCTTTCTCGCTACATCCTCATTTTCCAATAACGGCATGTCACTCATCGATACCAATATGATTCCGTTCCAGAGACAGTGAGCTCCACTCTACCTTCACGAAAGCATAGTGAGAATGCTGACGGACCTGGACAGGGCTGCTCCCCTTCTTATCTGTGGCACTTTAATTCTTGCTGGTAATACGATGTTCCCCTGTTTACTGCGACTATCTATATGGACCATGAGGAAGATGCTCCCCGATAGACCGACCTGGCAAACCTGGCGACAAACTTTGGATTATGCTCTCGTGCAGTCCCAAAGCGTGAGTTTTTTCCTATCCTTTGCAAACCAAATCCTCGAATTGAATACCAATACTAATGGTGTGCATAGCTGTGCTCTTCTCTTTTTCCTACTTGGCATACATGGTTCTTGTTTGGTACAGTTTTGATGCTCAACGCTATCATGTGGGGAGGTTTCGAGCTTGCTGCAATCCGGGATATGGAGATCCGGGCTTTGCCTGCCAAGTACCGGGCTTTAGACGGCTTGTTTCAGTCTATGTGTGCGTCTTTACAAACCATTAACCTGCAGACTATTTTTGCTGACAAGTTTCTCTGTTTTAGCAATTCGTGGTGGCGGATTCTCTATTGTGGAATTTGACGCACTGCCGCAAGGACTGCTGATGCTATATGGTGAGCCTGCCTGTATAACACTCTGAAATCCCATGAGGAGAAACCTTGCTAATAAACTCCAGGCTTTATGATGGTAAGAAGACGATTCAAATCGAAGAGAGTAATAAGGAAGAAGAAGAAAATCTAACCTCGACCATAGTACCTATCTGCCTTCCCAGTCTCAGCCGCAATTGGGTATGATACCAGCTCCCTCCATGCATAGCACATGTGTACATAAAAGCCCATTCTAACACCAACCCAGAAGCATAGCTACATCAGAAATGCCAAAAGACACCACAGACTCAACCTACCCATCGTCAGCCCCTATCTCAACTCCGTCTCCCTCAAGACTAGGCCGCAGCCGCTTCCTATATCAACAACTCCGCTCCCAATTCAGCCACGACATCTGGTGGCTCTCATTCGCCATCCTCCTCATCACAATTGCCGAATCCGACCACTTCAAATCGCAGCCCGTGGAGTTCTCCACCTTCAACGTGATTTTCGAGGTCATCTCCTCATACAGCTGTGTCGGCGCTAGCATCGGGTATCCCGGGAGCAACTTTGCTTTCTGTGGCCAATGGCATACATTCAGCAAGTTGATTTTGGTGGCTATTTCGTTGAAAGGGCGACTTCGCGGCTTGTCCATTGCGACTACTACTACTAATACTTCTACGTCCAATTGTGCCAAAACTGTATCTGTGTCTTTACCGTCTTATGGGTCTTACGAGCTAGGTCAGGATCGAGATCAGGCAGGTCGGGCATTTGGCACGGTGGAATTGCGGGAGAAGGAAGCGTACATAGAATCTAATCGAAGGATATCTTCCTGTGTTTGAGATATGCTTGCAATTTCCTTTCAAATGACGTACTGTGCAGGAATTCGCATCCTTGGAAGCAAGGGGCCGCCTATCCATATTCCGCCGATCGGACGTCCCGAGTCGAAAATTTGAGGTAAGTAGGGAAGTAAGCCCTGGCCCAGTGGCATGGTCAGCCCTTAGAGGGATACTGAAGCGTACTCTCAAATATATGCGAGTTGGACCTCCTAGGTGCAAGAAACATGCGCAGAGAGGGCGCATTCGCTGTTAAGGGGGATGCCCTTGCAGAGCAACCTGCAAAACACCAAAAATTTTCAAATTTGGCTTGTGAAACTCGATCAGAGTTTAATTCTCACAGTGATCTATACGTAGCCGAGGAATAAGAGGCTGTCGGTCGGTGTGTCTCAATATAGTGCTGCTTTGCACATGTGGGCGCTTTCTTCTAGACGGAGATATAGTCCGTGGATGTCCCATCTGTTTCATAGTGAAATCCGCCTTGTCTTTACAGCCTCATCCCCCTTCCCCTTCATACCTCATCTTGACGATCTGAGATAATCTAGAGCTGTCGGGGAATTGATTTCAAAGACATCGAGACCAACGCATATACCAAAGGTGGAACTTCCGCTGGCTTCAAAATGCACTAGGCATGGTCTATGTATTGGCAAATTATAGGAAGGTGCAGCGGTTTAATAGCGACAGACTTTTCATGATGGTCATGATGTGGGATTGATCAACAGAGTGGAATTGGGGTGTCTGAAATGAGTTGTGAGGAGCCAAGTACGAAATACGTCATGAACAAATAAGACAAGATGATTTTAGGCCTGAGGCAGAGATCTGGTGACAAGATGCTGTACATGTCAGTTTCTATCAATATACTCGACCCCACCGTCAATTGATTAATCTATTTTAGATCTACTTTTAATTCTTGATCACCTACTAGTACACCATTAACTTTTAGGTGGTAATCTGCCGGAAAGTTTGTATCAAGTAAACTGCAAAACAATTTTCAGTATAAACAAAACCAATCCAATTCATTTACAGTGCAAGCCCACCCAGATTCAACCCAGGAGCAGGCCACAAACGGACGTGAAACTCGACATTACAAGCATAGCCGACTTGAATTCCCATGCAGATACATCAAAGCAAAGACATGGTATGGAAACACAAAAGAGACAAGCACAGCTGAGAGAAAATTAAGTCGGAGAAGAAGAAAAAGGTTCATATCAAGATATCGATAAGATCAAGCAATCACTTTCCCAATGAAAGCTTAGAAGGGTAATTGAGAAGAAGGAAAAAAGAACAAGTCAAGATGAAGGCCCAATGAGATATCCTACACATAACCCGGGGGTATCAAGAACATTTAGAAGGCCATGACGGCGAACAGGGCAGCGACGACAGCGCCGAAGCTGACGGTCTTCTGGCCAGCACCGTTGTAGGCGGGGGTGGCAGAGGCGGAAGGAGAAGCGGTACCGGTGGCGGAGACAGCAACGGTGCTGGCAGAGCCGGAGGTAGAGGGCTTGATGGGGCGGCGAGTCAGAGAGCCGGTGGGCACGGAGGGAGCAGTGGTGGCGGCACCGGTCTCGGTCTCGGGGCAGATGGTAGTGGTGAGCTCAGTGGAGGGGATAGAGGTGGACCAGGAGGTGACCTGGGCGGCGGAGGCGGTGCCGGTGGCCTGGGTCTCGGTCTCGGGGCAGATGGTGGTGGTCTCGTTGTCGATAACGGTGACGATGGACTCCGGGGTAGTGGTGGGGGCAGCGGTGGTCTGGGTCTCAGTCTCGGGGCAGATGGTGGTGGTCTTGTCGTCGATGACGGTGACGATGGTGGCCGCGGCGGTGCTGGCGGAGGAAGAGACGGAGCTGGAGCCAGCGGCGGCAGTCAGACCGAACTGGGTGGAGTACTGGTAGGTACCGGTGCCCTCGACAACAAGCAGGAGACCGTAGTGGGTGGTCTGGGGGGTCAGGGTGGTGCTGGGGGTCCACCAGTAAGAACCGCTGTTCTTGATGTTCTCGACAATGGTCTGGATGGGCTGGACGTCGGTGCTGGGGCCCTGGAGGAGGACCAGGGAGATGTAGTCACCGACGGTGGGCTTCCAGGTAATCTCGAAGGGCTTGCCCTCGGGGACCTGCTGCTGCAGACCGGGGTAGGTAATGGGGTTACCGGTAGGGTCCTCGCTGTAGTCGGGCTGAGTGTAGGCAGCAGCAAAGGCCGCGAGGGAAGAGATAACGGTGGCGGTGGAGAAACGCATTTTGATAGATTTCAGTATGAAAAGAATGACTGAGTTGGAATATTAAGAATGACTGTGGGCCGCAAAGTTCTAACGAGTGACTTTGGGTAAAAGGGAAAGAATAAATAATGAATGAGAGTGATGGTTTGAGGGAAAGAAGAAGAAGAAAAGGAAAAAAGGGAAGGGGAGCTTACTCTTACATTTTCTGGAAGTAGAGATGGCCGGCCAAAGCGTCCCTGAGCGAAGTGGAGAAGGGGACATTTCAGAGCCCCATCAGGGCCCAAAGCCAAGCATGCGGAGCCAACCAGGACCCCAGTCCTGCGGTCATAGTGGAGAACAACAAATCGTTTGCAAGCGAAGGTGTTTTTTTTGTTTTTTTGTTTTTTTTTTTTCTACTTTTTTAAATCCAAGTCGTACTAAAAACAAACCGTACTAAGTGGTATTAAAGTGTACTAGAAAAGGTATTTGGGGCGCAGTCGTAGATAATTATAGATTAAAATGATTCAAAAACTCTAGCTATTCTATTCAGAGTAGATCCGACCTCTCTCATACAGTAATTAAATAATCTTATGTGGAATAATCTTTGGCAATAACCGTGGTAAAGCGATTTCAAAGACCATGGGAAAGACGGTAAGTTCCCTCGTGGGGCACTTTATGCGGGTGGCTCGTGGGCTAAACTCGTGTTACCGGTACCTGTAAGGCTGTCGCTGATTTCTGTTTTTCCCTTTATTTTACTCATTTTACTTTTAGAATCTGGTTTTGTTTATGTTTTCTTCCATAATAACAACAAAGACATCCGTACCATTCCTTCTAGAGACCCTGAAAATTGGAATGTAAAATGACAATAATAAATCCGAGACTAATTAGCGACGGCGCGACGCTAACACAGAGTACCAGGGATCTGTCGAGTAAGTTCCCCCCAATGGAAAGTTTAGAAAGATAAAATAAGACAGGTTTAAAAAAAAATAAAAGACAGAAGAAAAAAAAAGGAAGAGGGTTCTCAAGAAAACCCTTCACACTGCATTGATTGCGAGTCCAATCATAAAGATGGTGCTATGCAGAGAATGCATCAACAAACACAGAACATTTCCCGGAGAATAACCGCAGAATCCCCCAATGCAGGAACAAATCTCCACTTCCCACGCCACTTCTCCTTCCACCAATAACATCCCTCTGTATACCCCTCAACCCGGACGCCAAAAGACCCTCAGATTACCCAGACGATTTACCAATTGACCCTGAAAAGATACCGAGACAAAACCATCAAGCACAACGAAGATGATAATTTCCCATCTGCACAGACAACAAACAACCCCACAAAACGCAGAAACCCACGAACCCATGAGAAAGTCTCAAATCGCCGATCCCACCGGTTCATCGGGGCCCTTCAAAACCCACGGGAAGAGATCAGCCGTTGATCAGGGGTGAGGGGGTTTACAGGCGAGAAAACCGAGCACAGATGACGGTATGGTACTCAGTATACTGAGTACAACATCTGTACAGCCACCAATGAGCCAAGAAAAACCTTGGGAAATTTGGATTGTCTCACTTGCATCCCCGACGCTGATTCGCTGCTGCCTTGTGGCTAATTCCTGTTCCTGAAAATGCGGTGGAGCCGTGATTTGTTTGGCTTCTCCTGAACTTTGAACTTTGACTTGCATTGGAACTACTAACCGATGTACACTTGCGGTCATGATGCCCGTGGGTATCAATCCGGACTTCTCGAAATACCATGAATCACTTCAGGTCTGTGTCTCTGTCTCTGTGTCTGTCTTGATATTTCTCTCCCCCCTGATTCCCCTGTGCCGTCTTATCCTTGTCGTACCTCGTACTCGGATTTGCACATTATGGGGATTGCTAATCTTAGACGAGATTGTAGGGTCCAACGGGGCCTCGGATGTCCGGAAGCTTCACCCGATCGGGAAATCCTGCCTACATCCAACTGTGAGTGGCGTGCATGACTTGTTCTTCTCTCCTATGTACCTTACTAGGTATATACTCCGTAATGTATACGGCTGACTCCGGACATTGGAAGCCAAGTAACGTAACTAGCGGATACAACCTAATGGGCATGGAAACCTGGAATTAGCGCTACTGTAGCCTTGGCCGAGGCCTCCTCGAGCGGTGTTGCCGAAATGCCACCTGCAGATGACGGGCGCCTTAAAGCCCGTATCTCTCGTATCAGAATCTCAAAATCGGGGGTATCGAGAATTCGACATGCACAAAACGCCATGGCTCTGGATCGGAATGCTGGATCTTGGTCCTCACTCAGTACGGGGTACTGTGACAAAACTCAGCCTCACGGATCCGATCCTGGATAGACATTGACTTGTGATGTGTTGGCATTTGAAAGCCACGAAAAAGGGCCCCCAAACCCAAACTTTTCGTCTGATCCTTTCAGGGTTCTCGGCCTTCATCCGATAGAACAGACTCGACCAGACCAGACCAGACCCTGAGAGAATTAAGCCGATCCAAATGTTCCCACCTTTCAACAGGATTGGATTGCAAGGCTCGCAAAAACAAAAAGCCCCAAAAATCAGGGTCCGGGCCACATTGTACATGATGTCCACCCTACCCCATCACATCACGCGAGTGTTGGGAGCGCGTCAGAATCCGTATCACCCCTACCCCTGTCCTACATCCATGCATACATCCTAGTACCTACATGATCACTGCTCACATCAGGCCAGCACAGTACATACTTTGTGTAGAAACTTGAACAATCATATATAATATTTCCACTATTGCGAAAAATCCAATTGGGTATCCATGCCTCCCCGTCACTACGCAGCATCAGCATCAGCGCATCGCATCAGCAAGTGACCAGACCAGACCAGTCCACTTTCCAAAAGAAAAAAGACGGGGGCCAAGCCAGCTCAGCACCCGCCCACCAAATCAAACCGTCGCCACCCAAAATAACAGCGATGCATCATATCTCGTATCTAAATCAGAACCCATCCACCCAAGACACCAAATCAACCCCGCTTACTCCGTCCAAGTAACGGTCTTGGTCTGCAGGAACTCGTCATAACCCGCAACACCACCAAAGCGACCAAAGCCACTGCTCTTCCAGCCGCCATGCGGCAACACGGGCTCGTCGTGGACGGTCAGGGAATTGATGTGAACGGCACTAGATACGAAACAAGATCATGTGAGCGGGGATATTCACGGAAGTGCTCGGATGCAAGAATGCAGAAGCAATCAAAACAAAAAAATCAAAATCAAAATCAAAACTCACCCAGACTCGATCTGCTTCGCGACGCGCAGTCCGCGGAACAGGTTGTTGGTGAAGACGGCAGATGTCAGTCCGTACTCGGTGTCGTTGGCCTGGGCAATGGCCTCGTCCTCGGTGTCGACGACCATCAACGACACGGTCGGACCGAATGACTCGGTCGCGTACATGTCCATTTCCTTCTTGACGTCCGCGACGATAATGGGACGCATGCTGGTAGCGCTGCTCTCATTGGCGCTGGCGTCGCCGAAGAGAATGTTTGCGCCGCGAGCGACGGCATCCGAGACGAGGCGCTTGTTCTTTGCGACGGCTGCAGCGTTGACGAGGCCCAGGGCGGGCGCTTCCTTGCCGAAGATCTTCTCGGCTGTTGCGGCGAGCTTGGTCTTGAATTCGTCGGCGATGCTGCGTTGGACGACGATACGCTCGGTTGACATGCAGATTTGGCCGGACTGCGATTCGTGAGTGATGGTCCTGGTTATGCTTTTCCAAGAAAGAGATAGAAAGAAGAAGAAAGACGGAGCTTCGCATAGCAGAAAGAATTTCAACATACGTGCATAAACGATCCAATGGCGCACTTCATCGCGGCCTTGTCCAGATCCGCATCATCCAATACAATGGCAGATGCCTTGCCACCTAGCTCAAGCAGCACGGGCTTGATGTATTTGCCCGCAGTGGAAGCAATGATTGATCCGACCATGGTGCTACCGGTGAAGTTGACCTTGCGCACAGCGGGGTGAGCAATCAACGCATTTGTCACGGCCGCGGCATCGGCAACCTGGTGGTAGATGACGTTCAGACATCCCGCGGGGAGACCGGCCTGGCGGAAGATATCACCGATAGCCCAGAAACACTTGGGTGAAAGCTCGGAACCCTTGAGGACGACGGTGTTTCCAGCTGCGAGGGGCAGAGCCACGGCGCGAGTACCGAGAATAAAAGGTGCGTTCCTGTAATGACGAACGGGGTCCTGATTAGCGTTATGTCACACAACGGAACGTGGCAGATAGAAATTGGCATATCAACCAACGACCAAATCAAGCCAGACCAGACCAGACCAGACCAGCTGGACTCAACTCAAACGAATCCAGATCAAGTTGGAAATTCTGGGAGAAAGGAAAGGCAGGAAAAAAGGTGAGGGGGGGATAGAAGAGATAATCCAATCTTACCAGGGCGCAATAGACAGGATCACACCATATGGCTCCTTATAGACCATGGCACCCTCACCCGGCCGAGTAACGTTAGGCACAATGCCCTCGATAGTGGAGATGCGAGCGGCAAAGTCCTTAATAAAGCTAACACCCATGTTAAAGGTGTGTTCGGAGAAGGGCCGGCCCGCACCGGTCTCCTCCTGCTGGTACGCAATCAGTTCCTCCTTACGGGAAGCCATGATATCCGCAGCGCGAAGCAAGATATCGCGTCGATCATACGCCTGGGTCTTGGACCAGGCAGGGAAAGCAGCCTGTGCGGTATCAACAGCGCGCTGCGCATCTTCAACGGAGACGCCAGCACAGTAGCCAGACAAGGCGCCGGTAGCAGGCGCATGGACCTCGAACTTGATGTCGGTGACGACCGACTCACCGTTGATGATGAGTGGCGTCACGGACTTGGGACTGATATCAGACATGATGAAACGGGACGGAACAAAAACGCGGGGAGAGATAAAGAGGGAATGGATTTAATTTGAGGAATACGAGCAAGAAAGTCCCCCTTTTTCCGGTCCTGGGGCAATCGAGTTTAAAAGTAAATGGAGGTTTGTGGTTTAGCGGTGGTTCACGCGTTCTCGGCAGGCTGATCTTGCCGGATTGAGTGTGGAGGGGGAGGGGTGATGTGGAGCAGAAAGCAGCTTAGGAATCGATAGCTCTCGGAAATCGATAGCTCGGAAATCGAGATTTATCTCCGTTTGAATCTTTCGATTGTCTCCAGATGTCTTCCAGATGTCTTGTCGATGTCCGATTAAGGCCGGATATATGTTTCTGGATCCGTTAGAATCAAGGTTCGGTATTGCAATTGGCTCTTGAATGAGCCGAGTGGGGGACAAGACCCGAAATGCGCGAGTCACAAAGAAACGCGGAAAAAAGTGGACGAGGTTGGTAGCCGCTGAGTAAGGGCAAGTCGGAAGATTTCCGCGCGGAAACCACTTATGAGAAATGAACACTTTGAAAAGAAACAATAGTAGAGAAGAAATTGGATTTCAAGTTATGATCAAAGGCAAAAGCAAAAAGAAGAAGAAGAAAGAAAGGTAGTAAAAAATAAAACAAAACACCGCCAATGCAAGAGGCGTCGCAACGCCCCAAAAGTTCCCAATCCCGCACCAAGAAAATGCCCAAACAGTCCCAACCAAAACCCCTCACAACCACCCCAAGTTCCAAATATATTCTCAATTGGCCCAAATCTTAGTCTCAGTCGAATTATTCCTCGCAAAATCCGCAAAAGGACAAGCCGACATCTTCGTCGCTCCCTCCGGCGTCCTCGAAGACGCCGTAGTATGCGTCGACGGCGCCGCACTGTTCATAGAGGGCGCCAAGCTATCCGCAATACTGGCCCGGTCATCATCCATGGAGCTACCGGAACTAGAGCCCAGAATGCGCTGTCCGCTCAGATAGCCCTCGTTATTCCCGGAGCCGAAGCTGTAGATGGAGATTTCGTCGGCGAATTCCTCACCGTCGCGCAGGTGCCATTTGGCGAAGAGGTCGTTTTGGATCCAGATGATCTTGTTGATTGCGCGGAGGAGGGCTATTTTGCGGCGCATGCTGAGTTGCGGGTGGCATAGGATCGCTTCGGTGAAGATATCTTGGACGTAGCCGAGGCAGACGCCCAGGTGGATGTATTCGATGTTGAGGGGGGCGAGGCGGAATTGGCCGGAGTGCATTTGGCTGTTGGTTGAGGGCGTATGTCAGTGACGTGCTCCTGTATATAGCATGGTATGTATGTTTTCAGTTTAGACTCACCCGACTTTGTTCAGGTATCGCCAGAAATCCATGCTGGTGGGATCTTGGCATAGCTTGATCAGGTACCAGCGTAGGAACATCTTGCGCCGTTGGATTTGGGGCGTCTCTTCGGTGAGGTACTCGTCCTCTGGCTCTTCCTCCGAGGCGGTGGTGCGGGTGTGGAAGGCACGCGAAGTGATGTCATATTTGAGGAGCTTCTTATAGACCAGGTTGACGACGGCGGGAATAAGTTGCTTGAGGTACTTGGATCCATCCTGGAGGGCCTCGACATCGGCTGGAGAAGTCAAATTAGTCTTTGTGGATCTTGAAGACGGGCGTCATTTGAAACATTGAAGGCATATAGGAAGTAAACATACCGGAAGTCCACTCAAGGAAGCTGTGCAGGTACTTGATGCGCTCTTCCAAGCTGACATATAGACCCTTGCGGTCAACGTGTTCCGGCTCAAAGCCATCTCTGAATCCATAGTCGCAAGGCATTGCGAATATCAATTGATATGTGATTAAAATCGGAGAATATTGAAAGTAAAAACAAAAAGTTTAACTTCTTTTCCAGAAAGAAGTCGAATGCAAGAACCTTGGAAAAGAAAAAAAAAACTGGGTCTCCTCGTGGCAATCCGCATAACCAGGATACTCAGATCTTTTATACCCAACAGACAAACCATCCGATCAGACCCCCCATCACCCATCACACATTCAAGATGTATGTACAAGATCCCAAAAGGGGGGGGGGGGGACACCCCATCCAACCCAAAAAAAAAAGTGGAGCGGCCCTATTACCTAGAAGAGCGAAAAGACCCGATTACAGACGACAGCTCATCTCCAATGGAGATGATGGAGATCACATCAATGCATGAATGGTCGAATCAGACCAAGGAGAAAATAAAAGAAATCAAAAAAGATGTGGTAAAATTCAGACACCGAACAAGGTATCGGCAAGGATGGCCTGATCCCTGCAATCTCCTCCGACTCCATGCCCCATCCCCATCCACAGGCGTCACGGCGCAGAAACTATGGACCGTCCTGTCATGGTCGAACTTGAAACAAAGCCCTCCACGTGGGAAACGCGGAGAACCAGCAAACATGGTGTCCGCAAAGTCCGCCCTTTGAGCCCCCTGACAGATTCAAGTCGGTTAATACTACCTCTACCTGTCTAGTGGTTTAGTAAAGTTCTTCAGGTCTCAGGGTCGTTGGTGGCGAGCCTATACTAAGTGCTCTTACTCGGAAAACGTGCCACTAAACATGCAGCTAGTGAAGAGCAATACGAAAAACCCAAAAGTCAAATCTTATGCCGCAGATCCCGATGTAGGCTAAAACAGGCTTTGCAAGTCTAACGTGAGGACGAAGCCGGAGCTCCGCTGTGGTCCCAACGGCTTCCAACCGATGTGTTCCACTTCATGCTCGGAGCCGACGGTTCGGCACGCGACTTGGCTTTTTGCTGTTGCCTTTTACGGATACCGTAAGAAGTCCAGATGTCTACGTCCAAGTGATTACAGAGAAGAAGAAAAAAAGGAAATTGGAGGCAGCCACCAGTGTTGATCAAACAAAGAATACTTGAAACTCGGTTAGAAACTTTTTCCGATGACATCAAAGAAAAAAAAACGCCTTTCCCGCTTGGACCCCAGGGAAACCATAGAAGCAAAGGAAAATTATTGAATGTGGCTTCCAGAAGAACCGTTCGTCGAGTGGGTCCTGCATATTTGAAAAAAAAAAAATTGAAAAAAAATTGCATAAACACGATCATAGCAGGGATAAATGTTTATAGTGAAAGGCAATTTACATTACTTAATTCTACGATTCATAAGCTAATAGAGTGCGGAATCGATCTATTTTGACCATGTGATGGCGTGGCCTGATCCAACATTGAAGATGAAGTGGATTCCAAATCGTTAAATTGCCTGATCAAATGGATGCCTTCCGGTTGGACCATTGAACGCGTATAGAAAAAAATCTGAACAAAGAGAAAAAAAAACTCCCCCAACAAAATACCAAAAAAAGGGGCAAAATAAAAAAAAGGGGGCTCTCATTTTGTGATTCCGATCCAGAGTCGACCCGACATACTCGATACAGCATAGCCCTGATTTTTCTCTTTTTCTTTGTTTATTTTCTTTCCCATGGTTCAAATGTTGACAACCCGAGTCGATAGATCGAATCTTGTTTCCCAGTTGATGTCATTTTATGCCCCTGACAATTAACCTGAGACGCGCTAACTGCCAAATTCTAAAATTCTAAACAGCCGCGCGACGATCAGCAATGCCTGCGATGATCAGTTTGCAGAAAACCCACGGTCTAGACGCCTGTGCTGGCTGCCAAACGTGTTTCATCTTTCCCACCCCGCGTTCTGGGAAATTTCCTGACACACAGCCCGCGCTTGGATTGAGCTTGAGCCGTGCCAAGTACTATATTTACTATATTTGAGTTTTTGTGAAGAATATGACAGCTGCACCCATGCGCCCGTGGCTTTTTCTCTATGGATTATTAACTTTCCACATGGCGGGAAGTGTGTGCTCTTAGTTAACTAACATTCAATGTTGGATTACCAAGCCCATGGATCTGAGAATTAAGAGTCCAATCTAGGTAGGAGACTAATGTAACTGAAATGGTCCACATGGGAAATGCGGCATTGTGGCGGTCAGAGAAAAAAAAAAAAATGGAAAATGGAAAAATGGAAACAAAGGAGAAAAATGAAGGGGAAAAAAGAAGAAAAAATGGAAAACCAATGGAAAATGTTAAACTTCGATTGGTAATTTGTTAGCTAAGATGTAATTTCCTCTTCGCTCGGCAAAAAACCTATAATTGGCTGCATTTACTCAAGCAGGTATAGTGCCGTTGCTACGTCCTGCGGCCGCATCATACAGACCCTGGATATCGGCCTTCCACTGTGCCTCGTTCACTCGAGACAAACGCCGGTCATAGGTCATGAGTCCATTGACTTCACCCTCGACATCAGTAGTCTGAGTCCAGACGCCACCGCTGCACGAGAAAAGGCGCACCTGATCCTTCAATTCGCTCAGGAGCAGATGACTACGATAGTTCCAAGCATCCAACGTGAGATCGATCTCATACGTCTGATTGATGGTGTTGATAGCGTTCTGGTTGTTCCAGAGACTACAGAGTAACACAGTCAGATTGAATCGTTAGGCAAAACGCAAAAGGGGGGGGGGTTTTCCAGTCCACTAGTTAGATCTTGGCGGGATAACAGAACACAACTCACTGTTCAATAGAGACATTGTTGCCGATTCCACCAAACTCTCCCTGGAATCCGATTCGAGTGTCGTCGTAAGGACTGGAGTCGATGGAGTAGAAGGGCGTTCCACATTGCGGATTGGCGTAGTGATGATTATCCTATCGGAGTGAGCGGTTAATCCTCGGTACTTCGAGCTCGATGCGGGAGGGTTGGACTTACGCTAAAGTCTCCTGCACCATGGTCGAACCAACCGGTAGTCGAATCCACCAGCCGCGTTGGATCCAACTGCCGGACCCGATCGGTCAACTCAAATTCGGGGTAGTAGTCGGTCAGCTGTCCCCAGCCTTCGTTGTAGATGACCTATCGGCGATCGCCTATCAGCACTGAATTCCAAATTCCAAATCGTCCCCCTTTTCCATTCGGACATACCCATGTTGCAATGCTCGGGAAGCTCTTGTGCTGGTTGACCAGTATCTCCAATTGGCGTGAGAACTCAACCTGCTGTGCTGCATTAGGCAATATGTTTTGGAGGGGACGCAGAGCAGGCATGTCCTGGATAACAAGCAGACCGAGCTCGTCACAGGCGCGATAGAAGAGCTCAGGCTCCACTTTGATCTATGATTTGTCAACATCTTGCACCTTAGAGCGGGTTTATCATTGGAAAAAAACTTACATGCTTGCGGACCATGTTGAAGCCAAGGTTTTTCAGCATTTGGAGATCGTAAACCATGGCGTCCGTGGTGGGTGCTGTGTATATTCCATCAGGCCAGAATCCTTGATCGAGAGTGCCGAACATGAAGATGAATTCGCCATTCAACATTGGTCGAACAACGCCGTTGACCGTGCCCTTGGAAATGGTGCGGAATCCCGTGTAGCTTTGGACCTGGTCTTTGCCCAATTTGACTGTGATGTTATACAGATTGGGTGAGGCCGGAGACCACAGCTTTGGTGATTCGACATTGAATTGGAAGGGCTGGTTTGAGGGTCCTCTGTGAGTTGCAACGACATGGTCTCCGTCATGCACGGTCACGATAACGCTGGTGGTGGTATTGACGGATGAAGTGTGCACGGTCATATTGACTAAATCGTGTTAGCGATGGCATATGTCTCAAATGTGATGTGTGTGGCTTACCTTGACCGTGCATATTTCCATCGACGTCCAGTGCCGAAATATGGCTCCGTGGCGCAGCCTCAATCCACACGCTTTGCCAGATTCCACTGCAAGGGGTGTAGAATATATGACTTGGTCTGTGAGTCTGTTTTCCGATGGGAATGACATAGTCACCGTCATCCGTGGGGTCATGGACAAAAACAAGTCTATGCCAAAGTTAGCTTCGTTCCGATAGAAACAGAATTTGAGAGAACTCACAGCTCATTTTCTTGGCCAGGCTTCAAAAACTCAGTAACATCCAAAGAAAAGCGGAAATATCCGCCACGGTGAAAGCCAGCTTTCTTTCCGTTCACAAAAACTGTTGCTTCATAATCCACAGCTCCAAAATTAAGCATGATACTCTGACCATTCCAATCAGATGGCACTTTAAACGAGGTTGAGAACCACGAGTATATCATATACTCTCCCTGGATTCCTGCAGGGATTGTTAGTTCTGCGCCACACCAAGATCTATCATCAACGCCGTTTGACAGAAAAAAAAAACTCACCCGACAACCCACTCTCCAAACAAGAGGGAACAAGTACATCCTGCGCAAGATCCTGACCAAAAGGCGGATTCCTCACAGCCGCCAGACTCGACGCATTCTGGTACTGCCAAACCCCATTTAAATTCCGCCACTGAGAACGCTGCATCTGTGGCCGCGGATACTCAGGCCAAGGGTTAACACCCACTTTATCCGTCCAGGGCGTCGTCAACGGCGGCTCCTTGAGAACATACCCAGCAGCGCGGGCCTGCTTAGCCGGTGGACTGCTACCATATTTACCTGGCTGGGCAAAACCAGTGCCCGCCAACAAAGACAACACAACACCCTGCAGAAGACGCATTGTTCCAGACAATTCTGATCTGATCTGGAGTGGAACGTGGACTCAATGGCCGGCGAGCAGCCTTGCTTTTATGCACACTACATACATGACGGACGCTGGAAGGTCCGAAAACGCCGAGCTATCTGGGCATGTTTACTGCAATCTGGCGAAAGGTCAAAAAATTGGACCCCGGAGCCCTTGCCATATGCAAATCGGCTCTGACTGGTATCTTTCATGAGGGCCGCCCAGTCTCGTCGCAATTTCATCCCCACATTGAGTCGGAAAATCCCGCCAGGGGGCATGGGATTCCGGTCCTGGCAAAGCGCAGCCTTGATACTCTGGGGTTGGTCCGATGGCAGGGAGAATCTCCTTGACGGCGCCGCTTGGCGTGGCTGATAGGCCCAGAACACGAGGCAATCGTTAGCGATTGTAAGTTGACGAGCACCTGGGATTCCCGAAGATTTTACAGTGAGCAGCTACGCACATCAGCCATGGCTTCTCCTGGGGGGAAAAAAGCAGCTCGGATTTTGTTTTGATCGAGTTAAGGGTTTCATCGATCCCAGACCAAGTGGATCATGATCATAGACGGCCGACAGCAGTCTCAGAGCCAAATGTCGGAGCCAGAAACACCGACCGAATAACAAGTCTTGCTCGCGCAGCGGACACAAGACCGTCCCCAAATCCTGATCTCGCCGCATGGCACCTCTCCAGCTCTCGCCGCGTGCTCGCTCTCAAGGAGAATTATCGGAGCTCACGGTTTCGCTGTGGAGCACGCAGTCAAGCGTGCACATTTCCCTCCGGATCCGATGCTACAATGGCCAGGAACAACTGGGCATGTAGAGTAAATCCCAATAAAGCAGCCACTCAGGAGCCAGGACCGGCAAATAGCCGAGCACAATGCTCGAAATGCTCGGCATTTATGCCTGATGGATCGCGCGTCGAGTCCCTTGCAGCCGCACGGATCATATTGACCCTGAGTCCCTGACCGGACCCCCTTGAGCCCGCGCCGAAGACGCGGGAATTTCTACCCAAGTCGAGGAATGATTGAGAGCGCGCCATGCATGTCGCACCTCGAGGTACCATCGTGCTGCGAGAGGCCGAGCACCAAATATAAGAATACGAAGTCTGGCGAATTTTGCCCCCTCATTTTGCACTTGGCGTGTCGATCGGTCGCGTCCGGTTGGGTGGTGTTGCGGTGTGGCTTCCGCAGCTCCGCTGGCACCCGCTTAATTTCCTTTTTGGGATTGTGCAGGTGTTTGAGTCAGACTCCGTACGATTTTCTATATTGTTTCCCCGCGTTGAGTGTCGGTGAAGAAAGATGACGGGTGGAGTGGAATCGGGGGTTGTACTCCAGGTGGAGAGTTTCAAGGTTGGGGGGGTTGATACTTAAGGAGTCCATGTTGTTGTTTCTTAGTCAAAAGTCGGGATGGCTTGAATCAAGAACACAGAAACATAGAACAGTCACTGTAAGGTACGTGGTGCCTAGTTACCTAGCCGCCTTATTCAGCCCGATCAGAAGTGCACAAAAAATGAAATTTACTGGACAGGTTAAACGAGTCTGAGTTTCTCGGTCAGGACAAAGTGCGTGCTCTTGACCATAATATGGCGAATCTCAGTGCCCGGCTCTTCTAGGCCAAAACGGCGAAATAAAAGCACGAGATGTAGCTCAAACATAAATTATTCGTTTGCAAAAAGCTCCATCAGTAGGATTCAAAATCCAAAATCCAAATATTGAGTACGGCCCCACCTGATCTGAGTTGATCGGCCAACAGTACCGACCAATACACTTCAATATTAGATCCCACACTTAGATCCCGCGATGATCAGCACGCCGAACTGATACATATGATCCCATGATAATGATCTCACAGATCTCCTGACCACTACCATCCTCCTCGGGTGATACTGTTCTCGTCCATACTTGCAGACTATGCAGTTAAAAGCCGAGCGATCTGCACGGGAATGCCTGAATCCTGAGTAATTTGTCCGGTATTTTAATGTGATGTTACCGTCCACGGGTGGCGTATTTAATGCGTGATGGGCTTATTGCGATCTAAAATGATTGGAAAACCAAAGCAGAAATCAAACTAGATTAAACTTGGCAACGATTCTTGTACTACGATTAACTCGGTAAATCAGGGAAGTTCCGAATCTTAGATACTAGTACGCTTCAAATGTTTACCCCGCAGTAACCTTGACCGCCTGATCAAAACAAGGTACGCTCGGATGCCCTTTTTCCCCTGCCATGTGGTGCCGGAATTTACACATCCCTCAAGGTTCAATATATTCATCTCTACTTCCTAGTGCACTACGTTAAAGTTTGTGAGGTGGCTGAGAGCATACACGGCCCAATCATGTTTCCAAAAACGATGTAACTTCGGCTAAAACTACATTATTGAACGGAGAACGCTAGGAGTTGAAATCTGGATGTATAACAAATATTGTGCACATCCCTAACGAGGCAAGAAAAAAGGCCGCAGATTTTGAGCGTTGGTATCTAGAGACACCAACTCTTCCAAGGTTATCGTAGGCGGACTGTTTACTTCAATGTTGCAGTTTATTTCAAGCTGGCTTCTAAGATTCTATAGTTTATACAGACATACGTTCCTACCCGGGTGGAATCTCCCCAGGGCTTATTTTAGCGCACTGGACCGCTTGTGGAGTCAGTGGCTGAATTTTCGATCCCTAATCTAGCCCAATAAAGTCTAGCTGGATACACCTTGCTATAGCCTTGACGTCAATATTGATGATAGTTCCTTTGTGTAAAAAATTGTTAGACAATTTCGAATATACCTGTCATTCTTTTGCTCCTTTGTTTTCCTACTGATTTGATTATATTCTCTTTCTGATTTGGAACCTTGGAAATACATGTAACGGGATGTTATTTTATCCCGTCTCACTATATGCCCAACTGCTAGTTGACGTGGACATCCAACACTTTAATGACAAGTATCTATGCAGGTCCGCCCTAAAATCCAAGTCTATCATAAGCCATGCAGGCATGATGTGGCTCCACAACACCCGCGAATGGGCCGCTCTAAACTCTTGGGAATGCTACCCCGCAAGGCTGTAAAAATCAAGTATTTGATTTCAAGGGGCCAAAATATTTAAGACAATGTTAATTGATCGATCGGGGAAGGCTCGCTACCCCGCAGAATCGGGTCTATAAAACCCGGGCATCGCCTCACCACGAATCCAGATGACATCCAGACAATTTCGGACCATTCCCATTCATCCCTTCCAAGCGAGTCCCTTTGCAAATCATCCATGATGCCTGTCATGCCTTCTTTCCGGCTTGCTATATGTCTCTGTGCTATGGGCTCCCTAGTCGCAGCCGGCCCATGTGACATCTACGCCTCTGGCAATACGCCCTGCGTCGCAGGCCACAGCACCACCCGCGCTCTATATAATGCTTACAGCGGCCCACTATACCAAGTGTCGCGGGCTTCCGACGGCACCACAGCCGATATTGCACCCGTGTCCGCGGGCTCAGTAGCCAACGCCGCAGCCCAAGACAAATTCTGCTCAGGCACAACTTGCAGCATTACTATAATTTACGACCAGACCGGCCATGCCAATCACCTTACGCAAGCTCCGGGAGGAGGCGCAGCATCTGGGCCCGACAACCTAGCCAGCGCAACTGGCGCGCCCGTCACGCTCAACGGCAAGAAGGCGTACGGTGTCAAGATCCAGCCTGGGATGGGATACCGCTGCGATACGGCTGTGGGCACAGCCACCGGCAACGCAGCAGAGGGGATGTATGCTGTTCTTGACGGAACGGATTACAACAGTGGATGCTGCTTCGACTACGGCAATGCCGAAACGAACAATGACGACAATGGCGATGCCCATATGGAGGCTATCTACTTTGGACTCGGTACTGGATTCGGCACTGGAACCGGGAGCGGTCCCTGGATTTTGGCGGACCTTGAGAATGGTCTATCTGCCGGAGACAATTTTGCTGTGACATCAACCAACCCGACGATTACCTCGCGTTTTGTCACTGCTATCGTTAAGGGGGAGCCAAATCAGTTTTCAATCCGTGGTGGCAATGCTGTCTCTGGCTCACTTGGAACATACTGGAGTGGAGTCTACCCAACTGGTTACAGCCCAATGAAGAAAGAAGGCGCCATTATTCTGGGTATTGGTGGTGATAACAGCAAGAGTGCCCAGGGCACTTTCTATGAAGGTGTTATGACTTCGGGTTACCCATCAGATGCTACCGAAAACTCGGTACAGGCCAACATTGTAGCTGCCAAATACGCTGCTTGACACCGTCGTCAGTGATCGCCAAATTAGTCATATGCAGTTTTTTTTCCCATTATACCAGGAGAGTTTGTTGCCTGAAGGTGCTGATTTATTTTAGAACTTTCTGTGTCTTATTTGTGTATGTAGCTGGAGCGATGGTTCACATGGCAGAACCGGGTACACCCCGGGCTTGGTTTTATTGCAATTAACGATTCTAATGCATGATACAATAATTTCATTTTTCACTGGATTTCCCAGAAATTGTAGCCTTCTTCACTTACATCTTATATGGGTAGTTTTTGCAATGGAATAGACCTCCAGAATCACAGTGTATCACAAAATTAAGCACTTGAGGAGACAAGAGGGACTTTTCTAGAAAAATCAAAAAGAAAGGAGGAAAACAAAAAGGGGGTTGATTACTTTGCTGCCATCTGATTTTCTGCCACCAAAACGACTAACAATAAATCAAAGCGTTCGTGTACTGCAGGCGGTGAGGCTAGTTGCTGATTCTTTTGAAGCGGTCTAAAAGGGCGGTAAACCCAGGTTTATTCGAACTTTTGCACTGAGACTGAGCTCAAGCGCTAGCGTGATGAGTTTTACTATACTCCGTAGGAACAGATCAATTGATCCAAACTAGGAGGCAATTTATGAATCTCAAAATGAAAAAAAACCAATAGATCTTTCCGAAAGGTAATAAAAATAAGGGTCGGCTTTTGTATACTCAACCTCACATTGATGTAAAAAACAACAACATTGAAACAACAATGACCTTAAGGTTTCCTGTGCATTCTGTCCGTCACAGTGCCCAGGTCCACGAGTGGCTTGACAGGCTGGCAGCCAAGTTATTTGATTTGGGAGGATGACAGGCAGCCCAGGGTATGGCAAAACTCAGTTGCAACTAGTACCAAGAATGAAAAATTGATTCGAGCCTCCACCTGGGCAGGGCTGCAGCCTTCAAATTTTCCCAGAAGCCCTGGAAGTTGGAATACAGAAATTTTAAATCTCCAGAATTTTTTAGAAATGCTTGGTTCCCGAAATCTGGACATCAAGATTTCAAATTAATCAGAATGTCAACCACATGTGCAATGTTGGACCTGTATATCTGGACACACATGCACCAAACATTGAAGTATATATATGCAACTCTGGAACATTTGAACATTTGAAGCGACCTCGGGAATGATTACAAAGTTGGATTCATCTTTGAATTCAATGTTGATGTACTACATACTATGTACGAATGAACGGACCCGATGTATCTAGCCTTTGAGGCTTCTTTGTCATAGCTTTAAGCGTGAAATATCACAATGAACACTGATCCATATCAATGCCAATGACGATGGTCAACAAGTGAAATCTCATGTAGGTGGATACTTACAGGGACAGTGGACCAATGAAGTTGCAGTATTCCATGGAAACCCATGGAACCAATGAGTCATAGCGCCCTTGCGTTGTTTGCATTGTTTGATCAGGTGACATACGCGACAAACGCGCACAGACCCCCTCACTTTTGGGTATAAATACTTTGTTCCGCTCTCCCCCATTTCCTCTTTTCTTTTTTCTTTTCCAGCTCTCTTTGCCAATTGGCTTAGATCAAGTGTAGTATCTGTTCTTTTCAGTTTAATCTCTGAAAGTTTCCTACGGGAAACACATTGATTATTCCCATTTTTGGATCTCGCGATCAACCTCTGTGCTTGCGCATGTTGATTGCACAGTGTCATCGGGCTTACACTACCCTCGATCGACGCGAACTCCCTTTTTCATCAACTGTGTCGGCTTGTCCGATCGCTTGGAGAAGAAGTTGTAATCTACTAAAGTACATACTCGTACACATAAGCTGTAGTAGTATTTACCCCCCTGTTTACCTGCACCTCGAACCCGACGCGTGTTGCGGCTCTTCGTTTCTGTTCCCCCCTGGCTACTCGTGCACCTTGGCCTGTTTGGATCCAGGTCCACCCAAATTTGCCTTATTCTTATGCCTTCATGCCTCTGAACCCACTACTTGGCCAGAGCCCGCAACTCTTGGCGCTGACTGAGAGATCTTCGCTCAGTAGAATCACGGCGACGACGAGAATCCCCTAACTTATCCAGACCTACCAGCTACGCCAACCCAAAGAGCCTTCTTCCATCGTCGAGTGAGACAGCCTACAGGACACTACATATAGGAGGAGCCGATGCCGGATGAGCAGATGATCAACCATCTCTACGAGACTTGGCAGCGGATTGTCCAACAGCAGTTGGGGCAACATGGAATAACCGAGGGGAAATTGAATGTCAGCACTGACTCTGTCATCGGCCAGGTCCAACAATATCTCCCAGTTCACGCAAATGGTACAAGCTGAACAGTGACCACGAAATTACACTTGAAAGATGTCTTGCGATCTCTTGCCCCTTGCATCGTCCGAGATGCGATTCTCCCTAAAAATTCTGGCATTCGCAGTACCAATCAAGCCCAGTTCCTGATCACAGGTGGAGTAATGTAGGACACGTGCATTCTTCACCTGCATTCCCAGCCCACATTCCTTGCGATCTTTGCGTTACAGACAAGATCCTGATAATTCCTACTCTGCAGTCTCCGTGGAGTCTTGCCCGGTTTGCCCGAGGTCGGAAATGCAAACCGACAGGTTTATGACAGACAGGATTTTGATCATCGAAAAAACAAGATCAGAAACTGACGCCCCCCACCCATCACAACAGATCACAAGGCGCAGGTTCGCCGGGAACGGGATTGCTACTTACAAGGGAGCGGGTCCGGCGTTCAGCGCGGAAGTATCCGAGCCAGTCACCCATGGATCTGGCCTGCGTACAATGGGCTTGTACGCTATGATCTGGGGCAGAGATCTTTTGTCAACCGTGGAAATGCCAAGTCTCGAGTGTCAAACTTGAAGACCTGCAGCTCGAGAATATCTTATGTTGGACAACTACTACAAAAAAGGAGCACTGTACAACCATAGCTCGGATTACCGAAATACAAGGCAGTACAACAAATCCTCAAGCAAACTGTCCAATGAGACCCTGTCAAGATGAGATTTGATGATTTCTGCACATTCCTCAGAAGATCGGCTACACGTGGCGGCTGATCTTCGTTGAGGTAAGGCCTGCTTTTTTTTCCCTTTGCCGCAAACGGCAGCGCTTGCTTGATCCTCCACGATTTCACACCACCACGGGTTGGACTTGATGAGATTGACAGGTTCAATGAGTGGCTAAATTGCAGGGTCTTGATATTTACAAACAATCCAATTATTGCGCAAAACAGAGTGGTATTTCAACTGTAGCACTTATGAAGAGACTATTCGTATGTGATCCAAAGCAGGTTCCGAGTTTGAGAACCACTCAGTGGGGAGCTCCTGCCCGAATGAACGCAACAGCGACACAAAAAAAAACAAACATCAGAACCTTGGAACTTGGCCTGAACAATGTCTTTCTCCAGTTCCACATTTTGTTTCCCCCAGTTTCTGCTGTGACCCTGCCCCATTTCGTTGCCGACTGCACCTGAGCTCTCTACCAAGATCCAACTCTGTGAGATGAACACGCATATCAGATTTTGAAATCTCCACTGGCGAAGCTAACAAATGACCGGAGTGAGCTAGGCCGCTGTCACCCAAGCACAATTTGAAGGCCATTGTCCCATTTATCAACCCCAGACCCCCGCAATCCCTGGACCCGCTGCTGTCTGCTTTCGGCCAGACCCTACCTATCCCGGAAGCTGTCAGGAGACTGTCAACATTCTGACAGGAGCTGCGTCAAGCAAAGATCTACAAACAAACTCTCAAATGTACGTGGTGTCTCTCTTCCAAAGCCTTCATCCTTTCCGTTTCCAGGCCATGGGGCTGCATCCGGCCTCCACCATGCACAATTATCGACATGGAATTTACTTATAGCAGCCGATAACCACGCCCTTGGACATCATTCTTATTTCATTTCATTCCTGAAGCCCAGCCTCCTGAAATTTTGCATTAACTTTGTCAAAGGAAGCTCAGAATGTCTGTATCGAAGAAGACCCTCGTGATCGCCTCTTTGGCTGCACTTGGCCATGCATCCAAACTAGGCCACGCCACCAGAATGACCCAGGAGGCTATGGAAGTGTGAGTGATGATTAAGTTCAAGTCAATCATGTGTTAGTATTGTGATCGTCTGTGGCTAATCGATTCTTGTAGGAGCCCCCTTTTCGGCTATGGTACTAGTGAAAAGGTCCGTGGTGTCAACCTCGGCGGTTGGTTGGTCCTGGAGCCCTGGATTACTCCTTCAATCTTCGATGGTGCCGGCGATGCTGCCGTCGACGAATGGTCTCTCTGCACGGTCCTCGGCTCGGATCAGTGCCGAAGTGTTTTGGCACAGCACTGGAGCACCTTCATCAACCAGGATGATTTCAACGAGATCGCAGCTACCGGCATGAACCACGTCCGAATTCCTGTTGGCTACTGGGCTCTGGAACGCTTGGACGGTGACCCATATGTCGATGGTCAGCTGGAATACCTTGACCGGGCAATCACCTGGGCTCGCGCTGCCGGCCTCAAGGTCATGGTTGATCTACACGGAGGTAAGTTAACCGGAACCCCATTACAGAATTTGGATACTGACATCAACCAAAGCCCCTGGATCCCAGAACGGATTTGACAACAGTGGAAAGCGAGGCTCTATTGGATGGCAACAGACCCCTGGCAACATCGACAACACCAAGTCTGCTCTGAGAGCCTTGGCTAAGCGTTATGCCGGTGATACCGACGTTGTCTCCGCCATCGAGGCTCTTAACGAGCCCAGCATTCCCGGTGGTGTCGACGAGGACCAACTCAAGCAATACTACTACGACGCTTGGGGTGTTGCTCGCGAGGTCAGCCAAGACACCACCGTTGTTCTCCACGACGGTTTCATGCCCACAGAATCCTGGAACGGATTCATGAGCGAGTCGACCGGTGTCTGGTACGTCATGATGGACACCCACCACTACGAAGTCTTCGACAGCAGCCTGCTCGCCATGGACGTCAAGGCTCACGCCAGCAATGTCTGCAACTTCGTTGACCAGCACGTCTTGCACTCCGACAAGTGGACCATCGTCGGTGAATGGACTGGTGCCATGACTGATTGTGCCAAGTACCTGAACGGTAAGGGTGTTGGCGCCCGCTACGACGGAAGCTACGACGGTAGCACCAAGATCGGTGAGTGTGATGGCAAGTCCACCGGAACCGTGGAAGGCCTTGCACAGAGCGACCGTGACAACCTCCGCCAGTTCATCGAAGCCCAGCTCGATGCCTTCGAGAAGGGATCCGGCTGGCTCTACTGGACCTGGAAGACTGAGGGTGCCCCCGAGTGGGACATGCAGCAGCAGATTGCTGGAGGTGTCTTCCCCAACCCTGTTACCAGCCGCCAGTTCCCTACTCAGTGCTAGTGGTGAAGCATTTGTTTGATCCAGGACTTGTTCCTTTTTGATTACGTTAAGCTTGGGAGTTTATCTTGTTGCTTTGGTTTTCTTTTCTTTTCCCTTCATTTTTCATTTTTGGGCTTTCTTTTTTTACTTTGAATTGGCTGCTGGACTTTGGGAGCTTGCATGGTGCAAGCTGATCAGCCTATGGGCGTTTTGGTGTATGTTAAAATCCAACCGGATTGGCCGGTCTTTTGGTCTTTTTCAAGGAATTAAATACTCTCCTTTCTGTTATAACAACTTTACAAGTTCATTGACTTTTTTTACAACCTTGAAATTTGAGGCGTTAATAAAGCTAGTAAATTCTTTGATTTTTGTAGATTGGGTATGGTCATAAGAAACTCAGAGAACATCGGCTTCAATGCAGTTCGAAACTTGTAAATAGAATATGCAATATTGTAATGCAAAGTAAGCATAGGGGGAAGAGCCTGTGATAAAAGCATTGGGATCAAATCAGTCCCAAAGCCCCGAACGCAGACACAACCTCTCCATCAACATTAACCAGCCACTCCTCCTGGAAACGCTGAGCGCCGCCACAAGCAAGAATGACCTGCTCTAGACGCTGGCGCACAAAGTCGCGGATCGGGAACCGGTGGACGGCATCAGCTAATTCCCACTCGTTACGGCGAAGATTCTCAGGTGTCTGGAACTCCTCCGAGTTCTCCGGGTTCGCAGTCTCAGAGCCCTTGGGCGCGCTCCAGTACACAAGGTAATCGGAGTTCGGATCCGAGCCACCCTCCGATAACTCGGTGATGAGGTCGGTCCAAATAGTCAGGTAGGACTGGAGATGTTTCAGGATGTATGGGGGAGGTGGCGCAGGGCCAGAAGAAGGGTTGGCAGATTGGTCCTGGAGAGCAAGGAGCTGGGTCAGAGCGAGAGCATGCACCTTCTTCTGGTTCGCACTGCCCATGTTATCGTAGTGCGAGAACCATTCCTCGAGAATCCAGTTCAAGCTCTGCTCCTCGGTGGAGTTTGTAGCGGCTGCGACGGCAGAGGCGAAGATGGTAGGGTTTCCCAGCGCGAGTCGGGCGAGGACAGCCAGGTAATCTGTTTCGATGACGCCGACTACTTCTGTTGCTTTTCGGTTCGGGCCGGAGGTTTGGCTAGCCTCGTAGGCGGTGTATAGACCCTCGAGAAGGGATGGGAGGAATGAGGTTTCGAGAAGAGAGCGTGAGATGATGCTGTATGTGGACTCGCTGCCGCCGTCGACCGCTTCGGCTCCGCGAATGATCATTTCGACGAGGCGGGGAACCACTCCGGTGCGCATCTTTGTTGTGTAGGAAAGAGTTTCTTTCAGGGCGATCAAGAGCGGGTCTCGGATACCATCACGGAGGACCTCCTGAGGAGCGAGGAGGATGTAGTTTTCGATGATGCCGAGGGCCTGGGCGGCACTGTCTGTTCCTTGCTCGATGAGGGGGAATATGGAGGGCATTAAAGCAATAATCTCAGGGGAGGCAGGTGAAGGAGTTTGCATAATGATGGCAGCCCATAGCTCTAGTGCCTCATCTAAGAGGTACATGAATGTTTCCTAAATATTGGCATATGTGAGAAATGGCTGTTGAATCTGAGAGATTCCGGGACAGACTTACAGATTCAGGATTGACGGATCCCTGAATTAACGGGAGAATAAGCGAGTGGTATCGTGAAGATTCTTGCTTGAGGGAATGGATCAAAGAGGAGAGGAGGGTAAGAATAGCTTGCTTCATTAAATGTTCATCTCCGGATTCTTCCCACAACGGCGGTAGTAGCGAGATGATTGCGTCTGAGAAGGGAGCAATCTATGGTCCTTGTTAGTCTCGTGATAGTATCAAGGGTGAATGGGAGACTTACGTTGCTTTCCATGTTCACCACGACTACTCGTACTGTCTCCAACAGACCCATCTTGGTTTCAGAAACTTCAGCTTCCTGGACAAGTGACATAAGACTTCCTAGAATGGCTGGTGCATATGGGATGAAGCCCGCTGAGGTGAACTCGAAGGGTTCGACGATATTGCGGAACTGTCGACCGGCAGTAATGCGGACCACCAAATCATTTAATGGATCATCCTTGTTCAGCAAATGCTGGAAGACTTGGTAGATGGCATCGATATTCAGTTTCTCGTACTGAATGGGCACCCATTGGCCAAGTACCATGGGGATTCGTCTTCTCAGAAGTCTGTACTCAGGATCTTGAATCTGGACTTCAGGAACAACAGTCCCTTCAAGGAAGGTATTGAAGTCCAGACACTGCTCAAGACTGGCCGCAGCTAAGCCGACGGCGGAATACAATGAGTCTTTCAGAATCACATTGCGGTTATCGGTGCCTAGAGATGCAGTTAGCATGCTATTACTCCCAAGACTTCGTGGAATGATACTTACGAGCAAAAGAATGGAACACGTCAAGCAATCGACCAACCAGTAAGCTCTTGAAGTGGATGACGAGGTCAAGGAACAATTTCTCGGAGCACGAGCGGATGGAGAACTCCCAAGCCTCACTGCTAGTTTCCTCCCGCTTTTCCCACTGCTCAGGTTCCGCTTCCCATTCCTCGAAATCAATGTTCCGGAACCTAAAGAATTGCGTAACAAGCAATTCCATAGTGTCCAAGACGAATTTGTCGGTGAATAGTTCTGTCTTGATCCGCTCGACAGCTTGTTTCCTCTCCTCCTTGTCTGCCGGGGTCTGATATTTGAACGTATGTACTGGGTTGAAAGCCATCTTCGCGCACGCTCTGATCAAAAGCAAGGCTCGTAGGCCTGTCTTCTCAGGAAGGGATTGGCCTTCGGTCTCAGCGTCCGCACCAAGGCTAACATACACCTCGCTGAGATTCTGAAGCAAACTCCAGTAGGTCTTGACAAGTTCAATGCTGTGTGTGAAGAGTGCAAAGGATGCTGCGTGGGTCTTGGCCATTTCAACGTGGAGCTTAGAGAGTTGGAGCACATGCTTCCGAATGGCTATTTCGACGAGCTCCGGCAGCTTGCCAGACTCATTCACGAAAGAAAGAAACTTCACGAATTGGTTGTGAGTCAATGTCCAAAATTTCTGAACCTCTTGATCGCGACCAGGGTGCTCGAACCCGGCAATAATCAGGCGTCGGAGAACCTTCAATGAGACTAAACTTTGTTCGATCGCATCCAGTAGCGACGCCTCGTCACCACCCCCGTGCTCCAAAATGGATACCCATGTGTTGACTTTCTCCACGTAAATATTCCCCAGCACATGGAATAGTTCGGGAGAAACGGACTGGAGCTGGGTTCGGGTTCTTTGTAGGCGCGCGGTGGACAGTTCTTTTATGGTTTGGAGAAGGATTAAGAGGGTACGGGGAAGTTGGATCGGGTCGGCGCCAGGTTGGATGGATGATCGCAGGAAGTCAATAATTGTCGCCATAGCGTCGGGCCTGTCGCGGTTAGATCATGATAATCTATCGAGTTGGGGAGGGGCATACCAATCCTGAGGAAATTCGTAGCGGAGAATCTTGGCGATCATCAAAGCATTTTGGAGGGCCAGTGGGCGGGAAGGTTCGGCGATACCCGCCTGCATAGCAGTTGCCTTAATTTTTTCCTTTTCGTCCTTCAAGAGAGCACTTCCATGGGTGTCAGTAGGTTTTATTCGGATCATGCGTTGGGTGGGCCGTCGGGGAACACACTTGGGCGCAGTCTTTCGCCAGTATTTATCGATTCCGTTTTTCAACTGAATAATGGCAAGGTATCGGACTTCGGTCGGCAGTGAATGATCGCAAAATACATCCTATGTATGCTATTTTTAGCTTTTCTGTAAACCCTAAGATCAATCTGAAGGTTGGAGATACCTGAAGCATTGAATGGTATGATCCCTGTCTCTGCCAGTTCTGCAACTGCTCGGTACCTGTCTTAACTTGTTGTTGAGTTGAGCTAGATGCCATTACCAAAGTATTGACTACATTCTGGTAGCTCAATGGGCTTGCCTCGCCCGGCACCTCTATCAGCTGAGACATGAAGCTTTTTTGATCGAGTCAAGGTTGGTCGGAGGGATCAAAACTGGCTAAGGGGCACCGCAAAAGTAGCTGAAGATGACGAACGTTTGAATATTCAGGGGCTTTCCATGTATAAATTCACTGGATGACTTGGAAATGCCCTGTTGACTTTCGAGTTCACGTTCTTTTACAATTAAGCTTGCCCGCGCGCGTCCCCCTCAGCGGGCCCCGGAGCTCGGAGTTTAGATTTCCCGGACTGGAGGAAGCCCTAGGTTAGAACCCTATGTCCGGAATGGGAGCCGCCAACTTATGGTTTTATAGTGGAGACTATATGAAGTCACTAAGGGTCTAGTCGATATCATAGCTGTATATCTTGTTTTTCGAATTTTTTTTTACAACCAGCTCCCCGTTGTTCACTGCGTTCAGCGATTGATTCTTCACAGCATGTTTTTCTTCTATAACCAGATGACATACCTATGATGATATCTCCATGATGCAACCAAATTTCAAATATACTATCTTCAAGTATAAATAGCCTAAGAGAAACCGTACTTCAATTTCAATCCATTCTTCAGTACACTTCTTTTCTCCAAGCATTCGCCTCTCGAAGATTTCTCCAAAAGCTACTTTCAACCGTTTTTGATTTTCTACTTGCAAAACCAATAAATAATTTCCAAAATGGCACCCAATGTTGAAGATTTGCGCAAGGCCGCGTTCGACGCCGAGAAGGATCTCAACTCCTACCAAGCCAAGCAGGGTCTTGGAAAAAAGAGTGATTCCAGTAAGCTCAATACCCGTGGCTTTATGACAGGCAAAATTTTAAGTCCTGGTGTTCAACGTTAACAAATTCAGCTCTTGAGTCTGGAGTCGATGAAATGGCCAACAAACGCTTTGCCGACGCCGGAGCTAGTCTAAAGTATGGCCCTGGTGCAACCGCCTCCGGCAGTGACCACCGTAAGGTTCCTGAGGATGAGGGTGGTACTCGCGATGACCGGGGAAGGTAAGAAATCCCGAGACAACCTTTACCTATCAGCCGTTCGGGTGTTAACATAGCCGTTCCTCTTTCTAGACTTCCCGAAGCTGGTCAATTCAATGGATCTGGTGGCCCCGAAGATAACGTCAAGATCGACTCTGAGAACCGACCAGGAGATCAGAATGCACTGAACCTGCAGGATATGAAGCAGCGTGGAATCTCGAAGTGAAGCCCTGAACATTGAATAGAGTCGCATTGTACTGTAAAATGTATACAAGTGTTTGAAATCCGTTATGTATAATAATGCTACCAATACTTTCAGTCAGTTTCTTGCGCTTCTCAATTTTAAGTGAATTGACAAAGATCAATTATCATCCTTAAGAATTCATGTTCAGGAAAAGCTTAGTAGCACTTAAAAAAACATTGTCACTTACTGTTATAGTCTCCAGCATTTCAATTTTCTAACATAGGAAAATTTCTGGGAAACTTCACGTCGAAAGTGAAACCTGGCCTAAGTTCTCAAAATAGCCTGTTTTCTTCTTATAATTTAAGTGATGAACTTCTCAGTTGATTAGATTACAAGTTGCAGTGCGGGTCGCTTTCCGGGACGGACCGCTGGATCCTAGCATTCCACTATTAGTCAACCACTACGAGTACTTACAAGATAAATACCAATTATTAGGCTGTGGGGTATCACCACGAAGCTGTCTCTTCTGTTGCTTTCTCCCCGGATGACCAAATAGTGGGTAACATGATGGGCCGGTGTTGATTCTTGGCTTTCGGGCACATAAGCTGATGTAGGTAATAGCCATCTTTTTATCAACATTTGCATTCTCCAAATCTGTTCATGGATATCATTGGTGGTCAAAGGATGATGAAGATCAAGTTCGTATCGAATGTCGTCCTGAAGTCCAAATGTCTCAGAAGAATAAGGCCCCCCACTTTGTCTGGTGGCGGTCTACTATTTTTCGCGGCGCCGCCACCAAGCAGGGCCTCCCATCGCATATCCGCTATGACGAAGATACTGTAGTTTGTGTTCGAACTGATTGATCATATATGCAGATTCTAAGTCTGTAAGTCCCTTTCTTATCCGCTTGCATCCGTCCCAGTTGATCCGTCCAGTATAAAATCCGGGCAGGATCACCGACAGGATCTCAAACACGACTAATTCCCTACCCCGCAACTTGGCTTACAAGTAGCTTATTTGTCCCCTCTAGCCTTTTCTGCTTCATTTTTTATCCTACTTTCTCCTCGTAATTCAACCATGGCTGAAACTATTAAAGAATTGCAGCCGATCGAGACTCGGCTGTTCATTAACGGCGAGGTAAGTTTGTCCTCCACAGTTCCACCCAGGAAAGCGGCCACATTTTGGCCCCAAGCATCTGTATCTTGGACTGATAACCCCACCAGCTCCGTGAATCTTCAACCGGCAAGACATTCGACATCATCTACTCCTACACCCAAGATCTTGTTGCAAAGGGTATGTTCATACTTCTCCCAACTTACCTTAAAAGCTATCAAACATCATCAAACTAACAGCATGAAACCACACAGTCCATGAAGCAGACGTCCAGGATGTCAACGACGCCGTAGATGCTGCCGAAGCGGCCTTCCCCGCCTGGAGAGATCTAGGAGTGCAGGGACGCGGCGAGCATCTACGCAAGCTCTCCGATCTCATCCGCGAAGCTATCCCCAAACTAGGCAAACTTGAGACCCTGAGCATCGGTCGCCCAGTCTCCATTTTCCCAGATGCAGAATTAGCCGCAGATTATTTCAGATACTATGCCGACTATGCCTGGACCGTGCAGGGCACGGCCAGTACTAATACCCCCGGAACCTTCAAGATGACGGTCAAGGAGCCGTTTGGCGTGGTGGGACTGATTATCCCCTGGAACTTCCCGTTGGTGAACTTCGCTGGGAAGGTAGCGCCTGCTATCGCTGCTGGTAATACCGTTGTGCTGAAGAGCAGTGAGAAGGCTCCGTTGACTGTGAGTATATCTCACGCCGTACATATCAAAACAACTTGGCTCTCGAAATCTCTAATCTCGTTTTCTGCTTCTTTCTAGTCGCTTTACATGGCCAAATTGATCCAAGAAGCCGGGTTCCCTCCAGGAGTCATCAATATTATCTCAGGACACGGCGCCCCAGCCGGCTCAGCCCTGACCGAGCACATGAAAGTCCGGGCCATCAGCTTCACCGGCTCCTCGCTCACAGGCCAAAAGATCCACGCGGCCGCAGCAAAGAGCAACATGAAGTCAGTCCACACCGAGCTGGGCGGAAAATCGCCCGCCATCGTCTTCGAAGACGCAGACCTGCAATCCGCCGCCGGGCAAACCATGTTCGGCATCCAGTTCAACAGCGGACAGGTCTGTACCGCCAACTCGCGGATCTACGTGCACGAGTCCATCAAGGAGAAGTTCACGGAGAGTTTCAAGGCCATGTTTGCCAGTGTCAAGATGGGCGATCCGCTTGATCCTACGACGCAGCACGGCCCGCAGATCGATTATCTGCAGTACAACCGCATCAAAGAGTATCTTGGTCTTGGCGAGAAGGAGGGTAAGTTGACGATGGGTGGGGATGCGAAAGATGGGTTCTTTGTGAATCCGACTGTTTTTGAGGATCTCTCGGAGGATTCGCGAGTGATGAAAGAGGAGATCTTTGGGCCTGTTGTGGCTATTCAGACTTTCAAGACGGAGGAGGAGGTTGTCAAGAAGGCTAATGATACGGAGTTTGGGCTGTATGCGTCGGTCTTTACGAAGGATCTTGATCGGGCGATTCGTTTGTCCAAGGCTTTGCAGGCGGGTACTGTTGGAGTTAACTGCACTGCTCCGACTGGTGCGAAGGATGCTGCTTTTGGCGGCTACAAGATGAGTGGAAGTGGAAGGGAGGGTCTTTTGTACAGCATTGAGAACTTCCTCCAGACGAAGACGATTGTCATCAAATCGACTTGATGATGTATTTGGTCATAATATTATATTCATTTTCGGGAATGCAGCGCTACAATTATTTTTGTCAATTCGTAATTTCATAATCTCATGATTTCATTTTGAGTCGTAGCTACTAGCACCTTGCGTCACACCACACGAAGGAAGATCAGCCCATAAAAAATAACAAAATACCTCGGATAAACCAGCCACGAAACACTGATAGATATGCAGAAAGCAACAATAACCATCCATATTTGCTGGGCAAAATATTACCCATGAAAACTGATAAAAGCGAAATAGCCTACAGGAAGTAGGCAAGGGCGGCCACGAAGGCCCCAGTCAGAGAAGCCGAGCCGGGTAGAACGACAGTGGCAGCACCCTTGGAGCCACTGGCCTTGGCCGCAGTGCTGGTGCTCGAGGAGGTGATATCTACCTTCTTACCATCCACCTTGCGAGTGGCAGTGACATTGACGTTGTATTCGGCCTTCTCATCCCATGGGAAAGGGAAGGTGTAGTTGTGGCTAGGCTTGGTACCATTGAAGTTCTTCTTGACAATGTCCAAGATACCATGACCAGCAGAGCAATCACCCTCAGTCGCAGGGTTAGGCCAATCAGCTGAGAACTTGGAGTATGTGTTGTCCGAGAAAGGGCCAGGGTTTGTGTTGTTGAGACGCAGGCGTTCAATCTCCACATCGTAGTTCACATAACCAGTCTTGTCGGCCACCAGCTTGAAGATATTGGCTCCACAGTCCCAGCGACCCAGAGATGGAAGACCCCAGTTGGCAGAAACTGTAGCAATGGTGGAGTAGTGGGTGTAGAAGGTGTCATCCTTGGTGCCCCTGAGTTCGTCGGGAATACCACCACCAACCAGAACACTGAAGATGCGGTTGCGCTTGGTGTAAGTGTGGTCCTCGTCGTAGGTCAAGAGGACGACAGTGTTATCGCTGAAGTACTTGTCCAACAGCAGGCGCTCCATCCACATTCGCTCCCAAGTTGCACCAAAAGTAACATTGGTATCGTGCGCATCATTTGTCATGTTGGGTGTGATGAAGGCCCACTGGGGAAGCTTCTTGTTCTTCAAATCATCTTCAAAGTTGGTGAAGTTCTTGATTTGGCGGGTACGGGTATCGTTCGAAGTGATAGAGTTGTAGAGAACCAGGGGGTTGTGCTTGCGAACATAGTCCGGGTTGTAGGTCTGCTGGTTTGAGTAGTTGTATCCCTGGTATCCAGGGTAGGGCAGGTGCTCCTGAAAAACTCTTGTTAGTAGTGAAGCAGGGTAGGAGAGCGGTTTATTTTTGCTTGCCTGGTACTCAGCCCAAGAGATAGACTTGGTGTCAAGCAGATCAGCAACGGTGGAGACATTGGCCGGAACTTGGTGGAAATCGTCATTGTCCATGCCAAAGGTGTCACCACCAGCTGAAGCACAGTAGTTGGGCTCCGAGGGGTGAGCAACAGCATAGAAGTTGGTACTGGACACAACACTCAGTAATGAAAACAAAACAAGAAAGAGAAAATAGAGATTTTCACTGACAGCAGAATACCCTGTTTGGCGAAGAACTCTTGGTTCTCATCTACTAAGGAGTCCTCCCAATCCTGGAGTGAGGTATCAGTTATGCTCATTCTTTGAGGGATCCAAATTGACACTTACGATATTCTCCAACCACACCTGGTAGAAGCGATCAAAAACAAGACCCTTGACATTAGAAGTGGAGACCTCGGGCAGGGTGGTCGCCTGAGCCTTCAAGATATCAGACTTGTCAGGCTCCGAGACGGTTGCCACACCAGCGAGAGCCAGAGTGGCAGCGGCCAGCAAAAATATCAAGAGAGAGAATTTCATCATTGCGAGGAGCTAGTTTTGTTTGAACGAATGTTGTTAGTAGAAGTGAAGAGAAGAGGAGGAGGAGAAAGAGAAAAAGAGAGTTAGTATTCAAAGTCAAAAAGAGAAGGAAAGGAAGAGTGAAGTAAACAACTCTGTCACGGAGCACAATATTCACAGCGCACGTGTCAGAGAGGCCTGATACCTGTATCAATACTTTGGAAAAAGAAACTTCAAGGTCTCAGGCTCGGGATTACAACAGTATTTACTATTACAATTACGGAGATGGGTCGGGGGACAAAAATACTCCTTGTACTCCCCGGATTCATGATATTGAAGTTACGGAGTATATACATGTAGTGATCAAACGCTCGTCACACAAAGCACGATGTCAAAGCAGGGGGTCTGATTGGCTCCCCCACAGTTTTTAACCATGGCTTATAAGACTGGCGTGCCAAGATAGCGGAGCGGAATCACGAGATCTCTTGGCAGTTAGGATTTCAGGCTGTAAAAAAATATTGTCAAAAAGAATGGTCCCAGAGGGGGTCGAACCCTCGACATTCGCGTTATTAGCACGACGCTCTAACCAACTGAGCTATGGAACCAATTGATGCAGGAAAGTCAAATCCTTGGTTATATAAAGTTAAACCAATAATAAGCTGCGAGTCAATCATGCATTAGTAATGCCTGAGGTGTAAATCAGATGCATCATACCCAATTTCTGTAACCATTAAGACCATTGCTACTTTACTCATACTTCATTTTTGCGACCCCATACAACCCAATAACAGCCCCAGTCAACGGAAACAGCGCTCGATATAGATTCAAATTTGTCCACCTCTTCAACAGCTCAGGAACCTCGGCATCTTCTTTGGCGCGTCTCGCCTTCTCCTGGTCACCCACGACCGTCCCCTTCGCCACCGACACATCATCCCGCGTTGCAATCGCCGTCAATCGATCATTCGTGCTCTTCATTACCGTCGATGTCCAGACAACGATCCCCATTGTCGCAGTAATCGCCGTCACATAGCATCCGGTCCAACTGCCACCCATAATACCTGAGTCCGGTGCCACTGTGTCTCTCAAGACCCAAGCAAGATATCCGTTCGCAACCGAAGCACCCAGCGCGATTACAGGCAAGGTTCTTTTCCCCCGCTCGTAGATATCTAGCCATTGGTGCGCGAGGTGTGGAATCGGGGTGCCCGGTCCTTGCTGCGAAAGTATGGTGACTGAGGACGGCTGACGCGGTGGTAGGGTGAGGTTGGGGATGCTCAAAACAGAGAGCGTCATCATACCACCTGTAATTCAGATGCAAGTTCTTGTTAGTTTTTCAACTGTAGATTCCCAGTGGGCGGATTCACCTGCTGCAACGCCGCAGCCGAGCGTGCCGATCATCTGAGCCACTAGGATATCTGTGCTCATTTTGATTTCTGGGTGTCAACAAGAGGCTTTGTCCAGTAAGTTTCTTATTCTGTGTGGCTGTATAGTTCGGTTTAAGGAATTTAGGGGATTAAATGGAAACTCCAGTCGCAAAGCTTGAAATGTCATGGATCGTATCCGATTTGGAGTTTGATTGTCGATGACGTTTGTCAGCGTCAATAGAGTGGTACTTCCGGGCATTCTCCTCGAAAATACGAAAGTCCTTGAATGCACTGCTACATTCCAGATGTCTATCAGCACATGTGTACTTAGTATTTATTCTCTTGTTGCAAAACTGGTGCTGAGCATCAGTTGATTGATGTGTATTCTATTCAATGTTCGAATTTTTGTTTCAACATTGTACATACCAAGCAGATATACATATATTTAGGCTGTGCATTGACTACCAACATTGCATGTGGAAGCACTGTGCTTAATACTCAAGCCAATGTTCACAACGTTTTAAAGTATCCATCCACCTGTGCAGCTCCTAAATATTATAATTCCAAGATTCAGATCTCTCTCTCATCTATTGATGGCACAGCCAACAATGATAAGCTTACTGTAATCGACAGTCCCCGCAACGGATCATGAACCGAGCGGGAGCGAGGTAATAGGCGCAACTCCGAGATCTGAAATCCGTCAGCAATGAGTGGTCAACTCCCAGCCAACGCGGGGTCCACCGGATCGGACTGAAGTGCGAACCCCACATATAATGACAGATTCAACAGAACAGCAACACAACTGGCGGTGACAATAATTATTTCTCCAGTTCTCCAAACTTTCTTGGATTTGTCTTAAGTGCTGGTCATTCAAAACATTGAAATCACCATGGATTCCTCAGAACCGACCGTGTCGGAGCCAAAATATATCAATTTCCCTTGTCTACCTCCGGACGCCAAACACCCAGATGGTTCCCCCGCACTGAACCGGTGGTCATCGGCCATCACAAAGGGTCATGATTTCCCGGGCGCAAGAGTCTGTCTATAGATCAATTACTCTTTTGTACAATGCTGACATAGTATATAGGCTATGCTTTTCGCGGCTGGTGTCCCAGACAAGGAAGCGATGGCCAAGGCCCCGCATGTGGGAATTGCGTCCGTTTGGTGGGAGGGTAATCCATGCAATATGCATTTGATGGATTTGGGAAAAACTGTGAAGAAAGCTGTGGTGGAGAAGGGCATGCTCGGGTGGCAGTATAACACCATTGGTGTCTCAGATGCAATTACCATGGGCAACGATGGTAAGTCATTATATGATTGCACAAGAGCTACCATAAGGTGGAGTTATATCTAGAGATAATGATTGTTTTACTGACAAAATAAACTTCTTAAGGCATGAGATTCTCCCTCCAAACTCGAGAAGTTATCGCGGATAGCGTGGAGACTGTCACCTGTGCTCAGGCTCACGATGCCTGTATCGCTATTCCCGGCTGCGATAAAAACATGCCCGGTGTGGTCATGGCCATGGCGCGTCATAACCGCCCATCAATCATGATCTACGGTGGTACCATAAATATCGGATACTCAAAGACCCTCCGAAAACCTATCAACGTCTCAACCTGCTTTGAGGCGGCTGGTGCATATGCATACGATAGCCTCAAGCAGCCCGACGACGGCGGCGACACTAGCAAGACCAAGGATGAGATCATGGATGACCTCGAGAGGCACGCTTGTCCTACCGCCGGTGCATGTGGCGGTATGTTCACCGCAAACACCATGGCCACCGCCATCGAGTCTATGGGTCTGTCTTTGCCCGGATCATCGTCTACCCCCGCTTCATCCCCCACAAAGATGCGCGAGTGTGTGCGTGTTGCCGATGCTATCAAGGTCTGCATGGAGAAGAACATTCGGCCACGCGATTTGCTCACCAAGCGAGCTTTCGACAATGCTCTGGTGATGACCATGGCTCTGGGTGGTAGCACCAACGGTGTCCTACATTTCCTGGCCATGGCCCGCACAGCGGAAATTGACTTGACTTTGGACGATATCCAGCGTGTCAGCAACAAGATCCCCTTTATTGCCGATCTGTCGCCCAGTGGCAAGTACTATATGGCGGACCTTTACGAGATCGGCGGCATTCCGTCCGTGCAGAAGCTGCTGATCGCAGCGGGTCTATTGGATGGCGATATCCCCACCGTGACTGGCAAGACTCTAGCCGAAAATGTGGCATCTTGGCCCTCACTTCCCCAGGAACAGACTCTCATTCGTCCGTTGTCGAATCCTATCAAGGCGACGGGTCATCTTCAGATTCTGCGTGGCAATCTCGCACCTGGCGGTGCGGTCGCCAAGATTACTGGTAAAGAGGGTCTCCGGTTCACAGGAAAGGCTCGCGTTTTCAACAAGGAGCATGAGCTTAATGAGGCCCTGGACGAAGGCCGTATTCCCCGCGGTGAGAATCTGGTTTTGATTGTTCGCTATGAAGGTCCCAAGGGTGGACCTGGCATGCCGGAGCAGCTGAAGGCCAGTGCCGCACTCATGGGCGCTAAATTGAACAACATTGCACTTATCACGGATGGACGTTACTCTGGTGCGAGCCACGGATTCATTGTTGGTCACATTACACCCGAGGCTGCCGTTGGCGGTCCCATTGGCCTTGTCAAAGACGGAGATGTTATTACTATCGATGCGGACACTAATGAGTTGTCAATGGCTGTATCTGACGAGGAGCTTCAGGAGCGCCGTCGGCAGTGGACTCCACCCGTGCCCCAGATTACTCGGGGTGTGTTGGCCAAATATGCACGCCTGGTGGGCGACGCTTCTCATGGCGCCATGACAGATCTATTCTAGGTTGTTTTTTTTTTTGCTTATAAAATATAAAGAAATTGAGATTCTGAATATCAAAAGTTGTTTGCTGATTTGTCCACGTCGCAACAATATGCTATCTTATCCCGCTTACCTGGCCGTCGGAGCTGCGTCTTACTTAGCCCACGAGTGGACAACAACTCCGTACGCATGAAGAGAATCTTGGTCTTCCGATTGGCCAAGCTGGACTTGGGGCCCAGATCTTCAAATCAACCGATGATTTGGGTGACCCACAAGCCTCACATGCCCCTTCCGCCTCACTACTGTAGGTGACCGAAATTAATCGTCAAGGTTGACACGGGAAAGAAATGTACTTTTGGTTATTCATAATTTTCTTGCCACCGATCCATGACGGCCACGACCAAGCTCTCCGGGAATAAAGTACCTTTGCTCAAGCACGAGGGATTGGATTCGTCAGACGCGGGCTAGTGGTTGGTCCCTCCCCCCTAGCCGATAATCCGGTGGAGCAAGAGATCCATGGCCTGTTATGAGGTAGCTACAAGAGAACGGGCCTTGTTTGTGGTTGTTTTGATTTGATTCAAAGGATTACGAAAACACGGTAGGATAAAGAACGGATCGGCGAGTAGACTAGGGGGAAATGCCCAGCTTTGGCCAAGCAAGCCTGTTCTGGTTGCATCAAGCTTTTGTTTCAAGGTCGCCCTTGCTAAAGTCTTCCACGGGATGGAATAAGTTGTGTTGAATGGAATACCTACGAAAAATGTGGCAATATTGGCTTATACACTACTCCGTACATACTCATTGATAGATAGGTCCACAAGGGTCAAGCAAGGTGCAACATATCACAATGTGCAGTACATAGTACACCGCAAGTTTAACGTGGACGTGTGTATTTCGACATGTCACAACAAGTATAGGAGTCAGGAGGTACGGAGGTACGGAGGTACGACATGGGAAACCATGCCGTGTGGATCCTCCCCCCTTGAGTACGGATACGTACGTTAGTAGAGATAACCCGATCTTAGTCAAGTAAACAAGTTCTCTGTGTAGATCCAGATCCAGAATCTCCCCCATATTAGCATATAATCCAATCAACCTCCATCGTGGCTGGATATTTCGCATTAGTTTGGTTCTTTGTTTTTTATAGTTTCCCGGAGAGACTCCATAATTCCCATGGATCTATTTGTTCTATTTTTCTAGAAGAACCCAAGTTATCGAGAGTAATAGGCGTAATGCGCCCCTATTTGTTCCTATTTGTGCTATCGCTCACCGCCACCGCGTCATTCACCACCAAGTGGGCCTTCTGAGTCACGTTGTTTCCCCCACGGGCTGCATTCCGCCTTTTGACTGGCCGAGCCTAAATGCTTTTTTTCCCTCCTTCACTTCCACTTGTTCAACGTTGTCGATCAAACCATTTTCATTGGTGTCGCATTGCGGGATTCTGGCTTCCGAAGCTTCCGTATCCAAGGAGGATCTGTCGTGTCCTCGCGTGGTTTGCTTGTGAGATCCCCGAGGGTCCAGAACCTTGGGGAAGTAGAGATCAAAGACTCCTTGCTGGGATTTTCTGATACGTATAAACCCGACCAGGCGTCATGGGGAACAATGAATCGCCCAACATTTTGTCCTCCCTCTACGAATCCTTGTCTGCCCAGTCCACCAATCGCTCGGGCCTTGCGGCATTTTTACAACTCTACTACAATTCGGCACGTGCAGCGGCCCAACAGGCCTCTCTCACTTCTGTCGCAAACCACCTTCGCAACCTCTATCGCAATGACAAAGTAAACTGGGGCCAAGTTGTGTTTCTCATGACCTGTGTGATAACCATGGCTGGCTGTGGTATATTTTCTTCTCTCCGGCGCCGCTCGCCAGCGAAAAAATCTCGCTCGCAGCGCTCCAGCATTCGCAAAACTTTGACCAAGTCGTCTTCGAAGACACTCACCTCGTCGGACGATGACTACGAAGATGAAGACTATGATAGCAATGGGTCTTTGCGACATGCTACCCTTCCATCTCGCCCAGTCGAAGAGTACTCTCAACCTGAGAAAAAGACATCCGATGGTAAGTCAAAATCTCTTCACGCAGCCGTCACCGCCACCAAGATCATACCTAACTGGAACCCAGCTTTCAAAACCGACCCTGGAATTCTGAAGAAGTTTACCTCCTATCAAAAGTACACCACCTCCGTGGCAACTTATCCCGAAATTCGAACCTTTTTCTGTCGACACCCACACCTGGACCGCCTGCCCACCAAGCCATCGCCGCTTCCTCTACTTGTGTTTGTACACGGACTCGGTGGATCGCTCGCACAGTTCCATCATCTTCTCACTAGTCTGTCAAATGTCGGGTCTTGCTTTGGTATTGATCTACCTGGTTGCGGTCTCTCCAAGTTTGAGCCCAGCAACTGGGACGCATACACCGTGGAGGCTCTAGCTGAGTTGCTGGCAGTCGCTATTGAGCAACAAAGGGACCCCGACCAAGATGTGATTCTAGTGGGCCATAGCCTGGGATGCTCATTGTCTGCTCTCCTCGCTTCGACTACCTCGCCCATCGCAACCCCCCTCAGAGACCATATCGTTGGGTTAATCGCAGTCTGTCCCCGAGCATCGCCTCCTTCGCCTCACGAGACCGCTATCGCTCGCCGCCTACTTCACATTCCAGGCCCTATCTTTGATCTGTGGCGTTTGTGGGACCGACGCGGCGGTGAGCAAAGCGCTAGCGTTAAGAGAATGGTAGGCAGCGATGCCGATGCACAGACACGAGACCTCCAGGTCCGCTTCAACAAGCAAAGCCGGACTCCCGTTTGGCGTCGCATGGCCTGGGGATCGCTCCCGACCTACAAAGGTGACGAAGCCATTGGAGGTATGCCAGGAGAGAAGGTTTGGGCCGGTGTTCACATGCCAATTCTGCTGGTGGCAGGAGAAGCAGATGCAGTGACGAAACCGGTTGAAATCCAAAACCTTCTGAAGTTTTTTGGCAATGCTTCAGCTCATACCACCATCGACACCACTGGAAGCAGCATTATCCCGGATGCTTCAAGAGTTCATGACCAAGTTTCGGCATCTCCCAACAACGCTACAGGCCAAGAAAAGTCTGTTGTCCAGGTGGTGATTGACAATGAAAAGCTGACAAAGTCCAACTCTGCCAACGAGCGCAAGAGACTGGTGAAGTCGGCCATCCTCCCAGCTCCCGCATCGCATGCTCTTCTGTACGATCGAGCGACCTACCGTACTCTGGCTGGCATCATTCAAGGATTCTTGGCTTCAAACATTGACAAGCGACTTGGGCTGGGATGGCAATTACAACACCTGAATACTTCGGGCAAGTGGGACGTGAAGAACCTCGCCAAGTGGCAAAAGGTTGCACCAGTCTCAGCGCCAATTGCGAATACTTTCCGGGCAATGAAGATGCTACGAGAGGTAGATGAACATCACAACCCAGTCAAGTTCTCTGCGGAATACCGCGACAAGATTTATGCTGTCATCGACATCAGCCACGAAAGCCCAGTCTACAGTCCGGCACAGATGGAAAAGGGCGGTATCCATTACTGCAAGCATCCGACCGTCTCAAAGCTTCCTCCGACTCCCGACGAGGTTCGAGACTTCATTGCCCTGGTCGAACGCTTGCAGAAGGAGATTGACGACCAAATGGAAAAGCGTGAGGATCCATCCATCCCACGCCCACTGGTCGGCGTGCACTGTCATTATGGATACAACCGAACCGGCTTCCTCATCGTGTGCTACTTGATTGAGCAACTGGACTACCCTGTCAAAGACGCGGTCGCCGAGTTCAATCAGTGCCGACCTCCTGGTATTCGCCATGATCACTTCATTGACGAACTCCATGCTCGGTACGCGGGAATCAAGAGGGTTCCCACCCTGTAATTTTGTAAAGAATTTTTTATTTTCGGTTTCATGGCGTTATGATTAGAATAGGACCGGAGAACAAGACAAGTTCAGAGGTTCAGAGGCATATGGCGAAGGTTTCCCGCGTTTTTGTGTTTTGTTATTCTACGGATTACCTTTTTTTATGAGAAACGAACCAGCAGATTTGTGTGATTAGGATATGGATGATTAATGAACATTTTGATAAACTTTTATTTTATAAATTTCCGTTGCATTTTACTAAGTAAAGTGATGAAATGGGTCCTAGATGGAAACAGATCATGAACAGCGTAATAAAAATGAGTAACAATGATAATCAACTAACTAGATTGAATATACCTGCTGCCTTGGTGCCTCATTTCCAAATCAGCGTTACACAGTCATGTGACTTTTGTATCAGGTGACCATCGCCTGAGGCACACACACACTTAGGGTACGGCTAAACCCAAATAGGCTAAGCGAACCACACAGACGCCAGCGCAACCCAACCGGGGCAAGAGTTTGTGTGTCTCGAAATTTTGGACTCTTCGACTTCGACCCTGCCCACCTCGACTTCCCGCCCTACGACTCTCTCAACCCCTACGCCCTCAACAAGTCGCCAAAATGGGTGGTGTTACCGTTCGCGATGTGGACGTAAGTGTCCTCCCTGATCACTCAGATCAGCCCCTCGTCCACCAGGTCTTCGCCATGCATATATGTGTCAAAGTTCGTTTCCGGAGGTCTCGGTTCGTCAAAAGGAGGTCATTTGCAGCGACAGCAGGCCTATCGTCTGGAAATATCGGAATGGAAACGGGAGGATAATCTGCTTCTGGGCAGAAGGGGTGGCATTGAAGATTCAAGTGTGTGTGTGTGTGGCGTAATTCGAATGTTGATCACAAAGATCAGCATTCGCGTTTTACGACACAGATACATTTGAATGCAATGGCCATTCAAGCATGAGACAACCTATGCTTCAGCGACAAGAGATGGACCTTGAACAACCTGCCGATGGAAACGAACCCACCACATATATGCACTTATGCGCCCTTTTCGCCAAGACCAGACCACACTCGAATGAATCCACGACGCTAACATATTGTTTTCTTTCTCATCTACAGGCGCAGAAGTTCATTGCTGCCTACTCCGCTTTCCTGAAGCGTCAGGGAAAGCTCCCCATCCCCGGCTGGGTCGACACTGTCAAGACCTCCGCCTCCAACGAGCTTCCCCCCCAGGACGCTGATTGGTACGACCGACCTACCTTTTACTCCCAGCGAAAAAAAACCCCCCCTCTACGTTCAGTGAAATTAACATGATTTTTTTTTGAAGGTTCTACGTCCGCGCCGCCGCTGTCGCCCGTCACATCTACATGCGCAAGACCGTCGGTGTCGGCCGTCTCCGCAAGGTCCACGGTTCCACCAAGAACCGCGGCTCCCGCCCCGGCCACCACGTTGACGCCTCCGGTTCCGTTGACCGCAAGGCTCTCCAGGCCCTCGAGAAGATCGGTGTCCTTGAGCACGATGAGGACAAGGGTGGCCGTCGCATCACTCAGTCCGGCCAGCGTGATCTTGACCGTATCGCCAAGACCACCGTTGACGAGGAGGAGTCTGATGAGGAGTAAACATGTCACCCAGGGCTTAATGTGTTTCGGGGGTCGTACTTGAGTTTGCTTAAATGCTTAGCAGGGCAAAAATGAGATGACATCAAAAAAATCGGAGCTTGGTCCCGGCGATTCTTGTTTACGTTTCCTTTCTGTTATTTTTCCACATCCACACACACTTTCCAACCTTTTTTATCATGACGACCAGACGGGGCTAGCGGAGAGAAGACGGGTGTTTTATGCATGAGGAGGACAATTCCTGAGAGCATTGAGCGAGAGAGAACGAGGACGAGACAGGGTGATTCCAGCTTTCCGTTCTTGCTCTTGGTTATGCGTTATCATACGCATGGCCAGACAGACGGGAGTTTCTATTTCCTTTCCACATATTTTTGATCTCCCTCGCATCTTTGACCCGAACAACCCTACGGTGTCTCTGATCCCGTTTTCTCTCGCGGTCTCCTGGAAATAAAGAGCATGTCTGACTAAACACGTTAAAACGTTCACTCTGTGTCGTAGCGTAAGATTTGTAGTATTTGATATGTAAATTGTCAAAGCACTGTCTGTGCTTTGCCCAGGTCTAACTTGGCAGCCTCTCTATGTGCATCCATGCATGTGGATCTGCCAGAGCATCGGCTCCTTCGAGTTCATATCACATGTACAGAATGAATATCCATATGTACCCCCTCTACCCCGCGCAGAAATGACTTCGTGCCTAACAGTATCCATGTAGATTCCCATATAGCTGCCCAAGCACACGCAACATCCAACTTTGCCTCCCTGTATCCTCCCTGTGTACAAGTCGAAGACCAAATTTGAGACTTCGTCGGGCGTCAATAGTATCCTGAAGGATGCCAGCCGACGTTTCAGAAAAATCCCCAAAAACAATAATCCCTCATACATGTATTCAGATAGTCCAAAATTTCAGCTTTCGTTGCCCTGTCGAAATTCATCTTAGTTGAGGGTCCAAGGGTACTTCCAAATTTGGAGCTCCGAGCCATCAACTTTCTGTGACTACATATATTCAAAGTCGGCTCGACCGTCAACATCTGTAGATCTAGGTGTCGGCTGTCAGCTGCATCGAGATTTTTCCCAGGGGGGGCCGTAAATGCCAACCTTACTAGTAACTCTGACTTAAATCTTTTTTGGCTCCATGTGCACATGTGCATGTGATCTGTGGATCAGATTAGATCAACCTGAATGCACAACAGCACCGTAGTCCGTCCAGGGTCCCTCGGGAGGCTGGTTACATGCACATACATGTTGAAACTTGCATGTGTGTTAGCATTTACACATTACCCTCCACTTGAGGACTGTGCACCACTAAAGAAAAATTGAACAGTTCAAATTTTAAACAGCCAGTCAACCTTGGAAGTCCACTCTACTCAAGAGTACTCAAGTGCTCGCACACGCCTTGAAGATGTAGGTATCGATTGAATCGCTCAGCTCCAGGGTTATCGGCCCCGGAGGTCATGAGCTCATGCACATATGAAGGCCCACACGTATGCCATTTGAATACATATGTACTTCCAAGCGCCCTGAAACGCTTCAAATGATGTCTCAGTATACATTTATGTTATTAATCAACTGATCTTGAAAATTGACGTTCTCGGTATCATCCCGAGATCTCAGACATTCAAGGTCCACATGTCCACATGTGCAACAACCGAGAATCAACCACACCGAGTATTCCAAGTTTTGATCATTCCAACATGACATCTGGAGCCACTTGAATATTGAAAACTCTGCATGTGTGGTTGCGAAAAGAATAATCTTGGAATACTACCTGCTGATGTAATTCCTTCAGCTCTATAACTATGCCATTTAGGTCGTACTGACTGCAATTTGATTCCGAGGTTTACTAATGTGTACTACATATAGTATATACATGTCAACTGGTATATATAAGGTCTAGACATCAGCTGAAATCGAGCTGAATATTACCTTGAGGCTTTCTGATTGTTTCGCGGCGCCCTAGGTTCCTCCGGCCCATTCAGCGGATGGTTCAGATAGAACGCGCGGCCAGTGAGAGATGGGCGTATCATTACGGCATATGAACTGACACACCTCAAGTAAGGTTTGGCGTTTCTAGTTGACCACATGCATTTAATACTTGAGTCAACTGGTAACGGCCCCTGAAAGACTCAACCTCCCATGGAAAGGGTAGTAATCAAGCTTCCAGTGCCAAGCTATAATTTTCTTTAGATCATAACCTGAATACTAGTATGCTTATGAGATGTAGATATAGGTCAGAAAAAATCATTCTCTATAAGAGCTTGCGCTCGACTTCTATTTATTTACACAGGATTATATAGTTTTGAGAAAGAAAGGAAAAATAATAAAAAAGAATGTGCATCAATCACGCTCTCACTGAGCATGACGATTCTTATAATGGGACATCTCCACCCAGCCCTCTGGATCACCATTCCGACTGAGAACAGTATGCGGCGTCTCGGGCTCATCCTCCTCAAACCTAGAAATCGAGCCACTGGACGACGACGCAGCCACGGGCTCAGCAGCAGCCGTAACGCCCTTGGTAGACGAGATCGAAATGGTAGTTGTAATGATGGGCGGTTCAGCGTGCGAGTTGAGCTCCGCTCGCTTGGAGTCGTACTGGTTATACATGTAGTTCTGGCGCGGGGTACGCGAGTGTCCGGTCGAGTTGATGAAGCGGCTCGTGAAGGGTCGGAAGAGAGGCCACACGGGCGGAATGGACATGGAGATGAGGACGACCCATTCCTCGACTTCACCCCAGCGGAAAAGAGTGCCGACACCGTCTGTTTTTGGATTGAATTAGCAGGAGTAGATGGGATTGGGGTTTGGGTTGGGTTTAAGGGAACTCACATGAAGGGTCATCGCTCATGATGAATTTGGCGGCCCAAGTTCGGACGATGGCGGCGGCTCCGGCGAAGACACCGCAGCCCATGAGGAAACTCAAACCCCATTTGAGTTTGCGGTCGATGCGGAGTGGGGCCAGCATTGTGGCGGGGATGACGGCAAGGTAGATATCGGAGACTGCGGCTACTGCACCGACAAAGTAAGTGTAGTGCACACTTGTTCTGTGGTCACATAGATCCTGGCGGTCGGGGTCCCAGAGGGCTTTTGGTGGACTGCATTGGAACCAGGCGAGGAGGACCTGGGGGATGTTGATGACGATGTTGAGGACGGCGACGAAGACCAGACTTTGGCGGATTCTGCGATCTGGAGAGAGAAAATATTGTCAGTACTCATTGTTTCTTGTGATTGACGGTATAAATTGAAAGATCCATTGGGATGTGGGGAAAGGGTGACGTACTGCCTTGTGAATTCATCTCAATCAAAAATGCCGCCACAGCCACTTTTCCAATGGGGATGGCCATGTTGAAAAAGAAGACGGTGATCCATGTGAAAAGAAGGTAGTTGCCCAATTGGCCCGTTTCCTCAACGATTGCGATTCTATTTCCGAGTCCATGAAGAATGGAGATGACACCAAAGGTTTGTGTGATTGTTGTAAGGAACTAGATTTAAAAATTAAGTGGGTTAGCATGATGATCGGCAACATTTCAATAAATGATAGACACCAATTGATTGAATGCAATTGAATGTAATGGAATTCATACCCAAGCCACGAGAGACCAGATCAAAGCCGTAGTACCGAACTTATTGACTCGAAGTCGCACATAGACACGCATGGCCATAAAAATGGTGGCGACAGCGCCGAGACCAAGTCCCAAACGCAAATCGTCGGGCCCGCGGCCTCCATATGCAGGGTAACGTTCTGAGAGACCCATTGTGTATTGTATCAGGGCAAAAGATCAGAGAGATCCAGATGGTTTTTCTGAGGGTGCCTTGCATATATAAGCCAAGACCGAAAAGGCCCCAAAAGCCGGTTCGTCTCGGATCGCGTCCAACATCCGCAAAGGGAACATTTTCAAGTTGGAGAGGGGCAATCCACAGGATCAAAAGGCTTGGGTGGCGGTTGGTCACCTATAGATCGAGATCGAGTGGATCCGGAGTCGCCTACGCTGCGAACCAGAGTATCGGGCCAATCCAAATGGAATTGCCGGGTTTTCCATTAAAAATGTTGCTCTTTTTTTTTTCTTCTTTTTTTTCTGTTTCCCACTTTTCTTCCCACCTTTCCTTACTATATTCTACCACGTTTACTCCGTTATATTTTCCTCTTTTTCCAGTTTTCTTCCTCTGGTTGAGAGATCTCGTCCCGGAATCTTAAGATTCTTAACCCTGTCTCTCTTCCTTTCCCCCGTTTCAACTGCCGCGTCACTACCCGTACTTTTGTACTTTTGTATATTAATTCCCATTCTTTTCCCACGAGTTGTGGAAGTTCTAGGCGGTTTCGTCCTAAGCGAAGTTCCTAGAGGGGAACATGGCCGCGGCTAGTGAAGGAGCAAAGTGCCCTATCAGCCACAAAGAAACTAGTGTGGAGAACAATGCCGGTGTTAGCGATTATATCGATCGCGCAATGACCTGTCAAGGTTGAGACTCCGCACTGAACCCTCGCCAGATTTTACCACAATGCTCTGGAATGCCGATGCACTGACCTGAAACTAGTCTGCGCTCCCCTGGTTCTCGGCCGGAGCATTGACCCAATTTGATCGGTCCGGAGGTTTTCATGTAGATTAATTCACACACAATTTTTGATTGATTTTTAAAAAAAGATTGTAACCTTGGAACTTCCAGATCATTGCCAGCTGACTTGGTCCCCACAGGGACAAACTCAAATTCCAGATGTCCATTGGAAATAGATTGCACCTCGGATACAGCTCGGGTTGAGAGGGCCGAGAGAGCCTCATGTCATTAGTCCCGTGCGTTAGCCGTTTCATGATAAGCAGCCAAGCTGAGAGATTATCTATATAACCCAGGAAGTAATTTTAAAATTGCTTGAATAGCACGCCTTGATCTCTTGTGACATTCAAAGAGAATAGAATCTCCAAGATTGAATGCTTTTTTTTTTCATGTCCATTTTCCTTGTCGTGTCCAGGTTGACTAACATTGTTTCAATCTTCTCGGCTCCGAGGAACTCGACTTCGGCGAAAACTCCATTTATCAATCAATAAAAACGTAATGCCTCCAATTGAAATCATTTGGAGAGAAGAGAAAAAGGAAATCAAAAAGAAACTCCGATAGGGGGAATCGAACCCCCGGCTGTCGTGTGAGAGACGACGATGTTAGCCACTACACCATATCGGAGGGGGACAACGAATTACTCCGTTAGGTTTAGCCTCATTGTTTTTGGTTTAGCGTCAAGTGTCCTTACGCCTCTCTGTGCGTGGTGGTATATAGTCCCCAGTTCCCCCAAGCCCAGCATCCCTTGTTCTCTAACCTGTTATTTTTCTCCTCCGTATAAGGTATTTTTGCTATTAATCCGGAGTACTAAGCTCCTAAGCTCCTAAGCTCCGCCACCCCTTTGCCCTGTATAACTTATTATTACCTCTATATAAATTTCTTTTGCCCCTCCTGCTTTCTTAGGCTTACCTTAGCCTTACTATATTCCTAATTAGATACCTTCTCTAAGGTTCTAATACTAGCCCCTAAATCTTTAAAACATAACTACCTATAATCATTTATAAATCCTATTATTAATATATATTTCACTACTATATAGCCTAAATCATTCTATAAAAGTATCTTAGGATAGAATCTAATAAAGAATTACTTAAAAGGCTTTTAGCTTAAGATACTATTCTAGTTTTAGTTACTTATTAATATAGTAATAATTAATACTACTAATTAAGTAATAAACTTAATTTTTTAGGGAATAATTAGGTTTTATAAATAAGAGGAACTATAAATTAGTTATAAAAATTTACCTTAATAATATAATTATAAGCTTCTAAATATACTAACTATAGCTTCTCTACTTTATTATATATAGGCCTAGGTATATAATAGTTAGCCTAATAAGTATTACCTATCTTAAATCTATAATAGTTTTTTTACTTTAAAATAAAAAGCATCTAAATTATTCTACTAAACTTAATATAACTTACTATTTATAAAGGGAATAACTTTAAAATCAAGTATATCTAACCATAAACTTATTATTAATAACTTACTTAAACTTATTTTAGTATATATACTATTAATATCTTAATAAAAATTTATAAGTATAGTAATAAGATTATAGAAGATATTAAGTTTAAGACTTATCCTAATATTAATACTCCTATTTACCCTAATTATAAGGAAAACCTCTTAGGTTTAAGCTAAGTAAAAGGAAAATATAAAAGCTATAATTATAGAAACCCCTAATTTAATAAGACTACTTTTATATTAATAAGATTTAGAAATATTAATAATACCTAGAGATATTAAAAATACTTAGAGAAGGAAGGATAAGAGATATTATATAAATTAAATTTAAGACTAGATAATTATAAGACTAGGTTACCTAACTATTATTAGAGCCCTTCTTATTATTAAAAGAAAAGCTTTATTATAGAGAAATACTTATATATTATAATATTATTCTATCTAATATCTTTATATTATAATACTACTAAATAGATAATTAATTAAAAAGTATTTTTAAGATATAAAAAGTTTATCTACTATTTCTATATAATTACTCTTCTCTACTATAGATCTAAATAACCTAGATATTTTATAGGGCTAATATCTAATTATAATCATATAGAAAATTAACCTAAGACTAAATATATCTACTTCCTTTATTAAGACCTATAACCTATATAGATTAAAAAAACCTAAATCAAGAAGATATCCACTATTAATATTACTACTTATTAATCCTCTAAAATTATAAAATAGAAGATTAAGTTTACTTTTAGAGTTAGAATATAATAAAAAATTCTCTAGTTATAGATCAGAATAAATAATACCTTTTTAGTAAATATAATAGATAGCTTCTACTACCTAAAGATATTACTTTAATTAAAGAGATAGATTAATATTATTATTATATTAGTTAATATAAGCCTATAAATTACTATTACTAACTTCTTAGAAGAGTAATCTATAAGATTCCTCTAAGATACTAATATATCTATAGGATTTAAATTAATATTAGCTAATTATATAACTTTAGCCTAATATATTATATTACCCTAAGATATACCCCTAATATTTCTAAAATTTATTCTTTAATCTTAAAGCTTTATTTAATATCCTTTATAAAGGAGTAGATATTTAATACTTTAGTATATTACTATAAATACCTAGGATATTTTAGGATAATACTTAGTCTCTTTCTTATTATTAATAAAATAGAGCCTTACCCTAGAATTTTATTAAAATAAGACTTATAAGAGACCAGATCTACTAGTTTATTAAGTAAAATAATTTAATCTTTCTTCTTAGTAATACTATTACTTACTAAGGGTTATCTATATTACTTAAGATTATTAGGCTCTTTATATCTAGATAGAATTACTAAATAATAAATATAGCTAAATATACTATAAAGAGTATAATTTAATACTCTCTATATAACCAAGTAACACCTCTATAGGTATAATAATATACTAGAGAGCTATAAAGAATATAAAATAATAACTAGGATACTCCAAAGGGATTCATTTATCATATTATAGGATTAATAAAATAAATATATTAAATAAGTTATATGATTAATAGGCTATATAACTACTCTACCTAACTAGTTATGACTTATAACCAAACTACTTAATCTTTTCAGGTAGGGGCTATTAAGTAAGCTTTCTAAGCTCTACTAATAAGTAATCTTTTATTTTAGGCTATATTAAAATATAAGTTATTAATAGATTATATAAATCATATATTAAAGTTATATAACTAGGATATATTAGTAATTAGTAATATAAGATACTGATCTCCCTAATAACTTACTTTAGATTTAGTAATTAGATAGTATTTTTCTAACTTATACCATAAGTAATTAAAATAAGCTCCTAAGAGACTATATACCTAAAAAAAAACTATATATAAAACTATTTAGGTAAGAGGATTACTAATAATAAATAGATATAATAATAAGTCTTAAATCATATAATATAGCTACTTTAATCATCTTAGCTTAAAAGGGAAGACTTTAGGTAAGGATATATATTTTAGTATTTATAAGGATTATAATATACCTTTCCTATAAATAATAATCTTATTAATTACTAGAGTCTTAGTATATATAATCTCCTTAGATTCTATAAGAATTAATATAAGGAAGTAATAATCACCTATCATCTAGAATTTACTTATTTAGTATTTTATACCCTTTATATCCTTTATAATATTATAACTAGAGCTAAGTTATAGTAAGTCTAAAAGAGTCTTTATTACTTAATTATTTAAGTAAGTATTACTTTCTTATAGGCCTCTAAATTATAAAAATTAACTTTTATACTCTAACTAATCTCTATATAGGCTATAAAAGGGGATCTCTTAATAATCACCTAGAATTAGGATAAGGTTATAATCTTAGTATTAATATCTAAATTATACTTATCTATCTCTATTTTAATATAGATTATAATTAGATTAGGAGCTAAGCCTAAGGGATTAGTATCCCTCTTAAATACTTTAGGATAAGACTCTATATATAACTTAAAAGAATAAGTATCATATTTAACTAATTTATAGGCTAGAGATCTAAATATCATAGATAGATTATTAATTACCTAGTAAGGAAGACTAAGATAGTCTAGTATGATCTAAATACCTACTTCAGAATCATACTAATTTATACTATAATCTTTATTAATATAGATTATAATAAGATTAAAGATAGAGCTTAGTAGACTTAACTATTTATTAGCTCTTATACCTAGACTATAAGGATAAGTATTTAATAAAGTAAATATAAAGTAAAATAACTTACTTTAGTTATAGTTCCTTTTAGCTTCTTAATAAAAATATTTATTTAAGGAGAGTATAAGAATATTTAGTATATCTACCTCTTACCTACTTAGGGTAGGCTAGGCTATATTATAAATTAACTCCTCTAATAGCTTACCAAATTTAATAGCTAGGCTAGATTTATTATTAATTATAATATAATTTCTCTTTATACTCCTAGATTTAGGCTTTATACTTAATTTATTATTAATCATAATAGGATCTATCTTTATACTACTAGGCTTAGTATACTAAGGCTTTATACTAGATACTTTATATACTTAATTAGTAAGATTATAGGAAGATTAAATATATTTTAAGACTCTTACTAATAGCTTCTAATAGTTTCTTAAAATAACTTATAGTAACTAATATATATAGGTAAGATAGTAAACCTTAGAACTTTAAAGAATAATAGTAAGTATTTTTATTAATATATAAGATATAGGACTTTATATCTTTTAAATATTAAGGTTAGGTAGGTAATATAGTTCTATTCTTATCTATAGATAATAAAAGCCTTAGTAATATTATATATAAATAGAGATATAGCTATAATACTAGACCTATCTATAGGATAACTTAAACTAATCTTATACTACCTTCTTATTAAATAAATCTAGTTAGTATTAGTATTAATAGCTAGTTTAGGGAGAGTAAGAGCTTCTCTCTCCTTTCCTCCTTCTCTTCTTCCTTTCCTACCCCCCCCCCCCCCTACTAAAGAAGAATACTATATAATTAATCCTTCTCTACCTTATTTTTATTAATCTTCTCTAGATCTATATTATAGATCTATTATTCTTATCTTTAGAATTAGTAATTACCTAGTCCTTTATACTAGCTAAGTATAATAAGACCTTTAGCCTATATCCTAATATTAAATCTTAGGCCTATAAAAACACTTTTTATTACCCTCTATCCTATTATTCTAAATATAGTTAATATTATAATAGTACTTTTATTACTTCTTACCTAAACTAAGATTCCTTCTACTAACTAAAATGGATACTCTCTATAAAAAGATTATTAGCCTCTATAGTAATATTAGTAACCTTAAAACTTAGTAAGTAATAATATTAATAATTAATAAGCTTTAATTTTATTTTCTAACCTAATAATTAATTAGATTATATATATATCTATATCTACTATCTAATATATTAAGGTTCCTTCTATAAGATTTAAATCTATAACTAACTAGAGTAGAGTAAGCTCTTAGGGATTTTTAAGATCTATTATCTTTATAAAAGCTATTTTTAATTTAGAAGTTTAGAAATCTATTAGTAAAATTACTCTCTTTATTATATTAATAAAGAAAGACTACCTAATAGCTAACTAGCTATATATATCTTAGGAGTATATAAATTCCTTACTAAATATATTAAAGAGTAGTAAGGAGATAATAACTTATCCTAGGATTTAGTATAAGCTTTATAATCTTAATAATATTAATATTTACTTATTAACTTTATCTAGAAGGATAAACTAACCTCTTAAGTCTTAAGACTAGGATAGTTATATAAGGAGGGATTATTAGATAATTAGGTAGTAAACTATTAGAATCTATTATACTACTTCTTTATTAAGTAAGCCTAATATCTAATATATATATTAGATTAGACTTTATATAACTTAGAAATATTATCTAATAGATATCCCTCTCTTAGATATACTTAGGTACTTATAAATAATATAATTCTATAATACCCTCTAAAATACTAAGTCCCCTTATTAATAAAAATTATTAGGAATAATTCTTAAAATAGCTATAAATAGCTTCCTTTAAAAAGTTTATAAATAGAATATATTTATATAATAATAAAAAACTTAGCTACTAGGTTTAGGATCTACTAGTTAAGGGTAGTATATATAAAGAGGTATTTCTTCCTAATAGTATTAGAAATATACCTAAGTTAATTATAAAGGGATTTAAATATTCTACTTAGAGGACTAAGTTATCTTTATAATTTAAGAGTAAGGTAAGATCTAGTAATCTAATTATTATCTTAGGTATACTATAACTAGGATTAAGTCTTATCCTTATATTAGGATTAATTTCTTAAGTAAGTAATAAAGATATTATCTATCTATCTATAGATTATATCTATATCTTAAATATATAGAGAAAAGATTAAACTTAAACCTATAAAATATTTATTAGGGGCCTAGGTAGATAGATAGTCTTAGTTAGTAAAGGTATTAAGTCTAGTATATCCTGAAATATATTATTAATTAATCCTTAGGTAATCTACTACTAGATCTAATTATATAGTATATAATTAGATCTTAGGGATATATTAATAGCCTATGGATAAAGGCCTATGAATAACCTAGTACTTTTAGATTAGAATAGTATTAAAGTTAATATATAGTTAGAGTAAAGAGATATATTAATAATTTATAGTTTATTATTAGCTATGGTTAGGCTAACTATAAGATAGTTTAAAGCTTGTTACTATATATATGGTGTTAATTTATAATTAGTAATTGCTGAATTGGTATATGTTGTTTTAGACTAAGTAAAATTTTGAAAGGAGTTTTGGAAGGGTTATAAATAGACTAAATGATTAGTAATGTTCTTTAATGGTTAGATGCTAGGAGGGTGATTAAACTGTTATAATTTATAAATTAAATATAAATCTCCTTTAATTATATTATTTAATTCTGTTGTTAGTGGATATTATGGTAGCTAATAAATTCTATCTTTTGGTATACTAATCTCTAGCCCTTATTTCCTTTTGTAGGAAAACTTATACTATTATAATTGGTAAGCCTTCTAGGTTTTAATTATATTTAGCTAGGTTAATATAGATTATACTAAATACTAGGGTAAAACTTATTATTATAGCTTTCTTAATATTTTATTAGCTAGATTATCTATCTTTCTACTAGCTTTCTCTATATAAGACTATTAATATCTAACTCCTATTACTCTTCCTCTATATTTATATTCTATTACTCTTCTTTAGTATCCTTATCCTATTTTTTAAACTAATCCTCTAGATCTAAGAAAAAAGAATATTTAATAGAGTAAAAAGAGTAGTATAGGAAGATAAGAATAACTAAGATTCTAGTAATACTATAAATAGACTTAAAAATAAGAAGTCTTAGATTATATTTAATCCTATATATTATAGTATTTTTATCTTTAAATTAGTAGATCTTTATAAAGTTACTAATATAATTACTATAATAAGACTTATAGAAATATTTTAGATCCTTAGAAATCTTATTAAGTTAGGATATCTTAAACTTCTCCCTTTCCTATTAGTTATACTCTATAACTAATAATCTTTAACTTAAATCTTATTATAGCTTACCCTTAGGATTACTAATTAGAGTAGTAAGAGAAATATTAATAATATAAGGATCTTTATTAAACTAGTTATTTATAAAATTATATTTAGGACCTCTAAAGGAACTTAATATAGTTTCCTTTTTATAAGATAAAGCTTTAAATAATTAATTAATCATTTTATAATATAATAGTAGATTACTTTTGGTATATAAGTTATTTTATTATGAATTATTATTAGTAGGTAGGTTGTCTTTAGTAGGTAGGTTACCTTTAGTGGGTGGGTTATTTTTAGTAGGTAGGTTATCTTTAGTAGGTAGGTTACCTTTAGTGGGTAAGGTATTATAAGAAGATAGGTTATGGTTGTTAGGTAGGTTATAAGAAATTGTGGTGGGGAGTTGAATAGCTTATATAGTATCTACTTATTCTTATAGGATGTATAGAGTATCCTCTAGCTTATTTTAATAAGGGAGTAATTCTTAGATATTTATTAGTTATAATATTACTAGGATATAGGCTATATTTAGAATTTCTTTAATTATAGGTATTTTAGTTATGATAGTAAAGAAAGAGAAGGGTATAAATATCTGATATATTTCTTATATAGATCCTATTATATAAGCTAGGGTGTAGTATCCCTATCTTTCTAGTATTAGTACTAGAAAGATAGGGATACTATAGATAAGGTAGTATTTTCTCTAATTATATTATAGTAGTAAGTAGTTAGGCCCTAAACTTTCTGGCTTAGGTACTAGAAAGATAGAGATACTATAGATAAGGTAGTATTTCCTTTAATTATATTATAGTAGAGAGTACTTAGGTCCTAAGTTTTTTGGTATTAGTACTAGAAAGATAAGGATATTCTTTAGATAATTATTAAGTAATATTATAAAAGGGAGCTTAAAGTCTTATCTTTCTAGTATTAGTACTAGAAAGACTAGGATATTATAGATAAGGTAATATTTTATCTAGTTATCTTATAATAGGGAGTAGTTAGGCCCTATATTTTCTAGTATTAGTACTAGAATAATAAGGGTACTATATAATTAATTAGCTACTTATATATTAATAGTCTATAATAATAATAAGATAAATCCTACTTATTTATATTCTTATTAACTACTAAAAGTAATCTTATATAGGGAGTATATTAATAGATAGAAAATAATATAGGATAGGGTTAGTAGTTAAGTAGCTAAAATAGCTAGTTCTTAGTCTAGCTAATAAGAGGTATAGGTATAGCTAGGTTTATAATTTTCTTTCTTTCTTTATAATAGAGAGAAACCCTAAGCCTATAGGTAAATATATTATTTTAGAACTATAATAAAGTATATAAGATATTAAAAGTAGAGGATATAGCTCTATCTTATAGTATAGTAGCCTTATCCCTATATTTAAAAACTTTAATATTAAATATCTATTATTTATTACTTAAGATTTTAATATATCTATAGATTCTATATTTAAACCTTAATTCTTTTATCTAGATTTGGCTTGAAAATAGTTAAATTATAAAAAGATTGAATACTCTAGTAATTTAAATAGACTTTTTTATTATAACTTATTATATTATATACTATATTAATAGATAAGATAGAATTCTTTAACTTATCTATAAGTTATAGGAAATTAGTCTAGTACCTAAGAAGTAAGCTATTAAAGATTGAACTTATACTTATTTAAAGAAGATTAATATTGTTTAAGTCTTTATATTGATTAATAATGGTTATACTATTATGCTAACTTTACCTACTCTTATATCTTATTATAAAAAAATATTTGGTGGATAAAGATGGTATAATCTTACCTAAATATATATTATTATAATAGAGATATTATTAGTAGCTACTTTATAATTATAGGGAGTTAGTGCTACTATTCTAGATATAATATATCTGCTTCTTTATTAGAAGACCCCTTTTAATAAGATACCTAAGGGTCAAATGACCTGAATTACCATTTTTCTTTAGAAATATATTTTGGTAAAACCAGAATTTGTACCTAAGGAATTAAAAGGTTACCTATATATCTTAGAGTATTTAATTCTTAGTTATAACTCTGATTGATAAATTAGTGATGATTTATGGTATATCATATTTATGATCTTGATTAACTAGATATAATTCTAGATAATAGGGATATTAGAGTATATCTCTTTAATGTTTAACTTATTTCTACCTCTTGATATAGATAAATTTTAAGTGATATAAATAAAAAATATTAAAAACCTTAATCAAAGTTCTTTAGAAGTAATATATTATATAATGCTTAAGTAGATACTTAATCCTTAAGTCACTAATTTATAATTGTACTGTTGCTAGTTAATATTAGGCCTTATATAGGCTTAGGTCTATAGAATAGACTTAGAGGGGGCTATATCTAAGAGGGTATTACCTAGTTAAGTTATACTTAGTTTCTGAGTTAAGAGATTAGAGGCTAAGGATACCTCTTTTTAGTAGGGTTTATCTTATATAAAACTGATAGGTGAATAAACTATTAGGTTCTAAGTAATAATATATGGATTGATTATAAAGAACTAAATATATATAGGTAATGACTATCTTATATATCTAATCCTTTCTATTACTTGATAAGTCTGGGACTTATTACTTAATATTCTCTAGGCTTATTAGTTAATAAGTAGGTCTTATTACCTAATGAGTTATTATATGATCCTTATCTATAGGATCCTGATACTCCTAGGATCCTACTATTTATATAATACTAGTAGCTACTACCTATTATAGGATATTAGTATTCTTAGGATAATTAGTATCCTATAGAATCCCTTAATTATAGTATATCTTAGGATACTCCTATTTATATAATAGTTATTATTATATAAAACTATAACCTATATATTATTATAGGATATTCTTTTATCTTAGGGATCCCTAATCCCTATAATATTATTTATCCTATAATAGGACCTTTCTTATACTACTTTCCTAAGTTATAGTCTTTCTATTATAACTCTATATTATTCTATATTATCTAGGTATAACAGAATAACCATAGTTCCTAGAACTATATCTTCTATATAACCTATATATTAGATAATTTAGTTAGGTCTTATTACCCTATAGGAGTATAATCCCTATAGGTCTATAATATCACCCCCTCCTTTCCTAGATCTTTATCCTTAAAGATTTTCTTATAATTACCTATCCTCCTATAGGTAAGTATTAGCTATTTCTGATTTTTCTTATATTTTTCTAACTATATCTTCTAAGGCTTCTATCTATAAGAATACTTTATCCTAATATATTATAGATAAGGGTTATTAATCTATTATCCCTTATAATTATTATATTTATCTTAAGTAAGTATATATTTAGTCTAACTATTTAGATTATTATAGTAGTTATATAAAAGGTAGTAGTAGTATAAAGTATACTATATCCTATCCTATCTATTCTAATACTAAATAGTATTATTTAGTTAAAATTTAAGGGGAGATTACTAATAAGTATTAGGCTACTCTTTAGGCTAGTTAGGATATTATAGCTATTATAATATACCTTAAGTATTAGAAAGTATTACTTAAGAAATATACTAATGACTTTATTACTTATGATTTTAAAGATATTACTAAATTAGAAGAACTTAAGTATTATAAAAAGGATAAACTAGATTAGCTTAAGAAGGAATATATTAATACTGATTATTCTAAAAATAAATATAAAGCTAAGACTATTTTAGTTATTAAAGAGTATTCTAGTCTTATTAGTATTAAGGATGTTTAATTTCTTATAGTTATATTAGAGGATCTTACTCTAATATAGATAATTATGTTTATAGACTAAAGTAGTATTAATTTTAATACTTTCTTAGTTACTATCCCTTATAGATCCTTTTTATCTTCTAGTAATATTATTAAACTAGTTAGTAGTAGCCCCTTAAGTTCTTAATTAGTTTTTATATATTTTCTTTAATAAGATACCCTTACTATTTTACTAAGAGTTATTATTAATTATTCTTTTATTAGTCTACTAAGATTTCTTCTATTTTATATTCCTATTTACTAATATCTTTAATTTTAATATTAATAGTGATTAGTATATTCTCTAGTACTTTTTCTAGTAGTAAAATATAAAAAACTAAGTATATTCATTTTATACTTTTTAGTAACCATAATTAATAGTTAACTAGTCCTATCCTTTCTTTAATTATAAAAGGTCCTAATTTTTAGTAATTAAGTTTCTTATTAGATTATTTAGTTTTAATATTTCTTTATAAAAGATATACTCTCTCCTCCTTTTTAAGTATAGGCCCTTTTTTATAGTTTTTATTATAGTAATTTTTTATTTATAGATTAAAGAAGTTAATATCTTATACTATCTAATTATATAATTACTTAATATTTATAACTAGAACTTATAATAATTCTACTATAATATAATTATTAATTAGTTCTCTAATAATTATAGGATTATATCTATAATTTATAAAGAATAATAATTCCTTAGTTATTATATATATTATATTATTATATATAAATTATATAATTAGTAATAATCCTACCTAGTTATTTTATTAGTAATTTATATAGTATCTTAGGTATTATTCTAGTATCTAGTTTATTTACTTAGTTTAGTTATTAGTTTATAGGTAGTAGGTGGTTAAGAGTCTATACTCTATTCTAATCTGGTTTATAAATAAATACTATATATTTAATATAAATAACTTATCTTAGTTAGATATGATCTTTCTTAGTAATCTATAGTTTATAAAGATGTTCCTGATTAGGATATTTACTATTTGTTATATATTAATAGTTTCTATTATTAGAATTATATAAGTATATTTAGTTAGCTTATTAATAATAACTATGATTATATTATATCTATCTAAAATTAGTAGTTTGGTGATAAAGTCTATTATAATCTATTCCTATAGTTTTGTTAATATTTCTAAGTTTTATATTCCTTTATAAGATTAATATTATAAGGGCTTATCTTATTAATAAGTATTATATTATTAAATATAATTCCTAATTTTTTAGTATATATTAGGTATATAAAAGTTCCTTATGATTAGCTTAACTATTTTTTCTACCCTTAGGTATCCTCTACTTAGTATATTATAATATTACTAAATAATCTCTTCTTATATTCTTTATAGGATATATACTAATCTATAGATAAGTAGGATTCTTTTATCTAGGATTACCTTTCTATTATTTCCTTTATTAATTATATCCTATAAATATTAATTATTTTTGGTAGCCTCTTAGATTTATTTAAGCTATATAGTATTTTCTAACTTATTTATTACTATAAGTATCTAATAATTATAGATAAGGTTTCCTTTTTTATCTATCTTTAGTATTATTAGTATTATATCCTTAACTCTAATCTAGTAGTTAGATCTCTTACTTAATGTATCTACTTAGTTATTTATTCTTCCTTTATAATGTTTAATCTTATAATTATATTATAAAAGTATCTTAGTCTAGTATACTTATTATTATATAAGTATTTTTGTTATAGTAAAGAATGTTAGGTTTATATGATCTGATTTGATTAATATTTAGTATTTTACTCTTTTTAGGTATAATCTCTATATTTTAAATATTAATATTATAATTAGTAGTTCTTTATTATAAATATTATAATTAAGTTTTACTAATATTATCTTTTATGACTAAAAAGTAATTAGTTTAGGTCCTCTAATCCTATTAGTGATAATTTCTTATATGAGTTATACCCTAATTATGTAGTCTGATGTATTTATTTTGATTGTAATAGGTAATTCTAGATTAAAGGTATGAATGATTAATCTTACTTAGAATAATTCTTTTAGTCTCTTAAATGATTTATTTACTATTTTATCCTATTCCTAAACTTAATCTTTCTTTGTTAACTAATTAAGTCTTGTTATAATCTTACTAAAACTATCTATGTTTTTTTGGTAATAATTGTATAGTCCTAAGAATTATTATATTTCTTTAATAGTTTTAAGTTAAGGTTATTCTAAGATACTCTTAATCTTTTCCTCCTCTATACTAAAATTATTATTATTAATAATATACCTAAGAAACCTAGTTTTTTATATATAGAATTTATACTTCTTAAGCTTAAGAGTTATTTTAGCTTCTCTAAGCTTTTTTAGTACTTTTTATATATATCTTATATATTCTTCTTCTATTTTAGAGAAGACTAAGATATTATCTAAATATATAATAATGAATATATTAAGGTATTCTTCTAAAATACTGAAGATAAATTATTAGAAAGATACTAATATATTAGTTAATCTAAATAGTATAATTATATATTTATAATATCTAAATTTTATTCTAAATACTATTTTCTATTTATCTCCTTCTTTAATATATAAGTGATTATATATATTAGTAATATTAAATTTAGTAAATTACTTTATTTTATAAATTCTATCTTGAATCTCTTAGATTAATAATAATAGGTATTAGTCTTTAATAGTAATCTTATTTAGTTATTTATAATTTATATAAAGGTATAGCTTATTACCCTTTTTTAGTATGAATAGGATTAGATATCTTATTGGTGATGTGGAGTATTGAATGTAATCTTTTATTAGGTTCTTATTAATATATTCTCTTAGTATCTGAGATTCCTTCTTAGATAACTAATAAATTGGTATATATCTTAGTTCTTTTTCTTTCTGAATTAGAATCTAATGGTTATATAGCTTATATTTTAGTAGCTAGCTGATTAGTGGTGTTGTGAATATATCCTAGAACTCTTAATATTCCTAAGGTAGTTCTAGTACTTCTTCCTTTATTATATAAAGGGATTTCTTATGGTATACTATAATATATTCTTTAAGTTTATTATTATTTATATTAGGTTATTACTCTAACTCCTTAATAATACTTATATTATTAGTCTTATAGGCCCTACTCTTAGGTTAAAAGATTATATTAGGCTTCTTATCCTATAATCTTTTATAGGCTCTTACTCCTAATCTAGTACCTTAGTTTATTAGTAGTTAATTACTCTATTATTAGTTTACTATCTTATATTTATAGTTAATAAAATTAATCTATTAGGTATCCTAATAGATTACTAGATTATAATATTTAAGCTATAATATTCCTAGTACTATATTATATCCTCCTAGATTTATAATATCAAACTCTATTATTTCTAGATAGTTTCCAATAATTATAAGTAATAACCTAGATTTATAAGTTATCCCTAGTCCTAGGCTTTCTCTATTAAGCCCTATAATTAGTATTACTCTTATTTTTTAGTATAGCTATACCTATAATTAATATATATAGCATAGATCTATAAAGTTTCTATATACTCCTAAATCAATTAATACTTTAACTAGTTATAGAAGGATATTTACTTCAATTTTAAGGTATACCCCCTACTTAGTAGCTATAAGTTACTAAAATACTAACTTCTACTTAGATAGTTTCTTCCATTTTAGTACTAGCTCTATATAAGTTAATACTACTTATTTCTAATTATACTCTTCATAATTCTTTTCATAGTAATAATTAATTATTATATATTAATATTATAAGTATTACTTAAACCCTATACAAGTACATAGCTTATCTCTACACAAGTATAATCCTTTTATATTAACTAATCTTAGCTATTCCTAAAACTAATATTTAAGCTTATCCTATTTAACTTTTACTTAGCTTAATATTTCTCTTAGTTCCTAGTAAAATTATCTAACTCTCTCTTTACTATTTATTATAATATTATTATTAATCTTAGGAGATTCTATAGGTATCTATATAACCTTCCAGGCTTTAAAAGTATTACTTCAAGATACTATAGCTCCATCCATTACTATAGGTCCTAGTTAATCCATCTATTAACTTATAGCTACTAATACCTATATATCCATAAATATATATCTTATATAGTCTTAAGTCTTAGATTATAATTCTTCTATAACCATATTTCCCTATATATCATTAGTCTACTTAATTTCTATAAATTTATTACTATTATATCTTTCCACTATCTCCTATATTATATAAAATTATTAAACCTTCTCTTTATTTTTAAGGCTAATAATATTATAGACTCCTCTATCTTAGGTAGCTCTAATCTATTATAAGTAATTACTCTTACTCCAATAATCCTATAATATATACCCTAGTTTCCTATAAAAGAAATATAAGTACTATTCCTTCTAATACTTTTATTCTTTATTAAGAAGTCTTACTATATTAAGCTCTATAAGTTATAGTCTATAGGGGTTACTATCCTAAGCCCTTAGTTATAATTATCTATTATTAAATTAGTAGTCTTCTTACCCTAGATTCTTTTTCTAATATTTAACTTCTTTCTTTTCTATTTATTAGTTATAATACTAGTTATCCATTTTAATAGTAAGATTAATAAGTTAGTTTATAGTATCTAGTTAGTTAATATATACTAACTTATCTTTAATATAGGACTTTAGTCCTTATATATATTATAGAATAAGTATATAATTATCCTAGCCTAAAGTAATAGTAATTTATATAAATTATATAGTATATATACTAGTAGAGTTAACTTATTATAGTAATACTAGCTTTCATTTAGTATTAATAGTTATATTAATTTCTCTAAATATTTTATTTATATAATCTAGGAACTTAGTATAGCTTATAAATATATTAGTTATAGTTATACTCTATTCTAATCTAGGCTTTTTATAGTATTCTCTAATATATACTTTAAACTAGTCCTATACTTAGCCTTTTAGATAGGTAGATATAAAGATAATCTTACTTTCTTTATTATTTAACCATTATTAGTTTATATTAAGGTATATCCACATCTATATAAGAAATCCTTACAGTTTTAACCTAGTACTATTAAAGCTTTCTACTTTAGGTAGCTTAACTACTTAGATATTAGTAATTAAAGTAGAGGTAATTACTTAAGCATCTAGCTACTATAAATAGTCCCTTATCTTATTAATAACTAAGGTTTAATTCTATCCATTACCTTAAGTACTTTCTATAAAGGCTTCTAAGGTTCTCTTTAATTAAGTAAGCCAATTATCTATCTAGTCTTACTAATCCTTATTATTTCCTATAGTAGGTTATCTCCCACTAATCAATATAATAGGTACTATTTTCATATAATATTCCACAAAAACAGGATAATTAATATATTATATAATACTTAAGTAGATACTTAATCCTTAAGTCACTAATTTATAACTATACTATTACTAGTTAATATTAGGCCTTATATAAGCTTAGATCTATAGAATAGACTTAGAGGGGGCTATATCTAAGAGGGTATTACCTAATCAAGCTATACTTAGTTTCTAAGTTAAGAGACTAGAGGCTAAGGATACCTCTTTCTAGTAGGGTTTATCTTATATAAAACTAATAGGTAAATGAACTGTTAGGTTCTAAGTAATAATATATAGATTAATCATAAAGAACTAAATATATATAGGTAATAACTATCTTATATATCTAATCCTTCTTATTACTTAATAAGTCTAGGACTTATTACTTAATATTCTCCAGGCTTATTAGTTAATAAGTAGGTCTCATCACCTAATAAGTTATTATATAATCCTTATCTGTAGGATCCTAATACTCCTAGGATCCTATTGTTTATATAATACTAGTAGCTACTACCTATTATAGGATACTAGTATTCTTAGGATAACTAGTATCCTATGGAATCCCTTAATCATAGTATATCCTAGGATACTCTTGTTTGTATGATAGCTATTGTTATGTGAAACTGTGATCTATGTGTTATTATAGGATATTCTTTTATCCTAGGGATCCTTGATCCCTATAATACTGTTTATCCTGTGATGGGACCTTTCTTATACTACTTTCCTAAGTTATAGTCTTTCTATTATAACCTTATATTATTCTGTATTATCTGGGTACAACAGAATGGCTATGGTTCCTGGAACCATGCCTTCTATGTGATCTATATGTTAGATAATTTGGTTAGGTCTTGTTGCCCTGTGGGAGTGTAACCCCTGTAGGTCTGTAATATAATATTCTTTAAGGCTAACTAGAAAAACTTGAAATGAGTAGCTGCTATGCTACTAGGAATATAAGATTATATTATGATGCTTTCTTTTAATAAAAATAGTAATAAAGTGAGTTAGAGTAGGGCTTTATATAAGAACTTACTCTATTACTTGATATAGTGAAAGAAAAGTAAAAAATAAATATGATATATGCTGTCTTATGTGCTATATTTGGTAAGACTCTCCACCTAAAAGTAGATATAAGGATATATATTATAATCTAGAATACTAAAATTCTAGCTTAGTGATCTATTATGGTATAATAAGGAGAAATAGCTAATCTGCTAACTACTTAGGTTAGGATTTCTAATGACTACTAGTTTAAAAGAGGAATTTTTCCTAAGAGCTATTATAGGATTAATAGCTAATTAATTTCTAAATTCTAAATTATAAATACTAACTAATATAGTTATCTGATTCTATATCTAGTAAACTTAACCTTTTAAGACCTCTAATTAATACCATACTATAATTTCTAGGTAATATCTCTTATAGTATATATTATATAAAAGCTTTTAATATTTTAAACTAGTATTTATTAGGCTTAACCTCCTCTAAGCTATATAAAAAAATAATATAATATAGATATAAAATTTTATCTAGCTATAATTATACTCTATATAATAGTTTAGTTATACTATTTTTTAAGTATATATATATATATAACTATATTTATGTTTAGAGCTTAACTATAGAACCTCTTCCTTTAATATAATAAAGATAAGCAGTTTTAGTATCTCTAGAAGCCATTTATAATATCTTTAGAGGTCTTAAAAGATTATTCTTATTAATAAAATTTATCAAGAGTTAGATTAAATAAAATAATATATTAAAGAACCTAGATCCTATATTTCTTAGAATCTAACTTAGTAAATTAGAGGTATAAAGAGAGAATAGATAATCTTTAGCTATTTATATATTTACTAAAATCTTTTCTTCTTTTTTCTAAGGATTTAAATATTATTAAAGGAGAGAGGCTTAGGCTCTTAAATAATAGGATATTAAGAAGAGTATTAATCTTTATCCTTAATAGGTACTCTAACTAGGCTAGTTATTACTAATTAATTATTTCTAAATTCTATACCTATTATTATTATTACTAATCTAAGATTATTCTAAAATTAAGGATACTCTTAAGAATCTTAATATTAGAGATTACTCCTCTCTAATAAAGGCTTTAATTAGAGTAGCTTAGGAGTATAGCCCTTATATCTATATATTTAAATTATTCTAAGAATTAAAATAACTAAATTAGTAGTTAGAAGATACTCCTTTTATCCTACCTATATAACTATTTAGATATAATATATCTTTTAATTTTAGATTAAAGTTAGTAAGAAGGCTAATAATAATAAAAATAGAATAAACTAAGCTATTAAGGGCTATTTTTAATAGGAATCTAGCAAAAGTTACCCTTTATAACCTTTAATCTATACTTAAAGATATAATTAAGAAGAAAGAATATTAATAGATAATCTTAAAAACTTTTATAAATCTTAAGGAAGTAAAACCTTATATTATAAAATAGATTCTATTTTACTCCTTCCTTATTAAGACTAAGGAATTCTAAGAATCATATTAATAACTATTATAAGTTTCCCAACCTAGGATTTAAATATTCTAGCCCTAATAGAAGCCTAATAGAAGCTAAAAGATATATATAGCTCATATCAAATTTAATCATAAAGGAAATCTTTATTATATTAGGTATTCTAGGCCTAAGGACTAACTTTACCCCTCCTTTTTAAATCCTAAGTTAACTAAAACTATTTTAAAAGATAAGGTTAGTACCTACATTCAAATTAGGGCTATTTATAATAGTACTTAAGTTTTTATATAAGTTAATAAATATAAAGATATATTAAATTAGGTCTATTACTAATTCCTAGTAGTATTATTATAATAAGAGGTATCTTTACCCTAGAAAAGTTAGCTATTCTAAACTTAATCCCTCATATTAAGTTACCTATATAAGTTAACCTTTTAAACCTTATAACTACCTAAAACCACCTTTAGCCCTTTATTATATAATATATATATATACTAATAAGTAGAATTTATACCTAAAAATAAGATATATTTTTTACTTATTATTAAATACTATTCATCCTCTTCTAATAATTATATTAATATATATATAGAAATAAAATAATAAATTTACTTAATTCTATCTAATAAGTCTTATAAGGCCTTTACTATAGGATTTATAAAACTTTTCTTTACTTTTTAAAAGTAGCCTAGAAGAAGATATTATAATATAAACATTTATTAAATTTCTAAAAGTTATTTAAGATTAATAATTCTCTAGCTAGCTAAGAGAAGTAATATTATTAACCTTAAAACCACTATAATAATATATAGAAGATAGGCTTGGTATATAGAGGAATAGACTTAATAAGTTCTTTTATAAAATACCTAAGTAATAATTTTAATAATATAATACTTAATATAGTAAAATAAGTACCTAAATAATAAATATAATATATACTATCTATCTTACTAATAATAGTATTTTCTATATAATTTAGTAGAAAATCTTTAAACCTTATATATAAACTTTATCTAAATCTAATATTATATATAATATTAAAGGGAGTCCCTCTCTATATATCTTTTTAATATTATAACTTACCTCCTCCCTCCTTTATTCTTATTCTTCTAGTTAAACCTCTATTCCTATAATTTATTATAATTATATCTTCCTTATTCTATACTAATACCTAATTAGTCTAAAAGTAGAGGAAATTAATAAAAAGATTAAAGCTAATGGTAAGGATTTTATATATAGTACTATTATATAGACCTTAAAAGTAAGTTATTAATTTCTAAATATAATCTATGAATATTTTATAATACTAATTTAGTCTAAAGAGTTTAGATACTAGGAGGAATTATAAAAACTGATAGAGGAGGCTAGTTAGATCTATATCTTACTATAAGTAGAGGATTATATAACTTATAAGGTAATTTTGATTAAAACTCTTAAACTTTATAGATTAGGGTCTATAGAGTATATTTAGGAATTATACTTATAGAAAGTATACTTACTTACTAAGTACTAAATTTTATACCTTCTTTTAATATATCTAATATATTTACTCTTAGTAATACTTATATTTAAAGATCTAGTATAATAATATATATAATATAGAATTTTAGATATATAGACTATATTTAGGATCTTAACTTTAAGCTTAATCCTATACTTAATATTCCTAAGTAATCTAACCAAATTTTACTATCCTTTAAAAAGATATTCCCTATAAAGATTCTAAGAGTTATTCCCTCCTAAAAAATAATCTAATTAATCTCCTAATCTTTAGATCTTTTCTACCTTAATCTTACTTTCCTACTTTCTAGATTTATTCTAAGTTAATATAATTTTTAAATTCTATTTAATCACTTACTATATAACCTATACTCTTACTCTTCTTCCTATAATTAGTTCTTTCTTCTCTCTCTTCTTCTTTCTTCCTTCCTTATAGTACTTAATACTACTATATTATATTCTTACCCTTCTTTCTAGTAGATTTATTCTTTTTAATCTCTTAGATTTAATATAATCTTTCTAGATTTTACTAGATTAAGAGGATTTATTTAGTATTTAATATTAGTATTTCATTAGCTAGTATTACCTAGGCCTAGATCTCCCTTTATAAATATCATTAATCTAGGTAATTATATTAAATACTAACCTAATACCCTATATAAACCAACCTACTAAGGCTATAGGATATATATAATTAGTTAGTTATTATACTAAATTAATTAATTAATTAATTAATTATATATATATTTATATTAGACCAACCCCTAAAGAGACTCTATATATATATTATAGATATTCCTCTAACCTTTTCAAAATATCATAAAACATCTCCATAACTTTACTTAAATCATTAAATTTCTTAATATTAAAGCTTAAATCATTATAGGACTAAAACCAAAAGAGTTTAAAGTTCTAATTAAAGTTTACTTAAATTTTTAATAGTTAATTTAAAATTTTTTAGATAAATATCTATTATATAAGGAGATAATATTTAGTATTTTAATATTTATTTTTAATAATAATTATAAATTATATATTTATATAGTTAAACTAGATAGGATATAAGAGTAAGGGCTTATTAAGGGAGTAATAAGTAAATATCCTTCTAGTACTAAATTAATTAGTATAGTAAAAAAAAAGTTCTAATAATAAATTAGTTATAAACTAAAGGATATAGCTAATAATTTAACTTTTAAAATAACTCTTAACTCTGATAGGTCTATAAGGGGTTATTTAAAATATATTACGATTGATAAATAATTATTAGCTTTATTATTATAGCCTACTAGCCTATTAACTAATAGTTTTAATTATTATTAGTTTATAAAAGCCTAAATTAAAGACTTTAGCCTTTTATGTGATAAAATAAGAGCTAGCTACCTTCTTTATTTTAGAATCTTTAAGTAATAAAATAATCTATTAGAAATTTTATAATTTCTATTATAAGAGTACCTATTATAGTTAATAGCTACTTAACTACCTATCTACTATTAACTTTAATAAATAAGTATTAGATTAAGGAATCTCCTTAGTAAGTTAATATTTATAATATCTTCTAGTCTTCTATTTTATATAATTATAATTAATCTAAGTATACTCTTCTACTCTAGTTTAGACTTTTCCCCTAAAATATTACCTACTAAGTTAGATAAGGAATTAAAGTTTAGTAAAGATCCTAATACCTAATAATCTCTTATCTTATTTTCTCTTTAGATATAGATCCTTTTATCCTATTTTTTTTTTATATTTACTATAATCTTTAATTATAATCTAAAGTATATTAATAATAGGTAATTTATACTACTAAATAAGTATAAACTAAGAGTAAGACTTAAATAATAGGTATAAGATATAGATGGATTATAAGAGTTTAGTAGTAGGAGATAGAAATTTATAAATTAAGTAAGAGTAAATACCTCTTTTTTAAACCTAGAGTAAGTAGTATTAATATTTTTAAGATTGGTGATAAGGTAATTATTTATCTATCTATACTTATAATAATTTTCTGATAGTTTAAGCTATATCTTATTACTAAGGATAGCTGGTTTCTGTAATAGACTAACTAGATTTTAATAGTATTCCTTATAAATTAAGATATTAAATTAGTAAATACTTATTAACCCTTTATAGGCTTTATATTTTATTATATATAGGTCTGAAAGCTTATTAATAGAGGCTAATCTTAGACCTATTACTACTAGAATATTTAACTATATGGTCTAAAAGAGTATTTATCTATTATATTAAGTAATAGGTAGTTATAGATATTCTTTTTAGATTATAAGTATTTTATCTAATATTTAATAAGTAAAGGGAAAGCTAGGATAGGTATACTATCTATAACCTACTCTAATAATCTACTAGCCTTAGGCCTAGAGCTATATAGGAAGGAGAGGGATCTAATCCTAATCCTCTTATTAATAAAAATACTCTATCTATTATATATAAGCTCTAGGTATATTAGTACCTACTAAATATTAAGATATTTTTATAACTATATAATTCTAAGGTTTAGATAACTAATTATCTTAATAATTATTAGTAATATACTAGAAAATATAGGTTTACTTAATATATCCTATTTCCTATTTCCTTTACTCTAGTTATATTCTAGTATAAAGCTTGACTACTAGCCTAGATTTAGATAATGCTATATCTAATAGGAATTTAAGTTATTCTATTACTTAATATTAACCTATACTATAGAGGGAACTATATATAATCCTGAGAATGAAAGATAGGAGTCTATATATACTAATACTATTATCTATATAATAGCTAATACTAAAGTAAAAGATAAATTACTAGTGTATCTTACTCTAGGTATGATAAATAATCTAGTCTTTAGAGTTAATGCTAGTCTAACCTTCTATAGATTAGATTATAATACCTATTATGATTTTGAAAGATACTATATACTTTATCCCTCTTTATTTACTATTAATAAATGAGTGTTGAAGATTTTGGGGAGATAAAGGAATGATATACTACTATATATATGAGATTGCTATTACTATGTATAAGATTGTACTAATAGACTTGATGAAGATAAATGATAGATGCTTAGTTTGGACTATTTTATCCTAAGATCTTTAGAACTAAAGCTTTATAAGTCTATAACCTAGGGTGATTTTGTGGCCTAGGGTTATAACTTATCTTATTAATCTCTTTTTGTTTAATATTTATATCCTAATTTTGGTTAAAGGTAAGTATATTATAGTGAAAGGCTACTTGAAATATATTATATTTATAGTAGATAATATTAGCTATAGATTGGACTAGGACTGGGTAATTGAATGTTTTATATATAGAGGCTAAGGTATGGTTTATTTCCTTAGTAATATTTATAGTCTATATTAATATTTGGGTTGTTAAATTTCTTAAGTATATTTATAGGATGATGCTTATATAATATTTATATTATATTTTAATGACTAGATCTAATTAATTAATTAATTCTAAAAATTAGAGTTAAGACTGAATATATAGTAGAACTAACTATTCTCTATTTTTATTATTACTAATTATAATAATGATTTCTTAGAAGGTAAGGGTTATTGGATAGTAAGATTCTCTTAAGGTTATAGAGGTTGTGGAGGTTATAGAGGTTATGGAGGTTATAGAGATTATAGAGGTTATAGTATTTTTAGTGGTAGTAGATATTGTTGAGTAAGTAAGTATTTAGAATGAAAGAATAGATATATCTATTTACCTTTTAAATCCCTAATTTACTTCTTTAATAAATCCTATTAGAAAACTTTTATAATTATATATCTATAATCTATATTATTAGGTATAGGGCTATTTTTTAAGTAATTTTAGATAGGTATGATTTTTGAAGGCTATGATTTTTGAAGGCTATGATTTTTGAAGGCTATGATTTTTGAAGGCTATAATTTTTAAAGGCTATAGTTTAAGATAGGCCTAATTTTTATTAAGAAAATCATACTAGATTCCCTTTAAGTTAGTCTAATTAAGAGGGTATAATAAGTTACTAGGTATATAATAAAGTTAAATATAGGTTTAGATCCCTTATAGAAAATAGTAATCCTTTTTTTAGATAAAAAACTCTTAATAGGTCTAAAGAGGTAAGAGGTATAGTAGTATATTATTCTAATCTAGTACTTTTTCTACTTATAATCTCTATTAATCTAACTCCTTATTATTTATATATATTATTCTATTACTATATCTATATCTTAGTTTATAGTAAAAGTGCTTAATCCTAAGCTTACTCTTAGGATTATAGATATATCTATTATATTATTTTTAGTAGGTACTAGATACTAGGGGATATAGTTTATGGTTAAGTCTAGAATAGATTTTAGAACTATTATGATAGTCCTTATGGGTACTAGATACTAGGGGGCTAAGCTTATAGCTAGGTGTGGAAGTTATTTTAGAACTATTATAATAGTTTATATTAGGTACTAGGAGACTGGACTTATGGCTGGCTCTAGAATAAACTTCGGAACTGTTATAATAGTCCTTGTAGATACTAGATATTAGGGGGTTATGCTTATGGCTGGGTATAGAAGTTACTTTAGAACTATTATAGTAGTTTATATTAGGTATTAGGAGACTAGATTTATAGCTAAGTCTTAAATAATTATTATGGCTATTAGTACTGGAGCTATTGTGGGATATATAGCTAAGGGTGCTAAGCTATTGGTTGTAGCTATGACTAAGACTGGTATAGTGTTACACAACGCTCTGTGGTCATAGTGAGTATTGTTTGTTAGGGCTTCTACTTACCAAGTAGACACTCAATCCTTAAGTCGTCGATTTGTAACCATACTGTTGCTAGTTGATGTTAGGCCTTATACAGGCTTGGGTCTATAGAATAGACTTAATAGGGGGTTCTGTGTCTAAGAGGGTGTTGCCTAGTCAAGCTATACTTGGGTGCTGAGTTAAGGGACTAGAGACTAAGGATACCTCTCCTAGTAGGGGTTTGTCTTGTATAAAACTGATAGGTGAATAAACTATTAGGTTCTAAGTAATAATATATGGATTGATTATGAAGAACTAAGTATATATGGGTAATGACTGTCTTTATATACTAAGTCCTTCCTATCTGTTGCCTGGGTCCTATCCTACCGCTAGGATAAGATCCTATCCTACTGCTAGGGTGGGTTGGTGCCTGATTACTAAGGGTTATGCCTTATGTGATTATGTTGAATATACTATATTATTATAGTGGAGTAATAGCTAATATGTTAAGGCGGCCCTAACTAGCTCCCTGTGTACTGGGTTTGTTTTACTTAGGTAGTGACTGAATGTGGTGTAGTCAGAGGGAGTAGAGGTTTATTATGTAGAGTAACCTAGGTATTAGACTTCCTGTCCTAACTTATTTTACTGATTACTTGCTTAGTCCTAGCTTAGTAAGTCTTAACTAGTTATATATCTTGTAGCTTATTTTATACTTCTTGGGAATGGTTGGTTCCTATCTCTTTTCTAAGGTTTTGATTAAGTAGGTCTATAATATCACCCCCTCCTTTCTTAGTCTTTATCCTTAAAGATTTCTTAATAACTACTACCCCCCTTAGATAAGTATAGTGCTTAAATATTTTTCTGATTTTTCTTCTCCCTATATTTTTCTGATTATATCTCCCTCTAGTGTTTCTAGTTATAAACTTTATTAATTAATTAAATATAAGGGTTTTAAATCCCTTATTCTTTATCTTTACTATATTACTTAAAATAAATCTTGTATTTAATCTAATTGCTCTTATTATTATGTAGCCTATAACTAGGTTAGTAGTTCTATAAAGTATAAAATACCTAAGAAGGCTTTTATTAATATTAAGTAGTAATAATTACTTAAATCTTAGTCTTTACTTAAAGATAAGGAGGAAGCTATCCTAGTTACTTAGTAGGAAATACTAGCTAAGCTAGTTTATTTATATAAATAAAAGAAGTTATTAAAGAAATATATAGGTAATTTTATTATATATAAATATTAAGATATTACTAAGTTAGAAGAACTTAAGTATTGTAAAAAGGATAAACTAGATTAGCTTAAGAAAAAATATATTAATACTAATTATTCTAAAAATAAATATAAAGTTAAGACTACTCTAGTTATTAAAGAGTATTCTAGTCTTACTTATACTAAGGATATTTAGCTTCTTATAGCTATGTTAGAGGATCCTACTCTAATATAGATAATTATATCTATGGACTAGAATAGTATTAATTTTAATTCTTTCTTTATTACTATCTCTTAGGGGTCCTCTTTACCTTCTAGTAATATTATTAAACTAGCTAGTAGTAACCCCTTAAATTCTTAATTAGTTCCTATATATTTTCTTTAGTAAGGTACCCTTACTATTTTACTAAGAGTTATTACTAATTATTTTTCTATTAGTCTACTAGGATTTCTTCTATTTTATATTCTTATTTACTAGTATCCTTGATTTTAATATTGGTAGTAATTAGTATATTCTCTAATACTTTTTTTAGTAGTGAAATATAAAAAACTAGGTATATTTATTTTATACTTTCTAGTAACTATAATTAGTAGTTAATTAGTCTTATCTTTTCTTTAATTATGAAAGGCCCTAATTTTTGGTGGTTAAGTTTCTTGCTAGGTTATTTAGTTTTAATGTTTCTTTATAGGAGATATACTCTCTCCTCCTTTTTAAGTATAGGCCCTTCTTTATAATTTTTATTATAGTGATTTTTTATCTATAGATTAAAGAAGTTAAGGTCTTGTGCTATCTGATTATGTAATTACTTAATATTTATAGCTAGAATTTATAATGATTCTGCTATAGTATAATTATTGATTAGTTCTCTAATAATTATAGGATTATATCTATAATTTATAAAGAATGGTAATTCCTTAGTTATTATATGTATTATGTTATTATATATAAATTATATAATTAATAATAATCCTATTTAGTTATCTTATTAGTAATTTATGTAGTATTTTAGGTATTATTCTAGTATCTAGTTTATTTGCTTAGTTTAGTTGTTGGTTTGTAGGTGGTAGGTGGTTGAGAGTCTATACTCTATTCTAATCTGGTCTGTAAATGAATGCTATATATTTAATATGAATAACTTATCTTGGTTGGATGTGATTTTTCTTGGTAATCTATGGTTTGTGAAGATATTCCTAATTAAGATATTTACTATTTATTGTGTATTAATAGTTTCTGTTGTTAGAATTATATAGGTGTACTTGGTTAGCCTATTAATAATAATTATGATTATATTGTGTTTATCTGAAATTAGTAGTTTAGTGATAAAGTCTATTATAATCTATTCCTATAGTTTTGTTGGTACTTCTAAGTTTTATATTCCTCTGTAGGGTTAGTATTGTAAGGGCTTATCTTGTTGATAAGTATTATATTGCTGAATGTAGTTCCTGATTTTTTGGTATATATTGGGTATATAAAAGTTCCTTATAATTAGCTTAACTATTTTTTCTACCCCTAGGTATCCTTTACTTAGTGTATTATAATATTACTAAATAATCTCTTCTTATATTCTCTATAGAATATATACTAATCTATAGATAAGTAGGATTCCTTTATCTAGGATTACCTTTCTATTATTTCTTTTATTAACTATATCCTATAGATGTTAGTTATCTTTAATAGCCTCTTAGATTTATTTAAGCTATATAGTATTTTCTAACTTACTTATTACTATAAGTATCTGATAATTATAGATAAGGTTTCCTTTTTTGTTTATTTTTAGTATTATTAGTATTATGTCCTTAACTCTAATCTAGTAGTTAGGTCTCTTGCTTAATGTATCTATTTGGTTATTTATTCTTCTTTTATAATGTTTAATCCTGTAATTGTATTATGAAAGTGTCTTAGCCTAGTATGCCTATTGTTATATAAGTATTTTTGTGGTGGTAAAGAATGTTAGGTTTATATAGTCTGATTTGATTAATACCTAGTATTTTACTTCCTCTAGGTATAATCTCTATATTTTGAATATTAATACTATAGCTAGTAGTTCTTTGTTATAGATATTATAATTGAGTTCTGCTAGTATTATCTTTTATAACTAAAAGGTGATTGGTTTAGGTCCTCTAATCCTGTTAGTGATGATTTCTTATATAAGTTGTGTCCTGATTGTGTAGTCTAATATATCTGTTTTAACTGTAATAGGTAATTCCGGATTAAAGGTATAAATAATTAGTCTTACTTAGAATAATTCTTTTAGTCCCTTAAATAATTTATTTGCTACTTTATCCTATTCCTAAACTTAATCTTTCTTTATTAACTAGTTAAGTCTTACTATAATCTTACTGAAGTTGTCTATGTTTTTTTGGTAATAGTTATATAGTCCTAAGAATTATTATATTTCTTTAATAGTTTTAAGTTAAGACTATTCTAAGATACTCTTAATCTTTTCCTCCTTTATACTGAAACTATTATTATTAATAATATACCTAAGAAACCTAGTTTCTTATATATGGAATTTATATTTCTTGAGTTTAAGAGTTATTTTAGCTTCTCTAAGCTTTTTTAGTACTTTTTATATATATCCTATATATTCTTCTTCTGTTTTGGAGAAGACTAAGATATTATCTAAGTATATAATAATAAATATATTAAGGTATTCTTCTAAAATACTAAAGATAAATTATTAGAAAGATACTAATATATTAGTTAATCTAAATAGTATAACTATATATTTATAATATCCAAATTCTATTCTAAATACTATTTTCTACTTATCTCCTTCTTTAATATATAAGTGATTATATATATTAGTAATATTAAATTTGGTAAACTACTTTACTCTATAAATTCTATCTTAAATCTCTTAGATTAATAGTAATAGGTATCAGTCTTTAATAGTAATCTTATTTAGTTATTTATAATCTATATAAAGATATAGCTTATTACCCTTCTTTAGTATAAACAGGATTAGATATCTTACTAGTAATATAGAGTATTAAATATAACCCTTCACTAGGTTCTTATTAATATATTCCCTTAGTACCTAAGATTCCTTCTTAGATAACTAATAAATTAGTATATATCTTAGTTCTTTTTCCTTCTAAATTAGAATCTAATAGTTATATAGCCTATACTCTAGTAGCTGGCTGATTGGTGGTGCTATAAATATATCCTGGAACTCCTAGTATTCCTAAGGTAGTTCTGGTACTCCTTCCTCTATTATATAAAGGGATTTCTTATAGTATACTATAATATATTCTTTAAGTTTATTATTACTTATATTAGGTTATTACTCTAACTCCCTAATAATATTTATATTATTGGTCTTATAGACCCTATTTTTAGGTTAAAAGATTATATTAAGCTTCTTATCCTATAGTCTTCTATAGGCTCCTACTCCTAATCTAGTACCTTAGTTTGTTAGTAGTTAATTACTCTATTATTAGTTTACTATCTTGTATCCATAGTTGATAAAATTGATCTATTGAGTATCTTAATAGATTACTAGATTATAGTATTTAAGCTATAGTATTCCTAGTACTATATTATATCCTCCTAGATTTATAATATTAAACTTTATTAATTCTAGATAATTTCTGATAATCATAGGTAATAGCCTAGATTTATAAGTTATCCCTAATCCTAGGCTTTCTCTATTAAGCCCTATGATTAGTATTACTCTTATTTTCTGGTATAGTTATACCTATAGTTAATATATATAGTATAGGTCTATAAAGTTTCTCTATACTCCTGAATTAATTAGTACTTTAGCTAGTTATAGAAGGATATTTACTTTAATTTTAAGGTATACCCTCTACTTAGTAGCTATAAGTTATTAGAAAGCTAGCTTCTATTTAGGTAGTTTTTTCTATTTTAGTACTAGCTTAGTATAGGCTAGTATTATCCTTTTCTAATTATATTTCTTGTAATCCTTCTTATAGTAATGATTAGTTATTATATATTAGTATTATAGGTATTATTTAAACCCTATATAAGTATATAACTTATCTCTATATAGGTATAATCCTTCTATGTTAACTAATCTTAGCTGTTCCTGAAGCTAGTGCTTAAGCTTATCTTGTTTAACTTTTACTTAGCTTAAAATTCCTTATAGTTCCTAGTAGAGTTATCTAACTCTCTTTTTATTATTTATTATAGTATTATTATTAATCTTAGGAGATTCTATAAGTGTTTATGTAGCCTTCTAGGCTTTAAAAGTATTACTTTAGGGTACTATAACTCTATCTATTATTGTGGGTCTTGGTTGGTCTATCTATTAACTTATAGCTACTAGTGTCTATATGTCTATAGATATATATCCTATATGGCCTTAGGTCTTAGGTTATAGTTCTTCTATAGCTATATTTCCCTATATATTATTAGTCTACTTGATTTCTATAAATTTATTACTATTATATCTTTTTACTATCTCCTATGTTATATAGAGTTGTTAAACCTTCTCTTTATTTTTAAGGTTAGTAATATTATAGGCTCCTCTATCTTAGGTAGCTCTAATCTATTATAGGTAATTACTCTTATTTTAGTAATCCTGTAATATATACCTTAGTTTCCCATAAGAGAAACATAGGTATTATTCCTTCTAATACTTCTATTCTTTATCAGGAAGTCTTACTATATCAAGCTCTATAGGTTATGATCTATAGGGGTTACTATCCTAAGCCCTTGGTTATAGTTATCTATTATTAAATTAGTGGCCTCCTTACCCTAGGTTCTTTTTCTAGTGTTTGACTTCTTTCTTTTCTATTTATTAGTTATAGTACTAGTTATCTATTTTGATAGTAAGGTTAATGAGTTGGTTTATAGTATCTAGTTAGTTAATGTATACCAACTCGTCTTTAATATAGGACTTTAGTCCTTGTATATATTATGGAATAAGTGTGTAGTTGTCCTAGCCCAAAGTAGTAGTGACTTGTATAAATTGTGTGGTGTATATGCTAGTGGAGTTAACTTATTGTAGCAACACTAGCTTTCGTTCAGCGTTAACGGTTACATTGATTTCTCCGAACATTTTGTTTATATAGTCCAGGAACTTGGTATAGCTCGTGAATATGTTAGTTGTGGTCGTGCTCCATTCTGATCTAGGCTTTTTATAATATTCTCTGATGTATACTTCGAACCAGTCCTATACTTAGCCTTTTAGATAGATAGATATAAAGATAATCTTACTTTCTTTGCTGTTTAACCGTTATTGGTTTACGTTAAGGTATATCCGCATCTACATGAGGAATCCTTACAGTTTTGACCTAGTGCCGTCAAAGCTTTCCGCTTTAGGTAGCTTAACTACTTGGATACTAGTGATCAGAGCAGAGGCAATTACTTAAGCATCTAGCTACTACAAGTAGTCCCTTATCTTATTAATAACTAAGGTTTGATTCTGTCTATTACCTTAAGTACTTTCTATAAAGGCTTCCAAGGTTCTCTTTAATTAAGTAAGCTAATTATCTATCTAGTCTTACTAGTCCTTATTATTTCCTATAGTGGGTCATCTCCTACTAGTCAACATAGTAGGTACTATTTTTATATAATATTCCGCAAAGATAGAACGATCAATGTGTTATATAATACTTTATGGTTATAGTGAGTATTGTTTGTTAAGGCTTCTACTTACTAAGTAGATACTTAATCCTTGAGTCATCGATTTGTAACTATACCATTACTAGTTGATGTTAGGCCTTATATAGGCTTGGGTTTATAGAATAGACTTAACAGGGGGTTTTATGTCTAAGAGGGTATTACCTAGTTAAGCTATACTTGGGTGCTAAGTCGAGGGACTAGAGACTAAGGATACCTCTCCTAGTAGGGGTTTGTTTTGTATGAAACTGATAGGTGAATGAACTGTTAGGTTCTAAGTAATAATGTATAGATTAATTGTGAAGAACTAAGTATATGTGGGTAATGACTGTCTTTATATACTAAGTCCTTTCTATCTGTTACTTGGGTCTTATCCTACTGCTAGGATAAGATCCTATCTTATTGCTAGGGTGGGTTGGTGCTTGATTACTAAGGGTTACGCCTTATATAATTATATTGAATATGCTATGTTGTTATAGCGGAGTAATAGCTAATGTGCCGAGGTGGCCCTAACTAGCTCCCTGCGCACTGGGTTTGTTTTGCTTGGGTAGTGACTGAATGTGGTGTAGTCGGAGGGAGTGGAGGTTCATCATATAGAGTAACCTAGGTACTAGACTTCCTGTCCTGACTTGTTCTGCTGACTACTTACTCAGTCCTGGCTTAGTAAGCCTTAACTGGTTATGTGTCCTGTGGCTTATTTTATACTTCCTGGGAATAGTTGGTTCCTATCTCTTTTCTGAGGTTTTGATTAAGTGGGTCCGTAATACTTTAATCTAGAATTACCTATTATAGTTAAAATAGATATATTAGACTATATAATTAAGATATAACTTATATAAGAAATTATTACTAATAGGATTAGAGGACCTAAACTAATTACCTTTTAGTTATAAAAGATAATATTAATAGAACTTAATTATAATATCTATAATAAAGAACTACTAGCTATAGTATTAGTATTTAAAGTATAGAGATTATACCTAAAGGGAGTAAAATACTAGATATTAGTTAAATCAGACTATATAAACCTAATATTCTTTACTACTATAAAAATACTTATATAATAATAGGTATATTAGGCTAAGATACTTTTATAATATAATTATAGGATTAAATATTATAAAGGAAGAATAAATAACTAAGTAGATATATTAAGTAAGAGACCTAACTACTAGATTAGAGTTAAGGATATAATATTAGTAATACTAAAGATAGATAAAAAAGGAAACCTTATCTATAATTATTAGATACTTATAGTAATAAATAAATTAGAAAATACTATATAGCTTAAATAAATCTAAGAGGCTACTAGAGATAATTAATATCTATAAGATATAATTAATAAAGAAAATAATAAAAAGGTAATCCTAGATAAAGGAATCCTACTTATCTATAGATTAGTATATATTCTATAGAGAATATAAGAAGAGATTATTTAGTAATATTATAATATACTAAGTAAAGGATACCTAGGGGTAGAAAAAATAGTTAAGCTAATTATAAGAAACTTTTATATATCTAATATATACTAAAAAGTTAGGAACTATATTTAGTAATATAATATTTATTAATAGAATAAGTCTTTATAATACTAACCCTATAGAGGAATATAAAACTTAGAAGTACTAATAAAACTATAGGAATAGATTATAATAAACTTTATTACTAAACTACTAATTTTAGATAGATATAATATAATTATAGTTATTATTAATAAGTTAACTAAGTATACCTATATAATTCTAATAATAGAAACTATTAATATATAATAAATAGTAAATATCCTAATTAGGAATATCTTTATAAACTATAGATTACTAAGAAAAATCATATCTAACTAAGATAAGTTATTTATATTAAATATATAATATTTATTTATAGACTAGATTAGAATAGAGTATAGACTCTTAATCACCTACTATCTATAAACTAATAACTAAACTAAGTAAATAAACTAGATACTAGAATAATACCTAAGGTATTATATAAATTACTAATAAGATAACTAAATAGGATTATTACTAATTATATAATTTATATATAATAATATAATATATATAATAACTAAGGAATTATTATTCTTTATAAATTATAGATATAATCCTATAATTATTAAAGAACTAATTAATAATTATACTATAGTAGAATTATTATAAATTCTAGCTATAAATATTAAGTAATTATATAATTAGATAGTATAAGACCTTAACTTCTTTAATCTATAGATAAAAAGTTATTATAATAAAAACTATAAAGAAGGGCTTATACTTAAAAAGGGGGAGAGAGTATACCTCTTATAAAGAAATATTAAAACTAAATAACCTAATAAGAAACTTAATTACTAAAAATTAGGGCCTTTTATAATTAAAGAAAGGATAGGACTAGTTAACTACTAATTATAATTATTAGAAAGTATAAAATAAATATATCTAGTTTTTTATATTTTACTATTAGAAAAAATACTAGAGAATATACTAATTACTATTAATATTAAAATTAAGGATATTAATAAATAAGAATATAAAATAGAAGAAATCCTAATAGACTAATAAAAAAATAGTTAGTAATAACTCCTAATAAAATAGTAAGAGTACCTTATTAAAAAAAACATATAGGAACTAATTAAGAATTTAAAGGGCTACCACTAACTAGTTTAATAATATTATTAGAAGGTAAAGAGGACCCCTAAGGGATAATAGTAAAGAAAGAATTAAAATTAATACTACTCTAGTCTATAAATATAATTATCTATATTAGAGTAGAATCCTTTAATATAACTATAAGAAGCTAAATATCCTTAATATAAGTAAGACTAGAATACTCTCTAATAGCTAGAGTAGTCTTAATTTTATATTTATTTTTAGAATAATTAGTATTAATATACTCTTTTTTAAGCTAATCTAGTTTATCCTTTTTATAATACTTAAATTCTTCTAACTTAGTAATATCTTAATATTTATATATAATAAAATTATCTATATATTTCTTTAATAACTTCTTTTATTTATATAAATAAGTTAGCTTAGCTAGTATTTCCTACTAAGTAACTAGGATAGCTTCCTCCTTATCTTTAAGTAAAGACTAAGATTTAAATAATTATTACTACTTAGTATTAGTAAAAGCCTCCTTAGGTATTTTATACTTTATAGAACTACTAGCCTAATTATAGGCTATATAATAGTAGGAGTAATTAGATTAAATATAAGATTTATTTTAAGTAATATAGTAAAGATAAGGAATAAGGAATTTAAAACCCTTATATTTAATTAATTAATAAAGTTTATAACTAGAAATACTAAAAGGAGATATAATTAGAAAAATATAGGGAGAAGAAAAATCAGAAAAATATTTAAGTATTATACTTACCTAAGAGAGGTAGTAATTATTAAGGAATCTTTAAGAATAAAGACTAAGAAAAAAGGGGGTAATATTATAGACCTACTTAATTAAAACCTTAGAAAAGAGATAAGAACCAACCATTCCTAGGAAGTATAAAATAAGCTATAAGATATATAATTAGTTAAGGCTTACTAAGCTAGGACTAAGTAAGTAGTTAGTAGAATAAATTAGGATAGGAAGTCCAATACCTAGGTTACTCTATATAATAAACCTTTACTCCCTTTAATTATACCATATTTAGTCACTACCTAAGTAAAATAAATCTAGTATATAGGGAGTTAGTTAGGGCTACCTTAGTATATTAGCTATTACTCTACTATAATAATATAGTATATTTAATATAATTATATAAGGTATAACCCTTAATAATTAGGTACCAACCTACCTTAGTAGTAGGATAGGATCTTATCTTAGTAATAGAATAGGACCTAGATAATAGATAGAAAGGACTTAGTATATAAAGATAGTTATTATCTATATATACTTAGTTCTTTATAATTAATCTATATATTATTATTTAGAACCTAATAGTTTATTTACCTATTAGTTTTGTATAAGATAAACCCCTACTAGGAGAGGTATCCTTAGTCTCTAGTCCCTTAACTTAGTACCTAAGTATAGCTTAACTAGGTAATACCCTCTTAGATATAGAACCCCCTATTAAGTCTATTCTATAGACCTAAGCCTATATAAGGCCTAATGTTAATTAATAATAGTATAATTATAAATTAATAACTTAAGGATTAAGTATCTACTTAGTAAGTAGAAGCCCTAACAAATAATACTTACTATGATCATAGAGTATTATATAACACTTTACTTAATTTATAAAATTCTAATATAAGTTTATCTTTAGTTAACTTAGCTATCTTTTTAAAGTCTTAGAGCTTAGTATCTATTTTAATAGACTCTTTTTACTTAGTATTTAGGTAAAATAGTACTAATATATCTTATATTAGATTTCTATAGTATATAAGATTTAATAAAGAATCCTTAATTAGAGTTTATATAAAAATTAATTAAGTATTATTAAAGATAGATATATAATTCAAGAAAGTTACACTTTTTTAATAACCCATAATTATATTATAGGAGTACTTATTAAGGTTCCCTATTTTATTAGTATAGTTTTTATTTACTCTAGATTTCTCTAGATATACTTAAGTTTTTAGCTATATCTTTCTAGTATTTATAGAGTAATCCCTCATCTAGGAACCCAACCTATATACTAGCTTTTTTTTTATATTCCTATACCTAAGTATATAAAAAGCTGACTTTATAGTTAATAGTCTAAGCCTTAAGTTTTATTTTTATAGTATACCTAAAAATAAGAATATTTTTTATACTATCCTTAAAATAAATAGGTATACTATAGTAATAATCTAGAATAGTTATAAAATACTAAATATCTTAAGGGTATTTAATATATTAGCTTATAAATATATTATTAAGAAAGGTATATATAAGTATATCCTAAATAATATAAAGCCTAAGATTATTATTTCTTTTAGTATAAATAAATATAAGCCTAATAATAATTAGAAAGAATTATAAATAATTATATAAGACCAGAACTTATAGAGCCCCTTAATTTCTTTTTTCTTTATTAAGCTTATATCTAGCCCTTATAAGAAGAACTTAGGTATTAGAATATTTAGGGTATTTTATTATATAAAGATTAATATCTTTCTATTTTAGTATATTATTTTCCTCCTTATAATAGGAAGATAATATAAGAGTCCTAGATTAGGCTAAAATAGATACTATTATTTTCTAGAGTATATTTAATTAGAAAAGAACCTAGAATATAAGAAATACTATATTATAAATAACCACTAAATAATATATAATAATAAATACCTTATTAATACTAAATAATAATTATTCCTTAGTAGTCTTATTAAGCTTATATTCTATAGCTATTAATTATACTAGCTTATTAAGTTAGAAGGAAGTCTAATTAATTAGTAATTAGATTATAAAAATTATACTAAAGAAATATCTTTCCTAAATTAGTAAGGAAGGTAAATATCCCTTTTATCTATCTAGTATATTCTAAAAAAGTATATAATTATTATAAAGCTAGACCTATAGTTTATATTATACTTATCTAGATACTATTTAAAGAAGCCTTAGATAGCCCTTAGGGTAATATTTTTAAGCTAATATTTATAATATTTATTTAGAAGTTCTTATACCTATCTATATTCTTTAGTTAGCTAAAGTATATATATAGATTAGGTAAAAGTATAATACTTCTAAAAGTTATAATGAATTCCCTTTATCTGTTCCTTTATTAATCCGACTTTGTTAGTCATGACTTTTAGATCCGGCTAGAGGAGAAACATATTCTAGTCTCTTATCTACTTCTCTGACCTTTGGGGGGCTATTTTGATTGTGGTAGGCTAAAAGTAAAGGGCAGAGCTTGATTGCCATATGAGTGAATGGGGAGTTCACGCTACTTAAACAAAGCGAGGTAAAGTCAATTTCCAGCGGATATCTAAATTTGGCAATCAATTGCTATTGATAAAGCCGCCGGGATTATGTAGGAAGGGTCGAGAATCACGCGCTAAACCTATCTAGACATGTAGCACTGTTCCGACACTAGTCCTAATTAGATCCACAAAATCGACTATACGGAAACACCACGGTTATCCCTCATAGCACCACGCAGAACCATAGTCTTTCCGCTGTCCCCCTGGATTACACCATATCGGAGGGGGACAAAAAATTACTAGTAGCCTTTAGAGTTGATTCTAACCTTCTATAGATCAAACTATATTACCTATCACTACTTTAACAAATATATTATGCTTTATCCCTCTTTACTTACTGTTAATAGAGGAGTGCCGAAGAATTTGGGGAGATAAAGGAAAGATATACTATTATACATACAAATTTACTATTACTTTATATAGGATTACACCAAGGGACTTAATAAAGACAACCGACGGATGCTTAGTTAGAACTGGTTTGTCCCAAGCTCTTGAGAACGAGACTTTTAAGAGTTCTGGGCCCGGGGAAATGACTCGCCTCGCCAACCTCCTTTCGAGGGATATCGATGTCCCAATTATGGATAAGGGAGAGGTCCCAGTTCGCCAGATCTGGGTGAAAGGCTACCTGAAATGTATTATGCCTGCAGTTTGAAGAGAACATTAATCATGATTTGGCAAAGTCTTGGGTGGTTGTATGTTATACATATGGAGGCCATGGAATGTATTGTTTCAGTGTTGATATGTAATAAATGTTTATTATCTGCGGCAACTCTTGGGTGGTTGAACTTTCAATGTTTTAAATATAGTTTGCAATACTTCAAACTTGCTCAGACCTAGTGAAACCTGATTATCGTACTTACTCGTATTATTTGCGGAGCGCCATAGATTATAGATAAATCAATGATTCCATGATCATCATATGAATCACGAATAGGAGCCCGCGGCGCCATAGTTTTGCGGGACCCAGAAGACTGTAGGAAGTTGGGACTGAATAGCCGCGGCGGGCTACAGAGGAGCACAAAGATCCAGGACTCAGGAGTGCATGAATGAGCACACCAAACTCCTTGCATCTTCAATCTTCTTCATTTTCATCATTACTAATAAGGATAATGAGTTCTTGGGAGTCGAGGGTGATTGGACAGATTGCCTTGAGTTTGTAGAGTTTTTAGAGTTTGTAGGAGCTATGAGGTAGATGAAAGAATGTGAATGAATTTGTTTACTTTTAAATCCCTGATTCATATGAAATCACATAACTAAAGACTGTGCCCGAGGCACAGGTAATGATACCTAGTGTAATATAGTTGGGCTAGATGTTGAATAGTCTCTCTTACCGACCAAACCAACTGCTCTGAATAGTCCCCCTCAACCCCGCAAAGAAAAAGGCCAACCAAAATACCCAGTAAACCATTCTCATTCTCACGTTCCATATCTTGCAAATCCACTTGGCTGTCAGTGCGACAAGCCAAGGCCGACATAGGATCGATGTTGCCAATCCATATCAAAATGGAACAAATATCTAGATCATAAACCGACACAGCCAATTGCAAAGCCTTTCCTTGACAACCTAAAGAGCGACTATTCCAGTCAGCGCTGATTTGCGTAAGAAACACAGCCGCGGACTCATAACGCGAAGCCGAAGCCGCTGGGCTCATGATGATTCGTGCTAGAGGGGTGTCTCCTTGATCATCTTCTTCAATGACGCCTTCTTGGAAGCGGGGAACCAAAAGACGGAACATCTCTGGGTTGCATAGTCTTGATGCTAGATGTAGAACGTTTTCTCCGAGAGAGTTTCGGTATCGAAGGTGCGTTTCAATGTCATTGTCGCTCAGTAGGTAGCGCACGGTGTCGATATGATTTCCCAAAACCGCACGTCCGATTGATTGATGCGTTGATTTGTCAAATGATGAATTTCCACGGAACAATTCTTTCCTGAGCTCTGCATTGTTCTGGGTGCTAGTTAGCAAACGCTGTACTAGGGCTATACAGCCTGCGCCGGCAGCCAAACATAAGAGTTCGTTTCCCCAGTGTTCCTCAATAAGCTTATCTAACAAATCATAGACAAGGTCAAAAACAATGTCCCAATTCTGCCCTTCTGTGCTTGATGGCTTGATAGTACGTTGGGACTTTTGCCACCTCGTAATGACAATTCGGAAGAGGTCAAGATTTTGAAGCTGCGGACCAGCGCGCTCATCCAAGAATAATGTCCTAAGTCTTGATATGTCTCCCCACTGAAGAATCTGGTCGGCGGCTTTCATCACAGATCCTTCAAGATATCTATTGCTGTCCAGGTTTGTCTTTCCAAGCATATCATGCATCGCAGCCACTGAGCCATAGACCAAAGTGATGCTCAGAGGGTCAAAAAGTCTGTAGTCAAACTCAAACCTGGGCAACATTGCGCAAGCCGGTCGACGATTTTGTTCAACCCAATTGCTTAGACGAATAGATCCCGCTTCACAGACATTCTCGATAATTGCTAGGCTTGGAAGAGACTCGACCGTGATGCGACTAAAATGATCTAGCCAATGGCATGATGCGTAGACGAATAATTCTCCAAAGCCACGTTCAACCGGGTCAAACCGAACCATATCGTCTTCCCAGGATTCCCAAGTACAGTTTCCATCATATTGGATCGAATCTTCCTCGTCGCTGAATAATGTAGGACATGGAGGTAGCTCTTGGAGTGCTGCTTGATCTTCGGAGAAGATATGCGTATTGCCGATTTCTTCCAAGAGCAAATATTTAATGCAAATGTTGAGCATAAGTGAGTTCGGGTTTTCAGATTTATGATTCATCTGATCAGTTTCTTTCGAGCCTGGAATTTTTGAATCGAAGTCTTTGAAGATCCACTCCCTTACAGACTGGTGTGTAAGTCGAACTTGGGGCAATCCTAGTTTGTTGTGGTCCAGGGAAGCAATGAATGGATAGATAAGTTCCATGACTCTTTGATGGTCTACTAGGCTACCAAGAAATTCCACTGTTGTGACGTTCTCAGCCAGGCTCAATGCCACTGCCCAGGCCAACTCTAGTATGCTCAAAGGTCGGTGGCTGGTAGCGAGGATTTTCAAAGCCGCAGCGGCAAGACGCCGATTTTCTGGATCGTCTGAAGTGCAACGTGAAAATAATGACATGTAAACATCCGAAAGCTTTTCAGGGAAAGGAATTTCCATCAGAAAGCGCTCCATCGCAGGCTTCGCCGCTATTCGACGAGCTTTGATGAGTTCAATGATCATTTTTGTCCAGATGGCGCTTCCTTGTGCTTGTTGGGACAGCTTTTCTCTGACCAGTGCTTTAACATCTGATGATAGATGTGGCAGTCTTTCAAGGGATTTTTCAACAATGATAAGATCTCGTTCAGGATCACAACCCAGTTTAATCTTGTTCACATGGCTCAGCTGTTCCAAGATACTTTCTCGAGGACGAGTAGATATAATGGTTTTGAGTCCCGAAGTCATTTGTGATGCAGAATTCAGGAACTCGAGTAGGCTAGACCTAGATTCATCGTCGCACTCATCTATGCCGTCAATAACGAAAATAACTGGACGATCAATCATGTTTAGCATATTTTGCAGAAGTGCTTTCATGGTCTGGGTGTTTGACGCTGGATCAAAATCGGACATCTGAGCCTGCTTATAGCTCTCAAAAAACGGCTTCTGCAGGCCTTCTAGTTGATTCAGGAGTGAATAAACCAGAGCAGATAGTATAGCAGTGAGCTTCCCTGTCTCGTCATCCCGACAATAGTACTGGCATAGTGCGGGTCGAGGTAACAAAAATTTGTTTCTTTGACTTAGCTCATCTGCAACGAATGTCATTGCAAAGGTTTTTCCATGGCCCATATCACCAAGGATAACCAATTGCTGAGACTCCGATGTACAGTACCAACGGTTGAAGTTGTAACTTTTCAGTAAGAATTTGCAAGCCTCGTTGGCCCGAAGCCCCTGCAACTCAGCCCGAAATTGACTTTGACGGCTGAGTTTCTCAAGTCCGAGCCATTGACCAACTAGAAACTGTTAAGATTATACGCAAACTCTTCGGTGCACAAATACTCACATTCCTGGGCATACAGCATCTTTCGTATATCCTCCAGTATGTCGATCGTCGCTTTTTGTATAACTTTTTGGAGTTCATCGGCACTTGTCTAGAATTCTCGGACGATACTTGGAAGGCGATCGTTCTCCAGAACCATTTTCAATACCAATTTGGCCCCTTTCCTCTTCAGTATTGTGAGGGCAGCGTCGTAGAATTCTAGCATTTTTCGATACACAGATACGAGCGCCTGAAGAACATTAGATAATTTTTAAATGATACAAAGTAAACGAAAAAGGGCTCACCTTGTGAATATCTTTTCTACCAACTTTCCGGCCCAGCGTGTCACACTCATCGATGAAAGAGATCCGTTTTAACATGTCCGCAATTTGTTTCGCGAATTCCAAATCGGCATTGGCAAATGTAATAGCAATCTGTTCTGATATCAGTATTTTGCTAGGCTTGATGTTCATGAGCTGAAAATACCGCTGTGACACTTCTGGCTACGCCGCACACTGTGAATGCAGTTGTTTCAAGATTTGCAAGTGGACTTGCGAGATCCAATGCTAGCTTGAGATTTTCAAGTGGTAACTTCAAGGAATGTAAACGCTTGACGCCCCTCAAAAAAGCAGATTCGTGAGTTTTGTCGAGTTCGATCTTTTCCAGATCCATAAACAACTGGGAGGCATTCTTTCCGGCCAGGGCGGCGGTAATATCCTCCCCAAGACTCTCAACTGCTTCACGGTATGCTGCACTCCAAACGTCTGAAGTTGCACTACCATTTTCAATCTCATTGCCAAGAAGCAAATCCTCGGCTTTCAAGTCTTCTTCATCACAGTCAAGTTGGGGAGTGGGAAGAGCCGTATTGTTCCCGGTATCGATCGACTCTCTGGTGACATCTTTATGTTGGGGATGGTTTACCTGTTGAGGTGATGAAGCATGCCTGGCTACCTCATTAGTCAGGTTCAATCAATTATAACCATGGGATAGTATTATAGTGAAAGCTTGGAATATATACTTTGTTGGAACAGACTGTGCTGCTTGGGCATGTTTCGAGGAATCCCGAGACTTATCCCGACGAAATCGGTTATATTGTCGGCGAACCTTCTCCCGAATGCCTATCGTCTCTGGTTCTGAGTATGTCATGGCGATGATACAGTCCCAGTAGCGCCTTTTTGGGGTTGGCGATAATATGGATATGCTTGTTCACATGTGCATAGTTGTGTTCCCTTGGAAGTAAAGTTGATTCTTTGGGTCCCACGACCCCGCTTTTGTCTTGGCAAGTATTTACCCCTGAGCTACGGCGGCCGAAATGTACCACCCTTGTGCCATAACCCAATTTCAAATTCCAACTTCACCGCCCTGTCTCCCGCCCGTATTGTATTGATTTATCATATACAGGAATATCTCAATCCCAAACCCCGTCGATCAGCAAGCAAGTTGCCAATGAAGCATGGCAAGAGTTGAAACGCAATGATGGCATTGTAAAAGAGCTCACCGCCGAGCTTGCACAGGCTCACGCAGATGAGCAAGAGGCAGTGGTAGGAGTGCTCATCAGGCAGCTACAGGGGTGGCTGGATAGCCGTCAGCGCCCATGCGACATTCTGGACCAAGTCCACCCTGGTGATCCCAACTCACCGCAGTCAACACCGCAGTCAAACTAGTTTAGGCATGGCCTGTGGTGGTGTCTTTTTTTTGTGTATGTATTATTTCGTTAGGGAAAGTGGCCTTTACCAAATGATATTGCGGCTAAGGGGCGGTTTGAACTTTTTTCCCAGAATGGGCTAGCATACAGTAACGAATCATAACTCATTTGACCAAAAAGAAAATATAGAACGAGGGCGGGGCAGGACAAATCCTCTTCTCGAGAACTTCCTTATGCCAGAGCTATGTAGTTTGAGTGAATCTTGATTGGCCTCCTGGAGAGGCTGGTATATTTGTGCCAGGTAAGGGAGTCTGCCTAAATTCGGCGTGCTCTTGATTTCACAGTACTGATTCGAACGTAGCTCGCCAACCGGTACAGCCATTGTGAGCGAGGGCTCTAGTGCAACCACTGCTGTAGCAGTGCCAACTGATGCCCAACCTCTATCCAACACCAATTGTGCGGAGTGGCATGAGGTGTGTGATGACAATTAGCCTGTACTACTTTTTTTAATCCCTAATACTTCGCTAGGTCTTATCTGGAGAGGACTGTTCGATGATCTCACTCAAGTATGCCATTTCTTTGAGTGACTTCTATTTCCTCAATCCACAAGTAGATTCAAACTGCACAAACCTATGGCTGAACACGTCATACTGTGTTGAAGCAGTAGGAAATATCGCTACTTATACCAGTTATGTCACCTCCACTGCAGCATACATTTTCACGAAGCCTGCCTCGACAACATACACCCCGGCCTCTGTTGCCACGGCTACCCTCGAGCCCAGAGCATCTGGTACTATCGAAGGATGCGATATCTATAACAACGCGTTCAGTTCTACTACCGCGAATGCGACAACCCTAAAACAATGCGATATCTGGGCCAGCATTGCAGAGGTCACCGTCAATGATCTTGTTAGCTGGAATCCTAGCTTATCGGCCAGTGACTGTACCTTCACACCTGGGTATAGTTACTGCATTGTTTCCGGAAAAGCAACTAGCAAGTTTTATTCCTAGTCGTACTATCGCTTCAAACAGCTCTAACGCCTTTCTAGCTTCCCAAGATCTGCCATACGATTATTGTTTTGCCGCAAATAGCAGTCTAATTTCATCAACCAGTGTTCAACCACCTGATTGCAATTGCTATATCCAGCTCCGCGCTGCCGATAAGAGTAGGTTTTCAGACGACATATATTATCAACCAAAATAAAATGAGATCAAGGTTGCTGACTTCCTCGCCCTAGGTGCTTTCAACTGCACGATGTTTTCGTCCCTTTTCAACGTCTCTGTCACTACCGTCACCTCGCTCAATCCTTGGATAGGTAGTGATTGTGATAAAGGTGTCTGGAACGCACTCTCCAGCGATGGATTCGAGCAAATATGTGTTGAAGGGAACTCCACGTCAGTTCCGACTTCCACGAGCTTGACAACGTCAACGTCTACCTCCACAGTCAGCACAACCACCACTCCGCCAGCGGAGGTCATGCCGGATGAGGCTTCCAAGTGCAACAAGTGCAACAAGTGGCATACTGTGGTTTCTGGCGACGGTTGCCAAGCCATTGCCGATCAATATGACATCTTACTGAGCGACTTCTACATATGGAACCCGAGCGTTGGAACCAGTTGCGCATCACTGTGGCTTGGATATGCTGTCTGTGTGGGAGTTTCGTCTTAATATGTGTACCCTTCCTCTTTTCATTTCTCGCTTCTAAGTGACATCTGGAACGATCTGCAGCGTTAGGAAGCGTGAAACCCTAGATATAGCTTATGTTATGGTCATCATTCTCTGTGAGGTCTTTTCTTCTTGAGCTTAATAGATTAAATAGTAACTTTTTCTTCCCAAGTTTTTGAACTCTAGGACCCGTATTAACATCAGCGGGTCGAAATCTTTATGGTTATAGCCTTGAAATCGCTTTACTAGTATTTAGGATAACTGCTATCGAGCTAGATGCTCATCAAGGCCTTACATTTATTGCGCTCCCACTTAGTCTTAGGCCTTAATTGACGGACCAATCGCGCCTGATCTGCCGCGAGTCTAAGGATTCCTGATTACTGTTGAGGATATCTATCTTGATGATGAGTAAACGGATATAATGGCTACGGTCCTTAGCGGCTGGCTACGATTAAATGGTGGATATTTGGTATTCAAATGTTTCATGAAACGTAATATTCAGCACTTGAGATGCACATGTGTTACTGTTTCTTAAAATATTTAATAAAGATCTATATTTGACCCTGAGGATTCTAAGTACTGTTAATCAACAACCAACGCACTGGTTGACTGCACATGTGGTTGAAATTTAAAATTTTTAAGATCTTGAAAATAAAATTCAAATAGTAAAATTATATTAAATATCTCTAGTTTGAAGCTCTCTAAAAATAATTTCTTTTCATTTTCATCTATTTTATTTAATTAATAAGGGGGGGATTTAAAATATTAAATATATTGGCTTATGTTTTGAAATTATTGTATGGTAATTAATATAATAGTAAGGTAATATAATAGTAAGTTGAAAATCACCAAGTGACTGTGTCTATTGATAACCGAATCATCTATTTACAAATAGTACTAACAAGTAACTCACGGTGAACTCCTTCATTGTATAGATCGCTTACTCCCCTTTGTACAGCTGGTCTAGACACAATCCGTTCTATCCATTCCTTCAAGTTAAACCTGAAACTTGTGCGTGCATCGCAATACATTCAGCAGTTCCGATTGCAGGTCCATCATCGCACCGGACGCACCGACTATATCGCGGACGCGTTGTATCGGTCGCCATCAAAGGATCCGGCACCAGCAAAGTTCGACGACGACCTCCAGGCCCTGATAGCCTCAGCCAACGACAAAATCGATACAGCCAACGACATTTTGTGCACGTGCATCGATGATACATTGGCAACCGGAGTGGCCAGGGATAGACGATCATACAGTGAACCTGTGGAATATCGAAAAAGGAACACTAAGAAATAGCCTTGCAGGTCACTCGGGAACTGTCAGTGTTGATCCTGATCACCGAGCTTTATTATCTTAGCTCCTTGATGGCCCTCGTCTTTTCATTACCGGTCTTTACCTTACTGGACAATCTTTGCCCGGCTTTAGTCTCCTATCCTGCCTTTACTATTATTGACTTCATGTTCATTAATCAGCTTACGCATGGCATGTCATCTTTCAAGTTTGATACCTTCTGGGTACTTTTCACATTCCCATACAATGAATTTGCAACATCACACCTGATGACTCAAGCCTATAAACTTTCGCCCGGAAAAATATTATATAAGTTACACTGAAAGCGTTTGCCCCTCGAGAGCCTGAGCAACAGCGTAGTACGCCGGCTTCGCCTCAAGAGTATCGTTGAACAAACAGGCACCGCCCTGTCCAGCAAAGGTACCAGGAACCCAAGAGTACGCATCGTCAAAGTCCCAAACAGTCACACCAATGCAGCGAGGACCAGCATTTACGCAGCTTGTAACGCTGGTGTAGTAGTCCTCCGCTTGCTGCTTCTGACCAGCGGCCGAGTAAAACGGCGCAGCCGAGAAACGAATATCAAGTTCCGTGACAGCCACATCGAGATTAGCCTTGATGTAAGCCTGCTTTGTAGCAAGTTGGTCGGCAAGAGAAGGAGTCTCGCCCACGATAAAGTGCGATTCCAGCCCGATACCATCAATTCGGATACCACGCTCCCGCAAATTATTGACGAGCTGCAGGACGGCAGTGGCTTTGGTACCGGGGTTCTCGATACCGTAGTCGTTGTAGTACAGCTTCACATCATCTGCGCCGATCTCTGCCAATGCCAGTTGCGCATAGTGATATGCGAGATAGAAGTAGTCATCGCCAATGGTGTCGTACCAGACACTCGAGGAGAAGGAGCCGTCCGAGTTGAGAGCCTCGTTAACCACATCCCACGAGTAGCAGCGCCGACCAAAGTGCTGAACGGTCTTGAAAATGTGATTCTTCATCACAGCAGTGAGGGTTTCGGCCGTCCAGGTCGTGGATGTGACGAAGTCAGACAGCTGGCTGGCCCAGACAAGATTATGGCATCGGACTTTGGCGCCGAAGCTCTCTGCGACCTCTAGGAATTGGTCGCCTTCGGTAAAGTTGAATACGTTCTGCTCTGGCTCGGTATACATAAACTAGAGACGCGATCAATGGTTAATTGAAACAAGTTGAATGAGGAACGGTTTTTAGGTGAACGCACCTTCATGGCGTTGGCGGGCGTGACTTCACCAAAGTTGCTCTTCAGCACTTTGAGATAAGCAGCATCAGTGGTTTCAGCAGTTCCAGGAATATCGGCTGCTGAGCCAAACCATAGTTTTTCCCGATGTTGAGCAAGTGTGTTGAGATCAATTTTCTCATTGTTGATAGAGGCATGGGGTGCTCCTTGGGAAGCGCCAACTAGCAAGGCCGTTAACGCAAGAGATGAACGCATGATGAGAATTGAACTTGTGTAGATGAAACCCTGGAAGCTGCTTGGCACTGTATCTTGGAAAAGAGAGGATTATGAAGCTATATAAACACATTCTCGCCTAAGATTTCCCTTTAATACCTCGGTTGCCTGCTACATGTATTTTCTGTCATCTCCAGACTAAACCAACACCCGCGTCGCTAGTTCACTATCGGCGCACCTGATCTCGTCTATTTTTTGGGGCAACATGTGGTTATTAGGCTATACTTGCTTACACAAACTGGTTGGGAAAAGCTAAGTACTACCACGCTAGCCTTGATTTCGCTAAAAAGCCGGCTAAAGAAAAAAGCGGAGAGACGAAGAGGCGGGGAACTAGAGAATCCACAAGAACTTGCAACGTGCGTGTTTTTTTTTTTTATTCAACCAAATATCCCGGCTGGAGACCTATATTAAATTGAAAGTATGATTTCACTTCAAGCCTTTAGTATAGCCTAATGGTGTATTAGATGAAGCTTTCAAGGTTTCCTGTGGATCACTCCCAAAGGAACTCTTGATGTATTCTAACTTCTAAACTAGCACACAAGTTGACACAACGTAAACAGTAAGCGAGTGGATTACCCCGCAAAATTTAGTTAACTAACCTTTTATATCTCAACCATAAAGTATTGCACATATTCAATGTTTACTAGTAGTTGAAGATTACATGTCGAGCTGTCAAACATTGATTGAATATGTTTCTGGTAATACTAAAAACTTTCGGGCTCCTTAAATGATTCTAAATCATGATCGCCAAAATTTCTTTATATTTTTTATTGATTTGCATAAAACACAGACATAAGATTTCACGCTTAGTATTCTCCAAAGACTTTCCAAATCCACTCGGTCGGGAGAAAGGTTCAATATTGTTAATGACAGCCCTGGAAGCTATCTGAGAATCTATTCAAAAATTGAACTTATGGCTGTTGAGAAACTTTGGAATGGGGTTATAATTTCCTACATGTATGTGTTTTGGGGTGATGCACTTGCTTGCCGGTTACGTTATTAAACAGAGTTATCATTAAGATGCATCAATTTCCCTATTGGTGAGCACAAGTCAAGCAAGCATTGACGACCTCGGGAACTCTGGTTAATATCGTATCTTGTCTTTAGCGTGTAATCAGGTACCCAGACGGGCCAGACCTGTCAATTACCGGAACCCGGAGTTTAGCCGTTTCTGGTCTAGCGCCCCCACACTTCGTTCTGCAGACCCCTTTTTGCACTGGCATGGATTCAAGCGTCGGCCCCACATGAGTGATTACTTAGTATTCTTTCCTTCCTCGAATCCCCTATGCCTTAGAATGTTGTCCCTTTTTTCCCCCCTACAGTAGAATGCCGCGGCATGTGTGAGAACCCTGGAACGAACCTGCAACAACCACAAACCATGAAATAAGTTGATACTAACAAATGTTTGAAGACGTGACAGTTTGAAATTCTAGATCGTCTTCTATGTATTCTTTTGGCCATCTGCCCAGGCACCTGTAGCTCTTGCTGAGGTTAAAGTTTCTTCTTTCAGTGGCCTGTAGAAATTCATTTACACAAAGAGAGACGAACTTCGCGTTGCAGTAGAGATCTTTTGCTGCCGGCGTAGAGAATAAAAAACACGAGACCCAGTGTACCGCAGATGGTCGTGATTGGCCGCACTTGAAAGGAATCCGTGATAAACCCCAGCCAGCCAGTGGGATGCGGTTGGGCGAGAGAAGATGGTAAGAGGTGATCTGAATTTAAAGCTTGCAGAAGGCTCTGGGCGCTGCTGAATTCACCATTCCAGCAGCCTTCGATAATCCGACCAAGCCAAACATCTTCAGTACTCGGCAGAGATTTTCTTTCTGGCCAATAGGCTCGGCCATCGGCAGCAGAGTTATTTTGATAGAGATCAATCTTGCACTTTTTGCCAGTCACAACCTCATATATGACTGCCCCAAGGAGGCCGATATCGACTTGTGTTGTATAACCATTGTCATCCACGGTGCTCATATCGGTGTCCAGAGGAAGAAGAGACGCTTCTGAGAAATCACAGAACTTGATGGATTGGTTTGGGTCAAGAAGAAAGTTTCGACTAGCGATATCTGTAATCAGCACACACCTCTCATGGATGTAACCTAGTGTATAAGCCATCTCACGGAACCAGGTGATTTGAAGCTGAGAAGAAGGACGGTGGTTTGCTAAGTAGGATCGAAGATCTCCATTAGCCATATAGGCTAGTTTCGTGGCTTCGGGCAAGAATCCAATGAATTTAACAATCCCACTCGAGCCAGGATCCTCTGGGTTTTCAAGACGACGATAGACATCCTGCTCGCGTTTAATGCTCATGAGGTTCACCTCGACGTCAGACTCTGAGCTCAACAGACATCTTAACGGGGTTTTAACGGCGATACCATGTTGGAGTAAGACGACTGAGGTAGCACCGCTTCCAATCACTTGAGATAGGGGGATTGTATTGCCCTGTCTGTCGAGAAATTGGGAATACATAATGGAAAAAAGCAGAGAAAACAGTTTGTAGATGAATAAGGGGTTTGGTAAGAATTGATTGCATATTTCGTCCACGTGACCTTATAAATGGGTGAATGTTTGGATATCGGGACCAGCGAAATACTTTCCACTGCAGTGCGATTTTTTTCTGTAGCTTACGCTAATGATACCGTCAAATTGTTTCCTTGTAATCAGCGAAATATTATACTATTTGCTGGTGGAGCAATATCTCGTCCCTTTATGGAAAATAATTACCCAAAATGGATAAGGGGATCTTGGCCCACAAAACAGTTCCTCCGAAAGTCTCTCCGATCGCACTCCGACACAGCATGGTTCCACATGGCAGATTTTGCAGATGATTGGAACTTAGATATGCAAGGTCGATTCCAGCTGTCAATGTTTGTCTCACCGATATCCCTAAGTTCCTTCTAATATATTTTCCCTTCACAAAAGATTTCTTCCCGACAAACGTCGTCACGTCAGTGATCATCATTAGGGAAAATTTCAACATTGAATGTTTCTCCAAATATCTCCTCCGTAAACTACTCTTCAAGTCTAAAATTGCCTTATTAGGAAGCGCGCCAGCGATCTATAGCAGTTTTGCCGAGGTTGCGAACATTGAATTATAAGACACTTTAACATTCGAATGTTTTATCGGACAAATTCAATAGAATGTTCTGAAAGGAAGAGGCCAAGTCTGTATAAGTAGTCGCTTCATGAATACCGAATCTATTCAACCGGTTGATGCGAGCCTAACAGAATATGACCTTCACCCCGCTTTCTTTGGTCATTCTTCACTTCCAAGGTAAGAGCAACCCACGTGCAGATAATAACCACTGCAAACTCCTCAAGAACAGACATCACCAACTCGACTGTGGGGTTGCCATCCATGAAGTTGAAGGTCGAGCTAGACAAGAACCACATCAAGACGGAATAGAGGAGTCGAACGGCAAGGAATGGCAAGGAAAGCCCTACAGCGAACAGCGCCCGCCGCTCTCCTCTCCCGACAGCTGATCGTTTGCTATACATAATTGAAAACAATGTGCAAAGTATAAACCATGCCACCACAAAAAGGATGGTACCGATCTTGATCTTGGCGGACGGGTGCTCGAAGACGGATATAGACATGTCAGATGTGAAACCGAGAATGTTGATGATGAGTGCGACAACAGTGAGGACATGAAGCGTGTGGAAATAGGCTCGGTGCAAAGGTCTTCCTCCGTTGAGCTGTACATTCTTGTTCCTAAATTGAGATTTGGTCGGTCAGCCTCCATATTCCGAACAGCAAGCGACCATAAGAGAAAACCAACTACCTACACTCGACTAAGAAAGCTGTTGCACAAAGAGATGAGGGGAGAGAGGCCAATGGCAGTACAAATACCGACCACAATATAAAGCGAAATTGAAGGATCGTTCATAGCGGCCAGGTTACTGCATGCTCCGACGATTCGTAGCGTAGCAAAAGTCACAAGATACAAAAACCCTAGGCTCTCCTTAATCCCATGTTTCCAGATCAAGAAGTAACCACAGATTAAAGTCGGAAAGTATATGATGATCTGCGCAAGTGAAATTCCATCGCGGTATGTAAAAGTCATGATGCTGTTGGATAAGGAATGTTGATCCGGGCGAAGGGTTCAAAGTTGGTAGACAGATCAATGGAAGAGTCTGTAAAAGACAGGTTGATTTATAAAATATTCTCGCAGCCTGGAAGCAAGTCTACAAGGACAGCCAGGGATCCTTATACTTGTGTATACACTAGCCATATCATATCATTTTCAAAACTTGGATTACGTTGCCCTGTCTCTAATTTTCAAGTTTCTATATGTGACGGGCAGATACATTTGCCGAAACCAATCAGTACACGTACTTTCACGATTTGGTTGCCCAATTAGGTAAGGTTGTTACATTGCCCCACTAATGTTACAGCGCTTTAACGGGATAAGATACGATAGTCTATGGATACAGTTTCCTGGCAGTACAAATATTCTAATGTTTGTATATGTAAAGGGATTTGATTATGTTATGTAATTTTTTGCCACCTATTTGAGGATGATAAAAATAGGATTAGTCAAACTTTCGCACTAAATAACTAACTAACTACCACATTAGTTCATATGAAGCTAGCTGGTCGCACCTGAAAGAAAATTCGCTGTCCAGATATTATCATGCCTTTCTGCGGCCGTCCTAGTAAAGCTTGCTTGTCATGCCGTCAAAGACGTATCAAGGTATCGCATGACATATACCACAAAGCTCCCAGCCAGTCACTGACTTGTGCCTGACTTGTGCCAGTGTAACCGGGCAGTTCCGGTCTGCGCCCAATGTCGGCGAGCAGGCAAACAGTGCACAGGCTACCGCGACGAGCTACCGCTATTATTTCGGGATGAGAATGCCCGCACCATACGGAGATCACTAAAAGCCAAGGGTGCTCCAGAGCAGCGGGAAAGAGCCACGTCTGCACATCTACTTACTCGGCCCGAATATCAGATTCAGCGCACCCCGGGTTTGCCACTGACGCAACGATATTTAGCCCCCCATATCGATGATCAAGGGTTGTCATTTTTCTTTAGTCATTTTACTTCGTCTCCCGCGGCAAATGGCATCCAGGAGCCGACAAAGTCGCATCCATTCTTGCGCCAAGTTATGGAAAACCAACTCTCCCGACGCACCGCTGTAGCTATCGGCCTGGCCGCCGCGTCTAATTGCGGGCATGGACTAGTGTTGCTAAAGACTGCCCGCCAGAAGTACGGAGAAAGCCTGCAAGGCCTTCAAATAGCAGTGCAAAGTGCAGCCATGAACAAGGATTTGGATGGTATCTTGCAGGTTATCTTGATGCTCGCGCTATTTGAATTCATTGACTGTGATGCGAGCTCCATCACATCATGGGCTATACACGCAGACGGAGCGGCAGCGGTCATGCAGCGCTTCAAAATGTCCCCTGCTATTGAGCCATTGCAGATGGATCCTCGAAAACAGCTTCATTTTCATTTCTCTATGTTCGTCAAATATTTTTTTATGGGAGGACCATCTTCCCTCAATTGGACGACCTGGCTAAGGAGGAACCCATCAACCTTTCAAGCTGAAGATCAACCCGCAGTCGCCTTATTGAATATTCTTGCATCGCTGGCCCAGCTATACTCTTCCCTGATGGACGCATCGCCCATACCATTGGCCAAGGTGGCTCACATCGCTATAGCCATTGAAGCAGAATTAGTGGCATGGGAAGAGAAATTGCCCGAGAAATGGTCGTATGAGCTCAAATATTCCACGGACATGCCATACACCTTCAAGGGCCTTTATCATCTCTACCGCGATGAATGGGCATCGTGCGTCTTGAATAACTACCGCTATGTCCGCTTGTTGGTGAACGATATTATTTTAACATACACTACAAAACCGACCGTGCGCGCATCTGAAGAGTTGCCCCTCATATCGCAACAAGCACTGGCCACTATCACTAGGATTGCAGCCGAGATCTGTATTGCCGTGCGCAGCCAGATCTTCCACAAAATTCATCAGCCGGATATCAACAGCGTCTCGCCTCCACCAGCACTCAACAGTGTGTTTATGGCTCTATTTCAATTGACCTTGGCTGCATGGGGAACTGGTGTGCCAGATGAGCTTTTTGAATGGGTCATTGATACCCTTCGTATGATTGGGCATACTAAAGGTATTCAGCATGCTCTTTGTCTCATTGAAAAGTTACGAAATGTACGAGAGCAGCAAAAACTAGGCCGGCGGCCCTTACTGCTTCATATATTTAGGAATCAATAGATGTCATGAAAAAGAGTGAAACTTTGCCAATAACGAATGGACCTAGCGCCGTTCAATCCTTTGTCTCTAAGGTGTGCAATCTAGAAAATGTAGTACGTAGTATCTGGAAGTGGTAAATTAGAACCTGATATCTTACCAAGCATATTACCACTACCTGCCATGGCACCTAGTCAAAGAAGTAGCTCGGTGTTGGGAGGGAACCTTGGAATTCCATGAGTCGTTCCAAGGTTGTTATTTTGGAACACGGACCATGAGAAAGTTGTAGAGTAACTTTGAAGCTAATCGTCAAGCGAGGCATCAAATCATTCTTTGTTGAGATTCACTATCCTATCATCTAGTATTCTGCATCATATGTTCTTACTACGCGGATCAATTGCCCCACTTGAGCACTTGGAAGTTTGTGGTATGTTTTTGACAGAGTTCAAAAAAAGCATTAACCTACACATTGGTGCATTGCCACTGCATTTACCGTGTTACAGACATTCCACGGTTACTTCTCGCCCTATTCATCAAGCTAAAATCCGAGGCAAAAGTCCAAATCGTCTCTAGCCGCGTACTCGTCAAAGTCCATGGCGGTTTCAAAATCAATCAAGCGCACCTTGCCTCCAGAAGCCCTATCGACAATGAAATTGTGAGTATTCGGGTCACCATGAACCAATTTCAGACGATGCAGTCTGCGAAGAAGTGCCTCGCAGTTGGCCAAGTCATTAACAACGGCCGGCTTTCCATTCACCTTTTCCAGAAGAAAACCAATGGTTCTACCGTTCTCAGTCAAATGACCGAGGAATTCCGGGGCAATGGGGGGCTCATCAGGATGTTCGCGACGGTAGCTTTCTATTTTCGAGTACGCCCACGTCTCCCTCTCAATCCGGAGTAAGCACCATTCGAAGCATGCGATCTTGGCGACTGCAGGTGCACCTTCATATTCAACTTCATAGACTCGATCTTTTTTGAGACAATTCTTCCACTTTAGGCTAAAAATGTCGATGCACACGTCATGCCAGATTCCCTTGACCCCGGGAAGCTGATCCGTAGATATTCTTGATTTGAGAGAACCATCTCCGCCCCGCGAGATAGTCATAGTGGTCCAGGGCGAGTCGGGGAGCTCCGGGAGTTTGGGGAGGAGGAGATCCGGTTGACGCATGGTATCTTTGTCAAATACACCGGACAAAATGGTGAGATAATGGACTCTCTGCTTCACACGAACTCGGTAGTATGCACATTCCGGGGCCATGATTTGAGAAAGAATCTCAATATCTGGCTCCGGTGGCATTTTTTGGTATGCGTCTCTTGTTGTTGGACTCGGTTTTGAATTCAGACACACGATGAAAGCTTGTTGCGAGACTGTGGAAATTGGAAAGATCGTGAGATGTTCGGAGGGAAGAGACTGCGTTCGAATACAGAGAGAGGACCAAAGATGTAAACGAAAAGGAGATGATCTTTGATTTGTAACGCGGAAAAGGGGATAAGGAAGAAGAATAAGAAGAAGAAGAAAGAGACTAGAGAATAAGCACGACTAAATACACGAAAGGAACCGAGACACGTTACCACGGGGGAAGCGCTTGAAAAAAACACCGCCTCCCCTCCCCACTGCACTCAAAATGACACAGTGAAGATCTATGGATGATGAAGTTAAAACGCTATCAACCTTCCAAATCAACAATTCACGTTTATTGTGGCCATCTATTTCCTGCTGCAAGGACCTTATTAAAGCAGCGATTTGATCGCAAACTGTGGCTGCATCAAATGGCTGGGAAGCTGGCCTGATGCTTTGACTTCTCTAATTGAGCGCATTGTGGTCTGTTTCTATTCGCTCTATTCGTTTTAGATTGACAAAGACATGATCTACTCAGATGGCTAGGCAAAGTAACACGCATGTGTTATGATCTTCCCATAAACCTTGAAGTCATGGTTTATTGGTAACATTAAAATTTTATCCAGACAAAATGAGGCAGATATATGAAGTGAAGGAAAAGAATGAAATATGCAGTATTTGCAAGTAAATGTGGTAAAAATCCACCGTTCAAGTTTGAACCCAGCCATTAGGCGCCATCATCCATCGTTTAAAGGCCCGAGGCCACCAAAGCCAAAACATTGCAGTTGGATGCAACACCTCCAACGACAGTGTAGAGTAGATCATCGCTCTCGAGAACGCTGGCACCATTGTCAACATCTGCTACGAGGAACACCTTGTTCAGCTGATTCTGGATGCCGCAAACGAAGGGGAAGTAGTAATTTCCAAGCGTATCAATCGCGACCAGAATTTCTTCACTTCCAGTGGACATCGGAACAAGGCTGATGAGATTGGCAGTCTTGGGAATCTCACCCCACGCTCCAAGACGCAGACGCGAGGCTCCAACTGCACTCATTGTATCGGGGAAGTAGTAGAGCAGACGGGAGGCGGAATCACCAATGATGATTCCTTCGGTGGTGTCGGCTGCAAACTGGTATCCGCCGGTCAAGCTGGTGATGTTCGTGGTGTCGCTAACGAGGGAAACGAACAGAGTGCCGTTAATAGAGGGGTTCAAGTAGAGGGCACCTGTGGTGTCGGTGATAGTCACGACTCCAGTGCTATCATCGGAACTGGTAGAGTTTGATGATGTGGTGCTATTGTCGGACCGGCCAAAGAGGAGATTACGACCGTAGGAACTGATATTCTTGGACGACGCACGCTTCTTGACGGTCGGAACACTGACAGGGATTGTCTTGAGCTCTGTCTTGGTCTTCGTCTCGGCCTGAGGCGGCTTCGAGGCAACGATGTTGACATCTCTCTTGGTCATGGCAGAGGTGGGGAAAGAAACAGTGCTGCTCTCATCACCACTTAGGTGCTGCAGGTTTCCTGAAGCGTCCCGGTAGAAGATGACACCAGTCTTTACGTAGTCCACCCAGGTGTCTTCGCCAAAGAATGTGTTTGATATTTCAAACGAGGTTCCGGCCGCGGCATTCTCGTAAAGTGCATCGTATACAGTCTCATTGGCGATAACACCGATACCCCAGACAACGGAGACGATTGTGATCTCAGCACTTGAGGGCTTGGTGTATGAAACAACTTCAGAAGTGTATGGAGACAGGCTGACAGCACCTGGCAAGATGTACCATATCTCAGCAGCATATTCCGAAGATACAAACACGCGAATGTCACCGTTATACTCAAAGAGCATAGTAATACTCTTCGTATCAGAAGATTTTGATGTTCCAGACCAGGAATTGGTGAAGTCCTCCAAAAGTTCGGGAAGCATGATCCTGATGTCCCCGTTAACCATGAACAAGGACTTTGCAAGGGTGGTCTGGTCAGAGTCTCCCCAAATGAAATAGTCCATGGAAAGTCCGGTTGGGGTGGCAGTGGCCGTGGCCGAGGTTGTTGTAGATGTTGATGTTGTTGTAGATGACGTCGACGATGTGGTAGATGTCGACGATGCTGCTGTAGCAGTCGAAGTCACAGTTGTTCCGACACAACCATTAGCCAGGTCTGCCAATGTATACGTATCCAATGTATAAGTGCCAGCATCAAAGTCTGAAAGGTCGAGAACGACAGTGTTGTCCAAAGCCAAGTCCCAAGTAATGCCGTAGCATCCGTTGGCAGGAGTGACATCTGCGTCTCCATTTGTATAGGAGAGATCATCATCGTACTCAACTAATATTTTTTAGTAACTGACATAATATTGAGGATGAAGGGGGGGGGGGGACTTACTAGTGCCAACGAGTCCGGGGGTGTCAATCAACTTCGCCTCTTTCTCGTAAGTTCCGCTCAAAATGTTAAGTCCGAACTCCAGGGTGACCGGCATGCCCAAAGTAGATGTAAGAGTGACATCTCCGTCGAAGCTTGCAGAGTAGTTGTGAGTAGGGGTCCATCCTGAGTGAGTTGACGCAGCGTGGTCAATAAGATCCAGAACTGCACTCATGTCGGACCAGATCAACCCGGCACCGATGAAGTATTGACCTTCAGCTTGGATATCAAGATCAGCAGAAACACCAAGCGACAGACTGGGACCCAGGGTAATAATGTCAGGAATTTCGAATCCAGGCAGGCTGACTGTAAAGAGATCGTGCTCAGTCGTAATATCGTACTCAGCAAAGGCATCAAGTCCGATAAACAAGCCAGCATACATGTTGCCAGTCAAAGAGAGCTGAGCCTTTGAGATTCCCTTGGAAACACTGATTGAAAACGCGCCGGTGAGTTTGAATTCACCGCTGACACCACAGTCAACACACCAGAGTTCAATGCCGGGCTCGGGGTCAGCTTCTCCAATAAGCTCCTCCTCGACCTTCTCTAAGACTGTATCATCCAGCGAGAAGTGAGAATCATCTTTATCCATGGTCAATGTATAGAACTTGAATCCTTCACCCCAGGGAGATGTAAGCAAAAGAGACGAGGACGGGGCAATGTCCAGCGAGATATCGAACGTTTGACTGTAGTTACCAGTCACGATCAGAGTAGCAAGAGCCACAACTGTCTTAGCAATAGTTGTGACTGTGCTTGCGACAGTGCTGACCACGGTCTTCACGGCCGAAACGGCTGTGCTGACTACAGTCTTCGCGACCGTAGCCACCTTGGTCGCCACCGTTGTAGCAACTGACTTAACAACAGTTGCAACCTTCGTGACGGCAGCCTTGAGCTTGCTCCAGAAGCTACGACGCATCACTCGGGAAATTGTAGTAGTTGATGATCCAGGAGCCAGATCCAGTAAGGTAGCCTGAATTTTTATTAACACTGTAAAAAAATACCCCATTTGATAGTAGAGAATATTGGAGACTTACATCAGCATCAGCCTCGGTCGCAACAGAGTAATATCCAAGAGCATCATCTAGGTTCTCATCGAAATCTGTTCCGCAGGAGATAGCGGGAAGGCCATCAATTGTAGACGAAGTCGGAGAGGTACAGCCCAAATCTGAGGAGGTCGAGCTCGAACTGCTATCGTCCGTATCATATGTAAGATCACCAAAGTCCATCCCAACATTGTCGAGGACGTCGGCAATTGCTTCAATGGTACCTGTTGCAACGAAGGAGTCACTGGAGTCAGTGAAGACAATCGAAGTAGAGAGGAAGTAGATGTTCTGTCCACTGGAACTGCAGCCTGACGCAGCTGTGATCAAGATCACGCCGCTATCAGTCGGCCAAGAGCTCACTGCATAACTGTACGCAGCAGAATTGTTGAAAGATCCGGAAAGAGTGGAGGAAGTGCAGACAATATCTTTAATATAGATTGACTGATCCAGGGCAATTGAATCTTCCGTAAAGGTCATGTTCAAACGGACGTAAGGGTATGCGGAGCTCGAGTCGGAGGTGCTGTCATCCGCGTTATACCACACTTGGGCGACGCCAGTGGGAGTCAAAACACCGGTGCCACCCATGTTGACACCAGGAGGGTCAATCGGGGTCATGGTAGCTGTTGCAGCAGAGCTGAGTGTAATTGGGCCAGCAAACGACGAAACTGTAGCAGCACCATAATTTGAGTTTGAAGTTGTCGTAACCACAAATGCGGCAGTGGTAGTTGAGCTAACCGAGGTTGAAGATGATACCACATTGGCGGCCGTGGATGAAGCGATAAATGCAGAGCTAGACGAAGGGACCACGTGTCTTGAGGATGATTCAGTCACGGTGACTTCAGCCAGAGCCGTTGACGAAACAATCACTGAGTCCGTGGCGGTCACAGTAACAGTGTCTGTCACCTGGGTAGTAACATCTGCCGTGACCTCCACAGTAGACTCCTCCGTGACAGTGTCGGTGAAGTAGCTGGTTTGCACAACAGTGATCACAGTAGTTGAATCTAAAGTTGCAGTATTCGTAACTTCCACCGTAGCATGGTGAGTTGACAGGATGGTATCAGTGACAGTAGCTGTCCGGTGAACTGTCTGAGTAGAGGTAATCTGAATCCAAGTTAGCTTTAGTCCTCATTTTTATTGTTGATCAACAAGATTAGAACCCACAGTAGGCTTGATGGCAGTCTTGGTCACTGAATGAGTGACTGTTGGGGTCTGTAGGTGTAGACAAGAGCAGATCTCTGACACAACCTTGCTCCCAAGCCTACGGAGAGGCTTGGGAACATTGCCTTGCTGCTGATTGGGCCACTGCGGCCCCTGGTTGGGCCAATTCCCGTATTGGTCTCCCCGGAAATCGCGACCATAAACTTGCTCGTAGGTTGCGGTAGAGGTTGCGGTAACCACATTGGTGTCGGTCTCAGTCACAAGATTTGTAATTGTAGCGGTGGAGAGGGTGGTTATGGTGGCTGTGTCTGTCTGATATACGATGTCGGTGGTCATCAGTGTCAGCGTCGAATCGACAACATCGGTGGTTGAGAGAGTGAGGTGATCCGTGACAGTGTCGGTGAAGTGTTCAGTACTTGTCTGCGAGATAATGTGGGTGGTCAAAGCAGTGTGAGTGCTAGTCCTAAAAACAGTATTCGTGACCAGCTTGGGCGGTGGAGTCCATGTCTCCGTCACGGTAGCCGTGTGAGTTGGAATATGAAGCACGATATTACGGCAGTATTCCCGAGCCTCTCGGTCATTTTCAATTTCATTAATGACCTGTTTTTCAGATTGGCAGACATTCTGATTTGAGGGAAGAGCAAAAGCTGTGGCCCCGAATGCCAACAGCAGTTGTGTCCAATGCATCCCTGACTGCTGGGACGGAAAAAGAGCGTGATGTATAAAAGAATGAGGTTTTGAAAAGAATGTTCATCAAAAGAGTGACCCGTCCGAGAGAGTACCTAGCAATGCCCACAACTTCAGCCTGACCAGTACTTCTTCCTAGTCTGGGAATTTCTTGCATATATACTACTACAATGTTGAAGGTATGAGTGGGGCATTTTCAGACAGTACCAAGGCGAAATATAAGGTTAAAGCAAGCGAGAGGCTTGATATCATAGATACACATGTGCATACTATTGATTCGAAGTCAACGCCACGATGGCTTGCCACACAACCTTGGAAAGAAAAGTTTGCTTCTTTGTTTTACTCACGGCCAATTAGATACTATATTCAATTCTCAAGTTTGCAATTTATCTCCCTCACCGTGCCTCACTTCATTCATTGTTATATGGATATAACTTCGATTCGCCCATCAATTGACCACTGGCAATTTTCTACAAGCTTTGGCCAGATTCGGTTCATTTTCCAGGAAAGGGTTCTTGTACTAGTGCCAATCCTTCAGCTTAATTTTACCCCGGGCTGGATCTACCACCAGGTCCACTAATTTCAGGCACCAGCATAACGGCGATTCCGGGGTGGTATAATAGCCGAGTGTGAACGACGAGTCTAACTAAACAGTACCAAGTTTAAGACCATGAACATTTAAAGCGATACAACAAGCCAGTCCCAAATGGCTGTTTTTATGCCATTGGATGCAGTGCAAATTCCAAATAATTTATGCATGTCAAAGGGTGTACTGTTACACAACCATGTAGTTCTTTCTCTTGGCATTTTAAAGCTCTTTCGACACCTCCATGTCTAAATTTAGAAGACATCATTTTCGATTGGCATTGAGTAGACGTGAGGCGAATTCTCCATTTTACTATGTATTTTGAACCACCAACCTGATCTTTTTGGTAGGGCTGCAACCTTAAAAATCGCAGCACTGATATGAACCCGGCAATTCCGGGTTTAACGTCGGCTCGGCTAATGTATCCAGATGTCTAGGTCTAAGCTTCGGGCCAAGCTTCATTAAGCTTTGCATATTTACACATTAAGCTCCGCATATTTCATCTGCCGTCTGGGCGAAAAATGTGAAGAATTTTACTTCAACCTGGGCATGACAGGTGATACAAAGTTTTGAGCGGACTACCCGACCCGAGCTTGTTTGATGAAGCGCACCAATAGAGTTAGCCATAATGACCATAGACCATGGGGCGATTTTTAGCGTCAAACGAAAGAAAATGCATTTGAAAAACAGCTACGATTAGACCACCCGTGCGCCTATGTACAAGCAAAATTCTTGAAATGCCAGGTGTGCTTTTGACAAGGCGCAGCTAAGCTTTCCCTACTTTGTGGGCATAGAAGCAATTCTGGAGAGCATCGTAACCTCAATTGATTACACAATACAACCTCATTCGGGTCCAGGAGGTAAAATATTTAAAAAATAAAAAGAAATCTCCGATAGGGGGAATCGAACCCCCGGCTGTCGTGTGAGAGACGACGATGTTAGCCACTACACCATATCGGACAATTGATGAAGATATTGAACATTTTAGCCACTATACCAATTCGGGTTAGTGTTAAGTGTCCTTATGCCTCTCCGTGTGTGGTGGTATTTAGTTCCCAGTTCCCCCTCCCAACCGACAACAATTTTTGCTTTTCCTCGCCTTCCATCTCCCTGCACGTTGTAGATGAGGCATTTCTGCTATTGATCCGGATCACCGAGCTCCTAAGCTCCGCCACCCCCCTATCCCTATATGACTTATTATAATCTCTACGCGACTTTTTCCCCCGCTGCTAATCTATAAGCGTATTTAATGAATAACTTAATCTTAAGGTAAAGATCTAGTCCTAGATATAAAAGTCTGTCTTAGGCCCCTCCTATCTCATCTAGCCCTAGGAGGTAGATATATTAAGCAGGACCTACTTATATAGTCACTGTCTAGATAATTATTAATGTCTAGTGAATATTAATTGATATACCCACTCCTTATTAAGTATTTATACTATAGCTATTTCTTTTATATATAGATAAGATTAGAATATCTATTTCTAACTTAAGTAATAGTGTGTTATATAAGCGGATAGGAATATTATAGCTACCACGGTCTACTACGCTAGTCCGGCTATAAGTCTTATATCCTTCCTTTGATCCTAGAATAATTACTAAGAAGAGCTAGACTAAACCGGTGGTAATATACTTATATAGGTTAATATATAGTTTTTTCGAACTATATAAGTGTGACGGCTAACAACTTACAAGACAAGCAATATGTGTTCATTTATCATCAAAATTAAACGCGAAGAGAGGAAACTCAGGAAAGGAAACTAAGAGATGCGAGGAGAAGTTAGAACTAAGCCTTAGAAAGAAAAAAAAAGATTGATCAGCCATGTGTAAAGCCTGCAGAACTAGATTTCCTAGTCAGTCAATAAATCATTTGGCATTTGGATGCGGTCCGGGATTGCGGATAACCTTCCTATAATAGTGGAGGAGCTAAGGGTGGGAAAAATCGGGTTTTCTCCTTTGTGATGAACTCAGATGCCAACGATGATGGAGGTCAACTGGTGGAAGGGATAGAGGAATAACTAAAAGATGTAGTTAGATAAAACTTGAAGGGATAAAAATCAAAGATATTCCAAATTCTGGTGGGGTATTCTTTCTCAGCTCCAAACTTGAATCGCCACAGAAGAAATACCCACCTTAACCTATTCCATTCAGAGTAGCTATTAATAGGAGCTTTTCTTTTAACTTTTTCTTTTCACTATAAATATAGTAGCATAAGATAAGTTATATCCTGAGAGATATATCAGAAGACTAGATACATTCAACAAAGGCCTCATTGACCAAACTTTGAAAGGCATGATAACGACTCTCATCATTCATGATTTAAAGCTAGTAGATTCATGGAAACCGACCCGGAGTGATGAAAGAGAAGTCAGGGTGTGTGAAACTAGGGTCTTGCACATTGATCATAACCTGCTTCTGAATTGACTCGATGGAGGCTGGTGTAGTGAGATTGGATAGGGGGTACTCTCCACCGCGCCCTTCGGCCTCGAGAGCCAAGTAGCCCGGGGCATAGAGCTCAACATCACTTATCCACTGCTCTCGGTCACATAATGCCATTGACTTTGGAAGCTGGTTAACGTCCTTAGCTTGACAGAGGATATCGATAATCGGTAGGTCCATATTAAGTCTATAATTATAAATCAATTCGTTAGTTTGACATATTAGGTCAAGTCAAAGAGTACCCACGGCAGATTTTGGTATCTATAAGCACCATCAGTATGTTTGACATTGTCAAAACTTTTCCAGTTAACACATGCGTATAAGTACGGCGATTTCATATTAAATGGGCGGACGTCAACGGAATCTCTCACGGTCCCGTTGGTTTCATAGGTGACAATTGTTAGACGCCCACTTTGCAGGCCTAGTGCATCAACCAACATATATGGGCCGTAATAACCGCAATAGAGCACTGTACCAGTCTGTGTGAGAAAGATAGACCCGAACTTGGCGGTCTCAAGGTCCGTCCAGGGCAGATAATCCTCCACTGAAGGATCGGTAGTGGTTTCTGGATTAAGGATCGCCTCCGACGGCATATAAGCATCGAGTAGACAGTGGCCAGTCTCGATATCATAGTTGTATAATAGGATGGCGAATTTCACCCATCGCGCCCGATTGGTAGCATGTTTCTCATCAACAGGGGCGAGACAAATCAAAGTCTTGCTGTCGCTTAGCTGGGAAGTTTCGTAGAGACGTTCTAAGGCTTTAGCTGGGTATTCAAGACCTAGCCCCTCTGTGCCTGGAAGACTTATAGGTGCATGTGATTGGTATGCCTACATGAGGAGGGGAAAAGTTAGTATAATGGACTTTGAAGGTTTCACGGAGTTAGACCGAGGTCAACTCACATCACGAAATTCCTGTGTAGCCGAAGCCCATTTTTCTACTAGTTCCCGCCGGTGGTTTAACTCATAGTGCTCGTCGGAGGAACCTGCGTTTACTGCAGACACCCAATTTTCCTGGCTTAAGTTAGCACGAAACGATGTGAATGCTAGAAATATTTTTACCTGCACAAAAAGTAGCCAGCCCTTAACTTCCTCTTTGATTTGATCCCAAGACAGATCTGGTTCTGGGTGTGGTTGGATGCAAGTGGGGATTCCCCCCGGCCAGTGTTGCCAGTGTTGAACGGATCTCGGCATCATGCGAGTTCAAAGAGTTGTAGGGGTCCAAAGGGTTGTAGGAGTCCAAAGGATTGTAGGGGTCCAAATAATAAATGATTCAATTAAATAACCGAACACTAGAATTACCAGTGAAAGCTTCGCTAGCTTGATTAGCGGGGCGCCTCACTTGGTTGGGACCCTGATTCCTGAACAAACAACGAGAACCCACGCACCACCGCCGACAGCGGCAGATCGGAATAACATTTACGCGCAACACGGTACTCGAAATCGATTATTTATGGCCATCACTGCGGATACGGCAAAGCGACGGCGATACTCTCAGATCGCACAGTCTATAAGTGGCCGAAGCCTCTGAGCAGAATGGAACTACAGAAATCACATATTCACTTTTACCGTAATTACATGCCGATGCTCGCATGCTCGACGTACTGTATCAGCATCCGACCCAATGAGGAAATGCACTTGCCGATCAAGATGCCCATTTTACACTGAAAAATTTATGCAATCATATCTCAACGATTGACACCAGTGGAGCGTAACTGAAAGCCACCGTTTGAAACTTCTCATACCCATTCATGACCAAAATCCTAATGTCTAGAGCGGTTAGAACATATAGAGAGTGGGCTGAAAAATTACATACCACACTTCCCTGATTTTTATGGATATATTGCTGCTATCTGCGACACTCTAATTTCCTATATTGCGTAATGATATTCACCCATGTATCGAGGAGGCCCCGGTAGTTCATTCACTAACTGATTGGGTACGATAAACTTCCAAACTCGGTCCCACTATACGGACCCAAGTCCGAAGAAAATGCCGGAAATGTCACCCACCTTGTTTGTGGTGGCTCCTAGCTTCGGAATAAATTCTTCACATAGCCCGGGCTCACCGAGCAATCGATAGTTCATTGTGCGTACCTTCAAATGTTACTGGCATTAGAAGGGAGCAATGATGATTATCAAAGCATCCTGGCTCTGGAGGGCTCTCCCTCTTACTGTGTTGTTTGCCTCAGTTGCAAAATCACAAACAATCTACTGTAACACGACCAGCCTATGTGTAAACGACGCTTGTTGTTAATAGAAGGATAACTAAGGCGTGAGCTCATTCCCATCAGGTCTAACACCTCTCTATTATCCACTAAGTACTATCTAGATCTGTGGCTACAGCTTATTTTGTGAAACTGATTACATTAGTAACTGCAATGCCACTGCCTAGTGTGGAAGCGATGCTATAGACCCGTCCGCTAGCTGCCTGCTGAATGTAAGTAAAATTTACATTCACCTGTAATAATAAGTCTTGGCTGATATCTTAGGTCTGTTGCTCTTAATGGGGATTCTGCGGAACGGGAGATGACTTTTATGGTGATGGTTGTTAAGGTGATAACTGCGGAGATCCTACTGTCCCCTCGTGTAGCTTAATTAATATCCTTAATCGGGTTGTTGGATACTATGAATCCTGGTCCAGTAGATGAATATATGATGCCTGGCGCAGTGGCGCCTAAGTAACATAGCTGTTAGTGGATTGACGCATATCAACTACGCCTTTGTACTATTTAGCCTAAGTCTTAGCGATGATAGCTCTTGGAATATCAACTTCATGGATAATAGAATAAACAATGTCGATTCACTTATTGAAGAGTTTGTGTCCCTTAAGGAGAATAATCCTTAACTTAACTGTTACTTGAGTATTGGTGGTTGGTCTTTTAGTGATCCGGGAGATTCACAATCATACTAGTCCGATGTGGCGTCTACCTTTGAGAAGCGAAGAGGGTTCGCTAAGGAGGTTCTTAGTACTTTGTAATAGTATGGTTTTGATGGGATCGATCTCGACTGGGAGTACCCGGCTGTGTCTGATCGAGGAGGGAAGACTGTAGATATAGTGAACTATGTTTACCTCGTTAATGAGTTGAGAAAGGTGTTTGACGAGTCTGGTGAGACTTACGGAATTACGTTTACTATACCGACTAGTTATTGGTATATGTAAAATTTTGATATTCCCTTAATGCTCGAAGCTGGTGCTGACTGGGCTAATCTGATGGCTTACGACCTGTACGGTGTTTGGGATGGAAATGACCCGTGAGTCTTCCCTAGCACTGTCTTCTGATGTTTTTATTTGTTATTAACCTCTGTATAGATATATTAGAAGTGTGGTCGGCTCGCACACTAACTTGACGGAAATTAAAACCTCACTCGACCTTCTCTGGCGGGCTGAAGTCGATCCCTTGTAGGTTATGTTGGGAATGGGCTTCTATGGCTGTTTATTTACCTTGTCCGATTACTCTTACACAGACCCTGGCTGTCTGTTCTTAGGCCCCGGAGATGTGGGGGCTTGTTCTGATAGTAGTAGTATTCTCTCTTATAAAGGTTTGTTATATAATACTTAGTATATATTGTTAACTTTACTAACTGGATTTAGAAATCATAGAGATCATTGATGATAATGGATCTGAACTCATCTAGAACAAGGAAGTAGCTATTAACTACCTTATCTAGAATGGTAACTAATAGGTCTTGTTTGATAATGCGTAAAAGTTCCAGTAAAAGGTGGAATATGCTAATTTAGTCTGCTTAGGAGGTGCTATGATCTGGGCTATTAATCAAGATACCTATGATTAGCAGGCCCTTTCTGGTCTTCTTGGGGAGGCTGTTGACGGAAATGATCTTCTAGACGGCAGATCCCTATCGGATTCCTAGAAGAAGTCTCTTGTTAGTGAACTGTCAGTGTACACTGGAGCTGATTGCTATGTCAGTAACTGCGTGGACGTTAACACGGGGCAATATAAAACAGGATATAGTGTTCTGGATTATGTTCACTCTGCGTCTGGTGACGGCGCTGTGCTTTAGAATCCCGACAGTAAGTAATGTAAATCCGGCAGTAAGACTAACGACAATGCCCAGTATTAGATGATTTGTTGCCCTACTGATGCTATGCCCAAGGGTTGCACTTGGGAGGGAGAAAATGAATATAGCCTATATAGTGGAAACAGTAGTACTTGCGGTAATAATAAGTATAAGCTAGTAGCAGACATATATAATGATCGGATAGGGTCCATTCATTGCCTTATCAACCAGAGATCACTTTATTGTAATACTAATAGTCTACTGACTGAGTGCTATTGGAGCGGATGCACAGATTCTTATCCTACTAATTGGACGATAAATGAGTGGGGAAGTGTTTATGGAGGAAACAGTGAGACTGATCTTATCCTGTCTATTTCCGCTTTGATATCTCTTAAGTGTTAACATTTCTATTCTATAGACTTGAACCCCGAGGAGGGTGAATTTTGTTCAGATCTCTACAGTTTTTACTGTCCCTCTGTAGGTAAGACTGTGATCATTCAACGTTTTGCATATTTTGCGATATATACTAATCAGCCCAGATACATATCAAAATTGCACATAGGAGAAATGCGACTATTGTCCGAGCAATAAAGTCCTTATTACTAGGCGCTTAGAAATCGACTACCTTAAAAACGAAAGCTACACCTTCTAATGTTTCCCTGGCTTAGAAGGTGTGCCTTATAACTTACTTTATTATGATCCTCCTTCTGCTTCTGAGAATCGTCCTGTCAACCCAGCAGATCTCTTTGAGTATCCTAATGAAGATCATGTGATGTATTACTACAAGGTCGAGAAGATATTAAATAATAATAGTAGGAATTTAATTCTTTTAATATAGTGGCTTCGATATTTATTGACTTTAAAAAAGCTACCGATGATAAAAGCAGTGACCCATTTATATTTATCATGATTGATGGTGACCCGGAAGCATACGACGAGTCTCTTGTCGATCAGTAGAGCTTCCTTATGGATGATGAACAACTGAATAAGTGATCTCTTAAGATACACGAGTGATGAAGCATGTTTGAAACTCGCGACGATACTTTTGATAACGAGATTGAGGTCTATTATATCTAGTGCTCGTCCACTTTCATTAATGGTACTAGTGGTTGTATATTAATCTTCTAGGGTGGTGCTAATAATACCATTGTGAGGATGCCTAAGGATATTGGAGCTGGTCCCTTCGCGCGGGTTATCAGTCTTGTTCTGATAAGCTCTACTAGGAAGTTGCCTCATTCTCACCTTATACTACGTTCAACCACTAATACCTATAAGCTGACTGTTGACTATGACTTCGCCGGTACATCAATAGAGAGGGATGGAGATGTTAACTTCTGGGTTGATTACACCAATCTTCTTAAGTACTGGTAAGTGAGTGAAATTCTAATGTAGACTGCTACTATTTTAACTCTTTGTATAGGAAGGATATTACTGATACTCCAGCTAATAAGTGTAAGTGCTGGTTTAGCAGTTTTAGTACCTGGTTATCTAAGATGACTACTATCGTAAAGACTCGGAAGGATAAAGGATACCTCCCAATGCGATACAACGAAACAATTAAGCTCTTCTACGCTGAAGGATACTACCCTGATCTCTAGATTACTGCTATTATGGATCTGGATGCGAATATCTATCTTGGCCTTAATGCCTAGTATGGATATTACTTCGAAGGAGCCATTCTCCCTACTCCTTCTTTGATTGCTGTGTATGGATATTTTCCCGTTGCGCCTGAAGCAGCGGTATGTTATTTCTTTATATTCCGCCTATTTGTACTAATTGATGGCTATAGATTCTCTTGATCTTTTGTGGTAAGGCTGTCTGGTAGTCAACTATAGGAACATAGTCCATCATTAGTGGCATTACCTTCCCCGGTCTCTGTATTAAAGGACTTATTAGTATTGGGCCAGAGCTTAAGCTGACTGGTAAGATGGATGTATTCCTTAGTATCTCTGGAGAGCTGAATGCCGGTGTTGTTGTATTATGGCCCTGTGCCGAGGTGTACTTCCCGCAGGAAGATGGTGGCGTATATGCGTCTATCATACCCGAGGATCTGAATGGTGATGATCCCTAGACCTTTAGTGTTGAACCTATCTTTGATGCCTCTCTAATGGTGGAAGGAAATATGGCCTGTTTGTTTATTTCCACCCTCCTAATATTGCGGAGATACTAACATTATTGTAGTGACACTTACGCCGCAGGTCAAATTCGGTATTTCTGTGCTGGGTGGGGATCTAATGTCTGGATATGTTACAACGGGTGTGGAAAACACCATTTCATTGGGTGTTAATGCATCTACTTCCATCTCTTCCGATGGACCCACATCTGCTGGATTCTGCTACTGGGCTGATTATATATACTCATTCTTTATTTCTGCGGATGTCTCGTGAGTATTGTAGATGTACTTTCTGTTCAAAATGCACTAATATAAACAGTTTCCTCAATGATCTTGCCTACTGGGGAAGTACCTATGAGGTAGCTTCTCCCGATGATCCAATTATCCTGGTAGACAACACCTGCATCACGTACTTAAGTGACGACCCCCTTAGAAAGCGGAGCACTGTGGACAGTCTTGTTGCTAACAGTACTGGGCCTGGATGTTTTGGTGGACTGGTGGAATGCTCAACTACTGTTAGTGCTGGCAATTCCTCTTGTACATTGGCAAGTGACGACGACGACTCAAGCACAATAACGAGCAAGTGCGCACAACAGTGCTACAACATTCCTGCTCTCTTCTATAACTGTGATCTATTCGGTATAACCGATGTTGCGAACCGGAACCAACTCATAATGGGAACCGATCCAACAGTCCCATTCATAGGTACGTTTCCCCTCGTCCTATATCCTTACACATTCCACTCCTCCAGCATTAGCAGAGACCCTAACGTTCGATGAACAGGTATATACGCGAACATTTACAACTATCTGCTGAAAAATCCGGGCAAGGTCAAGGGCAATGGAATAGAGCTTACCTATCAAGGGGAAGATGAAATTGCAACTAATAATCGGAAAGATGTATGCTATGCTAAAGCCAAGGAGTGCGCGAAGAGCAAGGTTGCACTGTGGCCAACCGAGGTACAGTCAATGTATAACTGGTAAAGCACTCAGACGATTAATGGTGTACGTCAGATTGTTCCAGCACCGACTGACTTTGCTATAATGGAGGGCTATGACGATAGTATCTCATGCGATGAGTTCCCTTGTGAGTGGACAACCAAACCCAGTGTTCGAGCCACACTAAAATGTCTACCCTGGACAATGTGGATCGAGGAAAAGGCACGGAGAAGACAGTGATGATATTCTCTGTGTAAAGCGGGATGGAGAGGAAAGGAAGGAGAGAAGGAAAAGGGGAGAGAAACTCTCACTCATACCTCCAGACCTGACTTCCTGACTATCTATCTAACTACCAAAACCGGACTAGTCGCACGCTGAAAACTCAGGCATGTCCTGTGACCCGCGGGGTAAAATACCTCGCACCTTGGGAACCTACATGCTCCAACACCCAGTCTAGAGAACCAGGCTAACCGTCCCAAACAGTTAATGTGTATGTCCAAGTTTCAGTCTGGTAACATGGAGTACTTGCTAACAATTTTCCCGCTTAGATCTCAGGAAGGAGGTAATGGTGCGGTAAGTAATTCTCCATCCCTTTTGTCTAAAAAGTATAGAGTTTTAATCATAAGTTGTATAGGAAGTCGTATATGTAAGCACCGAGCAGCAGAGATACCAGGGCACTGTCAACAGCATGATATCCTGTCTATACGACACGGTTAGCACATGCACATTCCCCTTTTCATTAAGGAACTATTAGCAGTCACTAATCGACACTTTCAAAGAACCGGCGTCCAGAGGGTTGAAATGGAACGACAAAAATTGGACTCCTGTAAGCGCTTGGCCCGGTCAGCCACGCAAGTATAGAGTCAACCTCGTGACTGGCTCCATATACAGCTATAATCTGGATTACGCGGGCGAAATTACCTATACGCCGTTCGGCATGGCTTACGTTGTAGGCGGGCTAAATACTTGGGGCAATCCAGATTTATATCTGCCTTCGGGCAATAACGCCGTGTGCTCGACTGGAGCAAAGTGGAATGTGCTACTCAATATTGACGAGTTTCTTGGGTATGGATGTCAGGTCACTTTCGCGGCACAGACAACTGTGTTCAAGCGAGCCCAAGATCCCGATGATCCCAGTACCTGGGTAATTGAGAGTAAGTGACATCCCTATAGAATTGATGGGTATCTTCGAATGGTGCTAACAATGCGCAGAAGTGGAAATCTCTGAAGAGTCCTATAATAACCCAATCCCGCTGTTTACAGAGGATGGAAAGGGTTATCTGGACTACGCAACGCGCGACCTCGAGGGGATGATGGATGAACTGAACATCGAGCCCGATCAAGTGAAGGAAGCAATGATCACGCCCACGCCGCACTCAAGTCATTTGCGTCAACATAAAAACTCCCACCACCATCACCACTGATATGTCTGATCTGTGTATAATATTATGCTTTCAGCCCTCGTACATATATGAATAGAATAGGCTTTGTTGGGCTCTCAAATCTGGTTCTTTTCGCTAATGACTAGTGATTTGCTTCCAACGGCACGGCACCTAGACCTGGCTTACTGGGTACAGAATAAGTGCAATCCGCGTTCTTTGATGACGGCTTGCGCAAAATGATCGCGGCATGAAACAGATCCAAGTAGAGTATCGATATTCTGGTTGGAATTAGGCTTCACGCAGCCTTGGAAGGCCCTATTCGACAGAATTTCTGGAGCCGCAGGGAGTTCAAAACATACAAGACTCATGTCTGTCACGAGGACAGCACTTGAGAACAGGATGCAGTCAAGACTATGTAAAATCTTCAAATGTTGCCAGTCGACTGAAAATGATGGGGTCCAAATGTTGAACGTTAATATGGACACCGTCAATTTTCCTCACGGGCCCCAAGAGTGCAAGCTCGTCAAAGATCCCCCTTCATGCCCCAGGGTGAAGGGACAATCAGATCATCCTCGGTGAGACCCCAGTTGAGCCAGATGATCTGAAGACCAAGCTTTCGGGCGGCTGGTATAGCGTATCAGATAATCGCATCTTCGGCCTTATACATAGGGGGTGCAGAAGGCGGATTGAGTGCCTTGTTCATACCGATATTCTGCATGTCGATGATTACCAAAGCGGTCTTGATTGGGTCTATTTTGACATTCACGAGTTCGCAATCAAGATGGACTCCCTTTTCTGGCAGATTTACCCATGGTTCGGCGGGGTGAGTCAGTCCCAGCCATCATGAGACCAAATCCAACTGTTTTCCTCCGTTCCGACGACGATCCTCTACATAGGAGTACTCGGAGCACTCTTAGGAGTCAGGAGTATCATTCAGGGGAATGGTGACCATTCTCATTAATAAAGATTTTCTAGCGTGAGTCAGAACCAGTGGCCAAGTCAAGAAGAGGATGAAGAACTTGTTTGCGAAAAATGGTAAGTCTGTGCATGTGCGCCAGTTCACCTCACCCCCCTTGACCGGCATCCTTCAATGTTGGCTGTCCGGGGTCCAAAACATAATCTAGATGACCAACAACCAATGAAAACATGGCACGAGTTTTGACTGTCTCCATTGTCCACACTGGCACTTTGAACTCCGAGCTCCATCATTTGTTTCCTCCCAAAGTCCAGGCCAATTAAGGCGGGTGTTATAGAAATGATGAATCTTGCTATTAATACAGTCTATAGGCTATACCCTTATCTAGATAGACTTTAGACTTCTTCCTTCTACTCCATACCTTACTTTAATCTGCTAATATATAAGTTCTATACAGCCCAGAATCCTGGAGAGGTCGTGATTTTGGTGTTAGTATTGGAATCACTTATATACATGTATGTCTTTCTCGCCATGAAGCATGATTAGATTGGGAGCTGAGCCCGAAGGACTAGAGCCATTCTCAAGTACCTTGGGATTGGACTCCGTGTCCAAATCAGAGGAATGAACGTCACGTACGACCAATTCGCAGGCTGGAGATCCAAAAGTCAAATATTGCTGATGATACAGCCACCGAGCTTGCAAAAGCCGCGTAGGAAGAGTTGGGACAATTACGTGCTAAACTCAAAAGAGAAATATCGCACTAGCCCTGATTATATCCATATAATTGACTGTACGGAAAGACCACGATTTATCCCCCACAGTACCACACACAATCATGGTCTTTCCGTTGTCCCCCTGGATTACACCATATCGGATGTTGATGTAAGAATGACAGAACGTTGGCTAGATGAACCTTTTGATATAACTAGCTAGTTCGACATCGGACGCCGTAAACAGTCACCCTTCCGATGCTGCTTTAAAGCCGACTCGTCCCTTTTAGGTAAATGTCGAGATAAACTAGTCCATTTTGGGCCAACATCGCTTTGAAAACATCGTACCTCGATCATTCAAGCACTTAACAACCTACCACTTGGATATTCTCCAGGACAAGAAATATCAAAATTGCATGTCATTCAAATCATTTGCCGGATTAAATTTTCGGTACACCTTTTACAACAAAAATTGCCGCCCAAAAGAAGAGAGACTCTGTTTTTGAATATATACGAAGGTTGCCGGCTAGTATGTTCAGACATGTATTATGTATTCAATGCTAGTCGTCACAGAACATTCAATGTTGGGACAATCGTTCATTTGAATGTTTCTCAATTGATTGATTGATTGATTTTATTTAACGTCGAAAGGCGAGAGCGATAGCTCTCAAGCCTAGTACTAGCCTCCCTTGGGGCATGGGGACGTGCTATGCTAAGGACAAATATTACTTTACATGAAATTCCACACAAAACCCTCAGAAAGCAACTCCTGCTTTTGCGCGCGGCTTAAGAAGCCTCCAGTTAGTTCTCGCCCCGACTTGTGGGCTCGCGACTTCGAGAAATGCAGTGGGTGGTTCGGGCCACCTCGGGTGTTTCGGTCGCATGGCGAATTGCCTGCTTGGATTGACAGAATGAGATTCGTTAAAAGTAGCCCCTGGAGGGGGCCGAAAGAATGTGGGAAAAATGAGTGTGAGAGAAAAGAAGAGAGGCGAAGAAAAGAGAGGCAATGCATATAAATGTGCCGGATTTACCGTGGGCAGATCACAGCGTAGAACCCGGTGATGCTCACAAGGTCACCGAAGTCCTTCACGTTAAGGCTGCGGAGGTAGTCAAGACCTTCCTTTTTGCCCGAGGGCGGGAAGGGGGGCCTGTTCGGCCAGTGTCTGAAAGTTCTCTGCGAAATGCGACAGAGGGCGATGTGTTCAGGGTTGAATGTTTCTCAAGACAGCCCAGATTGATTGTTATTTAGTGACCAATGAAACATTCTGATAGCATCGGACTGGGCCATCTTATTAATATGTTGATATCAACATTGAATGGTTGATTGGGCCAGGGCGGGCTTAGCCATATTGCACACATGGTGATTCCAGGGGGTCTATACAGAGTGAAATGGGAAGAACGCCTTTGGCAGTGCCCTCGAGGAGCACGGGTCGATCCAGCAATGCACACCACATAACCAGAGCGCAGCGCACCTGATAATACGCACCCACCAGGTGCTGGCAGGGGAAAGTCCACTTTTGGAGGGGAAAAGGAGTGTGTACTCTTAAACTATCTGAAATCCAAACCAACTTAGTCATCCTCAAATAATCCTAAACTAATTGAAGTAATACCGTCGGTTTTAACTGTATCGGGCGCCGCGGGCGGTCGATCCATGATTTGCCCCAACCTTGAATAGTTACTCAGCTAGGTTTAGTACATTTCCTTCCAACTTATGACACCGCTGCAGGCTATTGGATTTCTTTTCTTTCTCCCACATCAGACATCCCTTCTGAACCTACTCAAGCTAACCCTGGCTGTCGACTCAATGAAATCTCTACGTGATATTATCAAATTCAAACTATTTCGCCTTCACAAGGTAGTCAGCTCAGATGCGCCAGTCACCCCGCCCATGGCCACACTCGCTGGACTGCCCCCTGAATTGTTACTGTCGATACTCGACTTCCTGCCCCCCGTTGATATCGCTTGCCTTTCATTGTGCAACCACCGATTCTATGATTTATCTCAAAGAAAAATGAATAGATTCACTCTCACAAGCTACGATAAGGTCTCTGTCTTGAACCGGCTAGAACGAGACTTTCCAGAATACTATACTTGTCCCCTGTGCAAAGTTTTGCATCGGTTTGATGGATCCAAAAGCTTCGGACTTCAGGGGCCATACTTTATAAAACCCTATCTGATGGCGTTCCCGTGTCTAAAAGGCCCTGGGATGCATTCGCTAGATCTGAGCTTCAGGACCCATCATTCCTGGTATTATTCGCAATACAGGATGACATTCTTACAGGCTAAGCTGGCGATGAAAAGATATCTCTACGGTTCAAGATCAGGGGTCAATATTGAATCTCTAGGTTATACACAAGTTAACCGCTGGCCTAAACAATCAGGTCGCCCACGCCTACTCTCGATATTCTCCATTGAAGCACAGATATGCCCTGAGCCTCTCGGCCTTTATATAAGAATGCAGGATATACTGCTTCATAAAAACGCAGCTGATTTCATTACAGGCCTGAAACCGATGGATTCGAATGATGTACGGACGTTAGAGCTATGGGCGTTCGGGCTATGTGCGCATATGCATCTTCTTGATCATATTGCCATCATTATCGACAACTTTCGAAAAGAAAACGAAAAGCCAGCCTCATATTGGTCCGTTTGCAGTATTTGCCACACAGAATCTGAGCTCAAAATCGCTATAGTCGACACCAAGGTCGCTCTCACCATAACAAGATGGGTGAACCTAGGCCCTGCCATTAGTCCCGACGATATACTATGGAAAGCCCATAACCGAAATTCGAGACACAGTGAGCGCATCCCGAAACATCTATTTACGAGTCCGCGCCGTTGTTTTGAAGCTACAGCACCCCGCTCATTCGAGGACCTTGAGTCTCATAACCTCGCGTATCTCAAAAACTGGCGATACAAATGGGTCATGCGACGAGAGAGGGATCCATCTTTTTACTGGGTCCCATACCACGAGTCTTTCAAGAAACGGCTGGTGAACTTTCTAGATTCTATGCTCTTGCCTCCAACAACCGGTCTGAGTTCTGTAGTTTTTATTCCACCTCCAACTTTGTTTTTTTAGTGAGCTTTTAAAGAATGACCATCCTGGTTGAATATGCGAAAGCCTTCCGTGTTGACCCCTGAAGGGTAGATGGTGTCATTGGCGTCGGGTTGTATGGATTGAGACCGAACAACAGCTTTGTATTCAGAGAACGCCCGGATCCCAATGACTTGCTGACAACATTGAAGGTTCTTGAGCGGAGGGCGTGGTTGAAAATGGTTATATTTCAATATTTGCTCCAAGAAGTTCTCGAGTTCCGCCAATAATTATTGTTCACAGGCGATTCTCGAAGAGCTAGAAGACCTGTATGTGGTACATCGACATCATTTCCTAACGGCTGCTCGGGCATGTATGTTTCGAAAACATATCCTTCTTACCATACTACCCAAGTCTCTTGAGCTGGCAAGTTTGACGCGCGAATACAAAGCTGGCAAAAGGAGCAACGATGACTATCTTTCAAAGCCTTGCCGCAAGGCACGGAGCATTGGTAACTTGTTTGGCGATAATCTTCCCGCCTCAGAATGGGATTTTCACCAGTGCTTACATCGCACTTGTATCCAAACAGAACCTAAGAAGTCATTCAGCTCGTCGCCCGCAGTCCTCTCTTCAAGGCCATACTGGATGATGAATCTGGTATGTGCGATGTTCACCTGCACGTGGTTTGTATGTATCATGCTTTCAATGTTGATTTCAGCCATCTGGGGAGTTGCAAAAACTCACGCGAGAGACGCTGCGCAATCGCAAAAGGTGGTGTTGCACTTACTTCTGTTATCACTAGTCCTTGACTAGCTACTAATAGGAGATTTTCCTAATGTTTACATTCTCTTTTCACTGAAGATATAGCAGCATAAGATAAGTCATATCCTCAGAGATATATTGAAAGACTAGATAAATTCAATAAAGCACTTGAAGCCTCATGGACTTAACTTTGGAAGGCATGATAACAACTGAACCGTATGTTTAAACAAAAAACGGTTACGAAACCACGCGCCACCGCCGACAGCGGCAGATCGGAACAACATTTTACGCGCAACACGGTAATCGAAATACGACATCGAGGAAGCATATTACCACAAGATATTCCCTGCAAACCACTGTCGACTTTGAGGACACCGTTTGGAGTCAGCACCGCGTGGAGTAACCATGTTTGAAGCTGGGAAAATCTGGAACACCACGTGACGATACACCTGGACGATAGATTGGTGTTTACTAGAACCAATGCCTCCGACCACGCGAGAGTGAGCAAAGCAGCGGAGGACGCACTCAGGACTCATATCTGTCACGAAGACAGGATGAAGTCAAAATTATGCAAGATCTTGCCAGTCGACTGAAAATGAGGGGGTTGAACCTTAATATAGTGCAAGCTCGTCAAAGATCCGTGAATAAAGTAGCACCGGTGAATCATTTTAGTCAAATCATCAATGATGACTTGACCCGGGGGGCTACGAAGTCGTAGTACGCCCGTGAGGTGGTGTGTTGGTGAGGACTGTCTTTCTTTGCTGACAATCAAGAGAGAAGTAGAAAGAAGAAAGATTATATAGGAGGCGTAGAAGATTAGAAATGGACTTGAGAAGGGACTAAAGAAAAGACTTAAGAAGGGACTTGAGAATAGACTTGAGAAAGGATCAGTTAGCTAGGATTTCTGCCTGCCAGTGATTTCTACAACGTGCAAAGAAATTGGTAGCCGAAATGATAACAAATAACGTGCTCTGTACTCTCCTGCTACTGCGGTCTGTTGTCCTTGAAGTTGACAAAATGGCCCAGTGCAACCAAGACTAGCAAAAGAAGTTTGAATAGGTCAACAAAAAATTGGAAGAGGTTAGGGAATTTTTGGTCGACGTCAGAGAGCGGAATTGTCTGACATTCCTACGCGAGTGTACCACCACCTGTACCCGAACTACCAAAGATCGCATTCAGACCTTGAACCAGTCAGGTGTTCACAATGATGACGCTCTGCTAGACGCATTCATGTTCCTGACACGACGACAAGCCTTCAAATGTTTCCAGAAGATAAATACTTCTTCCGATTAATCTATGGCCTAGATGCTGAAGTTATCCGAACACTTGGTCAGTGCTACCTGATACATTCAAGTAAACTATAATAGTCTTTAGCTAACAGGCTTATTAACTAGGGTCTACTACACATCCGCATACCATTCGCCTGTTGAATACCATTGGTTATACATACATGTCGGGCAGATGTTATGGGGATATGACGGTGGTGAAGACATATAAAAGTGCTGTGGAGCTTGTCAAGAGTGGTGATGTTGAGGAGGCAGAGATACTTGCGAGCGAATTTTCTTCGAGCGACTTCACATACTAGCCTATTGACTAAGAACCCGGATGATATGGCCTCTATCCTTTTGCTTCCTGTGTGTTTTGCAGCTTTTACTATCAGTCTCTTATGTGTCTTATTGCTTGCACTACTAGCTTCTTATGTATTTTTTTACTTATATTACTAGCTTCAAATGTTCTTAGATCCGCAACAACCATTATTAGCCCCTTTTGTGTTACTGTGGACTAGAATATCTGTATTACCAAAACAGTTTTATACTATTATCCTTCAAGTCTGTCTCGATCTATTCTAGATGAAGACCAACCTCCGCGAACGCTCTTCAACAGCATATTTGAGTTCACGCTTACCCACACACCTATCCTCTTCTCCTTCAACTTCCCTCGCTCTCTCACCTAGCACATTCTGCAAGTTGGCCCAATAGCTTTTCAGTACAGCCCCGTGATCTCTGACCTGTCGCTTGCCTTTTTTCAACAATTCTCCTTACCCTGTTTTGTCGCTTCGATCCTTCAAACCTTGACTTCATACGAACACTTACAACAAGGCACTACCGGCAATGAGAGAACTGAATACCGCACCCAAGGGGCAGATGGGGGCTGAAGCCGATCAACAACCACCGCATCCTGACAACGCTGGCAAGCACAACTGTTACATCCAGCTACTAGCGTCTTCGGCGAAACAATGTATTCGACGGGACACAAAGACACAAGCACCCTATGGGACTGGACGAGGGACTAGGCTGGCGGGCGTGGAAGAAGGGGAGGACAAAGCCTTGTTTTACCATCTTACTAGGTCTGTTCTCGGTTCTCCATGAAGAGGGCACCTGGAGCGGGTGGCGTCTGGGCTCCTTCGTCCATAAGTAAATTCGCCGCTTTATTTCCTTCCAGGCCTATGTGGCCCCGGGGACGGGCGATATGCCTCGAACCCCCACAATCAAATGAGCCTCTCTCGCCGGAGACTTTCGAGTAATCGATGCTTATAGAGGAGCTTGGCAACTAATACGGAGATTGGAAATGCTTGGCTGACCGAAGGGCGACCGCGTTACAGGTCGAGGAGCTGCTCCATTTATCACTGTACTTGTTTGTCTTCTACACCGATCTTACTCTTCTTCTCTACACTTTCTCTCATATCTTTCTCCAACCTCCAAATTCCAACCTCCAACCTCCAAAATCCAACATTCAACATCCTCTCTTGCCCTCTATACTCACTTTGGTGGGCAAAGGGCAGCTTTACCTAGCTGCTAGGGTTATGAAAAGTCTATGAAGTCTTTCGTGAGTGGCCCACCAAGAGCAAGCCTAATGCACACTGACCGCTATCTAGATGGAGAAGATTCGGGTGCGTTTCGATGCACTTAATAATCTTCTAGACAATCTTCGTTAATGTCCCCGATGCAAGTACCACCAAGGCAAGGACTATGCTTTCAATAACCCATTTGCTGATCGCCAGATGTGGGTATTTGTGCATTGAGCTCGAGAAACGGGGTGAGGTGCCAAGGCAAGGCGCCGGTCTTTCCCGCGAACGTGACTATCCGGGACTTACGGACACAATGGACACAATGGACAAAATTCGGGATCACTCTCACGAAATCGAAACCCTTTGCATGTTTGTCTAGACCGCAGTCCTCCAAGATCGCCTCACGGAGATCACCGCTGCTTTTCAGACCCAAGTGGACGATCCTTATGGACTCTTTTTTGGTGAACACCCTACCCAACCATTTCTGCAGATCGTGAAGACGAATACCAGTCCGCCTGTAGGCAGATCACAGGCAATTCTGTCATTCCATAGTCTCGATGACTATATTGCCAAGACTGGTTATGGAAAAATTATTGAGAATGATGTCAATCGGCAGTTTATTGGTGCTGGAAGAGCCCTCCAGTGCGACTTGATTACCGTACTTCCCCCTGGAATTTCTTCCGACGGGCATCCCAATGAACTGTTGGGATCTCTGACTATACCGGGAGGATTCTCTATTCCTCAACCTGATGAAAAGTTCCCTCTTTTGTTCTCGAAGTTTGAGGCCGCCACTCTGGACAGTTCACCTGGAAGCAATACCATATGATTGGTCCTGACTCCTGGGGTGTGGAGGTGGAAAGAAATTGTATGTAAACATACTGATAAAAACAAAAAAAAATTACTTTGGATTGACAGTCCTGTCCATACAGTAGGCACTTACCTCAGGTGCTTATGAATATATTCTGGTCACTAGAGTCGACTTGAGAATAGACTTGAGAATAAACTTGCATCAAAACGCACCTAAATCTCTTCCATCTAGATAGCGGTTAGCTGTATTGGGATTTCTCCTTGTGGGCCATTCACGCAAAGACTTCATAGACTGATCCTGGTGGCTAGGTAAAGCCGCTAAAATGAGTGAAGAGGGGAAGTGAGGAGGTTAGAAGTCGGAGGAAGAGGTGGCAGGAAGTGTAGAGAAGAAGAGAGATACGGGTAGAAGGCAAACAAGTACAGTGATAAATGGAGCAGCTCTGCGACCTGGAACGCACTCGCCCTTTGGTCAGCCAACGATGATAATCGAGCAATTTACAAAGAGAGCCTACTCCGCGACTTCGCGACTTAACATTTCGCTTGTCTGTACAGAATTCCAAAAAAAAAAAAATTTAAGCCAAGGCGAGAGGGCTCATCAACAGTGCATTTCCCCGCAAATCCAATTTTGGAACTCCCTATCGCACAATACCTGTATCGGTTGATCCTGTCGCGCCCCTAAAAAAAAACTTGTTAGAGTGCAAGTATCAGCCTAGTGTAATTCTGCCAGATCCAGCAGATTGGAAAGAACATGATGATAGAGGAATCAAAGCCATTCGAGGTCGAAAGGGCCCATTTTGATGTGTAGATGGCCTTTGTCTATATCATCATTGGTGAAAACTCTTAAATTCCAAGGTTAATCAACACCTGGGCATACGTTTCTAGTATACATAGTAGTATAATTGAAGAATCGACAGCCGTGGAGGGCTGGTATTGGAATCCACATTGCTTTAAAATAAGCAACCAAGGTCATCTTCTTGCAAGTCTTCCGTGAAACTTATGAGCGTATCCAGGTCAGCCATGTTTCGAAGTTAAAAAGAAGTCTTCGGCTGATGAATAACAACCGTAGAGAGGAGAAAAGAAAAAGAAAAAAGAAACTCCGATAGGGGGAATCGAACCCCCGGCTGTCGTGTGAGAGACGACGATGTTAGCCACTACACCATATCGGATGCTGTATGAGAATAACGAAATTTTTGCTTCTATCACCACCCCGTTTAAGTTTAGCGCCAATATGCCTTTCGTGGGTGGTGGTATGGGTGGTGGTACGAAGTACCCTTCCCCTTCCTCGTCTCACATTTTATTTTTTCGCCCTGCACTTTTCACTCTGCAGGTGACTTTTTTTTTGTATTGGTCCGCATCATCAATCTCCTGAGCTCCAGCAACCCTTTCCCCTCTTATCACCCTTCGCGTCTTCCTGGATAACTTTATCATACATCAAATACTGAAAGATAGACCTCCGTTAGCTGATATGATACCTCCAGTGGACCATCCAAACTCCGGATTACAAATCGTTGCAATAATTCCCGCAATTTCTTCAATATAAGCTGGGCGACCACCAAACTTTTCTCCATGCGCCACCAGTTCCGGGGTGTCAAGATCACCTCGTATGGGTGACAATGGTGTTAGGGGATTCCATCTAGCAATCGACTCTTTGATATAATCCGCTGCTGCCAGATACTGCCCCGTAGCAACAGCGCCCGGGTTGACACAATTTACAGTCGCGTTTTCAGCAAGCTCACGGGCCCAGACACGGGTCATGGCCTCTATGGCCCCCTTCGTCCCTGAGTAGAGAGTCGTGTCTTCTGTCCCCACCTTGGAATTGATGCTTGATAATAGGACTATGCGACCGCTGCGGTCGGTCGGGAGATACGGCTTGCAAGCACCCATCAGAAGGATTGGTCCAAGAACATTCACTTCATATATCCGGTGGAATTCGTGTTCTTTGACTGTTTCCACCGGGCCAAGAAAGCAAATCGCAGCATTATGAATCAATATATCGATTTGAAAGCGTTTGGAATCGGGGTTTGTAAATCTTTCTTTGGCGACCTGAATGATTCGATCGCATTCTGCACGTGAGGATATATCGGCTTTAATAGGAAGGGCCTGAACCGCGAAGGCTTTGCTCAAATCACTGGCGAGTTCTGTTGCTGCGGCCTCGGAAAATGCGGAGGTATAGTTGATGACCACATTGCAGCCCTTGCTTGCGAAATTGCGAGCGATTCCCTCACCGATACCTGAGATCATAATTAGAGGTTAGATCACGCGTAATCATGGGTTGTTCTGTTTAGAACCTCTTGATGCGCCTGTTACAATTGCGAGCTTTCCTTCAAAGATACGAGCCATCACTGAATCAGGCAGGGACAAGAAGACTCCAAGGACAAAGGAAAGGATCTGAGGTGAGACTGAGGGGTATTTTCTCAACGAATTTCATTTTGTGGGTCTAGAGATACAATAGTACGTTGGACATGATTTTCCACTGGCTGAAACAGACGAGAACCAACGTTCCGTATGCCGTGGCATTTCCGTATACAGCTCCAGGGATTTTTTGACCTCGGGTAAACTACTACCTAGTTTAGGTCTATCGGAAGTTTTAAAGTACACTAGTAAACAAACAGTTTATATTTTACAAAAGATCCATTATTACAGCAGCACTTGAGAAGCAGGTTCGTTTTAATTTACCCTTTTTACCGAAGCTAGTTCAAGTTATCATATACAAAAGCTGCAGGCCTAATCACCACTTTGCCAATGAACCACCATCAATGGGCAGGCAAATCCCGTTCACATACGAAGAACAATCCGAGCCAAGCCAAAGGGATCCTTGAGCAACCTCGTGGGCTTGTCCAAACCGGTTCATGCTGGTCTTTTTGGCTGCAAAATCCTCAGGACTAATGCCGATGATTTTCAATGCAGCTGCGGACATGTCACTCTGTTTTCTCCGCATTAGTTACTGCCAATGCGACCAAGTTGCCATCTTGAAAAGATTTTATAGTCAACTTACATAGATTGGACCAGGGGCAATGGCATTCACTCGAATACCGAAAGGTCCACCCTCGTTAGAAGCATGTTTGGTCAATCCAATCAGTGCATGCTTTGCCGAGGTGTATGCGGGCATATTAGGCTCAGGCGAGAATGCATTGATTGAAGTAATGTTCACAATGGATCCCTTTGAGCCTTGTTTGCGCATTTGCTGCATTTGATATTTCACACACAGCGCCGTTCCAGTCAAAGTAACATCCATCAATCTTCGCCAAACTGCTTCGTCTAGTTCAATAAGAGCGGCATTATCGGGAGAGTGGGCTGCGTTATTGATTGCAACGTCTAGCTGTCCGAACGCACTGACAGTCTGCGCAATCAGATTCTGAACCTCGTCTGACTTGGAAATGTCCGTCTTTACGAAGCGAATTTCTCCAAGAGAAGAGAGCTCCTTCGCTACTTCTTCGCCTTGTTCGACTTTAATATCGGCAATCACCACCTTAGCACCGGCTTTCAGGAACACAGATGCAGTCTCCTTGCCCATGCCCTGAGAGCCACCCGTAACAATTGCGACTTTCCCCTTCAGGAGAGGAAGAATAGGAGCAGCTTCTGGCACTTCCATGCTTGCAGTTTGAAAGCTTGAGGTTCGAGGGGTTTTGGTTTGAATTTTCTTGAATTAACGGAGGGGTGATCACTTCAGTTTGTGACATCTGGAGCAGGGATGTCAGCTTCAACTTAAGTCAGGATCGACATGACCTTTTAATTATGGTGCGGGGCTGGGTGGGTGGAACTAGCTTCAAATAAATAATCAGTATTTGGTCGTACAGCACTAGTATATGTACAGGTACTCGTACACAAATAGAGAATCAATACCGGCGACATTTTGAGGACACAGAATTGGCATATGCGCGACTTGGCGTGTGGTGTGATTAAGGTCCATATTTGATCCGTACAGTAGAGAAACAACACTTCTTGGGCTAAGAGTGTCTGGATTTCCATAAACAAGTGGCTCCAGTGCCTCAGCCGCTGTGGGGACAGGGAGAGAAGGATGCATTAGCGTCATGCGGCTCATGCTCAATATAAGGCGAGCTTGATCCACTCACCGTTTTCTATTGGCCTACGATCATCAATGAGGTGGCAAGGCTGCCGTTAGCTAATTGATCGCCCAAGCTTCTTCGGCTGAAAATTGGTCTGCATTTGCTAGTTTCTTGCTTTTCTGTCAGTAGGAAACCGCCTGCTTTCTTCATGTGATTCGGTGCAAGCTTGACACCCTGGAAGTGGGTCAACAAGCATGTTTGTTACCGCGATAGGTGTAGTTCAAGCAGCGACCGTATTCTCTAAGCCGTGTCTGCTAGTATGTATCGGAAGCAAACCTTGGAAGTATGGGGCGAGAAAACATACTGTACATTTTCTATTGGATCCTGCGGTGCATAGCCGAGATACAAGCGTGGTCTTCGGATATGCAAGTTTGCACTTGGACGGAATGGCTCTCGTTGAGGGATTCGAAAATGCCGCTTTTGTCGAACTCCACTTGTTATCATGCAGATAATAAATTGCATACAAAGTCTTTTTTTCTTTTCCGACGTATTCTTCACCTTTTTTTCTCTGTACAGCTTCCGCACTTAGCTTCCATCATGGGACAAGAGAGCCACGATATGGTTGAGGAGCCGCAGAACTCTCAATCTGTGTCTGATGACCACGCGTACAGCTTCAGGACTCCGCGCGAACACCCAGAGACAACTTGGGTTAATATCTTGGTAAATTTTATCTTGGCTGAACTTGGGGTACTCTCTGCTGATGAATCCAGGTCATCATCACCGCTTGTCTGGGAGGATTCCTATACGGATTTGCTGCAAATGCTTACGCTGGCTCTCTATCACAAACGACGTTTATCGCTAAGTTTCTGTCTGTGGGTAACGCAGCTGCACTAGAGGATGCTATACTTGGGGGGTGAGAGAGAGAAAATATTCTTCACAAGTCATCATGCCACTGTCACTGCTAATTATAATTTTTTTTGGTTCAGCTTCCTTGGTGCTGCCCTGGTTGGTGCACTTTTCCAGGCCCCCTTGGCTAATATGTTTGGCCGTCGTGTCGCAAACGGAGCTGCCGCCGTCCTTATCATCATTTCAGGTGCCATTCAAGCTGGAGCTGTCAATGTTGGCATGTTTATAGCGGGGCGTGTCATTTGCGGTGTTGGTTCTGGAATGGTGTTCGCAAATACCCCCGTTTATATGAGTGAGGTTTCACCACCACGCACTCGTGGCCTTCTTGTGGGCTTGCACGGTGTAGGCGTCGTGACTGCTTATATACTAGCTGCAGTATGTGCGCTTGCGTTTTCATTTGTCGAGGATGCTATCCAGTGGCGCTGTATCTTCGTTATCTTAACTGGACTTGGGGTAATATATCTGGGGTCATTATTCTTCATTCCTGAATCTCCACGCTGGTTGATGGAGAAGGATCGCGAGGAAGAAGCCGGAAAGGTCCTGGAATACTTGCACAGTTCTAAGGATGACACGAAGGCCACATTTGCTCACGCCGAGTTAAAACAAATCAAGGCTCAAGTCGAGCTTGAGAGAACCACGCCAGGTGGATTTATCTATATCGCCCGCACACCCAGTCACCGAAAGAGAGCGCTTTGCTCTATTCTTATGTGGGTTATGGGCCAAGCGACTGGTATTACTACCATTGGAAATTTAATTCCCACCTTGATGGGCTCCCTGGGATTCGGCACTACCATGCAGCTAGGTCTCGGGGTAGTCTGGACTGTGTGTGCAGTTATCGGATGCGGTATCAACGTCCTGATCATGGATAAGGTCGGACGAGTCAAACTTCTCGGTATGCAGACATCCTAGACTTACATGGGAGATTTTTCGACAAATAGAGACTAACAAAGATATAGTCATCGGTGGATTTGGAAGTGCTTTGATTGTCGGTCTTATGGGAGGCCTTGAGAAGCACTATCTTAATACTACCTATATGCCGGGAGTCAACGCGACCGTTGCTCTGTACTTTATCTTCGGTGCCTTCTTCACTTCCACCATTGAGTGCACCGCATATGTCTACGGATCCGAAATTTGGCCCACCCGTCTACGCAGTGAAGGCGCAACTATCGTTTACGCTAGTTTCTTCGCCAACGCAGTCGCATATGCCGCTCCGGTTCAGCAGGCCCTTGATAGCATTGGATGGAAATACTACATGATATTTGTCGCTGTCACCACTGTGAGCACTATAGTGCTTGCGTTCTATTTCCCCGAGGTAAGGCCCCGGAAATCTAGCTCTGCCATTTTTATTTTTATTTTTTTATTTTATTTGGAACTAATCATTTGTTTTCCAGACAAAGGGACTCAGTCTCGAAGAAATCAATGCCAAATTCGGTGATACCGTTGTCATCGACCTCAAAGATGCTATTGCTGCTGAGGATAAGAGCCCTGCCGAGGCGAAAGGACAGTGTTGATTACCAAATTAATACTTATGGTATTTCCAAAATTGTACAGGGTGGTGAGTCGTGACGAAGACGGTGTATAATCTACATAGCTTGAAAATGGTAGTACTAGTTAATCGCTGAACGAAGTGAGGCTATCTAGTAGATTGGAACTACTACGTGTTTTGGAGTGATCGGCTCGCGGAATACATCAAGTTATGTCCCAACTCCCAATGAATATCCACTGGGAGTCTGGGACATGAGCGCGAACGAGCGTCGAGGGGTCCCAGTGGACCAGCGGGGAAAGGACTGTGTTGTAATATTAAAACCATTAAAATACATCGAACTGGCTTAAGGCTGCCATCAAGGATTCAAGGCCCAAGGGCTCAACCGAGCATGAGTCACGTGAGAACCTAGAGTCACCTGACGTTGCTTTCTATTTTTTTTTTTTTTTTTTTGGACCTGAGTATGGGTCACGTGCACGAATCCCTTAGAATTGTTAAATTCACTATGAGAAAGGCCGCGTGTCATTGCGGGGAGTGGGGGAGATGAGGCTGTGAGGCTATATCAGTGTGTCACTGTGTGTGCATGGGTCATGTCTTAGCCTTAGCTTAGTGCTGACTCGTCAAGCCTGATATATTTTATTTAAAAATATGTAGCGTCCTCCCCTCTTCTCCGCTCCCCAAAGGCAGGGAAGCCCATGCAATCATGTCTCTAGCAGACTCTGGCAGCGATGCCCCCCTGCCTGGTGCAGAACACGTTCAAGGGTTTAACTCTGGCAAAATACTCCCACTACCGGCGAGCGATCTTGCCAAAATTACTAGATGGCTTCAGCCAACGCCATATGACTTCGAAAGAAGCGAATACTCCAGACATAGTGCCTCACATCTACTCGGGACTGGTGCTTGGTTCAAATCAACTCAAGCCTATCAGCAGTGGCACTCTGGCGATAATGGACTTCTGTGGGTCAAGGGCATACCAGGCTCCGGGAAGTCCGTGATGGCTGCTTCTATAATCAAGGAACTGCAGAAGGAAGATGTTCCCGTAGTCTACTTCTTCTTCCGAATGATCATCGAGGCTAATCACAAGCCCATTGTCGCGTTACGAGATTGGCTTTGTCAAGTTCTGGACTACAGCCCTCCGCTCCAAGTCAAACTTCAGAAATACGTTGAAAAAGACCGATCGCCAGATAGTCTCTCGCCGGCTGATCTGTGGAGCGACCTCATGATGGCATTGCAAGATTTCCCTAGGGCCTATTGTGTGACAGATGCTTTGGATGAGATGGATCTAGGACATGATGACTTTCTGAAGAGCTTGGTCGATCTAGGCCAATGGCGCCCGAAAAATTTCAAGGTTTTAATGACCTCGCGCCCAATAGCCCGCTTGGAAACTTCTCTAAGACCCTTTTCTATCCCTCAAATCCGATTAGAAGAGAGACTGGTGGATCTTGATATTGCGGCATACGTTCAGCATAAGCTTCGCGGGTTATCTATCACCCAAGAAAATCGGAGTGCCATTCAAGAAGCAATTCCCGGTCGGGCGAATGGGATATTCCTATACGCAAAAATGTCTATGGATGTGTTTCTCGAGCCTGGCGCAAATGTGCAAGAGGCCCTCAACGCACTACCAACGGACTTGAACACTATGTACAATAACCTTCTACTGGAGCATTCTCGGAGATCAAATGTGCCCTCTGAGCTCCAACTGCTGATCCTTCAGTTTGTTACCCACGCCACACGCCCGCTCAGACTCCTCGAAATGGCTGAGATGCTCAACATAAACTCCAAGTGCAACCAAACTCTGAAAGAAACCAAAGCCCTGGTCAGAACTGCTTGCGGACCTCTTCTGGAAGTCTTGCCCGATGAAACTATTTCAGTCATCCATCATACCTTTACCGAATTTCTGAATGGTTACGCCAGATCGAGATCCAAAGACACCTTCGAGTATCCAATCTTCGAAGCTGGTTCAACCAATCTGCGCCTTGCTATGGAATGTTTATCTTATATGCGAGCAAGATGTCTCGATGAAATAGAGATTACATTATTACCAACATCGACAGAGAGCTATGGCAAATTTCTTGATCGAAAGATGAAGGAAAAACAAGAAGTACGACTACGGTTTCCCTTCTTGGAGTACGCCGCAGACAACTGGTACAAGCATGCCCGCCTGGCAGAGGGGTCCAACGAAAATTTGGAAGTGTTCCATGACGCTCTTGATACTTTTTTTACAGAGACGCACCGGTACACTGTTTGGTTGGGTCTGGCATGGCCAGGCCAGAAGATTGATGGTGTTACACCCCTTCATGTCGCTGCTTGGATTGGCTTATCTAAACTCGCAAAATATATTCTGTCCAAGGGTGGAATTATTCAAAACACAAAGTCTGCGGGTTTGCCAATATCCTGGGCAGCATCATACAATCACGGAAATGTTATTCGGGTGTTCGTTGACCACGGAGCTGATCCAGATGCTGAAGTTGAGGAAGGGCGGAAGCCAATGCACCTAGCCGCCAAATCAAACCATGTGGATGCCGTCAAAGCTTTGCTCGCTGCTGGAGTCAGTCCATTGACACCAAAAACAAGGAACGACACGCCTTTGCCTACGGGATGTTGCTTAGCTGGGCCTGTGCCTATTACCATAGGCCACACCCCCTTGATGTATGCGTGTCATGCTGGTCATTTGGAGACCGTTCTTGAGTTCGTGAAGTGCTTGGAGAATGTGGAAGATATGCACAGAGCATTACACTGGGCAGCCGAGAAGGGTCGATCAAGCATTGTGGAGCTGATTTTACAGCAACCACGAGTTGATGTCAATACCAAGGTACAAGGCAAGAACGCGCTATTTCTTGCTTGCAAAAGTGCAGATCTTAAGACACTCAAAGCCTTAATCAAAGCTGGCGCAGAACCAAACGCGCTCTGTCAAAATTTCGAAGTAGATGTAAGAGGCATACAAACTTCAGTCTCTTCTGCGGAGGACTTACCAAAGAAAGAATTATGTGACAACGCAAGGGGATACACGGCGCTTCATGCTCTGTGTACAAATTCTGTCTACGGAGAGCAGGCATCCAGTCAAGCCACTGAATGTGTGAAAGCTCTAGTCCAAGCTGGCGCTGATGTTCATGCGAAGGACCCAAGAGGCTTGACAGCTTTGCACTACGCATATAAGTCATCTATCGCATGGATGGAGCCTCTGCTGGATGCAGGTGCCGACCCTGCTGCTGAAGACCACAACGGAGAAACAGCTCTCCATTTCTCATCTGTTCGTGGGAATGAAGCGCTATCACTGCTCCTCAAGTGTGGGAAAGTGGATATCAATAAACCCAGAGCACAGGATGGAATGACGCCATTGCTTTGTCGCCTTGCAGACATGTTGAGTGAAGACCACAAAACCATTGAGCTTTTGGCCTACAGGCCTAACTTGAATGCCACGGATTGGAAAGGGGACGGACCATTGCACCTGGCTATGAGGCGCTCGTCTGTCAACCATGAGCTTATTGACAAATTGCTGGCCGCAGGCGCCGATCCGAATTTGAAAAACGCAGCGGGGAACACACCATTGCATCAAACTAGCACCCGGCTCAGCCAGGAACAAACCCGAGCTCTTGTTCAAGGCGGAGCAGATCTTGAATTATGCAACAACAAGGGCCAGTCAGTTCTTTTTGCTCAATTATCACCGAGAAAAGGAGTGCGTGACTATTCAGAAATTCTAGGCCACTTCGCGAGCGAGGGAGCGCGACTTGATACTCGAGACAGCAAAGGCCGTACTCTGTGGCATTGCTCCATTGAGAACCTGAAAACACTGTCGCTTCTCCAAAGCCTTGGGGTTGATCATTTGGTGTCAGACAATGATGGCAACACACCACTCCATGAAGTTGTCAATAATCATTCATTCACTGGAAAGCGAAAAGTATTGGAACGGTTGATGGAAATGGGTATGGACATTAACCAACCTAATCATCAAGGCCGGACCGTCCTGCACGCTGTCTGTTCAAGAGACTTAGCGGTCGATTTAAGTAAATACTCGGTTGACACCATCCTTGACTACGTACTCGAACAGTGCAGATGTCTAACAGTCAGTGATCATGAGGGCGTCCAGCCGCTACATGTCGCTGCTACGATCTCTGAAACATTTGTTCACAAACTTCTCAATGCTGGAGCCAATCTTTGCGCAACTACCCATGATAAGATGACGGTCCTTCATCTTGCTGCTCGTGCACGTCAGTCGGGAATCGTGGATATGGTATTATCTCGAGCCACGTCCCTTGCTAAGCAAGCATACCTAGAATTTGTGAACAGTCAAGATAAAGACGGGCGAACTCCCCTTCATTATGCATGCCGTTCCGGACGCCCTGAAACCGTCAAATCCCTGCTTGAGGCTGGAGCAGTCGTAAATGTTCTTGACATCAACAAGCACTCCCCACTCGCAATGTGTGGGGAATTCGAAAAGGAAGCCTCGCTTTGGGATCTTCGTGTGCCATTAAATCCACGACCGATGATGTCGAGCAAAGGTATCAATGCTGCAGGTCTCACGCTGAAGGATGATACACGTCCATTCTACGACCGGTCTGGCGATGGTACGGATGCCACTTTCGGGAGGATTAATTCGGAGCATGATACAACACGATTACAAGAGATCATAAATATGCTGATCAAACATGGGCTTGATCTTGACAGTGATCACAAATCTCTGGAAAATGCGTGGAAAAATGCCGCACAGCCTGAATACGGATATACAATCTCTTGTTTACCATCCTTACCGAAACGATATCCTTCACCTCTTACTATCTATGCTGGGCACCCCCAGTGCGATGATCCCGATCGAGAGCTGAAAATATTGATTGCAGTAAATTGCCGGAATACAATAAAGGCCACCCTAGAGAATATTTACAAACCAGCAGATGGAATAGAAGAAAGGCGGAACCAGAATCATACTCCGTCCCCACGACAACTCTCAGCGGAGAAAGCTCTGGCTTTGAGATACTATGACCTTTTTGAAGAGCTTTCAGGAGGAGCAGACAGCCCCCACGTTCCTGGTTATAAGGGATACACATCCCTGAATATGCTTGCTCGTCGGGGATTTGTCGAAATTCTCGATCGTTTGTGTACTCGAGAAATAACGAGGCAACTTGACGGCACTGACTGGACCTCCAATCCAGACGAAAACGACATTCAACAATGCAGTGAACCACTGGTCATCTCTGCTTGCAAAAGAAAACTTCCCAATATGGACGTTCTGAAATTGGTTGTGGAAGACTATGGAGCCAACATCAATGCGAAAAAGACGGAGCATGTGGTTCACCATAGGAAACACCGCCCATCGATTACTAGTACGAGTGGGGCTTTACATGATCTTGCTGTTGGAAAGTCATGGTGGCATGTAGGAAAAGCCATGCCGTATTTGATCCGAATGGGAGCAGATGTCGATATTCGAAACAGAAATAGAGAGACACCCCTCATCGTTGCTCTCAAATCGTGTCACCCATTTTCCAGGGAGGCAACCGAAGCTCTCATAAGAGCCGGTGCGGATGTCAATGCGATTGACGCTGATGGCAACACATGTCTTTCAACCGCTGGAGACGATATGGGTATCATCGAACTCTTGATTGCACATGGCGCCGAAGTAAATCCGTCCGCTATCCTCTCGGCTCTGGATCTGGCAAAGATAGATTTGCTGGAGGTTCTACTCTCTCGATCTGGAAGTTCGATATTGAAACAGCCGCTTCCAAAAACAATCTCCCGCAATACTGGATCGGGTCATTTCAAAACCCTCCGAGCTGGAACCTTGCCACTGTTATACGCAGCTGTGTGTAGCCCTAAAAATGAATTGCTAGAGATCCTTTTGAAGCATGGAGCAGATCCTTATGCTACCTTTGATCAACAGCAATACCAGATTCTGCGCAGAGGAGCCCAAGAGGAGCCCAAGACATTTCCAGTCACAAGCGCGACTATAATCCACGAGCTTCTAAGCGGTGGCCACATTGTTGACCCATTTTTCAACCTGACGTCGTTGGATATAGAGCGTCGTGATGAGAATGGCTGCACCCTGATCTTAGCCGCATCTAAGAATTTTAAGCAAAAACTCGGCATGGGAACCAAACCTCAAAATCTGAATGCCACGGACTGCTTGCTAGAGCTAGTCAATCGTGGAGCAAATGTCATGGCCCAAGACAACGGAGGGAGAACGATCCTGCATCACATCGAAAGCCTGATTGATGTCAGCTCCACTAAAGAGGCCCTCCAAACCGCTGTGGCGGCTAGCCCAAACCTCGTACACCAGATTGACTGCAAAAATGAGACGGCTCTTCACTATGCTCTGCGTCTCCGAATTCTTGGGCTGATTGAATTTCTTCTGGACAATGGAGCGGATCCCCTCCAACCGGACAAAAATGGAGACACAGCTCTCCACCACTTTGCCAGATATCTCGACCACAAACCAACCAAAAATCTATTCAAAAGATTCCTCAAAGCGGGTGCCGAGATAAACGCGCGAAACAATATTGGAGAAACACCAATGTTCAATCTTCTGAAGCAGAACAATGATGGACTATATGGTTCGGCAGAAGACCAAACGTATAAAAACATAACATTCGAGTTCTTCCTGGAATGTGGGGCTGATATTTTCGCCCGAAACAATGACGGGTCTACTCTACTCCATCTCCTTGCCGGAATTAAATTGGAGCTCAGACACATTTTTCAATGTTATCACCCCGGTTCTGGACGCGTGGGAGTCGGACGGTTCAAGCGGTTGATGGATATGGGGTTGGACCCTATGATTGAGGACAAGGTAGAGAGGACTAGTATTGACGTTGCAGCTGCATGTGAGAACGAGCTTATTTTAAGACTGTTCAAGAACGATCCTTTGACATGAATAATACGATAGGGATTGCTCCCATTTTTCCTCTTTGCTGTATAAATACTACTAAGGTATATTATTATTGAAGAAAAAGTAGACATAGATTATAGGTTTTAGTGTATAAACTACTAGAATAGACTTGAGAATAGACTTAAGAATAGACTTTTGGTGGGGGGGGGGGCTCCCGAGTCGTGGAAATTTGAGCCTCTTCTAATTGTTGAACATTGGTGATTAAATGTTCGATTTGCCCTACTGGACAGTGGACGGCCACTGTTTGGTCATGTCACTCATGTGACCGTACTCTCACTCCATTCTCCTGAGTCCTGTAGATAGCTTGTTCTCTTCTTATCTTCTTCTTCTTCTTTCCTTCCTTGCAGCACTCAATACCATTGTATTGCGTTCTCGCCCTCTTCCTTCGTAGACTTCGTGTCTCTTCAGCCACCTTGGCCACTTCTGCGATTTGGACTCTATAGACTTGGACCCAATTCTCAAAAAGTCGCTACAGCGCAACAATTCGGTGTTCGAGGCATACCTGCAACATCCTCATCTCCTAACATCTTTGGGACGGGAGCGAAAACGAGACATGTCATCAAGTCTGCCGCCCGCCAAGAGACACGATTGGAACCAGTTGAACCCGGGAAGGAGAATGTGAAGTCGACAGGGAAGAAAGTCCCGAAGCACTTCGACAACTTGTGCGCAGTATTGAAACTGGTCTTATTATTCCCTTAAAGGCACAAGGGGGTAAAATACCTAGCGACATCACCCCATCTCCAAGATCTGGTGTGGAAGACTCGATTGAGAACTTAAAGAGTGAAAATATCGAACCAGTTACTCGAAGCCAACAGTCTCAACTTCGCTATCATTGCTTAGAAAGAGATGGTTACAACTTACAGATGCCTTGCAACAGGCAGATACAGTGGTTACCGAGTCATTCCCATCCACAGGAAGCACCTACCACCTACCTCGAGGCCGCGCATATCCTACCCTTTACTCTCGGATCGTTTCAACCTGATGGCTTTGAAGCCGTTGATCGACATGCAACAATTTGGGTCAATCTTACACGCTATTTTCTTATTCTCCGCCAGACATCGTTTACATCGGAACAAATCAATTCCGAGAAGAACGTGTTAATGCTTAGCATGATGATTCATCGTCATCAAGAGCGGTACGATCAATACACTAGACTACGGGCCCTTGACCTCGAGGAGGGTATCGGTATCCGTGAAGACGGGATTGGTGGCTCTTCCCAACGCCGGAGTAGGACTCCTTGGCCTCCCCGTGGTTTGCCCACCAACTTGAACCCGATAGCTTTGTATCGGAAGCCGCCGATTCTGTTACTGACAGCACCCATGAGTCGGAAATTTCGGGTTCGACGTCCGCTCTCGAAGCCCCCGTTCCGCCCCCCTCTCGCACAGGATATAGCCCCGAAAACCCCAGACCTTTGAAACGGAGACCAGCTGGACGCACTCCAGTTGATTCGTTTCGGCTACCCAGCCCGCCAAGCGATTAAATGCCCTCCGGCCCCCGGCTAATAATACGCGATTGTTGTGTTAAAAGATAATTGAACAGAAGAGGAGTACTTGAAGATCTTCTTGATTCTTCTTGAAGTTTTCTGAATACGTCTAAGGGTTCAATTGTTGTTAAGACGGTTGGTTCGCAAGTTGATCTTATTATATTCCCTCCTATGACTACTATACCTAGGGTGCCTAGTTTTCCTAGCGCTCTGGTGCTTGAGCTATTACTTGTTTTTCTACTCTTAGTGGTGATCGACTCTTTTTGACTGATTCCTAGCGTCGATATTCAATCTATTGGCGTGCTAGTGCGCTCAACGTCTTCTCTTTTTCAGAGGTGTTCAGTGCCTGCTACATTCCCCTATCCTTATAACCAGCTATTATTTAGCAAGATTCTCGGTTACCCATTCTTTCGACTGAATAATCATATAATGGCGAACCCACGTTCTAGCTAGGACATTCGGGTTGGTAGTCGGGAAAGAATTTGGCCAGTTCCGTATTGTCTTTGAAGCGACTGGCATCACGAACCAGTACCGCATAAAGGCCTTTCCAGATGCTGTTATAGATGCGGTTCAAAACTTGCCTAGAAATAGGCTTGTTAAGTTCCGGTCGGGTAAAGGAGGGTGGGGACCTCCTAGCTGTTAGGAGGCGGTGAGACCTTTAAAAACGGTGATAAAAAGCGGTCTAGAGCTGTTGCTGCCCGAGGCAGATTCAGGCACATCTGGGCGCACATCTGGGCGTATTCAGGCATCATTCCGTCCAGATTGGGTTAGCGCATCATGTGACCTGTGTTTGCATGAGACTCGAGACTCGAGAGTGACCTGTATTTAGATTAAACCCCTAAAACAAACAAACAAAACAAAACAGGCCCTGAAACATTCACCTGGATCTTGCAAACGGCACCAATGTAGACTGCCTTTGATATGGCCATTAATAAACTCCTAAGAACGGCTTGGAGTGCGGATCAGAGATTATATCCCACGATTTTCCTCCACTTTCGACCAGCAAATATAAGATGTTTTTCATATTACCGGTCGGATAAGCAAAACCCACCTACTCACTGTCCTGAGCTCTGCGTGGAAAGGCCGAATGGCACAGGTGAATTTCCGTAATATTCGTTGCATTGGAGTACGTCAAGTTACTAAAGGGGCTTTTGTAGAGGATAAAATATCCGAAGAAGACTTGTACCGATACACCAGGCACCGATGGCTGTAAGCTAAGCTGCACAATTGATGATGATTGCATCAAGGCTCATTTGAACCATAATTCCAGGTTCAACGAGAAAAGTGGACTTTCAAATCGCTACGTCAAGTTCAACTTGCAACAACTTATCAAAGTAGCTGTCAATGCTTGTAACGGATCTCAATCATGTGCGTTATTAACCCTTGAGATCCTACTACATCCAGGGCAGATCAATCGTTGATATCATCAATAGGCATCAAAGTCACAAAATGCTCAGAGGGCCTCCATAACAAAGCATTCATGTTGACAATGGACAATGGATCCGAGGTCTTTGCGAAACTCCCTAACCCCAACGCGGGGCCTCCACACTTCACTATCGCGTCTGAGGTGGCTACACGCGAGCTGGTAAGACGATCGGTCTCCGTAATTCTTGAATATTTTCTAAGTTCTTAGCTTCGCGATGTGTTCAATGTCCCCGTTCCCCAAATACTCGCATGGTCTTGCGACGCTGCAAACAACCTGGTGGGGGCCGAGTACATCATCGAGGAGAAGGCACCCGGTGTACTGCTTGGCTCCGTTTGGAAGCAATGGCCTCGAGAGCTAAAGCTCCAGCTCATTGCTCAGGTGGTCGAGGTCGAGAACGCCTTGACTACCATCACCTTCAATAGGCATGGCTGCATTTATTTCAAAGATGACCTTCTTTCATTGATCGGGGAAGCAAAAGAAATCCATACCAGTCAAGTAGCACCCGGGGCCCTTGAAAGATATTCAATTGGGCCATTGACCTCGAACGAACTGTGGAGCGGAGCCAGGAGAGATATGGTATTGGAGCGGGGGCCTTGTAAGGAAACTGACTATTACTTTCTTCTGCTGATACTAATTCACTGGGCATAGGGAAAGATCCACGTGAATACGTTGAGGCATTGGGACGCAATGAAATGGCGTGGATCAAATCACATGCGGTTCCTCGAATGAATCATTACCGGTCCAGTCAAATCAAGGAGCTCCCCGAGGATGGTCTCGCACTTTTCAAGAAGTATATTGACGTGGCCCCCTATCTTGTTCCCCCTTCAACCGACGAATCAGGATCTGCCAATGTTCTATGGCATCCTGATCTCCACCTGGACAATATTTTCGTAGATCCAGACACCCATCAAATTACCCGCATTGTGGACTGGCAATCAGCATGTGTCGCGCCTCTGTTCTACCAGTCTGGTGTTCCAAGACTGTGCAGGCATCCTGGTCATGTCCGGGAGGGTTGGGTTGTCCCTAAAAGACCAGAAAATTTCGAAAGTCTGAGCGAAAGCGAACAGAAACGAATCGATGACGATTTGGAGAGCGAGACCCTCCACAAATACTATGAAGCTCAGGTGTGTAAGCGCGCACCTCGGCACTGGGCAGTCCTTCAACAAAAGACAGTTCCTATCATCCGGAAACCTATCTGGCTCGCAACCGGAGTATGGGAAAATCGCGATCTCTTTTTTCTCCGCGAATCGCTTATGGAACTTGTGGCGGATTGGGACGAGCTTTTTCCGGGTGTCCCTTGTCCAATCAGGTTCAGCAACGAGGACGTCATATTACAGGCGAAGGAACAAGAAAATGTCAATGGCGTCGGGCACATGTTGACATTGTTTCGGGACCAAGCAGTCCTCCCAGTGGATGGCATGGTTGACCCCAAAGACTTTGATATCGCCCGCGAGAACTGCCGCAAGTTCAAGGATATTTTTATTGGACTGGGGAAGAATGATGAAGAGAGAGAGTTGTTCCGGAATTTATGGCCTTTTCAAGAGTCCGAGGCGGAGATTTTAGCGGACCGTGAAGGTTAAGACATCCGCGCGAAAAGCCTTCAGATGATAGAAATACTTACTGTACAACATAATTCTAAGAAAAAAAATCATTATCCTCCTTTAAATGTAAAAAAAAAATTGGAAACTGAGAAATGAATGGGAGCAAAAAGAAAGCAGCGAACGTGGTTTGAAAGAGGTCTGACTTGATGGGTTTGAATCTGTTGACCGTGGACGGCACCTAAAAGATGAGGTCTCTTCACGAAACCCCAGAATTGAGCTCTCCTTTTATAGGTCTCATGTGAAGTTGTGCTGAATACCTTTGGAACTTACCAGGTAAGTGTTTTACTTTGATATTTCCAAGTTTCTTGTGTAAGTTTTTGGATAACTGGCGTCACATCGAGACGTTACTTGTAATTTCCAAGTGATAGAACAACATCTGCCGTGATACATTTGTATATTCCAACTTCTCAAATTGACAAACAAGAAGCCAGAACCGATAAGTGATACCAAGATACTCTCGCTTACGGGGAAAATGCTACATGAACCTCGAAGCGCAGCCTCAGGAAGCTCTCCAGATGATGTCTGTATTTACAACAATTGAGAATATACTAGATACATGTCTCTCAACGAGTTTCAGGTTCCTACTTTGACGAAACTAGGCCATCGTCGCAACAAATGGGACGTTATAATCGGGTACAGCAGGAAATTGGTACAAGTCGGGGTTTTTCTGTTGCGCCTCCTTCCACTGGCCCAAGGCACCAAAAGTTTTAGCAGTATTCTCCTCAATAGAAAGGTCGATGGGCTGAAGTTCTTGTCCCAGCTGCTTAATCTGGAGACCACTTGCTGCAGCAGTGGCAAAGAAATTCTGCATGTCGATTTTTTGAACCATGCTGCCCTGAATCTTGCCAGACAAAATATCCTTGCAGAAGCTGGGCTCCTGGCACAGAGGGCGACCGAGACCGACCCCGTCGACAGTATCCAATGCCTTGACCATGCCTTCGACTGTCTTCATGCCTCCGGTCACATAGGTCTTGGTCTTTGTAAGACCGGGCACGATAAGCTTTGCAAATTGGAGGAAGAACTGGTGCTTATGTCAGACTGAGATATGAATAAGGAGATTAGAATATAACTTATGACTTACAGCTTCACGTCCAATAGTGGACGACCGTTTAGGGTCGGAAAGAGGCCAATTCTCATATGTTCCACCGGACAGCTCAACAAAATCGAACTTGTGGTTCTCAAGTGTCCGGCAAAGCTCCTTAGCCTCTTCAGGCTGGAAACCCTTCTCCTGAAATTCGACGCTGTTGATCTTGATACCCACAACAAAATCAGGGCGCACTCTTTTAGCAATTTCGTCCCTGACCTCTACGATCAACCTCATCCTGTTCTCCAGACTACCTCCATGCCGATCATTTCTGAGATTGGTAGTGGGCGACAAGAACTGGCTAAGCAGGTATCCATGAGCACCGTGTAGCTCCAGTCCATCAAAGCCCGCCTTATCAAGGAACTCAGCAGCATGCGCAAAGCCATCAATAACACCAGCGATATCATCTTCAGTCGCAGCACGAGGCGTCGCGAACGTCATGCCAAGATTACCCGTCTTCATCGGCACAGCGCTAGCACTGATCGTGTTTGACTGAAGATATTCGGGCGTTTGACGACCCGGGTGCCCAACCTGAGCGACGATGAGACCCCCCGCAGCCTTTCCCGCTGCTGCGAGTTCCCGGAAACGCTCAAAGCGCTCGCCAGAGAAAGGCGAGCGACGGGGGATGACTGTGTTCCCTGCCGCTTCAAGGTGGCCAGGGTCAATCATCACATTGCCGGTCAAGTTGAGTCCGATTCCGCCCGTGCCGCGGTTCTTGTAAACGTTGACTAGCTCGGGGGAAGGAATGCCCCGGTTCTCGATATCGGCTAGGGTGAACGATGCCAGCCGTTCACTCATAGCTCCTGCCAGAAATCTGTTGGGGGCTGTCCGGCCCGAGAAGGTGAATGTGAGAGGCCTGCCCAGGGGGCTGGGATCGACATTTTCGCTCTCGAATCGAGGAACGTGGGACATTATTGCGGTATTTAGAGCAGCTAAGAGTCTGATGGAGCCAATTTTAAGGTTGGTTGGCGCTTAGTGTTATCAATCGTCTGTGGAGGATCTGGAAAATATGGACTTTTGGCCACAGCCCGTGGGTGTGATTTCTGAAATTTTGTACGGAAATGAAATCAAATTCTCGTGATAGTTCCCCAGAATATTATGACAAATAAATTGATGAATTGATAAGCGAGTATGTCATAATAAACTAGAATCGGGACAAGAATCCACCTGTCTCAAAAATCAGTCAAGAATCAAGATATAGTGGGTCACAAACTCTTCATGGCCGGACCCACCTGGCTATAACCTATCCTTGCACTGTGCACATTTTATGCACGAGGATTGTCAGATGATACCTATTTTCTAGACAGTATAGTAGCTCAACGACATATTCAATGCCTGACACTGAAGCGTCTCATCCAAAGCCACCATCTCCGACGGCCACTGCAACCTCCTCATTTGATACCCACTCTGCCCAAACGGTATCCACGATCCCGTCCTCTCAACTTCCTCCGTTGTATTCACATACCCCCTCGCTTTCAAGAAAGCCAAGCTAGGTGTCGGATCCGCAGACCGAGCAAAACTCGCCCACGAATCAAGCACATATTGCTCGAACGGCAAATCGAACTGATCCCGTAGCGGAAGCCCAATACGCAGTACATTCCCAAAGACATAATACAGCTCCCCGGAATGACATTTGAAATACTCTAGGCTTGGGTCGCCATTCGGGAACTCGGGCGTGACGGGCGCTTGGCAGAGAGGTGGATTCGGCGACCAGCCTGGCATTTGGTAGGTGCGGTTGAATTCGTAGAAGAATATTGATGGGAAGATGTGGTTTTTCAGGCCTGCGTATGCGGTTGCTTGGTCGATGCAGCGGAACATGCCGTCTGTCGATATCCGGGCTGTTGTGTTGAAGATGTCGAGGGTGTGATTTGTTCCCGATGGGATGGGGAAAAGCGTGCTGGGGACCTCGTTTGAGGGCAGACCCGATGCATCTAGAAATTCCTGAATGGTTTCGTTTACAGATGGATAGGCTATGAAGGCTGCGCCGTCGTCTCTGGTCGTGCCGAGGAGCAGTGGGACGTTTGCTGTAGTTTGGGGATTCTTTAAACCCAGTTCTGGGGCTACAAGGTACTCCCCGTCAACAACTAGGTATCTGGCACTAGCGCTTAGGTTGATGATTGTTGATGCGGACAGTTGGCGTAGACAATCGACCCGGGATTTGGCATTCGTACAGTTTGTTTCGCTGAGGATATCGTTTCCAACAACTTCCATCTCCTCGGCGATGCTGTAGTACTCGGAGTACGTTGTTCCATATCCCACGCCTCCTAGGTTGCTTAGCATGCTGGCACCGGCGAATTTCCCGCGGGCCTTGGGGGATGCTAGGAGGGCTCGAACTGAGCCTGCACCGGCAGATTGTCCGAAGATGGTTATCCGTTCTGGATCACCGCCAAAATCCTGGATATTGCGCAGCACCCATTCCAGTGCGGTGATTTGGTCTCCCAGGCCGTAGTTGCCATTTGTAGTTCCATCGTTTAGAGCCAGGAATCCTAGGTTTCCGAGACGGTAGTTTGTGGTGACTACTACTACATCACCCCTTGAAGCGAGATTCCCTCCATCGACGGTCGGATCACTGCCTGTTCCGGTTTGAAAAGCACCGCCGTGAATCCAGAACATGACTGGCTTCAGGTTTTCTTTTTTTGGACTCGTCGATTTGGGAAGGTATGGCGTGAAAACGTTGAGGAAGAAACAGTCCTCTGATCCGCTTGAGCTCTGCGGGCATTCAGATCCGTAGTCGAGGGCGGAGACATCTTTGCCAGTTCCTTCATAAAGCTCGGAGTATGTCCAACGCTTGGGCTGAGGGGCATATCGGATGCCGAGAAAGCGGAAGCTCACTCGATCACGGAACCTGGATCAAGGTTAGGGCGGTTCAGCGATGACAACTGAAGATGAAAAACCTTACCCAGTGAGGTATTCGTTATTAGAACGAACAGAGACCTGCCAGGTTGAGCTCGTATTCTGGGTATCGGAATTCGAGTACGGAGCACTCTGGGTACAAAGTGCTGGAAGGTAGGTGTTCGCAGAAGCTTTCTGAATTTGTCCCTTCGCGTTGATTGTTGAGGGCGTGTTGCGGATATCACCAATCCAATATTGTTGATTGTTACTATACTTGCCCTGATAAGTGAGATAGTCCAAGTCATTCTGTATTTCCGAAACTCCACTTGTGTATGACCACAGGGTCTCTCCGAGGCTATGACAGGTGTCGATGGCTTTCTGCAATGGCATTGGATCCAGGAGTAGAACACCTGATCCAGCCAAGGTACTGTTGCCCTCTATCGATGACAAAACTGTTAATGTCGCTCACTCGTCTCCAAAAACTTATGACATAGAGGTTGAGCCCGGTTACCTAGAAGATCATTATGGATCACGATCGAGAGGTCCGAACCTATTGAGCTCGGACTCAACGCGGCAGTTACGGTAGCTGCGAGGAACAGAGAAATACCAACCATATCAAACATTTTGGCTACATCCGCGAACATCGAAGCATTCCCTTGACTACCAATTTCTACCGCCATTCTTGAGTCCTCCTACTCTTTTATAAGCTTAAAATTCTTCACAAAAGCCACCTGGGTAATTAGCCCAGCTATCCGAACCCCAGATAACCCCGCGCCGGAAGAATAACGCCAAAAAACACAGGTATGTTAATCTCATTCAACCGGGATCGAGAGGTTCATGTCTTGAAGATCATGTTATTCCTAGGGCTCCGGGCGAGCGGATCTATCGAGATTTCAGAGAGACTGAAATTCCTGTGGCATTTCCATGGTATTTAGAGGGGGGAAAGAACATCCAAATAGCCAATTCGGGGTATTTCCCTTGGCAAAAAGGGCTAATCAAGTCATTTTTCTCCAGGATCTACAATGACTTTGAGCGGGGAATCAGGCATAATCCGGGGAATGGCAAGCTTTGATCTTAACCACCAGTTGGAGCCGGCTTAATCCTGTTCATTTTATCCATAAAGAAGCAAAAGGGCTATCGTCAGGTTAAGCCAAAGTCTTGGATTCAGCCTCGGGTTTTTTGGAAGCCTTTCAGGGCTCGGTGGCCGCCGACCCCGCTCTAGTCTAGTGAGCACGCAAGCCAGGGTGTCATTGGCAATGCTCAAAAGCACGCTTGGTGGACTTTCTTCTGTTCGCTTTGATATGCAGGATGGTATAACCAAAGAAAGTCCTTCAATACCGAGAAACCCATATTTCTGCCTTGGCGGACTCCCAGCAGACCCGACTATACTCACCGGGATCCTGAAATCAAACATGGAACCTGAGTTGTGGCCCGGCCCGCGTTGATTGATGGGTATCAATGTGAGCAGTGGAGTCAATTCCAGCTACTTCTGCTGTCCGAGTGGCATGGTGGAGGGGGTTCTGTTTGAAATGCATAGGGTTTCTAGGCATAGGAATTGGACGATTGTGAGACGAGGGGCAGCTTTCCGGTGAGATGTGTCATGTCGGTACCTGGATTGGCGGGAACTTGTGCAGGTGGGGAGTTTGATGTGGGGAAGAAAATTAGGTAGGGATCTGAGTGATGCGATGTTGGACTCCAGTGGAAGGTGTGGCTGAAACGAGGCAAGGAAACATCAATTGCAGAGGGCTACAGGTCCCAATGGGTGTGTAGTACAACCCTGATATGTAAAAACTTGGATAAATCCGTTACCTTGAACAAAATGCTCGTGGAAGTGTCTTGTAATTGATCAATGGAATTTCAAATCATTCATTCTCCAGAGGGAACAAGTACCAATGCCAAGTGATGATCAATATGCATTTGCTTTTTACTGCTTCCATCATCTTCCACGATCTGTGATTCCTGGGTTGTACATGCGTTCCCGCGGGGTCTTACAACCGTGTATACGAATCACAACATGACCAATGTCAATTATTCCCAACAATTTCCAAGCATTGTGGATCGGGGATATGCTGGCGAAACTCGGGAAAGGCGATACCCTGGAGACTATAAATCACTCATCAGAATCATACCTCGGACTAGAAGCCGAAGTATACACTGTATACCCCTCGATTTGATTATTGTCCGAACCCCACGGCTACCCCCACCTTGGAACACGGGAATCTAAGGACTAAAACAATCCTCCAAAAGGGAAATGCGTCATTCTGGAAAGACCATGGCCTTTGTCATGCAGGACTGTATAATTGAAAAAAGTAGGCCACTAAAAATAGATATAGAATCTTGGAAGTTGAAGTTGAAAATCAAGTACACACTGTGTGTGTACGACCCTACAAAGAGTAAGCCGGCATTCCCTCGGACTATTTCGGTTAACCGAGCCAACATACCACAGAGGAAATACTCACAAACACAAGGCAGAAAGTACCGGAAAATGCAGCATAACAGCACAGCTGATCCAGACAAAGTTAAATGCACCAGGCACTGAGCAAAAAAAAAATCCCCCGCCACCAGATGCGCATGACTAGAATTCCTATTGGCAGCGCTACGGGCGCATTATGAGGAACACGCGTCGGGGGTACTTTTCAGTTTTGCTCTTTTTGATTTTCTTAAATTATTTTTTTTGTTTTAGTTTTCTACCTTTTTCTATTTTTGCGTAGGGGCGTAGGGGCAAGTAGAAATGTTGCCTTCTTTGTCGGGCTTTGATACCCTACAACTTAGGGCACGGGGTCACTGTGTACCCTCTCGTCAAGTATTCGGTACCCGCATGACGTCAGAAGATAGGAGGATCCTAGAGTAATGGACTAGGTAAGACCCATGTTCCAAGTGGAGTGATGGGGTAGGAAGTTGGCGGGGGTTCTTAGCTGGTTTCGTCAAGAGAAATGGAAATGTGGGCATTGGTTAGGGTTGAATTGAAAAGTTAGCTGAAGGTCCCGAGTTACATGAAGATCAAGTCAACGGTTGGTATCTCCTGGGAGCACCACGTGCCAGGAGGGAGGCTTATCAGTGAAAGCAGGAAAAAAAGAGGGAAAAAAAAGACTTTCCCAACCACAGAACTCTGCAAAGTGATTTTTACTGCTTGCGGGTAACACTTTCACGGGGTTACAGGCAAGTTCACTAGTTCTAAGTGGCTGTGATAAGCTGAGGGGTCAAGCGATCTCGGACTCTTGGACTCTTGGACCCCCCTGTTCCTTCTTTTTTAGTCCAAAACCCAGTTTATCAGATGAGGCCCAGGAGTGGTGGGAAAGAGGGATCCCTGAGCTGATCAGGGATTTGTTTTGTAAAGAGGACTTGGAATGATGAAAGAGATACAACTGTCAAATACCATATGTCAAGATGACATTTTCCAAACCAATAAATGCGTACAAGTTGTATAGTTTGGAAGTATAAGAAAGAAATCCGGAACCACCCGGGGCGTAAAGTAGATCCACGAGGCGCCAATCAGTCCGCCCACGCGCTGCGCCTGGACAGCACCTGCGGAGTCCCATACTTTCCCTTTCCAAGGTGTAAGAGGGGCACGATATTGACTCAGAAACAAGTCAAAACGTCGCACAAATCATTTACTTCATTTACTTCTTCTTCTTTTTCATTACCCCCCCAACTTCAAGTTTGTTCGAAAATAAGTAGATTGATCAGTGGTGATCTATCTCTCCCTTTGTCGCGAAAATCCCCCTTGCCGTGTCGCATCCCTAACTTTACGCTACGTGCACCTTTTCGCGTACCTGCGTGTGTTAGTGCGTAACCACCGTGACAACTCTTTGTTTTCCTTTGAGAGTGTGAGTTGGAAAAATCCCCCCATCTGCTTCTTTGTTCTCGTTTGGCGGCAAGACGCTTCTGGAAAAAGAACCCCTGTCGCCACTAAACCTGTCATTCCACGGCGCGCCTCTTTGTCGCATTGTATGGAACAGACCCCAAATCTGACTCATACATAGTATATGTCCTTGCGCACGCGCTCTCATTCTCCTTCAGAAGACAACAATCCTCTTCATCCCACATCTATCATGGCTTTCCAGTCCAACTCCAGCATCGCCATGGCTCTTGCTGGCAAGACCGCTTCTGTTGATATCCCTCAGCCCCGTGCTGGCTTGACGGGCAAGTCTCAGTCACGCCCCGGCCAACCAACCATGCTCCCAACGCCACCCAACTCCATCTCCCCCACTCTCCGCCCGCAAGCATTCAAACACCGCCCGACCCTCTCTCCAGGCTCCCCACTCTCCACCGTCCCCCAGCTGGACTCTGACATTGACCTGGAGGATGCCGTCGAGCACGCAAACTTCCAAGACCGCCCAACACCCTCCCACGACATCGATAGCGTCGGTGACATCACCCCGCTCATGCTGGCCAAATACCATCTGCCCGACATCCTGCTGCAGCAGGGGCCCCTCGCCATCCGCCATGTAATGGGCTACCTGACGACCTCAGTGCCCGGCTTCTCTGGCATCCCACCCGCCAAAGCGCGCCGTCTCGTCGTCGCCGCCTTAGAGGGCCGCGGAAACGGGGAAGCAGCCAGCGTGAACGGCGACGTCGTGTTCGAGAAGATCGGCTGGGGCCGCTGGGATGCGCGTCGACGCGGGGACCCCGTGCGCGACCGTTCCTTCAACGCCGCATCGCCTCCGTCCAGCGTGGCCGAATCCTTCCAGCAGCGCGGACTGCAGATCGAGGGCGGCTGGAACAGTCGGCGGGATAGCGAGATTCGGGATCAGTACGCTAGCGCGGGCCGGAATGATTCGATTGCGTTTTCGTATGCGTCGTTTGCGGACGAGGAGTACGGGGCCAGGGGTCGTTATGAGGATCTTGATATGCTGGAGCACGAGGCGGATAAGATGTCGCTGGATGGCGATGAGCGCGAGTACTGCTCGTCTTCTGAGGCGCCGGATGAGTTGCAGGAGGTCGAGTGGAATGAGGGCGATGTTACTGATGAAGAGGACTGGGCGCAGATTGGTGCGGATGCATTGCGTGCTCAGTCGATGACTGGTGGTGGGGGGTTTGTTCGTAACATGAATGTTGCGGCGAGGGCGAAACCTCTTCCTGGGCTTTTTGGTCACGCCAACGGACCCACTCCATCCACTATGGCGAAGTCCACCCCCCACACCTTTGATCACCAGGAACGCGCTGCGGTAGAGGCGCTTCTCCGTTTGGGCTCTATGTAAAGCTCTACACCTACACTCATCATCGGTCGGCGTTTCTGTTTTCCCCCACTTTCGTTTTTTCTTTCTTCATGCTTTACCTTCATCATGAGGTCATCAAGGCTGGTCCGGACCACTTTGGCTTCTATTACGATTCATCAGGAAAATGAGGCTTCCACATTGGAACGCTTGCAACATGACGTTGGTGGTTGGATACCATCTGGCGTTGGAGTTTATTTTTTTCTCTTGACTATTTCCTATTTTTTTTTTTTTTTTTTGGATCAAGGCGTTATCTTTTGTTGTTGCAACCAGATGGTTATGCCCACGCAAACACCAGTTCCCTGAACTGCACCGAATACCCCCCGTTTGTTCCCTCTGGGCTTATTGCTTTCTTGGTGCATTACAACTTTGTGGGCGTTTATTCTTCTCCTCTTCTCTTTTATCTCCCTTTTCCTTTCTCGCATCGAGTCCCGGGCTTCAACCTTTTCACCCGAGGAACTCGCTTTTTTCTTCTTATTTACTTTTTCTTAATACTGAACTTTCTCAATTTCGTTTCCGCCTTTGTCTTTGTTTGGGTATTCCCAGGCTCCATGTCGATTGCATTCAGGTTGTCGAATACTTCCTACCAGAATCATGAGAGTGTGTCGCGTTGGTCGTCTTGGCTGATTTGTTACTGGCACTTCGCACTTCTCTTGGTTTCTGGTTTTTTTGGCTCCTGACTTGTGGTTGTGCTCTCAGTCATCTTTACTGATTTCACTGAGAGCGGTTTTTTTTTTTTTGGTGCCGGGGTTTATTCCGGTTTGTCTTTTATGGGTACACTCAGGTTCTTGGGGCTGGGTTTGGGATATGGTGGATGATGAATAGGATTTGGATTTGGGATGTGGATGGTGGAATATGGGTCCTTGTTAGGAAAATCAACCAGCGAGTACATAGCACCTGACTTTGTCATGGTGTATGAGCCCACGCCATAACATAGTGGGCTCTACAGATATTGATAGAAATCAAATGAGACTATGGTCTCTCATCAACATGAGCCAAGTCGTTACAAACAACCGAATACCTATTCGCCCGGAATAAGAGGGAATTGAAAATACGTAAGATCTTGAAAGCTCTTTCACTCAACGACCTACCAGTAATCCTACTAGGTAATATCATGATCTTATTCTCCTTATACTTCAGAGTTCCTCTATATTTCCTGTCCTATTGCCCTACCTTTCTTAGTTTCCCTTCCCTCTCTGCTGATGCCAACAGCAGTGCCCTCTGCCTATCTTCTTATCCCAGTTCATTCCCTCTGTCTTGACTAACAGGTATGGAATCCCTGGGCGTAACAGATCATACATTAGGTGGGAATGGGTCGATATTTATGTACCAACTATCCCTGCTAACCTTGGAAGTCAACTCAATGCTGGCTTACTTACTACCACTATCAAGCACTATCAAGCACAATGAACTTCCTCTCGGGATCAGTCTCAGCTGGCATTATCGCTCCCCTTTGCACCGCACCGGGATACCTGCCTACAGCATGTCCGTCGAATCTTGCACCAGTTACCCAGCTAACGCTCGGTACTCAGGAACCTCTGCCCCGGAAAATACGATGCACGGGTCGCCGAGCCCTACAGAAACAGCACAAATCTGGGGACCACATACGGCGAAGGTAGTCGCAAAGTTCTCAACACATGGTCCCGCTACGAAACCAAATGATACCCAGAAACAGAAGTCCCAAGATGGGGACGAACAAGGCAAAGAAGCGTTAGGCGCTACTAAAGCCCCAGGACAAGCGTGTGGTGTTCGTGGTGTTCGACGCGCGGCTCACTATAGCCAAACATGGCCTCAATATGGAATATGCCATGCCAACTTCGGAAGCACTGTGAGGTGATGGTTTGAGAGAATTTGAATCAATTTAAGATATCAACCCAAATAAAGCATAAAAAATATCTTCACGCCAGTACTTAGTACATAATGAAACCCGACTTAACAGCCTCATGTATCCATATCGCCATATCGAAATCCCACCCCCAATCCAGACTGACCGAGTGCGTCTCGAAAACGCCCGTAAGAAAACCAATCCCCATTAACCCTAAAGCCGTCCCCAAAGCATTTAAGAACTTCACAAAAGGCCCTCGTAGCCACGGACAAAACAGAAATGTATAACCAACCCGACCTCATTTCTCATGGGCATCATTAATCCGCTTCCAAACCTCCTTCTCCACCTCCGCCAACTTCTCACCGGCACTCTGCATCCACCCCTTCGCCACATTCATAAACCCAGGCTCGTCATCTTCAGGGAATATATTATCCGCTCCGCCCCCGCCCCCGCCACCGTAGTGCGTAGGCAAGCCCTGAGACCGCGACGCGCCCCCATCAGACGAGCTCTGGTACACGTCCGCGTACGAGGCCGTAGTCGCGTTGGGAATAGCATTGTGCGAGCCCGACGGATGCCGCTGGTAGGAGTATGATTGCGTGAAGGGGGTTTGGGCCTGCGCGGCACCGGTGCCCGTGGGTGCGGGCGCAGAGTGCAGGGATGGCGGGATGGCCTCGCCTGCTTTGGGGGGTGGTGGGACGGGCGAGGGAGCAGACGGTGTGGGTCCTGCTCCTGGCCATGTTCCTGCACCTGGGGCAGTGGGCACGGCGCCTGGTTGTGGGGCTGGGGGTGATTGCGAGGTTGTGGAGGGGAGAGTGGTTGTTGGTGTTGGGGCGATGGTAGTGCCTAGTTGGGGGTTTTGGTGAGGAGCTGCTGTTGGAGTTGGGAGGGTTGGTGCGGCGGCGGGCTGGGGTGGGGGAGGATTTGAGGCTGTTGCGTATGTTGGGGGGTTGGAGGGTGCGGTTGCTGTTGCTGAGGTGGTTTGTGGTTGGGGAGCTGTGGTGATGGAGGACTCGATTGCGGTGGCGGGTTCGGGTTGAGGGTTTGCGGCTGTGGTTTCTTGGTCTTTTTTGTTTGGATTCAGAGGCGCGGACGTGTAGGTTGGGATAGCTGATGAATCGGACATTTTGGAAAATAGTAGGTATGTTGATTTGTAGATTGAGGTGAGGATGTTAGAGGAAGGAGGTGAAGGGGAGCTTAAAGAAAGCTACAGCTGCCGACCGAGACGTCATGCGCCTTTTCCACTGTGGGGCGCGTATGGGGTGGACTCGTGGTGGAGTTCAGGAAGAACCTTTTCCAAAACAGTGGTTCAGAGCCTTGGGAGATGATTTCTGTATGTACGCAGTATTGAAGTCCAGCAAGATCAGGTTCGAGAATGATGATCTTTGGCTGTGTGCATGGAGTAGGTTAACCCAGGGGGATGTCCACGGATCGCAAGTGCCAAAGGGGGAGTTCATCACAACATTAGCGAATTGCGAAAAACATCAGCTCAGGGACGGTGAAAACTCATCAAAGGAATCCAAGAAACGAAGGAATATTCATGCGATTGCCATTGTGGAGGACCGAGGGGGCGAGGTCCCTCATGTAGCAGTTGAGGTCTACGAGAGAAGATGGAAGAGTTTTACAAAGAGCCAGATACGTTGAAAAAATACAGATTTTGAAAGAAAAAGAAAAAGAGCTTGCAGGCAGTAAAGTACATCGGGTCCATAAAGGAAGAATCACACCATTTCTATGCTCAAGATCCCCCGAACCCATTTCTTGACGCATCTATCTTTTGCCGTCACCACAACCTCTGCTTCCCGCGCCCAGTGGATATTCTGGGGGCAGGGAAGACATCCCCGACTCCAGTATAACTACAAGGTGATTAAGACAACTGCTTTTGAGGGCGAGTCACTTATTTGAAGGACTTTCCGAAGAGGAGGAGCTGGGCCTGGTCGTAGATGGACAGGACACCGGCACCGGCAACACCACGCAGGATGTTGGCACCAGCACCCTTGAAGAGAGACTTGACACCCTCCTTGGCGATGATCTGGCGGGCAGCATCCATGGAGGAGGAGTACTTAACGGCCTCACCGGAGGTCATCATCATGCGACGACGGACAGTGTCCAGAGGGTAAGAAGCAACACCAGCACCAGTGGTGACAGTCCAGCCGAGCAAGAAGGAAGCGATGAAAGAGCCCTCAAGAGGACCGACCAGGAGAACGGGCTTGATGGAGTCGTACATGCCGAAGTACAGACCACGGTAGACAACAATTCCGAGAACGGAGGGACCGAAACCACGGTAGAGACCGGCAATACCGTCGGTGGCGAGGGTCTTCTTGTAGACATCAACCAATCCGTTGAACTGGCGCTCACCGCCACTGGCGGACTTGGCGTCGTTGGCCAGACGGGTACGGGCGTAGTCCAAGGAGTAGACGAACAGGAGGGAAGTGGCACCGGCAGCACCACCGGAGGCAAGGTTACCAGCCATCCACTTGGCGTATCCATCACGGTCCTTCTTGTAGGCGAACATGGACTTGTAGGTGTCACGGAAGGCAAAGTTAAGAGCCTGGGTGGGGAAGTAACGGATGACGTTGGCGTTGTTACCGCGCCACAGGGAGGCGGTACCCTCCTGGGCAATGGTGCGCTTGAAGCAGTCACCAATGCCGTTGTACTTGCGGTCAAGACGACCCTGCTTAAGCATCTCATCCTATAGGGAGAATAAAAGATTAACCATGGATCGAATAAGACACATCATTTTGGATCACGGTAGAACGGAAAAAATTTTCTTCTTGCCTCAGGTGTCGAAAACAAGTGTTCCCTGGGATGTCACCTGTGGGAAAATTGCCATGACACTTGAGATTTGAAGGTGATTTCGTTCTTATCGTCGACCCATATCGACGGATGAATTGCTGATGGAAGGGATGTGACCAACCTGGTTCTGGATGAGGAGCTTGACACGCTCAATGGGGGCAGCGGCGGTCTTGGAGACAGCAGCGGAAACACCACCCACTGTGTAACCAGTTAGTATCAATTATTTGGAATATAGTCGATGTAGAAACATTTCTCAACCCGATGTTGAAAAATGGAAATGTGAACACATACTCAAGAAGTCGACAACGAATCCCTAGAAGAAATTTCTATTAGCCTCTGATTCATGATGAATATTGCATTGGCTACGATGAGCTCGTTGCTTGCTCACTGCACTGCTACCTTTGAATTGAATCCCGGATGAAAATATCCAAGATATCGATTCTCGAGACGCGTGCAGCGAGACCATGCTAGCTCATCGACAGCAAGGAATGAATGGGAAAGAACTTACGGGCATGCCGAAGACGGACTTATCGCCCTGGTTAACGTCACCCTTGGCCATTGTGAAGGTTGTGCAAAAAGATAGATGCTACAACGAAAAAAAGAGAGGAGATGAAGAAGTAAGAAAGAATCGGGGATGGAAGGGAAGAAAAAGAAGAGAAGAGAGAAGGGGGCGGAAGGGAGAAAAATACTGCCGTACACGGGCAGAAGCGACACGCAGCACACTAACACCCAATCAGGATTTTATTACGGTAATTCCCTGTATGGGCCGGCCACCTTGCCGATATCTCCCGATCGGCCTGAAAAAAAAAATCTCTGCATTGAACAGGTCTTGGTTAGAGGATTGTATAGATCACTTTGAAATAAATCAACATGAGTGAAAGAGTGAAAAAAACAAAATTACAAGTGCCAGAGAGCGGCCTTCAATAACCTCCTGTTCATTCCTTTCTCGCATCTTTGTCCTCAATTTACATGATTCTATCAAGGCTGATATTCTTGCTCATCGATACCCTCCAAGCACGTAGCCCGAGCAACGGCGAGAGTCCAAGCGCCCGGTGGACCGTCATGTCTGGGTACGAGCGTATCTTTCCCCATCCGCTGGTCCACTCACAACCGGGGCAACACTCCTTTTTTCCCTGCCCCGAGTATCCGATGGAGGCGACCCGACCTCACTTGCCACCCTTGTAGAATTTTATACCCCGAACCAATTCTCTGGTCCTGGGGAAATTAGGAATCCACCACTGATGATTAGTTCTAGAGCCCCTTGGATAATAATACTTGACCTCGGGAATACTTTTAAGGTTGAATGAAAGAGAATCCATCTGCGGGAAGTGTGTAGTAAACTCGATCGGGTACATGCGATATACATCCATATGTATCATGGAAGTCTGAGAGGTCCAGATGTTATCTAAAATTGAATAAAACAGTACACATCAGATTTAACGTGAGTACAGAAACCTAAAATCGAGAGCTCTATCAATTGATGCATATAAAGACTGTTGAAAATTTTTTCATTGAAAACCCCCTACAATCAGATATAAACCCCTGGATACACAAACAAAAATTTCTTCCATATGAGCCATTTTTTTCGCTGCTATTTTTATGTACCTGGTACAAAGTTTAAGGTGGAGGTGAGCCGCATGTGCGATGTACCCAGACAAGGCCAGGTACTGCGCCAAAATTACAGCCGGATCCACTTGCCTGCTGGGATCCGGGAACTACGGATAATGCTATCTATGTGTTCCGTACTCGATACATGTGCATAGCTTTTGATGTGCATATCACATATCGTAGCTCCCTAGCTGCATGGCATTATTTATTTCCCTCGGCCCTGGAGCTTGGCTTTTACTCTTAAAGATGACTTGAGAAAAAATAATTAAAGTGAAAAAAAAAGAGCGAAAACAGGACTGAGTAATAAATAACTTGACCATCGGAATTAAAGGGGTCTAAAAATGGATGGCCATTGTTAGGTTAGTGTTACCCCTGGTCGCGAGACGGTTTGCTTTTTTTGGACTTGGAGAGCGAAAGTCTGCATAAATCAATGATTGATCCATCAAACTACTAGCATAGAAGGCACTCTGCGTACGCCTATTAGTACATCAATACAAGCACTCGAGCACTGTAAAACCCACCTGGGCATTTGAGCATCAATATTGGAATGTTTACCTACTAGGTAGCACACAGCATTTAATACATACAACCCTTTTGAATATTGGAAAATTCAAATGATGCCCATCCTTCAGGCTTTATATATCAAACATTGAAGAACACACTTGTGCACAGATCCATTGATCTATGGGTTACTAGTGGATTTAGAACATTGCACATATGAATATTATATACTGGCAGAGAAATTGTAGACAAGGAACCTTGAAATCTAACATTGTACACTATCAAGTCAAAACTCCATACCCCGTTCGTGTAGAAAATAGCTATGGACAATAAAATGCTTTTTGGAAGGCTGCGCTCTGCTTAGTTCTTCTTGGACCGCTTACGCTTTTTGCGTCCATCACCCTCACGGATATCAACCTTCATATCATCACCTGCCTCTTCATTGACAGTCTCCGGGACCTTTGAGCCAAGATCAAACGCAGGGCCATTTTCATCTCCGAAAGTATCCTTTCGCCACTGGCGGAGACGTGCTTTCTTACCCAGCTTTCTCTGATCCTTGGCCTTCTTCTCTTCATCACGGAAGGAGGCAAGCTTCTTCAGACCAGCAAACTGGTTGAGCTGAGTGTCGTCGGCCATGAGAATATCCCGCGATGTTAAGCCAAAGCTCTGGGGAGAAGTCTCACGGTAACGGAACTTGGTCGCATTCTTCTTGGTCGCTCCAGGAAGCAGGGTGATGTCCAGGTCCAAATTGCGGTCAACGGCCTCGGTGATGCGCAGGCGTTCCTTGCGGGCTTCCCGCTTCTGATCCCGCTTATCCTGGGTTTTGCTCTTCTTGGAGGCAGGAGCCTCATCTTCGCCCTCTTCCTCATCCTCATCATCCTCCAATGTGGGTTGAGCTTCGTCGTCATCCTTGTAGTCCGGAATCAGATCAGTGATATCGATATCATCGTCCCACTCAGGCTTCTTGGGATGCTTCTTGTCATCGGAAGCACCACCCTCAGCATAGTAGTCTGTACCGAATCGCTGCTCCATCTCTTTCTCCCACTCCTTGTCGTCCCAGGCACCGTCGAGGAAGCGAACCCAGTCATCATCAGTAAGTTCTGATGCTCTGAACCCAGCCACTTCTTTGATTTGCTGGATCTTTGTCTGCAATTCTTCGGTTTTGAGCTTGCGCAAGCGATTCTTATCAGTCTCGCGCTGCTTAATTTCTTCTTCCTTGCGCTGGCGCTCAGCCTCCCTAATCTTCTTGCGAGAGCTCTTGTCTTCCCTTCGGGCGGATTGTTTGTTGGTCGCATCACGAGCGTGGGTTACAAGCGCCTCGTTAAGCTTGTTGGGATCCTCGAAACGGAAGTTGTACGCCTCCTCCATGACATCGGCCCGCTCGACATCATCATCGTCGTCGGAATCGAAGGGGTGGAGTTCTCGACCTTCACCTTCAGGAACCCATGCGCGAGCGGAGAGGAAGTTGGAGAGGAATGTTTCTGGGTCCTTGTCCGCACCCTCAATATCCAGCTTGATCTCCTTCTTCTCAACAGGCGCCGGAGCAGACTTGCGGACCAGGAAATCATCCGCATCCTCCATGTCATCATCCGAAGCATGCAGCTCCTTGACAAGTGCATTCTTCAACTCAGCTTGTTCCTGTGCGAAAGTCAAGGGGACATCTTCTTCTCCAGTGGGAGCCCCGCTCAACAGGTTCTTGCGATGATAATCGTGCAATGTCATGGGCTTTTCTTTCTTCTCCTTGGGGGCTGCGTTGGCCTCATCTTCGTCGAACTTTGAGTAAAATGTGACGTTGTTGTCGTAAACGCGGGGGTCTTTGTTTCGGATAGCGTTAAGAGTATCCATGATTTCGGCGTCAAGCGCCACTGTTGCGAGCTCTCCGATATCATCCTCATCTTCGTCGGTGGATGACTCGTCCTCCTCCTCCCCCATGTCGTAGCCGCGCTTGCTTAGATTGGTAGCCTTGCCGTATTTGGATTCCACTGGAATAGAGGCGCATGTTAGTCAAGACCCTCACAATCAATTTCATTTTTCGGTTTGAACATACGCTTTGCAACCTCCTCCCGCTTCTTATTGTACTCGAAACGTTTGGCGTAATCTTCGTTGATCTTGAAGCCGGCTTCTGGTGACTTGCTGATGGGAACACCACCAGCATCATCACCAGAGTCAGAGCTGTCATCGTCCATGAGCTTCCGCATTTTCTTTGAAGGGGGCTCCATTTTGGTAAAGTGAAGGGTTCTCGTCGTAGAATAGTCTCTTCTCTTTTCTGTTTCGCGGCAGAGTCGATAGGCAGAAAAAAAAATCGTACACCGCCCTGAGTGATCCGCCTGAGTGGGGGCCTTATAAGCACCTGAATAATGAGGCACAAATAAACATTCTCCAGCTTTCGGCGACTGACGTAGCCAATTAGATCATCCTATTGTGAGGCTTCAAATCCGCTGACCTGCACGTGGATAGCTCCCACCAGGCTTCTCAGCATCTTCTTGTTTTCTAGGCTTGATTCCACTGTGAAGAGAGTACTAGTTTCATCATTTATTCTCCTCCGTGATTTATTTCCCTCGGGTCAAGTGTATGGTTGGAGGCATGCACTAGATGTCGACTCAATCGCACACCCCGTTACCCCAGGCTGGGAAGCTTGTAAGCGTGGTGTCAGTTCTGGACAAGCCCCTGAACCTCATGGAACTGCCAATGCTAATAGGTCTTGAATATTGCAGTCCCGTTGGCCTGAAAGAAGCCGCTCTCGACTCTCCGACCTTCCGCGCTACCACCCTCCACTTCTGCGACCAGATCGACTTTATCGAGAAATGGCTAGACGGATATGCGAGAGCTGCAACCAAACTTTCCTCGGAGCTGCTGACTCTTGAAAGTGTCGTCAGTGGCTTCCTGTCCTACTCCACTCACCCCCTGGTTGTCTCCGAGGCTATCGTGGACCATGACTACGCATTACTGGCGATGAGGAGGAATGGGGAGAGTTCGAAAGATCTGTGGCATGGCTTGGTGGCCACGATCAAGAAAATGGAGTCAATGATCGCCGAGCCGATCCGAGTCTTCATGCAGGAAGATCTACGACAATTCAAGGTATGTACCCCCACTGATTCCCCTGAAGGTTCGCTTGGACATCAATCTAACAGCAGCTAATTATGGCATCTGCATAGGACATTCGCCGCACATTTGAACACGCACAAAAACAATTCGACTATGTACACGCGCGGTACGCCTCCCAGTCGAAGTCAAAGGATACATCTACACTGAGGGAAGAAGCGTTTCAGCTTCACGAGGCTCGCAAGGCGTATCTGAAGGCCTCCATGGACTTCTCTGTCCAGGGTCCCTCAATTCGAAATGCCCTAGATCGCCTTCTTGTTCGAATCTCTTTTGATCAATGGCGAGAGATGCGGGGATTCCACAATAACAATGCCGCAACCTTTTCCAAGTGGGCGCATGAGATGGACCGTATCAAAGGGTGGATCCACGAGATGGAAGGAAGCGATAGATCCTCCAAACGGGAGCTTCTCTCCACAAGAAAGCAGATTGAAGAAGCCGCGGAACTTGTTGCCCGGCCTTCCCGGGAGCTGGAGGATTATGCCATTTCCACTGTGCCTTACCTTGGCTCTCGTCCCCTCTCAACTCTTAACATGAGCAAGGAAGCTAGGCCAGAGAAACAGGGCTGGCTTGGCCTGCGGACCCTCTCTGGCAAACCCGCCCGCACGGTTTGGGTGAGGCGCTGGGCCTTTTTGAAACACGGTATCTTTGGGTGTCTAGTCCAGGGTGCCCGTACTGGCGGCGTCGAAGAAAGTGAACGTATCGGCGTGCTACTTTGCAGTGTTCGTCCTGCTTTCCAGGAAGAGCGACGTTTCTGCTTCCAAGTGAAGACTAAGAATAGCAGCATCATCTTGCAAGCTGAAACCCAAAAGGAGCTAATGGATTGGATTGGCGCTTTTGAGGCTGCTAAGCAAAAAGCCCTTGACAATCCAAGCAGCACTGACCTGTCCGTATCTGGAAAGATGACCATACAAGATCCTGCATTTGCGATCTCACAGCCTCCTGCCCCCGAGTTTACTGCGGATTCTAGTGATTCTCTAACACCGCATCCTAATGACGAACAAAGTTCTACAGATCGCAGTGCGACTCTGCCAGTTCCAGACCGAGATGGGATTGCGTTCAGGGCCAGTACTGAGGTGGGTGGTCGGCGACTCACGGGCCATGATGCCGAAGGCTCCACGAGAGCACACATCATCCAGAAATTGGACCTTCATCGCAAAGCGAACATTGGACCACCAGCATCACCCTCGATTCCAGGCCCAGCGGGTGGTATTGCTAGTCTTATCTCGGCCAGTCACAACATTCTGCCCTACAATGGTGCCAATTTTGTCAATTCAAAAGACGGGAACGAGGCGAGAGGCCGCAGTATGAGCACTCTAGAGGAGCCCGGGGCAAGCCTTGCCCCTCCCACTCTCGTGAATCCACCTGCTCCAACAAGTATGAGCAAGGCTGCAGTGGTTGTGAGCAGTGAAAGAGGTATTGGTCTAGGACGTCTGGATAATACGGGTGGTATGCCCAGCGGTATGATGGCAAACCTCTGGGGAAGTTCTCATTGGGGTTTCATCAACAAGCTTGAGCGGGAACAGCCTCGACAGGCCAATGGAAATCACGATAGACCTTCGTCTCCGGCGAGCGATTCCTCCACAACCCGAACAATTGCCGCACAAACAGATCTCCCCACATTGCCACAAGATACGCCGTCTGGTCCCCGCCACAGACAGACCGTCAGTCTTGATGGAGAAGCTGCTACCAAGATTCAACAAGCCGCACAGAGTGCAGTCAAGCAACATGTCCAAAGCCAGTACCCTGCGGTGTACCCACAACAGCTCAGGATTCAAGATGCTCAATTCCGGTTGCTTTTCCCTGATGTCAAAAAAGAGGAAGCTCTAGTCCTGGTTTTCAGGGCCACCTGGAGTCCAAATGAGCAGCAAGAATTCCCTGGAAGAGCTTACGTTACAACAAGGAACGTCTATTTCTACAGCCATCACTTCGGACTTGTGTTGACCACAAGCGTCGGGCTGGAAAGCATCAAAGAAGTCACAGCTGCTACTGGAAGAGATTGCGATTTCCTTTTCCTTCATACCATTCCCCCTCTTGGAAGCGACACGCCCGGCAGGATCGCAGTTAAGACCTTCCTCGAGCCGCTGAGACTTCTTCAGAAGCGCTTGAACTTTTTGATTCAAGCATCTATTGCGGTGGAGCAACTCAGCCTGGAAGAACTCTTGAAAGAGCTTATTAAGATGGACAGTGGAACTTCAAAGAGAACTTCGAGCGCAGATAGCTGGGAGGAAATCGAATCTGATGCTAAACAGGAACGCAATCTCGCATCCATGGGTAATGATTTCCGTGTTCCCATTTACATCGACAAGGATCTCGACCTAGACAGAGGTTTGAACGGACGTGGGCGTGATATTCCAAAATTCAGACTCCCCACCCAGCCAGTGGAATATGTCCCCCAAGGAGATATTTCCCTGACGATCGAAAAGACACTTGATGTCAGCCCCAAAGCCCTTTTCCATATTCTCTTTGGAGACAAGAGTGCCGTATGGCAGCTTTTACTTCACGAGAGACAGGCACGAGGTAAGCCAGGATGAGACAAAACCCGTTCATCAAACTTCCATACTAACATATCCTGCAGACATCAAGCAAGGCCCCTGGACGAGCAACGAATCACGACATCTCAGAAGAGACTTTACATACAAGATTGCGACGACAGACATTTTTGGTAAGATCTTCCGCCTTTTTGGTGTCTATTGAAATCTCGGCTAACCAATATGTTTTATACAGGAAACATCCACGATAATACTATTTCCGATTACCAAATCATTGATGTGCTCAATGATCATTTGTGCTATGTGATTACAGATAAGCGCACTCCATGGCATCTTCCTTTCCGACGAAACTTCCGGCTAGTCAGCAAAGTTGTCATCACATTTGCTGCCAAGTCTAAAAGCAAACTCGCAATTTATACCAAGGTAGAGTGGATTAAATCCCCCTATGGTCTAAGAAGTAAGCTTTATTCCCGCCTATTAACACTATTTCCGCTGCTAACAATTGATATTCAGACATGATCGACAAGAGGGCAGGTAACGACCTTGAAGAGGATGCTTTGGATTTGATCGATCTGGTGAGCGATCAAGTCCGACGCCTGGGCGCACATAGCCGCACCAAGAAGGCCATTACTATTTTTGGCCATGTTGGACGTCAAACCAACGTATCTCATTTCAACGGCGTTGGAGCCGATTTGAAAGTAGAGCCACGAAAACCACGAGTTCAGCGTACCTTGCCTCAACTTATCACTGAGACAACATTGTCTTTCATGGAAAGTGCCATATCACTGTTTATGATGTGGTCTATCGATGCCGTTCGCTGGTCATGGAAGACCGTCAGTGCACACAAAATCATTTTGGTTCTGTTGATCACTAGCGCGCTGATGAATGGTTTCTATTCTTCCCGAGATACTTGGGATTGGTGGCATGAGCGACATGCAAGAAATTACATGGCCAAGCTTGGAGTGCAGCCTGATATGGTCATGAGCAAAGCCATCTACATCCGAGACATCGATGAGGCGGTCGGAAATTCAACAATGTGGGCTCATACTGGGAATGCAAGCAATTGCTTTGGGGCATTCCATGAGAATACACTTCGACATGCGGAGCTTCCTCTATCCCTCAGCACCTCGGGGCCTCGAGACGCAGTTGCCAAGAGCGCGACAAAGCGATTCCAGCAGACTCGCGAACGGCTTGGAGCCTATCGACACAATCTCTTGGTGGGCCTGCGTGTAGTAAACAGCATCGAGAAGGAAGTCATTCAGACTGAATGGGAGCGATGGCTTGGAGAGGAACTTCGACGTTGTCGCCAGGTCGAGATTCTCCTTCGCGGGGGGAGTGACGAGGGCGAGACAGATGCGCAAGCCCAACGCATATTCGCCGAAAACACCGACAGTGTGAAGCAATGGTACGAGAGGTACTGCACCAGCTGTCGACAGGAGCAAGAACAAGTTAAAAAGAACGAAAACTTGCTTCTCTGAGATTGCGGTCTGGACATGTCTTGATGGATGTTGTATGTTGTTCAGATACGGTTGCTTTTTTTTTCTTTCTTGAGTTTCTTTCTTTTATCCCCCCCTGCAAACTCTATACCCGGTAGCTCATGATGTATATGTGCCCTGTATAATTCTGGCGTGTATATGTGATGCCAGCCTTTCGCTTCTAGCAGATAATTCGTGAGCAAATAACGCTCTAACCAGTGGACAAAATAAAAATCGCCGATACATACCAACCAGTCGAATGAGCCGTGCCCAAAAAGTAGGCGTTATTTAATTGGAAAAAAAGGGAATGAATGGATTTGGCCTAAAGATAGAGCCACTTGTATACCTTGTAGACGCCGAAGTATATAGAATGATTTTTGGAAGGAAGATAGAAGCAACAAGGTTTGCTCTGAAATAGCATGTCCGTCTCTGGTTAACTAAAATATTTTATGGATAATTTCTTTACGACATATAACATTAGTTCAATGTTTGAGCCGATTTCCATCTCTAGCAGTGGTGGCACAGTGGTAACGCGTGAGATTGCAAAGCTGAATGCAAGATATCTCAACCGTCGAACCACGGTCGCTCTTCTTTTTGCTCCCATTCATTTCTCAGTTTCATTATTTTTTTTTCATTTAAAAGAATCTAATAAATTTTTCAAATTTTTTTCTTTTTTGGAATTCTGTGTACAGTAATGATTTCTATCATCTGAAGACTTTTTACGCAGATACCTCAACCTTCACGGTCCGCTAAAATCTCAGCCTCCAGATATCAGACTCTTAAAAAGGCCATAAAATCCGGAACAATTCCATCTCTTCATCATTCTTCCCAGTCTAAAGATATCTTTAAACTTGCAGCAGTTCTCGCAGGCGATATCAAAGTCTTTGAGGGTTAACCATGCCATCCACAACAAGGACTACTTGGTCCGGATCAAATCACATACGGTTCCTGCATGTGGAATAAATCATTACCGGTGCAGTTAAATCAAGAAGCTGTATTAGCGGTTGATTAATCCTTACAAGGGGTTTAAACTAAACTCCTAAAATTATCAAGGATAAATCATATCCCCAGTTGGCATTAGTAGTTGCAACTTGTAAGATCAGGGCGCTGCGTGACTCAAAAGTGATTTGCGTGCATTCAAGTTTGCGCAATATGCGCAAATTTCGATCGCTCACTTAATTCATGAATTTCCTATGCTTACTAGCTACTAGTATGGATGAACATGGGTGCCTGTGATTTTTTCCGTCGGTTTCCCCAGTTGGAACTTCGTAGTTGGAAAGTAGGAGATGAAAGTAGGCACTAAGTAGTGGTGAGTACAATACTTACCTCAGGTACTGAGTAGGTACATAGTATCTTAAGTACTGAGTCTATGCCTATTCCAAGTATTAAGCACGTAGTAAACTATGAACTGTGCGCCATGCGTATACGTTGTGCTCTTTACTTGTATACTATAACCTTATTTGGCTCATCGTGGTAAAATAATACGAACCCTAGTTTTATGTACTATCTATATCTACTACCTATCCTGGTACAAACATTAGAAAGCGTTTCAGGTTTTTTTGATTTGGCTAACAAATAGGTATACGATAGTTACATTTAGCAGCAACCTGAAGAACTTGGAAGTTCTCATAAATCCACACCGTCCTTTTGGCGTTGAAGAGACTAATGATCCTAAAGATACAAGGTAGGTTTGTTCTTCGTGGTTGAGCCATGTTGATGAGGTGGTTACTATGAAGGAGAGACTGATGGATCGTGCTTGTGGAAAGATTACGTGATTCAAGTTTATTGTTACTCCTCTAAAAGGAAGGAGCACGTGTATTTTGGTAGTCAGTCGTCATCGTCGTCGTCGTCGTCGTCGTAGTAGTAGTAGTAGTAGTAGTAGTAGTAGTAGTAGTAGTAGTAGTAGTAGTAGTAGTAAGTTGTTGCCGAATTTGAATCTTCCCTTAGCAACTCTCTCACCCACCTCAACCCACAGGGCCACCACAATCAAAACACCCCCCTCCCTCTCAAAATGCCTTTCTTAGCAACTCTCTCACCCACCTCAACCCACTATAATCAAACCAAACCCGCATCCCACAATATCTTTCTTCGCCGCCGAATTTGAATCTTCCCTTAACAACTCTCTCACCAACCCCACAATCAAACCCCCCGCCCCTCACAAAATGGCCTTCTTCTTCGGCGCCGTGGCTCCCGGCCCCCAGGTAAGTCTTTGTTTTCTTTATTCTGTTCATAGATAGAAACCCTTACACGGACGTGGTAAGCCGACCGGATGCCGTGTCAGACACTTCCCCGGATCATCACCTGGATGCCTGGATGCTCATCTGAACACTCACCTGCATGTTACTTGGAGACTCACCTGGATCTCACTTGGATGCCCGCCTGGATGTTACTTGGAGGCTCATTTTGATGCTCACTGAGTCATGATGAGATATATGATTGAAAAATACCGCATTCTCTGGCCAATCTTGCTGGTTCTACAGCACTCTATGTTTTCTGGGCATTCTATTTCTTCAGCAATCTCAGTTCTATAAAAACTTCCAGTTAGATAACTAACCAATATATAATCTATCTAGTCAAGCAATGCATACCCCAGTCGAACCGGGTTTGAAACAATTCCTGTTCGGCATGCTTGCCATGCCCCCAGTGTCCTGTTTGCGAAGGTAAGCACCCGGGTTCCCCTGAGTTTCTTCAGTCAGATGTAAGCAGATACTAATTATCAAAATTGTACAGAGGATGACCTTCAGAAATGGGTCACAATTATTGCCCTTGTCACAACTAGTTTGGGGGCCGTGGTGCACCTGTGCGTGCTCCTCGGATACTTGTACAAACTCAGGAAAAATCGCAAGGAGAAAGCCCTCGTAAAGAGGGTGAGAGCTCTAGAAATCCGGATGAGTAAGGTAGATGGCGAGCTGGATTCGCCAAGCACTTGGAGTACCCGGGCTTTCCGAGCCTCTGGCATTGAACTCCAGCAATATGGAGATGATACTTTGCCTGTGCATCGAGGCCAGGCCCAAATTTAGGAGGTAGAATCCTCAAAACATTTGTAACTAATAATTATTAAATTATATTATTATATTATATTATTTTATATTAATAAAAGAATCTTCATGACCTTCTTTAGATGAGTAAAGTTTAGAAAAGGGTCTACTTAGATACTAAATCATACTAGTCGTTTATCGTACTAGCGTCATTGTACCTAGTACTTAGCCAGTTCTTGTCGCCCACTATTAACCTCAGAACTGATCGGTGCACACGGAGGTAGCCTGGAGAACAGGATGAGGTTGATCGTAGAGGTTAGGGACGAAATTCCCAAAAGGGTGCGCCCTGGTTTTATTGTGGGTATCAAGATCAATAGCGTCCAGATGTCCAGACGAACATTGAATTTCAGGAGAAGGGTTTCTAGCCTGCACATGTGAAGATACCAAGGAGCTTTGCCGGATGCTTGAGGACCATAAGCTTAATTTTATTAAGCTGTCTAGTGGAATATATAAATAAGAACTAGCCTCTTTTTAACCTATTAACTATTAAAAACGTCCCATTTATTGCGACAATGGTCTAGAGCCGTCAAGTGGGAATCGATATAGTATATTATATTTATTTAGTTCTGTCGAGGCTTCACCTCGCCATCCTGCACAACATAGTAGACCACCGTCCCCTCTCCACCCATACCCTTATCCACCATCGATATTAACAAGCGCTGAGAACCCCACTCCTTCGTAGCCACAGCCTCCTCTCTTTTCTCGTAATATTCATCCAGCGCCTGCTGCTTTTCAGCATTCACTTCCGGCGCTTGTCGCTCTTCTCCATCATCAACAATCCGAACCCCTGCCATGGCATCAAATGCAGATGCCATACGCCGCAGACTCCATGACTGGCCCTGTGCAGTTGGGATAACAAAAAGCCGTTCCGGTCGGAGGTCGTCCTCCTGAATGCCCTTTCCAAGCATGTAGAGCTGCTCATCAGGGTGGGTGTAGACCCGGTGCGGGGGAATACCTGAGATCAAAGTCGGGGCGTTGGTATTTTCATTTGAGGACGCAAGAGCCGGGTCTGTAGTAGTGCTTGGGGCGTTAAAGTCGTGAATTTGGAGAGATGTCCATAGATGTTGATGTTGGAGGTTGTGCAGGACTTGGATGGTGGTTGCGGGAGAGAGGGTTTTCCGATGCGGAGGCAGAGGCAATGAGTTTTGTGAGGGCCGATGGCTCTAGAGGGGAGAATTCTGGCTGACTTGATGTCATATTGGGCAATTATATTGAGAGCTGAAAATCCGGGTGCTTTTGATCTGGATTCTTTGAGTCGCAAATTGCAAGCTTCGATTCCCCTCGTCAAAAAAGAAAGTTGGGCAGAAACGGAGAAGCTCTCTTCACCGCCTACCTGACACGATCGCGTTGTTTACCGCTTTTCTCAATGGGGAGTTTAATGTATGGGCAAGGTTTGGACATAGACATGGTTGTTCTGTTGTTTTGATTTCTCTAACTAGTCTTATCCAAAATTCGAGATGGATAGATTAAAGACTGGATTTCAGTTCTTCGTATACTTCGTTCTTCAATCCCACTCCTTCGCGTTAAATTACAGGGCTTGAGTGGGGCCCCCTGGCGATCACTGATTGCCGATAAGATGCGCGTGAACTAGTAAGAACACATGGCATCATCTTTTTTTTCTTCATACTCCACCTCAAGACATAAGGGATAAGAACTTTTCAACAGTCTTGATAAGTACACTCAAGTCCGAACTTATTTCCCTCAACCTCCTCGTTTTGTCTTATATTTCCTTCGAGTCCTACAAACCCGCATACGCTGCAATGGGCCGGCAAAAGCAAACAACACCGCTTCAGCGCACCCCGTCGCAGTCGATGCGCAATGAGGTTGAAGCTCGAGAGAAGCAGACAAATGGAAGCGCAGACATCTCCTCGACTGTGCAAGAGAGTGCGCCTGTAAAGGTCGCAGTGGCAGCAGTGGAAAATGTCGCCGAGACCGTCGCCGAGACCCCGGGTCTCATGCAACTGCTCATTTGCGTCCTCGGTATATATGCAGCATTGTACGTTCCTTGCGAAGGCCTGATGATTTGATACACTATGTACGTTCAGAACTAACATTGAGAAAGCCTTTCATGGGGTGTTTTACAAGAGGCAATCACTACAACCAGCTACTCTGTCCTCGCGACAGTCGCCGATCCATCACCTGCACCCGAACGATTTACCTACTCACTGGTTTTGAACACCATCCAGTCGTCATTCGCCGCCATTACCGGCTTCCTATACCTCTTCCTCTCCACGCCAAAGGGTCAGAAGATCCCCTCGATTTTTCCCACGCGCCGGATCCTCTTTCCCCTTCTCCTGGTCAGCATCTCCTCCTCGCTCGCCTCGCCCTTCGGGTATGCCAGTCTTGCGCACATCGACTACCTGACCTTCATCCTTGCCAAATCTTGCAAGCTTCTCCCCGTCATGCTCCTTCACTTGACAATTTTCCGCAAGAAGTACCCGTTGTATAAATATGGAGTTGTTCTCATGGTCACTTTGGGTGTGGCTACCTTCACTCTGCACCATCCTGGCACAAGCAAGAAGGTGGCTGCAGCTGCAGATCAGGGAGCTCCAGGATCATCAGGGTGGGGTATTTTCTTGTTGTCTATCAACCTCCTTCTTGATGGCTTGACCAACACAACTCAAGACCATGTGTTTACATCTCCGAAATTGTACACCCGCTTCACCGGGCCCCAGATGATGGTCGCACAGAATGTGTTGTCGACCGTCCTCACCGCCGCGTATCTCCTGATCATGCCACAACTGTCCCAAAGCGGTATTCTGCATAACCTGCTCCCGATCCCGATTCCCCCGTCTACTGAGACGGAATTGTGGTCTGCGATTTCATTCCTGCAGCGTCACCCGGAGGCCCTGAAGAATGTTCTTGGCTTTGCTGCCTGTGGCGCTGTTGGTCAATTATTCATCTTCTATACCCTGTCGCACTTTTCATCTTTGCTTCTGGTTACCGTAACGGTCACCCGCAAGATGCTTACTATGCTTCTGAGCGTGTTCTGGTTTGGCCACTCTCTATCCGCTGGACAGTGGCTTGGAATTTCCTTGGTATTCGGCGGTATTGGAGCCGAGGCTGTGGTGCAAAGACAGGAGAAGAAGGCCAAGGAACAGGCGAAGATCGAAGCTGCCAAGAAGGCGCAGTAGAGAAAATGTTAATTTTGTTTCATTATGTATGGCGTGCGGTTCTTATTCAAGCTAAGAAAGAACCATGGAGTTCGGTGGGAAAGATTCAATATATCCAGTCGATCAATAAAGATACGAAGAAACCAAGGAATCCGATTGAACCGATACAAACGAACATTGAAGTTTCTGAACGTATGCATATGTATGGTAGCATTGTAGTTGTCAACACTGAATCTGTGGTATCTCTTTGGAAGCACTTGAGGTCATAATCAATACATAATTTATCTCCGGCCCTCCACCATAATAATGTGATACCCATGGCCCGACTTCACCTCCACATACTTGGGATTTCCAGTGGTACTAGGCTCCAGATCATATGCGGCCTTCTCAAAAGCAGCATCCAGACTGCCCCGAACCTTCCAACCCAGCGAGCCACCTAGAGAAACATCAGATCATGCCCACCAAACCAGCAAAAAAAGAGACGAAGAGAAAACTCCCTAATAAAACGTACCTTGTCTCGCCTTATCCTCCGAAAATTCGCGCGCAACCTCATCAAACTTGACTCCGTTGCGCAACTTCTCCAACGCCTCTTCCTTCTTGGCGTGCTTTTCGCACTAAATGAGAGTAAATAAGGAATTAGGTTGGATGGTTCGGATATCTACAGAGAAGCCATACCAGAATGTGTCGCGTGTTGATGGCCGTCGCGGCCTTCATTTTTCCTTTATCGGCATCGTTACCGGCATCCTTGCCCTTGCCCTTTGCAGCTTTGGCTTTGTCGCCGCCTTTGGCGTTGTTTTTAGGCGCCATGGTGAGTGTTTGGGGATGTTGAATTGTCTTTTGCAATTGGAGGGTTTGAATGCTGATGAGGTGGGGCAGGTGGCCTGAGGCATATTTTGTGACGTGGGGGGCATTTTGTCTGCCTTGCAGAGGTACCTAGTACATATGTATGGCATGGATGTTGGACTAGATTCACACCTTTGAAGCAGACGGATTTTAGAACAGGATTTAGGTATTTGAGAAATCATGAGAATCTCTTCAAACAATGTTTGCTGGAAATCAATATTGCACCGGATTCTTCTAAGTTTGCACCAGTTGACATATGTGGACTCATTGATATATAAATGCACATCTAAAGTATGTACGAGGCAATGCTTGTCTCCAATATTACCTGGGCACGTGCAATCAATGTGATCTTCGTCACATTGAAGGGTTTATTGCTTATGTACCACTATCTATACTTGGGTACTTGGAAATCCAATCGGGATAGAATAACCATAAATACACAAGAAGTCAGTGAGTGGCCAGAGAGAGAAGTTAGGCAGAGTTGGGGATTTCCAAGCTTTCTATTGGGCTTCATGGTGGAAGGATCATCAAGAGCTAGAGAGCTTGAATTTGCGGCAAGGGAGGGGCCTCGACGGGTCCATAGCTGAAGTTAGGCGGCTATTATACATGTATCTATGATGGAAAATGAGCTGGGTAGCTGTGACAAGCTATAGCCGAGTATACCTCAGCTGAAAAGGTGGAGAAGAAACATCTCAAGGCGTAGATCCCGCTTTGTTTATGCTTAGAAGCTTTTTCTTTGATGAAAGTAAAAGAAATGATTAGATCCATAGAATCCATCATGAATGGCTATTGTGTTTGAAGTGCTTATGACGAATGTCCAGTTAAATCATGAAATCTTGCCTGCTTTCCCATGTGCTCATTTGGATCTTCGATAAGAGGCGAAAGCTGAATGGTCGCATCGAGGCGATCGCCACCTATAGTGGAGTTCAATTGCTTTGGCTGCGTCCGGAATGCTGAGGGTCCGTGCCGTGCCCGCAGACGGTCTTGAAGGGAACTTTGGGGGAATTTTTTTTGTTCTGTTAGTACAGTAGGATTGGAATAGCAAATGGGAGTAAAATGAATACGAAGTTTAATTGAAAGATTAAAACAGAAGAATTTGGAGACTTGTTAAGAAACGAAGGTGGTGTGATAGAAAAGGAAAAGAAGCCAAACTCCACAGATGTGGCCAAGTCCCCTAACAACTTCCCCCCTCCCCATTCTTTTCCTTTCCGTTTTCCCTTCTTCTCTTCTCTTTCCCCCCAATATTCCCAAATCCTCCAATCTTTCCCTTCCCTCCTTTCTTGCTCCTTTCCTGGTATAGTTATAAAAAAAAAAACTTAATAATATATACTACCGCCACTCCCCATCTCAATCAACGCCCACACCCCCCTAATTGCGAAATTCGAGGAAATCACCGGGCAACCTAGTCTGTCCACGTCTCACCCACAGCGTCTGCTTTGGCTGGCGTTGCCAACCCCCGACGGGACCCGGTCGCGTACCTCCCAAAATGACGAGCGGAATTCTCACACATCGAGTGCTATCGCTATGAGTGATGTCGAGGCTGTCTCACTACCCACTGCCCTGGATGTTGGTGCCAACACGCTCGCGCCCGTGAGGGCGGACGCCCCGGGATCCCCTGGAAAGCCGACTTCCCCTTCACGACGCGCGAGCCTGGGATCAGATCTGGGGTTATTAGAGGATGATGAACAGGGACCTCTTAGTCCCAAGGCGGATTCAGAGGCGGAAACTATTATTCAGTCCGGTCGAGAGTCGCTGTCGCCAGAAAAGAAACGCAAACATATACGACATGATCCCCTACGCCAGGCCGTCGACGGGATCGATGGGATGAGGCGAAAGAAACCGCGTATGAATGGCGAACGTAGGCATTCGGCCTCTCGGTCACCCAGTCCCTCGGAGCGTGCTCGATCGCCCCCGTCGGTCGTCAAGATCGAGAAGTTCGAGGATCCCCTATCCGTACCACGAAATGTGTTGGATGAAGCCTGTCTCAATCACACCGACAAGCCGCGAATCTACCGCAAGAGGAGTTTCAGCGACACTGTGGACGAAAAGGGAGAGCGCCGCCGTGGCTCGCATGCCGATCTTAAACATGGCAACCATTTGCACCTTCCTCACCCCCCTAATACCCGCTCCCTCTCACCGTCCCGCCCGTCGCATCAACGTTCCGCGTCGGGTTCCCAAATCCACTCCAAGAAAAAGGCCCCTACTCCCCTTCTTACTGGTTTCCAACGACAGACGTCAGAAGACCGGCAGTCCACGTCATCATCCGCCAGCGGTTCTCCGTTACCAAGTGCTCATTTGCGCCGGCTGGGTTCTGGGGTAGGCGCCTCTGCGTCCCCTGCAAAGCAAATGGGGCCGAAGAAGCTGCGTGACAAGAGTGGCCGAACACCGCTTGCCAGAGCATGCGCGGATCGCAAACATGATCAAGTGGTCTTGCGCTTTGGCGAACGTCCGGAAGATTTGAATGTCCCAGATAATGCAGGAAACACGCCTTTGCAGATTGCGTCCCTGAATGGAGAAGCGTCGATTGTTAAATTCCTGTTGGATTCGGGCTGCGATATTAATACCAAAAATATCGACAAAGATACGCCTTTGATTGACGCAGTGGAAAATGGTCATGTGGATGTGGTCAAAGTGTTGCTTGAAGCAGGCGCAAACCCTCGCACCGTCAACGCCTCTGGAGACGAACCATACGAGCTAGTGTCCACCGATTTGAATGATGATGAATATGAGGAGATCAAGAAGGCGCTTGCGGATGCCAAGGCCAGTACACGACCGGGCCGGCGATCGGAAGAGCGAGTTGGGTCAGATAGCAAGGCCCCCTCGTCTCGACGAGCATCTGCCGCTAGTCAATCTCGGAGTCCCCCACCGGTAGGCAGTGCGGCCGCCGGTCGCCGCAAGACTGGCCGAAGCGAAGCGACGAGAAATGACCTATTATGGACACAACCCACTCCGGAAAATCTCATGAATTTTGCTGCCAAGGGCGATGAGATGGGTGTTGTGAGCATTTTGAATGTTCTACAGAAAGCAGACAATGCCTCCTTAATCGCCGCCGCAAAGGGAGGTCACCACGATGTGCTATCACTGATGTATGCCATGGGAAATGCGGACGCTGATCCAAATCCTCTACGTGGTGCTGGTCTCAAGCCGGGCTTCAATACGCCGATGCTAGCTGCGATAGGAAGGGGCAACACTGGCGTCATCAACCTTATTCTTAGTCAACCAGGTTTTAACCCCACCCGTCGCTTATATGAAGACCGAACCTACTTCGAACTTTCTCGATCCCGCCAAGGCGAAAATTGGGAAGACGAATACGAAATCCTCAAAGCGGCCTATGAAAAATACCCAGGAGGCAAAGGTCGCAAAGCTGTATCATCACCTCGGCAGTCGCGCAAGGAGAAGGACGAGAAGCGATCCGCTAGAAGAGACTCATCCTCCCCTGTGGCTCGCCCAAAGAAACCCAACGATAGCCCCACCCAGAAAACTCGCCCTCCCAAGGAAATGGATTCGCTGAAAGAGATCAAGGAGATCAAGGAGAAGCGACGTGAAAAGGAACGGACTGGACTAATCAGCGCTCGCGCGAAGCTAAATCGTGATGCGAATGAGAAGGCCCTTGCCAGCTCCGACCCTGACTCAATCCACCCCGACTCCGCGAAATCAAAAACTGTAGCCCCAGCGCGCAGAGATAGCGAGTCCAGTGGTGCGATTCGCCCAGATGAGATCCGCAAACGCCGACTAATTGCCGGCCGACGCCCTCAAGAACGCGATCGCCGTCCCAGCCTCTTTTCGTCTGATTCTCTTTCTGGTCGCGAAGAAGCTCCCAAGTCGCGCAATGATGCCCCACCCGATACCAACGCCTCCCTTAAGCGCATTCGAACCGAAGCGTCCCCTGAACGATCTCGCTCACGAGGCGGAGACAGTGACAGACTTTCACCCGAGTCCCGGAAGCAGAAGAAACGACGTGTCCTAGCTGACGACAAGTCATCAAATGTTCCCAACGGCCACCATCGCAAGCCCGAAGATTCAGGCGACGCCGAGAAACCAAAAAGTCGTCGACCTCAAGAGGATGCTGGAAACGTGGACGCCCCCGTGCGCAAGTCTGTCGAGTCCAAGAAGCCAGAACCTGTCCCTCAGAAACCTGCCAAAGATGACACCACTCAGAAGAATGATGACATCAAAACAGAGCCATCTGAACCCCCCGAAAAACCCGTGGTGGATATCTCCGCAGAGAAGAAGCGGATTGAACTTGAGGCAGTAAAAAGGCGACAGATCGAAGCCAAAAAGGCCGCTGAGGAAGAGCGCATCGCGGAAGAAAACCGTCTTGCGGCAGAAGCTGAGCGAGAACGGCTTGCCAAGGAAGAAGCAGAGCGTGCTGCCAAAGCTGCGCAAGCTGCGCGCGAGAAGGCTGAGGAGGAGGAGCGCAAGCTAAAGGAAGCCGAACAACGCCGAGCCAAACAAGCCGAGGATGAACGACTGAAGCGTATTGAACAGGAGCGAGCTCGTATTATGAAGATGCGCCGTGACCAGGAGATGCAGGAACAACGACGCCGCGACGCTCTTCCCGGTCGTCTTCGTATCTCTGCGAATCTGGTTGGAGACAATGACCGCTACAGCAAAAACCGCGAGTGGCTTCAGAAGTTTACCCCTCTGGTTACCGTCTTCACCCGGCAGCTTGAGCCCACTTGTTCTGCAGATGTGGCGGACGAACGATGGATTCCGAACTACCTGGTTGCGCCTCTGCTGGCTACCAACGACCTTCAATTGTCGCAATATGCTAGCTGGGAAAAACGCAAGGCCACTCCAACCCAGCGTAACAATCTTTGGCGATGCACTCGTCGACACTTGGTTCACACTGATGACCCCAAGTACCGCGATGCATCGTTTGGAGAAATCATGCGGTTAGACTCGGAGACAGAGCCCAAGTATTTCGCCATGGAGCATGTGTTCTGGATCAGGGTAAGATTCTCATCCTATTATTTCAGCTACATAACATCGTCGCTAACATCAACCAGCTTTCTGATTTCATGGATCTTGTTCCCCACATCCCTCATCTTCACGGACTCCGACTCGACGACTTCCTGACAATGCACATCGACCCAGAGCCCTCAGCTGCGTCTAGTGCTTCACAACTCAACGGTCACACCACGGCAGCCTTTCCTGAAACAAATGGCACCGGAATTCTCAACGGCCACGACTACCCACGGGCCGGTACATATTTTTAGTATTTTCTAGCCTTTTCTAGTCCTTGTTTGCAGCGTCTTCGCTATCTAGGTTATGGCGCGATCCGCAGAATTCCAGCGGGGTGTACAGGTCGGATTCTGATTGTACGATTATGATACCTTTTGCGTTCATGTAACGAATTCTGATTTTTAGCTCGGTATAGTTTTGACCCTGAATGGCCAAACTAGCTTGAAACAAACTTGCTTCCAATATCCAATTGTAAAGTTGCATTGAGACCTTAGACCTAAGGCATTATAAAAAAATCACATGATAGTATTGAATTCGGTAGGCGGTGGCAATACGTGTGACTTCCGAGTGCGGGGCATGACATAAGCGTAGGGCACACACAGCGAAAATCAAATTTGAATCCAAAAATTCCCCGTGCTCTAACCAACCAATCTCCACAACACAAAATACCTCTTTGAGGATCTTCCGACATTCAGAACATACCCGCTACCCAACAACTACAGTAGCAATCAAAATGGTACGTCTGACACCAAATTGGCCCTGTCCATGGTGTTTGGGAACTTGAACAATGTGCATGTGTACGCCATTGAGAATGAACGAGCTTCACCGTCGACGACTCCCAAACCCCGCCGTCGAGCAACAAAATTTTTGTCGTCGATTCTCAAGAAGTACCGCCATGCACATTGCTCAATCCCTGCCACTGCCAATTCCATATTGTGCGCGACTCATCGCTAACATTCAACCCACAGTCGGACGGAGAAGAGACCCAGTCCAACCCCCCCGTCGCCGCCGATGAGGTCGAGGTTTCCGCTGACGCTGGCTCCGGCCAGATGTCCGTCCTCGATGCCCTGAAGGGTGTCCTCCGCATTTCCCTCATCCACGATGGTCTTGCCCGTGGTCTCCGTGAGGCCGCCAAGGCTCTCGACCGCCGTGAGGCTCACATGTGTGTCCTCAACGAGGGTTGCGAGGAGGAGGCTTACAAGAAGCTCGTTGTCGCTCTCTGCTCTGAGCACAAGATCCCCCTGATCAAGGTTCCCGATGGAAAGATGCTCGGCGAGTGGGTCGGTCTCTGTATGTTACCCTTTTTTGTCCCCCTCCCCACCGGCTGAGATGATGAAATCTCTCTTCTGGCCAAGAAAAAAAAACGAACTCCCACTAACGGATTTTGTTTACAGGCACCCTTGACCGTGAGGGTAACGCCCGCAAGGTCGTCAACTGCTCTTGCGTCGTTGTCAAGGATTGGGGTGAGGAGTCCCAGGAGCGCTCCGTCCTCCTCAACTACTTCCAGACCGAGCAGTAGATTAGTTTCTGTGATCAACAGAGCTAGTCGTGTGGCAACGGTTTAGGGGTGAGACGATTTGGAATATCAAGGATTTGTGAGATGGTTCTGGAAATACATGTGGGTCTAATATTGGCCGGGGAATCTCTGGTGTGATGGACGGGCCTGTATAATCATCTTGACCACTATTTCTTTCAAGTCCTACCATTTAGGTCTGTACTGTGCCCCGTTTGCTCGGGTGTGCTGTGCTGTGGTTTCTGAGCGTCTCAAAAATGGACAAAATCAACACGATGTGTGATGACAAGATTTTTCTTTCCAGCTTCCTCGTAGTTTTTCATACTGCTAAATCTTCCAAGTACACCTTAGTTTCAAAATACGATAAAAGTCGACATGGACTCGGAGATTGCCTGGCTCGGAATAACAAGTCTGGTGGACACTACCGAATAGGCCACCGCCGGCCCAGAGCCTTGATAATATCCACATGTGTACCTTGTGCGCTCAAAAGCAGCAAACTGCGCGTCACTGCCTTCTCGATGTTAATAACAACTCTTACTTATGGAGAATGAGACTGCAACACCTAAAGCCCAAGCGAGCCACATCTCCACAGATTTCAACGTCCCAGAGCATGAGAAAAGGCTACCTTCTCCTAACACCCTCCGGTCATTTCGGATCTCCATCTCCTCATAATTGTCTGTCAGTTTATGAGTCTCTCTCAAGCCCCCCTTTCGCTTGCAGCTTTAAGACAAGATGTAGAGGAACAAGACACCGGGGTCCCTAAATCCCCTCCCAGATTACCCTCGCCTATACATAGATGCACATCACGATGGATTCCATGACTCTACCACCTGACAGCAAAGGCTTTGACTGTACGTTATTGGTTATAGACCGTTTCTTGAAGCGTTATATCTCCATCCTATACTATCGTGGCATCGACTCTGCGAAAACTACTTCCTCGGGGACTCGACTGCGTCGGGCTATGGAAGTGTCTTCGTCTCCTAGCTCTAGAAGGAATTCGGCCAGATACCCAGAATCTAGAACAAATGAAGCACTATATAAAATCCGTAGACTGACGGGCAGTCTGAAGTTAGGATTCGATACTTAAGGCTAGTAATTGCCCCTTCCATCATTGATGTTGTGATAGATAGTATCGGCCATTTCCTTCTAAGGTTTTACTTTCAAATGTTTGCTCTGCCTTGACTGTTGACTGTACTTAGTATATAAGTCTCCCCAATGCTCACTCTTCCATCTTCCCTCTTCCCTCTCCACTTCATGTTTCCTTCTTCCTTCTTCCTTCTTCCATCTCCATCACATTTCTTAAAAGTTTACAAAAGCGCTCACGCTAAATACTTGACAAGCACTCACTCTCCCATCCTCACAAACAGCTTCACGATGGTTTGCCGGGGGCCAAAATGGTTGGAGAATTGTGATGATTACAAGGAGTACGTGAGGCGCGCGAAGTTAGGAGACCTTGTCCTCCCGCCCTTCGAAAGGGTAAGTCACCTTGCGCAAAACCAGACCCAATCCAAACTGGAAGTCGATTATTAGCTAATGTAAATAAATTATAGAACGACCAAGGCCACTTAATTGTCATAACTGGGGAAATGTTTTGTCGTTTCCAGCCCTGTTGGCGCCGGACCGTAAGCATTATTCGAACATTCAAACATTTGAATGCCCAACCGATTGTTAATCGTTTATAGATACCCTTTTCCAATAGAACAAATTTACGTTATCACCTATGCACTCATGGAGTTATTTCTGAACCCTCCCCCAGGGGATCTTGGGCCCCGGCTGCAAAAGAATCTATATTGAAGTGGTACGCGGACCTGGTCGCTACCCACAAGGAGGAGGATATCAAGCAGGAGGAAGTTAAGGAGGAGGAGGAGGATATCAAGATGGAGGAAATCAAAGAAGAGTTCAAAGAGATCAAGGAGGAGGAACTCAAGAAGGAGGAAGTTAAGGAAGAAGTCAAGGGGGAGGAGGATATCAAGAAGGAGGAGATCAAGGAGGAACTCAAGAAGGAAGAGATCAAGAAGGAGCAGTTCAAAGAGATCAAGGAGGAACTCAAGAAGGAGGAACTCAAGAAGGAGGAACTCAAGAAGGAGGAACTCAAGAAGGAGGAACTCAAGAATGAAGAGATCAAGAAGGAGGAGCTCAAAAAGATCAAGGAGGAAGTGAAGGCTCTTGATCATCATTATTCTGTTTCCATGCACATGTGAGAATAGGATAGTCAGCCCGCGCGCTCTTGCTTCAAATTTACTATGAACACTGCCCAGTTGCTGTAAAATAAATCAAAGATTGACAATTCAATGAGCATTCAAATGTTCCGAATGATACTGCAAGTGCGCCGAGTATTGGAACATATCTCGTAATAAATAACACGTGCTTAAGGCTTACATCCAGCGGTCTGCCATGATTCTACCTATTCGCTCGCATGTGTGTACGTGATTTTCAGTATGTATGAGAAGAACCGGCATGGCGTTGAAATAAGCTGTTCTCGCCACGTTCGTCATAGAACATTTGGCACCGATCTACTGTAGTTCTCCAATTATAAGTGATACATGGATTGTGACAACCAAGTGCTGGATAGCCGAAAAATGTACTTTGAGGGGGCTTGATATGATGATCTATTATACTAATTTCTCTCATGATAACGTCAGTGAAGTTAAACCCCTTAACATTTAAAGAGTTTAGTGTTTTTCTATGTAACTGCTTTATATCTACTCCGGATCTTCGATCAAATATTGCATCTTGACTATGCTCAATTGGGTAATAACATTCCGAGTGGTCCAAAAACCAGATCACGTAATCCACATCACCTCGGTATCAGATGTTCTTTAATTCTTTAATGTTAAAGAAAAAAAAAATCAACTTCACACCTGTTTTTGAGGCTTCTCTTTCCACGTGAAATGAATTTAGAGAGTCCATTCGGGTATTTTGACTTGTTGGGAGGCTCTGACAGCACATCGGTCAGCTTTCATATGGATGATGGCTGCCCACCAATTCCTACTATTCGTCAACTAAACTCCGCCGCTAGCCTAAAATAGGTATAAAGATAGCGCCCCAGAGCCACTTTACCGGCAAATTCTGCCTCAACACTAACATCCCACCATGACGAAAATCGATGATTCAGCTCAGCCCTCTAGGTTATAGTGATAAAGAAAAGATCGGCGTGCGCCTCGGTTCCTCAAGTCTCTTTTGTTGCCTAGATGACCCACCTTCCCATGTGTTGCCCCAAGTTGTTCGAGTTAAATATAAGAGAGACCACTGGTCTCCGTGCTGAACTCTTCCTTTAGCTGAATATAATCTCCAAATAATTGCGTTCCAAGATTGCTACGCCAAAATGGCCGCCGCCACGCGTAATCCAAAGGACAACATGACGTCCACCTGGCGCTCCTGGGATCGTTCCAAGTGGACATTCGGCCACTGGCTTCTAGAAGTCCTAAACGTGCACCACGTCGAACTGGACCAAGAAGTCCCAGTCTTCCAAAAGACAGACAAAGTACCCTACGCAAAAGAATTCCAATTCCACCGCTGGGTCCTCATCCACACTTTCATCCCACTCATCATCCACCAAGCCTACGTCTACTACATTGGCTACCCATCAGTATGGCTAGTCTTCGTTTTCTACAGCCTAGCCCTGGAATTCATTGCCGTGCACGAGACCCACGTCCTCCGCCGCATGGGCCACACAATCGGATTCTTCGACGGAGACAAACACCCCCGTGACGGCGTCCCAGACGTGGGCGTCGGCAAGACCGCTCAATCCCTCCTATGCGTCATTGCCGTCCGGCCCATGATCCTAAGCTTCCTCACCTATCGCGCAGACGAAGGCCCCCTCTCCATAAAATGGGGATGGCTCATCTTCGAAACGGGCATGTACCCGCTCGTCCTCGACTTCTGGTACTACACCTTCCACCGCTCCGCGCACGAGATCGAGCACCTGTGGAAATTCCACCGCACCCACCATCTGACCAAGCACCCGAATCCGCTGTTGACCGCGTATGCGGACGAGGTGCAGGAGTTTGTGGATATCGTTGGCACGCCTCTTATCACCTACGGCACCCTGAAGCTGATGGGATTTCCAATGGGGTTCTATGAGTGGTGGATCTGTCAGCAGTATGTGGTGTTTACGGAGGTTCTGGGCCATAGTGGGTTGCGGATGATTGCTACTGCGGCGAATCCGTGGAACTGGTTGTTGAAGTTGTGTGATATGGAACTTGTGATTGAGGATCATGATCTTCATCATCGCAAGGGCTGGAAGAATAGCCATAACTATGGTAAACAGACCCGGGTCTGGGATCGGTTGTTCAATACGTCTATTCCTCGGATTGAAGGCCATGCGGGGAATATTGACTATGTCAACACGGCAAAGATTCCGTTCTTCTAGCCTTGCTTGCTGTTCCTTCAAGTTTTTCAAGCGCGATGTTCTGTGTGGTTGGGTTTATAACATTATGTCGTCACGAAATGTACTTTTCACAAAGTAGCTTATAGTATATACTGTAAAAGGAGAGAATTTGATATTTACTGAACAAAAAGAACATGAATTTCGAAATAATCAAGTCGTTGATTAATAGAAAGGGATGGGCAGGTATCCATAATCCTTTCACTGAAATTGGGTCTGAATATGGATATCCTCAGTGCTCTCGCTCAAGTCTCAAATTTACATTTCTGTCCAAAATTCTTCAAACTAAAACCCGTCTACTACCACCTTAGATTGGCACCTAAATGCCGATCTCACACCTCAAAACTTCGAGGAGAATATCTAATCCTCCCAGATGACGCTGCTCAACCCCTCTGCAGCTCCAACCTTTCCAGGCCCACCAACCTGCAAAACAGCAACCTTCTCTCCCAACTCTCCAGTCTTCACATCTCGCCGCACAACAGCAACAGTCGCTGTACTCTGATCACCGATAGCAACCAAGTCACCCTTGCGGTTAATAACCATAGTCCTGGGCACCTTGCCATATGCATCGCTCTTCCCCTCAACAACCACCGTGCCATTTCGCAGTCGATCAAGCGTAACAATTGAATCATTCGGCTTGAAACCCTGATCAGTCCGAATAGAAACATAGAACTTCTCCCCAATCATGCGGATCTCCGCCGGCGTCGCTCCAGTCGGCATCTTGCCACCAGGGTAAGGCACCAGTGTCTCCGTCTTCTCCAAATCCAAGCATCCGGACCGCGCATACGAGACGTCGTAGCTCATCATCGTGCCCCCGATCTCGTTGACCAGGTACATCATTGTCTTCCCGACTGCTGCCATCTGGCGCATGTGTGTGACGGTCCCGGCCTGGACGTCCGTGTCCTTGTTTGACCCGTCTGTCCAGAAAACGCCGTGGCGTGGCCCGGAGCCAAATGTCACGTTGACGGGTGGACAGGTCTCGAGGTGGCCGGTTGATGCGTCAATGCTGAAGATTCGGATTAGGTCGGCGCCGAGATCGGGCGAGATTATGAAAGAGCCTGTTGGGTCTAGGAAGACTTCGTGGGGGTGCGGAGAGTCTTGTTGGGCCACTGCGCCCTTGTGGGTCATTTTGAAGGGGAGGACCTGTTTGGCGGCGGAGTTGGGCTTCAGGGGCAATGAGAATGTTGAGACTGCGGAGCCTTCGCTATGAGGGCGTTAGTTTTGCTTTCTTGTATTGCGAACTTGAAATGCATGGTGGTGTGTTGGTTTGATCTGGTTATGATCTGTATCTGTATCCAGCATGCACATATACGGATACGGATCATAACCAGACAGCTCAATCCCACGAACGCAAGTTTTCAACGAAACCAACCAGACCGAGGCTGAAGGAACAGGACAAGAACTTTGGCAAAACTTACTAATGCGCAATAGCAATATACTTCTCCCCCTTCCCGGCCTCATAGATAACACTATTAACTCCACCCCCAACCGTATCCGCCTTGGCAATCTGCGCCAACTGCCCACCGGGTCCATCCACGCGATACGCGCTCAAAGAGCCATGCGTGCTGGGATCAGAAGTGCCATTCTCATCCGAGCAGTAAAGAATCCTACTCTCCGAGTCAAAAGTCAACCAACTCGGCATCGCCCCGCAAGTCTTCTGCGTATCGGCGATAGAAAGATTCGACCCCGAAAGCGATAGGGTATAAACATTGCCATTGTAGTGTGTTGCCCACAGACGCGACGATTCTTGCTCGTGATCACGAGCGTGAGCCGGTTGTGATACTGATTTAACCTGTGGAATCGGGATTCTTGACGCGGATGTCAATGCCAATGTTGTGAGGAGGGTAAGGGCCCCTGTGGCCGTTGGCGCGAGGAATCGCATGACGATGATATCTCCGAAGAAACAAAACAAAGTCTCCTCGCTATAGAATTAAAGACTGGTCCCAATGGCAAACGTGAACCGACCGTTTAATTAAGGCGGAAAATGGATACGGAGTAGAAAAAGAGGAACAGGGACCTGGGAAAATCCGGACGCACGGGAATGGGGTGGTACTGCCAGTATGTATAGGGACAATGTTTCCTGTCTCCCAAGTGGAGGGACATCTAATTCTGGACTGTGGGACTTTCCAAGCACACAAATAACGCGCTCACGCCCACGCGCTCCGAGATCAACAGGAGCTGACTAGCCCATTCCCGGGCGTGCAGGTGGGGTTTGTTTTCCCATGCGTCTGCTCTGCAGTACTATCGGAATGACGAGTGCCGGGTCCCTGTTTCTGCATCGCGGAATGGATCGACACGGGTTTGGACTGGTTGTGTTGTTGCAGTGGGGATATTTGTGGAGTTCCGGGAGGGGTTGGGAGTCAAGGGGCTTGGCTGATGGATTGCAGTAGGTTCAAATGTGCATACATACAACCTTGGAAATCTATAGTGCTCAGATAGGTGGTTGTAGTTGATTAGTGAAAATCCAGGGACTTTTGTCCGTGCTGACTTCCGGGTGGCGTGTTTGAGTGGGCGGGGAGGGCTGGGTTTGGTTGGATTGCATATGTACTGCGAGGTTGGTATACTACGTACCCCTCAAACATTGAAGATCAAGTCGGATGGAGACTCCATATTGAATTGGAAATTTGGGGAAGCTTTTGGTGAGGTAAGGGCGTGGGGGTTTTGGTGATCGGCATTTGGCTGCGGTATCGGGGGTCCCTGCATTTCTAGTTTGTTTTTTTTTTGGTACATACTACAGCTCTTAATGTTCATTCTGTACAGAATATTAGTAAGTTAAGGGCTAAATGGAATGTTGAGTTGATTTTTTGCATATGTTGTAATACTAATGTTGAACATTTGAAGAGTCACATGGTGTGACATTCAATGCAGATGCGCCCTCCTATTATAGCGTGCGTTCTTGATCTTTCTTCTCCAGTTGACCTCGCCCCAGTCTGATTTCTGACTTGCCAATTGCTCTGCCTTGTCGGCCTTTTGATATGACAGAAAATTCGGCAGAAAGCTTTACGGATTACTAAATCAATTTCAAGTTTCAACCTTTGTTATTCTTGTTGAGATGCTTGAAATAATCAAGTTCGAACTGACAGATTAGGCCAGGATCGATCATAACATGCGGATTGTGTACTAGTACTATGAGTCTATGGATACGCAATTTAAGGCGTACATTGTACAGTAATTTCCACATAGATGCTCTTTAACATTCATAGATAAATAATGCAACACTTTCAATGCGTACTAGTCTTAAGCCGGCTTGAGTTTGTCTATTTTACGTTGGCCTGGTTTCCAATGGTGTATCATGCATTGATTCGTGATCCATGTTGCATTTCGGTCTATCAGGCATAAATCAGGCAAATATATCAAATTCAGGCATCAAGTACGATAAGGCGCCCGCCGCTGGTATACGGCAATCTTTCTTGATCTTCGACTCTTCGGACTCCACGCGAAAGTCAAATGACTCAAGTGTTCGCGATTAGTACAAGAAGAACCCTCCGTGGCAGTCAATTATGGGAGATGCACTGCACGAGCTACGGAATTCGAAGCAAAGCTTCATGCGCGTCAACCGCCAGCGTGACAACTCCGATCAACGCAAGAGCAGAACAGTCCTCTCTTGTATTCCATGCCGGCAACGCAAAATCAAATGCGACCGTCTGGAACCTTGCGGCCCATGCGCCCGTCGTAGCGTGACCGACGGGTGCGATTATTCACGCAAGTCTGCCACTTCCAGAGCTGAAATTGCGACTTCCCCTGTTGCCGCCTCAGCAGAGAGAAATGCAGACGCCCCTATATCACCATTGGCGGCCCCAGTCAATGTCATTCCGGTACTTCCAACAAACAACAATGGTGGAAAAAATATGACATGCACCCATGATCTTCCGGTCACAGGGTCTAGTCGAATGGGAACTGTCGATTCACTGACTCAATCTTGTTTCCATGGCTCTGGAACGAGGACCAGGTACTTCGGGCGAAGTCATTGGGCATTGACTATGGATATGGCAAGCTAATCGATTCCATGTATGGGGATCAAGCTGCTGACAATCTCAAAGTTTCCTGATCTCAAGGCTCATTTGCAAAAATATCACCATGTAAAGAAAGGACCCGCTGGACTTGGGTCGGATCATCTGGGCATGAAACGTACGACACAACGACGACTGGAAGCTACATACCAAACACAACCCCAGTTAAATCTGCAACCGCCTAGTCTTGAAAGTCTACTCCCGGATCGCGAAGTGACCGACAAGCTTGTCAATCTGTACTTTTCAACCTTTGAAACCACATTTCGTATCCTTCATGTCCCTCAATTTTTAACGGAGTATGAGGAGTTCTGGAACTCAAAAAACGGTGCATCCCTGAATGTTTGGTCACGAGATGTATTTGCAGCCAAGTTACTTAGTTTGATGGCATGCGCTGCCAATGCTGGAACCACAAGCGACACGCAATCCCATAACCCCCAGGTATCAAACCAGACGGCAAAGGAATGGTTTCGGGCTGTGAGGTCCTGGGTAAAGACAGTGACCACATATGCGAAACTCGATCTTGACTTCATTCAGGTCATGTGTCTACTCCTAATTGTAAGACAAGCTATCGCCTATGAGGGTGATCTTGCTTGGCTTGCTGCTGGATCTCTTATACGAGAGGCTATGATGATAGGACTTCACCGGGACCCTATCAACTTCAAAAGTGTGTCGCCATTCTATGCCGAAATCCGCCGGCGGCTTTGGGCAACTATTGTTGAGCTGGATCTCCAAGCTGCCCTTGATACGGGCGTTCCAGCAGGAATATCAGAAGATGACTATGATTGTGCTCCGCCGTCGAATCTGGAAGACGAAGATTTTTCTTTTAACTCGACGGCGATTCCTGCTTCCAAGCCAAGCTCTTCATTAACGAGAACTTCATTCCAGGTATTCTTGGCGCAAACTTTAGGCACTCGGATCAAAATTGTCAAAGTTGTCAACCAGATTCGATTATCATCGAATTATCAAGAAATATTGGATCTCAGCCAAATTATCACAACCCATCTCTCGCAAACCCCACTGGCTGCTGCCAGACATAGCCCTGGCGATGATTCACCTGCAAAGTTCCAGCAATCTCTTTATCTCTTTCTCGTCTACAGATATCTCCTCGCTCTGCACCGTCCTTTCGTTCTCAGTCTTGCCGAGACCCCAAACGAAATGTACAGATACTCGCGAGACATATGTGTCAAAGCTTGTCTATCTCTTCTGTCACCCCTTACACTTGCCCAACAATCCGACGCACATCCGGTATATCCTCACATTCTCCGCCTCCGGGGAGGCATGTTCAGAAGCGAGATATTTCATGCCGCTGCAACTCTTTGCTTTGAGCTTCGTCTACAAGTGAAAGATAACGCGCTGCCCCTTCTCCCTGGCCCTCTCGCGCATGACACAAACACAAGCAATGATAAGCACGACCTTCTACTACGCACAGTTGAAAGTGCAATAAAGTATTTCGAGTTCAAAGTCAGGACAGAGAAACAGGCTTGCAAGGCGTTCATGCTTCTCAATATGGTCTACACTTCTGCTCAAAGTGAACTACTGTCTAAAACACACAAACCTCATGCGAATTGTGGCACTATGAGCAATCTCACGTTGGAAAATGCTTGTCCTCGGGCCGCGCGACGCTGCCAAGAATTACTACTCGAGGGCGAAGGCAAGGCAGACTGTCAACATTCTGAAGAAAATTGGCTTGGGTATCCGGGGAATCCTTTCATGGTAAATATAAGCTAAAATCTTGATCCTACTTTTACCAACTTATATACTGACTATCATTTTTGTCTAGAATGAAGAGGTTCCTGGAGTTCAATCTGAGCCCCAAAACACACAAACCAGCACATCGTCGGTCGAGCAGAGCACGGGTGTAGCTTCTTCCAAGCCTACAGCAAGCTCCGACCCGGATTTAGACTTAGTTGTGAGTTTTGAAACCACAGAGATGATGGTCGCGATGCTAATAACATTATAGGATCTATCATTTGATTGGGGCATGTATCTCGATCCAACATACTTGAATGAAACAGGGAACCTATGGCCATTGATGGATCCCTTGATATAGATTCGTCATAAGATTCTCATAACAGCAGATCTTGAATGCAAATTTAATTTTGTGATGGCAAATTTATCCTGGCCCAATTTCTGGGGCTCTTATACATATTCATCGAATGCCAGTTTCTGGAATCTAGACTGTGTCCCCCGGCCCGTCCGCAGATGGTGACGTTGGTCTCCGAGGATGCTCTCAACGACAACATGTAAGTTCTACACAGAAACTTCCACAACCAGATGTGCAACGATTCAAAGCACTCTCAATACTCGTCCTCCTCTTCCCATCTTCGCCATCCTTCTTGGAATCAGCCCCAGTACAACGTCCGGCTGTGACAGGCCTCGGCTCCTCCTGTCGTGTATATGCCTCAGGTTGCAATGTAATCGAGTGTATTCCATACTCGTGGAAACATTCCCTGATAGTTTTCGCCAAGCTCTCGAAATCGGTCATCATCTCCCCATCCAGGACAATGTGTGCGGATGCGAGCGACTTTTCCTGGTTTAGACGCCAGATGTGAAGTTCGTGGATTGCGAGGATGCCGGGGATCTAATTGGAAACAAAATTGTGTTAGCCCAAGTACCAGCTACCCGTCAAAGCCACAATGAAGATTCCTAGCTAGGTCAGGCGAGCTTACCCTTTCGAGATCATGTTTCACATCATCGTAATCAACACCCTGTGGGGCACTTTGAAGCAGAATAAGACCCGATTGTTTGACTGTTCTATAATTAGTTCTTAGTTCTCTCACTATACGGAAGGAGGATAAGTATACATACTTAGTGGAATTGAAGAAATGAAAATCATCATCGCAATTCCCATGCTCACGGCGGGATCTGCATAGAATCTCTCACCGTAGCTTGCAAACCAGATCACCGCAGCTGCGATGACAACGCCGATGTTGTTTGCGCAGTCACCGAGTACATGAATCAGGACGCCCATCATGGCAAGGTCACGTTGCTTGCCTGACAAAGACTTTTTGGTATTCGTGTAGTGTTTGTGGTGCACATGCTGAAAAAATGTAAGTTGCTAAATCTGAAATGGTGTCCAGAAGTGGAGGATGCATGTAGTATAAGTACCTTTTCATCTACAAGACTAACAGACGCTCCGTTCTCTGCACTATCACTATTCTCATGGCTATGGTCGTGTCCGTGTCCGTGTCCGTTACCATGTCCATGCCCATGTCCGTGGTCGTGGTCGTGATCTAAAGAGATAATAAATCAACAAAACGTCTCCTGATTCAATGCGCAAAAATCACTTACCATGTAAGAATAACACGCTAATGATATTCAATCCAAATCCAACACATCCCATAATCAAGACGAGTTTCGGTTCCTCGACGCCTGTACGTACACAAGAAATAATAGTCAGAAAGTGCTGCAAAAATGAAGGACATGCGATGGCTTTGCTGGGTAGAATACTCACGCTGCAGTGTGATGAAGCGCTCTATAGATTGTAAAAATACGCTGATGCCCAGACCGAAAAGTAGAACGCCATTAAAAAATGCACCTAGGAGCTGTATTCGCTGCCAGCCGAATGTGAGAGCTTTTGGTGGGGTGCTTTTCTCAGCAACCTGGTTATATCCATTGTTAGAATCAAGGAAGCTGTGTGTGTGTTGGATGCGAAATGAAAGTAACACTCACTATTGTGGCAGCGAGGGCGATCGCGAACCCAACGAGGTCATTCAACTGCAAATTGTTAGATTGGGCCATGGTCTTGTATGTACCCAGGTTAGGTACCAACGCACATAGTGGAAAGCATCGGCGACCAAGGCGAGAGAATGGGTGTAAAATCCGACTATTTGCAAATGAATGTGGTCAGATCTGATATTGGAGACAAATTTTCAAATGTAGTCTTTGAGAAATCTTCTTTTCTCGTTGAGGGAGTAAACTTACTAGAGATCTCGGCAATAAAGAAGCAAAGTGAAATTCCAATCACGGCGCTAAGCCTTTGAACACGGGATATTTTGAACGCCATAACTTGTATACCAAATCTTTGGGTATGTCAGAGGCGTATGTGTTATTTGTATGTGTATTGAACATAAGGGTAGTTGAAAGCTACTTCCTTATATGTTGATGGCAAGCGCTACACATGTGACTGGATCGCGGACTTCGGCTATATCTCTTTCCTATTTGGGAAACCTATATCGCCGAACAAAGTACATGTCGGAGACAAAGAAAAAGGGGCCCAACATCATTATTCTTGAAATTTATATGAATAAGGTGACTAAATGAAATTCTTTATGACTCTTCAGGCAGGGTATACTCGTCCAGGATATGCGGGTCATTGCGAAAAGCCGGATCGCGCACGAACTCAACAACCGGCGAAACATTACGCTCAACAATCGAGCCCTCCTGACCAGGACAAGATATCGAACCCCCATACGTCCTCGCCATAAAATCCATGACACACCGCAACGCAACAATATGCTCTTCAGTCGAAGCATCGCGCATAGCCCGACCCGTCTCCGCGAACAACGCAGGAATATAATACAACAGCACAGCCTGCCCATCATCCACCCCATCAACATTCAATCCCTGAACAAGCGCCTCACGAGTCGACTCCGACAAGCCACAGAACGCCTCCTGGAAGTTCTCAGCCACCGACCGCTCGGCCACACGGCCCATCGCAAAAAGACGAAGCAGGGCCCTCTCCGCCGGAACACCCGTCGACAACACCGGAAAGCCCTGCTCAACAACCAGCTGCCCACGATTCCGCAAAACATGATCATACGCCTCATGCAGCGAGACGTTATCAGTAATAATGCTTTTCAAAATCGGCCCGGCCTGCAGAAACGATTGACAAACAGGCTCGATCATGCGCTTCGCGCCACAGCTATCAAGATGGCCCCCGGCCCCCGCCACGTCGAAGATAATCTCCAAAAACTTCAGATTAAATGCCTCGGGGTGGCCGCGGAATTTCAATATGGGCTGCAAGCTCGCCGGCACGTTTTCGCCCTGCGTCAGCTGCGGGATGTTTAGCGTGGCTCCGACGTTCACGCCGAGGACCACGTCTGCGCGGCGAGCGTCGGATAGCTGGCTTAGTGGGCCGTCCAGGATGCCGCATGCGACTGCGTCGGCGAGGAGCTCGTCGTGGTTTTCATTCGCGTTCTCCTTTTCGTAGTTTACGGATGCGTCTTGGCCCTTGCGCGCGGCGATCTCGTCAGATAGGCGCGGGTCTTTTCCCATGTCGCCGATGACGAGAGCAACGATTAGAGCGAGGAGCTGGTCTGTGTCCTCCAGGAAACTGTCTGCTTGGCGCTTGAGGGCTTGGAAGGTCTCGTGGGATAGCCTGATAGGGGACGGAGGTTGATGGGCGACGAAGGCGTCGTAGTCGTTTGCAAGGACCCATTTTAGAGCGCGGACGTTGGTGATTGATCGATTGACTTCGTCAAAGTCCTCGTCGAATAGTAGTCGCGACGGGCTCAGTGTGTGGTTGGTGAGATTGCCTTTTGAGGGAGATTCGTCACCCTCGACGGCGTGGGGGACCCGTTTTAAGTGATCGATTTCAGGGCCGAATTGGGCGTAGAGTAGGCGGACAAGATCTTCATCGTGGAGAGAGGCCAGGTCATGGCTATGCACGATGTCCACGAGTGAGCGCTCCATTTGATGGGGCCTTCAAATTGTTTTGAAGTTTGAATGTTTGTTGATGCTCTGTGGTTGTGAGATTGCACGTGGGCTGTTTAAATACAAGGCTGGGTGGGGTGGGGACGGGCTGGCTTAAGAAGTTAAGCTGAAGATCGACCCAGTGTTCATGGCTGTGCGCCTATCAGAGATGATCTGAGATCTTAGTTCACGATTCTGTGATCAGGCTCCATCAGACCTTTAGCTTCAGTGGCTCAGCCTTGGAAAGAAATGGCCGAAATACCCGAGGAATCAGAATATCTGGAATTATGTAGTGAACTTTGGACATTACTCTACGTACATGAGTGTAAACAATGGTTGTATCTTATAGACATTTTATGAACATTTGCCGTCAAGAAAATGCTTGAAGTATCATTGATTTTTGACAGGTCCTTACTAGTAAATTGGTGTAATTTTCCCGATGTTTAAGCTTAAATGACCACAATTCTGGTGCTGGAATTGATAGTTGACATCAGGAGACATCAAGATCCAAGTGTCACATGCAGTTCAAGATGCTCGCGTGGGCATATTTACTTATTTGAAACGGCCCGGAGTTCAAATGCGTCATATGTGTTGAACCAAGAGGTACAGTGACCCAGTGATTCAGCTAATTTCCAGCTGGTTTGTTGTTCTTGTACATACTAGGACTAGTAGATTGTGGCTGTGGCTGTGGCAGTGTTGACAAGTACTCGAGAAGATTTGGGGAATTTCCTGTTATTATTGGTCTCACCGCCTTTGGCATTTCCTTTGATGATGTAATAAAAATGCCTCTTTACTCAGGCATCTGGGTTTCCTCAGGTGATCACCAGTTGACTGTAGTCATTTCAAGTTGCTTTTGAATAATTAGGGTGCACGTTTGTAGGCACAATGTTGTAGAATAATCCATTGGTTTTTCTTCCCTCTATTCAAAATAAGCATAGTTTTTCCGGCATTTTTCTTTCTCACATGTGACATCTGGCCATGCAAATCCCCCCCACCGTAGATCATTACTTTAATAGTAGGCTCGCTACTATCTATCAAGATAGGGCCAATGCCAAAACCAACATAATTCTAAATTCTCACCATTAATCTGCGGCCAAAGAAGCCTGACACTAAATCCTCGATTTGAAAAAAAATGCAAACATGGAAATACTCGAATTCCCTCCCGTCATCGGCGCGACTCGCCAATGACCCAGGAAGCAAACAAGTACGGTGAGGGGTGCATTCATTCTCAGGTCCACATATCCGACAAAACCACCAAACCCAAGAAACGAACACAATGCAGATATTTAGGCAAAAGAACTATGTATCTGACACAAACTAACAAAACCAAGTGGAGTCTCTCCTGACGAGCATAGCAGCTACTCCAGCACGTACCATGGTTCACGCGAGCGGTGGTGAAATACTATACACTAAATATCATCTTGACCCCACTCCCGGCGCTTAGGATATGGAACTTCATCAGCAACCTCAAGCTATCACCTTTAATATTGACGCCCTCCCAACGGTCCCGGTTTCATCTTGCGCGTCTCGCTGTGTGATGCATCTGCGTGGGGTAAATTTAATCAGCACTGTCATATGTACGCGCCAGTCTATTTTCGGGTCTGCAGGGATGTTCTCGGAAACGCTGATTAGTATTCCCTATTTACGCGAGGGCACATAAATACCCATGTATCTACTGGCATAGATGTTGAAATAGTCGACTCGAATTTTCTCCTTTGCCATCGCCTTTCCGCATCTGTTCCAACGCGTTTGTCCTGACAACCAATTGATCAATTCATCTTAATATCTTGAGTTCGAGGTCGATCAATCATCAATTGGAAATGCTCACTTACGGCTCGCGGTCACTTGCAACTCCACACACCATCGTAAGTCTTCAAAAAAAACATACAACCCAAGCCGGTGATACCTGAAGACGCGGAACCGGATAAGAAACATGAATCAATCTAACCAGAACCCCACAGCACCCATCACCCCCAATGTCCTCAATCCCGCTCTACATCGCCGTAACGCACGGCGACGGCGTCTTCAAACATTGGGGCCTCTTCATCGACGACAAAAACCAGACAGACAAAATCGTCCTCCAAGTAAAAGGCTCAGACGGCAGATTCCGCTACGAAGCCGAAACAAAAGACGCTCGAAATTCGCCTGACCTCATCCAATTGATTTACCTCTGCAACGTGGACCTGCCGAAGGCTAATTCCATCAAGGCCATCGCGGGCCGAGTCGAGGTGCACAATGATATTTCGGGCTGGAATTGTCAGGACTATGTACTTGATCTGATGGACGAGTTAGAGGAGAAGGGCGTTCTGGATGGGCTGGATGCTAGGTATAGGACGCAGATGGATTATATCAGGGGAATGCAGGAAGGGTTGGCTTGATGTCGGTGTGAACATTGAAATGATTGGATTGATGCGTTTTGCTTTGCTTTCGGGATCTTGAGGTTAGTGTGGGAATTTTTCATATGCATGTTCCGGCTTTCAAAATGGAGGCGAGGGGTACGGAGCACGTGTGACAGCTACATTGTGTGCGGTTATGCAGGTGTAATGTGTGGCTGAGAAAGTCGGTCAACGGGTCAATGTACATATCGGAGTTTGAAATGTACTAGTGAATGTGTACATTTAGTGGTGTGTTCTAGATGTTCCTTTAAATATTAAAGTACTAGGATTTGGAAGTACCGGTAGTAGTACACGTACTGGTTGTTAAATTCCGAGGTCCGCTGGCTTTTTGATAGTCGTTGTGTCATTCATTGGGTCCAAGTCATGTACTATGTACTACGTCGAGCATATGCAATGAATAATTGCTTAGTAGATACTCAATCCCGGTCAAAGTGATACTGCATCCGCTGATCTCAAGATTAAGCTACTGGAAAATTCGAAGGCAAAATGAAATATTTGTTGAATGAAACGAAGAAAAGCCTCCCGGCAAATCAATTGTCTCAACCTCCACTTAAGTCAAAAATAATACCTAAGCATAAGCATAAGCAAAAGCTTATATGGCAGGAACACTGATAACAGACTCAGAACATAGGCTAGACCCAGCATAACGCCATAGCTCATCATAATCGCGTCCCAAAAAGGGCTGGATGGAAACAAGAAAAAAATTCAAAAGGCACAAAGAAACAAAGACAAGGGCGGACCAACATGCCCTGCCTACCCGACCGACGCTCGCTAGAACACAAAGATAAAGTAAACAGAGACAGCGACAGATAGCGAGAGATGAAGCGATAAGCTGGTAAAGAGAAATAAAAAGGATGGAGCAAATAAATGGCTCCGTACTAGGCAAAGAGACAGGCAAGAAAGAATAGTCACCCTTGACGGAACCTCCTGCGCCGGGGATAGATAACTCGAATCAAAGAAATGGGGGAGAGAGGAGCTAGCGGGTGCAAGCTTTGAGGGTTGAAGTATCCGGTTGGAGTAAACGAAGACATTGACACCTCAAGTAAAAACATGCTTGATAGTTTTTTCTCTTTTTTTTTTCTGAAGTCGCCTGCGATCGTGGATATAGATAGTCGTACAATACGTAAGACGTAACGTGACTGGCAATAAAATGATGGGAAAGAGATGGTCGTTAATAATAGTACAGAGAAGGGCGTCAACGCTTCACTGGTACCTATCGACTGAACGTAGTCCATACGGTGCTCAGCCATCCGATGGGAATGCCCACTTCCGAGGGTTGCATCATTGATAGCTGTGCCCAGTCACCTCCATCCAGGAAGGCCATGACATCATCACCGCCGAGACTGGTCGACATGAGTCCAGTATCGGGACCCTCTGTTGAGGTCAAGGGTGGTGATGGGGCTAGTTGGGCGACTGAGCCTGGTGGCGGGAGGACAGGTGCATGAGGTGCAGTAGCGTTGATGGGTGGCAGCGACTGCGAGTATGGAGGAGGTACGTTCTGGCGGGTAGGAAGCCAGGAGTTGATGGGTTGTAGGCGGTTGGTTGTTGCAGTCAGATATTGCGAGGGAGATTGAGTAGTGGCTACCAAGGAGGGCAGGCTGGGAGGAGATGTGTACATAGGGCCATCCGGGTGGTGCTGTTGCAAAGATGGTAGGGAATAAGGGGATTGCGATGGCATGGGGCGGTTTGTGTTGGGCAAAGGAAGACTCGGGCGGCGATCTCCTTCGTGGGTGGGCATAGGCAGGCCAGGACTGTTGATGGGCACCCATGACTCGCGACGACCGCCGGCACCGTCCAGTTGCTGGTCGCCGATATCCCCAAGTTCACTCTTAACAGCATTGCTACCAGCGTCGCTGAGGTTTGTCATGCGGTCGGGCATCAGCTCTCCGCCCATGACCATTGCCATACCATCCTCCTCCATTGAGTCGTGCAGCTGATCCTCAATGGACCCAAAGTCGAGGAATAGCTTCTCCAGGAGCTTGAACTCCTCCAAACCACCACCAAGGCCACCTTCCCGAATTGGCCGCACGCCGTTCATGCCTCCGTGATCAGAAACGTCCGACATGCTATCAAGACGGTTGCGGGAGTAACGGCGGAAATCTCGCTTGACCTTGGTGAAGTAGCTGTAAAGACGGTTGAGAGTACGGAACCACCCAGTAGCCATTCTGAGACGTGGTTGCATCTCTCGGAGGATATCCAGAGACTTGCGAATTTGCACGGCGCCGGGTAAATGGCTGTCATGGCTAGCGGGAGGAGCTCTTGCGGCCAAAAGACCGTCGGGGTCCATATGCGGGAAATGGGAGCTATAAACACCACAGAAAGTAGCATTATAGATCGCAAAGCCAACAAGGGGGTTCTCAACAAGAGCGCCGCGGCCTTGGCAGGTCACGACCAGGTCAATCATTTGACGAGCCGCCTTGGACAATTCCCGAGCGCTATCCCGCCAGAAGCCCTCGGGTGGGCCATTGACCTTGTCAGAAGGCAATAATGGTTCGTCCAAGGGGCCGATGGGCTCGTTGCAACGGAGGGGCAAGAATGGAACATAAGCACGGTGCAGAACGATAACCGACAAAAAGTAGACCACATGCATGACAGTATAAGAGGCCAGCGTGGTCTTGTACATAATGTAGGTATCGGTATTTCGGGCGGAGTATTGGAGATTGCGGGAGAGACTGTCCTGGAACTCATTTAACTGCATCCGCAGTGATGCAAAGCGGGACTCTGGATGCCATGGAGGATACTGCTCCACTCTTCGGCCGCCCGCACAAGACCACTTGGAGATGCTTCCCCAGATGCGAATGATCCGAATCACTCGACTCAAGACCGACTCTTCGGCACCAATCTCCCATCGATCAATGTCTTCCTCACTCGAGTCCTTACGCCTTGAGATCGGAGACCAAGCCTTGCCATCAGGGGTACCATTTGAGGGAGGAATCTTGTCATCACTCAAGCTGAAGCTTTGCCGAATACTTGGGATTTGAACACCCTGGGCTCCAAAGCTTTGTGGGCGACGCACAGTCGGCTCATTTAGTCGGGCCGTCCGAACCCGCTCTCCAAAAGCAAAAGCATTATCACTCGGAAGTTGGATTCCGAGATCCCGGACGTTGATCATACGCGGACGATACTTGCCGCTGCTCAGACACCGGTCCAGGATGAAACATGCCCAAAAGGTTCGACGCTTTGTTTCTTGTGCAATGATATCATCTGATGTCTGCTCCTTTGGTTCCATTCGACGGAGAAGACCGAAATGATCGGCCTCGGCCTTTAAACCTGGCGAGGAGCGGGAGTAATCTCGCGGGGGAAACTCATTCTCCAGCTCAAATGGTAAGCCCATGCTTTGAGCAAGCCGAATAGCCATTCCAACGTATACCCATGCGCTCTTGCCGCGGCACATACCCCATTCATGGAGTGCCAACATAAGCAGTGCCTGGATTCGAGCGAGATCCGGTACGGCGAGGCTTGCGCCATCGAGGCCGGCCAGCCGGCTGCGCAAAGCTGTCGCGTAGAATTCCGATGCTGCAAGCGGGTTCGACGGGTGGCCCGGAGACGCGGGGGAGTGAAATGCGACAAGAGGTGGATGGAATCGAGCGGTTAATGCGAGGACACCCAGCGGGATTAATGACGAAGATGGGTCAGCCTTGAAGGCCACATTGCGCACAGTTTCCTGGCCTTCTCCCTGGACCGGGGTTGGTGGAGCCGGGGTGGACAATTGTCGGGTTTGACCGAGGAAAGTCGCTGGGTGGAGGAAAGGTAGGTGAGTAGCGAAATGTGACTGGAAGAGATCGAAGACGGCCTCCCAGACTTTGGCGGTTAGAATCGAGGCATCCAAGGCATCCAGGCCGGTTTTGGAACCTGGCGAAGACCCTGTTATGCCTGGGATCTTGCGCTGGCGTGGTCGCTTCGGTCCATCTCCCCAGTCCCCATTTCGATCATCTCCGTCGACCAGAGCGGCCAAATCTCGCTTATTTCCACCTACACCGATGGCGGGGGTTGGGTAGACACAGTCTCGGCCGGAGGATTCGCACGCGCGGCAGGTGGTATCGATGCCGGAGTTGACGCACTTGATTTTACTGCGCCGGCATCGAGCGCAAGCGATACTGGACCGCATTGTGAATACAGTTAGGCAGACCCCACGTCTGCGGGCAAGGGTTTGGGGAAGGGAATCGGTAAATGCTCAATCCGGTGTGTGGATTCCCATTTATGACAGTTGAATGTTGCTGATGTTTGCCTTGATTTTCACGGGTTGAGATATTTGGAGAAGGAAATCCGGGGCAGATGTAAAGTTCGGAATCCAGTGTACGTCTGTTGAACGTGATCTGGGGTAGACGAGATTAACGAAAGTAAAATTGCGCAAGGTGAGCCCGAAGCGTACCTATATCACGGGGAAGGGAGCTGTGGACAAGGGAAGAAAGCCAAAGCCAACAAGAACCCGAAGGGGGATAGGACGGCAATGGGCGGAGTGTGGGGGAAAAGAAAGTCCACGGGGCCCGGGACCGGGAATGCGAAATGGAGAAAAGAAGATCGGAAGGGAACGGGAGTATGTAAAATCAAAACGGTAGAGCCGAGAGCCGCTGGTGAACTGGACATTTGAAATTGCGGAGGGCCCAAGGTATGCAAGGACGCGCGCTGGCTTGATTCGTGGAGAGTGGAACCCCCAGCTTTTCCGGGTATTCGTGTAAATAAATTACCCCATATTTTGGTATTTTTGTATCTTATTTCACCAGCGTTTCCGTTTTTTATTCTTTTCTCTTTTTTCTCTATTTTTCCATTTTACCCCATGTTTTTTTCCCTTCTGAAGACCGAGATAAAAAAAAACCACAAGCTCCCCAAACCCGAGGCCGAACATGATTATGATGGGTACTTTTAGGTAGTATTTTCAGAGGTCCGAGCCTAATCACTGATCTCATGATCTCTCTTTTTTTTCTTTTTTTTTTTTCCCTTTTTTTTTCCTTGCTGTTTTTCTCTACCCAACTTACCGAATGTTAGTGGAACACTTTCCATTAGGTCACACACCGTGCTGGTCCAGGTCCAGATGGAACTGGCCGAAATACCAATCCCACGGTCACTTCCCGCTCCCTTTTTAGGGTACGAAGTACGGGGAGTATCAATTAGGGAACGGAAAAAGATAATACTGGGACCTAAGTGGGGGGACGAAAAAGACCAAAAAAGTAAAAAGATGAAAGAAACCAAAATATGAGATCGGACACAACTTGTGTCCTTTCTCCAGGATCATCCCGTCCTTGATGTACACGGACCCTGGTCTTCCGATCGGCAAATGGCTGGATCTCATAGGAAGCCAAACATGACAGCGTACGTTTTCCCCGAGTCGGGAAGTCCATATCTGGTTAACGGGGACGAGACTAGAACACCGTCAAAGTCGGAGAGTACAGCGAGAACGGTTAGCTCCAAATGCACTCCACATGAATGGGATTTGCTAGGGCTTAGGTTCCCACATGGCCTGGGGAAATGTTAATATACCGAGGAAGAGACAAGCGAACCATAAATGTTAAAAAAAAAATTAACAAATAAAAAAACGGAAAATACTTTGGATAAACATAAAAGAGGGGGGGAACCACATTCGGGATTTCTCTCATCTGTGATTCCTCGGGTAGACCACATTTTCACATTCTCGTAACGCTTCGACGCCCCCAGACTTTTTTGAGGGAAAGGGAAAGCAAAAACCACAAAAACCACAAAAATAAAATAATAAAAACACAAAACAGTCCAAAAACCACCTTAATACGACCGGGGCTCCCCGCAGAGACGAGATCCGCGATTGATCCTCGTTCCTACACTCCGAAAGTTACATCAGTCCTCTTTTTAGTCCCCCTCGCTAGGATACTCGCTAGGATCGGCCTCCTCTTTTCTATTGATTGCCGGACGGCGGACTCCGTCATTTTGCATCGTGTCACCCCCTAGTATCTCCAACTTCCCGGGGCCCCGGTCTTTCATTCCTTCGGTCCAACCAAGAATACTGAACGGAATCTCACCGCAAATGCCATCACCGATGATCATGATCCTTGATTTTTTTGTGTTTTCTTCAGGCAACAAACATAGAACCCGATGCCGAGCTGCATGGGCGATCCGAGATGGAACCTGTTTATTATTTAGATTTTAGATTTTGGTAAGCATGATTGGTGGTCTGGTTCAAAGACAGAACCCACAACCACAGAAACAGAAAGTTACATATAAATGGACAGCAAAGAAAAAAAATAAAAAGACCTCCCCCTTGCTCCTGAAGGAATGAAAGGCGGCAAAGTCATACGCCGAGAATTTCCTTTTTTACCCCCACGGCAGTCCCGTCGACTTTTCGGCCCCGTCCGACTCTTCGCTTTGATTGGTCCCCAGCCTCCGAGGCGTCAGTGAACCGACCCCGGGCAACCCCGCATTTCCTAATTTCATATTACGTAAGGCCGGCTATGGCCCGAATTGCCCTTGTATCCACTGTATTCTAACGGAGTATCAAGGACCGAGTACTTGTGGCTGTTTGACATTGTTCCTACTTAACATGGGGTTTTTCCAATTCTACCTGTGGAGACCTAACAAGAGGTGAGATTCTATCATCAAAAAATAAAATAAATAAAAAATAAATAAATAAAATAAAAACCACTCATACGCCAGACACCGAACAACTCACGGGATATTCCTTTTGCCTCGTGTCAAGACCTCGGTGGGTCCCTTCGTTTGACTTTTCCCCGGTGGATATTCTGCTTCCTCGCAACAAGGGCAAGTTGATGCGGAGAAACATACAACCTTACTGTAGAGCCAAGATCAAAAGCTTAAAAGGGAAATCTAAGCGCTGCTAACCCTGGAATAAGACCTAACCCTCCAATTCCCCGGTCCTCCTCTTCTCTGCAACCATAATTGCATACAACCTTACTGTCATTGTGTGAATCATTCCCCACAATCTTACCCCGATGTCATTGTTCTCAAGTAATCAAAAAAATGACAGGAGTGCATAAATTTTTATTTTTTCTCTCGGGACCTTCCCCGTACCTTCGGCTCCCCATTCCCCTTTTTCATTTCTAATCTCTTTTACTTTTTGGGTCTTGGCTTGGGAAGTAACCCAAACCCGGGTTAGATCCAATTGCCCCCAAATGACACAAACGGGACCCAAGTATATAACCCTCCCAGCTGACCAGCAAAAAAAAAAAAGGAACGAAAAAAAAAAAGTGGTCCCCCTCTGGAAATTTACCCAATTGATGGGATTTGATCCTCCCCCCCATTTCCCGATATTTCCCCTTCAATTACCCTTTACCCGATTTCTCTGGGCCGGAGAGGCCTGGCTAGAATCGAATGGGAACTTCCCGCCGTCGGATTACCGAATCGGTCTGTCATAGCCTTCGAAAGAGCCTGTTTGATGGGGGCGGAGATCTTTTACTTAACATATACTCCGTACTCCAGTTTCCCAGTTCCTTGCTGAGAGGTGCAGCTGCAGAACCAAGCTAGGTCCAGGTGGATTTGCATAAGCTACTACGTGGACCCTTGTAATTAACATTCGGACGTAATTCACAACTTTGTACCTAGCTTACGTTTCTTTATTCCCACTTTATTTTCTCGAACAATTGGACTTTGTGAACGAACCAGGGTGAATCCGGAAAATAACCGATCGGGTTCTGCGGCTGGCGGGATCCTATCCTGACGCGGAGCCGACTCCGACCGTCAGCTCAGTCCCGCGTTGGCTGAGAATTTTGCCTTTTTTTTCTTTCCAGTGCGCACAAACAAACACTTGTTAAAAATCCAACCTACATGGTGCATTTCGAATCTGACCTGCCCTAGCCCAAAATCAAACTCAAGATTCCTATGATCATCGCTGCTAAAATCCCTTACGTACGTATGTCATCAGAATTCAGAACCCGGTCATTTGACTACCCATTCACCCACTCGTCCCCACATCGGGTTCGGGTAAAAAAAATCCAGGCATCGGTGGCATCCCGATTCCGAGTGCCCCGATTTTTCCTTTATGTCATGGCTTCTCATTACCGTGCTTGATTGTTTAGCCATTCAAGGCTCGTGTTTTTGGTGCGGTTCCGTCATGTCTGCTTCCTGATGTTACCCCCACGTTTCGATGGGTTCGTAGCATGGTGGTTATGCTGTGGTCGGCTATTGAATGGGTTTTTCTAGGAGCTACTAGTAAGTAATGTAATTGAATTTCCCTGGAAAGCACATTTCACTGACTTGAATGGTAAGCACAGGAACCATCTACCCGAACTTCAAATTAACGGGCAAACGGGAAAATGGGCTAATGGGCTAATTTATTTTGGCTAAGTTGCGGAACACATTAGCCTGCATCTAGAAGCCGTCCCGGGACTAGTTGCTGTTGCCCTTTGTACGGGTAAATAACCACTAAAGTAATTAGTCCCGTAGCAACGCCGTTTAACTATGGGGTACCGGAGATTCGATCAAGGTTGGTCTCGTGCTTCCTGTCTCCTCCAGGGCTGCCTCAGGTGTCAATATGGATTGTGGGATTCTATCAACACCTGATCATCTACAACTGGTGACCTGACTTTCCATTGACGCCGAGTCTCTATTATTGGAACAGAGTCAATATATTGGTCAGTACAACAATAAGTCAATAATGTACTCCAGTATCCTATGATTAAGCAGTCAGTACGTAGAAAATGACAGCTGCATGATTCTTAGCTCAGATATATCAAATTAGAATATCTAACTTCAAAGGAAGCAATGATATTAATTCAATGTTGCTTCCCAATCTACCACGAGACCGGTGCTACTGAGAGATTGAAACGTCGCCAGGACGCTCTGCCCAATTCCAGTTACTCATCGGTGCTATCGATTTTCTCGACCTCATGGCTAACTTGTCCACTGTTTGTCTCGCTCAGATGAATTTTATTCTCTCATCTCGATCATTGGGTAGCTCGCACATCGCCCAGAGTGTGCGGCAAATTACCCAGCAAAGAGCCCGGGTGGTGGATGGCACCATCCAACCTCCTGTATGCTCGGGGACAAACACCATGGCCTTCTCTAGCCCTTGAAGTCGGCGTTTCAGAAACAGAGCCCCAACTGCGCAACGATATACGATATAAGATGGACGTATGCCGGTTCAGAATCGGGGAATATGCACTACACCAAACTGATCTGTCAGGAGTCTTCCGTTGCTGTCTTCGTGTTTGGCGCTTGTTTGACGCCGCTGTTTGGCGATTACTTCTTGTTTGCCGGAACAAGCCTCCTGATTTGCACATAAAGAGTGCTCAGACTACCGCTTCCTTCTTCTCCTTCTTCTTCTTCTTCTTCTTCACTCTCTTGATCAACCAATCGAGTCTTCTTCCTTCACCTGTGGCCGTGATCTCCGATATGGTCACCAGGAGGATGCCGAGGTGGCTCCAAGGTGTGTTCGCTGGCAGTGCGTGCATGGAACTCATTAGTGAATGAGACGTCCATATCCACATTCATCAGACCACCAATTTCCCCCAGTAACTCGGCCGGAAGGCGGTATACCACTATTGTAAGGGCGCGAGCCTCACGGGGCAGCAGAAGGGAGTTGGGGGGTGGGCGGAAAGCCAGTCCAGAGGCCGTGGCTCCGTCTCGGCAAGTATGGGGCCCCATGTCAGAGAACAGATTGAGGGAAGGCACATTCGATAGTCGATATAGGAGGCGCGAGAGGGCATGTCCTGGCCAGTATATACCTGGACGCGGGTTTGGTTGCTCGCGCCAAACTTCAATCTCTGCCCGGTGGATTTGGGCTTGGCATCATCTGCGACGATAACGAGGAAGACGAGTAGGATGAAGACAACGAAGACAACGAAGACAACGAAGACAACGAAAAGGAAGCCGACAAGTGGGTGAATTAGTATTACTAGGTGGGTGTTTGATCACATGATCGCTATACTCTCACCTATCTTCTTCCAGATAGCTCCCCTCTCTCCATCAGTAACTGATAAAGAAGAGACAAATCAAGCAATCGATGCTGTTAGAACACCCAGTTTATATCGCCGTGGTTGGTGGTACAGGCTTCGAGCGTCATACAAATGGAAAATCAACACAATCCGGTGTGGTGTGCCTGGCCTGGATTGGTAAGGCCATTGAAAGAGATCGGAGCGATGATAGATCTCCAGAGACCGACTTGGGTTGGAGAGGCGTTCTTTACCTTGAAGTGGGTTTGAGGACTGAATGAATCTATTGGTTCGCAACCATCCAATCTCTGCGAACGGTGGTTTACGAAAATGATATTGTCACCGGGGTGTCTTTCCAAGGTTGGAATTATTAGTTAGAATGATGAAGTACTAGTTAGTTATCGCTTCTACTTTTCATCTATGTAGGTGCAGTTCCCCAAGTAAAGCATTACCAAGCGTCGTATTAAGATGCGTCGCACCGGTATAAATGGTCCCAAATAAGAATTAATAAAACTACAAAGAATGGAATGTGGGAAGCCCCAGAAAACAAATAGCCAATCCCAGTCATGCACCCATGCAATACCAGCTGGTACCTAGTAGAACCAAGCAGCAAGGGCGATAAGCAAATACATAGTCATAAGCAAAACACCCTCTAGCCAATGGGACTTGCCATCAGCAATAAGGTAGTTGACCTAGAACGGAAGTTAGTAAGTGAACCTAGTAGGAATGGAAAAAAAAAACAATTCATGGGGAAAGAAACATACCAAGAGAACAGCGACGAAAAGCAAGATAACTTGGAAGTTGTCGAATGCAAGAGTCTAATTCCAGTTAGTGTGGGTTCTCGGCAATCAGGCGAGGACGGATCATGCATACCATATCGTCAACTCCCATAATCCATCCAATGACAACAATAAGAGGCAGCACGAGCAGGGCGATCTGCATACTCGATCCAACGGCTACGCCGATGGCGAGATCCATCTTATCTTTGCATGCGACTGTGACTGCTGTGGCGTGTTCCGCTGCGTTACCGACGATGGGGAGGAGGACCAGACCGACGAAGGTCTCGCCAATGGCACCGGTAGCAGTTAAGGCGCTGATGGAGTCGACCTAGGCGGGGAAAAAGTATTAGCCAAAAAGTCTTTGCGGTGTGTCTATCCCTATACGAGATCTTCGAAAGTGAAACTCACCATGAACTCAGCACAGACACCGACAAAAGCAGTAGAAACTACGAGTGTGAGCACGGCAACCCAGATCATCAGCTGAGGTTGCTCGGGCTCGTCTTCCTCGTGCAGCTGCACTTGCTGCACCTGTTCACCACCCATGGTGCCGGCGGTCATTCTGCCGATTTGAGCAATGTTGCGGGTAGTGTCTCCTTCGGTGATCTTTTGGCGACGTTTCTCGACCTTGGGACTGGGACGGTTGTAGATCTCTACATGGGATTTGAGCTGGAAGAAGAGATAGCAGCCGTAGACGATAAGGAGAAGGATGCTGGTTCCTCGAGACAGGGGTGCAACTTTATCGGCGTGGTCGGTAGTACCTTGAAATCGCATGTTAGCTTCTGCTGCGATCGATCCAACGGGGATTTTTTTTTCAAGTACTAGCAAATTTATGGAGGGACTTACTATCAGACCAGCTGAAGGCGGTAGGAATGATCAAAGCAGCGACGGCGATCGCAAGAATACTGGCGGCCGTTTGAGCCACGGTAACATTGAAATGTTGCTCCATGCGATTGATACCGCCGAAGAAGAAGCACATCCCCATGACAAGCAGCAAATTAGACAGCATGCTGCCAATAAGCGAAGTCTGGACAATGACAACTTCCTTCTTTACAAGCGCAATGATAGCGACGATCAACTCGACCGCATTACCGAATGTGGCGTTCAAAAGTCCACCGATGGTCTCACCGGTGCGCAGTGCAATCTCTTCAGTTGCGAAGCTGAGCATAGCAGCCAATGGGATGATAGCAATGAAGTTGACCACGAAAATAGCCACAGGATTCGCATTAGCAGCGTACAGCCCAATACCGGCCGGCGCCGCAAAGAAGAGAACATTGATCCAAGAATTAAAGATGGTAGCTCTTAACTGCGATGCAAGAGTGAACTTTGGGGGCTTGGGCCGATCCTCTGATGAATCGTCTTTCAGTGTATCATTCTCCGTTGATCCACGAGCAAAAAGACCCTTCCGTTGTCTGGTCTTGCCGGTTCCTTCCTCGGGGTCGAGATCAGATCCCTGCTCGGAACTGACGTTGATGGGTTTCTGGCTGGCAATCGACGGCTCGTTGCGTTCAGCGCTGGCCGCCGTGAAGTGATCGCTACTGGCCGTTGCTGGTGGGAAGGTGTTGGAGTGGTTGCGCACAGCCAGGCCGTCGTCGTGGAAATCTTGCTGCCGGCGCTGCTCCTCTGGCAGGGACAGATCGCCCATGCTGCGCGTCTGGGCCTCCAGTTGGATGGAGTGCCTACGCTGTGGGCGTCTGCGGAACTTCTTGAATGGGTTGCGGGATGGCTCTCCATCTTCATCGTCGTACCATGCCAGGTTACGTGCCTGGCGTCGATAGATGTCTAACGGGAGCATTTTAGTTTGTGTGTTGATGAGTAGTACAATGAATTGCGCTGTTTCAGGTGTGGTGGTTCAAGGTTTGGTTTTGTTGGGTCGAGCCCAGGTGGGTTATATAAAAACAAGGAATAGGACTCACGCATTATGAAACGGCGTGATATTAATTGGGTTTTGATATAATTGTTGCCCTGGAGGAATTTGTCAATGAATTGTGCCTTGGGTTCGCTTCGTTGTGTGTTGGTGCCATATATAGCCTGCCAGAGGAGAGTTCTGGAAGGTTTGAGGACAGAGAGCAGGGGTTAAAGGTCAAAGAAGAAAGTGACAGCCTGGACTGCGCTCGCCTCCCTTAATTTAGACGCGCGCAATCGCCTTGGAAGACTTACGGGTATGAAAGTTTGTTTCAAAGAAAGAATAGTACACGAGGCTCAGTTGGGTGGAGTTGTATGGTGGCTGAGGCTCGAAGCCACAGGATGATATTATGGGATACTGAAAGAATCCAAGTTTCTTTCCAATGGAGATTTCTCAAAGGATTGAATTCTCCAAACAACCCAAAGGGTGGAGCTAGCGGGCGAAGCAAGGGGATAAAATCAAACAAAGAGCGACATTCACCGCAAAAGTGAGGACAGAGAAGAAAAAAAAAAGAAATAATCAAAGGGGCAGTCGGTCAAGAATTGGGGGGAAATTGGAAATGGTGTAAACTTTTTTGTTGTTCAATTCTTTGGGGGTTTCCTTTTCCATTGATTGTGGCTGTGTTCCAGGGGCGATCGCAACCAGTGGAGTTGAAGCTTGGCACTATAATCGTGTACAACAACCGACTAGCTTTGGTATTGCGACGCCGATGGTTTTAGTTTTCGGAATCACAGTTTGAAATGGAATTCCAGTCCAATATCTCCCATTAATATATTGTGCCTGATAGTGTTGTTCTTATATCTCTTGTGCTTAGGCTGCGCCAAGAGGAAGCGGATGTGCTGGCGACCTGTTCAGAAAAAGCCTAAAACAAAAGCCCAAGAAAAGACCAAGAAACACAGGATGCTTCATTCGAAAAAAGCTTTCAAATGTTTCTTCCCTGACCATCTCTTGGTCTTGGCAAAAGCGCCCATCACCTCATCATTCCATAATGCTCTCCCGGAACCCAACAGACAAAAGTGACAGGTGAGGTCACACCGCATGGGATAGCTTCCATGATCTGGATCGCTCAACTTTTTCTGATGACATTTTGTGGCACACTCTGGCCACGCCATACCTCGGTCGCTGATTGGACATGTGGCTTTGCAAACACTCAATTTCATTTGGTGTTCCCACTTTTTCGATGGTCCGATGGGTCCTAGCGGTCCATTGAGCAATCAGAGGTTGACAATGGGCAATGCCAAGCCATTCGCGGCCAGCAGCCACAACCCCTAGATCATTTGCTGAGCAAATCAAGATGATTTCAACAGGGAACAGCCACGCGCGCGTCCATTCCCAGTCACGTGTGATTCCGTCGCTAGAATCTGCCCTTGGAAATTTGCTGAATTTCGGGCTGACGGGCGAGAGATTGAGCACTCTTTATCTGGCGCTCATGGTGAGGACCAAGTATCACCTGAGTACTCGATTATCTGCACCACGTCGGGTCAGCGTGCGGCTATCAATCGGAACACGAAATACGTCGGTGGCTTTAACATCTGGGGAGATCCGCCGTGAAGGACGCACAGACCAAAAAAAATGCCGGTGGCAGAGTGGCAGTACATGGCCAGCGTCCACTTAGCCACTTAGCCACATCCCTCGATTTCCAGCATTTGAATCCTGCATGTGTCAGGCCTCCAAACTTCGAGCGCGATCGGGTCACTTTGGGTGCATTCGACGAATGAAAACCGAGCCAGTTGGCGCCCGTGGTTACCTGACCCGTGGACGAAAAGCCCGAGCAGGGCTGGTATTATAGTCAAGGTTCAAAAAGGGGCATGAACCAGCCAACGGCGAAGATGGGGTAAACATTGCTTTATGCCGTGAAGAAAAAAAAAAATCGGACATTTAAAGCAGCCCTAAATGACAGAACCTGGGGCCTTTATCCTACAGGGCTGAAGTCGTGGACCCGTTTTGTGGGTTCCCTGCATTATGTTGCTGCCTGCGCTTACTATATTTAGTGTGGAGCGTTCACCTGGGCAAACGTTGGCCCGCGTGTTTATGTAGGTACATAGCGCCTTAAAGGTCTTCTCTGGCGCTCTAATGTAGCATCTGGCGAAATGACTGGCTAAAAACAATAATTGAAATTATGGAAGGAGCAGAAAGAAGACCTAACTAGGGTGCCATGAGCGCGTTTAATAATGTCAATAGCCCGACCCATCCACCCAGCTGTTCTTGCAAATATTAGTCATCAAAACAACAGATTGGACTCGTTCACTTTTGGTGTAGGTCTTTGAGCTGAGCGCTGCCTGTGCAAATGTTCAATGTTCGCACGTACTTGCGTCAATGCCCGACGATCTCTTCAGCAGGTATGCGGATCTGTCAGAAACCAGTCTCATGTCGGAAAGGCATCACCGATGTCGACTTTCAACCCCCTTAATGCAGACAAGATGTGTGGGGATACAGATGGAACCAGCGAATCTCGACCATCGAGCATAAAACCCGGCAAGCCACAGTACAGGCTTATTGAATACGTTGAAGACCTTGACAGATACAGGCCCGGGGGATATCATCCATTGAAGATTGGGGATGACCTAGATGACGGCCGATATCGACTGGTTGACAAACTTGGGTACGGAGGATACTCGACTATATGGCTAGTCCGTGACCTACAGATGGCCAGATATGTGGCGGTGAAAGTCATTACTGCTGATGCCAGTATTTGTGCACCTGAGGCTAGTATTCTATGTTCTCTTGCAAAATCGCCGTCTAGACCAGGAAGCGAAACTATTCCAACCCTCATCGAACAATTCTGGGCTCTCGGCCCCAATGGCAAGCATAGGTGTATCGTCGCTCCGGTGGCACGAATGAGCCTGTTTGATGCAAAAGAGGCTTCGACTTTTGGTCTTTTTCGGCCTAAGGTCGCGCAATCGATTATTGCCCAGCTCATCCGCGGAGTCGCATTTCTTCACAATGAACATATTGTACACAGCGGTATGCGATGCGTATAAATGATTGCAGCTAGATTGCATAGCTGACTGCTTTAAGATCTTCATCTAGGCAATATTCTAGTCCAGTTTCCCAAAGCTATCGACCAGTATTCTACACCCGAGTTATACGAGAAATTCGGAGAGCCTGAGCCAGAGGCTGTTATCCGCGTGGATGGCAAGCCATTGTCGGATGGCGTACCCACAAATGTATACGTTCCCGGTTGGTATGGTGCTCGCAGCGATGATATTGCTTTAGGAGAGGAGAAGATCATCCTTAGCGACTTTGGAGAATCTTTCAATCCTCACGAAACCCTCAGGTCCTCCTCAAAGACCCTTCCTCTCCTCCAACCACCCGAGGCCAGGTTCTCTGACGAGCCTCTCTCCTTTGCTTCTGACATTTGGACACTTGCCTGTACTATCTGGGAGGTTTTTGGCCAACGGCCTTTGTTTGAGGCCTTTTTCCAAACTGCAGACCGCGTCACCGCGGAGCAAGTCGAAGTCATTGGCATTTTACCTCCTGAGTGGTGGAAAAAATGGAGTAGAAGGTTGGAATGGTTCAATGAGGAGGGCGAATTGGATTTGAAGCCAGACGCGCCTATGGGTCACCACAGCATGCGCAGGACCTGGGACAAGAGGTTTGGCTATTGCATACAGGGGCCTCGGGCTGAGGCCGGTTTAGAGACCGTGACAGAGAAAGAGAGGAGGGCTTTCGAGGCGATGCTTCGGTCGATGCTGGTCTTCCGACCGAACGAAAGAGCGACGGCACAGCAGATATTACACTCCGAATGGATGAAAGGATGGGGACAACCAGCTCTTGAAGAGAGCTGGAGCATTGTTAATTCTGTGACGAAAGAGAAATGAGAAATTGCGAAACAAAGTTGACATCAATTCTAGAATAGAAATCATCAATGCCAGCAAGAGCTGTTTACGGTAGTTTTCGAGTTTGACCTCTTAGTTGGTGACACCGTTTCTCGGAACTGCTGTACCCCAAAAGAAAAGACTTTAAGCTCGAATTCGATCCCTGTTTATTGGGGGTAGAGCCACCTTATGTACCAAATGATGTACCCCCCTTCAGTTGATAAGAGTGTAAGAGTATGCGCGATAGCAAGCGCGCATTCCCTCCATATATCTCTCTTCCCTCCCCCCCCCCCTCCGATTAATTCTTAATTCTTGGTCTGTGAGCGTAGCCTCTTCCAATCTCACATTGGAAACCCATTAGAAAGCCTGCCTCAACCATTCCTTGATACATAGTTGGGTGGTCATGGTCTTTTGCTACGTATATATACTACTAGTATGTACTATTATGTGCAACACATGGTAATTTGTACTATGTGTTACTCTTTATTTTTTTTTGGACTTTTTCTTTTATGTACAAGAGTCCAGGGTTTTGACTCCTCGAGATTCGAGCAATCATCCATTTCTTTCTTTCTTTCTTCCTTCCTTTCCAGGTTCTTTGACTCTCCTTTCGGAAAATTTTTTGAAAATACGGAGCAACAAACTGAAACGTTTTAAGCGACAGCCCTCGAGGGTCTTCAATCTCACATTTACCTCATTCAGAACATCCTTTACAAGCACTGTTGAATTGTATGACCAGATTAGGTGGATCTTTCTGTCGAAGCAACCTTTGGCTCTGCCCAGGGCCAAAGCTTCAAATTATTTGAATGTTCGAGCCAGCCCTGTTGTTCCACTTGCTACGTTCAATGTTGGAGATTCTTGAAAATACCCAAGCATCGTGCGCAGTCAATTTGTTCCAAGGTTCAATATTCCAACCTTGGTTGTATATAAATTTAACGTTGAAGACATCTACACATGTGCATAATTTAATCAACATTTTAGGTGGCAATTTAACATTTTGAAAATTATGCATCGTGCGCTGTCTCAAGTGCTGCCGTTAAATATTGGAATCAGTAAACCCTTTAATTTGAAACATTTGAAGGCAATTCTTGTATTCCCGACCGATGTATCAACCAGTTGACCCTTGAGAGGATTCCAGTCAGGTGCAGCACGGTCCTCTGGAACATTTCTACAGTACATTATCATGGCTTCAATCAATTCAATTGAAGAGCCCTTCTGTTATATTATGGGTATATAAGCAGGTCCAGGCAATGATCGAACGTAGAGTTCGATCATAGTGGTCTTTTTGCCTAGTTGGGCACATGAGCCTGGCATGCAGCCTCAATGTTCACGGGGGCCCTCTAGGGATCAGAATGCCGGTGTTGAATTTTTTTTTAAGAACAGACTTAACTCCCAACATTCATTGAAGGTTCGGATACGATCCATTGACCTCTGGAACAATCCTTTCTTTTAACACTGACAGCTATAAGTGTTTATGACTGACTCGATGTACTGAGTAAAAGTTGAGGCAATCCGAGGCCATCCTGCCGCGCGAGAGGGTAGACTTCAGGAAGCTTCAGGAGAGACTTCTTCAAGGTTTAAATGGTGCTCTTCAGGACATAATGTTTGAGTTTCAATTCTACGCAAGCTAGAGATCCATGAATGTTCTCAGGTTGCAGATCACAAGCTCGTGATAATTAGGAGAAATGATGCAGAGGAAGATGGATAGATCGAGGATCCTTACTCTATATAGGATCCTACAGTAGAAGATGATTTCCCGTGTTTTTTGAACGGGGTTGGTTTAATATGCCTTGAAATTGGAGGGTATCTCCAGGGGCAGGGGGGTGTGAATGTATCTCAAACAGAGAACCCTGGCACTAGATGTCGAGCTTCGAACTCGAAAATGCAAGGCGACCGTAAAGCCTCAGTCCCAGGTACCTCTCAGGTCATGGGAGAAGCATCATAGATATACAGTACTGGCTCCTGTTGACACGACGCGTGGTCGATCGCAGGTCACATTTTTGTTTTTGTGGCAAAAACCGAACGCGAGGGGATCACCACAATGATGTATTGATATGCGCGGACCCACATTTAGAGCCCACAGTGATAGTCAGGGGGGAAAATGGAGAAAGGCAACCCTTTTTCTGAACAGAGGTCGAATGAGCTTTTGTCGTGACGCAATCAGAGCCCTGAATGAGTAGAGAAAATAAATAAATAAGTTGTACATAAATGCGATCCCGTAGATGAAGCCGTCCCGTCAAGAGGCGGGATAGCCCATGCCCCACAGGTCTCCATAGAGAAAGGGCACGTTTTTTGAAACACTTCGCACTGGCTGAAAATTCCTCATTATTTTCGCAAAAGAAAAACCAAAAAAGATTAAACTTCAACTTGAGGGAGATCGATATCAAAGGCTAAAACGTTTCTGCCTGCTACACAGTACGACCAACTCGGTTGTATTCTGTACGGGTCATGCGAAAGTTCTGGAATGCAACACGCCAAAAATCAGACCCGCGTAGGTCTCCATAGTATCCACAACCCTCTATCATTTGGTAGAGATGAGGGCACGGACGATTGTCTCGATAATTGTCTCGACAATGGGGAGGTGGTATTTAAGTGGTATCTCGTGGCATTCAAAGCATGGTTCTTCCAAGGTTTGAGACATAATGGCATAATATTCCGAAGTCAGTGCCATGGCAGTTGACATTCCTGAGGTGTTTTCGACATCATCGCGACATTGTTGAGATATTATGCTTTGCTTTGTGTAGGTTATGCGCAGGAGATCTCCTTGGCGACCAAGGACAAGCTTTTTTGTGTTTGCAAAGTCACGTCCAAAGTGGGTGGAAAAGGGATGATCTAGAGAACATTGGAAGGATTGGGTTTTTGTTTACGGGATCTTTTTCAACATCGCATGTATCTATCCGACACAAGAATCTGGTACGGAGTGTAGAAGTGTGTTATAAATAAATCCAACAAATGAAAATTCCCTAAAAAAAGCAGGATTGTTGTATCGGAAAGTGGAGCCTGAACCCTTCAGCCACTCAGGGTCTTTTAATCCACTCCCAAGACTCCCAACCCTGGGCCCCCAAGCCAAAGGACCCTCGAAGACCCTGACATGACCCAATCAGAGTTCGATGTGGCTTACCAAGTGGGTCTGAAGTGGCTTACTAGCGAATACGGTGGAGAAGCAGGTCTCAGGGGCGCCGCTAGAACGATGCAGGGTCATTGGCGTAGGGATGTGTAGAAGATCCACAGGGGAGCGAAACAATCAAATAACTCCTAGCGGAAGTTACAAGTGGAGCTCAGGGACCAATGACCCTGAAACCCGCGATATAATCGGTCTCACATCTTTGCTCAAGCTTGGATCCATGCCAATCATTTCAGTTGTAGGACAGAGGCATCCGCACATCAATGGAGCTGGCACAGCCCACTGATGATGCGTCGTTTACTTTCAAACACTTGCATCTCTTGCAGGTACCTGGATGGGGAAAGTGACCTGTTGCTGTGGGGGTTTGCCCAGCATGTGGATAAGTACCAAAGGGTTTCAGGGTACATCCCCGGACCATCCGGTGCGACTTTCCCTTTCCCGAGCCCAGACTCACCCCTATCTCTCTCTCTCTCTCTTCTCTTCCTCTTTCCCTCTTCCTTTTCAACTTCCTCCATTCCTCGTTTCGTCCTCCCAATCTCCATTCGCTTTTTTTCCCTCACCCATCTCCATATTCCCACGAACGGCTTAATTGCCCTTCCAGTCATTCTTTTTATTGGGACCTTTTTGTTTTTTTTTTCTCTTTTGATTCAGATACACACCATCCACGATGAAGTACTCCCTCATCGCTGGTCTGTCCCTCTTGGGATCGGCCATGGCAACTGTCCCCTCCATTGAGATCAAGGGCAAGAAGTTCTTCTACTCCAACAACGGCACCGAGTTCTACATCCGTGGTGTTGCCTACCAACCCGACTACAACGCCCGTAATGGTGGTGGCTCCGATACCGACTACACCGATCCCCTGGCCGACACCGAAAGCTGCAAGCGTGATATCCCCTACCTTCAACAGCTCCGCACCAACGTCGTTCGTACTTACGCCGTCAACCCCAACTCTTCCCACGATGAGTGTATGAATGCCCTTGCCGATGCTGGTATCTACGTCATCAGCGATCTGTCTTCCCCATCGGAGTCCATCCAATCTAGCGACCCCATGTGGAATGCCGACATCTTTGACCGCTACTCTTCTGTTATCGATGCTTTCGCTCAGTACCCCAATGTCATTGGTTTCTTCGCCGGAAACGAGGTCTCCAACAGCGCCAACAACAGTGACTCCATGGCTTACGTCAAGGCTGCCGTCCGTGATATGAAGACCTACATTAGCCAGAAGAACTACCGTTCCTCCCTCGCCATCGGTTACGCCACTGATGACGATGCCAGCGTTCGTGAGAACATTGCCAACTACCTGGTTTGCGACGATGCCACCGACTCCATTGACATGTTCGGTTACAACATCTACGAGTGGTGCGGTGACTCTTCCTTCAAGACCTCCGGATACCAGGCCCGCACTGAGGAGTTCCAGGACTACCCCGTCCCTGCTTTCTTCTCCGAGTACGGCTGCAACAACCCAAGCCCTCGTACCTTCACTGATGTCCCCGTTCTTTTCGGCCCTGACATGGAGAACGTCTGGAGCGGTGGTATCGTCTACATGTACTACGAGACTGACAACGACTATGGTCTGGTTTCCACCTCCGGCACCGTCGTCTCCACCTTGTCCGACTTCGAGAACCTCTCCTCCCAGATGAAGAAGGCCACCCCCACCGGTGTGCAAATGAGCGACTACTCCGTCTCCACCACCGTTGGCCGCTCCTGCCCCACCGTCGAGGCCGGTTCATGGCTCGCTGCTAGCTCTTTGCCCCCCGCCATTGACGCTTCCCTCTGCTCTTGCATGTACGACTCCCTGACCTGTGTCCCCGTTGACGACATCTCCACCAAGAAGATGTCCAGCACCTTCAGCTACCTCGGTGGTGAGGATGGTGTCATGGACGGTGTTGTCGGTAACGGTACCAGCGGTGTCTACGGTGCCTACAGCGGATGCAGCGCCAACCAGCGTCTCGCTTGGGCCATGGACCAGTACTACAAGAAGAACGGCAAGTCCGCCTCTGCTTGTGGCTTCAGCGGCGCCGCTACCACCAAGGCTGCCTCCACCGCCAGCTCTTGCACCTCTCAGCTTAAGGCTGCCGGTACTGCCGGCACTGGCACCGTTAGCGGCACCCTCAACGCTGACTCCACTGGCTCTAGCTCTGGCTCTAGCGCTGGTGCCACCTCCAGCGGTGCTGCTGGTGTTGCTACCGCTCCCCAGGCTGTCATCCTTGGCGCTTGGCACACCGGCCTCTACGCCTTGGTCGCTGTCGCTACTGGTGCCTTTATGATCGCGCTGTAAAGCACGAAATGTCTTGTTTTTACTTCTTATTTTGCGATGTGATTTGAATCTGGTTCCCAATGTATCATTGATACACGCGCACAAAATGGCGCCTTTTCTTGTATCCCGTCTTAGTTCGGCAATTCTGTTCATATAATATTTTTTTCCCCCTTGATACAATAGCAAGCCCTGGAGCTGGTGTTCTTCTTTTATACCTACTAGATCCCCAGCCGAGACTCCCTAAATGAACATCCCTCTCTCTCGAACTCCAAATTTTTGATTTATATTATCACATAATACCCCCGACATTGAAAGTTCTTTTCTACCTCACTACTTCCATCCGACTCCTCTCCGACTTGAGATCCGGAAGTCATCACAAATTCTATGATCATTGAATTTAGCCTTTTAATTGCCGCCATTGCACTTATTGTCGAGCCTTATATTCTTTATACCTTCACTCTTATCCACACCGTCCAACTTCCTTTTATCCTGCATGCACTTACTTATTCTTCACCTCGATATTATCCTGTGTGCTCTTCGACCAAGCGCCCGTTCTTGCCTGTCACTCCATTCTTCTCTTGCCTGGCCCTTCCTCTCTCTCCATTGCTCTTGTCACTCAACCCCTCTACCCATCTCCTCTTGTTCTGAATCAGTGCCTGATGTCCAAACCATTGGAGTCAGGCTAAGCCTCCTTTCAGGGGCAGTATGGACCAACTTCATCCCGATGGAGAACCCAAACCTTCGTCAATGGCTGGATGATCCTATGTCCCCCTCTCATGGGTGGATCAGTTATACCGTCGATTAATTGTTCCGGATACACGCATCCGTCAGTTCACAGCCATTGTCTGCCTCCTCAATATTGGCCAGGTCGCGGCGAGACAAAGATCATCGGCATGATGAATTCCTCGTACGGGGTTTCCGTCAAATCTGCGGATGCAAAATGTGGGCCACAAATATGATCAAGAAGATACCAGCAGCCTCCCGCAGCTTACCACTGTTGTCGGCAGTATCAAAACACCGAGGTCAAGTCACCGTGGGTGAGAGAACAAAGGCGTTGATACGTCTTGCTAAACAGATCGACATTTAAGAAAACCGGACTTCTGAACATCCGATCAACATATCGGGCAACGATCGACTCAATCCCCTCTACTGAGCATCATCTGGTACTCTGTTCTCTGTTCTCCGAACTTATCCATTCGAGAATAGTGTTGTCTATGAACATCGAAGAAGTCGGGCGACTGAGACTTCGCTCACTCGCTAACTACGACAATGCTAGGCAGAATGGACTCACCACATCAATCCAAGGACCACCACCAACACGTGGAAGACTCGACGTTACCTCGAGGAAATACCAAGTACTAGGTTTCGATATCCATACCGCATACAATCAGACGGCTGGCAAGCCAATCACAACACCATCAAATGTGCGATTGAATGACGCACAGGTCCTATGGGCAGTGTCTCTCCTGACTGGCGCCGAACGTGCCACCAGGATTGATGGAGTTCTTCAACGCCAAAGGGGACATTCGGATGGATACCCCTTGTCGCCGGCACGGATGTTATGCGGAAGGATTTCGAACGCCGCCATGCTGCGTGGAAGAAGGACCGCAGAGGAGCGGAGCGCCGAGGCTAGGCTGAGCTGCAAGGTAGGAAAATTGTTTGCAAAAGAAAGGGTTTGAGATCTATGCTAGCCTGCTTAATTTTGAAACCTTTGAGAGCCAATTTCTGGAGATTGCATATTTGCACAATGAGCCTTGGTTCCCAGTCATAAAAGGGGTCTGCCTCTTCTGCGGCAGATTGATGACAGACTTAGGTTACCGAGTGGGAGGCCAAATTTGGGACGCTGTTCCGAATCTTCTTTTGTTTTGTGTGATTTCGACACATTGTAACAGACTGAACGGAAAACGTTTCAGAAAATTATACGGCTGATGGGACATCATCCACAAGGTATCACCCCGTCATGGAATCGGCAAACCTGGATCCTCGCCTTCGAAAATCACTTCGCCGAAACAATCCGTTTGCCGAGTTACAAAAGAGTCAATCACATATTTTTTACCACAACCAGGAAAATGAAGAAGCAGAATGCTTTATTAAGTCTGCCCCTGATAAAAAGAGTTGAGTCGGATGTAAGTAGAGGAACTAGGAAGGTTCCTTTCAATGTTTTATAAGAAGGATTTATATAATTCTCTCTCCGGGGTATAAATATAGGTATAAATTATGGAGTTTGATACAAAAAACAACCCCAAAAAGTGATAAGAAAACAACCCACATGTTACAATGCAGACTTCAAACAGTTTTCCTCCCTACGCGAGGTGAACCTCGATATTCTTGTTGTTGTCGGCTGGTGCCTTATCCGCCATCGGGTCGGAGCCGACATGTGGAGCCGCCGCATTAGTGTCCAAGCCTAGTATCAAAGGATTCTCAAAGGATTTATGAGTCATTCTGCTTGTGTTTCTAGGAAGAATTGATGTATTACGCTTGATTTTTTTGGCTGCATTGGAAGCATAGCTAATAATACAGTCGCAATGGCTGTTGTAAATACTGAGGTAAAGCTCGAGTCGAAAAGTGGAGCTACACACTACTATATTAGGTAAGGTGCACTTTATCCGACGAAACGTTTCGTGCCCTCATAGTAGTTTGTCGGAACTCGTCTGAGGTCTCCTACTCATGCAATTTCAATATCTTGTGAGTCACAGACTTCCTGTCTTGCGTGTCTGTTTTCTTTCAAGGTTCTTTATCTTGAATTGAAGAGTACATAAGCTCATTGGTCCCCAATCTTTCTTCTCTCCCTCATTCCCCAACACCCAGTTTCGCATTTCTTTACTTCGTCGCGTTTCGTCGCATTTCTTCAACTTCACACAAGAGTAAATCCTTTCTTCTTTTTGAACGCTTTCATCATTCAAGAAGCTCCCCTTTCGATTGTGCGTCTTTATCTGCACTACACCTTTGTGTCACAGCCAAAATGGACGCAATCAAAAAAGTCTTTGCGCAATGCAAGGATGAAAATCGTGCTGCTTTTATCACGTACGTGACAGCTGGGTTTCCTACCGTCTCTGAGACACCTTCAATTATGCTTGCTATGCAAGCCGGTGGTGCTGGTACGTGTCAAACCTCAAGTCTCAAAATCTAGGTTGCGAATCAGATAACAATCTGGAGCAAAATGATCTGTGCTCATACTAAGTTTACTGACTAACAATGGTTAGATATCATCGAGCTCGGCATCCCTTTTACAGACCCACTGACAGATGGATCTGTGATTCAAAACGCAAACGCAGTTGCCCTCAAGAACGGCGCTCGAATCCCTGATATGCTTTCAATGGTCAGCGAGGCCCGTGCACTCGGCCTCACTGCACCGGTTGTCTTTATGGGATATTACAACCCCGTTTACGCATACGGCGAGGAGAAGCTGATCCGTGATTGCCGCGATGTGGGCGTTAACGGATTCATCATTGTTGACTTGCCTCCTGAGGAGGCAGTACGATTCCGTAACCTGTGCAGACGGGATGGGTATGTTACTTTTCCAGGCTCTCCACAAGTTTTAGTCATTCTGTTTGAATCCCATGTCTGTCTGATTACTGACAATTGAATCGAACATGACAGACTCTCTTACGTCCCACTTGTCGCACCCGCAACATCGGACTCTCGGATCAAGATGCTCTGCGAGATCGCCGACTCGTTCATCTATGTTGCATCCCATATGGGAGTGACCGGCGCTACCAAGTCACTCGATAAAGGTCTCAATGACCTACTTGAACGTGTTCATCTCTACACAGGAAAAAACCTTCCGGCCGTTGTTGGCTTTGGGATCAACACCCGCGAACATTTCGTCGACGTGGCCCGCATTGCAGAGGGCGTTGTCATCGGAAGTCGACTTATCACCGTGCTCCAAGATGCCAAGCAAGGATATGGTGCAGAGAAGGTGAAGGAATACTGCATGTCTGTCACCGGCCGAACGGAGGCTAGGAAGATCGAGGCTTCTACTTCTGCTTCCGGTATTCCCGATCACACAAAGGATATCCTCGCATCAACCAACGGCACCGACAACACTGAAAACACTGAAAACACCAACGACTACATGCGCTTCGGCCAATTCGGTGGTCAATACGTGCCCGAAGCTCTGATGGAATGCCTAACAGAGCTGCAGACAGGCTTCGACGAGGCCAAAACCGACCCAGCCTTCTGGGCCGAAATCCGTTCATACGCCGCATACACCAACCGACCCTCAAGCCTTCATCTCGCCTCTCGTCTAACCGAATATGCAGGCGGTGCCCGTATCTGGCTCAAGCGCGAAGACTTGAACCACACTGGTAGCCACAAAATCAACAACGCACTCGGACAAATCCTTCTCGCCCGCCGCCTGGGAAAAACAGCCATTATCGCCGAAACAGGCGCAGGACAACACGGCGTTGCGACCGCAACCATGTGTGCGCTTTTCGGCATGAAGTGCACCATCTTCATGGGCGCAGAGGACGTGCGTCGGCAGGCGCTGAACGTTTTCCGGATCAAGCTCCTCGGCGCGAACGTCATTGCTGTACCAGGTGCACACGAAGGCGACAAGGGAACTCTGCGAGATGCCGTGAATGCAGCATTTAGAACCTGGGTTACCGATCTAAAGACTACACACTTCGTCATCGGATCGGCTATCGGTCCGTACCCGTATCCTACCATCGTCCGCACACTGCAGTCCGTTATTGGCGAGGAGACTCGTGAACAGTTCATGGATGAAATGAACGGAAAGTTGCCCGATGCCCTTGTTGCGTGCGTGGGTGGTGGCTCGAATGCCTCGGGAATGTTCTATCCCTTCGTCAAGGACGAGAGTGTCGCCTTTGTTGGTGTTGAAGCGGCCGGTGATGGCGTTGATACTGATAGACATTCTGCTACTCTGGGAAAGGGAACTGTCGGTGTTTTCCATGGCGTGAGAACCTATGTACTCCAGGATGCCGATGGCCAGATCACGTCTACTCATTCCGTGTCGGCTGGCTTGGATTATCCGGGCGTTGGTCCTGAGTTGGCTTCTTGGAAGGAGTCCGGGCGTGCACGGTTCATTGCGGCTACTGATGAGGATGCGCTCGGTGCTTTCCAGTTGCTCAGTAAGACCGAGGGCATTATTCCTGCGCTGGAGAGTTCTCATGCTGTTGCGGGTGCTGTGAGAGTTGCGAAGGAGCTTGGACCGGACAAGGATATTGTTATCTGTTTGTCCGGTAGGGGTGACAAGGATGTTCAGACGGTATCGGATATTCTGGCAAAGCTGGAATAGTAGCGGGTTTCAATGTTTTGAGTAGTATGGGTGTTAATATGTATTTTTTATTCCGGATGTCATGAATCGATTCTAAGCTACTTTCGCCAGTCTAGCGAAGCAACCTAGGGGCGATCTTGTTTTTAGGTATGGAGCGGCAACAATGCTAAATCAAAGCTAATGGTAGCTTCAAAATAAACATTTGAAAACAGCACTTGAGTTCACCTGGAGTCAAAGATAAAACATTGAATCAGCTCTTGTTGGAGCATAATTAAATCTCCCGGTACCAAGCTCTAGGCTGGAACATACGGAAATTAAACCAAACACCCCAATCCAATATTTCGTTGTAACAACAGATACCAGGGTCAACATAGTGTTAGCTCGCTCTAAAACTCAAGATCACTAAATACAACCCGCATCATGGCACCCTCCAGCGGCAAGGGATCGACAATCTTCTCATAATATGCTGGCCAGTCGTCAATCCACTGCAGGAGGGGAAACATATGAGAGTATTCCCAGTGGGAAGGATACCATCCAGCCGATTCCCAGTCGACAAGGGCAGCTAACTCATACTCTTCTTCATTTGCGACAGAATTAACAACCTTCCGTACAAGAACGTTATCTCTAGCAATATCCCCGTGGGTGAATATAGGTGGATGATTGCGAAATGCCAACGGGAGGTGTCGAGTAAGATAGTCAGAGAGAAAGCTATGATGACTTGATTCGCTCCACATGGTTTTTGAGCGAAGTGCGATAGCTTTTCCAAATTCTTCTTCCGTCTGGAAAGGGCCAGTAATAGCAGCGTCCTTTTCACGAGAATAAAAATACCTATGGGGAACGGGTCCTCTGTTGATACTGCCATAGAACCCGGGTGAGGGCAGCTCTCTCATTTGATCAAGGATGCATCGTAATTGTCCAACAATCAAATTTTTATTATCATCAGTGAGCGAAGACCACGCCATCCCTAGGGAAATGCTGGGGATGTATTCCATGACGATATACAGGATCTCCTGATCGCGGTACATGGCGTAGAGTTGTGGTGCTGCGATGTTGAGTTGTTTTTCAACAAACATTAGAGCCCATCCCTCATTTTCTGTCACAAGCGGGCCATATTTCACAACGTATTGGTCTCTGATTACGACCATGCGCCCACCGTAGTCTGATGCCTTGGGGAGGGTTCGTGTTGCCTGTTTAATCTCATTCTGATCTGGAAGCGGCCCTGGTAATTGACCAGCCCGATTATAAGGAAGGGACAAATGCATAGTTGGATGGGCGATGTGTCTAAGAACGGAACACTTGATGGCATGAGAATGCGGCCTAGCCGCCCAATAGTTCGTACCCTTTCTAAGGTGTATACCCTTTTAGGCTAGTGCCTAAATATCACGTGACTGGGGGGAATATCTGATTACGTAATCAGGGCGGTGGTCGTCGTCTTGAGTCGGATTGACCAATATCTGTTGCTCTGTCCATTCTCTCTATCTTTACTACACAGTCCATGGTAATTGTATATCAGAGCATGCAGATTTTCCCCTTCGGCCTACGCTTAGTTTGAAGCGCCGATGTCCCTGTACTGGAGTCTGGAGCTGTTGTCAAGCCAAAACATAACAGAAATAAACCAAAGAATCGTGTCGTTCCGAATCCCGCTTGTCGCCAGCGGCCAAAAATGGGGCACCAACCCACAGTTTGGTCTATTGTTCAATTATTAGCCCGTTTGCTCGAAGAGCAGGTATGGCTCGGTCCAAAATCCATTCAGTGCACTTCACCAAGGGCCTTCGGGGCTCTCCTGGCTCGTAGAAGGTCAGTGGCGCCTGGGTCTTGAATGGTTCGGTTTTCATTGTCTTGATGTTGAACGCCTTCTGCTGGGGCGGCGTCGGGATCCTTCTCAAGACCCTATCCCAATCAGCAGGATGCTTGGACACGGGCGTAACGCCCAGTTTATCAAGCGAGTTCAAAGACCCCGAGTAATCAGCAGATTGCCGTGGTTGCGGGGTATAAATCATCCCACCAGCAGAGGTGACATCACCCGTGACGTGGTACTGGATGCCACTCTTGTCTGCTGCGGTTTGGACGAAGATAGCCGTGTGAAATCTTGGACCCGGGCCCGGCATATCAGGGTCTTGCATAGCGAGATTGTATCGCGCGAGGTAGACTTCGTAGTACCCAGACATTTCGGCTATGGTGAAAGGGTTGGGTGTGGAAGAGCAAATAGAACTCCCTTTGAAGAGAGATTGCAATGGATTGAGGTGGACTGAAAGGACTATGACCGAAAGAAAGCAACTAAGCTCTTGTATATGTTGAACCGTGGGATAAACAAGTACTTGCATAGTTTTATCCCCCCGAGGCTGTGAGTCAGGCACTTAATTCGTGTACTTGGGCCTCCATCTGCATCTCTTGTCCAATGATTTTATGATTTAGCCTCAGAGAGGTGAGGCTTGGGTTTCAAGCTAAAACCAAACAGGGCCTTCTGTTGAAGAGGATGTTACGCGAAGGTGATGTTCTCGATGAGAGCCTTGGGAGAGCGCTTATGCAAGCGGTGAGGTCAGCGAACAGGTAAAAATTAGAAACCATCCGGCGGGCGTTAAATAGGTGGTATTTGTTGATTTCAGGAATCAAGTTACGGTTTGAAAGCATTAGACGGGTCAATAGCTCACCAAAATGGTGCCTGAAGAGATCTAAAATACAAAAGATCACTCAAAGGCATGCCAAGGCAAGGCAAGAGGCCCGCTATGTAAGCGCTGCCCACGGCTTTCTCCTGTCACATCACCGATTGTTAGACCTCGCCATAACTATTGCCTTTTGTGGGCGGCCCGTACTAGGCTAGAGCGAATCCTGGTATTGCTAAGAGAAGCTCGGAATTTGACTGTTCATTTTGTAATTTTTTTTTCTTTTCCTTAAATCAACATAAGTGTTCATGTTTTTTCTTCATGTTTCATCAGCCCCTTTCGGGTAAATTTCCCAGGTATGAGTTTCAAGTTTTAACAAATTGAAGACCAACTTCCTTCCCAGCACGTCGACACTATCCATTTCCAGGTTCAGTGTCCAGCATGCGTCCAACCATTGCATTGCAAGGAAAGCATAAATATGGAGAGGGCGTTCAAATTTTCTAAAAAAAAAGACACACAAGTCAGCCTCTGCCTCTCAATCCAACCCCCTTACCATTTCAGGTATCCCAAACACGCGCCTTTTGACGAGCATCGCCTCTAGAGAACACATTCTCATATGTCCTGAATATATAAGGCTCCTTGCGAAGCAGGACCTCCTTGCTCTTGTGCGTCAAGCCCTTCGCACTCCCTAGTACATGTAGATGCGTGCTGTGAGCCATTTCTTGGATCGGATCCAAGACCATACTGACTTCCTGATTCGCGGGGCTGACCAGCAGCGGGTCATGCATGTCTCTTTCCAGTTTGTATTCCGCTCTCAGCGCCGAGACTTCCTTGTCCACGGATGTCTGCGTAGGGTCATAGGGAGACTTGTGGCGTGCGACTTCATCATCCGTGCCTGATTGGCAGGTTTCGGCCCTGTCAGGCCTGAGGAGCTGGCGCTCGAGGAATTCGGGAATCTCCTGGTTGGAGTTTGGTGTGGCGGAGGAGTAGCAGCTGTACTGGATTGTTCGTGGGGGGTGGTGCAGGTTGGTGGTGGCGGAGGTGAGTTTCGTGGAGAATACTCGGGTGTAGAGGATCTGGGGACCTTTCATATTGAGGAACTATTCATTCCAACTTGAAGGCATAATGTGCATGGGTTGTTGAATTGGAAGATGAATGCTCGCTTTGGGATTTTGCGGAGTACATTCTGTCGGGGTCATCATGAGGTCATGACGGGCTCTCTCCTTTTGGATCCAAAGTTGATTCAACCAATCAACGATTCAAAAAATACTATTGTTTTTGCCTCTTGGCTAGTCATTCATAGTAGTTCTTTGCTGCCGATTTGGAATATTATAGGTATGAGGTGTTGGAGGCTTTATGGAATATTAATACTAAACAATTATTTACACCCAAATGAACTCAATGCGATATCCAGCTAGCACTCTCCGGTATCCAAGTAACAACTTTCGAATTTCTTAGATTTTCAATATACAAAGATTCAAGACAGTATGTAAATCAATCAAAATATTCTTTCAACTCCCTTTGTGTGCTCTATATTAACTTTTCTATCATTCTGAGAGTTTTCAAGCAATGAAAATCAACACCTAGTGTCCACGGATTTTCAAAGCCTTGGCGATCAGGGGGAAGACAGTCAACGCATTCTTGTACTTGATCTGACTCATATCCGCATCGGTAAAGTCACCGTTCTCCTGGATGGCAGCAATGGCTGGCTCCGCTTGCACGAGTGGAACATAGGGAACTGATTGCGTCAGTGAATCTACACATATTCCGGGACGCCACTGACGGGCAAACTCGAACTTACAGTCTGTTCCGGTAACAATGTTATCCGCGCCAACAAAGCTCTTCAAGGCCGCGAGCTGAATAGCAGAGGTCGAGCTAGCGGTATCATAATAATATCCGGTAAGCTGCGCCAAAGATTCAGTAACCGATAGATCGGTCAACCAGGAAAGCGAGGCCATTCCGGCAATACGGGTAGCAAGATAAGGGATCGCACCACCACCGTGGGCGAAGATCATCTTGAAGTCGGGGAACCGGGCACGCTGGCCACTTAGGAGTAAGTTCTCAATTGCACGCACGGTATCGAAAGGATACTCGGTCATTGGGATGGGCCATCCCATGGCGACGGAGGTGCAGCCTGGAGCGGCTGGGTGAACAAACACACTAGCGTTGCGTGCGTTTAGGGCAGAGAAAACGGGGTCAAGGGTGGAGTTGCCCAAGTATGTGCCGTCGGCATTGGTATACATGCCCACGCCAATAAACTTGAGGGTGTCCAGACAGAACTGCGATTTTCAAGTTAGATCTTGTTACAAGCTAGGGAAATGCATAGTCATACCTCTAATTCCTCTACTGCTTCTTCAACGAAGGGGAGAGGGAGAAGACAGAGGGCTCCAAGTCGCGTAGGGTGGATCTTGGTGTAGTTGTGAAGCTGCAGGTTCACGCTTCGGGCCAATGCCTTGGCCTTGTGAGCCTCTTTCAAGAAGAACACGCCAGGGGCGCTGACACTTATGGCCGAGAAATTGACTCCAAGGGTGTCCATGGTGCTGATGTGCAATTCCAGGGTCCAATCAGAGACCGGGAAGCCATCAGTATACAAAGTGCCATTCTTCACTGGGTATCCTGCTGAGATCAATGCCTCTCTCCAGACCTCTGGGATGACATGGGAGTGAACATCAATGCGATAGTCTGAGGTCAGGTTTCGAGTGATGGCATGACAGCTGGCTAGGCATGCCAGGGGCAGTCCCAGCAGGATTTTCTTCAACAGGGAAGGCATCGGGAGTTCTCCAAAAGCTTCACTTCTAATGATGGCAACGGGAATGAATAGCCACTTCAAGGTTCTGATCCGACGGGGGTGGAATTTTTTTTCCCAGGGCTTTTATCTGGACTATTTATCGACTGGAGTCACTGGACCTCAGGAGACGAAAAGGCTCACAATACAATGTAAACGGTCACGGAGACACGCGGCGAGTGGGGTTCATACTCCTTGGTCCATTTCACGAATTGCCGGCAAAGAGCCCAGGTCAACAAGGGAATTGTGAGAACCCCTGGGTCTAACATGACCGTGACTTCCAAATGAAAAAAAAAAATTGCCGCGAGTCCGAAACTACTAGGAACAACTGGCAATTAGCGTACGCCCACTTTAAGCCACTTTTTATCAATGAAAAAAAAAGAATGTGAAAGCGAAAGGGAATTCCAGGAGATTATTATTTTATTGGAAAATTTGCTGCTCCCCATCATAAAGGGAAAGTGTTCTAATTTATATGAGTCCCATTTGCACTTATTCAATGTTCAAAAGTACCCCCAGGGGAGAGTTATATGGAAAAATTGCAATTGAAGCCCCCCCAAAACGTGTCGGCAAGTCCCGGCCGAACCAGGAAAGCGCACTAGATTAGCTCTTGTCAAAAGCGGGAATTGTGGATCTTGTGAAGAATCAAGGGTCTTGGCAGATCGGCAGTTGAACCAATTACGGCACTTTTGAGCGACTTGATGCCAATCGAGAGCTGTTCTCAAATATACACCCTTGCTAGATCAGGAATCGAAGTTTGGAAAGAGCTCTAGTTTGGCCAAAAGTACATCTTTGGCGCAGGTGTACATGTGGACAATGGTACTATGTGCTTGGAGGCTGCAGGACTTCCAAGGGGTTTGCCAACTAAAAATTTTGTGCCAAAATGTGAACTAAATCTTGTGGCTATCTTCTGGGCACATATATTTACTTCTGATGGGACTCTTGGAGTTTCAAGATTCAGCTTTACCGGGAGTCTCCTAACTTTTTCCAGGGCTGCATCATGGCCATGTTTATCCAACCGCGATCAGAGGAGGCAAGTACTCAAGTGCTGGATCACGGTGACTGAAGATCAAAGAACATTTCTGCACGGACTATCAATCCTAACTTTAAACCTCGTCTAGGTCGAGAACCGTGGGCCTCTGCTGTTGATCATCAACGGCACAGCGACAGGTATTGCGGTGATCGTTGTGGGTCTTCGAGCGATCTCCAGAATCTTTATCTTGAAAAAATTCGGTCTGGATGACGCGACAATGGTGATCGCCATGATCTTTGCCGTTCTCAACGTCGTGGTCGCGGGCCTCGGTGGGTCGTATCCAGCCTTGCCTACTGTTCCCCTCTCTAATACAATGAAATAGGAGTCAAGTATGGAACAGGGAAGCATAAGTGGGATGTTGGTTCAAATGACACGATTCCAGCTGCAAAGGTACAGTTTGCGCCCCTGAACCTTCTCCAATGCTGTATTCTGTTCTCGGGCTAACAAATTTTCCACGAATGTGGCTATATAGGTTCGATACGTGACGCACATCATTTATACGCTGATCAGCGGCCTGATCAAAGCATCAATCTGTTTACTATATTTGCGCCTCTTCCCTAATATTCGAAAACTCACGCTCGGTACGATCGGTTTCATCACGGCCATGAGCATCGCCGTCATTCTCGCGACAATCTTCCAATGCTCTCCGGTTGATGCCGTTTACGACGAAGACAAATACCAGAATTATACTTGCTTTGCATCTATTCCGTTCTGGTACACCACTGCTGTGTTGTCCCTGGTGACAGATATCTGGATATTTGCTTTGCCGCTGAAAATTATGATGGGTTTGTGATCTCTCCCGATGCGAACGTACTGCAGAGGTCCAGACATTTTTCTAACCAATAACAGGTCTCCAGCTTGATCATAAGAGACGATTCATCATCATCGGGCTATTATCATTGGGTTTATTGTGAGTAAAAATTACGACATAACTTCTCTAAATGCAGTGCTTACTAGATTAAAGTGCCTGTATAGCCAGTATTGTGCGAATGGTCTACATTGTCAAACTATACGAAAGCTCCGACCCTACCTGGGATACCTTTGGCGTTTCAATCTGGTCGGGGATTGAATTGGCTGTCGCCATTATTGCTGCCAGCATTCCAGCAATTAAGCCCCTTGTGGATGCCCTCTTCCCGGCGTTATTTGCCAGTAGTAGAGGCACGTCGCAATCCGCGGGTCGAAGGACTTATCATTCGAACAGCCATGAGCTACATTCTCAGCGATACCAGCGCAAAGATGCTTTTCCACTTTCGCTTGTTACGCCGAGAGAAGAAAGCGACACGGGCGATGATGAATCTACAAAAGCGATCGCACATGCAAATTAGTCAAAAAAGTGGAGTTTGTAATAAAAATGTCGAGTTATCAATAATAGCCCATACTATCTATCTTTTAAGGCCCACCAGGTGCTTAAATCGTTCAAACTTGACGAAGTCGAGGGCGTTGGTCATCCTGCCGGATTCTCTTCGCTGGCAATCACAGTAATGCCAATTGATCTTTCCTCACTTCATCTCCGACAAACTGGTACCTGATGTCCAGGAACTTTGTTGTCGCATTCAAATGTTGATCAGGAGCGCCATATTGTCGCTGTCAATCCGCAGCTCCACTTGGGATTTGTCCTGATCCCCATCTCTTGCATGAGGTTGGCGATGAATAAACCCTCTTTGCAAGCTCGATCCAGAGCCATAAAGTCCGCACAATTCGATGAAGGAGCGACCAAGTCTTCAATGTTGTCGTTTCAACGACCATGATATTGGCGTTCCATTGTAAAAGAAGATACACCCTTCCAAGGGCTTCCTCGATCGATCGAAGACAATTTGCATGAGATGCATCGACTTATCCAAGAAGACCTTCATATTCGACTTCTCGCCGCTCAGACTCACACACTCTAAGTCCGTATTGCCTCCGGACTGGAATCCAAGCGCTGTTGTACCTGCAATATACCGTAACACTTGCTTGGTGAGCTTCAAAACTTCTTTTGATGCGAATGCTGCCGCTCTTTGCAGGATCCCGACGACCAACCACATCTCACGACAAGAAAGCCATCCAGAAAAAATATAACTTTCAAGATTCACACATGGCCACCCACCAGGCAAAGAAGGTTCTGACTGTGGTGTGGCTGAAAACAGCTAGTAGTGCGATGAGTGCCGTCCGGGTGATAAAATAGGATATTCGTCTGCTGGGGCCCATCTGGTTTCCGCGCAGCATCAGTGATCTTTTTTTTAAAATTGACGGATGTAGTAGAGAGTGGTTGGCTCGTCATGCAGAGCAAAGCAATCGTTGCTGGAGAAGTCGTTGAAAGGTAGTTGTTAGCTTAGCTCAATAGGAAAATGATAAGTGATTGCCAAGCGGGGGCGGATACGGAGGGATATGCCCGAACTGCAAAGAAGTTCAACTTTCTTATCAACTTTCTTAGACTATTAATTCAATTGGCTAATAAGTTCTGCATGTGATCAAAATCGACCTTTATTCTGGTCATTAGGTAGAGTTTGCACAGTTTGCATCAACTCCCCTATATCGTACACGAATTATACCCCTTGAATATTCTTCTTTCCATTTTAGAATCAATTGGAACGTATTTCCTCCCACGCCGGTTTCAAAAATGGTGAGTTGCAATGGTCCTTTCTTAACTTAAATATTGACTCATGTATCCCAGGACGACTTGCCTACGGCTCTAGACGATCCCAGCACAATGTCCAATGTTGAGATTGTTCATATACGCAGATATTGTCCTCCCGGAGTTTCAGAAATCATCGATCGTGGTGGCGGATCTTTCATTGGGGCACTTGATGAGTCTGCTGTTTTGAAATACCCATGTATCCCTGGCGATAATGAGAGCATTCAAACGGAGGGTCGACTACTCGAGGTCATTGGAAGCCACCCCAGAATCATCGCTATGAAAGGCCTGACGGAGCATGGGCTTGTTCTACAGCGTGCCCCAAACGGAAGCTTGAGCGACTACCTCGCGACACAACCCGGTATATCAATGGACAGAAAGTTACTCTGGTGCAAACAAGCTGCCGAGGCAGTCAGCTTCATACATGAAAAACATATAATTCACTGCGACATAAATCTTCGGAACTTTTTGCTCGACCAGAATCTTGATCTCCTACTAGCAGACTTCCAGGAAATGCTGAAATCTGTTGATGGCAAAAGTACCCTATTGGATGGACTCTCTCGGGAGAGCTCTAAGTCATACATGCCTCGACCCCACGGGGACTATGCGTGTGTGAAAACTGATATCTTTGCGCTTGGCTCTGCCATTTACTTCATCCTCATGGGAAACGAGGTCTTTCCGGATCTTGACAGCTTAGAGGACGACGAAGAGATTCTTTCTCGCTTCCAAAATGGGATTTTTCCGACCGACAATCACGCTTGCTATGAAATCACAGGGAAATGTTGGAGGCAGCAGTATCAGTCTGCGAATGAGGTGGTTTGTGATATATCCAAAGTTAAAGCCTACGGGAACGCCATGAAGTAACAATAGACGGCAATAATGCCCAAGCGTGTAAAGAAAGCTTGGGAGCCTGGTCAAAGGCCTGATAAGGGGATGGATGTGTGAGGCCTGGCTTCATCAAGAAATCAAAGTTAATCCTTCATTCAACTTTATTCATATGTTCGCTATGTGGTTTTTTTTCTTTCGATCAAGAAATGTGAAGGCCTTGTTCAACAAGGCATTGTGATCAGCCAAAATGCCTCGTCATCTTTATTGGATGTAGCGAAACGGTGTTGAATATGATCGTAGGAGATTCCAAGTAATATCCAAGCAAAATTCAGCGCCAAAGAACCCCAGAATGTTCCGTTTTCTCTTCCAAAGTGTACATAATCCGAGAATAAAATTAAAGTTGGAATTCAAGCATTCAAGCATTACACTTCTTTACCATATTAGGCTTAGCGCGCTTCTATATATGGCTCCAGGCTCCCGCCAAGACCTGGCAAGAAATTCAGGTGCCGAGGTCCCACCTTGGAACCTTCTGTATAAAATTGCAACAACTCTGACATCTGCTATAGTTATCCAAGAAAAAATATAAAACATGTTCTGACATGCCGGAAGAGCGGGGCTTTTGATAGTAAAATTTTGCGATCGTGAAGAGGTCTGGGTGGTGGTACTTACTCCGGTTAATTTCACATGTTTCGGGAGTGAAGCGTAAGTTCCACTTTTCTGAATGCCAGTGCAATAATTATGCACAAAAGGGACCCTGGATTTTAGTGACCTACGCGTCACTTACATCATACGTGCGTAAGCACTGTCAACTGATTTTCAGTACATACTAGTATATGGAGCGACCTAATCTTGGGAGCTACGGCCGTATCTAAGAGATTTCCGAATTGTTCTGGGTAATTGAGCAAACCACTCCCAAATCATCACATCAGGCGACCGAGGAAACATATGGATTGAATTTGGCAGAGACTTCGTGATGCGTTGGTCATTTGTGCAATCGCTAGCAGAGATTTACACTTTTCAATTAAGATAGAGATCCGCGATGCTCCGCAAACCCCCGTTGGAGCCTGTCCCAACCCATGGAAGCCCGCGGAAATCACGCGGCGCTTTCCTGATGCTTTCATTGGTCAGCACCAGGCAAAAAGTTGGGGGCCAAAGTTCTAAGACAGTATTCCAATCTTGTCTACGCGCGTAGGGGGAGCAAAAACTTTTGCGGGTTTACTTTTGGCAACCCGCTTCAAATCTCGACATCTCAGTCTTTTCAATCAAACCAGTCTTTTTCAAATGCTAAACACAAGAATGCTTATCGCTTTTCACACCTCCGACCAAGTCTCCATCTTTCCTTGAAATATCTCATAAAATGTACAATCTATTGGACACATTTTCTCGGATGTTGGCTTTATGTGTCCTCTGGCTTTTGTTTTTTTCAGAGCTATGCCACGGGAACTCATTGCACCAAAATCATTCCTATGCGCTTGCCACAGAATACCGGCCGGTCGACTTGGGAAACGTACGAGCTGATGTTTCCTTCGCAATAGCCACCACAATCCTACGTCCGGGGCCTACGCTTCCAGTCTGGCTTGACTATCACCTTCGCTGGGTACAGCATGTAGTGATCTACATGGACGATCCAGATGAGCGGCCGTTGTTTGAGCAGCTTTGTGGGGACAGACCTGTCTCACTCTTGCATGGGTCACAAGTCGAGTCTAAAATGACGCCAGAAAGCCGCCTCATCAAACGCCAGATGGCCAACATGAAGCATGCAATCGCTTATCTGATGGAGCGTGGCTACACATGGCTCATCCATATTGATCTGGATGAGCTGCTCTTTGGGCCTTTAGTCGACTCACGCTCCTGGGCTAAAGACCCCGAGGTGGGCCTCGTGACCTTTACCAATCACGAGGCACTTCCAGTCGACTTCGAGACCTCAAATCCGTTCAAAGACTGCGTTTATTTTTGGGTGAACGGGGTGGACCACAACGACAAATTTACCGCCTACGGCAACGGCAAGAGCGCAGTCCGCCTCGGACCGGGCGTCGAGCCACGAGGACCCCACTCGTTCTCCGGCCACACTGGCCGTGCTTTTGCACCCCCAGAAAAAGAGGCGATGGTATTGCACTACCCGTACCCTTCTTACAACAGCTGGCTTCACAAGTTTAACCACTACGGCTCTTTTTCTGACCACTGGTTCGGCGACCGCCAGGGGCCAAGGATCATTGGCTTCATGTTGCAATCGCGAGACGTGATCCAAATGGCGCATAAGAACGATGACTGGGCCAGTGCCAGGGCATTTTTCTCGAAGCGAATTCTTGATACAAAGTCGAAGAAAGAAGCTATTCGCCAGGGCAAGTTACGTCAATACATGCCGTTCGCGGGAAATTGAAAACACCGATGAAGCGAAGATATAATGTATACTCACTGAAGAGCAAATGAGAGTACTTTCCTCCCGATTGTGATGGCATTCCAAAGCGATTAGGTCACGAACTTATCGCATCAACCAATCTACAATGCCGACTCCCAACTGTGAAATTCATTTCCCCAACAGCCTCCAAGCGTCCATCGACAATACTCAAGAGTGTTCCCACAAATTAGTGATACGACCACCATACCCTTGATGATACTGGCGAGAGAACAGACCTAAAAACCAAAGGCCTATGTGAGACTGCCGAATTTCTGCGCGGCTTGATTATTCAAGAAGCTCAAATTCTGGGCAAGGGAGGTTACCGCAAGGTCATCTTGTGGAACCTTAGCCAAGGCTGTGCTGCTGGGATCTTTACAGTCTTGAGCGATTGGCGCATTTGTTGAGATGAGTCGCTGGCTGCTGCTATTTGAGCAGCATCTACATAATTTTCTCCGATGTGATAGTCGAAAGCTAGCTGGAAACAGCCACCATGGACCCAGACGATCATGATACAGATGACAGGGATACGAGCAGTGAGGAAGATCCAGAAAGAGATGAATTGTCTGAGTCTGACTCCGGTGATGAACCGAAACGAGATGGAACTGTCCAAATCTGATAATTTGGATGATGACCCATTTCACTGATCTGTCCAATTGAGCGATTACTTCAATCCTTTTGTCGAGGCAGAAGAAGCGGACGCTCCTTTGACCGTCCAGCCGTTGACTACACCCGCGACATTCTTGATCTTCCTTTGCTTCCAGCGAATGAAGATCAACCCTCGCCAATTGATTTATACCAACTTTAAATACCGATATTTACTGGCCACGGCTCGGAAGATCCCAAGGTTTCCGTCATCATTGGTGAAAAAATGTCTCGGGTCCTTTCGAAAGGCCTGGGAATGAATGTCACCTGGAAGTCATATAGGGGACTTGGTCAGTAGTATCGGGCCAAAAACGAAATTCAAGATGTCCTCAAATTTCTTGAAAGCCACGTCGATCTATTGGTTGAACATGAATTACCGGTGCCTAGCGGTTCTTAATAACAACAATTGATGTGTTTTCAAAAAAGTGAATACAGTACTCGGAGGAACTTTGAGCAGACTCGGACATATATTAATCCGTGGACGCGGTAGCGGATATAGGATGTTCCGAACAGGAGTATATCTAGTAAACAGACACATACAAATTTATATCGTGATTCATTCCTCACAGACTACATATCAACAGATTACAAGCTCGGGTTCTCCTAAAGTGGACTCGGACTCTAAGATGGTCGCCACTTCCTCAGCAGCTGAAGTCCCAGAGGGGTTTTTGGATCCCCAGCCGCCAGTGAAAACTCCACCCCGGTCATCTGAACCGGAAAACTCAATCTCCCGTTCCCCCTCATCGCTGCCGCAGTCTGCCCAAGAGAACGCCTCGTCGGCTTCAGACGAATCCTCATCGTACTCAAGCTCAGAATTTGAGAGCTCCGAAGACGAATCACCAGCTGCCATGATCGCTCGTATCAAAAGCAAGCCCGCTCCAACCTACAAATGCTGTGGGCCGCCGAGACGCCGTTCGGAACCCCAAAAGACTATTGCAGAACCCCAAAGGACTAGCGTTGCCCCCCACGCTGCCAAAAAGCACCAACGCCGTGGTTGGCCATACACTCTCCGACCCGTTCAGAAGATTGTCAAGGCCTCAACCTATCGTTGGATAGAAGAGTTGAATTTCGCGCGTATGGCTAATAGCCTGCTTAAAACTCCAATCAGCTCCAGCGGCGACTTCTATGACACCGGCCCAGAAGAATTGGACTACTCTTTGCCTGAAACCCAGCCTCGCGAAGACACCCCGCCCTCTGATCGCGATGTTGCTGCCGACATTCCTTCACCCGTTTCAGAAAGGAACGTATCGCTTTTATATGATGTTTTCTGTGTTTCTGATCTATCAGAAACTAGTTTAATGAACTGTGGCAGGTGTTTGAGAAGATAATCCTTTCCATATATCATGTTTCCGGCATGTTTGTTCGCATCTAGAGAGTCTTTCGGAAATGCATTTCACAAGGCACGAATTCAGTGCAGTCGCAGGATGACATTTTTTCTCGTAAAGATCGGGAGAAAGTTCCACGTCTTAAATGAAGATTGGGTAATCGTATAAACATTGAATAGTAAACAGGGCCTGCATAGGAAGATTTAAAGTTGCACAAGCAATCCCGACAAGGCAAGCCCCCTGCCCGAGCCGTAGGCTGATTCCGTAAATAGTAGATTTTGGGCATCCAAACCACCATGGATAAGATCAAACTGTGTATTCGAACAGCAAATAAAGCCCCAGAAATACATGTTTACTTCAAATTATTAATACCGCGTATATTGCCAAGATGGTTGACTAGAACTATATAGTGTTCCTCGCAAATAACTTGTCTCGGATGGTATTATTTTTGACCAAAGCAAACTATCATCACAATGGCTCTCGTTCCGAGATCGGGGCTCCAATTCTACTTGATGATCTCGTTTAAGATGAAATTTGCTCAGTACTAATCGGACTTCTTCTCTTGGATTGGATGTGGACCTGAACACTTGGAACACATTCTGAGCTCTGAAATCTTCTTGGCTTTTGAAGAAAAAGTGGAGAATGCAAATCACCACCAGCATCACAAAATTACATAAAGTTCTTATTATGTCAAGTGACGCGAAGGCTGGAAATATCTTGACAGGTAGCAAAGAGGATGCTTGGGTGATGGATTTTGGCGGCGGGTTTATAGAAGGCTGGGCGGAGAAATTCTAAATGAATAAAATTGATGACTTAGCAGGCGGTGCCAAATTTGAAGAACTTCTGCAGGCGCAAAAAACGCTAGAGAAGCGAGCGCTCGAATATATTGATGAAAAACGGCAGGCCAAGAAACCATTTTTGGTTCGCGTGAATGGAGTTGATTGCTGATCAGTCGTGGGACTCTCGTTAAGGCGGCTGCCGCACGGTTCCAAGGTTTCGCGCCCCCAACTGGCCCGGGCCGCAACCTTGAAAGAACCCGCATTCCGACTTGGCGACCCCCGAGGGAAGAAAAAACAGCCGCTCCGTGGTGTTCATTTTCGAAGCCGATGCTCTTCTACTGAGTCAAATTTTCTAAATATTCAATGAGTACTATTCGTGAAATTTACAGAAATCAGGTAAAAGCGATGAATGCAGTGGGCCTTTTAGTTTGAATACTCACTCGGGAGTGGGACGGGAGTGGAGTCTGACCTCTGAGTCCTGACCTCCAGGCTCCAGCCGATTCTCTCCCCTTTTCCACTTTAGCGCCCTTCCGGATGAACCATCCTCCCCTGAGTTCCCCCACCTTTGGCTTGTGATAAGCTTCGAAAATCATGACATAACTAACCAGTCATGTCCGCAATAATTAGCAAGCGCAAGCGCAAGCGCGCAAAGAAAGCATGCACACCTTGCCACCAGCGCAAGCGAAAATGCGACGGGGAGTACCCTTGCAGCACGTGTACCACCTATGAATACAACTGCAATTACGCCGACGATGATACCACCAACACTGCGGGCGAAATCGAGCATGCTTCACTCCAGGCCAAGCGCACCATTAATGATGGCGGGAATACTATGGCGAGCGGTGTCACCCCGGAATCGCGCACCCCGGATAGCCAATTAGCGAGAGCTACCGGAGCTGACAGTACATCGTCCAAGAGTCCTGCCGTCGGGGCTGGCATCTTTGACGACCAGAAGTCCAGATACACCGGGGTATCGGCAGCCATGGCCTTCCCGCACATCCTGGGTGTGGCTCTTGGCTCCGATAGCCCTCCCAAGATCAGCTCGTTCGCGTACAACTTTGGGATCCGCCCCGAGGAGGCTTCCAACGCGCATAGCTTCTTAGGGGAACTGATTTCGGAGGACAACCTAGCCTTATACTCAAATTCGTACTTCTCTGCGATGGGCCCCATTGGCGACTTTTTGGACCCAAGAATTTACGCCCAGCGATGTCGCGATTATTATCATGGCTCTGGCAGCAACTCGGTCGCGTTTAGTGCCGTAGCCGCTGGCGTTGCTGCTTTTGGATCTTTCCTCTCCGCAACTCGATACCCGCAGGAATCTGATCTGCTCCAGTTCGCTAAAACGATTCTCGATGATCCTGCATCCATACGCATGCTAAGCATCGACCATATCATCGCGTGGGGAATGCGGGTATTTTATCTGCGGGCTACAACTCGCCCTAGTAATACCTGGGTCGCGTCGTGTACACTTATGCATCTTTGCCAGGTGGTAGGGCTACACAAAGAAGATAATATCAAAAGAATGGCCTCTGCTGCCGGCGCTGCTGTTGTTGGGCACGATGCGGACCGGTTGAGGCGAATTTTCTGGATTTCATGGGCCGGGCATCAAATGCTATCGTATGAGTACGATCGTTCGGCAGTAACCTTTGGGGCTGTGACTTGTCAGTCTATCATCCCGATACTGGGGTCCGTTGCCGATCAGTTCGTGCAAATAGTTCAGATCATTCCTTCGCCTAACTCGCCCTTCCATCTCGAAAGTCAGCCTCTACCCCCGAGAGAGGAGCTATTTCAGCGTCTTACCGCGTTGAGTAGACTTGATTTTACTCATCCGTTCCTAGTAGTGACGAAGGCGGACCTTGCGTTTTGTTTCTACCGGCGCATTTATCAGCTCAAGGCAGGCATAACGGACGAGGAAATTCAACTCATCATTGATAGCGGCAACGAAGCAGTAAAAGCAGCTGAGGGGCTAGCCAACCAGGGCCGTCTATTGTGGAACGTCATAGGCAGCGTCTTCCAATTTGCCTGTGTCTTATTAGCCATCGACACGCCGGCCTCTTCTGCTCACATCCCGGCTGCCTTCAAAGGGCTGGAAAACCTTGCTAAGGCAACGGACACTGTATTGACTCGCCAGGCGTTGTCAATGGCGCGTCATCTTCTCAGCCTCAATATAAAAAAGAAACGACAGGAGCTTATGCAGCTAGAGGCCGTCGAGTCGAGCTGTGAACCGTTCCAGGCGCAGCCAGAACCCGAAACTAATGCCGCTTTTCCGGACATTAGCTGGATTATGGACTGGGATCAGGCTCTCATTGAGCCATACCTATCCGTATTCAGTCCCGACATGGACATCAATCAATTTATAGTATCCTAGGGGGCTTGGTAAAATGATAAACGCAGAGGCACTCCAACCCGTTGAAGCAGAGCCACAGATAGTCCCAAGCCGGATAGACCGACACCCTGCACAAGTAAAATAAAGAGGGTTTTCTCCATACTAGGATCCAGCGGACCATGTTGACCTGGGGTATGTACGGAGGTCTGTTCGTTGGGGTGAAAAAGATCAACTATGGTGCGGCCCCATAACAGAGCGGAGTTATTTAGGCCGCTGTCTTGTGTGTTGTGTGTTGCCCGGCCCCCAATGTGCGGCTACTGCGGCCAAGGACTGCGGCTGCTGCGGCGTAATCAACTTTAACCCCGCCGGTATCTCCGTTATTATGGAATTGACACTTTGACAAGGCCTTCAGCCCGAATGCTCGCCGCAGTAACCGCTGCTATTCTGGAGCGGCTGAGATGAAGCGAATGGTAGCAAAGGTTGACTGCAGTGGTGTTGAAAATGTATAAATGGACTGGTACCTCCTGTCTCATGGTACATTAACCGCACTCACAAGCTCAAACAGCAACAGTTACAACTTATAAGAACTACCACATCTCGACTATCACTCTTCACCACACTGAAAACAACCGATACATCTTGAATCGTCAATTAAATATATCATTCTCAACAAGAGCCGAAATGCCTGAGTACGCCAAGAACCAGCCCACCGGCTTCAAAAACGTCATTGAGAGAGTCGCCATTGTCGGTGTAAGTGTATCCCTCCAGCAACACCAAATAAAACAAACTAACAAGCGTCCTTAGGCTGGAGGCACTGTTGGAACCCACCTCGTCGCCGCCCTCCTCAAAACAGGCAAACACACAGTGACGGCCCTCTCCCGCAAAGATAGCAGCAACAAACTCCCCGAAGGCGTCCTCGTCGCCCAAGTCGACTATTCCGACGAAGCCACTATTGTCGCCGCCCTCAAGGGCCAACAATTCTTCATCATCACAGTATCCCCCACCGCGTCTCGCGACACCCATAGCAAGCTCGTTCGCGCGGCTGCCAAGGCCGGTGTTCCCTACATCATGCCTAACGGGTACGCCGGTGATATTGAACAAACTAAACTTGGAGAGGATGTCATGCTCGGGCCCGTTGCCAAGGCCGCCAGAGATGAGATTGAAAGCCTGGGTATGCAGTGGATCACCGTGTGCTGTGGATTCTGGTACGATTACAGTCTAGCGGGTGGTGAGGCGCGCTTCGGGTTCGACTTTGATAAGTGGTCTTTGACGATCTACGACGACGGCAACACCAGGAACTCTGTTTCGACATTGTCACAGGTTGGGCGTGCCGTGGCCAAAGTGTTGAGTTTCAAGGAGCTTCCCGAAGACGAAAACGACAAGAGTCTTACCCTGTCGCGGTGGCTTAACAAGGCTTTGTACATCAAAAGCTTTGTGATCAACCAAAACGAGATGTTTGAGAGCGTCAAGCGCGTTACCGGCACTGGTGACGCTGACTGGACGATCACTCATGAGGATAGTAGGGAGCGATACGCTGATGGACTGGCGATGGTTAAGGCTGGTAACATGGCTGGTTTTGGGAAGCTGCTCTACGCAAGGGCGTTCTTCCCTGATGATCCTAGTGATTGCTCGACTAGGGCGGAGAATGAGCTGCTTGGTTTACCGGAGGAGAGCCTGGATGATGCTACCCAAGCTGGGGCTAACATGGTTAAGGAGCTGCAGCTTCGTGTTGATCGTATGGCGTCTTAGAAAACAATATTTGCAGAGGATAAATTCAAAAAACTTTGTGGTTAGAGATCGTCATACCAAATTCCAAATGGGCCATCATCATGGAACATCCATTTATTTCTTGACTCTTGATCCTGAGTAACTTTTTGGAAGGGCAAAGTATTTCCATGGCCTATGGTTTCAGCACAACATGACCACCCCAACCACTCAGATTCCCAGCCGCCTCCAATGCGCCTTGGATTTCCTCAAGTCCAAATTCTTCCGTGTGGGTGATACCTGACTTGTGGCCAAGAGGAAGTAATCCAGACTCAATCATCTCAATCATCTGCAAGACATGCCGGCGATCATACATAAACCGCCCTTGGATCCGAATACTCTTGAACATGATATCAAGGTACGGAATGTCAATATTTCCCGAGTTCCCTCCCATCAGGACGCATCGACCAAAAGGACGTAATGCCTTTATGCCAGATGACAGCAGCAATGATCCCTGGACCGCTGGTGGCGAGAGGTCAAGGTAGACATCTGCCCCATCCGGCCTCCCGGCTGCTTCTCGAAATAAGTCCGCATCAGCAGCCTCGTCGCCGGTGAGTTGAACAATTATTAGCCGGTCTGTACAATGAACCTCCTTAAGTTTGGCCAGGGTGGCCATGTTTCTCCCAGCAGCGACCACTGTTGCGCCCATTGCAAATGCAACGCTGACAGCGGCGCCGCCATACCGCCCTGTTGCTGGCGCCACGATGACTACCTCGCCGGGTCTCACGTCGACCTCCGAAAGACCACCAAACGAAACAAGGGAAGTAGGCATCAGACAGAGGTCGTTCACGCTGTACCCCAGTTTCGTCAGAAGAAGGTCCTCGTTGAGTGGGTACAGATTCTCTAATGGGAACCGTGTATACTCGGCGTACGTCGCGTTGCGCCAAACTCCGTCCATCAATTTCTGTGCGGCGGGATATCCGCCCCCGTGGATACCATACAGAATAGAAACGGCAGGGTTATCTCGGGCGCGAATGGTAATTTCACAGAATACCAGCTGGCCTGGTGTGAGGGCAACGGAGTCCGGTCCGACTTCGTGAATTCGCCCGATGGCGGTGTTCCCCGGTGTTAGAGGCAGAGAGAGGGGGTATGGTCGTTTGTTGCTTATCACTTCTCCCATGTATGGAACGATATCAACGGCTAATATGCGAACAATCGCGTCACCAGCAGATGCAATGGGACGGGGGAGTGTTTCGAGAACGAGTGGCTTTTCCCGGGAATGAAGTACAAGGGCTCTGTGAGTCGACATTCTGGCTGGAGGTGATGGTGCTTGGTCTTCTAATTCAGTTATTCCTCTTTGCCTCAGGCTCTTTTCAGCAGTTTCAGGTATGCTACATTGTGGAGACTTTATACATTACCACGAAAGTGTTATTTCCGTCAAGATGCTATTTCCGCAATGTCTGATTCCCGGTTATATCGAGCTTAAAACGACCGTATAATTTCATACCTGGATGTTGACTGGTCGAATGCCCGTGATAGTACGGGGTCGGAGATTGTCGGATTTAAGGGACTGACGTAGATGAACCCGACCTCGGAGGTCCACAAATCTGGCAGATAACCAGCATCGAGATCGACATTGCTTCCGACGCCTCGATTACTGCTGCCAAAGCCTACATCGAGGAAAACTACCAACTCCTATATTTAGTTCTCAATAACTCTGGAATGGCTCTAGATGTGAAAAAAATCCGGAAATTACCCGCTGCGAGAGATGATGGAGGGAAAATAGCAGCTGCGGCAACAGAGGCCTTCATCTCGTGATTGGAGAATTCCAAGAGGCCGCGAATTGTGCTTACGTCTTCGACAGTGAGACCCCTCGAGCACGCCTCTGATCCCATCATTCTATGGGCTATTGCACGTATTCCGGCGTATTCGACGAGCAAAACGAAGAAAAAAGCAACTTTATTGGCTATGGACAATCTCTCTCGGGGGGATTGAGAGAAGAAGAAGGGGAAAGGGTGGAAGTAAGCACTGGATACAGCTAGAGGGGGCCACCTGACCCCTCTGTGACACTTTCTAGGTGACCTTGCCTTCTAAGTAAAACATTCTCCACCAATAAAAACCGACTCTAGTAAGCACCGCAAGATAGACCACAGGGTTTAACTCAAACAGTCTCCTCCTCACCACTGATGGCTAGTTTATCACTGCTGCTCTTGCCTGTAAATACTTCTGCGGTCTTGAGGAATTCTTGTTCTGCCTGGGAGAGTTCTTCGGACTCGGTGTATCCTGGACATTGTTGATTCCCCGAGACGACCTGCAGGATACTTTCTGCTTCCTCTGGTGACAACGGTCCTTTGTTTGCCCTCCAAGCAACATGCGTGTCTGGCCTCACAAGCACAATATTACGCTCCCATACGCTGTGAACGTGATTCTCTCCCCTGAGTACAACATACTTCAAAGGAAAGCCCATTTTCTCTGCTGCGTCCAAAAATGTGCTGGCACTATCCGCCTCATTCTCTCCGGCGAAATGTATCAAGGTCCACTCCACCCCAAAGAAGTCGTAAATGCTAGTGCTTCCATCCTTCAAGAACACATGGGGTGCTCTAGAGCCTGGCCGAGTGCTTGGTGCATATTTTCCCACTTCCCATGGAACAGGTGGTGTACCATCGGGATAGATAAATGGCGAATGATCGTACCTGAGATCAAGCTCAATACCACGGTCTAATGTTTCGGGTCCTGACGTGGTGATATAATTCTTCACGACCTCTAGTGCATGCTTTCGTTCGGCTTCAGATGAGTTACCCGTCAAACTGTCCAAGTGTTGGTTGTATAAAGCTCCTAGTTTGACGTGCTCGAGAACGTGGCGATGGGATCGCTGAAGAGCCCGAATCATCATCGGGCGTCGCTCAACACCGTATGCCTTCAGCAGTGCGTCACCTCCGTATCCTTTGATAACTGCGGCGAGTCGCCATCCAAGATCAACTGCGTCTATAACTCCGCTATTCATTCCGTAGCCGCCATGGGGCGGGTTTCTGTGCGCTGTAATAGTTTTTCAGTCCAGGTTCTTTACCACCAGAGCGAAAGAGGAAGACCGAGACCGAGACGGGAATCTTACCTGCATCTCCAGCGAGCATCACGCGTCCACCATGTGTGCAATACCTCTCTGCAATACTGAAGCTCGGCTGCCACTCGCTATGGACGAGAATTTCATCGATCTTGATCCGCCACTCTCCAAGACACCCTCCAAGAACTTTGTAGACGACTTCGTATGGGTCAGTGGGATCGGTGACTCCACCAGTCAGCGGATAGTGTGCTGTAAAGGTGTCTTTCTCATCCTGGTCAATGACAAATCCGGCGCCGACTGGAAATGCATGCCAGAAACGCCCGAAATGCAGTCTTTCAGCTAGCTCTGCGGACCTGAAGTGAGTCAGGTGGAACCGTGCGGGACTAATGAAACAATTAGTCATTGAATAATCAACGAGTAACTCGCCCGAGAATGACCATACACTTGACCCCCGAGCATTTGAATTCCAGTGGATTTCCGGACTTTACTGCTACCACCGTCACAGCCTACCAGATAGCGAGACCGGACTGTCTGCGCTGCGCCAGTACTATCGATGAAAGTAGCCACTGCTTCATTGTCTGTTTCAACATGGTGCGTGTACGTCCATCCAATTCTAGTCGTCACATTCGGTCTTTCGCAAATAATCTCCTTAAGCCAAGCTTCAAAAACGATCTGCGAGCACCGTTGACCAGGCTCCGCGGGTTGTGTCCCGTCGTTGTGTGCCTTGATATATTCGCGATGTTCATTAACCGACGGAAGTTTCTATAGTTCGCCATTCGGTCAGCCTTCAAAAACCCAAAATCATCAAAGCACTGGTATATTGCTAATGACATACCCAGTCAGCAAGCAAGGTCCCTTCACTCGACAAACTTGTGATGAAGACCGAGTTATAGTTTGCGTCTGAGCTGACAGCATTCGTCTGCGCCCTGTAGTCATTCGCCAGTCCAAGCACCCTAAGCATCTCCATGCTCCGACAGTTGGTCAGATCCATTTTCGGCCATTTTGTGGTTCCGAGGTTGCGTTCTGCAATGACGCATGAGATGCCTAGACGGTCAAGTTGGTATGCCAGCAGCATGCCGACCGGGCCAGCCCCGACAATGAGAACATCCGTGTCATACTGAAATGGCTGATGCATGGTGGTACTTGCGTTTGAGTTGCGAAACTCGCGGTTTGGAGAAGAAGGTCTCTGAAACTTGAAGATGGATGACCTTTTGGCGAACACCGCCAATATATACTAGTTCTTGTATGCGGGTCATGATGCCCATGTGTCCACGCGAGTACTAGTATTTTCGAGCTTTCGTATCAGCCCCATGGTCTTGTGCTAAACTTCGGAGCTGAATCAACAGTGAGTTCAAATCGGCCGGAATCTTACCCAGACTGCGTTGGTGTGGGTGCAGGTGCAGGTGCGGGTGCGGGTGCGGGCTCGGAGGTGCCAAGCTTTAACTCAGCCCTGTACAATGGAGATGCATCATGACTTTGAGTTGGACGCCTTACTTTATCTTTGAAAGTATATCTCAGCTCCACAGTGCAATCAATAGCCTCATAATTTAGTGGAGGAGTTGGAAATGATTGATAATTGGCTGGCTACGGTGGGGGCTGTAAGTGCTGATTATTATCAGGTAAGCCATCCCTATACAGACAACCGTGTAGTCACTGCAGTGAGATGAAAGACCTCATAAGTTTGGACCTTTCCAATTAATTCCAATTAATTTATGACGCCTTTGCTTCTTAACTCCGAAATAACTAAAAACTGGAATCAAGAATCCTGCCGTCTCCTAGAAAGCGTCTCACATCAGCTCGGAAATGACCGTGGCTCTCGAAAGAGATTAGAGGGACCACAGCTCCAGTAGTCTCAGCTTCTCGTTACTGAATAGTAGTATTATCCATAATTTAGTCCTTGAACGGGCTGACCAAATGCCACAGGGTTCTAACAGAGTCCCGCTAACATTGAATCCAGATCGTTACCATAATCCTTACAAGGTTGCCTGCTAAGGAACTCAGAGTCACCGATATCGGAGCCTGAGAATGCAATGAACGTCAATCCAACTAAACACCCTATCCTGCACGGAATTATTGAATATATGTGGGTGGAATACGATTTTTCTTCGGAGCTGGGAAAAACGGAGTATGTTGAATTGATTAATTGCGGTATGTCCTGACTCCTCAAGCAACCTTCTGCCATCACTCCAGAATCTGAATATATGAGTAAAAATATTGTGCATGAATAGAGACCCAATCCGTCAATCCACGACGTATATCACAGCTTCAATTACAGAGTGACAGAACGTTGTTATGCATTCCCTAGAGTCTAGACTCAGATAGAATGGCTGACAGTACTTTTGGTGCTTTTGGTGCTTTTATTAATTTATAGTTCGACCTCGGCTTTTGCCACGCAATTTGCCGATAATGACACAGCGTTTTTTTGGGTTAAATAGAGCAACGCGCGCTCCCGAACGCCAAGACCGTTCACGATTGGCCGGACCCCCTCCCCTTAACGAAACTTGCGTGCAACTAATAATTTACTACATGCCCACCATAATCCTAAGAATCCAGATCTACTAGTGATTCTCCCACCATCACTTTTCACACCAAGACACGTCCCATTCACTCTAAAATAATTGATTTGAGCTTCCAATGGCCAAGCCAGGCTTTGAACAAAGTTTGGGCTGATTTTGATTGCTCGTGGTTGTGTGGTAATTAATTCAATTTATTCAATTATACGCATAACGGCGCCTTCTTAACTATGCATCTGCAACAAGGTTGGTTTTTCGACTACCCCGCGCGAGAGCTCATCACTATGAGAGCCCCGCATTATAAGGAATCACTTCTTGTTTACCAAGGAAATGTGTGCACTGTGGAACTACGTAGTAGCATGACCGCACGGTTTCTTTTCCCTTTGCGTACTCCGAATAAACAAATTGCTCTCGCCCGATTAATTCAACTTGGACCTTCCAACTTCGAATCAAGATACATAAGAGTGGGCACTCAGTCCTGGTTTCCAATTGACCAACCCTCTCCTCCGCCGACAAAAGCCCCGCGAGGCGATTCGGGCAGCCTCTGTATATCTGCATTTATCTTGCCGGTATGCGAAGATGGGCGACGCCTTGCGCCCAGGTGATGATGTGTTCAGCCAGGTTCTTCAGGATAGCCTCAAGACATGGACTTCATATTTACCTACCGAGAACAAACACCTACTACCCCAGCAAGCCATAAACATGAGGCCTCTTGTCAGCCAAACACCGCCTTTCCTCGGTGGTGGAATTGCTTTATCTGACGAGACAATTTCGTTTGCTTGTGAGGAGAAGAAATCAGAACAAGGAGAAGGCAGTCTTGTCGTTAATGGTAGGTCAGCATGGAGGACTTCTGACGGAAACTGTGATCTACCCCCAAGAGTCTTGCCCAAGCAACTTCTATTAGCAGTTGGCTGTCGATTAAATGTGGAGTTGTCTGAAGACTCTGCTCTGTTTGACTGGCCTGGAGTTCAGGGACTGTCGGGATATGACAAAGGAAACTATTTATCAGTCCTTTACTTTGCATGGGCCTATATACTGTCTGCTCGATGGGTTGAGCTGCTTGGTCGCTCTGGTGACCACGAATGTCATATGAGCTACGCCTTGAATAGGATGGAGGGTTCATTGCCAGACTCTGACAGTTACCCCATGGTTGAAATTGATATCGGCGACGATGCTTATGAAGAGGAACTCCTCTGGTGGCGGGCGATTTTGTGTTCCAATGATGGCTGGGATGCGACCGTCAAGTACAAAGGCCAAGTCTATTTGTCACCATGGTCGATCTCGTTAAAGAACGGAAGATTTGCCTTAGCCACCAAGAAGTTTTTGGGTGCTAAAGCAGAAGCCCCATCGTCTAACACCGCCCTCAAATACCTCTGTCGGTTTTGTGTGCACCACCGACTTTACGCTCAGTGCTCGGTCGCCCTTGCCGGTGTCCTTTACATTCCTTTCCTAAGCGGGAGAACATTATCACTTCCGCTTCTTAGACAAGCTTCTCGGCTGGAACTAACACAGTGTGTTTTACCAGCTTCCATTCCAGATCTTCTTATTGAACATACTGAAATGCTTCCAAAGTATATGACGTTAAGCTCTAATCCGTGGGGTCTACGTTCTCTTCTGCACAGCACCTTTTTCAATCCAGTTATTGAGTGCAACCTTGTCAGCGCCTGGCTGAATCCAGCTTTTGCGATTATAGATTCCATCGCACCCAGAAAGATTGAATTTGAATTAGCCGTATTTTTGGCAAATCGAAGCCCCTTACTCGGGCCCCTCTGGCTCGGTGCAATTCTCACAGATCTTGCAAAGACTGTCTTACGCGACATACGAGCAGGAATGGTGGCTTTGGATCTTCCAGCTTCGGCTTGGGCCACAACAACTCAAACATTTCTGACCTGCAATATGGGGACCAGTAACGGTGAATCGATACGCCGTGATGACGAATGCCGCCTATCGTTCATTACAGCCTGCAAAGGCCATGACAGACCTCCAGTTTGGCCTTGGAAGCCCTTTGGGAGCACAAACCTTTGCGATACCGACCTAATGATCCGGCAACATACTCAATGTTCTCATTTCTTAGAATACGAGTCTTGGGAATGGATATTGGTGAATGGGCATTCAATTCGGGATTTCGGGAAAGATAATACCATACCTCTTGACCAAGCAACACATTTATCCACCAGCATAAAGCATGCAACACTAAGCGATTATAACTATGATTTCTCCTCCCAGTTGGTCTCGGAGGGAGCCACCCGTGGGATATTTGGATGGTTAAGATCAACGGGGTATCCTCGCTGCGAAAAACCCTTATACCAGCATTCATGGATTGATTTGGAAAACACTGAAGAAGAGGAAGAGCCTGATGATGCTGGATCAGACGCGGAAAAGCACTGGAGTTCAAAGAAAACGCACGTTGAGAGCTGGCTTGACGGGATCGAATAGCGTCCATCAAATACTCAGGCCGTGAAGCACGCTTCGTTGGCCGCTTCACGGTAGTAATCTGGGTAAATCTTGTTTCATGGTTTCTCTGTTATTGTGCACTAGTCTCTTTTCAAATCAGGGTCGCCATCATAATGGGGAGACTTCCCCTTCCAGCAGTAACCCCCTCAAGTTATGGATTCCCCGCCCCCACCCTTTCAAGCTTCCCATATTCCATTTGGCATTAGCAAATAATAGGGAAAATTCGAGCTGCGACAATAAGTAAGCAAGTTTAGGCACCGTACTAGTAAGCTTCACTTTTTTGCCTACATCGTACGTGTAATCCAGTGTGCGTCACTACGGCCGGGGAGGTCTTTGCCAACTCCGGGCGCGTGTTAACCTCCAAATTGTCTAGTAAGATCTCGAAATCTTATATCATCATCGCTTTCTACCATACGGAGCATAAAGCAAGGCCAAAAGCGCCCGTTCTTTTTTCTATTATCCTCTTTCTCGCGTTTATTTCTCCCTTCCCCCCGCGATTCCTTTTTTTTTGCTGCAAAAGAAATGGCCCACCCCTTTAATCGGAGCCTCTTCACTCCATTTCTCGGACGCCGAAGTGCCATATATAGCACCTCGGGCATGATAGCATGCTCCCAGCCACTCGCCGCGAGAGCTGGTCAGAAGATCCTGGAGAATGGTGGAAATGCAGCAGTGAGTGCTTCATATCATCTAGGCCAGCATATTTACTAACCGTTGAAGGATGCTGCTATCGCAGTGGGCATGTTGGATTTCCACCTTGACAGAGAGATAGTTTTCACTAATAGATTCTACTTCCAGCTGCTGCGTTGAATGTGACTGAGCCAGGATCAACCGGGATCGGGGGTGATATATTTTGTCTCTTCTACAATAACAAGACCAAGAAAGTGCATGGGCTCAACGGGTCCGGGCGTGCCCCGATGAGTCTTACGCTTGAGAAGGCTCGAGAACGGTTGGAAAGCTCACAGCTCCCGCTGAAAAATATACCACTCAACAGTGTTCTCGCAGTCACGACTCCAGGGGCGGCAAGTGGGTGGGTGGATACTGTCGAAAGGTTTGGGAGCGGCAATTTGTCGCTCGAGCAGGTCTTGAAGCCTGCAATTTCCCTGGCCGATGAGGGGTTTCCTGTTTCGGAGATATCGGCCCGTTTGGTACTTTCTGCAAATGACCCTACTCCAAGGACTTACTGACGACGTTTAGTGGCAAGAAAATGCGAAATCGTTGATAGAGGCGTCGCCCAATTACCGCGAACTTCTTAAAGTCGAGTATACCCCAAATGAGGTGGTTCGTGCGCCTGTGGCCGGCGAGATTATGACCAACCCTGCTCTTGCGCAGACCTTCCGGAAGCTCGCTATTGAAGGAAAGAATGGTTTCTACCGAGGTGTTATTGCAGATGCGATTGTGGAAGCGGTAAGGAATCGTGATGGATTTCTTTCTTATGAGGATTTATCCTACCATGCAGATGTGGGAAGTATAGCGACCAGTCCAGTCTGTGTTCGTTTCAAGGAGGCGGTCGACGTGTGGGAGCATCCGCCTAACGGGCAGGGTCTCGTTGCTCTCATGGCACTCAAATTATTTGAGGAATTAGAACGTACCAAGAAGATCCCACCTTTATCCAGTCTCCAGCACAACTCTGTCGACTATATCCACGCTCTGATTGAAGTCTTCCGCATTTCCTTCGCAGATGGCTCATGGTGGATTGCAGACCCCGCCCATTCAGATATCCCGAATATTCTATCTGATTCATACATCGCGGAAAGAGCACTTCTTTTCAACTCGGACGCAGCATCAAACAATTTTTCCCATGGCAGCCCCGCGTTGAACTCATGCGACACCGTGTACTTCGCTGTCGTCGATAGCGACGGGAACGCCGCATCAGTTGTCAACAGTAATTATCACGGCTTCGGGACTGGAATTATCCCGCGTGGATGTGGCTTCACTCTACAAAGCCGCGGTGCTAATTTCTCCCTCACACCTGGCCATCCAAACGCCCTTGCGCCAGGCAAGCGTCCATATCATACCATTATCCCCGCAATGGCTACTAGCCCAGCGGATGGATCTTTGAATACCGTATTCGGCGTCATGGGTGGGTTTATGCAGCCACAGGGGCATGTGCAGCTGTTGATGAATATGCTTTCGTTTGGAATGAATTCTCAACAAGCGCTGGATGCCCCAAGAGTGTGTATCGGGTCAACGGGACACCTTCATACAGCAACAGGGAATGAAAAGACCGTTTATATTGAGGAGGGCATGGGCTCAACAGTTGTGGAAGGATTGCGCCAGCGGGGCCATACCGTTAAGGTTCTTGATGGTTGGGATAGAGAGATTTTTGGGAGAGGTCAGATTATCCGGACGTTTCAGGACAAAGATCTCCGGACGGTCCTAGAAGCTGGGAGTGATTTGAGGGCAGATGGAATGGCTTTGCCAGTGTAGTCTCGCAGGTTCTTACCGAAATTAACTGCGGTCGGGTTACTTTAACCAAACTGCCATTGCTGCGATATCTTGAGAACTGTTCTGCATCCACGTCTACGTAGCCAAGTCTCCACTTGGCTATGAAAAATTTTGGTAAGGATGATGAGAGTTGCTGGTGATCCTGGAAATGTGGGTCATCTCATTAACTACATATTGCCATCTTTTCTTTTGTTCCTACTCCCATCGAACATCGCCCATTTGCCTTCTACACTGCCCCTTTCATTCCCCCAGATATGCCGCGATCCAACACCAAGGTTGTTCTGGCCATCCAAATGACCTGAGGCAGAGCATTTGCCGTGATCCAGTTTTCTGCCGGTTCGTGTGGTTTACCTGTCAACTTTCTTTCCATCAAGCCACCACCAGCCATTCCCATTATCTAGTTTATCCGCTAGGGTTTGTTCGATTGCTCACACAACTTGTGTCTATACCATTTGCAAGGAAATCCAAGTTGCTCAGGCTCTTTTGATGCAAGGATATTGAGAAGTCCTCGCTTCTCCAGGTCCTGACAGTATGCTTTTTTGGCAGAGAAATCATCCGCAAGATGGTTTTGATCCATGTCACAGCTATGGTCATTCGGTTCCCCGCTATTGACTTCTTCGGGATTGGTTGCTTCGCTGTTGTGACACCATCGGGGGATGGAGATTGTGTCGGCATCGCTCTTTTTCTGGTTGTCTCTTTTAGGGATGAGCGTCTCCGTGTATGCGGCCAATTCCGCAATCGTGGCATACTTATTGTGCCAACATTTGTCGATGATATCGTCAATTAGCGGATCACGTGCATCTAGCTTCGGAAATTCCATGTTCTACAGTAACTCCACAACCTTAGGACCATTCTCCTTAGGGTCCTCGGTAAGGCATCGGTCTCCATAAACCTCAAACCCGTAGTTTATCAAGTAATACAAGGAACCAAGGGCAAATTGCTCTGTTCGAGGACCCAGGAAGCCGGAAGTTCCACGTCGTCCTTGGTCCGAGTCTTTGTCGTTGAGTATCCTTCCATATGGGGCCATACAAGCTTCGAAGTCTGTCCCGATTTGCGCCGTAGAATCGAAATCAGAAAGTTTCAATTTATTGTGATCGAGCAAGATATTTTCGGGTCATAGGTCACCATGAGCGAGGTTGAGCGATTCCAGGAAAGCGACGGCTTGAGTAATGTCGTTCATCCATTCCTTTCGTAGGTGTAGAGGTTCCAGTCTTATTACTTCAGTAACAATCCTAGTTTTCTGATCTTGGATATGATTATCTTGAATTCTATAGAAAAGGGATATATCTTATACCAAATTTAGTTGTTTTTTTTACCTGTCAAATGATAATAGGGGTGGGTCATACCTCGCATGTACTTGAGGAAAATGCCGTTGTCTGTGTAGAAGAAACACTGCACTAAGTAAGGGCAGGGCGGATGTTGCGAAAATATCTTATAAATCTCGAGTTCTTTCTGAAATTGCTCTCTCTCAAATTCCTCGGGTTGTGGGACCTTGACCACGATGCGAGGATGAACCTCATAGACGAAGGAGATGCCTCCTTTCCAGATCCAGTGGACATCAGGAAAGTCATCTTGGATACCCATGACAAAAATAAAATATACAACGGAATATTTTGAAAAGCAGATGTAGGAATGATTGTGTTCAAAATGTTGCGCACAAGAGAAGAGAGAGAGAGATAGAGAGAGGTGAGCAACAAGAAGAAAGGGAGGGCCAGCACTTGAGGGGTACGGTGTACAGTGTACTATGGCGGCCGATAGAGGCCACCCCTAGGTCACATCCCAATTTCAACTTTCCGACCGGCAGAAAGTAAATTACGAGTAATTCCAAATTCAAATTAGTCTATGAACTCCATTATGTTCAGCGCTGCATTAGATCGAATCCCTGAGGATATTCCTATATATGATAAATACAATACAGGCGGGAAACAGCACTTGAGCAGTAGGGTGGCGGTTATCGGCCGCCGTGTGGGTCATTCCCAGCCTTCTGCGGGTCTTTGTTTCCAACCCGCGGCCCAAGCTCCCTAACTTCTATTTATGTGACAACCACCCAGATTCCCTCCACAAACATTGGCGCTTAACTCCAAAATCCCTTTCCGAGGCAACTCTTCAATTTCAGCAGCTCTATTTCATCAATCTTTAAGCCTATTTTAAGTGCTTACCATGGCCGCTTCAGTCCATGCGCGTGGTGTTCACTTTGTTGGAAGTATACCTCTATCTACCAGCGAAGAAGTATTCACTACTTTATCTGAAGCACTTCCTGGTCGCTTATTTTCGATCCCAGACGGAGAAACCGGGGACCGGTGCAACTTTATCGGTTGGGAACGTCTTCGATTCCCTGTGGAAACGATCCACGAGTCCATCGGGGGCAAGCCATTACCCCAAGGTCACTCCGGAGTCTTTACGCTAGATGACGTGAAGCCCAACGATTACGACAAGGCTGCAAAAGACTCATACCAGGACTTCCTTCGCCTTCGTCAGAATGCTACCATCCCGTCTAACGTTCGCTTTCAAGTGTCCATACCGACGCCCTACGAGTGCATTCAGGGTCATGTACGATCGGAATTTCAAGCTCAGCTGGAGCCCTTTTACGAAAAACGAATTTTTGATGCGATCCAATCAATTCTGAAGTCCATTCCACCGGACGATCTCGCAATCCAATTTGACACATGCTTTATGGTCACTGCTCTGGAGTATGAGCGAGGGCGATTGCCCGTCGACTTTTTCAAGCCGCATTTCTCGCCTATTCGCCAGGGTTTACTCGAACGTGCTCAGAGATTATGTGCCCAGCTACCAAGCGAGGTTCCCGTTGGATGGCATCTGTGCTACGGTGACCTAGGTCATAAACATTTCATTGAGCCAGAGGATCTGGGTCTTTTGGTGGATTTCGCCAATGATTTGACCCGCTGCATATCCCCGAGTGCCAATTTGAGCTGGATTCACATGCCTGTTCCTAAGAGCCGTGATGATACAGCATACTTTGAGCCTCTGAAACGACTTGTTGCCATTAACAAAACCAAATTGTATCTCGGACTGGTGCATGCAAACGACGCGGAAGGGACATTCCGAAGACTTCAAGCAGCCCGGGAAGTCATTCCCACTGAGATAGACTTTGGAGTTGCGACCGAGTGTGGTATGGGAAGAACGCCCCAGGAAGAGCTCACGAGTATCCTTCAAATCTCCAGAGATGTGACGACGGCGTTGAATTGATCGGTCAATCGGTCAAGATACTTCCCAGGGCTCCAAGGAATCAAGCATGTACTCTACATAAGTATTGTATATTATTGTTCGTTGCACGAACTCCAAGACTACATATTGTATGTTGAGGGTGAGCTCTCATTTGTCCTAGGTAATTATTGAATTGCACACTTGCTAGGTAGGCCACATGGTCCCTCACGTATTTCTTCCTTGTCGGTGACTTCCTGTTTCCCCTGTGACCGCTGCGGTGACTGTTTCACAGCTGCCGTGGGGTTGGATGCCAAACTCTTGGGGTCTGACTGGGTGCTACCATGCAGTCAAGTAGATTTGGAGACAGTCTCGTAAAAGATTTTTCCCTGGGCTTCGGCAATTTCCAACTCAAGCTTGCTAGGTTGGCGAGAACCGTCCCCTCCCTGCATAGAGTGCGGTCAGCATCCATATAATTTCCAAGTCAAGTAATCAAATCGTTAGTGACTTACAGAAAAGGTACCAGCACCCCAGGGGCTGCCACCGTGAACCTCGTCAAGGTTGGTCAACTGCGAGAAGGTGTGCTTGTAACCCAGTGGAACGTAGATTAGGCCATGGTGCGCGAGGGTACTCATTGAGGCGATAGCAGTTGACTCCTGACCACCGCCTTGGCCACTTGTAGAGATGAAGAGACCGGCATATTTTCCCCAGTAGCCACCAGATGCCCAGATAGAACCTGATTTGTCCCAGAAAGCCCTCCACTGAGCAGGGAAGTTTCCAAAACGGGTGGGAATTCCAAAAAGAATTCCATCATACTCCAAGAGATCCTCAGGCTCGGCAATTGGGTAGCTGGACTTGGCAGGAGCATACATCTTGCTCAAGACGGCCTCGGGGAGAGTCTCTGCGATTCTAGTAAAATGTAAGTTCCAATTTTTCAAGATTCGCCAATGGGTTGAAAGGAATGGAGTTGCGCACTGGAAGATATCGGCCGTGCCGCCTGCTGCTTCTATGCCCCTTTTCTCAGCCTCTGCCACCTGTTTGACATGGCCGTACATCGAGTACTAAATATGCAAAATAATGAGAGGTTAGCTAAATGATAGTCAGGGTGAATGGAATATCACAGATAGTCACTCTGGAACGTACAAAAACGATAGCAATTTTGGGAGCCATTGTGACTTGTTATTTCTTTGCAAATTGCAGATAAGACTTAAGAGAAATAGAGGTTGTTTTAGAAGATGCTGTAGATGAAAAAGCAGAGATAATATTGAAGATTATATAGCTAGTACTGATTACTAGTAGCTACTAGCTTCTATGCCTACTAAGAAGCAAAAAGTAATGCCTCGATGAAAATTACAATGCTTAGAAATGCCTCTAGGAGAGACCCTAAAACCGCCGGACTGCCTTTCGGTTTTATCCGGATTTATACGGCCTTACATTACAAATATTGGTTCAGCTGACAAATCTTTGCTAAAAAACTCATAGTTCGCTAGTGGATTTTCAACACGTAGATCCACTTAGGTCCACAGTTTTTTTTAGGTTACCGTAGAAAGGGTCTCGGCAATTGCAATGTTGGCTGGATCCGTGACGCTACTGATAATTAACAGTGGGCTTTTGACAAACTGAATCACTAAAGAGAAATAAAATTGTCCACTGCGTAACTCTTTGGGTTCAGGTGTAAAACGTTCATCTCCAAAATTTTCTGATGCTATGATTGCAATGTAGTTGGACCCGTCTCCAGCCCGGGTTCTTCAAGCTGAGTTTGTGCCCAGTATTGGGAAGCTGTCCAATTCATCTCAATATTCTCCAAGCAAAAAGAAAACTTCTGTTTGCGCATTATATCTGGCGACAATTCAAAATTATCCTGCAACGTCTTTCTATACAGACGTCGAAGGCAAACTTTCTCCCAGTCCTTTCGTATCTCAACGAGGTCAGGTTCGACAATCCCCGGTTCTTGAGGTGGCGGCTCTGGCACTTCAATGCCTCTCAAAAAGAAAGGAAACTCTGCTGCCTCCCAAGCAGGATGAATAGAGACGCATTCCCAGTCTACTACTCCAGTGACGCGATGGGATATCGGATCCACGATGATGTTGGAAGCTGAAAGATCATCATGGTACAGCAAGTTATCTTCATCGTCCCGACCGTGGGGAGAGAAAATATGAGGCACCAGCGCCTCTAGGCTGTGGCACGTATCCAAAACATCTTCCTGATCCTCGGCTAAAAGTTCATCGGTTTCAGAATAATAATCATCGGTAGGGAGAGGAGACAAGTGTTTGATCCGCTCGATTTGCATCCGTGTCTTCGCCATCATGTACTGGTATGAGCATGAAAAAGGGCCACGGGCGGCAGAAAGAGAGATGCGCTTGTCTCTGAAGAACCAAGGAGAAACAACGCGGCCAATCACAAACTCCGTTCCGATGCCGCGGTCGATGGCAGTCTTGCATGAGTTAGTTTCAAGGCCTCCGCTTGATTTTCCGGTGCCTACTTGTTCTGAAACAGAGCGAAAGTACAGATTTCCAATTTGAGTAAAGGGAAGATCATGAAGAACCTTCAGATGGTTGCACATCTCCAAGGTCAAGCTTTCTTTTGAGTCGAAAGACATCTCGTTCCAAATGTCAGACAATGGAACCCCCTCAATTTTCTCCATCAGAATCCATTCAAAACCAAGCTCACAATCAGATGACGAGCAGTAGGCTAGTACTTTAGGCACAGGGATTGTGGTGTGTTTGCGGATGTAAGCAAGAGTAGCAACCTCACTCTCTGTTTTGAAAAAGGGCTCCACCGGTAATGCTACACGTAAAAAGTACTTCTGTGATATGTGTGGTGAAGACACACAATATAACTTGTTGAAGGACCCTTCCGCGAAAAATGAAACATTGATATCGGTGTAGCCTTCGGGCAGATGTTCGACTGCAACAGATTTGATGACGGAGAGATCTGGTACTATTGTCCACGTAGGGGCAAGTTCGCCCATGTCATTATCTCTCCATAGTAGGCCTTTTTGAGCCTGTTGAGCCATGGTTCGATCTTTGGTGATGTCTGTCGTCCTGGAACGGTAATTCGGGGTGGGTAGTGATATGGCAGCTTCTCCAACACGTCGGCTGCAAGGCTAGCAGGGCAATGGCCGGAGTTAAAGATAGGAGTACTAATCGCTGTCGAAGACCTTGAAGATTCTTGATCGTTTTAGAATCTCAGAATTCCAACTTTCACCGTGACGAGGGCGAGATAGGTGAACAGATTCAGTGAAATGAAACGCGCGGGTTGACATCCCCGGACCCCACGTGACTTCGCCAGTCAAGCTGAAAGCAGCAAGGTCAATTTGGCGACCTTTCCACCAATCAGTCTTTGTTTTGAGCTTATATAATGGGAGTAGTGTTGTCGCAAAAAAATATATCCCTACTTAGTAAAGTGGTCACCTTTTGAACCCCAGTTCATAATACAAGAAACATTGCTCCTGAAAGTGAGAATCACCGTACGAGGACGTGTTTTTAGTTGTTCAAATTCTTCAAATAAACTAAGTATACAACCCAACTGTCCTCTATACGACTCCGCAATGCCTTAGTGCATTTTTGCACTACAGGCCATGTTATCAGAACTTTCAGAACCTATGGCTGTGTTTCGGAACTTGTGTTTCAAATGAAGGACTGACTAATTACTGTAGCGGGGAACCTCCCTATCATTTAATATTGCTAAGGTTTTGGTGTGCGGGATGGAGGCTGGAGGCGGTAACAACTGGCAGCCGAATAGCAGCACGCTGCACATATAGTGAATCGTGAATCGTGATAGCCAGATTCGCTACAGTTTTGAAAGGCACACACCTACACATCTCTCACCTGGCCTATACGGGTGTTCTTTACGACTTATTAGTATCCAGTTGCGCTGCGCTTTATTGTTGTTTTGCTAGCGAGATTGACCCGCACATCTAACCTTCGCGCTAGCCTACGATCATTCCCATCTTCACATAATTAGTGTAAGTAAAACCCAGCGCTGGCAGTCTGAGCTTTATAGGTCAAGATACAGAAAGTAAACACACTGGTAGTTGACACTCTCTACGGTCGCACTTGTTTGGGCATGGCCGCATGGGAGGTAGGCGTTGTAGACCTCTTAGAAGGAGATTTGAATGGACATGCTGTATGTGTGTATTGTGTGGATCCAGAAGGATGATTCTTCTAAGTACATGAGACCTGGCTAGTTAGTTAGAAATGCTTAAATAACTAACTGACAGTTAGTTATTCAGGTCAACCAGTTACATGACTTGGTACTGAGGAAGCTTACCAAGTACTTATGCGGCCACTTTCCAAACATCCATTCACTCATATAAGCCCTCAGTCTCCCTCAGCTATCATATAGAGGGCGAATGCCCTATTGCACTAGTAGGTCCTAAAGGTACTGCTTTGTGCCTGTCGCTCTACTCTTTGCCATCGCAGCTCGTATGTCCTCCGGAGTTGCATTTGAATTTCCAGCGACAATCACGTTCGCCCACGTGTCTGGGGCAGTTTTTCTAATTGACGTGTCTTTTGCTTCTTTGTTTGCTTGGATCTGAAGGTTATATCCTCCATCCTCAGTTCTCTAATCTCACATATTAGTACAATTCATATTATCGGTGAAATACTGACGCTCTGCATATCCAGACGAAAATTGTCATGTATGATCTTTGTTGGATAAATCGTTCGCTGACTTAGAGGGAAACATTCAAACTTATTGACTGGAATTTCAGCCAGAAACTCTTTGAAACGTTTTGCAGACATTTTAAAAACAGGAATATGATGTTAGATTTCCAGAAAATAGAAAATCTGCAAGTCTGGATTATTCCCACGGGTAGATAGAAAGCTTTTTATATTATGTATATGTTTTAGTATGGTAAAGTATAATTAGTATACATGAGTCCCATAGCGGCGATATTTGAAAATCTTGCATTTGAATGCACCTTGCCTTACAATAAATCACAGACACCGTGCGGAGATGCCTGGAAGTACTAGTAATGGTCCGGATGTCAGTTTGACATCCCGATTGGGGCTGCTACATTATCCTGATTGGGGTTCCTACATTGACTAGTCACGCTTGAGTGGTCTGTGCGTGTTCTCACTACAGGACAAGGCTCGCATCACTCTTGTAAAGTTGGCCAACCAGTACTTGATATCTGGAGTACTGGTATATGTATGTAACTAAGAGAAACCCAAGAATTCGGGATAAGGGGAGAGGGACATCAAGATACATAGAAGTAGAAATGTTGATATTTTAGTTGTATTTGAAATAAGTGCGTACGTGGCTGCACATATGTACATGTGTTAAGATATTATTGATAGCTAGCCTTGCATATGTTAATGCCACACTTCAAACACTCACGGGGCTAAAAACATTGTGCAGTTAACTCATGTGAAGCTATACAGCCTGTGATTTACTGCATACGTAGACATAATACGTATGCACATATGGGTATTGCTTTAAACATTTGAACCCTCTTCAACTCCAACACCAAAAGGATGCACAGGTATAAATACATACAAGGGGACAAACATTTGAAGATTTATAATATTAAAGTGCAGGTGATTATGTCCGAACACCAGGTTAATATCATAAGCAGTAAAATCACAATCTGTCTTGATTATTCTGCGCAAATAAAGTAGCCTCATTTTGAATTAATGTCCAGACTGGTCTATCTCTAGTATTCATGAACATAATACAGGGATGGAGCTGGGGTAGTCTGTATGTCGGTCATCTCCAACATTTGAAACAAATATTTGAAGCGGGCTATGCATGTGCACATGAAGTAGGTAGACATTCAAGCCAATCATTTTCAATATCACAGCCTCGGCTCCTTTGCCTGAATTTCACTATTGCACGTCTTTGGGATGACGGGTATTTCACTGATACTTCCATTATTAACCTATGTTTGCTTACTCTGTAGTACTAGGCAACAACACTTAGGCATTAGCAGGTTGGCCGGTGAGCAAGTCTCACAACCTGAATGTTTCTTTCTAGTGGGATAGCCCAACCCCGCCCCAGGGTTACCCTTCTGACCTAGGATACAAGGAAGACCAGCCTAGAGGGGTGATATTCCAGCAGATACAGATCCATTGCCTAGTATTCCAATATTTCACACGCTCTAAGTCTAGTTGTATTTCCCATATAAATCTTTTCGACCACAGGAGCAGCACCAATGATAGCAACGTGTAAAATATTTGAAGGCAGGCAGGCCGGTTAATTCAAGGGACTACACGAAGGATGCATGCGGCATACAGCACTTCCGAGGTTGGGAAAGCGGGGAAAGCGGGGAAAGAGCCAGCTGGCAACACAGGAGGCTGACTTGGCCTTCAATGTTGACGTGGCAAGAGAGAATGGTTAGATCCCTTATTCCATACTATCTATTCACTGCACATGTAGTAGTCAACTAATATTCTCTGAAAACTGAGGTATGTCCTCTTTTCCATCCGTGCATAATATGTAACTGATACTACGTACTACCTGTGTCAGCCTTTTAGTTCTTCTAAAGCATATAGCCATCATTACGAAATAAACTTTGATATAGGTATACGAGGCATGCAGCAAAAAGACCGCATCCTTATTCTGTTACGTGGGATCGAGTAGATCCACTTGTAGTTTATACAATGCGAAACAATATAATTCAATTTGGAATACTTCATCAGCCGCTCTCGCGAGTTCGTTCGGTTTGCAAAATTGGCGCCCCACACATCCCTGGAAACAAGATCAAGTACAGGCCCCTGCTTGGCACTAGGCGAGATACCAAGGAAACAATCAAATTTCCCATGGATGCAGCGACCCTGGGGGAATCGAAATAAAAAACCATACACAATCCACGGCATGATGCATAAGCCCCATGATTCCGCGATCGTAGATGGGGGCCATTGCGGTAATGGTTGTCTTCCCTGAAAATGACTTGGTTCCTGTTCAGGAAAATCAGGTAGATGCCGCATCTTTCGCTAAACTGCCCCTCCGAGAAAGATTGGTGGGGAGAAAAAGCTTGTTGGAACGATATACCTAAAAAGCCCTCCTGACGGCTTAGCTTCTTGAAAATCGAAATCCTAGCGGAAAGCTCAACAATATTATTGAGTGGAAATGGGGGCAAAAGGAAAAGTTATCTTAACATTATAACATTTTTGCTGACTGGAAAAGCGAGAAGATACGATCATCGGTACTTGAATAGATCAAGTCCCAACGTTCAATTGGAGAGCTGCTAGAGTAAAAGTTGAAAACCTAGCCCTTCTAGTATCAATGAAAAAAAAACTCTGAACGCCGCGCTTCTCTGCCATTTCAATAAGACTTAGGGGGTTGGTAAAGCTAGTATGTAAACCATGGAACTTTCAATCAGCTTGAGTCTGGAGATGGGTCTACCTCCAGTCTCTCAATCGGGACCGGCCTTTCACGGATCTCCTTCATTATTTCTATTCCCCATGGGAAAATCCCACTCGAGTGTAGGCTCTCCGGCACCTCTGATATTGGCAAGAACACATTGTCTGTAATGCCAGTAAAAGAGTTTGTCGGCCACATTCTCCGAATTCGTGGTATCACGGCAGTTCTGATGCAGGGTCCGATCATCGCGATCAAAATTATCGCCTCCGAAGCTGACCACAAGAAGAGTCCCCAGCATGTCATTTCTCCGGGTGATTGACCCATTTTGCCTAACGCCTCCAAGATATTCTGAATTGCGGCGATCGTAGAAATGGGCGATTCTTAGCGCGGCTCGTGACATGTTGGCGATGGTGGGGATCGAAAAGACACAGACTATGAAGGGTATACATATTTATGATTGGCTGCTTACTGGGAGTTAAACTGAAGTCGTCAACTGATGGTATAAACTCAACGAGGAGGGCTTCACGTGATATGACTAGGGTATTGCATTTTATTGATGTATCTACTCAGGCCGCTCATCCCTAGGCTCAGCTCAAATCAGGGCGCTCAAGGCCCAAGGGCGTGCTCAGTTTTACTCAATAAGCCAAAAGCGGCAATCCGACTGAGCACTAATCCGGAAGTGGAAAGTTAAGCGTTGAGAGGTACATCATATACTCAATTTCCCACAAGACTCAGTTTCCCATTCTCCCAGCAGCAGCATAATCTCGTTACAAGAAGTAGCCAAAACAATAATCCCTAGATCACAAAATGTCATCTCCATCTCGACCTGTTGTGGCCATAACAGGAGCCACCGGCCATTTGGGACGCCACATTGCAGCCGCATTTCTCTCCGCCCCCTTCCGCGACCAATTCGCCGACATCATCCTCTTATCGCGCCAAGAATCTTCACAAAATTCCAATGACAAATTTGTCACGCGAAAATACGATGATAATAATCTTGCCGAGGCTCTCAAGGGCGTGCAAGTGCTCGTCAACACAGTCGGGCCATCGGGCCACGCATTCAAAGACAAACTCGCCCGTGCACTGCCACAGACAGACGTCCAAGTCTACTTTCCCTCCGAATTCGGAGTTGACCACTACGTCCATGACTTCTCACACCTTGAATGGGACCAGAAGAAGAAACACATGGCTCTGGCTAAACAATTGAACCCCGACGTGAAGATATGCCGTGTCTTTGCTGGGCTGTTCTTGGAAGATAGCGTCGGGCCGTGGTTTGGCTTCAATACCAAAGATGGACAGTATGAATGTATTGGGTCTTCGCAATCGCCTGTTTCTTTTACTTCTCTTGATGATGTCGGCAAGACAGTCGCGTCGTTGGCTGCTCTTCCCAGGGAGAAGATCCCGGATACGGTTCATCTGGCGGGTGATACTCGCTCGTTTGATGAGATTGCTGGTATTATGCAGACGGCAGGCGCTGGGAGTATTGTTGTCAGTGAGGTTGAGCTGAAGAAGTACAAGGAAGAGACAACATCAGAGCTATCCTGGGAACCGTCGATCTATCTACGGTTCTTGATGGGTGAGGGGAAAATCAACCATACTGCTCGTGGCCTTGGGAGCAGTAATGAGCTTGTGAATCCGAACCAAAAATTGTGGAGGTGGGTCACGCTTTCTGATTTGGCCAAGGAGAACAAGGGACGACCATGGAAGGATTTCCCGTGGCCTCTGCAGTGAAATTGTTGAAGACTCTGTCGAAATCATACTTGCAAAGAGAAAGGATTCCAAGCTTGTGGTTCGAAAGGTCAAAATTATAATTAGATCTATTAGGTAATTAAAAGGTCTATAACCCAATAGCCTACAGAGGCCCAGACATCTATCCATCACGTAAACATACACACATACATATACACCAAATCCAATCTACTCCTCCATCAACTTTTCTCCCTCCTCACTAGAAGCCAAACTAGCAAACTGAATACCCCGAATAGCATGCCCCTTCCACATAAGCAGCATAACAAAGAAGAATGAGAACATAGCAAAGAAAGCCATCATTCCATAAACCCAGCCTACGTGCACAGCCGCCACCCAGGGGTTAATGTAGAAGCTAATGGTAAGCCCAAAAGCAATGCGGTAGGCTCCAATAACGATTCCTGCTTCGGCAGGATGGTTCGTAAAGCACTCGACAACATAGTTCACCGTTACAGGCACGCTAGCCAACGAGCCAATCGTAACAATGAACACGCCGAGCGCAAGGACCATATAGTGCAGATGATACTGCAGTGCCGCGCCAAAGATACCTAGTCCGATAGGGTTCAGGATCAGACTTGGGATCCACAGGACATGCAGCCGGTACTCCGGTTTCCAGACACCGTTGTTAAAGCGGCGGGCCAGTGCAAGGGGGAGCCTGTCGTTAAGGTAGTGGCCGTAGAACTGGACGAGGATGATGCCGATCCAGTGGCAGAATGTAAAGGCAGCGTTTTGTTTCAGTGTGAAGCCGTAGCCACCTTCTGAAACAGGCTTTTGGAGCCAGACGGGGGTCAAGGCGTTGACACCGACATAAAATCCGAAGGAGATGAGGGTGAATACGCCCATGATTATTGTTACGGGACAGATTCCAATCAGGAAGGGTGTGACAGCGACTTTGGCCTGGATTGATGTTAGTTGACTTTTATTTTCTTCCTTTGGATTTCCATATTTGATTCGGGGAAGACGCAAAGAGAAACATACCGTTTCTTTCCAGGTTGTGGGCAGCACGACACTGTGCCCAAAGAAGAAAGTCGCGAAGCGGTTCGCAACAAGACCCCGAGGGATCTCAGGATTTCTTTCAAAGTTCTCACGATCGAAGCCCGTCTCTTCAAGGAAGCAGAAACAGCAAATGAGAGTGAATCCCAACAGTCCGACCGTCCACCAGAACTCCACAGGGAAGGTGGTGTTGGCGGAGACAAAGCCAGAGAAAGTGGGACCGGCAATGGTACCGAACAAGAAGCCCATGTGCAACATGGTAAATGCGCGACCACGCTGATGCAGATAGAACAAGTCGGTGACAATGCGCGGGCCGAGCACGGTGGGTACGGCGCCGAAGAATCCAGCGAAAAGCCGCGACATGATGAATGGGATATAGTCGTCCGAGTGCGTCATGACCGCTCCCCAGATCTGGCAGATGAGCGTACATAGTATGCACCAGAAGATGACCGAGCTGCGGCCGAAAATATGCGATATAGGCGCAAAGAAGAACGGACCACCCGCCATGCCCGCCAAGGCGGCGGAATTCTATGACAAGTTAGGCGCCATTCGTATTTCGTATAAATGTATAGATCTGGACACAATGTGTATACATGACATAGTATAACCAGTGCAAAAGCAAAAGCGAGAGCGGAAGCAAGAAACATGGACTTACTGCATAAGCTTCCTGGATCTTCGTCTTCCCATAGAGCTTCTCCTGATCTGCCAGGTTAAGCTGACCCGACAGGGGCGCGACCGCACCCGAGAACGAAGCCAAGCATAGCACTGCCGCGATGATATACTTGCGCCTTAAAGACCAGTTCTGTTTGAGTTTTAGTTAGAGCCTTATTTTATTTTTATTTTTTCTGAAGAAGCTTGAAACCGAGTAGCACAGCGCACTTACGAGGGGATCGCGGGGGTGGGTACTGGGTCGGGGAATCAGAACGATGTGACCTTCATGATTGGGGCCATCGAGTGGTGATCCCGCTGCCGAAGGAGTTTCAATATCCTTTGGCTCTTTGATGTCCATGATGAGCAATTTCTGGGCAGATTGACCTCATCGGAGAAGAAAAAAAGCGGGAAGGGCTCGAGGCGTCCCCTTTTTTTTAATTGGGGTTTGGACTGTTTGGCATCCAGAGCTGAAGGTCTTGGCGTTGTTCATCTTGCGATTCTTGCCGAGATTTAGGGGTCTTTGGGGGGAGACGCGTCACCAAATCTTAGCTGCGGCTGGACGAAAGAGATTTTTGGCGACGTCTTCAGTGCTGTGGCTTGTGCAGTTGTTTGTTTCTGTGTTTGTCTATCTTCTCTGTTTGAAATAATATGTGTACTAGTACCTCTAAGGATTGCACATTTAGATGAAAGGAAACTATTGTAGGTTTTATAACCTGTGTATGTTCTTGACTAGTTTAAAGAAAGTGTAGAAAATATGTGGGAAATTAATCTTAATAAATGTCCATGCGTATAACACCAGTGGGCCATTATCAAATATTCGACCATTCGTGTTTTAACGAGGTGATGTGAAGGCGATGTAAAGAAGACCAACACCGAAAATGAATACCTTTAACGAAGCCTTCTGTGGTGTAGAAAACGCGCGATTTCGACTTAGCTTTTATTCTGTCGGTTCACTCAATGTCATTCAGGCTCATTCCTCTCCACTGATCTTGGTGCTTGTATGCCCCACTCTGGTTGGTCTTAACGCTGAAAACCCACTAAGTCAAGCTTGGCCTTTTGCCTCAATTTATGTATATCTTGACTGTGTTTCCAAGCTCATCGACCGATCTAGAACAAACTGACCCTGAAACCATCAGGGTGGAGCCTTCAGGGTTCAACGACTTGACTATCGCAAGAATGTTCCGAAATCATGCTCGCCAACTGGCCATTCTCGGCGAAGGAGGCCGATCACGGCGATAACGAACTCCACTTTGAAAGGAACATTTGAAAAAATCAACGTCTTCACAGACCCACGACTTCGGCATCATAGTAAATCGCCGAGATGGCCAAACTACAAAACTCCTCGATTAAATCCATCTTAGCGGAAATGGATCATTTAAAGACATATAGAACATGCGACATTGATTAATCTTATTGATTCTTAATTTTCTGATTATTTTTAATTTTTAATCATGGACCTTACACAATCCACTGACGTGGAATCACAAAAGCCCACGCCGCAACTCACTTCCCCGCAGGACTCGGATAGTGAGGAGCTCTCCAAGCCACAACCACCAACAGGCTACGCCATCCAATTTTGGCGCAAATCTCTCATCTTATTCGTCGTCAGTTGGATGACACTCGCCGTCACATTCTCCAGTACCTCCTTGTTACCCGCTATACCTGAAATCGCAGTCCAATTTTCCACAACATCAGAAATCCTCGATGTCATTAATGCGGGCGTGCTTATTGCCATGGGCTTTTCGTCTTTTATTTGGGGTCCGATAACGAACGTCTTTGGGCGCAGGAATGCCTATAATGCGGCTATCTTGGTTCTTTGTGCTTGCTCGGCTGGAACCGCTGCGTCTATTAATTTGCATATGTTTATTGCGATGCGTTTGCTTAGTGGATTTACCGGCACGTACTTTATGGTCGCGGGTCAGACTATCATTGCGGATATTTTCGAGCCCGTGAGTTCTGTTGAAATGTTGCTCAAGGTTGTGTCACTAATATATGTTCTTTTTTATGAATAGACCTCTCGAGGTAAAGCTACAGGGTTCATGATGGTAGGGTCCGTGAGTGGGCCTGCAATCGGTATGTTTATAATGAGCCTGACAACTCTGGGAAATATTGCTATGAAACATGGTTATTGACGATTGCTCAGGTCCTTGCATTGGTGGTATTATTGTCACATTTGCCCATTGGCGTATCATCTACTGGCTCCAATTTGCCATGACTGCACTCGGCTTAGTGCTATCTCTTCTTTTCGTACCGAATCTTGAAGCGAAAAAGGAAAACAAACCTCCTCGAAACCTATCCTTCGTGCTGAGCATGTTCAACCCACTCCGCATCTTTGGACCATTCATTTATCCAAACGTTTTCCTCTCTGTAATTTCAACCCCATACCTCTTTACTTTGACCCGTTCTAGCCTAACGCAACAATAGCACCTCACATGCGGTTTACTATCCACATTTCAATATGCACTGCTCACATCTGCTCGCTCAATTTTTGACCCTCGCTTCAACTTGACGTCACCGTTGGTGAGCGGCCTCTTCTACCTTTCACCAGGAATAGGCTTCCTGATTGGAAGTGTTATGGGTGGCAGGCTATCCGATCGCGCTGTGAAGAATTGGATCGTCAAGCGCGGCGGCGTCCGCCTTCCTCAAGACCGACTGAACAGTGGACTGATCACCTTGTTCCTGGTGCTACCCATCGGAACTTTAATCTATGCATGGACGCTCGAAAAGGGAGTTGGTGGTATGCCCGTGCCGGTGATTGCCGCTTTTTTCGCGGCTGTCGGACTTTTGGGTTCATTTAATGGGTTGAATACATACTCGGCTGGTGAGTTCTGAGCTCTGTGCCCAGGTGTTGGATTTCGGGTTTTCTTCTAACAAATTGAACTTCCAGAGGTGATGCCTCATATTCGGTCTGAGGTCATTAGTGGCAAATACGTTGTGCAATATATATTTGCGGCTGGTGCGACTGCCGCTGTGGATCCATTGATCACTGCAATTGGAGTCGGGTGGACATTTACGATTTGTGAGTGAAGAGTGCATGGATGTCATGTCCCGTCCCAGCAATATACTAACAGTTCTTAGGTGTTTTCTTCGCAATTATTGGTGGTGTTAACGTCTGGATAATTACGAGATGGGGAATTGATATGCAGCGATGGGTGGAGAAAAAGTTTGACATTGAGGCTAAGCCTCTAGCCTGATGATCAAGATGATGACATTGACGATATAAAATTTATGCCCCATGCTATTGCTTCTACAACCATACACATAGAATAGATAATAGAGAGATTATTCATAGATTGAATTTGGATTTTGTTTGAACATTTGGATATTGACTGTCCAACCGCTTATTCCGATGTGGCAGCCCTGGAGAGAGAGGAGATGATCTAGCGATATATGGACTCTGAATTGAAAGCCATGTAGACTACCCGACTCGCGGAACAACTTGCCGAGATATTGAAAGATCTTAATGGTAGCAGGTTGATTAAGGGGGAAAGGGGAAGAAGACACTATCGAAGCTAGCTAAGCTGGTATACGCTTCAGCCGTCAGGACGCACACTTTCATCCCATCTTTCATCAAATGGGCTTGTGGTTTAGTGGTATAATACTCCCTTAGCATGGGAGTGGTCCGGGGTTCGATTCCCCGCGAGTCCATCTTTTTGCTTCTTTCGCATTTCTCTTCTTTTTTTTCTGGTTGAAAAAAATCGAGAACCACATGCATATCTCAGAAGCGAGAGTGGCGCTTGTGTCCACAATGTGGATAATGCGCGGCGTTATATAATCATCTCCACAGTGATCTGATTGGTCTATGAGATCCTCAGTTGTTCGGTGGAACCTCCCGAACTCTCGGCGAGATCTTTGAGTCACCGACATACACTCGAGCAAATAATCTTGAATCCCGAACCAATACCAAACACGATAATGGACCTGAAAAAATGGCACGCGTAGGGCTGAAAAGGTCACCCCGCGAGGACGAAGACGACGCCCGCCGACAAAGGAGAAAATTCGTCGCGTGAGCCGAACGTACTTCTATCTGCACGTGCTGTACTAATCAAAAGCCGAACAGATGTCAGCGATGCCATTCACATAAGATCAAATGTTCAGGAGACCAGCCATGTAGCAAGTGTTGTGCGGTAGGCGTTGCCGATGAGTGCGCCTATGCGTCCCGAGATCGCCAGGTGAAAGTGAGCGAGAAGTATGTGTAACCCACTGGCATCATACAGCCTACTAGCCCGCTACTAGTGTGTCGGATATTCGTTTGCAGGACTGACGATCCCCCTTCCATAGCTACCTTGATCAACTCGAGGCAGAGATTCGGCACCTAAAAGAGCAATCGGTCGCTTCGGCCAGTGCGACCGAAGCCCAACCTCCGCATGCGGGACAGTAAGTCGCATAATCATTCTCGCCCAGGCCACACAGTGACACAAAGCTTATCGGTGCACAGAGCATTATCTCGCCCGGTGGAAGCTCCCGATGCCACGAGTATTCGGAATCCACTCATCGGCGATCGCGCATGGTTTCATCGCTATGACCCGTCTTCCCCGCCCATATACATTGGCGAGGCGGCGTGTTCGGCCTTTGCGACGCGATTTCGTCGTTTTCTAACTGGTAATAATGCTACGGCTCATATTGCGCGTACACAGTGGACGCGGGAAGAGACAATCGCTGCTGCTGCTGCCAATGATGCCGATGTCCAGTGGCCTAGCCTGCATCATGCGAGGCTGTTGGTTAGAATAGCCATCCATCAAATTGGGTATCTGTATCATTTGATGATGCGCAAGGCTACACTGGATAAATTGGAAGAAATATATCAGACAGGGGACTTTGACTGCAAAACGAACAAGTGCAAGTTCTTTGCCCTGTTTGCGTTTGGACAGGCTTATTCCATCCGCGCAGAGTCTACCTCTGGATCTCGTGTGCCCGGAACGGCGTATTTCGCAAAAGCCATGAGCTTGGTGCAGATTCTCCCTGAGAGAACGAGCATCACTCACCTGGAGACTCTGTTGCTACTAGTAAGTATTAAACAGCGGGTTTGGAATTGCTGAGTGATATTAACATACACAGTCCCTTTTCTCATACTACCTCAATCGCCGTCACTCGGCGTACATTTTAATTGGAAATGCTATGCGAATGGGTCTCACAATCGGATTAAACCATAATATTTCCGAAACCCAACTCATCGACCCAGTTGAGCGACAGCACCGAATCGAAATTTGGTGGACAATTTACATATTCGATCGCATGTGGGGTTCCAAAATGGGTCTTCCCATGCAAATCCTCGACGAAGACATCCATGTTGACATGCCAACACCCATATCTCCTCGCTGGCGACACGAAGAGGAGCTCTCGGATACCGAATATATGACAGCTAATATCAAGCTGGCCCAGATAGTCGGCGAAACCATCACAAAGCTCTACAGCCGGCGCAAACACCAAGAAACATTCCTGCAGCGCGTACAAAAACTCTTAAAGTCCCTGAAAAATTGGGTCGAGACCTTACCCGAGAGTCTCCGGCTGAATATGGAGGATTTGGAATCTAGCAAGAAGCCCCTCGTCTCATTACACATGGCTTTCAACCAATGCGTCATTCTCACCACCAGACCTACCCTCCTTCACCTTCTTATCACTCTTCGCAAAGCGGACTCTACCAGTGCAGACCGCGAGGCAGTCTCGCAGCCTGTGTGGACGCTCAGTGAGGCGTGTATCCATGCAGCACGTCACTCACACTCCATGATCCTTACACGCTGGATTAACGGCACGATGCCTACATTCGGATACTTCCATGCTCACTATCTATTCTCCTCGGCATTGATCTTGGCTATGTCCAGCTTTGTACCCATTGGCAACCCAAATGACATGAGTGGGTTTGACTCGGCATTGGACCTTCTGCGCTCAATGACAGAAAATGGGAATCTTGCTGCCGCAGAGTTTTATCATAATCTGGAGCAAGTGAAGGTGTGTTTGGATGCGTATCGCGGCAATCCAAGTACTTCTGTCGTGTCACGAAGACAGGAGGAAAGTCCAGAAGGGGCTAGTACTTCCAATACCGGTATTAATCTGGGTCCCGGTACCCCTGGTATTATCAATTCAGTCTCTAGTCTGGGGCCTGGACCTGGTCCTAGCTCTAGTTCCGGCCCGAATATGCTGCCCGTATCTTCAAGCCAGGCAGTACCGGCAACGGCTTTCTCGAATGTTTTAGCCAATGCGCCCGCCCCACCGATGCTGCCAGCAGAGAATGACATGCTAGCTGGACAGGCCAATAATGGTACGGATTTCTATGCTTTGCCTGCCAGGGATAATATGAGCGGATACACGACTGAAATGGCATTCTTGGAACCCACAATGCAAGATTTCCTAGCGCAGTCTGACATCGATCTTGGATTGTTGCACCCCGTTGATACATTTTTGAGCGAAGCGGAGAACTTGTATACCTGCCATGAGCTCTAGCCGACATTTGCACGTGAATTGAATCAACGAACCATGGCGAGAGAAAAGAAAGGTACAAGGTCCATAAATCATTAAAAATACTTAGTAATAACATGTAAATCATCAAAATCTAAAAATCCGCTCAAGCACCGATCATCAACTTGAAGTTCCCAAGTTCATCAATAGATTCGTTCAATCATAAATTCCAGTCATTTCAGTCAAATCTCATCAATGAAATTCCCTCGCAACCTCCTCCATAGCAGGCAACTCAGTCGGATACCCCTTATCAAACCTAGTAAACGGCAAACCGCGATTAACCGCCGAAGTATCCGGCAACTCCACCGCACCCCCAGTACTCCTATAATTGAAGTTCTGCTCTGGCGCAATCGCAGGCGAAGCCTGCAGCTCACTGGACACAACCCTCCCCTGCCCCTGGCCCTGGCCCTGGCCCGCCGAAGAAACAGACCCAGACCCCCACCTGGACGACCCAGTCGGCGAATTCGGCATAACAGGCGACATCTGCGCCATCAAAGGATTCGGATTCGGATGCGGATTAACCGTGCGATCAGCCGGATTGAACGTCCTCAATTTCCCATCCTCAAACGACGCCTGCAAAACGCCCCGATCCAGAAGCTCGGCCTTCCTAATCAGCCGATCGACCAGCACCTTCGACGCGGCCTTCAACTGGCTCTTCACAAACGACATCAGTGTCAGGTTGCACTTTATCTCGACTTCCTCCAGCAGGTAGAGGCCGCGGGCCGGCGCGCCGGGGATGCGCTGCTCCAGATCGGCCGCTTGTTCTTGCTGGTAGTCGTCTTCGTCTAGCGTGCTGGTTCCGGCCACGCGCCATTTGCTGAGGAGGTCTATGCTCATCGGCGCGTAGGTGTGCGTCTTCACGCCCCATGTTTGGTTCTCGAAGCAGCCTTTGAAGCTTATTTTGCCTGAGCCTAGCTTGCCGATGCCTGGCACGTATTGCACGCGTTGGAATATTTCGTACCATGTTGAGTAGTATTCGTCTGCGGGGGCGGTGCGCGGGGCTTTGATGGGGTTGTGCGACAGGACTAGGGGGTTGAGTGTGATTATTTCGCTGTGGCTGTGGAGGATGTCTAGAGCTAGTTGGCGGGGGATGTTGGGGGGGAGAGGTGTGATGCAGGTGTAGAATTCTTTTTTCGCCATCGGATTCTTTAATTAATTTTTTATTTTTTTTAGTAGAGGGTGGGTTGTTGCGAAGTCTTCAGGGGATTTTTTTGGCGATGGATGGGATGATGGGATGATGGGATGATGGGATGATGGGAGATGCTGGAGGTGTGTAGAAGAGAGGAAGTGGGAGATGAAAACATTTGTAGAGTAACGACACTAGCCCCCATAAGACCATATTGGTCACTCGTATTCCCATGCTTACGACAAACATCATCTCCTGTCATCGCCTATCATAGGACGCCTCGTCTCCACATGCTGACCGTTACGTTTAAACTGCCGACTTGATTCCTCGAATCAGACATCTGTGTTGGCCCTCTGGGCTGATAAGATGATTAGATTATCTGTGATAATATGGAGTTTATGGAGTCTCCAGGGTCTTGGTCCACCTTAGGGCTGAGGAATTCAGCTTAAACATTAGCTTTGGCTGACTATTGCAGATTTTTCAAAGTGTAAATGTAAGCCAAGACAGCGATCTTTACTCCTTACTCTAGAAAATATGAAGTTGCAGCTCAATCAAGAATCCTGATTTCCAGTCAAAAGTACCATCTCGATTGTGTAATATCTGACCAGTTGACGACACCACATGTCAAATCCCGGAGAATTACCCCGTTGGCCGAAACTGATAATCGCCGAACCCTAACTGCATCTGGTTCATTCCCCGCATTTAAACAGGACAAGGACGACATTTTAAACTAGGCTATAAAATGCCGTCTTTGCATAACGCCGATCACTATGCTAACTTCAATGTTGGGAATCTTCAGGGACCATAGCCTATTCGAGATTGTGATCGCCATTTATGGAACCCGTTCAAGAACCAAGTTTTAAGTTATCGTATTCTCGACGTATAGCTATCCTCTCCCTACTTTTGCACATATCAATGTACCGAGGATTGCTTCTACTGAGAAATGAACACCCCTATAGATTCTGCATGTGAATAGTAGAGTATGAGAAATGTGGGGAGTAGGTCAAAAAAGACAACTTATTTAAACCGGGGCTCAACCCATCCATTTCCCAACCCTACAGCCAGCGCCTACATATCAATCATGTTCTCTCTCCTTATACCCATACTAGCCAGTCTCGCCTTACCAGCCACGGCAACGACAGCTCCAGGACCAGCAGCATGCGCAAACCTAACAACCCAACTAGGTTCATCCAAAGTGAACACTAACCAACTGAGCCTCACTTACACCGAGAGCCTCGAGTACTGGAACACCATCCAAGCCGAATACAAACCATCCTGCATCATCTCCCCAGCTTCCGCCCAAGACGTCTCCACATCCCTCCAAGCCATCCGCGCCGCCGGAAGCCGCTTCGCCATCAAAGCCGGCGGCCACAACCCAAACACATTCTACTCTTCCGTCCAAGCAGGCGTCCTCCTAGACCTAAGCAGCATGACCGCCAAATCCTACAACTCAGAAACAACCCTAGCAACCTACGAGCCAGGCGGCGTCTTCGGCGACATCTACTCATACTTCGCCGCCTACAACCGCACAGTGGTGGGCGCGCGGCTCGCCGGCGTCGGCACAGGCCTCGCCCTCGGCGGCGGAATGAGCTACCTCTCACCCCAATACGGGCTCGCCTGCGACTCGTTCCGCGAGCTCGAAATCGTCCTGCCCGACGGCTCGATCGTGACGGCCTCCAACGAGACGAACAGCGACCTGTTCTTTGCGTCGCGGGGTGGTGGCGGGAACGCCTACGGCGTCGTGACGAAGTATACCGTGCAAAGCCGGCCGATAGGCGAGTTCTACGCCGGCAATCTGATCTATGTGTTTGAGCAGCGGGATGCGGTCATCGAGGCGATTGGGAACTTCATTGCGTACAATGCGGATCCGAAGGCGGCTATCATTGGCACTTATGAGAAGTTGGGGACGCCGGATTTGGGGCTGGATTTGGACGAGGCGATTATCTTGTTCTTGGTGTATGATGGGGCGGATCCGGGGGATGCGTTTAGGAATTTCACGGATGTGACTGCGCTCGTGGATACGATGGGCGTTAAGAGTTATGATGAGGTGGTTAATATGCCTGTGCCGTTGTCGACGGAGATCTCGCGCGGGGCGAATATGTTTCGCGTGGGTGTTCATCGGCCTGGGAACGATTCTTATGCGGGTGCGTTGGAGAGATGGAGGAGTTGGGCGGAGGATAATAAGAGGAGTTATGAACTTCTTTCGTTGGATTTTCAGCCCGTGCCGAGGAGTTTGACGGATGCTAGTAAGGCGCAGGGTGGGAATGCGATGCAGATGCCTGATGGGCCGTATTTCTGGTTGAATTATTTGATCACGACGCCGCCGGGGATGAGTGATGTTGATTATGAGACTGTGCAGGCTAGTTATCGGGATATGGTCAAGAGCACCGGTAATGCTGAGGGGTTGCCTTTGTTTATCAATGATGCGAATCATGATCAGAATCCGTTGCAGACTTTTTCGACGTTTGAGAGGCTGCAGGCGATTAAGAAGAAGTATGACCCGGATCACTTTTTTGTCGATTTTACTGGAGGTTGGTCGTTTGCTTAGCGCGTTCGTGGATGCTCGTGAGCTCGTTATATGGGATTTCATCGGTGTACATAAGGCTCCACTAATTTCAAATATTGAATATTCTGCCACGTTCATATTCCTTCACCTTGGAACTGGTGTAATTTGCGTAATTTGCTCAGTTTGACTTAAAGCGCGCGTTGCCTCACACATTTGTTCAGGCATGGTCAGTTAACTGATCCACGGCGAGGTACGGCGGAGATCGGCGAACAGTACCGTACTTCCATCTGCATGTGGGCAGCTGCACTCAATGTTAGTGGGGGTTGAGACTTGCACCCCTCTTACCCATTTTTGTCTACCAACTTGAAGGTTCACAATCCATAGTATGTACTACCTAGTTTCAATGTTGCATGGACATATCAAAGTCTCTAAGTAATCGCGGGCAACTTTCGGTCTTTGAAGCTCAAGTTTCGGAATATAGAAACTTCCAAGGTTCTTTTAAATTTTTATCTAAGCAATAAGTTTTACTAACCTGTAACCATGCATAACATGTTAGTGACTTGGTAATTAGTGATTTGGATAGGTATTGATCCAATGCAAGATAGCAGACCCCTTGCAACGGGGCCATTATGATATATGCAAAATGCACAAGGCAAAAGGCAGGATTACTGAAAATAACAGCTTTATCGGATGGTAGACCGTAGAAAGTTTCAACAATGTCTGTTGAGTCGTTTCCACGGGTCCTGGTACTTAATTAGCAGGCTAAAAGGAATAATGCTCACAACAAAACATATGATCAACCGTGGGTTGGAAAGAACCAACCCCGGGACAAAGCACGGCCACAGTAAATGCAAGGATAAAGTGTCTCAAGGTCGCAAGATTCGAAGCAAACATTCCAAGGTTGAGGCACTGGCGTCAACGCCGGGGTCACCCATTATAAGTGTTATATGAGTTTTATAATTCAAGTTGAAGTGGGATCATGGATGTCAATCCACTGGCAAGTTCAACTCAAAACCATGCTCTGCGAGGATTTCCATACACACAGACCAAGCTCGTTGAGACGACGAATCCCGCGTGCCCATTGCGTGGAGCCAGCGGACCGCTTTTCGGATATTATCTAGGAGCCCGACGGCCTCCATGGTGCCAGACTCGGTACGCATGAACAGCTCAACCAGGAGAATTGTAATTGCCTGCATGACGTAGTGTAGGACACACCACCATGGGGAAGCGTTGTATAGTAGAGATGCGTTGGTCTCATCGGGCAGAAGAGAGAGCATTTTTTGAGCCATTTCCACGCACATTTTCGCCATTGCATCGCAGAGGGGACCTGGGGATTGTGTTTCGGGAGATTGGTAGGCAAGGCGGCGAAGGCAAGGTTGAGTGATAACGAGTTTGGTGGTGTAAAAGTGGAAAGCGAGACTGGCACATTGACGGGCAAATGGCCGGTTGGAATCGAGTTGCGCAAATCGGAAATCGATTGGCAGACGAGAGAGCCAGTTGTCAGCGCTGTTGTTAAAGTTGGAAATTGCATTTTCCATTTCCAGCCAAGATCGTCGCGTGGCTCCAGGAGCGTAAAGGGTCTCAACAGCTTCTCGCATGAGAAACGCCAAGTCCACCGCATATAAAAAATATAATGAGAGATTGGGGGTCGGGCTTGCAGTCCTGGTTGGACTTGCTTGGGAATTTGGGCTTAATTGGGCGGGTTGTTTGCCCTTTGCTGAAGCAAAACTCGGCGACAGAAGAGCATCCAGGGGGCTATCACTTGTATTAGGTGAATTGCCATATGCAAGGAGCGACTTTAATAGGGTTTGTCGCATCCCAAAGTCGGTGATAAGTTGTTTGACTTCGTCGTCTCCAAAGTCTTCTTCACGGAAGGGTATCGGGCGGGGGGTTGTACAGAAATTATCGCCATAGCTAGGAGGGCGACCAATCATCACACACAAGAGTGTGTCCAACATAAACAGTGCCCACCACACACGGTAGCGAGTCTCTTTCGAGACATGGGCAACATCGAAGCTCTCGCTGCGAAGGTTCAGACCCATAGCCACGGCTGATCGAATCGAGATCCCAACCATCCGCCAAGATCTATGAGAGAAAGAAAACACAAATTAGAATGGTCAAAAATGGTGGTGAGCAAAGCCCGCGGGGAATAATGTACCTGTTGACTTGCCCATTGGCAAGGAGATAAAAAGCGGTCAGTCCTTCCACTTGTACCTGTTGAAGGTTGGGGTGATGAATCAAAGCAACGTCCCCAAGACTAAGTCGCCACGCCCGGGTAAAGTAGACCATATGGTCACCGATTTCTTCTAGTGGTGTTGTGTTGACTAATGTCAAGTGTTTCGCCGCGATGGCGAAGATCAAATTCAGCACGGCCATCCACCGCTTGCCAGGAAATAAATTCGGATTCGCAGAAAATGATTGGTATTGACTCAGGAAAATTGCCTTCCCAACAATGGGAAAGGCAGGGTGAACCACCTGGAGATAGAGGTCGACAAGTTTGTCGGCAATATGCTGCGCAGGTCTCCCCAGGATGTTGATGTTCTTGAGGGGGAAAGGGTCCACGTCCTCTTGAAAGTAGTTGAGGGATGAGATCGAAGGTCGATTGGAAGGTTCATTGCTGGGGATTGAGTTGTCCTGGCCGAGATCGCGCTTGAGTCTATACAACCATGTCATCTCTGAATGTTCACCCACGAATCCCAGCGCCTCCTTTCCAACGCGATTGAAATCTTCTTCGGTGTGGTCGATGGTAGCCAAGGGGTGGCCATCAGCCATGGGCTCGGAGCGAAATCCCGGGGAGCTCGATAGCTGAGCATTGTTTTGTCGGGTAAGCAGGGGAGGGAGAAGGTGGAAATCCTCCAAAGGGGGTTGAAATTGGAAAGGGTGGACTCACTCTGACTAATTGGCCAAGAGACTGATCAACGTATTGGGCTGACAGCGAATCTAGCCTCGGGTAGACCTCGCGTAGAACAGCTTCATAGGTTTGAACCTGAGCCTTTAAATCATCTAGTTCCCTACAATCCTTCAAGTTAGAGAACAGATCTCACACCCCCATGACCATGACGCGTCGACCAACTTCAAAACCTTGTCCCTTTTTCGATCGCTATAGGAACATTTAATCCCTGCATCGGCACAACGGTTGCAGGTGGGGTGATGGCCACTGCATTTGGCCTTTTGCTCGCGACAATTTTCGCAAGCTCGGCTGGTTCGGCCGGTGCTAGTCCAGGTTGCAGCTTGAGCGGAGCGGGGGATTTTGACCTTAGCATTCGTAGACCATTCGTTCGGATTGGGGCTAATCAAGTCTTCACGGCCAGGGATTAGGTTAGAATTAGCGGAAAACTCAGCCGGAAGTGACGCCAGTGCAGGAACCCCCCAGTCGAATGTGAACGACGCCGATTCATTGCCTGGAAAATCCGAATTCTGTTCGGAGTTCGGAAGGCGGGGGAACTGGTCACTCATGTCGGTTTCGTGTGCGCCGATGTCTCAAGATCAAGCGCAACTGATGGACTTGAAGAAGAGCCCTCTTGGTAGGCTAACAGATCCAAGGAAATTAGCCCTATTAAGGGGCTAAGATGCAGATTAAACCCGCCTTTCTTCGCGCCTAATTTCGACCTGGGGCGGCTTTTTTTTTCAATATGCATGAGAAAAATAACACACAAAAGGTAGGCCAGACCGTACGGTAAATCCCGAAGTGGGTTAGGACCCACGAAATGCTGAGCTGTGGTATGCTGGATCTGGGAGCCGCGCGAATTCGCCACTGAACCGTATCCGCTGCAGGCCACCAATGAGAATCGTCCATTGCGCCAATTCGCCTGCAGAATTGTACAGCGACAAGAAACTGAACGTTGGGGGCGTTTTGATATGCCGGTTTTTTTCTTTTGCTCATGCAACATGATCCTTTCGCTAATTTGAAATTAAAAAATCTGAAGCGATTTGTGTCGTATTGCCACCCCTCCGTAATGTATGGACTGCTCTTGAGTCTTGCCCACGTGACGAGCAGTATAATCTGGGATCAAGAACTGGAATGGCGTAAAGAAGCATCGACTGGCGGATTAGCTGTTGTTCCTGTAACTGTAAAAAAGGGGGGGAGAAATCTTGGGTCATCTATCGAATGAGCCGTGGAAGCAGAACCCATGGAAGCTGATCAGGCACATCATCCCCGGCACAGATCCCCATCCGGTAATAGTGTAGGCTTGTAGCGATATACTTGTTCTTGGCGTAGTTGGCTTGCTTCCTGGTGTTCTGGATTCGAGACATATGGTAGAAATTCAAACAGTGGGATGGAATGACATTCCAAGTGCTGAAGTGAAGCCCGAAGTGAAGCCCGTAGCACCCCATTTGGCCCATTTGGGTGGGTGAAGGTATCCCGAACGGGTCATCTCTCCAGCCGTGCTTTCCTCTTGTAACCAACCCATCGGGTCATGACAGAACCTTTCTTTTCTTCTTTTCAACATTCTCATCATTTCGCTCTTAACCATGGATGTCAAGCTTTCTTTTCTTTTGTTCGCGAGCGATTTCCTAGCACCCTGCATTCCCTTCAACCAAGATAAGGCGGATCCGGCTTCCCTAGGGGATACCTCTCGAACCACAATCCATTGAAAAACAAGCACCGACGGAGAAAGCCGACCACGAGATTGGACAACAAAGGAAATTCAAGGGCCGGGCAGCAATGAGTATACTTATTTCGGTTCGATTACACAGCCTGAGCCTGCGAGCAAATAATCTTGCGTTCGGGTCTTGAGGTCTCACACTCTGCTCTTGACATCGAAAACGACAACGGTGGCACACAATGATCGGTAAAGAAGCTGCTTCCTCGTTCCCTCATTCTCGGATTGAGTATGTCGCACCCATCCTGTGGAGATGTCATAATACCCGTGAAGGTGAGCGAGGGATGATAGTTGATTTTGTGATGGTGTCCTCCGGTAAGTGAGTCGCCATTGACGCAACGAACCGGCGCTGAATTCCATCGAGCACAATCTAGCATCATCGACAGTTTCCCTTTGACGTCGAGTCATCCAAATCAGCCCTGAATCCCGAAGGACCCAAGCCAGCACAGAGGAAGCCGGAAGCCTGTGGATCTGACACGAAGCCGACACGACCCCGACCGACACAAAAACATTCCGCAATATCCATACTTCGTCTCCCACCCCCATCACAAACCATAGTGAAAGTGAAGAGGATCGACTGAAACCAGAAATCTTATTTTAATGTTAGCAGACATTCGGCTGTCGGGTTACTTGCCGTGACGATGACCTCGGCTAATCTATCGAGACAAATCGCAATCACACACTGCGTTTTGGAGCCCGGAGCTCAGGTTACGTTAGTGGGTTATGCTTTCGCAATGCACAATGAAACGTGCCTGAGTGAGGGTCAGTCGCCGCGTTTCCCAGGCCCCGCAGATAAGACCAGGAGAAGCCTTGGGAAGCACGTGAAGGGTGAGGAGACAGGACTGAGATTTTGACAGCTTGAGGTGGTTCAGCGATTTTGAAAGAACCCAAGAACTTTATCTCCGTTGCGGAGTTCTTGAATTGGGCGACAGATCATAGGTCATTTTCGACGTACTGGTGTTCTCAGACACTGTCTCGTCAACTCATGAGATGACATCTCGTGGCAGCCCTGTGTCTCTTATATGAGAAGATTCAATTATCTTTCCGAGGCCAACGCCTGTCGCGCCTTGTACTTAATCGCCTCTTCATATTTGGGATACATTCAGATCTCATATCAGCTGATATTGTGGTGTTGGGTGTGTTGTTCTCAAAAGACCGTCTTGTCGACTCAGAAGGTTCAGACGTCCGGTTCTGGGCCAGAAAAAAAGGGCAGATGACCTCGAGTCGAACTTTTCTAGACATGTGAGCGATTTTTCTTGATGATGGCGTCGCGTTGGGATAAGGCAGGCAACGTTGGTGTGTGACCGCACGGTGCCCGGTAGGTCTCTGCATCGAAGTGTTCAGCCCAACAACACCATGATTTATCCAGCAACCTCCCTTCTGATGATCAGTACAAAATTGAGACCATGATTACGCAGCAAACCCAGGCATCGAAGGTAGCATGTCAACGCCCTTTGTTTGTGGCCATGCCCATGACGACGCATGGCTCACAACAATGTCGTCATCATACTAATGGGTTCGAAGGGGCCGTGCAAGTACTACTAGCATTAGCATGGCGAAATTCTAGCAATGGCTTTGTTCTCGCAAAAAAAAAAAGTGAATCTCTCATCCCAAAACTACCGATTCGAGGCCGTTGAAACAACTCATCGTTTCGTTGCAAAGAATTTTGGGAGGTGGCAAAAACGGGTTAAGAGAGAGCAAAGCCAGTGCGAGAAGAATCCGCCGGAAACCACTTCCGCAGACGCGTTTAGCAGTCGGTACTGAGCAACCCTAGTGTGCGGCCCCGGCATTCATTAAATGGGTGGCGTCGCTCCACTCTAGCATAAAAGAGAAAAGAGTAAAAGGTAGGCACTTTTGCTCACGGAGGGTTGGGAAGATTAAGAGAGATTTGCAGAATCAGTTGCGACCAACCACAACACTCTCTTTTTAAGTTCTAGCCATGCTGGAGTCGATGAATCTCCGTCGAAATCTGACCAGTTATCTGGATTCTTTGACGAAGAGAGGGGGCTTCGACCTCGCTACCCCTGGAAAACCCCCATTCCAGTTGTTACTATAGGCCTCTATCATCCAACTTATCCACTTCGCTACTTATACCGGACCCGAGCCGGGTCCGAGGGGTGGATGAACCAAGTTCTGTTGTGTTGGTCTCTTCGCCTAGATGGCTAGCGGGCGCGGGCGCACTCCCATTTCCAACGCCAATTTTCATCTCAGCCGCAGTGGGGATCCTAACGAACGTGTGCCCGTAGTGCACTAGAACACATTAGCAGATATCTAATGATCGCAGGAAATCACGGGCAAAAAAAGAGCAGTTGAGTGAAGTCTCAAAAGCTCGATTATAAATCGAGTTAAGATCGCCATACGCCGTGCATGGTCTTGCATGTGAGTGGACCGTCAGATCAGCCAGCCGCCCCTGGGATCTGAGCAAGACTCAGGACACTGTTGTTTAGCTACACCGGAAAACATCACTCCGAATTATTGAAGGGGTTCCTTGGGGATCGATTTTGTTTTATTTTTCGTGGAGTACTAACTTCCAGATTGTACCGAAACTCGCGATCAAAAATCAGGCCAATCTCGAGAAATGGGGGGTTGAGTGGAAGAGCAGCGCCGGCTTATGAATGATGCAGATGAGGCTGTTTCTTCCAGTCTGCAGATGTCAAGCTTGAAAGTTTCATAGTATCAAGCCGTCGGAATGAAAGGTTTTTCTTTCTACGCTTGATTCCGGTTCTTAAGAAAATCATTTGATAAGTCTTCCAGATTCTAACTGGAGGTTATTTCTGTAATAGGCTTAACGCCTACTTAGGCCCCGTGGGCCGTCAACATCAATACGTGCACATGTGACTGCCTAAGTAAGGCTTTACCTGTGAGCCGCAAGAGAGCTCTTCTCACGACCATCGATACATTCTAATTTGACTTTGAAAGATATACATGGGTTTTGATTAAAAACAGTGACTTAATTGATGTGAAAATCCCATACTAGGTAATCCTTAGGTATTGAATAAATACTCCTAAAGCCCAGTCCAGAAGAACTCTTTCTCAACTTTGTAAGCGGCTGAAGATATCACCGTGTTGGCGTCCTGTCGTAACTCAACAGTGTAATCCCGAGCCTTCACAACCCACGACCTCCGGTTAGGGTCCCACTCACTGAAGGCATACTTGTCCAAAGAGACTTCAACGGCCTGACTTTCTCCCGGGTTCAGCGTTACTCCATCAAATGCCTTCAAGATGCCGCCAACGTAAATCTGCACCACCTCTCTTCCAGCGACAGACCCAATATTAGTAACTGTTGTTGCAACAATCAATTCACCCGCTGACGAGCTGCCAGCCGACTTCAGAATTACTAACTCAGTACACCTGAAATTGGTGTACGAAAGTCCAAATCCAAAAGGAAATAGCGGAGACGGCTTGTTCCGAGCACGATATCCCATCTCCAGTCCCTCCTCGTATCGAATTCTCAACTCATGATCCGTTGGAAAGTTCTCGAAAGACGGAGAATCTTCGATACGCCGAGGAAATGTGACAGGGAGCTTGCCCGAAGGACTCAAGTCACCACTAATCAGATCCGCCAGAGCATTTCCCACTTCTTGACCCGCATACCAGCATTGAAGAATGGCATTCACGTCTTCGATCCACGGCATGGATATAGGCGAGCCAGTCTGATTAACCAGGACTGATTTTTGTGCTGCGCCAGCAACCACGCGAATCATTTCATCCTGAAGAGGTGATAGCGACAATGAACTGCGGTCAAATGATTCGGACTCGAATTCTTTGTTGTTTGCGGTGAATATGATCGAAACATCGCTTTCTGCCGCAAGCTGCAGCATATCTTCCCCGATCGGACTGTCAAGATTTTCGTAAAATCCAACCCGCGTGGCTTGGGGGGTAATCTTGAAGATTGGAGACGGGACCGGAGCCGTTGTTGAGAGCGTGTCGACTGTGACGTGGTACTCTTGCCCGGCTTTCATTGCGAGGCTGGCTCGGACTTCATAATCACCGGCCTGCATCACATATTCAACTCGGCAATCCTTGAAGCCACCGTGCTTCAAGACTATAGCATCATCAACACGGAGGACACTCTCTCCGCATGCTGTCACCCCAAATGTGTGGATGCCTGTTGTCTTAGGTCGGAGGACAAACCTCATGCGGCTGCAGTGCTTTGAGGCAAGCTCCGAAATGCGGGATTCGATCACCAGAGTTTGTGTTGCTTCCAGCACTTCGTGGTGTACTTGATTCTCTTCGAATGTCCATCCATTATACCAGTAGCAGTCCACCCCGGGCTTTCCTTCCCTTTCTGTTGCCATCAATGATAGTGGAGCAGACGGGATCTTCTTGAAGATAGGTACTCCGGCATGATATTTGATGTTTTCTTTGCCAAACCTCCTTTCAAGTGCCTCTAGCGGAGAGATCACATATGAAGGAGTCAACGATGCACTACCACCTCCATGAATGATTGGTGTGGTTGCTGGGGATCCAAAAACTGCAATTTTCGGATTTGTCTGTGGCAATATTGGAAGTGTGTTGGATTCGTTTTTCAGCAAAACAATTCCCTCATTTGCAATTTGTCGCACTAATGCAGCGGTATTTTCGTCTGGGGAAATGTCTTTCTCTGGTCCATCATCGCCCTTACCACCCACCTTTGATGCCAGAATAACCACATCTTCCACCAAGGAGTCAATTTGGGACTCGGGAATTTGGCCCTTTTGAACAGCTTTCAAAAGGTGATCTCCCCGGAACCGAGCAGGGCCCGGTAGTTCGAGGGCAACACCTGCCAGCACTGAAGGAACTGTTGCGTATACGCCCTCAAAATCGGAGACTATGGCTCCCTCAAAGTCCCATTCCTTTCGGAGCACGTCCTGTAGAATTGTCTCATTCTCTGACATGAAAACGCCATTGACGAGGTTATACCTATCGAAGGGTACTTAATTAGTAACGTACTGGGTACTGAGATGGTCAGAGTACCTTGTTATGTACTAGTATACGTACGAGGTCATGATGGCCCAGGGATTGGAGTTCTTCAACAGCAGTTGGAATGCATACGCGTACAGCTCTCGGAGAGTCTTCTCTTCAACGATCGTGTTCGAAGTTTTCCGGTTGGTTTCACATTCATTTCCGACAAAATGCTTAGGACATGCCGAAACGCCCTGGGATTGAACTCCATTGACAAAAGCAGCACCCAACAGCCCGGAAAGAGTTGGGTCTTCGGAGTAAGCTTCAAAGTTCCTGCCTCCTGCAATTTCGCCACTATAGTCAGTTTCTATACTGCACTCAACCGAGTTGGGACAATGGGCTTCATTTACCTAGAGGCGACCGGTGCAAATTCACTGTAGGTCCAAGAAGAAGACCGACATTTTTCGTGTTGCATTCTTGACCGATTCCCTGTCCCATTCGGAGGGCAAGATTGGTGTTGAACGTTGATCCGACGCAGGCCGCGCATGGAAAACACGTTGCTTTGGTTGAGGCGTGAATAGACTCCCCACGAACGCCGTTGGGACCATCGCTATACTATGAAATGGATCAGCGGCCGGGATTTGCCATTCAAAAAAGAGACGTACTCACCTTGATTGCCTTGATTCCATGATCCGGTAAACTAGCGGTCCGCCAATAGGAGTCGCCCGCCAATAGGGAAACCTTCTCCTCCAACGAAAGTGACTGGATTAATGATTTAAAAGACATATTAATTTCTTTGGGGTCTAGTGATATTCTGATAGCATGGGATATGGAGAATCGGCTCGTTCTTTTAATTGGACGCCTGTCCACGCCACCGATGGACATCTCCATAATCGGAATATCCGACTGTCCACTGTCCACTGTCCACTTCCAAAATTCACCCTTGGTGGGGACGGCCCTCGTACACCCCGGAATTTCCCCAGGTTTTTGCTGTTGGGGAGACCGGGATTCAATTCATTTAAGGTCGCCTGGTGTCCACTGTATCAATGGCAAGGACTGTCTAATTATTCATTCAATCAGTCCTTGTGATCAACCATGACCGACGATTTCAAGTCATCCTCTGCTCACCTTGAGTTTGAGTGGGAGGAGCCCCGATTCCTCAAGGCAGATCGGGAATTGAGCATGATAGGTACTATCAAGACACACTGGAGGTCATTGTTGATATGTAAGATTTGATACATCCAATCTTTTTTTTTCACTAGCTTACTTTCTGTGCAGGTAGCCTCTCTTTCAGTGCCGGTACGATGTTCGGCTACGACACAATTGTGAATGGCGCTTCCATCTCAATGCCGGCATTCATGATGTACTTCGGAGCCGAAGACGCTTCCGGATTATACCTTCCATCATTGTGGACTTCATTGTGGACATCTATGTCTGCCCTCGCCCAAGCGCTCTCGGCTACTGGCACGGGCTTCCTGGCTGATCGCATCGGTCGCAAATGGACGGGCGTCATTGCCGGTGTCATTGCTTTGGCCGGTGCATCGGTACAATACACTGCCCATACACGAAGCTCGCTACTTGGTGGCAAGATCGTGGGAGGACTGGGAATCGGTATGGGTATGTCTACGGGTATGACATATGCCTCGGAGATTGTCCCTCCTAGCCTTGTCCCTGCCGTTCAGCAAACATTCGTGGTATTTATCCTCATCATGCAGGCCTTGGCGATGGGTATTATCCGAATCTTCGTCACCGACCTGTCTGAGCAGGCATTCCGTAACGTGTTTGCTATTCAGTGGGGTGTGGGTGGGCTTGTCACAATTGCGTTTTTGCTCGCACCAGAGTATGTATCTCATCTATCTTATGTTCATGAGTCATCGCTAATTTTTTTTTTTTTCAGATCGCCTGTCTACTGTATTATTAATGGACGCGAAGAAGGTGCCAAAAAGCTGTTCGCACGGCTCTACCGCGACGACGCGGACCGTGAGGAGCGCTACAACCACCTGGTGAAGACAATTGAGGAGGAAAACTCCCAGCGCGAGCAAAACCAGTCAAGCTATATGGAGTGCTTCCAAGGAGTGGACTTGAGGAGAACATTGACCATGATGTTGCTCTTCGCTATTGTCAATCTAGGCGGTGGTCCCTTCCTCTCACAGTCGATCTACTTCCTCATTTCCGTCGGCCTACCCACTGTTCACGTGTTCGATGTTTCTATTGGTGGCTTCGGACTTGCTGTTATCCTCATCATGGGTAGCGGAATAGTTCTGAAGAAGGTGCGACGCAGAAACTTGGTGCTCTGGGGATGCGGCATTAACCTGCTCTTCAACTTGATCGTTGGTGTTCTCTATTGGGCCCATGGAACTGGACCCAAGTGGGCGATTGCAATTTTCATGTAAGTCTTGCACATCTGAGTCCTTCTTGCAGACTGGTATATTCTAACATGGAAGTAGGAACGTTCTCATCTCCTTGCAGGCTTGTCTCATGCAGAGCCCCGGTTGGTCAATTGCTGCCGAAATCTCCAGTTACCGTCTACGCTCCAAGTCGATGGCACTTGGAATCATGTCTCAGACATTCACCACTTGGCTTGTAACATTTGTGGTGCCCTACATGTATAATGTCGACTCTGGTAACCTCGGTGCTCGGACTGGGTTGGTCTTTGCTGGCGTTACCGTGCTGCTTATCTGGGGCGTCTGGGCCATTGTTCCTGACACTACTGGGCTGTCAACAGAGGACATTGACAATCTTTACGAGGCAAAGGTGCCTCCCAGAAAGTTTGCTACCCATAAGGTGGCCATGACAGCACCAGATGCGGCTTGAACAGCTACTTAAGTAATTATATTAAACGTAAACTTTGAAGCTTGGAATAAATACAGAGAGTTATTTCCACTTCATTCGCACAATGTCTCCAATAATCAGATTCTATGATGCTGTATGAGTAGAAGGACTAAGAGAATTGCTGCTATCTCGGCCGTGATCTTGGCTCTTGCGAGTTGTGGAAGCCTTCCCCCGATGGCATAATAGCAAAGCCAGATTAAGCGATGCATTCCATGGCGTCATTTTGCTAATAATATCTGCAGCAGCAAACATGATCAAGTTAGGTTGAGATATGTTCTCTTTATGAGTTGATCGTTGGTCTGGAGTGCAAGCCAAAGCCTCTTTCACAACGGCGAAGAAGCCATCCGACCCCCCAAACTCTTCCACCCTTTTTCTTAGATACCCAATCTGGGTCTGATCTGCACTTAGTACAAGTAACCAAACAAACACTTCGCTTAGAAAGCAAGTGATGATCTCAGGAGGTTCTGTCAGTCGTGGTGTTATTTCGCCAGCGGACAAGTTCGGCTGCACACGCAGGTCTCGGATCGCTTCCAAGCAATGCTTGAGCAAGAATCCAACTTCATCAGAATGATTTATAAGAATTTTATGCATCATGTCTATTGCGGGAGAAATCTGAGATGCACCCGCCTTTCCAAGTGCATTTTGAAGGTCCAAAACCGGAACGTGGAGACTGAGACGACCGAGGCGAAGAAGCACTTGAGAACTTTGCTGGAAATGTCTTGATGTTTCATATACAGCAACATCAGGAGCAGGAATAACTGCAAATGCTTGGTTCCAAGCCATGAGTGTTTCTAGAGAACGATGAGACGTTGATTGTAATCCAAGTATGCAAAGATGACTTACTTGACAGAGTTTCACGCCGCTTCGCGAGTGATTTACACACTTCACGTTCCGGAGGTGACAGAATAGATTCCGACGGTCGGCTTGATAAACATCTCGTCACCATGTATTCGTAGTGCGGTTTAACCTCAGGCTCGAGAGCGAGATTAAAGGTCGAATCTTTGGAGGAATCTGCTTCCCTCGACCCCGGTATTTGCCATATCTCTGTGTCAATAGTGGCCTCTGATACCATTGTGATTTGTTGTGATAGTTCAAATATGTGTACCAAGATAGTCATCAGAACGAGATGTCTCGTCCACGTATTGAGACAATATGAAGATGAAAATGAGGTCTGTAGAATTGTCACACCCGAAGTAGTGTGATGTGAAGGGGTTCCCGGGTTCAAAGGCCCCATGAAGGGGCTCACGGCAGAAGTGAAGGTTCTTGCTGGTGGAACAGATGCAGAGCCAAGTAAGGATTTCCAGCGATTAGCAGTTGCAGCATGCCAAAATTCCTCATCACAAGGACATTCAATGGTCATGAATTCGGCCAAGTTGATTGAAGCTGGTAGGTACAACAAAGATGGAAACATGCAATCGAAGCTATAGATGACCCATAACAGTCTTTTTCTGGACTCCTTCAAGACCCATCTTTGCCAAGTTCCCTCAAGACTATTACCAAATCTCTTGAGGTCTTCTCTTGCCAGGATAAATTCACTGTCGCGGATTTGCCGGCAGTAGGTGACTACCGCAGCTCGCTGGCTTTCAGAGAGCTCAAACAGTCGCTTGTTGCCACACCAAAGGCCTGCATAGGAAAGTAGTGCCAGGGCATAGACAAACATAGGATCTCTCATCAGTCTGTTATTCATCTCGAAGGCAATCTGGGAGCTCAACCTTGCCATGTCAATGAGCACGATTGAAAATCGACAGGAATGTCGCTCGCGACTGTATATAGCTCCTATGGCAATCATCGCAGCCAAAAGAGAATCAGGTAAATTATCACAAGATTTCAAGGTTGGACGATGCATGACAGGCATCTGGTGTTCAAAATGTGTGAAAAACAATTTTATAAAAATATTTGCCGTCTCCAGGTCTGGAAAATGAAGCGAGTGGAAGTTGAAGCCTCTTCTTGCGGGCTCAAGAAGAAATGCGGTCACTTTTTGATATCGCTGCTTGGAGATATCAAAACGAGCCTCGTGGTTACGTCTTAGCGAATGGTTTGCGGGTATTTCAATTGCTTTGGCGGCGGTAATTGCTTGAGAACCAGGGTCCCACTTCCAAGGCCATTTGTCTTCTTCAGAGGCTTCATTTGGAGGAGATGCCGGTCGACTCATAATTTCACCCCTGTCATTGGAGCTCCGATTCTCATGGTTATGATCGACTGTGGCTTGATCTTGATCTACATCCATGGACAGGATTGGTGCGGCATTGAAAGGTGGCATTGACCCTGATTCCAAGAGAACCGACATGATATCTTCGTCAAACCGCATATCTTCAAATAGACACGGTTCCTGTATCCACCGGAGCAGATCGTCGTCAAATGTAGGATTTTCGGGGGGTTGGCTCGTCCAATCACGAGCATGCTCAGTTCGGATTTCCATGTTTAATGAATGGGCAGAACCCCAGCCAATTCCACCCTCATTTTGGGCATCGTTTTCTGGAAGGGATCCAACATGAGGAGAATCCAAACCAGATGAAGCCTCATTATTAAGCGTTCCGACCGATCCAGTCTCATTAAACACATTGGAAGATTGTGGTGTGACTACTTCATGATCGTTTGGAGACTGCGTTGACCTCCTCGGATTTGCAGTCGCGTTGTGGGATGTCTGTGTCTTGTGAATCGCCTCATGACGCTGGCGTGCATCACTTCTAGTGAATTCTTTTCCACAAATGGGGCAGCGGTGCAACTTTTGTTTTTTGTCTACGTTGGATTATGATAAGCATACAGACAGAAGTCATTGTGGATCTGATACTGACGGATCCGAGCATGACGGTAGACGTTTTCCCGCCGAGAAAACTCCTTTGGGCAAAATTCGCATCGAAAGCGAGTCGACGACTCTGGGGTTGAGGCAGACATGGAGAGTGGAAAGTGGAAAGTGGACAGTGGACACTGTCCACACAAGAAATTAAAGGAAGCTAAGAAAATGTGGGGTAATCATGTGAGTTCCCCCAGGTCCTGGCTCCTACTACTTAAGGGAAAGTTCAAACTCCCGCCTTGGTAAGCTGTGGTCAAGTGATTTAGTTAACTAGTCATCCATTTGTCGGGCTAAAGCCTGCCGCTCGGGTTATCCGGGATCCGATTTTCTACCCCGGATTGTCTATATGAGCCACAACACTTCACCGAAATCTTATTTTTCTTTCAATTTCTAATCAAAAGAGGAGACAGAGTCAAGATGACATCTTCCACTTGGACACAAACCCCACCATGGATCTGGCTGCCAACACATCATGAGGATGAGAGCCAACCTGGTCGGTATTTCCTTTTTCGCAAAAGCTTCCAATGGACTCAGCCATATGGGCTGCGTGAGTTTCCAGTGCACGTTTCTGCCGATAGTCGATATCGACTTTTCATAAATGGCCACCGGCTCAGCTTTGGTCCTTGCAAGAGCTATCCGGAACGTTGGTACTATGAGACAGTCGACATTCTACCTTATCTCACCGAAGGTGAAAATGTGATCAGTGCTCGCGTTTTGCGGTACTCTTGCGTTCATACCGGCTCTTCGTCGATCATTAGTACCGAGTTGCCCGGTCTGATGGTACACGCTGAAATCGAGGTGAGTGCTCTAAAATTATTATACATAACCAACCTATCATGTACATTTCACTTATATATAAGCAGGGACTATCCATCTCCACAGGTCCCTCATGGAGATGTTTACAAGAAGAAAGCCGCAGGATTATTCCTCACTCGGAGTGGAATTATCTTTTAGGGCCTCCTTTCATGTCAAACAACGAGAGAGTAACAGAAGACAATGCGCTTTCTGGTTGGGATCGAGCGAGGTTCGACGATAGCGCCTGGGAGTCCGCCATTTTCCAATTTCGCCCAGTGAAAATGCTCCCAATCCAACGTCCGTGGAAGCTAGAACCACGTCCCATTCCAGATCTTCCAGAAATTTCAGGAAGATTTGATGGCATTGTGAAATGCCAAGGATCAATTTCGAAAACACAGTGGAATGGTTTCATCAAGGGAGATGGAGATTTGATTGTACCCGCCGGAGAAACTGTGGTCGTCGACATTGAATGCTCATCTTTGACAACGGCATTTATCAACCTGGAATGTGGTGAAGGGTTGGGATCAATTATCACATTCCTATATTCCGAGTGCTACGAGAAAGATCTTGGGATTGATATTGCTCCTTTCCCTATGCCGAGAACCAAGCTGCTCAGATCCGACTCCAATGGTCGCCTATATGGAGTGAAAGATATCTATACAGTCACCGAAGGTCAAACTGATCAGACTTTTGAACCTTTTTGGTTCAGAGCATTCCGATATGTTCAATTAAATATCGTGACATCATCTCAGCCCCTGACACTCAAGGGCTTTACTCTTCGCGAGACATCATACCCCCTCGACATCTCTACTGAAATACAGGCTGGACCAGAACTTAATAAGATCTGGGATGTTAGTCTACGGACTCTCCAAAATTGCCGACATGAGACATACGAAGATTGTCCTTTCTATGAGCAAAACCAGTTCATATCTGATTCCCGACTGCAAATGCTCTTCACATATCAATTATCATCGGATGATCGACTTGCTAGAAAAACGTTGGAAGAATTTCACGCCAGTCAGACTCCCAATGGCTTGATCAAGGCGCAGTTTCCGGCCGGTTTCAACAGTAAACAAATTCCTCAATTCTCATTGTATTGGGTTGCAATGGTGTGGGATCACATGAGATACTTTGCGGACAAAAAGCTTGTTCGGCGGTACTTGAGCACTATTGACGGAATCCTCAACCATTTCGATGACCGAATTAATGAGCTCGGCCTGGTCGGTCGATTTGACGACGATACATGGCCCTTCATTGATTGGGTGGCTCAATGGTCGGTCCCAGGGAAGATCTTCGAGTCCTGTATGCCTCAATCATATACCAAACAAGGCGCAGCAACTTTCAATACTCTTCTCTATATTGTTGCTTTGATGCAGGCCGCCGATCTGTGCGAATTCATGGGGAGAAAGGATACTGCATCAGAATATTCTGCCCGTGCACAAGCTCTCCGCGATGCTGTGAATAAACATTGCTTTGGCGATGCGCTTTATCTGGATGGCCCGTCAACAAATGAATACAGCCAACATAGTCAAGTGTTTGCTATTCTTTCCGAGACAATCACCGGCACAGCAGCTCGAGAGTTGATGGTGCGCACAATGTACAATTCTTCATTAGTGCAATGCTCCAGTGCTCTGCAATTTTACGTGTTCCGTGCTGTGGAGAAGGTCGGTCTCTACAACAAAATGTTCCCCGCTCTTTTGGACCCGTGGAGGCGTATGCTTGCGGATGACTTGACGACATGGGCCGAGTTTGAACAGAATCCTCGAAGCGACTGCCATGGATGGAGTGCTTGTCCAGTCAATGAAATTGTTACTCAAGTTTACGGAATTAAGCCAGCCAATCCGGGATTTAAACGTCTCCGCATCGAGCCACAAATGGATCTCCTCACCGCAGGAGAGGGAACATTTGTTACCCCTGCTGGAAAGATCAGGTTAAAATGGGCTGAAGATGAGAATCTGGAAGTCGAAGTTTCCACTGATGTTGAGGCAGAAGTTATTTTTGGAGGCTCTTTGTATGTTGTTCGATTTTCAGCCGGGAAAACAGTCTCTTTTCTCAAAGAGACTGAGTCTATGGTTATAGTGTAAACTCTTATATCAGATGGATAAAGCACTCGAGGACAATGTTTATCTTCTAGATAGACTTGGACTAGTTGACGCCGATAGATTTCAAAATATGAAATATTCTACGATTTTTGACTATGCCCATCCATCCCTTCCATTCTTGATGGACCGCCGGTAGTACTGTGTAGGAGCTTCAACATCCAAAATTGGCGTTTCCCTGCCCTTTATAATTGAGCTACCTTTCAATTATTTCACATCCTTTACTATCAATAGTCCAAATTACCCATTCATACAGCGATTTTTCTTTTCTTTTTCATTTCGATTCAAATGCGTGAAATGCCATTTGTGGCCTGAGATTCGAGGCATCACTTTCCCCACGTGAGCTACCCGGAGAGGTCTTATCGCTCAAGCTGGATTATCCGCTAATTCCCCAAATCAATTCCGGTCGAAGCTAAGCTCCGGGGAAGCTCTCAATTCCTCTGCGATGCAAGGAAGCTGAAATCAAAAGCATGTCTTTGCGCGGGCCGATGCGGCGGTCGCACCTTCGGCAGGTGAGCGCTGCCAGCTTGGAGACCCTTTCGACCATCCACACCGAGACATCCTATCGCGAACATGGCCCCACGCCAGATGAACGAACCATTCGGCTATCCACCAGCCTGGCCCGGCACCAATGCACTCTGTGGGTTCACGATGAAATGTTTTCGAGGGAGGATATATTATTAAATCCGTCAGCGTTCGGAGAAAGTGGAATTCAAGTTGGGGATGTGGTGGAGATCCTACCCGTTCGTGCTTCTGGGGACATAATCCACTCCACCTTGAAGCCGGACGCGGGCGCGAAGACGGCCCGTGATGGTCATGTGGACTTGAATCTGGGGTCGCAATCCGAAAGCACGTCTAAATTTAAAACGCCATTTCAAAGTCGATGTCTATTTGTCGTGAAGCCCTTGCCGCAAGATGTGAAGACGCGCCATCCCAAGCTGGAGATCTCAGTGACCAGTAGCGTGGCCAATATCTTCGGTTTCAAGAACAGAACTCAAGTCACACTTTCAATTGTTGATCGCGAACAATGCGCCGCGTCTCATGTTGACATTTCCTTTCGGGATCAGTACATGGTTCGGTCTGACATGTGGCGATTGGTCATGTCTGAACTTGTCGATAAGATCATCTACAAGGGGCAAAAAATAATTTTCATGGGTAGTATTAAAGTGACTATCAAGAATATTTTTATTCGAGGGAAGAAAGTCCTATCAGGGTACTTCGCGCCTCATACAATTCCTGTCTTCCGCAGCGAGTCCGCGAAATATGTCCTGTTCATTCAAATGTCCAGGGAAATGTGGGATTTTGACTCGGAAGGATCTGGAGACATTCTTTTCAGTCGCGTGATAAACGGATTTTTGCCAGAACTTTTCAAACGATGGGCTAACTCTGACGCGAAGCATTTGGTCACCATTGTGCTCTTCACGCGAGTTGAATACGACACTTCCGCACACCCCAGTATGTCTCAGCTCAATTCTGGGAACCTAGCAGGCGTTTCGGGTCCGAACAATACTCCAACTCGAGATTTCTATCGTGTTGTCGTGAACGATATGGCAAGCGGCCACTGGACTCAAATCTTGGATGAGCTCAAAAAGAATTTTAGAACCTTTTTGAGGGACGTGTCGATTTTGAAAACAGATGACCTGGATGCTGCCTCGGGTAGCGGCATGAAGACGTCCTCCAAGCCGCATACCGCAACCATTGCTGGACGCCCTAGTACTGCGTTGCGTGGCAATATCCTCGAGGCCATCCATCTTGCCTCTGCTCACCTGGCCTATGACCATATTGATCGAGATCTGGTCCATACAGGAACCTCTATCATTGTAATTACCCCGGGAAGTGGTGTGTTCGAAGTGTCATACGAGTCTTTGGCCTCTACAACCGAGGCTCTGACAAACCGTGGCATAGCAATCGATCTAGTCTGCTTGAGCCCAATGCCTCTGCACTCTGTACCGCTCTTCAAATATCGGGAGCCGGCAGAACGTCCCACTGGCTCCTTAACAACTCCGCTCGAAACGCCGAAACTGTCACCCGAAGTCCACCATTCAATATCGAGTCTTGTAAGCCGATCATCCTATCTCTCACCGGGTTCTTATCTCTCCGCAACCCGCATGCGTGAGCGAGGTCTGCCAAGGTCTAAAGAATGGAGCTACGGCATCCCTCACTGGCTCGATATTTCATATTGGAATCCTGAAACCTATCGCGAAGCCCGGCGCATCTTGAAAAAAGATCTCAATGCTCCTATCCCGTACACCGTCACCCGGCCGTACAAAGCATTTACTCCACGTGTGCGTATGTACGAGATTCAAATGATGGGTGTCATGGAGAGTGAACAATCCAACATATCCATTCCATACCTCCTCGAAGGACGTGACCTCATCAAGCCACGTACTTGGATAGGGCCAAGTCCAGCAGTTCGTCCGCCACCAAGAACGCGATTCGCCAATACCTCATCTCAGAAAGTGCAATATAGTGATAGCCTACGACCAGAATCCTTTATTGAAAATGCTGCAGATCAGAGTGAAGTCCTAACCAGGGAAACACAAAAGTCTCGAAAGTCTGTCATGGCTTGGATGGACCAGTATGATGATAATGTCTTTGCCGCAACGACTCGAAGAAAGGACGTTCCGAAGCCTAGAAACAAGCGCCTGAGTGAGCCGGAGGTTCAGGGTACTGGAGCGCATGAGAGGATGTCGGCGCGATCTGTCTTGCATCTACGCGAGCATGAGACTAGCACGGCTGAAGCACCGCGGGCTGGTCTCCGAAGAATTGACGGGTCTACTCCTTCCCAAAAGAGTACAGGTTCTTCGAAGAGTAGCACGTCACCCAAAAAGTCGGCACTGAAAACCAGACCAGGGCCGCCTGCTTCACGAATTTCTCGGACAATCAGCTTTGCACTTCGAGGCTTGATTTCCACCCCTCCAAGGGCCCAGGCAAGCACCGGAGTTCACGTAGAGCATGCAAGTGCACTTCCGATGTCCAATCAAAGGTCCTCTGGTGGGACTTTCTCCGATACCAAAAGCATCATTTCCTTGAGTCCATCCGAAACAACGTCGACGACAACCATCACTGACAGGGCATCCCCACCATCTACTCCTCCCATGCTTGCACAGCATACCCGTTTGACTCCATCTAAGCCAATATCCATCAAGACCCCAATGAAAAAGCCGCCTGGCAGCCCAGAGCGACTGGAACCTGGAAGACCCCAGGGCTCACTATCAACGTCTGCGACTGACACACCTTTTATCAATCGCGATGAGGGACCAAGCCGGACCAATGATCATAATAAAGTCGAGATTACCCTCAACCATAGTTCTCGTGACACGTCAAGGAGCTCACCGGGTAAAGCCTTGGCACCCTGGGTACGATCGGTTAACCCTTGCAATACTCCAAAAGATGTGTTGCGCAAGGCTAGCTGGTTTGGCCGTTGGCAACATGCGTACCCTCGCCCCCCTCACGTTGCGGTGGTTAAGTGGAAGAGCTTGAAATCACCTGCAGTGCTTCCTTTGACCACTGAAGAATTCCCCACCTCAAGCGAACTTACCTCAGATTACCTACAGACCCCTTATCGTGTCTTCACGAATGACGATACAGATGGAATCGAGACGCCAAAGACTCGAGGATTTCTCTTACGTGAGATGATTTCGCTTCGATTGTCTCATGGCTTTCAGATTGTTGTGGGCAGGAACGTGGCAGAGGTCTCGGGACAACCGGCCCTAGAGTCACTAAATGTTTTCGACACCCGCGGACTCGAGCGAGATGGAGTCATCGTTTTTCTCTCCAAGGGTAACGCCATCCACCGTCTCATAACTGTAGACGGAGGAGAAATTGAAGTGACTCGCTTCACGCATCATACAGCAGAATCCCTCTTATTGCCCAAGCGATCTAATTTCACGCTGTACCAGCCGGCCATGAGAACTATCCTTAGCCAGAAGTATGAGATCAAAGACATCAAGCTGGATCCCACCGCTGAAGAATATAATTGGAATCTTGCTGATAATTATCTGGCTGGTCACCGAGATTACATTCACAATCCGGCGCAGCAGCTGCATTTCTGGCGAGTTCGTTTTGTCTTGATTCCAATGCAACTACACCCTCACTCTCGCCGTCACCTGCAATCTTTCAACGAGGATAACGAGGAAGAGATTCATTTGCTCGGCATCAGCCAGCTAACTCATATGTGGCAACGAAACAAATATGTGTCTCCGGAGGAAAAAAGATTTGAGTCTGCGAACAAAAAGCGAGATCAGAATCCGCTCAATATCATGTACCAAACACGAAATCCGTCCGAGGTTGTTGCAGCGGAACTTGATCGTGTACTTCTCACTGACCCGGGGCTTGACAACCCGCCCGCCCAGCTACTGCCAGAGGAAGAATTGATGGAAAGGTCTGGCGTCATTATATCGGCACTCTCGCAAATGATTCAAGGCGAGAAGGGGGTCCGTATGATGGATAGACGATGGCATTGGAGGTTACACTACAATTGTTTCATTGGTTTCGAGCTCACTACCTGGTTGATCCAAAATTTCCGGGATATTGAAAGTCGTGAGGAAGCAGTCGAGTTTGGTAATGAGTTGATGAAACATGGGCTGTTCCAGCACGTCGAGAAGCGACACAACTTCCGGGATGGTAACTATTTCTACCAGATGTGCGCTGATCATCGAATCACGCGACCCGAATCCCGAGGTAGTTGGTTCCCCCAACTTCGATCAGACAAATCAGTGCCCTCAACTCCGGCAATTGGAAAGGACTCTCCTTCCAGCCTTCGCGCTCGCTCTGACAGCATTGACGAGCGCATCCCACCAACGCCAACTACACCGTCTAAACCCAAGAATAAGGTTGCCATCATGTTATCTAAAAGCCTGAAGTACGAGGTGGACAACCGCAAGCGGTCAAATCGCCCTGAAGTGATTGATCTTCATTATGACCGGTTGCATAATCCTGAGAATTGCTTCCATATTGAGCTTAGCTGGATGAGTACGACGCCAAAGCTGATCGAAGACACTGTTCACTCTTGGGCCTCCACCTCGGAGAAATTTGGCTTGAAGCTGGTTCAGGTGCCCATAGCCGAGGCCTGCGCCATTGACAAGACACAGCCTTTCCGAAAGCCTTTCCGAATCAAATTGAAGGTTCCACCACCGAAGGGACCTGTTCACACTGTGTTCAACAACGCATCTTTTGCGCAACCAGGACCACCAGACCGTCTCTATTACCAAAAGTGCATCCTACGCAAATTCGATTTCGTTCTGGATTTCGAGGCTTGCAGCGCATTCCCGGCAGATGTCGAAGTTTCCTTCTCCTGGGGTAAGCCTGACTACAAGTACCCGCAGTTCATCCACCGTACAGGCAGCGTCCTTGCCCAGATCACGGATGAAGGAGACTTTTTACTTCTCGCAAACCGACTGGTCAGCACCCGCAGCGTTGCAAGTAGAGATGCAGGCCGCTACGATCATGGTCGCCAGGATTATCGTGGCCGTGCACCGAATCACGACTCTCTCGATCGCCTCTCCCCACGTCTTTCTCCTTTGGTTCGTCCTTTACACGACATTGGAAGCCCTCTGCCCACACCGGGGGGTGCACCGAGTCTCGACTCGGCAAATTTGTATCGGGCGCCAGAGCATGTTCTCAATGCTCTAGCTGATTTCTGCAAGGATGCAGCTACACTGGAGCAGTTCTACAGCGAGTCCCATATTCGTCCCGCGTCAACCAAGGTCGAACCTGCCACCACCCATCTCATGGATACCTCTATTCCGTCACTTGAGCTTCCCGCCAGTGTCGTCAGCCACCACATCTCGCCTCCGCCTGGCTTGCCGTCTAGAGTGTTTGGTGAGCCCCGTGAGTCACGGGATGGATTGATTTCGCCGGAATTAACTCGAGCGAGGGCTCGAGGCGAGAGTGTGAGCTACAAGGGCAGTCCACGGAGTCCAAGGAGTGGTGCTCTCCGGCCTCTGGCTTGAGAATGGCCATGTTTGTCATTTGCTAGTAACTTACTGTATCACGCTTTTAAATACCCTGTACCCAGTTTAATGTACTGCGATTTTGAACAACCAACATTTGATGTTGTACTATCACCGCGTCCTGTCTTCCGAGATTTGACTTCCAATGTTGTTCTGCATAGAAATTACCCGTATAACCGAACCGAGCTCCCAAGGATCAACGCCACCATAAGGAAACTAATTTAGCCAGATTCAATTCACCCGACCCCGCCAACCCCTGGTCGGGTGGCTGCGCCAATTATAACTATGCCTAGCTATACATTCTGGAGCTCTAAGCTACTATCATAGGTCCCCATCATCTCTGGGATGCTGCCCCGCTTGACGTGTTTCCTGTAAAACAGACCTCGGAAATTGTATGCATGACTACCTGTGGATCTGGACTGCTTTCTGGGCCGGATGGTCGTCCGTGTCGAATGGAGGTTCCCGAGTCCATAGAGCTTCTTGAAAATGAGCTATTGTCGTCGCTTTTTTTTTGTCAATGATTTTTTTTTCTTCTCTAAGCTCCTTGAATTGCAATTTCTCATCAATATCTTGTCTTCCTTCTTCCTGAGGAGTTTGAAGATAAATTCCAAGGTTGCCTTTGCTGTGACTGAAGGCCCCGCTTCTACACCAAACCCCCACAGTCTTTCGCAACGGCGATCTTGACACAATGAAGTTCACAGCTGGAATGTGGTGCCTGCAGGTAAATCAATCTTTTATCAGAAGATCCAATCCTTCTCATCTCTTTGGAAAAGGAGGAAGAAAAAAAAAGTGAGAAAAAGGACTAATCCATACATGTTTTGTAGGAAGGCGTCCGCATCGACTGGATGAGCAATGTGGAGCGGCTCCGCATCGAACAAGAAAGCGTCAATTTGCTTCTAAACAAGTTCCAACGTCACCGCGGCGATACTCTAAACTCGCGTATGCATCCAAATACTCGAATATGAGCTGCAATTGATTGCTGAGACTAACTTCAACTCTTAACAGCAACAATTTCGGCCCAAGTCACCTCTCCGCAAGAAGGGATCATCGGCGTGAAACTAGTGCACTGGTAAATTGTCCACCAATGAGAACCCTCAGATCTACTCTTTGATCCATTTTATTAACCGCGGTCCTTGATCTCCCAGGGCAGGACAAGTCGACAACGGCCCCCATTACGACATTAGCCAATCCAATGGACACACCGATATCAGCCATGACAAATCGACCAACAGCCTGAACTATGGCAGTGGGTCTATGAAACTCGATATCAACACCGCAGCCAACGAGCTAGACTTTGTCTTTCGCTCTCCCTCGAATAAAAAGCTTACTGGCCACTCTAGCCGCGCAATCGGCTATGTCGGCGATACGCGGAGCGAGAAGTACAGTACCGCTGATGGTATCTACGCTGAAAGGCAGGGGTACATGCTCATTGGTCTTGATCTAGGTGTTGGCGAGAAAATCTACGGACTAGGCGAGCGGTTCGGACCCCTTGCTAAGAATGGACAGACGGTTGATATCTGGAATGAGGATGGAGGCACCTCGTCCGAGCTGGCGTATAAGAACATCCCATTCTACATGTCCTCGAAAGGGTATGGCGTCTTCGTCAACCACCCGGGAAAAGTGAGTCTGGAAGTTCAATCTGAGCGGACGACCAGAGTCAATATCTCCGTTCCCGGCGAAGAGATCGAGTACTTTGTTGTTTATGGCGAGACGCCCAAGGATGTCTTGAGACGGTATACATCTTTAACGGGACGTCCGGGCCTGGTGCCATCTTGGAGTTACAATCTCTGGCTGACGACTAGCTTTACGACAAACTATGACGAGCAGACGGTCACTGGATTCCTGGATGGGTTCCGGGACCGAGATATTCCGCTGGGCGTGTTTCATTTTGATTGTTTCTGGATGAAGTCTTACCAGTGGTGTGATTTCGATTTTGATACGGAAATGTTTCCTGATGCTGGCGGGTACATGAAGCGGCTGAAGGAGCGTGGCTTGCGGATTAGTGTGTGGATTAATCCATACGTTGGACAAGCATCGCCCTTGTTCGAAGAGGGCAAGAAGAACGGTTATTTCATCAAGGTATGCAGGGTTCTCTTTCCACTTTCTATCTGAGCAGAGTGAAACTGACGGTTCCAGCGCACCGATGGCTCTGTCTGGCAGTGGGACATGTGGCAAGCTGGCATGGCTGTCGTGGACTTCACCAACCCAGCCGCTTGCCGTTGGTACACCGGCCAGTTAGAACGTCTCATGGAGATGGGCGTGGATAGCTTCAAGACCGACTTCGCGGAACGAATCCCTACAAAGGGAGTCAAGTACCACGATAACTCGGACCCAGAGAGGATGCACAATTACTACGCACTCCTCTACAATCGCATCGTGTACGAAACCCTCGAAGCCGGCGTAGGCCACAACCAAGGCCTCTTGTTCGCCCGCAGCACCGCGCCAGGCGGCCAGAAGTACCCCGTACACTGGGGTGGAGACTGTGAGAGCACGTTCGAAGCCATGGCCGAGTCCCTGCGTGGCGGACTCAGTCTCATGCTCTGTGGATACATCTTCTGGGCGTCGGATATTGGAGGGTTCGAAGGGACGCCGCCACCTGCACTTTATAAGCGATGGGTGCAGTTTGGACTCTTCTCGTCTCACTCCAGACTCCATGGATCGTCGTCGTTCCGAGTTCCTTGGATTTATGGCGAGGATTGCTCGGCTGTGCTGCGGGATTGCGTGAAGCGGAAGATTCTTCTTACGCCATATATTCTCCAGGAAGCGTTGAGGGGACATCGAGACGGCACGCCGCTGATGAGGCCGCTTTTCTTGGAGTTCCCGGAGGATCTGAATACGTATGCCATCGACACGCAATACATGTTCGGATCAAACCTACTGATCGCGCCTGTTTTCTCGGAGGATGGCGTGGTGACCTTTTATGTCCCGAAGGTTGAGGGTGTGAATGGGAAGTGGGTTTCATGGTTTGATCATTCCAAGTCTTATGAGGCTGGCCAGTGGTATACTGAGACTCATGACTTTGATACTTTGCCTGTTCTTGTTCGTCCAGGATCAGTGACATTGATAAATCCCACACTCAAGACACCCGAGGATGATGCATTGTCCGGTGTGCAGGCATTGGTCAATGGACATTTGGCCGTGGAAACGACTGTTGAAGTCGTGAACCCAAGTCAAACAGATGAGGTTTTGAAGACAATTCAGCTCTCGCCTACGGAGGATGGTAAGGTGGTTCAGTCTGAGGGACATCCCATTGAAATTATAAGTATCTAGGCAGATTGACATACGGGACGAAAGATTTTCTCATAGATAATATTACTATTCAGTAGCTGGTTCAATGCAGAATTCTTGAAATTGGATTTGAATATAACGATGGGCTTGGCAAGAAAATGCAAGGCCTTGACAAATAGTGGGTATCATGGTCAGAACAAGGGATGAATGCATGCAAATAAACAAAAAATCAAAATAAAAGCCACCAGTCTTGCGTTCACCCAGCGCAGATGACTTTGATGGCTTGAGTAGTAGGTATGCAGAACAATACAAGGTATGCAAGGAATTGCTGAAGGCTCAGAACATGTACAATCCAGCATCAAGCAAACTACCAGGATTCTTCAACCTCAAGAAGCCATTTCCGGATGCCCTCACGTAAGGTGTTATCGGCACCTGCCATGGCTCTTCTTCGCTCTCGATCCGCTAGCCCCAACTCACCGTCCACATCTTCTCGGCAGTGTTCAGCAGTGACAAGACGGACAACCTCTTCAAGAGCACCAAGAACCATCTTACGACACTCAGTGCGGGGAACTTCAGCTAGAGGATCTTCAGCACGAGGGGTCGTTTGACCTTTGTCTTCGGCTCTGCGTGCACGTGTTGGAGATGGGGCCCGAGAGTGAGCAAGCGACGAATACCCACTTTGACCAAGGACCCGCTCAACAGCATCGACGAGAATACCATCAAGGTCCATGACAGGCTCTTCAATGAATCGCTCGTCCACGTATTGGGGGTCGCGTCCTTCGAGAACGGCGGTTTCTGGGGATTTGGCATACCCGGAAAAGAAGCCGGAGAATGATGTAGAGGAGGCTGTGGAGTTACGAGTGTGCCCAACAGCCGGGGAAGGAGGGGTATGATTTGGCCCATAATGTTGGCCCACGATGATCTTGCGTCTCAATCGCAGGCGCTTAATAGAGGAAGATCGAGTGTCCGCGATCAAGGTTGTTGCGACATCCACCCATCTCTCAGATCCTTCCGCATCAGGAGTCGAGGGTATATATGGGGAAGGCTCAGCCTGCATTGCACGTTTGATGTCTGCTTCTAGAGTAGCATATGGCCGTACCGCTTGCAAGGAGAAATCTTCATGGAAAGATTTGAGCCATCCAGCAACGTGTGTACTAGAACCATCATTTTCCTTTGCAGTATTATGAAATCCGGAGCCGCTGCTATGGGTGGACGGAATGGCATCGAAACTTGTGATTGAAGTTCTTGTCTTTTTGGGTGAGGCAATGGTAGAATCACCCGAAGAAGAGAGTGACAGGAATCCAGGAAGTGGGAGATCGACATCTACGATCCCTTCTTCTGCCCGAACTGATAACTTCAAAGGCGATTCTCGGACTTGGCTTGTAAGCGACGATGGTTCCGGGGATTCATCCTTAGCGCTGTGGGTAGCAGCAGCTGGAATCGAAATATTCCCACTCGTAGGAGCGGTATCAGGACGATGCTCAATAATGTCCTCTGTAGCTTCCTTTACCATCTGGTTCAATGTAGGCTGAGCACGCATGGGCGGGCCAGCTATTGTAGAAACTGATCGCTTTCGCGCATCAATCGGGGAATAAATATCACTACCCTTAGTTGACGACTCCTGTCGTGAGCTCCATAGCCCAGAAAATAAGCCACCCCAGCGGCCTTCGCCAGCTGGAACACTACCATTAGAACCCAAATTCGAGCTGTCACTTCTTCGCAGGTTCTTGAGCAGATTCTCCGAAGCCAAGCTTTCATTTGCATCGGCAGCACGGTCAGGTCCTCCCTGACTTACACGACTTTGTTGTGATGTGAAGTGTGGAACAGGAACTGTGCTTTTCTGGGTCGTCATAGAGGTTGTTGCGCCACTGGTAGCGCTGGGCCGTGGGTCCTTTGCCTGAATGGTTGCACTCAATGTTTTCATTGACCGAGCATCTGATCCCCTACGGGCGGGTGTGAACTCGGCTACAGGGGGCTGGTCGATGCCCTCAGATAATCGCTGAGGTGTGTCTTGAGATGAGGCGCTTACCGAGCGCCGGTGGTGACTAGTGTCGCCTGGACATAGCCGCTGTGCACGGGCACGTCGCTCAATTGCTCTTCTCAGGGATTCTTGTCGCAGCACGGGGACAGTAGGTGGACTTTGAGAAACAGCGCGCATTGATGCCGATGTGCCAGGACGAAGCGGGGAAGGTAACGGTTCTATGCGCTGCTTAGACGGTAGGAAGGCCGAGAGCAAGAAAATGAGACGGCGGGCAGTCATTTTGTCCGGACAAATAATGACAGTTCGGTGGGCAAGAACGGGATCAACGTCTTGTTGAGCCTTTTGCTGTTGGCTGTGCCGGCGGCGGTACCATTCTGGGCCTAGAGAATTAAGCCACTCCGTATGATTGCCCAGGAATGCCGTGAGCAGCACCAGGAAGAAGAAATTGCTCTCCTTGTCGCCAAGGCCTCGAACAATTGAGCGACCCTCCTCTCGCCACACGCCCCAGCGACTTTGGCCAGTTACAACATATGGGGTCTGAAGGGCTAAGCTGATGCGACGGCTACTGCGTATCGCCTCCTCCTTGAGTTTGGAATTCACAGACAAGATGTTGGCAGGCAGATGGACAATGGTTTGATTAGTCCGTTGCATATTGGGTGGCTTGTCGGGTTTTGGATGTGGCCCTGACATAGAGTCAACCTTCCGCAATAAAAACAGGATTTCGTTGCGCGCGAGTCGCTCTAGGTGAGATAACGTTCGAGTAATGACATCCCAATGATCAACCAACAGGTCCAAACGCTCATCCAAACTCGCTGGAGGAGACGCAGATGACAGACTATCATCAAATAGAAAACCAGGCCATCGGTAATCCGAGTCCAAAGAGCTAGACAGCCCTGGCCGAGGGGAGTCAGGAGCAAGGGTGCTGAATCGCGACACAGGTCGTGGTGCATTCCGTGCCAATAGAGGAATTTGGATAGTAATAGCGACAGCATACATGGGAGTTTTCTTCTCCTTTATCTTCTTGCGTTTTGCAATATCCGGGAAAGGAAATCCCATTTCTGGCAGAGACTCTTGGTAGAGGGCACTGGCATAATCATGACGCTCAGCGGATGCCTCGGCTCCTTCTGGAAGGTTGACGCTAAACATCCGAGTCACAAGAACGGTAACTTTGGAAGGTGGCTTATCGGGCCCTTTGGCTGGTCCAAATTCTGCCGAATTTCCAGTAGTGTAGGCTCGAGCAAGTGGGCTTCGTGCTGCAGGTGACATGCTTGCCCCTATTGGTGGGTCATCATCAGCAGAGATGATGTGCATTTTTGTAGAGGATCCACGGTAGCTAAATGCGCTGCTACCGAAGATGCAATTGAGAAGACCAGTATCATTGGCGTCCACACCATGCCGCGAAGTGCCGGGGTCGTGTTGTGTTCCCGTTTGAGCGAGTGTGGAACTGCGACCTCGTGCTCGTGAGAAAGCACCAGGACCCGCAGGTGTTGGTCTACGTGCATCTGCAGCCGAGGAGAGGGGGCTGGATTCAACGACGGAGGACTGGGTGAGGAAGTTCCGACGAGATCCACGAGAGAGACTGGAGACAGCACGGGAATGCCTGCCGCCAGTTTGATCGAGACCTTGTGAGTCGATCCCGAGACCGGTGGGTGACGGATCTGACGCACGAGTGTCTAGTAGGATACACGCGTCACGGTCCCCTAGGGCGTTCTGTGCCACAACCACTCGAAAGTCCTTAATGGCATCTAGTTCCATTCCTCCACGGTCATCGTAAGCACCAGCTGTTGAAGCGTTCGGGGAGTGGAATGTGGTCTGGAGGGGGTATGCGTGGGTATTCGAACGGCGGAGCAAGCTGGCATCGGGAAAGAGAAGGCCGGAAGTGTGTTCCTCCTCAGTGACTGATTCGAGAGGGGTGCCATTGTTTCGTGGGTTGAATGCTGCAGGGTTCAGGCTTGAAGCAGCTGTGCTTAAGAGTCGGCCCAGCATAGTGAAGTTGTACCACGGGAAAGCCCGGGATAATTATACTTGAAGGTGCAGAGAAATAAAAACGGTCCGGTCTAGAAACGCTGTGTAACGATGGGTATCAGACAGCTAGATAAAACTAGACTGCATCTACCCATTTCTTAGTTCCACTGGGCAGATACCATCATAAGCAGATGGTAAGAGGGGCAATAAAGCGTGGTAATTGAGGGGAGAAATGAAGTGAAGTGAAGTGGGATGAGGTGCAGCACAGAGTGGGGCGAATTTGAAGAAGCAATTGGGAATTGGCTGATAAAGCACCCCACAAGCGAGCTGGGTGGGTAAGGTCTGACAAAGATCAATTAACCCCGACCTTGGAAGAATTGGGGCAAGGAGTAGTTCTTGAGGAAAGAATGTACTGTGGGGAGGTGGACTCTAGAAAGGGTGGAGAGAGAGAGGCCGCAATTCGAAAGAGGCGGTGAAGGAACGGACAACGGGCATGCCACATGATCTCAGCCTCAATGTGACACCGCATCGCGCATTTCTTGTTCCAAGGTTGCGAGGTAACGCAGTGTTCGACTCGGTGAGAGCTTCTGATCCTCAGTCCCACGGTAAGCTCAGAGACTGGGAGTCATAAAGCCCCATGTCGTTCTAGGAGGGCAATACAAACGTTGGTATATGCCGTAAACGTCATGCATGTACTAAGGATTTAGTAGATACGGATAGGTACCATGCAAAGAAACTAGTAGACTTCCAACGAGCTTGTGAACATTGGTAAAATGAAGATAGAACCTTCGAACTGGATATCATGAAATACTAGTATCTACTGTAAGTATTTTGTTAATCACATAAATTGTTTGATTTGCACCCGGGTCCCATAAATAAACATTGAACATTGAATGACATGATCATGCCTTCTTCGACTGCCGTTTAACCTTATCCACCAGCGATTTCAGATCCGAATTAGATTCCTTCTTCTGCTTCTTTTTCCGGTCTTGAGTGGACGAAACCGCCTCAGTTTCACCGTCATCACGGGTGTGTCGGCGCTTACGGCCCTCGTCAAGCAGGGCCTTCATGCCGGAAGTGGCCTTGAAGCGAGGGTTGGTCGGATCAATGGCAAACTCATGACTCTCGAACAGACGAGAAAACCGGGGATCCTGGGTGTCCACATTGAAGTTGTCTTCGACAGCTGCCGCCTTGGCTTTTCCTTTGCCCTTGCCCTTGCCCTTCTTCCGTGCTTGCTTCTCTGCCTTTTCAATTTCGGTCATGTTGAAGTGTTTGATGGTTGCCTCCTTATCGTCCACCATCAGGAGTTCGAGCTCAGCCCGCTGAGCAGCAGAGGCAGCCTCTTCAGCTTCACGCTCCTCGCGCTTCTTACGCCTCTCCTCCTTGCGAATAGACGCAGAAGTGGCCTTACCAGAAGGATCGTCGAAGAAGGGATCATTGAAACCAAGATCCTCTTCTTGTGGTGCCTCGGCATCAAACTCATCGCCACTGGCAACTTCCTTGGTTTCTTCAGAGTGTTCGTCGGACTTGCCAGACTTAACCTTTTCCTTTCGGCGCTGCTTGCGCTCACGTTCCTTTCGTACATATCTTTCACGAGTGGTCTCGTCAATTTCTGGTTCGTTCTCAAAGATGGTGTTTTTGGCTTTACCACCTGCGAGTCCAGATGTAAAAGTGACTTCCATCTCACCGGTAGGACCCTTTGGTTGAGAGGATGGGGCAGGCTGTGCGCTCAGACCCAGCAAAGCACGCATGCGCTGTCTCTCGGCTTCCCGCTTGGATAATTTGACGCCTGCACCTTCACCCGCAGTACTGTCAACCACCTCCACACCGCCATCTTCCTCGTCCTCGCTGTCGGAGCTGTCACTTCCCAGGTATGCTTTAAGGTCATTTTCCTCAATATCCTTTCGTGACCCTCCGAATGCGCGTGCTTGAACCTCCTTTCGTGATTTGTCGTCCGCATCCCATGTCAACTTGACCTTACTGTGCTGGAGAGCGTCCGTCACAAAGTCGTTTGGTCTGTAGCCATCGGGAATTCGGTTGCAGACATCTCGTGGCTTGTCGTCATCAAAATCGGTGTCCTCGGGAACGAATCGTAAATCGAAGAAGTTGGCACTAGATAGGTACTCCGCGCCATCCACAAGATCATAGACATGCTTGGCACCCTCCTTGGAGGAGAATGTGAGGACAGCATAGTAGTAGCGTAGTCGCTCCAGCTGATAACGTCGCAGCTGTGTTGTGTTGAATTCCTCGCCTTCGTCGCTCTTCTGCAGAGACTTCTTGATTTCCTCCTCCTCTTCATCAGAATCAAGCTCTTCTTCATCCTCACTCGGAGCTTCTTGTTTCTTCGCAAAAATTTCCTTCGGGGGACCTTCCACTTCTTCCCTCTCCATGCGCTCCTTTCCAAATTCACTGGGGTAGACAGAAACGTTCAAGACGCGGCCTCCGGGTGGAAGGAAACTAGAGAAGACAGCCATCAGGTCCTCCGCCCGAATATTATCCCAGTCCAAGTTGACAACAGCTATCCGTTCCGTAACTTCTCCAAGAGGAACATCAGCGCGCTCTTTGTCGGGGAATTCAAGTTCCTCGTTTTCGTTCTCGGCTGCTGCTTCATCTTCATCTTCATCGCTGGAGCTTTCATCTTCAGAAGAGGAAGAAGAAAAGCCACCGTCACGAGCAGGATCGTAGCCAGGTACGTCGACCCGCTTCAATTCCTTTTCAACGACATCGTCATCTTCGACGCTAACTTTGTCCTCGTCCTCGTCCTCATCCTCGTCATCCTCGTCCAGGCGATAGAATTTTTTCAATTGCTGCTTGGTGTCATCCCGAGCCAATTTGCGTCCATAGCGATCAACGGCGGCATTGCGAGAGAAATCCTTATCCTCAAGCATATGCGCAAATCGCTTGTCAAGTTTGACATGGGTCTGGCGCTTGCTGGGAAGACGGTAACGAGGATCGGATTGGATGCTAGCAAATCGAGGATCGGCTGTAGGGAGAACAAAAGTTAGAAACTATTACTTTTCCATATCATTCAGCGCATAAAACAGTTAACATACTGATGACCTTGCCGGCTTCGCCCTTGGCTCCACCGGCCTTTCTGGACTTTTTCTTGTCTTGGCCTGCCATTTTGGTCTCCAGCTGCTCAGGAGCAGATAGATTGGCTAGGAAGAAGGGAACAAAAGGAAGCCTGGTGTATGTATCTCAAAATAGTTGGGAAGTGATCTGATCGGCTGCGGACTGCGGACAAATTTCTTTTTTTCTGCCGGCGTTTCAGGGCGGTCAGTTAACACGTGCACTTTAACCTAAAGGGGGAATTTACATCTATAGTACCCAACAGAGACTAGTACATACTACATACTACTAGTTAGTAGTGATAGTAACTCCAAACTCTTTGCAATGTTTAGACAACAATACAAATTGGTTCATCATTTCATAAATCAAGTATATTCGTGAGCTTCAATATTTGCAATGGGCGTGTATTTACGTTGGAACTTTGACAGAACGCGAATGATTAACAGCCAAAGTAGCGCTTCTCCATCCACCGTGGCTCGCCCTCCTCCTCAATCCGACCGACGATAACATTAATCTTGGGAAATACTGCTGCCAGGCGCTTCAAGCCCATTTCTCCAGCCGCGCATGTCACGAAAACAATATTTTCCTCTTGGACACCGTGGTCAATCAAGACACGAACAGCCATGAGGGCAGCTCCTCCACTAGACATCTGTGGATCCAACAAGAGAATGCTATTGTGCTCGGCCAATTGCGGCGGTAACTTCAAATAGTGCAGTTCAGGCTCCTGGCTAGACTCATTTGTCTGGATCAACACCCGGCCAGTGACACAGTCAGGGATGCTTCGCTTCAAAGCAGTTTCTAAGCAAGACCCGCCACGCAAAATTGCAACAGCGGATACGGCTCCTTGTGGGGTGAGGCCCAGATACTTGTTTCCTTGTGGGGTTTCCACATTTGTGGGAACATACTGTGCCATATCCAAGGCACTGTTCGTCGGCTGTTAGTATCAAATAACCGGGACTTTAGCCAGGGGGTCGAAACGTACCGCTCAATCAAAATCGACGCAAGTCGATCAAAATAGAAGACAAAGTCCACCTCCTCAGTCTCGGGGTTTTGCAGGATAGTATTCATGGCTACAAGCTGGGGGGTTGTAGGCAGTACATGAACATTGGGGGGCAATTCAACTTTGGCAGCGATGAGGCCGAGCCGGTGAAGCTCTTCGGTGTGCTTTTCAGACTTCTCTTGTAGCTTGCGTTGGATATGTTTCACAACCATATCTATCAAAATTAGGGTCAAGAGATTTGAAAGCAACCCGGGAGTCCTTACCGATAGCCGTTAGGTTTTCTATTCCGCGGGGGATGATTATGTCTGTAAATGTTATGTCTCTGAAGATTAGTTTGAGCGAATATTGAGGTTGGACTTACCGGAAATTCCCCGCTGGGGCTCAACAAATCTAGTGTAAGATGGCTTAACGAAGGTAAACCACTGCTTGACAATGCCCTCAATATCACGACCTCTCTCTTTGACATCCCGAAGTACTAAATATGTGTGTGCGTGATTAGTTAAAGCGACGTTGTCATATAATGCAAGTTGACATACGGCGACGGCCCAGGCAGACATCCATGTCGGCTTCAACAAAGATCTGCATTTCAGGTCAGCAACTTTGTTTGTATCCATGGTAAAAATGTCAAACAGGGAAAACGTAGCTATCAAACTTACTTTGACATCCAGAAGCTCTGCGATTCGGGGATCATGCAGTGCCAAGATACCCTCAAGGATCAACACTCGAGGCGAATACAGAGTGGTGGTATGACTTTGACGCTGATGATCAGCGAACGAATATACTGGGATGTGACTTTTTTTCCTGATTTTTCTGTTAGTCAGGTCAAATCAAAAGAAGATTTACATAGGATGAAATACCCTTGTTTCAAGTCCTTGAGGGTATCCACCAGTAGATCGAAATCAATTGAATCTGGACAATCGAAATCATATTCATTTGAATGCGCTTTGCGATGCTGCTCGGGTGTCAAGGTCTTGTAGAAAGAGTCCTATTTCGATCGGATATTAGACTACGAAGAGTTTTTACTAGGATAGCCTTTAGGGTCATACCATCACAAGAATCACGACCCAAGGAAGGTTTAGCGACTTGACGATCTCAACGGCCACCGAGGTCTTGCCAGACCCGGAGCTGCCTGCGATGCCGATGATGCTCAAGTCCTGCCATGGCGGAGAGTATTTCACCTCCGGGGTGAGCGAGTGGAAAGGTGAGATGGACTCCATGATTTTCAAAGCTCCTCCACCATGTATGTTCTTATCAAGATTCGAGGTGTGTATGTCGTTTTCGGTTTATCTCCAACTCAATGATCGATTAGGCTTAGCGCGTGACCATTCGCTTCGTGGATGACATAAGCGGAGCTACGACTATTTCTTTCCGTTTTTCGCGCGCCTTCCGTTTCTTTCTTTTCCTTCTCTCTACATGGGCACTGGAAATATTCTTCCTCCTCTATTCCCTTCCAGCGTTCTGCCTTTACTCCATGGCCGTCGTCTCTCGGGTTGCCCTCAGAACTTGACGGATAGCTTCGAAGCTCTTGTGTGGCACAGCTTGCGTCATGTCATCTGCTAATCCCGTATGCATTCTGCTGTCTTGACAGCCCTGATTGTCGAGTTTTTAACACTGCACAGATGTCTCGTACTCCCTCGACGACCACCCCGAATTGGCACCAATTCGAGCGGAAGGTCGACGAGGTGAAGCCGTCCAAAACGTGAGTTTTCCTCCTTCTCCCCAGCGTTACCCATTTTTCTTCCTTTGGCTTTACGCTGTGATATGATGTACCTTGAAACCAAGTTGGGAATCTCTCCGAAAATACATGAGGAGAATGTGTTGACTTGTAATCTGAATCACTTTATCACAATCATTTTTTGATTCATCAAGCTTCGTTGTGAACCATGGCTAATGACAAGCTTCAGTGACATCAATTACCTCGTCATGGATTATTTGATCACCAATGGATATCCTGCCGCTGCAAAGAAGTTTGCCGTTGAAGCCAATATCCAACGAAAGCCAGACCTGGATTTTATCCAGGAACGCGTGGAAATCCGGACCGCCATCCACTCTGGGAATATTCAACTGGCCATTGAAAAGATCAATGAGCTCAACCCTCAGGTAAGAATACACAGGATTTTATCATTCCCCATCTGGCACAATCTGCCACCCCCTCCCCTGCTGTTATGATTATCAACAGTTTCATGCACCACTCCTAGTACACCCTTCGGGGAGTTGCGGATAGTCAAACATCTTCAGTCCTCAGTATGAACAGCATTATCACATTCAACTCTTATTCACACATGTCATGTTTTGTGCCATGGCTAACAAGATTGAATAGATCCTCGACAGAGAACCCCCTTTACACTTCGCCCTTCTGCGCCTCCAGCTGGTCGAATTGATTCGAACTTGCACCTCTGCCCCCAATGGCGATATCAGTCCCGCGTTGGATTTCGCAACGTCGCAGTTGGCGCCTCGTGCAACAACCCGGCCCGATTTCCTGGATGATCTGGAGCGGACTCTTGCCCTCTTGATTTTTCCCAGCGACAATTTGTCACCATCTCTTGCCTCGCTTTTAGACCCCGGCCTCCGTAAAGATATTGCCACTCGCGTCAACGAGGCTATTCTCCATGACCAAGGTGTTGAAAAAGAGGCTCGTCTCCGCAAACTGGTGAAACTCCGTGCGTTTGCGGAAACGAAGGCCCGCGCTGCCAAAAAGGATATTCCCGACAAGCTAGATATTGGCCTTGTCAGCGATACTCATGATAACAGCAGCCGCACCAGTAACAGTAACGACCTCAACAGTGGTACCCAGGATGGTTCCGATACTATCATGGCAAACAATGGGGATGCCTCGATGGTTGCATGATTTAATCGCCCCTTTTACCAACACCATGACACTATCCCATTTTCTTCAGCTTTTAGCGTGGCGCTTCGGTGTACAACTTTGATATGTTTCATTGCCTTTTGAGTCATCAATTGGCTCTCAGGATGATTAACCCAACACTATTATTTATTATTAAATAAATCAATATGATTTTGATCTCTGAATATTTTCACTCCCAAATTAGTCTTGTCAGTAAAAACAGAATCCGTGGGAGATACTGGTGGGTTACTTGCATGTGCTCTGCTTCTTGTATGTATGTGCCATCGAAGGTCAATGCGGACTTGGTGTACCCGGCATGGTAAGTATTCCAAGCTTACATCCAACAAGAAGTTATTCAGACTGCCCGCGGGCTATGATAAATTCATTGAGCTAGAACAAACAAGTGTGCAAGATAGAAAGTGTACAGCTCCAACGTAATCCTCTAGCAAATATGAAGCCACCCAACGAATCTGTGATTAAGTGCAAAGGCCTATTGAAATGACAATTTGAACGCTCAAGCATCATTCAACCTTTATAAGGGGCAATCTCAAACAAGAATCTCTATGCAAAACTTTCGAAATCATAGTATTGTAGCAGATTGGATTCACATCGAGGCTAGTATATGTGCTGTATGAAGTAGGTTTTATGTCGTGAGGGATGGCAACGGTTCTTTAGAAACTCATGAGATCTAAAGGCAGAATTGAAACACACGTTAGCTATCTAAAAAGGTCAAATGTTAATTTTGGAGATCGGAAACATACCTCTTCCGAAAAGCGCACGCTTAGCCCAGTCCATGGCCAGCATACACCGGGTGCGGAAGCTGACACTTTGAGCGAAGTAGATACTCCGCCACAGATACATAGTGACGACACCACCGCTGAAGCTGAGTCCACCAAAATCGAAAATAGCAGCGTTACTGATGTAGGCCAGGCTGCCCAGATGCTTGTACTTGAAAGCACGGTAGACAGCCTCGTCCAGGTCACCGTAATCAATCTCGTTGGCTCTGAGACCGGGCAGCGCGGAGGCGATCTTAGTCAACTTGCGGCCCAGGTAGACACCTTGCTGGTTAGCACGCTGGGCAGTCGCAGGAAGGGAGGTCAATTTCGTGTCAATCTGGTGGAGGAGCTCAGAGAGCTCGCCGTAGTCAAGGGTTCCTGAGTGGTCGGCGTCGTACTGCTCGAAGAGTTTATCCACGCGGCGCAGATGGCTCGAGGCTTGTGGGAAGCGCTTCTTCACTCTGTTGGCAACGTCGCGCCATTCAGAGAAAGTGAGGTGTACTTTCTCTGGGTCGAGGCCCTTTTCCCAGGCAATGGTACGGAGGAAGCGGATGATGTTCTGGGCGACGTTGTTTTGAACGGTAGAACAATCACCGATGGCGTAAACGTCTCCTAATGGCGCCCCAATTACACGGAGATGCGAGTCGGTTTCGATGGCGTGCTTGTTGTTTTGGCCGTCAAGTCTGTCACACAGCGTTTCGCAGATCTTTGCGCGGGCTTGAAGATGTCAGCATTGTTAGATGATAAGCGGGTCACTGGTAGAACTCACCAACTCCAGTAGACCACAGACAGAATGTAGTAGGGATCTCTTTGACGACTTCTTTGCCATCTTCCATCTGGCTGAAAAGAACACGGTCATTCTTGACCTCCTTAACACGAGCACCGGTTAGTACTTCAACACCGTCACGGGCAAAGCGGCTCTGGATGATGTTAGTATTATTTACATTCAATTGTATTTTTCTCGCAGGGAAAATTACCTCGGCATATTTGGAAAGTGCCTCGTCATAAGTGTTCAGGATATGAGTTCGGCTCTGGATAATATGCACGGAAATCTCATTCCGAACAATTTTGGGGAACGAATGCAGCAGATCCTCGTTCAGTAAATCGAACAATTCGGCAGCAAACTCAACTCCAGTCGGACCTCCACCACAAATCACGAATGAGAGAAGACGCCTGCGCTCCTCGTCAGAAGTGGTAGGCAGACAGGCCAACTCCATATTGTCTAGAACTTGATTCTTGATCCGACGAGCATCGTCAATCGTCTTTAGGAAGTTGCAGTTCTCGAGACCCTTGACACCATGAGGATTTGTGACGCAGCCTACAAAGATGCAATGTTAGTTTCAAAAAGGAGAATAGGTATATCCACCAGGAGCTCAACGAAAGCTAGCGACAATTTGAACGTACCGACACCAACAACAAGCTTGTCGTATGGAAGATAGAAATTCCTTTTCTTGCCATCCTTATCAACCTGTGACACTTCCACCAACTTCTCTGAGAAATCAACATCCGTAGCCTCGGCCTTCAAGAAATGACCGTTCACGCGATCAATGATGCGGCGGACTGGTTCCACAAGCGAGCGAAGACCCAAAGTGCCTACTGTAGCAGAGGGCAGCATGGGGGTGAAAAGGAAGTAGTTCGTAGGAGAAACGACTGTGACATGGTAGTCGCCGGGGTTTAAGTTCTTCAGCAACGCAATGCTGCCCCAGCCTGTACCCAAAATCACCAAGCGAGGCTTGTCCTTCTGCTCAAGCATTGAGTCAGAGTCATAATCTCCGACTAGGAAATCAGCAATAGGCAGATTCTTGGGGCCTCCCAGGCGAGGGTTCAACGCCAATTCCGATACAGGTATGTCCTCCGCAGTTGGCGTTTCACGGTATGTACTGGCATCGTAAATAAAGAATGCGACAACCCAAATTGTAGCGCCAGCGAACAGAACACCACAGTAGGAGAATGTCTTGCCGATAATTTTCATAACACGCGACGGTCTAGTGGGCTTGGATTTCTCGGCGGCATTATCGGACTTCAATCGAATCGCAATCAACGCTTGCGAGGCTGGGCCGAAAGCATGGCGTGGCAGGGGGCGGCGAGGAACGGTATTCAATGAACGTGTAAGAGGAAACCTAGTAGTTAAAGGTGCCCTTGTGCTATTCAATCGAGCCGATAAAAGTCCAATTGAACGCAGCGTGGGGCCGTCCGCGCGACTCCGGAGCAACGCCGCGCTCATGATGAAAGTTCAAGTAGTGGAGATCAACGGTAGCCAAGACAGGCCAGGCAAATCATCACCTGCCCTTTAATCAGGCGAAACAATTGAAGCTGAAAGAGGGTCAGATGAAAAACAAAAATATTCACACCCCAAAGATAGTTAAAGAAGTAAAAAAAGCTTGGTCAACCAGGGTTCCGGCGTGCGCAAGTCTAGCTTGCGCTCCGACAGAGTCCGACGTCATTCCACCAGTCACGTGGAGTCGGCATTCGGCACGCTCAGCTGTTATTGGCCTCCGCCGGTGTATACTTATGGTTAAAACACCCCTATTACATAAAAAACATCGAAGGATTTCTTAAAGATATGTATCTGAGATATGATTTCTATTATGTACTCATGAAGTTTGGGTAATAGCTAAGTGTTGAGATAAAATCGTCCGCCCACAGATATGCGCCGCTCGCATGCAGAAAGAGATATGGCCTGTATCAACAACCTCCCCGGTCTTCGTAACAGATGAAAGGAAGATAATGACACCTGCTCTCCGTGAGTAAACAGTGTAACTAAAGACAAAACCAACGCCATTGTCGCCTGATATGCAAATGAAAAGATAGTCGTCTAAATATTTAAGAGTTTGGACTGAATCACTGGTCAATGATCCATCATTCCCAGTCGTCATCGGGTTCAGTGCTAGATCGTCTCTTCCCAACAGACCCTTTACGGCTCTTAGGGCGTTTGTTGACGCCTGTACTCGAGACTGAGCTTTTGCGTTTCACTGGACGGGATCCAGTGACTACGCCTTCCATGTCATCAACGTCCCCTATGGCATCAAGACCATCTCCTTCGGCATTCCCGTCTCGATCCACCTTGAATTCTTCGTCGATGGCCAGCAAAGTAGAGAATTCTCGGCATTTTCTCAACATGTCATCTTCGCTGTTCAAAGAAGTCATGTTCCTTGCAATAGCCTCCCAGAACTTATCACCAGTCACACCGTGTACCTTCGTAGCAGTCTTGTTGAGCTCCTTAATAGCCAGTTTTCCATCTTTGCCGTGAGAGTGGACTCCATAAAGGCGGCGTAGGAAAGTCCGTGTTTCCCAGAGGATGGAAAGAGATGCTGCAGCTGTAGCTAGCGACTTGAGGACGTCAGGATTGACTGACTGTGGTATCGTGGTGGAGGGTAAGGGCACGGTAGGAGCCGCCCCCATCATACCACCTGGAGTCTCGATCATAGGAGGCCCAATAGGACTCGGGAAAATGTCTGTTTCGATAGCGTGGGCAACAACAGTACCAGTCGACGAAACAATACGCTCCAGGACCAGGATAGTTGGCACCAACTCGGTAAGCTGGCCATAATCGAAATGAGCGATATTCTGAGCAATGAATCTTGTCAGTACAAGATGTTCTGGCGGATCTCCACTGGAGTTGAGCTTCTTCAACTCGAAGTCGACCTTGCCACAGAGGTTGGAGAGAAATTTCTTCTGGTATCGACTAGGGCTGATCTTAACAATTTCAAATAATGGGGCAAGCTTCGAGACGTAAGGCCGAGCATATGCACCCGATGAATCACCGACGACATCGCGTTGGTAATAAAAGGCCTCTTGCACAGCCCGCATGTATTCTCGCTCGAACATCGATTCATACTGTGAATGGAGCATTTTGTGGGTGTCAAATGCGATCTTTGCGATGGCGGGTATGGTCGACGTCTCTAGGGAAACAAGAACACCAGCGCACTCTTTAGGGTGCACTAAGCCTTGTCGATTGATGCTAGCAATGAGTTCAATAGCAGTAAGGGAATAAGTATCCTGTCTTGATTGGGCCACCTTCAGCATGTTGTTGAGGAAATTTCGGGCGATCAAGGCAGCAGCGCCATCATTATCGCTAGCCCTAAGCGAACCACCGAGTCGAGTCGAGTCTTCTTGAGATCCCGAATCTGAGGCTGGCATTACTGATTTTTCGGATTTGCCCTCGTGGATTGCGAAAAAGTCTGCAAATGACCGAAGCACGATATTTTGCAAGCTCGGGCTCTCCTCCTTGAATACTTGCACAAAGGTCTTGCGCGTTGACTCACGGACGAATTGAGCTGGCCAAGATTGGCAGATGGAGCCTAGACTCTCAAGGGCCATGACTCTCAGCTCCAGAGGTTGGTTGTGGCCGGTGAAGGGAAGAATAGAGTCGACCATCAGGTCAGCCACGACTGCGCCATTCCACGTAGGGAATGAGCTCTTGAAATGATTGAGATACTTTTCCAGATCGCAGTGGCGGCCAACGCAGCCAGCAATTCGAATGTAGCTTTTCGCTCGGGCCAAGACAGCAGCATTAGCAGGCAACCCCACATCCACGCTCTTATATTGCTGCAACGGCTTGAGGACAGATACAGTCAACTTCACTAGCCTTTCAGTGTTTTGCAGAACGCCATTGATAGTCCAAAGACACGCCATGACTTCGTTGAGCTCTGAGCGAGCTAATTTGGCCACACTTTTAAAGAGATCATTTTGCACTTCTTTCAGAAGAGTATTGTGGGACGTCGAAATGTATGGCAGAACACAGCGGTAAATGATCACGACAGACCGGAAGATGAAAAGGTCATCTGCGGTTGCAAGGTGACCAATATAGGGGTGTAAGGCCTCCAGCTGGTCTGGGGTAAACAACTTTGCGTTGGACTTCGCAAACACGGTGACCGTTTGCAAAAGAGCCTGTTGGAAGTCCTTCCCCATTGCATCCGTATCCTCAACGAGACGATTGAACATAATTGACACCATGGCTTTGCAAACCTTGAAATTCATATCTGCTGTTTTGGATTTTGCTGAAAGAACGGCTTTGAGGCAGGTGCTCAAAGAATCAAGGGCAGTTTCGCTACGCTGAACAAGACTAACTACAAGCGCAACTTGCTCTCCCAGTGCCATCTTGAGTTTTGGATCATCGGAAGTCGAATTCATGAATTCGTGGAATGGAACGAGCCAGATTTCTTCGAAGGTCTGCCGGGCCAAAGTTGCCACACTCTCCTCGAGATCACCAGTACGCTGGAGAAAGCTGTCGAGGATGGCCAACTTTAAATCCTGTCGAGAGGTCTTATGATAAAGGTCTTTGAGTAGACCGATACATCGTTTACGAACCCCAGCAGTTTGATCCGCTGCGCACGCAAGGATACAGCGACAGCCCTCTTCTTCGAGCTTGGGTTTGAGTCCGATGCATTTGGCGACAAGAGAGAGCGCAGAATCTCGGACCATGGGTGAAGCGTCAGTGGTACAACGCAGAATCACTCGCATAATCGAGGCATCTCTGTCAAGCAGGTTGGGATCTTTCTCAAGCATGTAGATGACACTCTTCAAACTCCGGCTGCGGACCTTGGCCTGCTCACTAGCAATGGAGTTCAACAGAACTTTGAGAATGGTATCGAAAGCTTTGCCAAAGCTTGAATTCAACACGGTTAGAATGTATGCAAACCGCCCGTGGACATTGGAAACAGAGTCAAAACGCCTATGGGTTTCCAACCAGCGCGAGTCAGAGAATAATTTTGACAAAAGGGCAACTAGCCCATCCGTTGAGTCGTCGTGTACCACATCCTCTTTGTCGTCCGAGTTGTAATAGAGTGTACAAACAGTCTTTGCCCACTGAGCAAGGTAGTAGCCTCGTGCACTGGTCAATTGCCAGTTGTCGGAGTTCCTATCCTGTGATAGATACTCAAGGGCCATCCTGAAGGGGCCTTGGGAGGTAATCAGATCTTGTGGGTGCAATGCCCGGGATATGGAGTCTTCGAATTGCTGCTTGAGATAGTCGGTAAGATCGCTGTCCGAGTCCTCCAAGGCAGGCAACATGTGTTGCGCAGTGGCGATCAAATCGGAGATCGCAGACCCCATCCACCCCAGAAGCTCAAGAGCCATGCTCTTCGCTGTTGCTGCGCTCTTGTCAAGATCTGCAATGCCAACCATTTGAGATGCCATGATCCGAAGAATTAGTTCAGCAGCGGGCCAATCAGTCGACCCGAGGACGTTTATTAAGTCTTCAGTGAAAAAGTCGAGAATATTTCGGAACGGCTGATCGCCGGTCTTGGGGGAAGTCATTGCTCGACTGACCATGTATGACACAATGTATTGCGCGCTGCGAACTGTGTTGTCATACAGTCTGTTGACCTTGGTGGCTAGGCGCTCTAAAGATTCATCCAGCTCATCATCATTGTCATTTTCCGATACAGCCTTCGATGTATCATCACCGCCGTCCATCAATTCATCATCATCATCACCCTGGAATCGACGCTTAGCTTTGGATCGTGAGGGGGTTTGAAGAGCCGTTGTCTGCACGAGCTGGAGCACAAGTGCAGTGAGAAGCTGGATATTTTTGCCGTCTGCAAGTTTGAATTGTCTGGCACTCAGACGCGTCGAGGGAAGTTTCTCCAGCGAACCCAAGATCTCGTCCAGAATGCAGGCTCGTTGATCCGGATATTTTGAAAATATTTTTGCGAGCACATCCATTACAGCTCGTCTAGCGGGTTCGTACTTTTGGAACCCAATCGCAGAATCCTTGTCGTTGTGCGCGTTTTCAACGAAAATCAACTTGGTTGCAAAGTACTCCGTTGACGTGATTGTCCCATCGGAGACATCGATGCGCGATAGGAAATCCGCGAAAAGAGTCAGTGCTTTGGTGCTTTGGTGTATTAAGCTTGCAATTGTTCGCTTCTGGCTCGAGAAGAAAGTGAATAATCCACTGTCTTTACCGTTGGAGCGGCATTCCACCGCAGGGATGATACAATGATCGAAAGCTTGGTTGAGAACAATTGGAATGGCTTCAATGAGATCTTCTGGACAAAGATCACGTTCCGTCCGACGCCCCGACATCGTTTGTAAGAGAGTTCCAATTGCGAGCAAAGCGTTCAGAACATCCTCTATCTTTGCCACCCACTCTCGCGCCTCTTCTTCATTTGACGGGTCATTTAATCGCAAGTCGGGCGTCTTAGAAGCAATGATGGGCTTTTCACAGAGCTTCTGTATCCGAGTGAGGTAATCAGATGGAATGTCCTGCAGTCGGTCAAATCCAGCAACTTTTCGGATTGCCTTTTGCAGGCGGATATGAGCATCAGTAGACAAAAGTGCGCCATGCACTTCCAGGAACCTTGCGTTCACGAAAATCGGATTCGGTCTGTCGGCAGTTACGACAAGTGCTTCATCAGGCTCAACTTCATCTTCTGCTTCAAATATCTCATGAACGACATTTTGAAGTTTCGCCAGAGCATCATCTGCCTCCGCTTTTTGATCTCTGTGGCGCATTGCAGTCAATGATTCCTCGGGGTCTATAAGAACCTGCAGTCTTGGCGCTTTCACTTGGTGGACCGGCTTGACTGGCGTGGGTTTTGAAGACGATGACTTCAAAGGAATAATAACTGAAAGCTGGCTGGAGGTGTGTTGTATCGGTTGAGGCGTCCTTGGAGGTGAAGGTCGTTGGGAGATCGAATTGTTCGCAGCAAATGCCTGCTGGTTCGATTCGACGGAGTTGTTCTTCACAGCTGACTTTTGTTCGATTTTAACTGCCTTTTCTGTGACCTTTGATCTGGCCTTTGGCGTAGCTTTGGGGGTACTTTGAGAGGCAATCTTTGGGGATAATACCTCGGGATCTGCAGCTTTATCAGTGGACAGTCCAAAAAAACATTCCCTGTCATATCTTCCTTACATCGAAAGGCTATATCCGTAGATTCGAGCATCATTTTTGCGAAGGAACCGAGTTGATTGCGACCAAAGGCGGATTTATCAGGTGAAGTCGACTGTGAGGGTTGGGCGCAATTGAGGGTAGGAGGGAGCTTGAATTTGCTGGATAATTTTCACTTAGTCAAAGAAAAAGTGAACGGGCACAGAGAAGGGAACTCACAATTCAGTCAACTTATCTCCGTCCAGCAATTGCTGAAGGTATTCACGGGATGTTTCCAGGCGACTCGACTCATCCTGCCCAGACTGAATCTCCGCGTCCAGCTCACTTAGTGTGTTGCGACCCGCTTGAAGGACGTGGTTGATCGAGGTAGTATTTGATGGACGGCCAACATCGGGGCGTATGATGCAGTCTAGAATATGCATTGCTCTGGTTAGCTACTGGATCTTTGAGCCAATTGTTCCGTGGGTTGGGCTCTTAAGGTGAACAAACCAAGACCAAAGATAGGCGCGCTGGACATGGAAGAGTATTGCAACGCTTCGTCCACTGACAGCGGCCTGGATCTATTTGACAACGACATATTCGGTGCATAGTTCTGCTGCGACTGGGGATGGCCGTTGACGATGACCTGTACGGCGGGCCCATTCTGTTCCATGATGGGCGGTTATCGGAGACCGGAAAAAAGAAGGCGCTAGTCACGGGAGGAAAGACCTGCTCGGAGCAGAGTCATGGCAGGTGGAATGCGCATCTAAATCATGCTTCGTAGGTCTCTGGGGGTATTATTTGGACACAAAAGAGACGGAGAGAAGCTCCTGATGACCATGCATTCGTTCATCATTTCATCCAGCATCGTGTACTGCCTTCCGCTACCGCCTGCGCGGGTATCGCGGTGGTCTGTGCGCTGTAGAAAAAAAAGTCCATACCAGACGGCATCTTGATCAGACCTAGGCCCTGCAATACTTATTTTGAAAGATTCACATAGCTGTCCCTTGAGTCACTATCATTATATTTCCCATCATGTCTGTCATTGGATCCTTGATTTTCTGCACCGATTGCGGCAATCTTCTGCGCGAGTCAACCGGAGATGCCAATGCTGTTCTACACTGCACTGTCTGCGGGACTCGGAACAAGGGTAAGTGATCCAATCGGTTTCTAAAAAATCTTAGCTTCCATTACAAGACTGAGATCTGATTTTTTTCCCCTCTCTCATAGATACTGTTCCCCAAACTATCGTCTCCGAATCCAAGCCGTCTGCATTTCCCTCGGCTCTGAGAGCTAAGCGCTCTGCTGTTCAAACGCTTTCCGCCGAGGACCGAAAGACCGAAGCTGTGATTCAAAAGAATTGCCCCAAATGTGGAAGAAAGGAAATGTTCTTCACTACCGTCCAACTTCGCAGCGCTGATGAGGGAAGTACCGTGTTTTATCGGTGTGCGTGCGGTCACAAGTATGTCAACTCGATCTCTGTCGCAAAAGTCCTATCAAATACTAATTCTCCTTCGCAGGGAAACCGAGAACAACTAAGGCAAGACAAGAAAATCTGTATAAAAGCGAAAGGAGTCTATGTTTGGCTGTATAAAAGAACGCGAAAGAGTATCAAAATAACGACGTTACGACTTTTTTCATTTCATCCTCCTCAGAATCCTTCTTATGCCGCAGCAACTGCAGGGGCATTTCCATCGGGTACCAGCGCATATTCAACCTGGCCACTCTTCTCAAACTCTGCCATATCAAGCGCCACGATCACACTATCCCGAACCACCTGCTCAGGGTCATTCAAGAACTTCTTCAGGGTATCTTCCACACCCTCCTCATCACCCAAGCTACCAAGTGCCTCGGCAGCTTCGTGTCGCACCATACCCACTTCTTGCAAATCGCCAAGGCATTCTGTAAGGCAGGGAATAGAGGCAGGGTGGCAGAGTTGTCCGAAAACAAAGGCGACTTCATGACGGAACAGAGCAGAGGGGTCCTTGAGACCCTTGGCCAGCGCATTCACGGCGTCGACTGCTGTGGGGAGGTCTGGGGGAGAAGCAAGGTCACGAAGTCCAAACATAGCCCGGTATCTTTGGAAGAGAGGGAGTTTTGTGTCCATCAATGTCTTCTCCAGGTCGGGGATCGAGGGCTCTTTGGTGTGTAGAGGCATGGGGGGAGCAGGGTCAATGGAGGTAAAATCACTGCGAAATGAACAAAATTAGTAAAACTTGAAACCGAAAATTGTATAAGAGACGTAGTTTGGATCATGGCGATCGTACCTGGCCTTGAGTTTCTCTGCTTTCTTTTCCTCGGAGTTCTCCCACAAAATACGGTCAACCGCGATATCACAGGTCTCACGAACAATCTCCAATTCAGTCTCGTCATCCCGTAGTTTCTTCAAAAGGTCTAGGCTGTCGGTATATCCCAAGGCACCAAGAGCCTCAGCGGCCTCATGGCGACACATCGCATCTTCCTCAACATCCTTCACAACGTGCTGTAGGTAGGAAACAGAGTCGCGGTTCTGGGTTTGACCCAGGCAGTAGGCGAGCTCGTGCTTGAGGAGGGCTGAGCGAGATGCGAAAGCGGCGGCGATAGCTTGAATGGCGGGGAGTGTCTTTTCGGTGGCAGGCTGCACGCAGGCCAGGTGCTTAAGAGAGAACAGAGCGCGGAAGCGACGAGCGAGGGGTTCGGTTTCGCAGACGAGGACCTTACGGAGGGTAAGGACGGTCTCGTCAATGCCCTCTGTTTCGGTTGCAGAAGGTGCCATTGTGAAGAATGATGTGGGATTAGTTAATAAAGTGGTGGGTGAAAAAGTTGGAGGGACAATCTTAGAGATCTTATCATGATTAATTTTTAGAGTGGGGTGGCGGGGCTGCGACGATTCGGGTCTTATTGATCCGCGCGCAATTTCTATGTATCTGATGCGCCAGCCAGAAAGAACATGATTTACACAGACAAATTTTGTTTTTATTTCATGAAGCCTGAAAACTAGTATGAAAGAGGACAAGATATACTAGTTTTCAAATAGGTAAACACAAGTGTTTTTATGTATTCCGTTCAAGATTTTGTTCATAAATTACTAGTGGATATATATTCCGTATCTGGCGGGCATTGTTCCAAATACAAGCACCAGTTGACTTCAATGTTGAGTTAGGCCACATGCATATTGAAAGGTAACATAGGTAAATAGCCTTGGAATGATATGAGGTGTACATAAAAGTCCCTTTCAATGTTATGTAAAAGGTTAATTTTGGATTTGCTTAAAAGCAACATTCAAATGTTGTATGTGCAGTCTTTTAAACAATTTTTTTTCTCTAAAAACTTCCAGCGGATCTGCATGTATTTGGAGAAAGTAGGAAATACGTACGTACTAGATACATGTAGGATATGTAGCTGACCAAGTACATAGCCCGGGATATGTACGACGTACATGTAACTGAATGTCATATTGTGATGTGAAAAGTATTATGTAGCTACCAGTAGCTACAAATATCTACATCTGTGGACCCTCATCAAATATGACCTCAGGATAAATCTCATTCACCAAAAAATTTGAATGACATCGGAAATGATCTCATTTACATCAGATGATCATACGTCTCACTTTGAGATTGCAAATTCGCTTCCCTGCGCATATGATCCTTGTACTTGTGCTCATCATTCTTGATCTGGTCCTTGTACTTGTCCGTCTCTGCCTCCTGTTGTAGATCACTGGAAGGATCGTTGGCTTCATGCTCATGCTCTTGTTCATGCTTTTCTTCTTTCTTATGGCGATGAAGAAGCCTGTCGAAAAAGCTCTCGTGCTCATGGATGGGGCCAGTATCTTCTGTAGGGCGTCAGTCTACGAACAGAGGGTCTGGTAGAGCACTTACTATCAGCCATGATTTCTGGTAGTTTTGAAAAGACTTGGGTAGAATGATAACTCTTGAAATTCGAGATTATAACCCCTAGTAAATTAATGGAGAGAAGAGGTGGGGAGATAAGCCAACTATATAGTAGCTGGGAGAAAATCACGGAACGGTGCCGTCATCAACCAAACACTTCAACAGGGAATGGGTATTCTTCGTGGCAACTTTCTTATTATAGGTCACCATCACAGTGAGCGCATCATTGACTGAATTGAAGTGCCTTGGATGGGAAAAACGTGGAAGTAAATGATACATAGCTCCCGGTGGACTCGGAAATAAGAACCCATGTGGCTGGCTTGACTTTATCTCCTGATGAGCCAAGAAGTTTACATTTGATGTCAAATAGATATTGTTAGCGTGTAGTATGAACTTCCAAGTTTGGATTGGTATTGTTTAAAAAATCCCTCCTCCCCACGCTCAAATCCATGGCATCAAGGACCTTGGTGGATACTACTACTTGTATTACCTTGGAGCTGAGTGAGAGTGAAGATACTTGTAAACCTCAATTATTGCTTGTTACAGTACTATTTAGTAGTGTCTAGGATGGAAATACCAAACTGTCGAATAGGAGCAGGCTCTCGAAAAACTCTCCACTTCCAAGGTTGCGTTTGACTACCTACTAGGGAGGGGATCTGTTGCACAATATGTGGACTCGGATTATCCAACATTTGAAGGTTGTTCAACAGCACGGAAACTCTCAAAGTAGTCACCAAAACACCTGATGCATGTAGGACAAAAAGGCCTTACTGCAGTGATTACCAGTCGCTTAGCAGCAATGTTGTACCTTGGAAGCATAATCGTGTGACAAAAAAATTGAATGAAAGGGAAACCTGCATTTATATGTACATAATATCAAAGAAGAGCGCTTATTTGGTCTTGATGTGCTTGAGCTTCTTGGGCTCGTAGACAAAGTTGTTCGCATAAGCCTTGGGAGTGAAACGGCGCTCATTGGGCTCCTGGACAAAGTACTCGTAGCCTTGCTTCTGGGCAAAGGCAATCGCATCCTCCTTGGAGTTGAACTTGATGTTGGTGCCCTGCATGCTATCCGCGGAAGACTGCCATCCCATCAGAGGGTTCTCCCAACGGTGACCCTTCTGCAAGATATCCCAGTCCATGCGCCAGTGGTGTGAGTGCCATTTACCGGACTGAGTAGCAGGCTTTGCGGAACGGTAGATTCTGTAAAGAAATAGAGTTAGCATGGCCCTCTTCGATAATGCGATCTGAAAGGGCTGGTATTGTACCGGACAGTGCGGGCTTGGAGATCAGTGGGAGCGCCAGAGAGAACTGCAGCGGGCAGAGCATCGCCAGGTTCGCTGCCATCCATGACACGCTTGGGAACCGGGGAGAATAGTCTATATTGTTGATTGAAAATGTTAACAAGTGGGAATTTCACGCAAAGAACCGATTCTGGGGATGGCGCACGAGGTTGCGTGGTCAATTGTGGCCTCGTAGTCAGGCTGGTGACGAGCCATAGCCTGGGAAGCATTCTCCTTGTTGATCAAGGAGCTGCCGCTGTGAGTCGAGGTGGGAGCCTCTGAGGCGTTGGTCTTGACGGCAGGAGTACCCTGGGCGGAATTGGAAATGAAACGGGCATTGACAGGGACCAGAAGGCGAGTGCTTCGGAGGCCAGCAGCCCCTCCAATTCTGAAGAGCGACATGGTGAAAGTGGGTGAGCGGGGAGTGGAGAGAGAGCGTCTTCACGGTGATTGTGAGGTTAATCAGAGACCGAGTGCAGGTCACGGCTCCACCCAAAATGGTTTAGCGCGCTTGGCTTCATCCGACCACCCGCTTCCCGGCCAAAGGTTCTCTTCCTCCTGCATCATCAGTCGTTCCTTGCCCACTTGCGCTGCGAACTACCGTGAGTCCTCTTTTTGAGCCTTTTTGAACCCAAAGACACCATTTCTGTTCAATGCGACCAATTTTCTGACCACATCCAGTCCAGACAAGATGAGCTACATCGCCCGCCGTGGTCTTTCGACCTTGATCCCTCCCAAGGTATGCACATTTGAATTGATAGCTCAGACCCGCTAAATATATCCTCATCATGCTAATCACTCAAATAGATCGCCTCCCCTAACGTGAGTGACCCGAACCCTTCTGTCGCATGAGCCAAGAGCACCTGGCACCCCTCCCGGCCCCGACCCTTCCCGAAGGCTTTTCTCGTGTCAATAGCAACAATATACAACGCCAATTTTGCCCGGAATTATCGCTAATAAATTTGTTCAGGCCATTGGTGCCGCTCAGGATGCCGCTCGCATGGAGCGCGTGGTGAACTTCTACGCTGGTTTGCCCCGTGGCCCTGCTCCCCAGGTCAAGGCCACTGGTCTGCTCGGTCGTTACCAGGCCCGCTTCTTCAACAAGAACTCTGGTGCTCGTGAGTACTTCCGCTACAGTAACCTGACTAGAGTACAAAGTGCTAACATGAACAGCCCTTGCCCACGCCATTGCCGGTATCCTGATCATGGGCTACAGCATGGAGTACTACTTCCACCTCCGTATGTTCTCCTTGAAAGCCCTAGTCTTTCTCAATTATCTTCCCAAATGACAGCCCGCTGATTATATTTACAGGCCACCACAAGAACCACCCCCACTAAACTTGTCTCTTGTTGAATGAATGGGAGGATGATTGATGTACATACATCCTCTGTTCCCCTATAGTAAGGAAGTGCCAGGAGTTTGAGACTAGTGAATCTCATTTTGTTTCAGTACTAAGAATCTATTATATCACAAATCTTCTGTTGTAGCCTTGAAAATCCACACCGAAGAGTATAGTTTTGGTCAATCGTAGTCGAATGTGTGGCCTTGTTGGGAGGCATCTCCGCGTTCCCGCACTTGCTAGTTGTCCTACCACTGGCTCGACAGCCCAAAATTCTGATTTAAACACTATTTATAAAGTAAGCCAGATCTGATCAAATGAATATTCTTTCTGAACTTCATGTTACTGCATTATAGAGTCAAATGATGGGTGGTATAGAACATGACTGAGGCGCCCTCTCACAGCAGTCCCGACGGCGCTAACCGAAAACAGCCAAACTCTCAGCTTCAAACCCGAGACCCATCTTCAACAAGCCTGAATACCTTCATATTCATCATCCACACTCGGAAACATCTCCTCCTCCTCGATTCCCTTCTCCTTATCCCCGGGAAATTCTCTACCTGGGTTGTGGACTCCTATACCACGTGCGCCATCTCGAACAGCGACGCAAAACAACCCACCCCGTCACCGAATCTCCAACTACCCCCGGGAGGTGGCCCGCTCAACTCCCCTCTTCTGGTTGTGGACTCCCCGATCTTTCAGGGTACAACCAGCCAAACGAGCAGTTCAACTGTGGCGATTCTTGAATCCTGACAATATGTACGTACTCTGTCTTTTTCCCGTCAACACGCAAGCTTGGTCCGCGCCTGCCTACCGTGTCGCATGATTCCATCCAACCAACTTGTATCTTTATTTCAAACTACTCAGTTCTGACCTCTGTTGCATTTTGTAATTTCCACAGATTCGAGTATTGTTATGGCAGAGCAGAGTAGCCGCGATGTGGTAGATCAGACCCTGTCGGGCGGCGAGCCTTCGCCTTCCGACGTTCCTGCGAGCACAACCGACAAGACTTCTGCTGGAGGGGACGTGGGCAAACATATCGCACAACTGCCAGAATCCCAAATATTATCCGAACAAAAATCCAACGACGTGACGACAGAGACGACAGAATCTCAAGGCAAGCGGACTGGAGGCGATAAGGACACCGGGGGCTCTTTGATGGTGGGTATCGTTGATGGAAAAGAAGAGAATAGTCGGCTGAACTGGTTGCAGGATCCTTCAAAGCAAGGTGTTGGATTGGTTGCCTCTCGAGCTCTTGAGCTTAATGGACTAGCGTCGGCATCAGATGGTGGAGATGATACGGCGTCCCAAGGCGGCTCAGAGTCAGATACCAGTCGAACAGATGGTAGACACCACACTCGAACGGGATCTGTGAAGAAGCCTTCGATGTTCAAGCCGATGTCTTTCACCAAGTTCACTATGCCAAAAGCGCCGGGAGCCCCTCCCCCTCTTAAAGCGCCTGAAAAAGGTTTGTTTGTATATCTCTCTATTGTGGCCCGTGTCTAACAAAGAGTGTTTGTTACTAGTTCCATCAGCCTCTACTACCCCACTCGGAACACCACAGCCCAGTTCACGGCCGCGCTTAGTTGCAAAGACCACCAGCGGCATGCGCGATTCTATCTCCAAGACCGGCGCAGGTGGTGCAAAGCCAGGTGGATCGGGGCCAGACCCAAATCAAGTCTGGAATAAAAACCGACGTATGTTTACTTATTTCAGAATACAGAATATCTCAATGACTGACTTTAATGTAAATATAGCCGTTCAAGCGCCGCCACCACAAAAGCATTTGACTGATGAAGAATTGAAACAACAATATGGTATCCACATGACTTCTAGAATTCAAGAAGACTCTGGCGGGACTGAATCCAAATGGGCGGACATCGATGATGACGAAGATGACTGGGCTCCCGAGACTATCGAATGGGGAGATGGAACAAAGGTTCAAATCAATCCACCACCAGACCACCCGTCATTGCCAGAGGAAAGCCCCCAAGCGCCAACGGAAGTGCCAGAGCAAGAATTAGTGGCTCAAGAGGCACCTAGAATAGTTGCACCTAAGCCAACCACCTCTGTGGGGCCAAACCCGACTGTACTCCGGATTGGAGCAAGTGCCGAGCGGCAGGCCAAGGCCGCAAGTATTTCATCAAGAGGAACAAATGACCGAATGCCCTCAGGCTCGACAAGTCCAGCTCCCCCACCAGCCAAGTCTCCCTGGGCAGCACTGCCTCCCGTGGAAAGAGTGTCTCCAGTCAACTCGTCCTTGCAACCACCTCCTCCAGTACCGCAATCTCGAGGCCATGCCAATTACTCCCACCGAGAAGATGGTCACCATCCCGCATTACCTCCTCAGGAGATTGCGGCTGATGATTTTAACCGCACTTGGAGAGAAACAACTTCAGGGGCGCCTCGAGAATTATACAATTCTCGATCTGGTCGATATGAGCCAGTGGCAGATAATAGAAGACCTTCGTGGCGCCAGGATCAGGGCCCTCGGCCTCCTGCTGTGCTGCAGCGATCTGGGCATGATGAACATGCTGGCCCTGCAGAACCGTCAGCGGCATTCCAGACACATCGATCTAGCCACCAGGATGGCATGCGTCGCCGTACATCGTCGAATGTGAGTGGTGGAAGTGGAAGCTTTGGCCGTCGTCCATCTTTCGGCCGAGATATGCCTCCCCCAAGATACAATGATGCTCGCAGAGGCTCCTATGCAAATGGCATGGTCGACCCAGCGTTATTGCCAGTGAGTCGTGAGCCAGGGCATGTTCGTGAGGTTTCTCCAAATCGCCAGCGTGCCGGATCAGGCTTCGCTGCACCTCCATCAGTGAGTGTAGGTAGTGAATCCTCGCCCGTTGAGAATCAACCAGCTCCAATTGTAGCACCAGAAGTGCCACAGGAAGACCCGCTGGTTCTACAAGAGCGTATCATGAAGGAGAAGCGACTGGAAGCTAGACAGCGCCGACAAGAGCAGGAGGAGCAAGAAAGGCTAGCCAAGGAAGAGAGAATTCGTCAGAAGCTTGCGGCATTGGGACCAGCCCCAGATAAAAAACGCAAGGATAGTATCGAGAGTCGCAAGCCTCAGGTGTCAGCTACAGACTCGTCTCCCACTGCAGTTATAACTTCACCCCCCAAGCCTCCTGTTCCAGAACCTTCTGGTGAACCCAAGCAATACGGGATGATGAAAGTCCATCATCCGGACTCAGTGAAGAAATTCATCGCAGCAAACGAAAGGGATCGTGCCTCTGAAAAGCAAGCTGATAGGACTTCTCCTCACACGCGTCGTGTTACTACCACTTCCCACCACGATTCATCACAACAACACCACCACCCCGCACCCCCTCCTTCTTCCTCCACCAACCACCCATCTGAACCTCGACCTTCAGACGCCATAGTTGATGAGCAAGACTCCCAGCAGCGAGGGAATTTGAACATTTCCAATTCTTTCGCTCCTTGGTCGACTGGCCCTAACCTTGCTTCCACGCCCCCAACAGTGAATAACTTGTGGAAGCCCATGATCGGTGACCGCACCCTTGGGAACGGTATTTTTGACCCAAGCCTTGGTGGGTTCTCTTCCCGAGAGATCAATCTACGCAATCAAATTCCCGCCATGCCTGCTGCCCAGTCCTTCCCTCCCCAGGAGGCAGCTCCGATTCCTTCTTTGCCATCACCTGAGACCAGACATGTCTCTTACGACCCCCTCAGTCCCATCGGCCGCCCTGGCCCGATAGGCCCCCCTAGCTCTCAACCCCAGTTGAAGAATGATCGCCTCAACTCTTGGAACAACTTTGGTATCACTGCCAGAAAAAGTGAAGCCGAAGCAAACCAGAAATACCGACAGGAGTTCAACGAAGCTCAAAAGCTGCGACAGGAAAACCAGCGTGACCAACCTAAGCCGCCCTCAAAAGGCAGCGTATGGAGGAAGGTTGTGGTTGGTGAGGATGGATCACGACGCATAGTCTCCGAGACTACAAACGGTGACTCTAAGTCTCCCACTCAAGCTGCCCTTGAGCCTGCTGTTGAGCCTGCGGTTAAAACCGCGGTTGAACCTGCTGTGGAGCCCACTGCAAGACCTGGTCATACATGGAAGCAAATCCGAGTTGGAGAAGATGGCGTCAGACGCCATGTTGCTGTTCACCACGTCCCCGGTACTCAAACTTCGAAACCCGCTCAGACACCCACAAATCCGTTGAATGGCCTTGAGCCCCCTGCAGATGGTCTCTCCTTCGCGGAAGGACCTGCACGTCCCATCACAAATATGCCTGCACGCAGTTCACGATTTTTCCCAAATGTGACTGAGCAACCTAAACGGTTCGGAGTGGAACACCTCGAGGTGCAGCGAAGCCCATCTCCACCTCCTCCAGAAGAATATTCCCATCCGGTCTACTCTAATGGGTCCGCCCGACCATTGGTGCACTTCCCTCCTGCGAAGCCCGTTGTTAAGCTGCCACCAAAGGCTATGCCTGCTGCGCCTGCCCCTCCGCGCACATTCGCCTCTATGGCCGCGGCACCTCCGCAGGCTAGCCCCATTCCGGCACCTAGCTCGGCAGCAATTTCCTGGCAAGATAAATTCAACGGTCTCTTTGGAAAGAAAACTCCTCCAGAGAAGAAGAGTGTCCTGGCCGTCGCTTCTGCTACTAAAGAACCTCTTGATGTTCAGCTGCCAGCTGCATCGGTTTCAGTCTCTTTCCCCAACCGTCGAGTTGAAATTGAAAGCACTTTGCAGACTGGTGATGGAGACCTTGCAGCTCGTCAAGTAGCTGAAGAAGAAGCAATCTTTGAGGATCGTGAACCAGGCTCGCAGCCTGGCGTTCGAGTCCCGAACATGGCCCCTGCTGCTGCCTGGCATGCCCCAGCTCCTCCGCCGCCCTCCCGAGTGCGACAAAAGAACGTGAAACCGATGCGAGTGCACAGCATTGACATATACTGGGTCGGATCTGGGGAGAGAGATCCCCAGGGAAATACTCGCGTTTCTGTACGACTTCCTGGCCAAGAAACAAGCCAGACTCTACTCATGCCTCGGAAGATTGGTCAAAACCGCCACCGTAACCCATCCCAACCGAAGACTGCTCGCAAGCCCCTCAAGCGACCCCGCGACGTGTCCGGTGGATCTACCTGGAACAAGAAGCCCTCTTCGTCTCAGCAAAGCAGTGTCGCAACTACTTCATCTCGCCACCAGTCGCGGAATGCGTCTTGGGGTCCCCGCAACCAGAGTGGCTCGCAGTAAGATGTCAACATCTTTTTTTGTCTTTCGGGGTTCTTCAGCGGTGAGGAGTTGGAGGCGTATTCTCCCCATTTTGGGTTCCATAAGTGTGGACACAACGAGTGGAATTTCTCACAACTCAATCCTTTTATCATTACCGACCCCCATTGCTTCAACCACGCCTCCAAACCACGAGTTGATTTTGTGATTGTTCCCACCGTCTTGAATACCTCCATTTTTCATGGTAGGCATCGAGCACAGCCTGGGAAGACAGCGTATTCGCTTCATACTTCATCCCCCCCGACACCTCCTCCCATTTATCCTATATCCCGCCTTTCTTCATGTGTGTACTTTTTTTTCTGTTTCCCAATTTTATTTGCATGCCTCGGAATCTGGCTGTGTGAACTGGAGTGTGATTGATACCGAGGATCCGAAGGCGCCGGTGTTCTTTACCTTTTTTCGGTGATGGAAACAGGTATCCATTTCCATGAGCAAATCCCATTTATGGGACTTGAACTCTTTGCAATTTTGTTTGCTGAGAGGACGTCTTTTAACTTGGGGTGCTAATGGCGGGGCTTCTCGTGTATTTTATCTGCTTCCAATGTCTCCATCATGTTACTTCAGCTGCTACCCACGCACTTGTTTACCCAATTTCTGGATTACCCATGGGCCGGGTTACGTTCTGTACCATGTAGCCTTACTACTAGCAATGAACCATCTCAAACTACAAACCCCCAAACTCCATTTGTAGAAAAACAGTAGTCTTAAGACTTCCACGCCCGCGTTAAATGCCCAAGGAAATGCCTGTTACCTCCCTTCCATGCCCAGGTGGTTAATGTGGCTTATATGGAATATCAAATGAAGAGCATCATGATCTTAACAAAGAATGCATACATAGTTGCGTCTTGTCCGTGACTTGATGAAAATTAAATTGTATATCATTTTGAAATTTAGAGATACACTTGCCAGACCCGAGAAAAGTCCAGCTTGTCAAAGGAAAGAGACAATCCCAACCTAAACACCACCTCAAATCATCCCAAACACCAGTAAAAGAACCAACCTCTTGGCCATGCATCATATCATTACTACCACCCAACCCCGCGAACAAAAACTTGGAGCCCAAGGCAGAGGAAACGTCGCCTTCATGTAAAAGTTTGCGCTTCTTACCAGTTCCAGGTCCGATTTGCCGCATTAAAGACCGGCGGCTTCCACTGAAGACGAGCAGGGTCAATCCTCCGAGCACCCTTGACCTTTTCTTTTTCGAGGCGCTTATTGTGTTCTCCAACGGCGTAGTCTGTGAGGACGATAACCCAGTTTCCTTTCTGAAGTGAGGTTAGCATTTCAAGATGAATAAGAAGAGATAGAAGACGAAAGGGATTGGGGATGAAAACGCACATGGTATCGAAGCATGTTGAAGACAACCAAGGTCTCGTGAACATCTTTCTCAGTCATAGCAGTAAGAACTGCAAGCTCATTCTCACTCATTGCCTCACGACCTGGCTCTATCAGGAGTTCGACGAGTGTCTCACGCCAGTACTGACGATAACCAAGGAGACCCAAATCACTGAGTGGCTTTTCGGGGGATCCGAGCTTATTTTCACGCTTGCTGAGCTCGTAGCTGAAGGAGATCAAGAGTCGACCAAAACCACGGCGCTGATACTGTGGGAGTGTCAGGATACAAGCCAAGTTGTAGCCCTCGGCAGAGTCTTTTTCCTTCGAGAAGTAGCCGACGAGGTGACAACCCGTTTCGTCCCGGGTGCACATGCAGTAGAACATGAAGGGATCGACATCATAGTAGAGAGTCTTGTGGTCCAGGAACAGTTTGCTAAGAAGACACAAGTTACGGCACCAGGTGCGTTGCCGACGACCGTCAACCTCGAAGAAAGAGATGTTGTCGTCGCGGTAGATCTCGTTACCGGGCGGGTGGACGAGAGTGCATTTTGCGCGGTGGCGCTCGAAGGCACGCTGGTTGTCGAAGTAGCTGAGACAGAACTCGTCGATGTAGACCAGGTCTACATCTGAGAAGGAATCTGGATAAGGCGAGAAATACCAGGGCTCGATGTCGTACTTGCCCATTTGAAGACGGGTCAGGTTGCGCACTCGGTGAATCTCAGTCGGGTTCTGTGTCATACTACCGCTGGTGCGGAGTCGTTCGATCTCTTCTCCACGGGAGATTACCTCCCCGGACGCTGTCTTGACCTCGTCTTCCTTGAGGTCCTGGGCATCTGTCATATCCACATCCTCTGAATCGGCTGCTTTGGGTGTATCAGCGGCGGAGGCCGCCTCTGATGGGAATAGAGATGCATCACCGGGTGTCTGGACATCGTTCTCTTTGCCACCAGCCTTTGATGGTCGGTGAGTCTTATCAACATTTACGTTCTTGCCGCCGAGAGCATCTGGTGTCATCGAAACCTCACGGCTATCTGCACGAGGGCGTTTCTGGGAATTCTTGCTGGGCGCCGCCTTGTTTGCGGCAGCTGTCTTTTTCTTCTCTGGTTTTTCTGGTTGGGGCCACTCAACCTCCTGGGTTAGATCAATACGAGCAGCGTGAATCCATTCTGTAAGACTTCATTAGCATTTCCCTATTATAAAAGAGAAGTAGGAGCGGTGGTTCGAGGCTTTGGAATGAACATACCGTCAAGACGCTTATTGAAGTCGACATAGTGAACGCTGTAACTTTCATTAGTAATGTCAATAGAAAAATTTCCTGCAATTCAACATACTAGAATGATGGCCCATCTTTGCGCTGTCTAATGGACAGAATTTCAGCTTTGCGAAGCTCGCCATCCTATAGTCGCAATTAATATCATATCACGTGACATGTCACCAGAGTCTGCGCTGTCGCGACTCACCTTCTGCACCATCGCCTTCACACCGATCCTACCCCACTGTTCAGAAAACGCGACCGAGAAAAGTGAAGCCAAAGGCCAGGGGGATAATTCTATGCCTTGATTTCACCGCTGGAAAGACTTACCTGACGGTGTTGAGGGTAGCGAACCCCTTCTCGACGGGATCGGGCGTCCCCGTCGCCTCACCGTGAGAGTCCCGGACGCCCATTGTGGTCAACTGTTTGCCGATGTGGGCTCAGCACGGATGATGAGTTTGCTGAATTTGATGCGATACGCGATGAACTGAGGTTGATGGTCGTGGTGAGAAGGCAAATCGATGATAGAGATTAGTAAGCAGGAGCCGCATCGGGTCATGAACTTTGGATTCACGATTCACTTGGAAGTTGGGACGTTGAGGATTCCGCGTGAGATTCGAATGGATTTCAACCTCGAAAAGAAGAAGAACAGTGCCTGCAATTTTGTCAAGAATCAAGAATAGAGAGCAATTTATCCAAGTCTAGCAAATAATTCTTTTACTTAGAACTGACAGCGGCATTGCAACCTATTGGTACGATACATACTACAGTATAGTACGACAACCCATTGATGAATCAGGGTTATGACTTACTTTTCTATGTACTTGGTCTTTCTCTCCCTCTCTCCCCCCTCCTCCAGAGCTCTCGCTGTATGTGAATCGGTTTCCAAAGTCGTACCAGTCTCTTGCTTGTGTCATTTTAAGCTAACGTTGAATATATTCACCTAGTATGTAAGTACATAGTAAATCTACCACCCCTATTACCTTATACCTGCCCACTGTTTGGACTCAAAATTGTACCAACCATTTATCCAGACCCTAGAAATAGCCGACTACCATACTCCCGAGGCCAACCGCTTAGGTTCTTTCAGTCATCATTTTTCTCATCAACAATTTAGAATCCGTTTAGTCCAAGAATGACCTCAAAAGTCTGGCGGCCGAATAAAAGCCTCTTTCTTCAGCAAGCTTGATAGCTCTGGTGTACGGCACCAGCCCGGCCCCTTTTATCTCAGCCCCTTCATTAAAAAGGAGCTGCAGGATATCGATATGTCCATACTTAGCGGCACCTTCCAAAGCCGTCACTCCACGCGAATCGTTAATATCGGCGCCATGGTCAATTAATCTGCGGACAATCCCGATGTAACCTGCGCTCGCAGCAATATGCAGAGCAGTGGGTCCGGCGAGGTGACCAACTTGCTGGTTGACCTCTGCACCTTGCTCGAGAAGGAAGCCGAGGATCTCAATATTTCCCTGCTCAACGGCAAGTCGCAAGGCATCCATGCCATACCCTGTGACTCCTCGACCATTGATGTTTGCACCGGCTGCAAGTAGCATCTTCACGAGAGCAAGATTCCCTGTAATTACCGCTTTCTGTAAAATGGTGGATTTTTGTTGCAGTTGTGCAGATTCCGAAGTGTGTTTCTTGAGGTCCAAGCCAGCTTGAATCAAGATGTTCATGGCATCAAAGTTTTCCGTACTGACAGCATCATCAAGAACAGCTGCTACTGCTTCTCTATCGGTCTCTAGAGCCGCTCGTACCGTCTCTATACTCCCGGATTGAATGGCGCGTTGCAAGGAAGACGCGCCAGAGACAACAACTTGAGTGTTCGCCACGGAAGTCTTCTTTATACCGAGTTCCAAAGCATGTATCCTGGGATTCCTGGCATACTCTGCCCACCGTCCTGATTCCAGCAAGGCCCGAATAATGGAACTATCACCGGAAGCTTCAGCCATCTCAAGAACGGAGCTAGGGCCATCTTTTGAAATCAATTTGAAGTTCCACCAGCCTGCCATGTCGCTATGATTTTGATCATCCAGGATAATAGGACCAAATACTGATTTCCACTTCGTATAATTGAAAACGACCGGAGTTCCACGTGGATCAACTCCATTATTCAAGAGAGAATAAACGAGTGAATAGTTTTTGGCCTTCAAGGCCATGCCTATAGCCGTAGGAGCCGAGATGCGATGCGATGGCAGCATACTCCAAAACCACGAGTGGGGCTCGACTTTGTTATTTAGCAGGCTCCAGACCATTGCGGTTATCTCAGGCTCGCCGATCTGGGCCCCACGGTCGATCAGATCTCCTGATAATTTCCAGTCGCTTTGACACAGTGCCGCTTCCAAAGGATGCATGCAAAGTACCTTTGAAGACCGGGTAGTCAAATAATCATCATCCGGTGACTTGTCTGCCCCATTCTCCAACAAAAATGAGACCAAATCCTTCGTATATAGAATGGCGGCAACAAGAATCCTCTGTCCACTAATTGCAAGAATCTCTTTGAGAACCCGCTTTTCTTCCAGAAACCGTGCAACTTTGATGGTCGGTATGAAATCTACCGGGTGTCGTGTCAAGCTTGTAACGCCGGCTTTCTGGAGAAAGTACATGATACCGTGGTGACCAAGCTCGATAGCCGATTTCAATGCACGCCCACCTGCATCTTCTTTTCTCCGTGCATCGAAAATCAAACGCTGATATACAAAGCTGTCTTCCTTCTGCTCGACGTATCGGAGCAACGAAGCGGAGTTGAATTCTTCCATCTGATCCGAACTTGCTTCACATCCAGCATCTAACAAGAGGCGAAATGAGTCCAGGTCATTGAACGATAGAAGTCTTGTCATCAAGCACTTTCTTAAATTTTCATGGCAAGCCAAGAATGGACTACTGTCAGCATGGATTCCTGCTCCTGAATCAAGTAAAAGCCGGACAACCTCAGCTCGTTTCTCTTCAAGGTGCATGGCTCCAAACGTAGAGCTATAAACGGCCACTACTAGAGGAGGACCACAATTTTCTGAACTAGTGTCCGGATTGACCCGTGCACCTGCATCAAGAAGTAGGTTCATGATCGGAATATCTCCTCTACCCGCGGCGAGGCCCAGCGCAGTGATTTGACATGCATGTCCGTACAGCTTTGTTTGCTCATATGCATTTGTATCTGCCCCTTCCAGGACTAATAATCTAGCAGCTTCTAGATTACCCTCGGCGACAGCTATCCCGAGTATCGTTGCATTGCGGAGGCTGTTGCCATTGATTCTTTGCCCAATGCCTGTATCGGCTTCCAGAAAAAAATCATCGACCGTTGTAGCCCCGGCAAAAGCGACATCTGTCAATGGGCATTTTCCCTGTCCACAGAAATTCGGGTCAGCGCCGTGAGATAACAAAACCCTGGTAATAATGGTAGAAAGATATCTGTCTTCAACACAAACTGCGAACTCTAACGGAGTGACAAGCATCGTTTCGTAATAATTGTGAAAGACAGCCACGGCCATATTTGGGTTGATGCCAGCTTCCAGAAGGAGGAGGAGGCTTTCGGTGTCTTGAGATCTTAAGGCACTACCAAACAGCCTTTCGCAAATGCTACTCGCTGTTACATTGTCCATTGAAACTAGGGCCGCCAAAGAACGAAAATCGTTCAGATTTGATGCGCGAAAAATACCCATGGTAAGTTCGTCTCCGTAGCTAGATTTTTCTCCGGTTTCTCGACAAGAGTCGAAGGGTGAAATATTGTTGGATAGAAGAAAAAGGAACAGCCTGGTAAATTCCTCATTGTCAATAGCAGTCGTCGAGCAAACACTTTTCGAGAGTGCAAGGTTATAGCCATCATAATAATCTGGCACGATGATACTCAGTAGTGCAGCTGTGCGGGAATTGGATCGAACATTCTTCAGTATCTGCGTTTCCTTCCATGGAAGTAAAGACCCTAAGAAATCAAAGATGTCTTTGACTTGTAGTTTTGAAGAGGACTTGACTCGCAGGATTGAAGATTTATCTATTTTGCAAGGATAGTAAGCATGGCATGAGATCTGATAAACAAAGACTTCAAACCAACCTTCATCTACATGTTCGCTAAAGAACCGGAACCAGGGTAAATTCCGGGACCATCGAAACTCCCATGCGACCGGCGAGGGTGAGCAAACAATGACACCTTCCGGAGGCTGAGAGGAAGGCCCTAAAGACTTCGAATTACTTATCATATCTTGTATTGGAGGATGGTGAGGATACCAATTGCAAATCTTCGGTAGGTGGACTCAAATGCTTGCCGACGAATCTCACACTTGACCGTGGCAGATGAATATAGTACCCCATCAATGTAGACCTCACAATCTTGAGATTCGTATCCAGAGTGGTACTTGCCACCTCGCTGTGAGAGTATCCGATTTTGTTGTTGCCTGACCTCTAGGCGGTGTTTGATGTATTTCCACTTCTCGGGTCCTGCACGGTACTTCCTGAAGCCCCATCGGTTAAGCTTGACTTGATACTGGTTTTTACTGCATGACAAATGCCAGAAGTATCTCCGGTTTGGGGATAAAAGGAGCCACAGGGAAGCGAAGCCTATCATACGTTTTTGAAAAGCCGTGTTTGGTTCTCATGATCTGTCTGAGCGCATCCAATGTTTTGTTCTCTCTCAGGTAAAGATGCTCGATCTCACCCTTGTGAGCTTCCCATGCTGAAGTTTCCATCATTCCAGCACAGATGTGATCTTGATAAAAAGGCTATGGTTGAAATGTTATGACTTGCTGTGGATCATGTACCGGGTGGTGTAAATTGACGAGTCCATGATATGGGGCCGAAATGCTACCCCTCAGATCTCATAATACCCGCTCTCACCTAAAAACCCAATGAAAAGAGTACAGTTCCAGGAGGCCTCTATTGAACGTTAGGGCTATTTTAGATCCAGTGAGGGTGAGGATACTTACTATGTCTGTGTACGCTGTACATCTGCCACAAGCGATTGCGACATCGAATATCGCCTTGAGGGTGTAATGCAGGCTCAGCGCTGATCCAGCGCGGCTCCCAGAGACTCCGGATCTTAGAGAATTCGGCTCTTAGAGATTCCGATTCGCTGTCACCAATGCCTATGTCCGAGCACCTGGTGGACTCAATATTTTGCTCCTGACCAATTATCTTGTGAAGCCACCCAACAGGTGGCTGACCGCTTCAGACAACAGGATTATCATTGGGAGAAGATCACATCGACTTGGCCCCTCATGTGAATGATAATATTGTGCTTTGGGCCAATCGCACACCAGATAAGTAGTGATTGCGCCCCACACCCTAGGATTATTGAAGAAATTGTGGCTTTGAATGTGCAGCTTGACTAACTACATCAGTACTTTGCGCATAAATGCGCTGTACCGCCTATTTCTCCGCCTTCGGTGTCAAGGCAAGTTTTGAAACATACGATCCGATTGGCAGCTTTCCTAGATAGCTTCGGCAAAATCGATAAACAACCCTGCAGATACATCCATGAAATACCTGTGATGACGATTTAGGATGTAAAGCCACTTTTCCAATTGTACCTATATAAAGTGCCTTTCCTATGGGTCTCTGTGATCGTTCTCTATTCCATTATCTCCCACTTTCAATCAATCCTACAAAGCCTCCAGGGCTCGTTCCAAGATTGACTCCGGCCTTGGAAGCTCCAACTTTTATTTTCAAAGGTTTATTTATCTTCCAAAACTGCACAACATTTGGTGATAATCAATAAATGTTGGAATGGAGTGGTCTTCTGCTTCTTCGATAGCCTCGGGTACGACAACAGCATATGGAGATTATCCTGTGCATGTGCATCTGTCGGGCTCCACGCCATCTACCTCCTTTCTATCAGCTCACGAAACAAGAATGCTAGCCCGGAGACCTGAGCACTCTCACTTCACAGAAAACATGTTTGCTGAATCACAACCCCCAGCAATATTGCCCATGAACTACGATACATTGCATGTGCAGTTTTTCCCAAGCAACAACAGCGTCGGGAGCTGGGGAAGTCCAAGTGATCTTTCATTCACTGGCTCCTGGGTTGACCAGACTTTGCATAATACATCACATTTGTCCCCGGCCCCAGTACGACTCGGCAAGCAACCTGATATCCATGCTGTTCCATACGAACAACCGTTTAGTACTTGCCTCGACAAGTGCAAGCCAATGTAATTTCCAACTTATGTACCTATCCTTCTTTCTCAACTTATTATCTAACACGTTTTCTTAGAGCCAAACAGGCATTCTTCGAGTGTGGATGGAAGCACTGCAAGCATCCGGGTCCATTCACTCGAAAATCAGTGCTGATGCGTCATATTGAGACGCAGCATATCTCACCTCGGTCTTTTGAGTGTCCCGCCGACGAATGTGGGAAGTCGTTCAATCGGAAGGATAATCGCGATGAACAATATCGGCGAGTTCATTGCGTAATTTGGGATTAAGTTTGAAGTGTATCCATGTTTTGTTTCGGAGAGGGTTCTTGCCCAAACCCGAATTAGGTGATTTAATAGGTCCCGACTAAACCTTGACACCAAGTTAGGGCACCGCCGTTCGGCCTGCTTCTTTGGGATATTAGACTACATGTACATAGTGCAATAAATAGTTCGCATTTCCCCCTACAACTTCATTCATCCTCTTGCAACCTTCATCTACCTACTAGATACCCAACCAGCTACTCATCAAATCAACTCTGTAAACGCCACCAAGCCTCATCTTCTTAAGACATAGCAACATTTTTACTGACATCGTCTATACAGAACCCCACCACTTTCCAAATCAACAACATGGATTCACCCTTTGAACCCCTCGGCGCCGTCATGGACCCCGACGAGTTATTGAAATGTGAGCACACCAGACACCTATCTAGAGGCCCCACGTTTGAAAAAGCTGTCGTCGGTGTCTATTTCCTCAAAAAAATCTTTACTACCGAAATAGCTCTCCGGAAACTCATCCAACGCCGTGCCGCACTCCCGAATATAATCAAAGTCGAAGCCGATGCATCAAAGACTCAAGAACTGCGCGAAGAACTCAATGGTATTAACAAACAAATCGAAGACAAACAGGTCACACTCCGCAATGAAGAGGCTGATCTGCCAAACTGGAGCAATGTGCGTTTGAGGGACAGATACGATTATGTGAAAGAGTTTGTCATGTATGAGTTTGAATCTGAGCTTGTTGACGACTGTAAAGCCAGAAACGGATGCTGCAGTCGTGGTTGTGAGTGTTGCGAGAAGCGCCACTCGAAGTCTCCCAGGGGATCTGAAGGCACGGGTCACTGCACATCCGAATGTGAGTGTTGCGCAGAAACGAAGGGAGTTGAGGTGGAGTGTGAATATCCAGACAATATGGTGCATATTCTACTACGATTGTTCAAGAAGTTCGGTGTGTGATGAGTTCAGGGCAGGCTACACATGTTGGCGTGATTCAATGTTGAAAATTGGCTATGTGTTTTGAGTCTTGAGAATTCTGTGTTGTGTTGATTTCTTCTTTGGCAATGTATGATTTCCTCGTTTTGATTGTTTGAATGCTGCATCCATCCATGGATGTATCCTTGAATCTTTGTTACAGCGCGAGAATAGGTACGAATGTGATTACTTTGATCCCATTGATCAATTCCAAGTCCTTCACAGATTTGCCTGCTGATTGTGTTTACTGTTTCCGTAAAAGACTTTGTATGTAAAGCTCCGAATGGATTTGCATGATTCTCGCAAATTAACCTTCCTAATGGTACACAAATGAAGCCTGCAACGGGTCATGATTGCAAGAAAATAAAAATAAAAGTCTCGGTACGGTATCATTTCAATGCCACCCATTCACTGTAGCGGTACCGGCAACCATCTCATCCAGCTCATCCTTCCGTGTCTTATACAATTCTTGAGCCTCCCGCTCACGGCGCATGATGAAGGACACATCTTCACGTAGCTTCTCCAGGCGCCGAGAAATGGCAGCTTCTTCAGAGATCTGGAGTGTGCGGAAAGAGTCCAAGTCATCTTGTGCCTTGGGTAAAGCCGCGCTGGCTTCAAGAATTTTGGAGCGGAGTGTTTTGGCTCGTTTCTGGTATCCACCATGGACCTTGGCAAGCTTTCCTTCAAGTTTGTTACCCTGCTCGGCGGTAGCGAGAAGATTTGATTGAACACTATCAAAGGCTGTGATCATCCGCTGCTCTTCTTCAAATAGATCTTGCTCTTCGTCGTCGGCGTAACCATCTAGGCCCGGAAGGGCGTTGGCACGTGTTGACGACCAGACATCATCAAACTTCTCTTGCCACTCCTCTTGTTGTTGCTGGGCTTCAGTAGAGGCAATTTCTGCGGCAATAGCTGCGCGCGCAGCATCCATGTAGACATCATCTGGGCGTCCCATTTTGGGGGCCTTGCCCTCTACCTTAGAACCAGGCACGGGATGTTTACGAGAATCATACGCGATCAACACAGCAGCCTCTCGGGCAATCACACTCTCAATTGAGTCATTGACCAGAGAAGCACGCTTCATAAGAGCTTGAATGTCAAGGACGACTGGTCGAGGGAGGCCACGTTGGTACACTTGCGACTGGCGCTTGAATTCAGCCTGAGCGGCCAGCTCCCGGGCTTCTTGGTCTCTGCGATCTCGCTCAGCTGCGTCTTCTTGGGTGAATGCGACAGACTCGGTGGGCTCGGCTGTTTCAGATGGAAGCTCCTCCAATTCCCATTCCGATTCCTTGGGCTTAGGCAGCGAAGATAGCTTGCTGCGAATCTGCTGGCGTGTGAAGTTTTCATGCAACTTAATGTCTCGCGGTGTGCTGCCAATAAGCTGTCCGGCAGCACCCTCTTGATTCAGAGCAAGATGATCGCGGGGTGTTCGCAGCGGAGTAGCACCAGGCCCGATCCCACCATGCATAGGAGTTGCGCCCATACCGTTAGCTTGTCGGAACGGTGTGGCCATAGGGTTAGGTGTGACAATATCCTGCCTCCTGGGAGCGATGCCATCGAAGCCAGTGGATGAACCACCCTCGTGGAGGGGAGTGTTCTCTCCACCAAGCAGAGAGGATTGTGTTTCGGTCAAAGCCCGAATGTTCTTAATCTCGTTTGCGATACGGTCCTCCTCAGGAGGAGCGAGTGGTGTACGGATAGGAGTACCTCCTACAATCGATCCGTATTTTCCAATCAGCCCCCGGGTGGCTTCTTCATCTGAGCTCATTCGGCTAGCCTTTTCCCCAGCCATGCCCATCTTGATAATGTCTTCCATTTCGCCTTCGCTGATTTGAGGTGCAGGCATCACCAGACTTCGTCGCATGCTGCTTTGCTCTGCCTCTCGAATCTTTTGCATTTGACCCGCGCGAGCGGCGGCGGCAAATGCGGCTGCGTTGCTGTTCTTGTCGTTCTTGCGCTTCTTGCGATCGGCATCGTCATCTTGGTCACCCTTTCGCTTGTTGGCTAACTGCTGCTTCCGAGGATCAAACAGTTCGCGTTGACGTTCATTCCGTGTTTCCTCCTCTGCAGTATCGTAGAAACCCGGGGCGGCTGGTTTCTCGAATGGGATGTCTGCGTTGTAGTCCATCTGCCCAGGCTTCCGAGTGACGACCTTAACATTAATACCGGCATTTTTGAGCTCACGGCGCTTCTGCAGCACTGCCAGTCGACGGGACTCTTCCAATTGACGTTCTCGAGCCTTTCGCTTCGCCTTTTTACCCTGTGTATTAGCAAGACGCGCACGCGCCTCACTGAGCATTTCCTTCTCATCTTCATCCAGATCGATGGTGTCGGGGCGCGCTGGCTTTGATTCTGGGTCAGGGTCTAGCTCACCAGGACTGTATAATAGTTAGTACAAACGTCATTTGATGCATAAGGATATAACATACCGTAAGCGGCGAACGTCATCTGCACTGGGAGCGGCTGACTCTCCACCCTCTGGTCCACCCAAACCAAGCTCATCATTTTCACGAGCTTCGGCCTCGTCCAAAAGCTTCTGGTATCGTTCAAGGCATTGTGTCGCAGTTCGACCGACGATGGGAGCAATGGTACGCCATTGTGTGGGCATCAGCTTAGCAAGATGTAGGAGTTTTTCGTCCTCCTCTCGCGACCATTCGACCTTCCGGATACCAGGGTCCAACCATTCTATCCAGCGCGCTTTGCATTGCTTCGGTGTCTTCCGAGCGAGGAGAGAGGAGACTCGAGCCCATTGGTTGAGACCATATTTGGAGACCTAAATTCACGTCAGCATTGCGCGATCAACATAAATTCACAATGAAAGAGACATACAGCTGCACGGAGAACTTCATCTTCGATATTCGTCCTGCAATGTGGTTAGAAACGATCATGGAGCTGGAGAGTCACGGGAACGTACCAGACACCTCCTTTGACGACAGGCATGATGCGCGATCGGAACTGGTATTCCAGTCAAACCAAACAAGCACCAATAAATTCAATTAAGGGTTAGTCTCCGGGGAGATAAAAAGTCGAATGTCCCCGGGCTTGAAGTGACGCGCAGTAGTCGATTGCAGCCCAGAAAAGACGAGTTGTGCCAAGAGTCGAGGTCCTTCACCGCCCGATTGACCGCCCCACCTTAGTCAGCAGATCCAGATTTTTGGGGCTTTTCACTTTTTTTTGGTTTCGGATTTTGCAAAGGACGATAAGAGCATCAACCATGTCGAAATCAGTGGATGCCCCTAACCAGTACAAGCAGCCCTCGCGTAAGGGCAAGAAGGCTTGGCGCAAGAATGTCGACGTTACTGAAGTGTCAGAAGGTCTGCGCCAGTTGAAAGAAGAAGAAATCAAAGGGTATGTTTTATCATTTTCTTTCCTACTTGGGCCATTTGCTAATATTTTACAGTGGTCTGATCTCGGAGAAGACATCTGACGAATTGTTCACTCTCGACACCGCTGGAAACGAACACGTTCGCAGACAAACCGTCAAGAAGCACAAGCCGCTCAAGGCAGATGAGATTATCGCCCAGCGGTCTCTTATTCCCGCCCTGGACGGTCGCAAGCGTATAAACTCTAACATCACCGATGGAGTTATTGAGCCGAAAACCAAGAAGCACAAGAAGGATTGGGTCAGCAACAAGGAACTGTTGCGCTTGAAGCAAGTGGCCAGAGATGGAACCTCTTCCAAGATTCTCGGAAGTGAAATCTATGATCCCTGGGCAGAGGATGCCGAGGCAACTGAATCGCCCGTTGTGGACGATCCCCGGTTTGATTTCTTGTTGAAGCCAAAGTCTAAGGTCGCACCGGAGACCATTAGACATGCGCCAATTTCCCTTGCCGCCAATGGAAAGCCCATCCCATCAGTTCGCAAGCCACAGGGAGGAATCAGTTACAACCCCGTCTTTGATGAGTGGGACCGTCTACTAGAGGAGCAAGGTGCGGCTGCTGTTGAGGCAGAGAAGCTGCGCCTTGAGGAGGAAAAGAAAGAAGAGGCCAAGAGACTCCTGCAGGAGGCGGCGCAAGGTGACGACGGCGAGGTGAAGTCTGATGATGAAAGTGCCTGGGAGGGCTTTGAGAGTGAATATGAGAAGCCCGAGTGGCTCAACAAGAAACGACCTGAGCGAAAGACCAAGACCCAGCGCAACAAGATCAAGCGACGAAAGGAGGCTGAGCGCCTGGCCAAGTGGGAGGCCAAGAAGGCTGCGACAGAGGCACAGGCTGCGCAAGTGGAGCAGCTTACCGAAGAGGCCAAGCAGCGTGCGCTCGACAAGGCCAATGAATCCGATGCCGATGATTCTGACTCTGAAGAGGGTGACGATACTAAACTTCGACGTAGAGCGTTCGGAGGAAAGCTTGCGTATGTATTCCATCTCCCTGAGCTATCTCTCCACGAGCAACTGCTAATGATTTCCCACAGACCCCCAGAGAAGCGATTGGAGCTTGTTCTTCCTGATGAACTTCAGGACTCCCTCCGACTGCTGAAGCCTGAAGGAAACTTGCTGGATGATCGTTTCCGAACACTGATTGTGCAAGGAAAGCTCGAGTCCCGCAAGCCGGTGACACAGGCTCGCAAGGCCAAGAGAAAGATCACCGAGAAGTGGATGTCTAAAGATTTCAAGGTTCCTGGCCTCGAGTAAAATGTTGGTATTGTTACTTAATAACCTAGGTAAAAGCGTGCATCGGCGTTTGGACATATATAAAATTTTCTTTGCACAATCAATGGGTCTCAAATTCAATTGCTTTTTGTTCAAATGACCGTACTTCAGGTTTGATAGTATAAAGTATGTAGCAGGTTCTTAAGTACATACTAGTATATATGCACAGGTTTGGATAGATAATCCTTTGAATGTTCCTTGGAAGTGGGCTTGCATGTACAGTGTCTGGCCACGAAACTTACAAATCTCCGAAGTCACTTCACGCTAGTAGCTGCAATATCAGTCCGTATTGCAATAACGATCTGCTATCTGTAATTTGGATTATATAGGGACTAAGTCGTTTTCAATCGTATTAGATACTCAAATACAGTATTTATGCAAGATCGCCTTCTTGGCGCTACATCGGACATTTGTAAGTTTCGTGGCCAGACACTGTATATGGTAATCCTCCCCCGAGGTCTTCTTTTCCCATTCGTCCAATGCTTTCAAATGATTTAACCTTAGAATATCTATTATATACAGAATACATGGAGGTGCTGCCCGATACAACTGCCACAAAATCAAGGAGTTCAAAAAAGCTCGCCAAGTCCATGTGTAAAATCTCAATGTCGTTAAGCAGGCTCATCAATAATTGCCTATTTTAGTCTAGTCCCGAGTGGATTGTAAAGGCGGTGTTCCTATCAGTGTTTCTGCCAGAAAAAAAAGTTAACGGCAATCAATCAGCCATCTCTAGTCCCACCATGCCCAAGTCCTGATACAATAATTTCACCGTCGGAATGAATATGAGCGGCCTCTCCAGCAATTGGAAGAAGCTGCAGGCGACACTGAAGAAGGACAGCCCATCTACCACCACATCAAGCACAAAACGCAAAGCTGCAGACCGTGACTCTGGATCTGGTCCCATAAAGAAGCACAAGTTTACCGACAAAAAACAGACGAAACAGGCACCAAGTGCCTACAATCTACAAAGAATGAGTGACGCATCCAAAAAAGCCGAAAGTGGCGACTCGGCTCCTATTCTACGAAGAAAATCCAGTGCGGGATTCTCCGCGCAGCCTGCAGCTGATGCTAAGAGTACCACGGTGAATGAGGGTCGCTCGAAAACGTGAGTAATGCCCCATGAATACCATTTCCAATTATTATCCGCATAATGAGACTGACCCTGATTATTCTAGCGCCGAACTCGGAAAATTCATCGCCATGGATTGCGAGATGGTTGGCGTAGGCCCAAACCCCGACCACGACTCCGTTCTTGCGCGCGTCAGTATCGTCAACTTCAACGGCGACCAGATCTACGATTCATACGTACGCCCCAAGGAGATGGTAACAGATTGGCGCACTCACGTCAGTGGAATTGCCCCGAAGCACATGGTGGAGGCACGATCTCTCGAAGGAGTACAGAAGGAAGTTGCCGAGATTATGGATGGTCGCATCCTAGTTGGTCACGCCGTGAGCAACGATCTGGATGCTTTGCTACTCGGTCACCCCAAGCGCGATATTCGAGACACCAGCAAACACCCTGAGTACCGGAAGATTGCTGGTGGTGGCTCGCCGCGACTGAAGATCCTGGCGGAGCATTACCTTGGTTTGAAGATCCAGGATGGTGCGCACTCTTCGGTAGAAGATGCGCGGGCGACTATGGCGTTGTATCGACGGGAGAAGGACTCGTTTGAGCGGGAACACTTGAAGAAGTGGCCTGTTCGGACTCCTGTGGAGGGAAAGGATAAGGGAGACAAGAAAAAGAAGAAGAAGAAGACTACTCGCAAGCGGTGATTGCTGGGACTATGGGCTGGCATGAGGCATCGCAATACCTGTACTTACTGTAGAGACATTTTGTATACCCCAAATTTGCATCAAGTTAAAGAATTGATAATATTCATATTCATGATAATTCTCTCTTTTCAAGTTCACTCTCATATCAATTCTCAGATATGATAAGTACTAGTAGTTGGTTTACGGAGTACATGTCTCATATTTTGTAGTTCCGCATAGTGTAGATCCCGCTCCGCCCAATTCCACTTAACGCGGAAACGCGACGCGCTTCAATTTCAACTCCGCAAATTCAACATCTTTGAGGCATTGATCACCAAACAGGACACGCTGTCAATATTGTTTTATATTTAGCTCCCTACAATAATTTTTGGGATTGAGAGCCATAAAACAGATCCATTATAGCAGCCTGTGCGCCAAACATCATCAACTGTGCTGCGAAAGAGCTGTGCGCCGACTCCAGCTCAACAACAATGCCAGACATGTACGCTTTCCAAGCAGGCTCTCAGCCAAGCACGCAGCAAAAAGACAAATCCTCAGCGCCTCAAGTCACACCCAATATTCTTCCGTGCCAAGTCCACCATGACGGTCCAATTGCATCCTACAATCGGTTTTGGACGCCCGTCGCAGATGCAAAAGGTATGCACAGAGCGCAACACCCTCCACCCTTTTTTTGTAGAAATTCGGTCTCGGACAATTGAGCTGACTTGCTCCGACTCCCAGATAACACACAATCTGCACATTTCCGAGGGCGCAAACTCCGCGGGCGACGTGTTGCGATCCCCGAGGGCTATCAAGGTACGTATCGGACACCAGTGGCTGGATTGGTGATGTTGCAAAATCAAAATACAATGGCTGAGCTTGTTTTCTTTTCAACTCACAGGAATCATCGCAATGCCCACAGAACGCGTCCTACCCTCCCGGCCAACAGACAAGGGTGACGAGGATGTTGAGATCCTCGAGAACGGACCCGAGGAACCGGTCAAGATTCTCGAGACACAGGGCACGTTTGACGAGATGGTTGTATGGCAACATGAGTTCTTGCCTGCGGCTGACGATACGTTCGTAAAGGGTGTGGAGGAGTGGGTGCGGTTTGCGGAGACGGTATGTGAATGTTCCATGGCTTGTGGCTCTTGGTCCTTTATAAACTCGGGCTCCTAACTTTTTCATTCAGATGCACGTAACACCGGTGGATGTCGCAAAATAAACAAGGAGTGATGCAAATATCTGTCAACGATGTGGGACATGAGCCCGTCTTGGTTAGTAGTAGTGATTGATACCCATGGAATTTGTCTGGGGCTATTGGATACATGGTTTACAGTGACAGAAACAAAACTGTGCAACATTTGATTAAGTATTTGGCCGACAAGAACATCAGAATGTAAATCAATTCTTTCAAATCTCCATACAAACGTCATTTCCTCTTCTTGTGTTGGGTGGTGGAGATCTCTAGACCAGCCCTGGGGCATATGCGGGTATCAGTCGCCCACGATCATTACCACACTCGATATTTCCACAAGCTAGAATCTCGAACTTGAAATGGATTACCAGACATGATTTTCGATGAATCTTGTCTAATATCTTGTTCTCGATGCTCGGGTTGAGAAGGGATATCGGTGTTTTAGTGGAAATATTCCATGATCTGGACCTGATTCGCAACCTTTCTGTCCCTATAAGCTGTAGCCATATGCCCGGGCTTGGGAAACCGAATAATGACATCCGGCCGCTCATCGCTGAAGCTAAAATGGAAGCTCAAGTTGAAGGAACCCTTAAGAAAACCATCATATCTCCTTGAACTTTCTATAGAGCTACTAAGTAAATGTGGAGCATCCCCGATAAGCTCAAACCTTGAACTCCCCGCAAAACATCCACAATCTCTTTTCACCCCTCAACCCTCAACCCTCCATCCTCCAACCTCCAACTAATCTACCATCTAAAGACCCATCCCACAAATCACACCATCACACTCAATCATGGCCGACAACCCCGACGTTCCAACCACCCAAAAGGCCTTCGTGCCCCTCGGTAACCGCCGACCCCAATCCTAATCCCAACCCCGCACCAGCCCAGCCCAGCTAACAACCCCCAAGAAAACAACCCAGAAGTAATGTCGCACCTCGTCCACAAACTAGGCCTCTCGCCCACCTTCGGCTTCACAGACGTCTTCTCAATCGACGAGCCAGACCTCCTAGCCTTCGTCCCGCGGCCCTCCAACGCCCTCCTCCTCGTCTTCCCCGTCTCCAAAACCTACGAAGCATCCCGCACAAAAGAAGACAGCAGCCTCCAAGAATACACAGGCCACGGCCCCGACGAGCCCGTAACATGGTTCAAGCAGACCATCCGCAACGCCTGCGGCCTCATCGGGCTCCTGCACGCCGTGTCAAACGGCGAAGCTCGGGACCACATCATCCCGGGCTCGGACCTCGATACGATTCTGGCCCAAGCACGCGATCTGGAGCCGGCGAGCCGCGCGGATCTGCTTTATGATAGCAAGGCGCTGGAGTGTGCGCATGAGGATGCGGCGAAGCTGGGCGATACGGCTGCGCCGCAGGCGGAGGATGATGTTGATTTGCATTTTGTTGCGTTTGTTAAGGTTGGGCAGACGCTTTGGGAGCTTGATGGGAGGAGGAAGGGGCCGTTGGCTAGGGGGACGCTGGGGGCTGATGAGGATGCGCTGAGTGAGGCTGCGTTGGGGCTTGGTGTTAGGAGGTTCTTGGCTATGGAGGCTGAGGGGGGCAATCCGGATTTGAGGTTTAGTTTGGTCAGCTTGGGGCCTGTGTTTGATTAGAAGATTATGTGCATGGAGTTTTCGGAAGGAGAGACGATGCTTGTTTCCTGAAGACCTGGATTCTATGTTCTATGAGGTACTATGTATTATCTATCGAATTTTGTTGGACTGCAAAGGCCTGGGTGGTATATAGTATGTGCCCAGATGGTCCCAGGGAGTCTTGACCACTGTTGAACAGTTGTCTGTGATTATAGGGTCCATATCAAGACTTGTCCTCAACCTGCAAGGACAGGGTCGCCGGAAAAATCTCGGTTCCAGGAGCCACGGGTGCGGGATTAGCTTCAACGATAGCTCTCTTCTCCACGAGCTCTCCATTCACGCTTTCATCTCCACTCTCGCTGGGGGCATCTCCGCCCTGAGTCCCTAACGTTAAGAAGGGCACCAGTAAGAGCGAAGAACCAGCCGCCGCCGCCGCGAACCAGTAGACGGCTAGATAGGGCTTGATGGCCGGCGAAGAAGCGGTCATCTGGTTGGCAATGGCACTTTCGACAGAGGTAGCGATACCAAGACCCAAGTTATTGCAGAGCTTGCTGACTGTGTTGAAGATTCCACCTGCGATTGATTGCTGATGAGATGGCAGCGATGACATGACGTACATCTGGAAATAAGAGCATAACTCGTTAGCTAGTATTCAAAAAACCTTGAGTTTATGGGAGAACCAGGATGAGAACCAGTCCAAGGACGTACATTTGTAACGTTGAACTGGATATCCGCGCCAACGACCACTAGAATCAAAGCTGGGAAGATGTATTCCCAGTAGAGGGCATCTTCTTTCATGAAACTCAAGATGAGGAACGAGGCAGTGTAAGCCAGTGCGCCGATGCCGGTTAACACACTGTTGCTGACTCGGTGGAGAATCAGACCACAAACGACATTCACGGTGACACCGCTAACTACCATTGGCATCAATCGAGCGGTAATCTCGAGTGCGGTGAGGTTTTTCACGTCCTGGAGGTAAAGGGATAGGTAGAAAGTAACCGCAGAGAAACCCATGAAGCCGAGGCAGAACGTTGCCATCAACTGTGAAACGAATCAGCTTTGTTTTGACTCTTCAAAACATTATACAGTTGTCATAAACTGGATACATACCAGGCTGAAGTTACGATCCTTCCAGACCCACAGAGGCATCAGAGGGTTAGAAGTAACGGACTGCCACCACAGGAAGACAACAAGCAAGAAAAAGCCCACGATGAACAAAGCAAGAACATATCCAGTTTTCCAACCATCGGATGCATCACCAGCGAGTCTAAAACGATCTTCACATCAGCAAACAGTTCACATTCAACAACCGGAGTCGATCAAATTAAACATCCAAGAAAGGAAATAGAAAGGAAGGGAAGACAACATACGACAGCGAGCTCGAGAAAAACGCAAATCCCACAATCACCAAAGCCGTCCCCAGCAAATCAAACTGCCTAAACGCCTCAACACTAACGGGCGTCCTCGCGAACCCATCAGGAGGAACCGTCCACACCGTCAACACGGTAAAGATAGCATAAACAACAGCCAGAGCCCAGAACGATGCGCGCCAGTTATACTCGTTCGACGCAACGCCCGAGATGATCATGCCGCCCACAAAGCCCAGCGGATTACCCGCGCTGAAGCACGCGAACGCGCGATTCTTGCGCTTGGACGGCTTCTCGTACACGGCCCCCAGTGTGCCAACGGCCGGGGGAACCACCGCGGCTGCAAAGAGACCCAGGATGCCGGAGAAAACGTCCATGTAGATGGCGTTTGTGGCGAAGCCGGCGATTAGCAGGGAGAGTGTGAAGCCGGCCATGCCGATGATGAATAGCGCTTTGCGGCCGAACATGTCAGCTAGTTTGCCGAATGTTAGTAGGAAGGCGCCGCTGCTGAGACTGTGAGGGGATTTTGGTTAGCACTTGAATTTTGTATGACATGGAGGGGAGTATGTATGTAGATTTGAAGCATTTAATTGGCCCGTGGCTATTCCAATGTTTCTTTTCCAATGTTCTTCTTTTGAGGCGGTGATGTCTACTATATCTAGACCGGTGGATAGGTGTAGGTGTAGATATATGGGGCATTTGAGATTGATGGATAGAGATTGATAAGGAAAGTACATACGAGGCACCGGCATTGATCCAGGTAATTTCCGCAGAATTCATGTCCAAATTCTTTCCAATTGAGGCAGTGACGCCAACAATACAGCCCTGGAAAAAGGACTGCTGGCCGATAGCCATGGTGGCCGTTAAAACGAACAGGCATTCCTGAAAGGTTGAACTGAAGCATTTTGGTCGTTGGGCCTGGCCAATCTGCTCCTTGGCGGCCAATGTGATATCGGGGCCTTTTTCCTGATCCACTTGATCATTGGATTGTGAAAGCATGTTGTCGACGGAACTTGTCGCCAATACGGCGAGGCGAAGAGTTGTCGGAACCTCGAGAGGGAAAAAGCTAATCTTCCAAGGTCGGAAAAAGATTCGAAATATTGGGATGGAGATTACGGCAGCTCAGTAAAAGATTTAGCCCTGGGGATTTTCCAGGGGCGATATTATAGCTTCGTTTTTTTTCCGCGAACTAAGTGGGGTGTGCCACATGTCGCCTCTTATGGGGACTTTTCTAAATCATGTTTTCACTGCATACTTCAGCGCTGCATATCCTATACAGCCTAGACTGCATATGCATCAAGTTTGTAATGGCCGGAAATTTTGCTGAACAATGCCCATTGTGGCCTTTGTCAGCGGCGGAGGATTTCCGCTCTGATCTTGTCTTGATGATTCTCGGGAATTGATTGGGTTCCGAGGCCGCGTGGAGCTTCGGACTTGCTGATAAGATCCTTTGATGTTCATGAAATTCTAGGTTGTATCTTAGCCCATATCACAGTGTGTGAAATCGCAAGGATATGATATTCCACGTCCGATCTATTTCAGATCAATTAAATATCGTCATACCGAGTCATCGTGCTCAACCCAGCAGTCTCGAGCATTGAATTTCACTGCTTCATTCCCACACGCCCACCATTCGGAAGTCAAACTCCGAGCAAAGACCTCGAGTGCTGAGTAAGACTTACGATCAGAGCCCGACGTGCAGCCAAATAATATCCGCTCGAACAGTGGTTTCAAATTCGGTTTCCGCGAATGGAGGTCCGGGACAGCGGCAATCACTCTCCTTGAAATCGTACTCGGGTCGACACCGAGTAGGTCATCCGTAGAATTGAGGATTGTCGGCGATATCGCACAGCCTGGATCTGACAATAAATCCGAAGCCGAGTCTTTTCGCCCAATGATGAGGATTTCGTATGGTTTTCGCCAGAGCCCGTTTAATGGACACACTGGTTCACCATTCGCAGTGACCTTGATCCAGATCCACTCCTCCTGGATGCGAAATCCAGAAGCCAACAAGGACTCGTAGGCGACTTTGCGAGCTCTCTCGGAGTTGGTGATCCAGATAGCTGCAAAGCTTTCTTGACTGGAATGTTCCGGTTGTGATTCTGGAGCTGTGATTGTGTCTGCAGAGTCACCATTTGGACGGAAGGCGTGAACACGTAAAATATCCTGAAGCCGCTGGCTCAGAACATCCATCTCATCATAAGCATGAGTTTGATACCCCTTACTGCGTCGAACAGAGCGATTTGGCCAGGGCGGATCGAAAAGCATCAGATTAAATCGCTGGCTGCTAGGTAACCCGGGAATCGGGGTCTGGAGGGGTTCTGCCTGCGACAAGGGCAGGGTACATAGTATAAAGGCAGATCGAGGTGGGACAATATATTCGGATGGGCAAGGCATCCCATCTTGGCTGATCAATAATAAGGTCTCCTCAGTGGATGGATTTTTCACCACCCCTTCAAGCTCTGACACGGAGCTAGATTTGTTGATAGAAGTCGATGATAATATAGTCGGTGGTGTAGCTAGCAATTTAGGACTCTCCATGGCCGCTGTAGCATCGTCATTTTGTGGACACTGTAGTTTCCGTTTCCGTTTTTTCGTAGACGGGTCGAATTCAAATGATCGTTCCTGTCCGTGTAGTGTTTCGCTAGGAACGGCCCTGGGAAGACACCATTTTGAGCCAGATGGTATATATCCAGTTCTCAAATCCTCCAATGCGCTTGCCACAAGTGGCTGGATAAATTCACCATGAAATCGCCGCTCACGAGGTGAAGTTCTAGACAGAACGTTTGCACGCGCTGAGTCCGTCTTTGGCTCAGTAGAAGATGGATATGGTACCATCAGAGGCTCGGTAGAAATCGGTGATCTCTTTTGTTTTATGTGTCTCCTATTCCCTTGATTCGATAGGACAAAAGTCTTCCCCGTTGATACACATTGATTTTGATCTGGTGTCAATGTGGTTTGCGATAATTCTTGTGCTTGTGTGATTGACTCGGGGATGTCAACAAGAAAGATTGTATTCTCATGATTATAAAAAAGGATGGAGGGGTTCTCCTGGGAATTGATCATCTTCTCCAAAACTGAGGTATGTTTAGGTAGGGACCTGATAGCGGATAGGCGGGATCATTGATATTAGGGGAATTAACATAAAGCAACGATGCGGGCGGAGCGGGCAGATTCCCAAGGTTTTGTAATCTGGAAATATGCACATCACTTATCATTTTACAATTAACTAAATCATATATATCATGTAGTCGAAATGTCCTATTGGAAATCGTCACAGTGCAATCTTGGCAACAAGCACAAATCTGAAGTGCAACCCAAATAATGAACACAGACGAAAACAAAGAATCATTAGATAAGAAGATACATGGCTACTTCAAATAAAAGAGAAAAGCCCACAGACGTAGATTGGAATAATATGTTCTCCGAGCCTTACGGCATTTTTTGTGACAACCCCCTAATTCCTCAGTCATGTCCTCGCTCCCCTGCCGGCGATCCAGCGTTCGGTCGGGTGAGAGGGACATGACTTCACAACATAAAAGCTAAAGAACCCGCTGAATCTCCATGATAAAATTGACCAATAAGAATAAAAGAGATAGAAATAGATCAGACAAGATGGATTTGTACAGGGAGATGAAAGCAGGAAAGATTCAGATAAGATAAATCATATGCGAAGATCAACGCTGGAATCAAGTTAGCCAATGGCAAGGTACAATGCCTAGTAGGCATCATAGAGATAACTCACCCGTCCACGTCGGCCACCGCCCGACTGTCCCTGGCCTGGCTGTCCCTGACCCGGCTGTCCCTGGCCTGGCTGTGGCTGGCCCGGCTGTGGCTGTCCCGGCTGGAGTTGTCCCGGCTGGAGTTGTCCCGGCTGGAGCTGTCCGGGCTGGGGCTGTCCCGGTTGGGGCTGGGAGTAGTACTGCGGATATGGGTAGACTTGAGCAGGAGGCATTCCTTGGCTAAATTGTTGCGAAGGGTAGTTTGACTGGCCGAGCATGTGGTTGGGTCCTGACAGTGGTGACGATTGCTGGTTTTGCATGCTTCGCAAGTTCTCAACGGAAGGCGACCCGCCTGGGTATCCGAAATTGCCCCCCGGCATATTACCGTACATGCCAGCAGGAGAGACACCGCGTCCTTGGGCAGCAAGGTAGTTCTGGTGGTACTGTAACTGGGGAAGCTGTGAGACAGGATCCTGGAACCCAGCACCACCCAGACCATTTAAGGGGTTTGCAAACCCATTCATGCCATTCATGCCATTAATGCCATTCATACCATTGCTGGCATACGGATCCAACGAGGGAGCGTTGTTGTGGTCGGCAGCAATCGAGCGAGAGTCTGTAAATTGTCCGCTGTACTGTCGTTCCATGGGAGGCTGAGGAGGGTAATTGGAATTTCCGTGCCTGGATGACTGACGTTGTTGAGGCTTTTCCGGGGTGGAAGAGTGGCTTGTACCGTGCTCGCGCCCATGATGATGCTCACGGCCGCTTCCACGCGAGGAGAGACCGACTTCGTCCATCAGGCGCTTGTATCCCTGACTAGGAGAGGCCTTTATTTTGGTCAAGACCTTTGCGACATTCTTCACAACTTCCGCACGCATGGCTTCATCGAAGAATGGAGTAGTCAGAACCTTGAAAATCATAGTGGCGCCGGAAGTCTGGTCACTCAGGATTTTCTCCAACGTTTCATCACCGGGGCTGAAGAACAAGGCTCTGATAATGGTCTCTCTGGCATCGTTCTCATTGCGCTGATTAATGACCTTGAGAACTGTGAGGTAAGCCACTTTATGGGTGCAAAGGTACACGAGATGAGGAACGAGCAATGGGGCAAGAACAGTCCGACGAAGAGGGAAAGTGCAATTGTCAAGTAACCAAGTGAGTAAAAGAGCCCCGTTGGCATTGGTGACAAGCTTTGGGGTGTGAAGTGAGATGCCAGCAGCAAGGCTGCGTTGGTGATCCTTTGTGGCGTGGTGACTTTCCAAACAAGCACGCATGGCCCGAGAGCCAAATCGTCCCTGGGAAATCTCCCACATCCGACTAAGCATGGTCTCGAAGATGAAGTTGTTGTAAGGAGCACCAAATCGCAGGCAACCTTGGAGCACATAGTTTCCGTATTGATCCAGGAAGAGAGAGACAGCGTGAGGACGGAGAGCATCGATGATCATGTTAATTTGAGTGGGTGTCTTAGCAACGTCAATGATCTTCTGTGCAGCCCAAGTTCCATTTTTGTGAACACCAATCTCGGCCAGATGGGGAGCAATGTGTGAAAGCATCTGCTCTTTGGTAGACTCGGAGCAAATCTCGAAGAGCTTTTGGACGACGGTATTACCCAGGTAATCGGAGGCCAGTTCTGCGATCTCAGGAAGCATTGCACCGGCTGTTTCTTCAACCTCTTGAATGGAACAAGTGTTGGCCTCAATTCGCTTACGAATGTCACGAAGGCGAGGGGCGTCAAACATCCGAGTCTGGCTAGGCTCAGGAATTGGAGGGATTTCCGGCTCAAAGTCTTGGAAAGCGATGGCACCTTGAACAATATTCTTGATATTGAGCGTGTTATCCTCATTAGCCCCGAAGTCTTGTATAATGTCGATGATCTCAGGAAGAAGGTCACTGAGTGCTGGGATCTGGGGAACAGAGCCAGTCTCTGCCCGGTCCAGACCTTCACCCATCGCAAGGTTAGACTTGTAGGTTGAGTCAGGGGTTGGGGATGACTGAATGCCGTTTGCACCAGGCGTGCCTGTTGCCGAAGCACCAGGAACCTTGGCGTAGCCAATTCGGACAGGTCCCGCACCTGGGAAGATCTCCTTGCCATTGAGAACCGACCGTGCCTGCACTGCACTTTCGAGGCGCTCAAAATTGACAAATCCACAGTTCTTGTGAGTGAGAACACGAGTGGACTCAATCTTTCCGTACATACCAAAGATGGCCTCAAGAGAAGTCACAGTTGTCGACACGGGAATGCTGCCGATCCACAGTGCTCGGGTTGGTCCATCCTGATTGTTTTCATCCACCATCTCACCGGTGGCCCGCATACCCATTGGAATTCCGTTTCCTCCAAGATGGAGTCCGAGAACAGCATCAGACAAATCATCATAATCATTCTCTACCATGAGATCCTCGGCATTGAATGAATTGTCAAGACGCGAGGGAGTTGCTAGGTAGTTACGAATAGATGACCGAGTAGGAGGAGCCTCTAGAATACCAGCAGTGCGTGCTCGAGGCCGATTGACCGAGGCATGGGAGGCAAAGGCCTGAACAGCCAGATTGTGCTGGTGGATTTGCGCCTGTGTCGCGGCGAGTTGAGCAGCTGTCGCAGCGGCAGATGGTGTCAGAGTTCCGGAGGGAAGTTGAGAGTAGCGGCTCTCATATTCCATATCTTCATCATCGGCATACTTTTCCTTTGCATTCACGGAATACGACCTAAAGCGGTTATTGCTCTTCATCATTGCCATATCAGCCAGAAGCCCTGGTAGTCCAGGCGCATGCTGCTGCTGCTGCTGCTGCTGTTGCATAAGGGCCTCCATAGAAGGCCGTGCAAGAGCCGCTCGTCCGGCCTGAGGAGTCTCCGCAAGACCAAGGTAATCCAAAGTCCTGTCGGAGTCCGTCAGACCATCTCGCGAGAACGAAGAGAAGCTAGGTGAGCTGGGGTCATCCGACGACCGAATGCTAGTTAAGGTTGAGGCACGATCGCGACCACTCGACCAAGCCGAAGTGAACAATGACGGACCGAAAGGATTAACTGAGCCAAGCAAGCCGCCCCTCTGCGGCATCGAGCCAGCTCGAAGACGGGATAGCAGGGCCGGGTTTGGCGCACCTGAGCTAGCAATTTGCGCACCCGTATCGATTCCAGAGACACCTGGAGGGCGGAACGGACTGGTCGAGGGCGTGGGTCGAGAGGTTTGCGAGATGAATGGCTGTTGAAGGTCCATTTCACTCAAAGTTGTCATTGGTGGGAATCGAGAAGGCACGGTTCCAGCTCGAGCCCTGCGCCCAGAGCCAGACATGGAGGCACTGGAGTTGGTAATGAGGTCAGGGAAACTATCCTGACTGGGCGATTCGGGGATATTCTCCCGAAGCGGGGTTGAATGACCGCTGGTCGGAGGACCCCAGATATTAGAAGACACGCCTTCTTGCGCTTGAATTTCACGGGCACTAATGATTTAATCAGGCCATCGGTCAGCTTCACTCATCCCGATTTTCCCCCTTGTCATAAGAGTGCTTACCGTTTCGGGTACAGACGTCCTCCCAGCTCCGAGGGAGACCCGGCCCCCAGCCTGGCAGCACCAATCGACCCAGGAGGGCCAAAGGGCGCCTTGGCTGTCCCGGATCCGCCCAAATCGCTAGGGGAACTGCGTCCTGTCGAGGTCCCCGACATGGGCTGAGAGGTGGGGATGTAGTTGTAAGTCATTTGGATTTCAGGGCGCGAAACCGGCAACACTTTAATGTTGAAAAGCCCCCAAGCAAAGCAATCGCTGTTATTTGTTTCCTTTCAGATCTTGTAGTCCTAAACACCGGGACCGGGGAGTGGATTCTGAGATGTGGGTTGCTTGTAGAATCGCGCGTGGGTCGCCTGCACCATGTGGTGAGACTTGAATTCTAGGAAGGTGTTGGGAAAGGAATTAAAAAAATCGACGAGGTTCTTGATGGGAGAAGAGCGTCTATGGTGAAGAAAGTTGGAAGTCAGTTGGGGTGTGCCAAGTGTGAAATGTTTGGGTTGTCCGGGGGCGCAGAACGGGGGAGGGGTTAACAAGGCAACTTTCAGTCCAGCCCGGGAGAAGAAGTGCAATTCTTAGAGGGTTGCGGATAGAATTGACTGTGACAGGGTAGCGTAAAGTACGGACCTGGAGAGAAAAAAAAGTTCAAGTGGTAGTGTCACGTATTCACTGTGGGGTGAATGATGACAAAAAAAAAACGATTGAATCAAGCGACTGGGATCGAGATTCAATGATTGAGTCACTTCAAATGCGCCTAGACAGGATGCATAGAATTGAGATAGAAAGAAGTCAAGACACAAAGGAGCGTCAAGTGAGGACTAGAAGTTGGCCGGTTGGTCAATGGAGGAAGGGATCGAGGTGGCTGGAGAAGGAAGTTTAGTTTGCGCGTGTCTCTCAGAGGAAAACACGGAAGGGAGAAGAAAGTACCGAAGCCGAAATCGCATTAAAATGCAGTGAGAAGAAAGAAAAGGGTGATAAAGAAAAAGAAAAAGAAAAGAGAAATGAAGAGAGGTGGAGGTGAAAGTAGGGAAAGGGTGGAAGAAGGAAGAAGAGATGTTGGGGGATCCGGATGCTCGAGGGAGTTTGTGGTTGGTGGAGTGTGTCCTCCAACTTCACATCTGCCTTGTTCTTTTTTATTGAATTTGGGATCTTTTGAACACACACAATCTGATTGTTCTGAGGCTCAAAGGGAATTGGAATTTGATGATCTATTCCAAGCTAATCTGATCATCTAAGGTTCATTGGGTTGTTTTTCCCTTACTATTTACTCTGAAGTCACCAACACAACATCATACCGGAAATCGGCAGTGGAAACACAGCCCCATCGATGTCATTTTCTGGAGACCTAAAATTTGAGGTGTCTGGGGAATAAACAACGAACTCTGGGAACAATAGAGAGTGTATAGTATACATCTGAAACGACAAGAAGGGGCTCCTATGAATCCCCTTGTCAGTATCAGGAAGCGCCCTGTCAGGAGATGGGGTACGTTTATGCTTGTTTGCCCCCTTCTCTTCTACGTATGGCATGGCATAGGCATGCTCGGTGAAGACCTGTGGGAATCAACCGAAGCCCCGCATTCCACTGCGTCATATCTCCAGAGACTTGAAATCTACAAAGATACATTGATTCACGGAGATCTACTTACTGCGCTCTGAAGAGCCAGAATGATGCAATTGACAATGCAAGGAAACTCAGGGTTATGATGTTGATCCGAAACCAGTCCAAAAGCCTTGATTTTAAGTGGTGCGCCGCAAGGGATGGGTCAGGTACGTGTCCTGGATCTCGGGCGCTTGGAACTAATTGATCACATCTCAGTGATGATTGGCAAGTCTTTGACCAAGACGCTAGCTTAACTCTGAATTTCATGCAGACCAAACCTTGTAGAATAACCCCATGTTAGAAAATCACATTCACAGACCTTGCCAAGCTTTAGAGAAGGAGTCGGATTTAGCAACGGAACGACCGGGAAAGATGCGCAGGCACGGAACCCAATAGAGTGTTCACCAACCGGAAGAGATAGAATTGCTGTATAAGATATACACGATCTAATAGTATTGAATCTAAATATCACCTGTTAGAGTATAACATATTGACTCTGCTTGGCCTTTTACCTACTATTATATGGAAGATGAGATCTGTGCATTTTGGATCTGGCAGCCCGTGGTTTCAGGCATCAAGTCTAGCCACACGCCACACTTGATCTTCATCTAGCGCCGCGGAGGATTCTCCCGGTCGCGTCTTAATTGAATCTCCCGTGTCGAACCACCCGACCTGGTTTTCCAACCCATTTTTTTATCTCAACAGGCCTCCAACATGGCTGAATTATTAGAAACAGACCCCGACTCCGAAATGGTCTCCTCCGCAGAGGAAGAGGAGGAAGCAGAAGTACTACCAGAGTCTCTGGTTTCAGGACGCGCAAAGCGTAGCACTGCTGGTTTACACATGTCCGCA